>NC_134040.1:756761-2176940 GCF_965140245.1 Athene noctua
ACACCCCTAAACCGTACAGGGACCCCCGAAACTTACAGGGACCCCGAAACATACAGGGACCCCCCAAAACATACTGGGACCCCCCAAAACACACTGGGATCCCTAAACCATGTAGGGGACCCCAAACCGTACAGGGACCCTCCTAAACCATATAGGAACCCCCCAAAGCGTACAGGGACCCCCCCCCAAACATACTGGGACCCCTAAACCGTACAGGGGCCCCCAAAACTTACAGGGACCCCGAAATATACATGGACCCCCAAAACATACAGGGACCCCCCCATACACCATATAGGAACCCCCCAAAGAGTACAGGGACCCCCCAAAACATACAGGGACTCCTAAACAGTACACCCCTAAACCGTACAGGGACCCCCGAAACTTACAGGGACCCCGAAACATACAGGGACCCCCCAAAACATACTGGGACCCCCCAAAACACACTGGGATCCCTAAACCGTGTAGGGGACCCCAAACCGTACAGGGACCCTCCTAAACCATATAGGAACCCCCCAAAGCGTACAGGGACCCCCCAAAACATACAGGGACTCCTAAACAGTACACCCCTAAACCGTACAGGGCCCCCCCGAACATACAGGGACCCCCTCATACACCATATAGGAACCCCACAAAGCGTACAGGGACCCCCAAAACGTACAGGGACCTCGAACTATACAGGGACCCCCCTAAAACCATACAGGGGTCTCCAGACCGTACAGGGACCCCCCTAAACCATACAGGGACCCCCCAAAAACCATATAGGAACCCCCTCAAGCACACAGGGATCCCCCTAAAACATAGGGAGACCCCCCTCAAACCATACAGGGACCCCGAAATATACAGGGACACCCCCCAACCATATAGGCACCCCCAAACCATACAGGGACCCCGAACTATATACAGCGAGCCCCCCCCCAGCATATAGGGACCCCCCAAACTGTACAGGGACCCCGAACTATACAGGGACACCCCCTCAAACCATACAGGGCCCCCCAAACTGAACAGGGATCCCGAACTATAGAGGGACACCCCTAAAGCAGACAGGGACCCCTAAACCGTACAGGGACCTCGAAATATATACAGGGAGCCCCCCCCAATATATAGGGACCCCCCAAACTGTACAGGGACCCTGAACTGTACAGGGATCCCCCCTAAGCCATACAGGGACTCCCAAAGAGTTCGGGAACCCCGAAATATACAGGGACTCCCCCAAACCATACAGAGACTCTGAACCGTACAGGGACCCCCCAAAACGAACAGGGACACCCCAACTGTACAGAGACCCCTAAAACCATATAGGGGCCCCGAACAACACTGGAATCCCCCCAAACTGTACAGGGACCCCCAAACCGCACACGGACCCCCCGCAAACCGTGTGAGAACCCCGAACCATACGGGGACACCCCGAAACCCTTCAGGGACCCCCCAAACCACACAAAGACATCCCCCCAAAACCATACAGAGACCCCAAACTGCACGGGGACCCAAAAACTGTACAAGGAGCCCCCCAAAACCTGAGTAGGCACCCCAGCACCCCCATAAGGACTCCCTGCACCCATGGAGGCGCCCTGCAGGGTGCTGGGGTGCTCATTTTTGGGGTGCTGGGGGGGGAATCAGTGTCTTCGTGAGCTCGAGGGGAGACGGGACAAACTCGGGGGCATCATCCCTCACTGTGCACCCCCCCCACCCCTGCACAGCCCCGGGGGGCAGTGGGGGGGCTGATCTGGGGGTCCCCACCTCCGGGCCCCCCCTCTTGGACCCTGCGCCCTGTTCCCCGGGCCTGCATCTCTGGGGGTGCTTGGCACCCTCCGGCCCCCCCCCCCCAGCACCCCTACACCTCTCCTGCACCCCCTGCCTCCCCCTGCACCTCCCCCACATCCCTTCTGCCCCCCCTGTAACCCCCCTGCAGCCCCTGTATCTCCCCTCCACCCCCCCACATCCCTCCTGCCCCCCTGTACCCCCCTGCACTCCACTGCACCCCCCTGAACCCCCCCGTACCCCCTGCACCCCCCTGCCTCACCCTGAACCCCCCCGCACCCCCTTTCCTCCCCCTGCACCCCCTGTATCTCCCCTGCAGCCCTCGCATCCCTCCTGCCCCGTGTACCCCTCCCGCACCCCCCCTGCAGCCCCCTGAGCCCCCCCCGCACCCCCTGCATCTCCTGCGCACCCCCTGACCCCCTGCGCCTCTTCCTGCACCCCCCTGCACCCCGGTTTCACCCCCCCCTCCCTCCCCCTGCACCCCCTGTATCTCCCCGCACCCCCCCGCATCCCTCCTGCCCCCCCTGCCCCCCCCGGGGGGTCCGGGGCTGCAGGATCGGGCCTCGGTTCCGCCCGCCACCGGCTCCGAACCCCGGGATTAAGGGGGGGGAGGATTTTAGGGGGTTGGGGGGGGCTGCAGCACCCCACGGGGATCTCCCCCCCCCCCCGCTACACCTGGACCCCCAAATCCTCCTGAGGCCCTGAGGAGCGGAGGATGGGGGGGGGGCACTGGGGGGGCGTGCATGGGGGTACAAGGTGTATTGGGGGGGGTGTTACATGCGTTGGGGGGTGTATGGGGGGCTATGTGCGGGGGGGCCACACGCGGGGGGGGTTAGCACATGCTAACGCACCCTGGCACTGACCCGGGGGGCTCCGTGACCGAGCGCTGACCCCCGCGCGGGGGGGGGCACCCCGCTCCGCCCCCCCCCAGCCCCGGGGCCGCCCCGGGCAGCCAGGAGATGCGGGGGGGTGCGGGGGGGTGCGGGGGGTGCTGCCGTGTCCCCTCCTGCTCCTCTTCTCCCATCGCGGCCCCGCGGGGTGCAGAGCTGCCCTGCGCCCCCCCCAAACATCCCTGTGCCCCCCAGAGGGCCTTGTGCACCCCCTGAGCAGCTCTGTGCCCCCCCCCCAAACTTCCCTGTGCCCCCCCTGAGCAGCTCTGTGCCCCCCCAAACATCCTTGTTCCCCCCCAGAGCCCTGTGCTCCCCGTCAGCACCCCTGTGCCCCCCTAAACATCCCTGTGCCCCCCCGAGGAGCCCTGTGCACCCCCAACATCCTTGTGCCCCCCCAACATCCTTGTGCCCCCCCCGAGCCCTGTGTCCCCCCAACATGCCTGTGCCTCCCCCAAATCCCTGCGCTCCCCCTCAGCACCCCTGTGCCCCCCAAAAATCCTTGTGCCCCCCCATCACCCCCCGAGCAGCCCCCGCCGTGCCCGTACAGGAGGCTGGGGAGTGGGGGGGCAGGGTGTAAGTGCAACCCCCCCCCCCCCCGACTGGTGCCCGCGCCCGGGATTTGCCGGGATTTGCCGGTTTTCACCCCATTCTGGGACCATCCCAAATGTGGGGAGACACAGCCCAGATTTCGGGGGGCTCGTGCCGGGGGGGGGGGTGTGTGTTCGGCCTTCCTGGGCCTCTCCCCGTGTGCCCCCGCCCTCAGGTTTCTCTTTTTCCCTGTGAACCCCCTTTTTCCCCCCTTTCTCCCCCTTTTTTCCCCCTTTTCTCCCCATTTCGGAGCTGCCGTTGCCGCGGGTCTCACCCCTGAACCAGCAGCGAGCGCTGGGGTGGAGGGGTGCGGGGGGAAGGGGGGGGCAGTTTTGCCTTTTTGCACCCCAATATTGAAACGGCCATGAGCATCAGCACCCCTCGCCTGGATGCCAGGAACCCCAAAAAACCCGGGTACCCCAAACCCCCTGGGCACCCTGAGCACCCCGAGTATCTTGGACACGCCGAGCACCCTGTGAGCCCTGGGCACCCCGAGAACCCCAAGCACCCCAAACCCCCGGGCACCCCAAGTACTTTAGGCACCCCGAGCACCCTGAGCACCCCAAACCCCCCGAGCACCCTGAATGCCCTGAGCACCCCGATAACCCCAAGCACCCAAAACACCCCGGGTACCCCAAGTCCTTTGGGCACCCCAAACCCCTCGAGCGCCCCGAGCACCCTGGGCACCCCAAAAAATGCCGGGCACCCCAAGCACCCAGAGCACCCCGAGCATCTTGGGCACCCCAGGCACCCTGGGGCACCCCAAACCCCCTGAGCACCCCGAGCACCCTGAATGCCCTGAGCACCCCGATAACCCCCAGCACCCAAAACACCCCGGGTACCCCAAGTCCTTTGGGCACCCCAAACCCCCCGAGTACCCCAAAAATACCCGGGCACCCCAAGCACCCAGAGCACCCCGAGCACCCTGAATGCCCTGAGCACCCCGATAACCCCCAGCACCCAAAACACCCCGGGTACCCCAAGTCCTTTGGGCACCCCAAACCCCCCGAGTACCCCAAAAATACCCGGGCACCCCAAGCACCCAGAGCACCCCGAGCACCCTGAATGCCCTGAGCACCCCGATAACCCCCAGCACCCAAAACACCCTGGGCACCTCATGTCCTTTGGGCACCCCAAACCCCCCGAGCACCCCAAAAATCCCCGGGCACCCCAAGCACCCCGATCACTCCCAGCACCCTGGGGCACCCCAAACCCCCTGAGCACCCCGAGCACCCTGAATGCCCTGAGCACCCCGATACCCCCAAGCACCCAAAACACCCCGGGTACCCCAAGTCCTTTGGACACCCCAAACCCCTCGAGCACCCCAAAAATCCCCGGGCACCCCAAGCACCCCAGGCACCCTGGGGCACCCCAAACCCCCTGGGCACCCCGCGCACCCAAGCAGAATCTTTTTTTGTGTCCCCCCCTTTTTTTTCCTCCTCTCCCCCCAAGTTGAACCCCGCGCCACAGCGGCGCCCGGGCGGGACTAATGTGCGAGCGCGCCCCGGGAAGAGGCGCCGCCGGCTTTTCCTTCTTTTTTTCCAGCTTTTTATGGATCTGACAAAGCTTTTTGCCGCCCCCCCGCCGCCCCCCCGCCTTTGTCTCTGCCTCCCTGCCCGCGTGTGACATGGGGCACCCCGAATCCCCTCCCCTGGGCACCCCAAACCCCCGGGCAGCCCCAGGGATCCCCAACAGCCCCCCTGCATCCTCATGGACCGGGGAGGGGGGGTGTGGGGGGTGAGGGGGGGGTGTTTCTCCTCACGGATCCACCCCCCAGCCCTGCCCGTCCCCCTGGATGGGGTTTTGCCCCCCCAAACCTTGAGCATCCTCCCGGGGGGGATTTTACTCTCCAACCCTGACATCCCCACGGGTGGGATTTTTGTCCCCCAAAACTCTGAGCAGCCCCCGGGTCGGGGATTTAACCCCCCCAAGCCCCCCCTCACCCCCACGGACGGACCTTTATCAGCCCCCCAAGCCCCCCACATCCCCATGGACGGGATTTACCCCTTCCCCAACCCCCCCCACTCCCACGGATGGACATTTCTCCCCGCCCCCCCCCCCCCAAATCCACACACCTCCATAGATGAGATTTTGCCACCCCCAAACCCCCCCGGACGGACCTTTCTCAGCCCCCCCAAACCCCCAAGCCCCCACAGACACAATTTAAACCCCCCAAACGCCCCATAACCCCCCAGACAGACCTTTCTCCCTCCCCCCAGACCCCCCCCATCCCCACGGACGGACCTTTCTCAGCCCCCCCAACCTCCCCCCACCCGCCCCTACGCAATTTAACCCCCTCAAACCCCCCAGACAGACCTTTCTCCCCCCCAAAACCTCCCCCAGCCCCACGGACGGACCTTTCTCACCCCCCCAACCCCCCCATACACAATTTAACCCCCCCAAACCCCCCAGACAGACCTTTCTCCCCCCCAAAACCTCCCCCAGCCCCACGGACGGACCTTTCTCACCCCCCCAACCCCCCCAATACACAATTTAACCCCCCCCAAACCCCCCAGACAGACCTTTCTACCCCCCCCACCTCCGGACAGACATTTTTCAGCCCCCCGCCCCCCGCCTCTCCATGTATTCCACCCTCCCCACGCCCGTCACCCCCCCGTCACCCCCCCTCGCCCTGGCGCGGGGTGACCCCCATTCTTTATGCATGGCGGGGCTGATGCGGCCTGACAGGCGGGTTGCGCTGGGCCCCCCCCGCCCCGGCGGCCGCGGCCGCCCCGGATTTTGGGCGACATGAATGCGCTCGGTGTTGGGCGGGGGTCGCGCTCCGGTCAGCCGTGCTGGAGGCGATAGCCCCGCCCGGGAAGGGTTCTGTCACCTCCCCTCAGCCCTGACGTGCCCCCCGAACTGGAAACGCCACGCGGCCGGGCACTGGCAGCTCGGCTGGGCCCAGCGCTGCGGGCACCCAGGGGTGGGGGGCACCCACCGCCCCTCACCCCGGTGGGAAAAGGGGGAGCCCAGCTGGTCCCCGGGGGAGGGGGGGGTAGGGGACCCCAGCAGCTCCCTGTGGGGTTCTAGGGGACCCCAGCACATCTCCATGGGGTTCTGGGGCACCCAGCAGGTCCCCACAGGGTATTAGGGGACCCCAACATGTCCCCGTGGGATTCTAGGGGACCCCAGCAGCTCCCTGTGGGGTTCTAGGGGACCCCAGCACATCTCCATGGGGTTCTGGGGCACCCCAGCATGTCCCCAGTGGGGTGTTAGGGGAGTCCAGCAGGTCCTTGGGGGGTTCTAGGGGACCCCAGCAGCTCCCTGTGGAGTTCTAGGGGACCCCAGAGCATCTCCATGGGGCTCTGGGGCACCCAGCAGGTCCCCACAGGGTATTAGGGGACCCCAGCATGTCCCCATGGGGTTCTAAGGGACCCCAGCATGTCCCCGTGGGATTCTAGGGGACCCCAGCAGCTCCCTGTGGGGTTCTATGGGACCCCAGCACATCTCCATGGGGTTCTGGGGTACCCCAGCATGTCCCCAGTGGGGTGTTAGGGGAGCCCAGCAGGTCCTTGGGGGGTTCTAGGGGACCCCAACATGTCCCCATGGGGTTCTAGGGGAGCCCAGCACATTCCCATGGGGTCTTGGAATGCTCACCCTGGATTTGGGGTGCTCCCCTGGCTCTGGGGGAGGTCCTGGGGTTCCCACCTGAGTTTGGGGTGCTCCTCGGGACCTGGAATACTCACCTGGATTTTGGGTGCTCCCCTGGATTTGGGGGACACTCTGTGATTCCCACCTGGATTGGGGTGCTCCTCAGATCCTGGAATACTCACCTGGATTTGGGGTGCTCCCCTGGATTTGGGGGGCTCCTCTGACTCTGGGGGAGATCCTGGGGTTCCCACCCGGATTTGGGGTGCTCCCGCGGCCTGGGGGTGCTCCCCATCCCTCTCTCTCTGCTCCACCTCCTGCCCCTCTCCCCATCCCTCGTGGGGTGCCCCTGTCACCCCCTCTGCCCTCGGCCGGGGTTTGGGGGGTCCCACGGGGGTCCCACCCCCCCATCACACCCCGCTCCCACACGCAGTTGTGAGGGGATGTGGGTGCCCTGGGGCGAGGGTGGCCCCACAGCGCTGCCCCCCCCCAGGCACACCCGCACCCCAACCCCTTGCACACGTGTCACCCCCCATTTTCACACGCGGGACACCCCATTGCACAGGCACTGCACCCCCCCGCACCCCCAGGGCACCTCGTTTGCACCCCATCGCACGTCCTCGCACACGCATCTCCCCCTTGCACACACAGGGCACCCCCACTTGCACACACAGCACCCCACTGCACCCCCTCGCACACACACCGCACCCCATTTGCACACCCAGTGCACCCCGTTTGATCCCCCTTGCACACGCACCACCCCGTTTGCACGCCACTGCACCCCCTTGCACACACATCACCCCCTTACACACACTCCGCACCCCATTTGCACCCATTTCATCCCCCTTGCACACCCATCACCCCGTTTGCACCCCACTGCACCCCCAGTGTGCCCCCATTTGCACACACCGCACCCCGTTGCACTCCCTTGCACACACATCATCCTCTTGCACACTCACCGCACCCCATTTGCACACCCAGTGCACCCCGTTTGCACCCATTTCATCCCCCTTGCACCCCCATCACCCATTTTGCACCCCCTTGCACACGCACCACACCCCACTGCACCCCCTTGCACCCCGTTACACACGCTCCGCACCCCGTTTGCACCCATTTCATCCCCCTTGCACACCCATCACCCCGTTTGCACACCCAGAGCACCCCCTTGCACACTCGCGCCCCGGTGTGCCCTGCAGGTGGGGGGAGCTGCTCAGGGGGGAACCCCTCGACCTCCCCACGGCCACAGGGGCTGCGGGGGGGGGCCGGGGGCCACTGTGACTCCCCGTGGGCAACCCCTGGGTGCTGGGGGGGGCGCGGGGGGGCTGCGTCAGCCGGGGATTAGCGGGGCCGGGATCGTCCTGAGCCCCTGATCCCGCTTAGTGGCCCCTGACGCCACCCGAAGCCGTCACCGGGTCCCCAGCCCCCCCCTCTGCTCCCCTGGGGTGACCCCCAAATCCTCCCCCCCCCCTTCTTTGTGCTGGAACCCCGCCCCCTGCCACAGAGCGGGGGGTTCTCGGGTGGCTCGTAGAGGGGTGGGCACCCATCGGGGTGACAAGGGGCACCCCAAGACCTCAGGGCTGAGCACCGGGAGGTGCCTGACGCGGCCCCACGGACACCCATGGGTGCGGGGGGGGGGCGGGGGGGTGTCCCCCACCCATGGGACACCCAGGTGTCACCTCCCCCGGGGCTAAGTGTGACCAGGGGTGGTGACAAGCAGTTGGGTGACAGCGGGTGGGTGACACGGGGTGGGTGACGCCAGCTTGGCTCAAAATCTGTCCCGTGAGCTGCAAAAAAAAATAAAAATTAAACAATTAAAGAAAAAAAAATCAACCACTTCGGGAGTTCATTAACTCATTTTCAGAGCGGGGCCTGGCCAGCTCCGGAGCTAATTAGGTCACACGTGTGGCTGCGCCGTGGCCATGCCGCAGGGTTAGTGGCCACGGGGGGGGTCACGGGGGGGGTCAGGGTGACCCCAGCACCCCGCAGCCCCCCCCCGCGTCCCAGCCTCGTGGGGCCGCGCACGTGGGCAGCCCCGTGTGAGCACCCCCCGCGTGTGCGCCCACACGTGAGGGCCCGAGCGGTGGGAAACTGAGGTACAGGGAGGGGGGGGGTGAGGGGGGGCCCCGGGGTTGCCCCTGTCCTGAGGGGGCGTCCTGCCCCCCCTCCCAACCCTGCTGTGTAATAATATCAATTAGCGATGCACAAATTGGCTTTAATGAGCGGCGCCCGGCAGCTCAGCCACCCTCTGCCCCGATAATTCTCTCCTGACCCCCCCCCGGCACTGGGGGGGCTGAGTTGGGGGCTGGGGGGGGCAGGGATGGGAAATGCTGAGTCGGCAAAACAGCTTGGAGGGTGGGAAGGGGGTTTGGGGGAGGGGAGGGGTCGGGGGGGGCCCGGCCTGATGGTGACAGGGCCCCGCGCAGGATGGGGGTGCTGAGGGGCACCTGCCCCCGCCGGGGGGGGCCGTGGGAGAGGGGGGCTGTGGGGGGATATTTCCAGTGGAAAGGTCACGGCCCTCAGAGCCGTCAGCGCTCCCCAAAAGGGGCCGCAGCCCCCCGCCCCCCTGCGACCCCTAAACCCCCCCAACCCGATGCTGAAGTGTCCCCCAGCCCCAATGACACCCCCCCCCCCCCCCCATGCCCTCGGGCAGAATGGGAGAAAAAATGAAAAAATGTCACCGGCACCAGCTGCGAGGGGATGGGGGGGATGGAGGGAGGGGGGGGCACAGATGGACGGACAGAGGGATGGACACTCGGGCCAGGCAGCAGGACAGACCCGGGACAGAGTCGGGACAGACCGGGGACAGACCGGGGACAGGCCCGGGACAAACCCGGGACAGAATGGGGACAGAGCTGGGACAGACCCAGGACAGACTCAGGACAGACCCGGGACAGACCGGGGACAGACCAGGGACAGACTGGGGACAGACTGGGGAGAGCCGGGACAGACCCAGGACAGACCCAGGACAGACCGAGGACAGACCGAGGACAGACCCAGGACAGAGCGGGGACAGACCCAGGACAGACCCAGGACAGACCGAGGACAGACCGAGGACAGACCCAGGACAGAGCGGGGACAGACCCAGGACAGACCGGGGACAGACTGGGGAGAGCTGGGACAGACCCGGGACCACCCTCACGAGGGACGCGCTGGGCAGGGCCGGGGGGGTTCCAGGGCCTCGCTCTCGGGGGCTCCCCGGGGCCGGCGCCCCGTCCCGCTGCCCCCCGAGGTGCCCCCGCGCCGCGGGACGGGGGGAGTTCGGTTCCTCAGCTGCGAGGGCGCCCCAAAGCCAGCCCCACCGCCACCCCGAGCCCCATCTCACCGCTCACCAGCCTCTTCCTCCGTGCCCGGTGTCCTCAGGTTGGATCCAGCGGCCGTTCCACCCCCCGGCTCAGCACCGCACCCACCCACCTCCCGGGATGGAGCCGGCCCCCCACAATATTCCTCAGGCCCCCCAAAACCCGGCGCTTCCACGCGGAATAAACCACGGCGGGGCCTTCCTCCCACCTCTGCCTCCTCTGCCTCCCCTGCCTGCGCGGCAGCGGGTGACCCCGGCACCCACAGGCTGCCCGGCCTGACAAAGCCGGGCTTGGGCGACCGAACGAAGCTGGGCTTAGCCCAGGGCCCCGCACGTGCCCACATCCTCCCTCCGCCCCGGCGCCTTCGCTCGCCCTCCCCGCGCCGGGGCTGGGCCGGGGGGCAGCGGGGTGATCCCCGGCTCCCGCACCCCATTCTGGGGGGGCGGGGGGGTCTGCAGAGGGGCATGGTGGAGGCGCTGGGGGGGATTTTGCTGTCCATTTGCCCACGAACCCCTAAATCGTTGTTTCTTACCCCAAAGGGACCACGCGCCGACCGCGCGGCTTCGCTCCGGGCGGTGTCACCTCTTGCCCTGGTTGGGTCCGAGATGGGGCTTGGCTGGGGGACAGCACCCCCCTTCCCAGGCTGAGGGGGGGCTGGGGACAGTGTCCCCCCGCCCCCGTGAGGCTGACAATGTCGGGGGGTCCTGGGGGACCGTTGGCCTCAGGTCCTTGTCCCCAAGCGGGACGGTGGGACACGGTCGGGGTGCTCCTGGTGGGGGACAGGGCTGTCCCCGTCACTTCTGGGACACACGCCACGGCCCCACGGGTCCCCCAAAGCTCCTGCCCCCCCCCCCAAAGCTACTGGTCCCCCCCCAAAGCTCCCGGCCCCCCGACAGCCGCCGCGACACAAACTTTGCCCCAAGTTGAGACAAAGGCAGCGGGTCCATCCGCTGTCCCCGCTGTCCCCAGACAGCCTGGTGCCACCAGGACTTAATGAGGGCACAGGGCGGTGGGCTCAGGGGCTGCCCCCCCCCCGCCCCGCAGATTAACCCTTCCCCTGCCACTCCTCTCCGCCCTATCATTGGGGATTTTTTGGGGGGTTTCACCTGTGTCCTTGGTGCTCCCTGCACCCGCTGGTGGCCTTGGGGGGGTCCCAGCTGCAGCCCCTGGGGGTTCCCCACCTAGGGAAGGATGTGGGTAACCCGCCCCCCCCAAATCTTCATCCCCCTGAGTCACCCCATGGCCATGGGGCACCCCCAAGGCCCGGCAAGGAGGGCCCCCCCCAGCTGCGGGTCTCACCCTGTGCCCGCCAGCGCGGGGCAGCCCCAGGGGGCTGGATGGGGGGGGGGGGGGGAGCTGACCCCAGCCCCATGCTGGCTGCTGCCCTGGTGTCCCCGTCCCAGCGCCCCCGGACAGGGAACCCCTGCATGGGGCTGGTGGGGGCCACCAACTCCCCCCCCTCCACTGTCCTGTCACCCCCATCCTGTGACACCCCCTGCGGCCCCTCCTCCTGCTGCCACATCGGGGGCCACCTCCTCGTTCCTTTCTGACACCCCCCCGGCTGCTCAGCCCCTTCCTTCCTTCCTTCCTTCCTTCCTTCCTTCCTTCCTTCCTTCCTTCCTTCCTTCCTTCCTTCCTTCCTTCCTTCCTTCCTTCCTTCCTTCCTTTTCCTCCTTCCTTCCTTCCTTTTCCTCCTTCCTTCCTTCCTTCCTTCCTTCCTTCCTTCCTTCCTTCCTTCCTTTTCCTCCTTCCTTCCTTCCTTCCTTCCTTCCTTCCTTCCTTCCTTCCTTCCTTCCTTCCTTCCTTCCTTCCTTCCTTTTCCTCCTTCCTTCCTTCCTTCCTTCCTTCCTTCCTTCCTTCCTTCCTTCCTTTTCCTCCTTCCTTTTCCTCCTTCCTTCCTTCCTTCCTTCCTTCCTTCCTTCCTTTTCCTCCTTCCTTCCTTCCTTCCTTCCTTCCTTCCTTCCTTCCTTCCTTCCTTCCTTCCTTCCTTCCTTCCTTCCTTCCTTTTCCTCCTTCCTTCCTTCCTTCCTTCCTTCCTTCCTTCCTTCCTTCCTTCCTTCCTTCCTTCCTTCCTTCCTTCCTTTTCCTCCTTCCTTCCTTCCTTCCTTCCTTCCTTCCTTCCTTCCTTCCTTCCTTCCTTCCTTCCTTCCTTCCTTCCTTTTCCTCCTTCCTTCCTTCCTTCCTTCCTTCCTTCCTTCCTTCCTTCCTTCCTTCCTTCCTTCCTTCCTTCCTTCCTTCCTTCCTTTTCCTCCTTCCTTCCTTCCTTCCTTCCTTCCTTCCTTCCTTCCTTCCTTCCTTCCTTCCTTCCTTCCTTCCTTCCTTCCTTTTCCTCCTTCCTTCCTTCCTTCCTTCCTTCCTTCCTTCCTTCCTTCCTTCCTTCCTTCCTTCCTTCCTTCCTTCCTTCCTTCCTTCCTTTTCCTCCTTCCTTCCTTCCTTCCTTCCTTCCTTCCTTCCTTCCTTCCTTCCTTCCTTCCTTCCTTCCTTCCTTCCTTCCTTCCTTCCTTCCTTCCTTTTCCTCCTTCCTTCCTTCCTTCCTTCCTTCCTTCCTTCCTTCCTTCCTTCCTTCCTTCCTTCCTTCCTTCCTTCCTTCCTTCCTTTTCCTCCCTCCTTCCCACGGGGACACGGGGCTCTGGGGACACGGGGGGCCCGTTGCCGTGGTGGCTCCCGGCCCACAGACGCGCCCCCCAGCTCTGACCCCACCGTCGCGCCCGGGGGGTGCCGGGGGTCTCTGTGTGTGTGTGTGTGTGTGGGGGGGGGGGGGGGGGACACCCCCCGCCAGGGCCGGTCCCCGTGGGACCCCCTTTCTGTGCAGACCCAAGGTCGCAGGGGCGGGGGCTGTGTCCCGGGGCGGTGCGTGGGGGCTCTCCCTTGGCGGGGGGTGTCTGTGTCCCGGGGTGGGGGGTCACGCCGGGCTGTGTCCCGCGTCGCCCCGTCCCCCTGCGCGTGCATCAGCACCCCCACCGCCCCCCGAGCCCGGCCAGGGGTCTCCCCGCGTTGCGGGGGGGGCGGCCGGCGCCGCCGGGTGGGCACAAGGACCCGGGGCGGGCGGCGGGGCGGGGCAAGAGCGCGTGAAGGCGTGTCCTGGGGCGGGGCCTCCCGGGAGGGGCGGGGCCGAGGGCGGGGCGTGTCCCGGCGTCATGGCGGCGCTGTTCGGCGGCGTGGAGGGGTGAGGGGGGCGCGCCGCGGTTGGGGGGGGGGATCCCCGCGGGGCTCCGCACCCCCCGCGCCCGGGTACCCCCATTCCGGGGGGGGCGCAGCAGGGCCCCCACCATTCCCTTCCCCCCCCGCGTACCCCCAGCCTGGAGGGGGGGGGGGGGGCAGCCCCCGAGGTCGGGGGGGCAGAAAGGGGGGGCAGTCCCCCCCCCCACCCCGCAGGGACCCCCATCCTGGGGGGGTGGTGTGTGTGTGTATCCCCCCCCCCTCCCAGCACCCCAAAGAGCTGCAGAGCCGGTGGGGCTGAGCCGGGGTGTGTGTATCCCCCCCCTCAAATCGGGGTGGGGGGGGGCCATGGGGTAGTGCTGCAGCGTGTCTGTGTGTCCCCCAAATTTCTCCGCAGCGGGGGCACCCACTCCAGGGCGGTGCTGGTCTCCGGGGATGGCCGGATCCTGGCCGAGACGGAGGGACCCTGCACCAACCACTGGGTGAGCCGGGGGACCCCCCCCCACGAGCCTCCCACCCCGGGGGGGGCACACGGGACACTGCGGGGGGGGTGTCCCCTGGTTGTCCCCAAGCTCGTGGGGCGCTCGGGTGGGACGAGGCCCCCGGAGGAGGTGGCGGCGGGTTGTGGCTGTCAGTGAAGCTTTAGGGCCCTGGGGGACCCCCCCAGGGATGGAGCCTGTTGTGGTTTTTTTTTAGGGGGGGCGTGTTTTAGCGTGTCCCCCCCCCACCTCCCAGCTCATCGGCTCCGAGGAGTGCGCGGAGAGGATCGAGCGGATGGTCAGCGAGGCCAAGAGCAAAGCGGGCGCCGACCCCCACGTCCCCCTCCGCTCGCTGGTGCGTTCCCCCCCCCTTCCCCATTCCCGAGGACGCTCCAGCTCCGTGTCCCCCCCCCGGGAGTGACGGGGACCCTCCGGTGTGGGACAGGGGCTGTCCCTGAGCGGGGGCGACCAAAAAGACGCCCTGGGCAAGCTGACGGAGGAGCTGGAGCAGCGCTTCCCCCGCCTGAGCCAGAGGTACCACGTCACCTCCGACGCCCTGGGGGCCATGGCCACGGCCACCGACCACGGTAGGTGACAGCCAGGGGGGACGTGAGGGTGTGCTGGGGAGGGGGGTGACTGTGTGTGTCCCCCCCTCCCACCCTGCAGGCGGCATCGTCCTGATTTCGGGCACCGGCTCCAACTGCAAACTCATCAACCCCGACGGGTCGGAGACGGGCTGCGGCGGGTGGGGACACATGATGGGTGACGAGGGCTCAGGTGAGGCTGGTGGGAAGGGGACACACGCACATACACAAACACAGCCCCCCCCCGGAGTTTGGGGGGGTCCCAGCCGTCCCCGCGCCCCCCCGCAGCGTACTGGATCGCGCATCAGGCTGTCAAGATGGTGTTCGACTGCCTGGACAACCTGGAGGTGCCACCCCACGACGTCGCCTACGTCAAACAGGCCATGTTCGACTACTTCCAGGTGCTGCTGGGGGGGTCCTGGAGGGGTGTAGGGGGGGTCTGGGCTGGATGGGGGGCTGCCAGGACACAGGGATCACCCGTGGGGTGCGTGTGTGTGTCCCCCGTGGCAGATCTCCGACAGGATGGGCCTCCTGACGCATCTCTACCGCACCTTCGAGAAGTCCAAATTTGCAGGATTTTGCCAGAAGCTGGCGGAGGGTAGGGAAGCCCCTTCCCCGGGGTAGGGGGGTGCAGGGGGAAGGGGATGTACTGGGGACAGGGGGCCCCTGCCCATTGCTGCCACCCTCACCCCACCCTGGGGACTGTCACCCCTTGGCTGTCCCTGCCCGTGGGCCGGTGTGAGCCCCAGCGGGTGCTGGGGGGGCGTCCTGGGTCACAAAAAGCTGCCGGTCAGAGAGGGACTGGGGGGGTGAGAATGAGCCAGAGTGTGCCCAGGGGGCCAAGGAGGGCAACGGCATCCTGGCTTGTGTCAGCACTGGCGTGGCCAGCAGGGACAGGGAAGGGATCTGAGCCCTGGGCTCGGCACTGGGGAGGCCGCCCCTCGCTGAGGGGGTTCAGTTCTGGGCCCCTCACCCCAAAAAGGCCATTGAGTGACTCGAGCGTGGCCAGAGAAGGGCAACGGAGCTGGGGCAGGGTCTGGAGCACAGGTCTGCTGGGGAGCGGCTGGGGGAACTGGGGGGTTCAGTCTGGAGCAGAGGAGGCTGAGGGGAGACCTCCTGGCCCTCTGCAACTCCCTGCCAGGAGGGGGCAGAGAGGGGGGATGAGTCTCTGGAGCCAAGGCCCCAGCGCCAGGCCCCGAGGGAATGGCCTCAAGCTGCCCAGGGCAGGGTCAGGCTGGCTCTGAGGAAGGATTTCTGTGCAGAAGGGGCTGTTGGGCGTTGGAATGGGCTGCCCAGGGCAGGGGGGAGTCCCCGGGATCCCTGGAGGGGTTGAAGAGTCGGGCTGAGCCAGCGCTGAGGGATCTGGGGGAGTTGGGAACGGTCAGGGGGAGGGTCATGGTGGGGCTGGAGGAGCTGCAAGGGCTTTTCCAACCTCGATGATTGATTCTGTGTGGTTCTGTGTGCCCCCACGCCCCCCCAGGTGCCCAGGCTGGTGACCCGCTCTGCTGCCACATCTTCAACAAAGCCGGTGAGGTCCTGGCTCGCCACGTCGTTGCCGTGCTGCCCAAAATCGACAGGGTGAGAGCTGACAGGGACGAGGGGGGGCTGCAAGGGGACAGGGGGGTCCCCCCAGTGCCAGTTCTCACCCGCTGTGTCCCCCCCCCTCCCCAGAGCCTATTCCTGGGGGAGCTGGGGCTGCCCATCGTCTGCGTGGGCTCCGTCTGGAACAGCTGGGAGAGGATGCAGGCGGGTGAGTGGAGCGATGGGGATGGCGGGAGGGGTCCTACAGCCCCCCTGTATCCCCAATTCTGTGCCCCCCCGCCCCTCAGGGTTTATCCACGTGCTGGCGCAGGCGCGGGAGGAGGCCCCCGGCCACGTTTTCTCCCGGTTCAGCCTCCTGAAGCTGAAACGCTCCTCGGCGCTGGGGGGGGCCCGGCTGGGCGCCCGCAGCGTCGGCCACGCTCTGCCCTTGGACTACGCCGGCAACGTGGACGTCTTCTACACCCACATCTTCTAGCCATGGGGCCCCCAATACCTCCCGGGGATGGAGGGGCCCCCCCTGCCCCCCCCAGCACGCGGCAGCGGGGCTTTGGAGAAAATGAGTTTTATAATTTAGCAATAAAAAGGTTGTGCAGCCCAGAAGGGAAGGGGTTGGTGTGGGGGCAGCGGGACCAGGAACGTGGCTCGGTGGCCACGGGGAGGGGAAGTGGCCCCTGGCACAGCCTCACTGAGGGGAGGGGGGGAGCGGCCCCCGGCACTGCTGGAAAATGAAGAAAAACGGAGTTTGAAGGTTCCTGTTTCGGTGGGTGAAGAGGCTGAGCCTGCGGGAGAGGGGTTGGGGGGGCGGCTGGGACTACGCAGAACAGGAGGGGGGAGCTGCTGGAAGGGGGAAGGAGAGGAGGAGGAAGGAGGAGGAGGCAGAGGAGGAGGAGGAGGCTTTGGGCTTGCCCAGGGCGAGGTTCAGCCCCAGCGCTGGGGAGCGCTGGTGACGTTGGAGCCAGGAAGGACTCGGCGGTGCTGGGTTCAGGCTTTCCTGGGGCTGCTCTTCATTTAAAAGGGTGAAAAAAAAAAAAAAAAAGGAAAAAAAAAAGCCCCTTTTCCTAGAATCCCAATGGTTTGGGGTGGGAAGGGCCCTTAAAGATCCCACCCCCCTGCCATGGGGACACCTTCTGCTAGCCTGGGTTGCCCGAAGCCCCGTCCAAGTTCTTTTTGTTTGGAACAAGCAGCAAGGAAGGGGCTAAGCCTGACCTAAAGCACAAACCCAATGCCCGCCTCCTGCACACAGATTGGTTGGGAAGTGCAAGCCCTGGGCTGGGCCTTGGCGCTGGGAATCTTCTCCTCTGCCTTCCGAATTTTTTTATTTTTTAACTTTGGTTTTCCGAGGGCTGAGGTTCTGACCAGGCCTAAACTCCAGCCTTGTCAGGCTCTGCCTGGCCAAACTCCCCCGGGGCTGAGGACGCTGGAAGCCAGCAGAGCCGGGGTGGGGAGGGAAGGGGTGAAGGAGGAAAATCCTGCCTCTGAGCTTAAAGCACCGCTCAGTTCCAAAAAAAGTTTATTTTTAATAACGCATTGTCTGAAATTTACAGCATGTCAGAGGGTGGGGGTGGTTGGTTTGTTGGGGTTTTTTTGTGGTAAGAAATCAAATAGAAACCAGAGAAAGGGCAGGGAGGGGGGGAAACTGTGCTACTGCTACAGAATTTTGCCCTTCCCCATGTCCCGGGTTACATCCTGCAAAGCCTGAGCACGGCTCGTACCAGAAAACAGGAGAATTCAACCCAAACCAAGCCTTATCTCTGAACAGGAATATTTAAGCCAGGCACCTTCAACAGGCTGCCGGCTCTAGCTGCGGTAGCGTGCGGGTTTAGTGCTGGTTTTAAGCTGGGCAGCCAGAGCCGGGAGATCTGCTGAGTTACGGAGCAGCAAAACCCCCCGCGCGCCGTCAGCGTTCCTGGTCCAACAACCCCCCGCGGCCGCGCCGAGCTCAGCCAGGGGGCCAGGCCTCAGCCCCCACCTCCACCCAAACCCCCGCGGGCTCCGCGCTCCTCGCCATTAACTCCTTGTTTAATTAACGGGGAATCCTGGCAGTAAGTGCAGCGGGGAGGCGAGATTTACCGGCGGCAGGGAGCGAACGCTCCCGTCCACGCTACGAGAGGCAGCGGCTGGTCTCAGCATTAGGCTGGACACCTCGCCCAGCAGCTCCCGCTTTCTCAGGAGGCAGATTTCTGCGCTGGGTTTAAAACACCAGAAGTGCCCAGGGTTGGGGTTTAAGGAGCTGAAGCCCAACCACCTCCCGCCGACGGGGCTGGAGGTTCCCAAGAGCGAGTTCACCCGGCGGAGGCCCCGATCCCGCCACCCGCCGCCGGAGCCTCGGCAAAGGGCCCGGCACACGGAGACGCTGCCCGTCACCTGCTCGGTCTGCGGGTGCTCCCCGGGGTCAGGCTCATCCCGACGGAGGATCCTCCGCCCAGGGAGGCTGCGCCACACCGACTCCCCGCCGCGGGCCGCCGCAGGGGCTCTATTCCCTTTTTCTCAGGGTTTGTTTCAGTGAGAAAGGAAGGTACAGGTGCCTCGCAGCCGCAGCCCGTAGCGCTGGATAAGCTCAGGAGTTGCGGGGGGAAGAATTCTTTAAGGAGAAGTTGGGTTTGTAGGAGCAGCCCTTCCCTCGGACGGCTGCGGCGCTGCCTGACGGGCCCCGTCTCCACGCAGAGCGCTGAAGCAGGCAGGACCCTGGTCTACCCGCAGAGGAGCGAGCGTTCAGCACCTCGCCGAGAGCTGCTGCTTGGAGGAACTTCGGGGTTTACAGTCTTGTTACACTTCACCTTTCCTTTAGCGAAAGAAATCCCGTCGAAGGGAAACGGGGAGCGCCAGCGCGGCTCCTGGCCCGGGCTCGCTGCCTCTGGGGAGGGAGCAGGCGGGCAGGGGGTTCCCTACAGATTCTACTTAAACAAGAAAACATGACTTTTCCACTAAGCAGGTTTGAAGCGCGCATCAAAATGGGCCTCTGAAGCTGGCAGGGGGTGGGGGGGAGTGTTGGACTCTAGGACAGGCTTAAGGGCTGCGAGTCCTAGAAAGCAAAAACTGCCAAAAGGAGGTGGGAAGACGATACAAAAGAGTTTAAAAAAAAGGAAAAAAAAAACCCAGAAAAAAGGAATAGGAGAAGAAAAAAGGAAAAAAAAAAAAAGGTACTCGAAGCGTAGAGCAAGATTTTGCCACGTTGCAGCAACTCTGCTCTGGTGCAGAGTCCAGCTGGGGGCCGACCCCCTCCCTCCGTCCCCCCCGGCGTGGGGACACAGTCTTTCGGAGCCCGCCTCGGGGGTCAGTACTTCACGCCGGGCACAAACTCCTTGGCATCCGGATTCAAGTTGCTTTTGCTCTGGAAGAGAAGAGGGGACGGGGTGGGCCTGAGGTGTTTTTGGGGGAAACACGGCGGAAGCTGCCGTTTCTGTCTCTCCGTGCTTCGGTGCGGGGCAGATGCACGGCGAGAGGGGCTGGTTTATCCCCGCCCAGGGTAGTGTGGGGGGTAAAGCAGCTCAGCCTGAGCTCAGCTCAGCAGGGCTGGGCCAGAACAAGCCCCCTCCGTGCTGGTCCATATGGCCCCGTGGTGTATTCTGGCTTTCAAGGATGAAAACAGGCCTCGCCCTAACACTGCTGCTCTGCCTGTCACCCTGCTGGCTGTCACTGCTCAGAATTAATCCATCCACGCTGGGGGTGCTCAGCAGAGCTGGTGGGGCCCCCCCAGACCTCTCCAGCCTGCCAGGACACCCCAGATTTGCCCAAAAGGCCACGAAGGTCCCAGCTTGCTGGGTGCAAGCAAACCTTGCTCCTCAGGTTGGTTAAACCAGCTCTGCTCACCCTTCCCGTGCTTCTGGGGTTGGTTAAACCAGCTCCACCCACTCTTCCAGTGCTTCTCAGGTTGGTTAAACCAGCTGTGCCCACCCTTCTCATGCTTCTGGCATTGGTTAAACCAGCTCTGCCCACCCTTCCCACGGCTTCTAGGAGAGCAAGCTGCACAAAACTGGCTCTTTTTGCCTTTAGGATATGTGGCTAAAATAAATACCCTCACAGAAACCCCCCCAAAAGCCTCATTGCTGGTGCATCAGCACCAGCTCTTGCATCAACACCCCTTTCACCGGGCAGGCCCCCAGCTCTCTGCCTGACCTGGCGGCACCTTCGCTTACCAGAATGTCCTCGGACCCGTGGCTGTCGCCGACCGAGAGCCCGTTGAGCTGCTGCTGCAGCTGCCCCATGCCCTGGGGCAGGTCGCGCGATGGAATGAACCAGTCCTGGTCTTCCTCCTCCAGCATCTCCTGGAAGCAGCGGTCGAGAAACTCCTGCTCCTGCAGCTCCTCCTCCACCTGCCCAGAGAGACCCGTTAGTCACAGGTAGGTCAGGGGTTTCCCTACGTCGGCCCCACCTGGGGAAAGAATTTGCAATGTGCTGCCTCACAAACGTCACAGAACGGACGGAGTTAGATTTTAAACCTAGATTCGTTGTCTTGCCTAGAGGCAGCCCCAGGAGCACAAGAACTTGCCCCTTTGAGCGGAGCTCAGGCATCGCTCCCGGGCGCTGCAGCCTGCCGGGGCTGGGTGCAGGAGGGAAGGGGATGGGATTTACCAGGCGAATCCAGCAGAGAAGGGGATGGGATTTAGGGCACATCTGGACACACTGGATGTGAGGATTTGAGGATGAGTGGATTTGAGGCTGCCAGGCTCCAGCCGAGCTCGCTGCAAAACGCACGGGACGGCGGATAAAATCACAACGGGGAAGCGCGCGGATCCTCTGCTGCAGAGCGACGCCGCAGCTCTGCTCACCCTTCCCGTGCTCCTGGGGTCGGTTAAACCAGCTCTGCTCACCCTTCCTGTGCTCCTGGGGTCGGTTAAACCAGCTCTGCTCACCCTTCCTGTGCTCCTGGGGTCGGTTAAACCAGCTCTGCTCACCCTTCCTGTGCTCCTGGGGTCGGTTAAACCAGCTCTGCTCACCCTTCCTGTGCTCCTGGGGTTGGTTAAACCAGCTCTGCTCACCCTTCTCGTGCTTCTGGGGTTGGATAAACCAGCTCTGCTCACCCTTCTCGTGCTTCTGGGGTTGGATAAACCAGCTCTGCTCACCCTTCTCGTGCTTCTGGGGTCGGTTAAACCAGCTCTGCTCACCCTTCTCGTGCTTCTGGGGTTGGTTAAACCAGCTCTGCTCACCCTTCTCGTGCTTCTGGGGTCGGTTAAACCAGCTCTGCTCACCCTTCTCGTGCTTCTGGGGTCGGTTAAACCAGCTCTGCTCACCCTTCTCGTGCTTCTGGGGTCGGTTAAACCAGCTCTGCTCACCCTTCCCGTGCTCCTGGGGTCGGTTAAACCAGCTCTGCTCACCCTTCCCGTGCTCCTGGGGTTGGATAAACCAGCTCTGCTCACCCTTCTCGTGCTTCTGGGGTCGGTTAAACCAGCTCTGCTCACCCTTCCCGTGCTCCTGGGGTCGGTTAAACCAGCTCTGCTCACCCTTCCCGTGCTCCTGGGGTTGGATAAACCAGCTCTGCTCACCCTTCTCGTGCTCCTGGGGTCGGTTAAACCAGCTCTGCTCACCCTTCCTGTGCTCCTGGGGTCGGTTAAACCAGCTCTGCTCACCCTTCCCGTGCTCCTGGGGTTGGATAAACCAGCTCTGCTCACCCTTCCCGTGCTCCTGGGGTCGGTTAAACCAGCTCTGCTCACCCTTCCCGTGCTCCTGGGGTTGGATAAACCAGCTCTGCTCACCCTTCCCGTGCTCCTGGGGTCGGTTAAGCCGGCTCCCCTCAGCCCCCCAGCGCTCTGCACGCACCGACGCAGGGTGGCAGTCGGCTCTCGGGGATGACGCCGTCTCTCCGCCGCTGGAAAACTCCTCCCGAGGCCGAGGAAAGCCACGGGGCTTGGCCGGGGCAGAAAGCTACTCGGGCAGGGGTGTGCAGGCAGAGCCAGGCAGGAGACGGGGCGCTGGCGGTCCCGGCCTTACCCTGTAGCATCAGCAGGTCGTGTTCACCCGCTGCTCCCCCCTTCCAGGGCGGTTTTCTCGGGGGGGCTGAGTCTGGGCAGCCCGCGCCGCTGCCTCCTGCTCGACAGGCACGTGGTGGCCAGAAAACGAGCAGATGGGGCGACAGCCAGAAAACAGCACGACTGTGAGCAGCTGGGATTGAATCCAGGAGGGCTGAGTGAATCCACGAACCACAAAACGCTCCGACAAGCTTAAGTCCTTCCATTTTACAAGAAAGCAGAAACTATGACCAAAAACTGGTGGCCTGGAGGGGGGAAAGGGGAGCTCTGCAAGCCAGCCAGCCCCCAGCTCGGGGACATTTAAATTATTTTAACTCACAGCCCGGAAAACTCCCTGCGAGGTGACTTTTAGGACTAGATGACCTTGAAGGTCCCTTCCAACCCAAACCTTTCTGTGACTGTTAAACGCTCTCGCACAGTAACCAAGCTTGGGGCGCTGCCTCTCGCCACCAGCCTTAGAAATCGGGTCTGGCCAGGGGAAAATCCCCTTTACCGCTAGTAAAAACATGCCGTCGCTGTCCTCAGATGGGTTTCCAGATGCTATGCTTGAAACTACACACTGGTACTAGAGTGTTAAAAGAGGATATTAAAAAAAAAAACCATGCCAGGAGTGCTGGCTCACCCTGATGATGACAGCCCTGGGACCCTGCGCTTCTACAGGCCACCAAGGGAGTGAGCCTGGAGCGAATATTCCCTCTCCAACGAGGACTCTAACTGCAGCCCAGCAGTTTCCCTTCCCAGAGCAGAGCCCTTCCAGCGCCTGCAGCTCCTCTGCAGCGCATCGTGACAGCCTGAACTAGGAGAGAAAGGGTTCAGTATTTGCTCAGGGCTCTTCTTTGGCCTCCTGGGGTATTTAATGCGGCTCTGACACCTCCCACCTCAGGTCCTGCCCCAGCCTCGCCTGCTGTCAGCACAGTTTCATCTCACACAAGAGCCCACCACTCCCTTTTTGCCCTCCGGGATGTGCTGGCTCTGTGGGAAAAGGTAGGTCGCTTGCATAAATAAGGGAGGACTGTGCCAAGAAGCCTGCGGGTTTCTGAAGACACTTGTTTGTTCCCCTTGTCAGGGCCTGGACGGCAGAAAACCTTTGTGGAGGAGGCAAGGAAGCAGCGTGGCTTCAGAAAGCTGAGGAAGAGGGAAGAACAAGCAGAGGAAGATTCAGGCCGAGGTCTTACGGCCCTGAGCCACTGGGGTCTGGCAGGGGAAGGTGGCAGAAGCCACGAGTGCCACTGAAAGGGACGTGCCTGCTGCCCCCCCGCCCCCTGGGCGGCATCTCAGGGGCTCCCAGGAGTGACCCCGGCCGGGGAGCAGGACAGAGCCAGGCCGGAGACTCGAGGTGCAGCATCCCCAGCGCGGGGACGGCTCGGGCCAGGAGCGCTGCCTTCCCACGGACCCAGAGCTCCCTGCCTTCAGAGCGTGACTCCAGCTGCTGCATGAACCATTTTCCCCCGAGCAGCGTTTCACTGGGAGCTGGGTGAGGGGCTGCGCTCCCCAGGGCATGGCCAAGGGCTCGGAAGGGCAGAAACGAGGGCTGGCAGCCCAGGAAAGCACAGGGGAGTATCCTGGCAACGCAGAGCCCAACACAGGGAAGCCCTGAGGTCTCGGCTCCATTTTCTTCCCTCCTCCATCTCCGTCCGCCCTGGGACGCTCCCTTGGGCACGGAGCTGTGCTATGGTTTGCTTTGCACTTTGCCTTTGTCAGGCTTTTAATCAAGACGGCGCTTTACAAACATTAACTAATTAATCTTGCACGTTTCCATCGGCGCAGCTGCTGGGGGGGGCTGGAATCAGGTCATTAAATAAAACAAAAGCCGTGAGTCACAGCTCCCTCCCGTGAGGCGACACGAGGCCGCGCTCACCCGGAGTTACCGTCGGGGAGCGAGAGCGGCTGCAGTCTCCTCCGGTGGGAACAAGATTTAAGTGTTCCCACATGGGAGATTTTCTGCTGAGAACACCAGGAAAGCTGATGAAATCCTCCCTTAGTGAGCAGGGGCGCGGTGGGGGTGTGAAATCCCTCTCTGCCCAGCCTGCCCGCGGCTCCGGCGGCCCCTCCTGCCTCCCGATACCCCGGCGCTGGGCATCTGCTGGGTGGATGTTGCAGGGAGGGGTCAAGCATCCAGGAGACTTCAGGTTTTCTGCCCCGTCGCTCAGCGCAGCCAGCTGAAGGTGCAAGCTCCTTCCCTGCCCAGTTCGAGGTGTCTGACTTCTCCCCAGCTACTGGGATGACGGTGGGAGGGAGCAGCGAGCCCCCAGCAAGCTCCTCCCCACCGCCTCATGCTGCGTTTGGCTGAAAATCCAAAGCAGAAGCACGAGGAGGACGCGGCGCGGCTGGTCCCTCTGCCCCAGCTCGCCGGGTCGCATCATTATTCCACAGGCAAGAGCCATTCAAGTCCCACCAGGAGCTTTCAGGAGCTCAGCTGGCCCCTACGGACACAGTATCTGGTGGCCAAGGCTCCTACTGAGGCTGCGCCAAGTGTTTTTGGGAAAGTTTGACCCGAAATGCAAGGTTTGAGCTAGCCAGGCTACGCACACTTCAGCGCTGAGTTTTAGGCTGGTCCCCTCCCTCCAGCTGAACGTGCAGAAAGAGAAAGCTCAGGAGATGGCAGCGCTCTCCCCGTCCCCCTGAGAAGGATCCAAGAGGGCCAGAGGCATGGTGAGGTTTTTTTTTCTGACTTTATCCACCCCACGTCACTACAGGCAGCTCCAATATAAACAGGATGGCTCTTCCCTCGAGCCGCCATCTCCTCGCAGGGCCTGCGCCGGCCGTGACTCACCCCCCTGCCCCGTGGTGCCCATGCAGGGAAACCTTTCCCTCCCCTCATTCCATCTGCAGAAACACGGAGCTGGCAACCCCCCTTTCCTGGTCCTACCTGTCTGTTGAAGTCTTCTTCGTTCTCCATCCACATGTACTCTGCAAAGGGGTTGTTTTCCTTCTCATCGTGGCCGTTCACTACTTGGTCCTCTTTGGATGTGGGACTGGACGCCGTCGTGCTGGCGAGGTCAGAGCCATTCATCATTACTGACTCTGCGAAGGAAAAACAGGGGCTGAGGGAGCTGCTGGGGGGTCCCCAGCTCACCCCAGCCACCTGACTCCTGGGTGGACACTCGCCACTGGCCACGCTGAGGGGTGGTAGCTCAGGCTTCCAGCACAAAAAGCTGCTTTTTGCAAGGCATGGCGTTATTCCCGACTCCTCTCCTCGAGAGTGCTGGCAGCAGCAGCGTTTCTTTTTCATGGTTTTGACCCATCAGGGATGGTCTGAATGTATTTGATCTGGACCTAAAACAAGGGATGAGGTGACCAGCAGCTCCTGGAGAAGTTGTGAACAGGGCTTGGACAGGCACCGGCACCCCAAACCCCGTCCATCCACCCCGTTTATTTTAAATCTGCCACAAAATACACCAAAAGGCCACAGCTGGGTTATCACTCCAGGCAACACACCAACACCCCAGCAGCACATTGCCCCCTACCCAAAATACTGAATTTTCTGGTGGAAGACTCGCTCGCCAGTCCGTGTCCCTTTATCTCGGCCGTAATCTCTTTTATTTTCAGAGGGCATTCCGCAAAAGCCTGTTGGTTGGTGACACGAAAGCTGCCTTTTTCTAAAGCAGGTGTTCCGAGTCCCAGCGGCGTGGCTAGAAGCAAGACAAACCTTAAGAGAGTCCCAAACCTCAATTTCTGAGAGGTCCCTGGGAGCAGAGGGAGGGAAGGACACACAGACAGATCGACGATTCAACAGGGAGAAATCATTCAACAGGGAAATCCTATGGAATAGCGAACTGTGGATTAAGGCCAGCACAAGGCTGCTGAAAACCATCCAAATGCCACGTAACGACGTTCCAGCTGTATGTTTTACTCTCCCCGGGTTAAAGCTTTATCTGGAGCTAAGCTGAATCCAGTTCCAGTGCAGCACTGGGGCAGGGGGATGAACTGGGGAGCATCCCCCGGGACTGGAAAACGTCCACGTCTTGGGGTGACTGGCAGAAGGTTTGGTCTCGAGGTGGGTGAGGGTCCCACACAAGAGCCCTTTAGGTACAGGGGGGCTGGAGAAAAATCAGCCTTTTGTCCTTGAGGATAAAAGAAGGGGTGGGTGGGTGTTTTCTGCAGCAGCAGAAATTGGATTTGGATGGGGGGGGTGAGGTCAGGGAGACCACTAGTGACAATGGGAACTGATGCCCTTTGCAGGGGGACAAGCCTCTCCCTGAAATTTTCAGGGAACAGTTACTGATGGGCATCACAGCTGGTCCAGGTACGTCTGATCTCACTTTAAGGACACGAAAAGAAATTAGACGACCTCTCAGAGTCTCCAGGAGCCCCTGCAAGGCCGTGAGAACGAGCAACACCCCTGGCAGAGCCGGGTCTTTTTGCCTCCACCCAGGTGATGGCTGCGTCCCGGCAGCTCCCATTGCCCGGGAGATCCCTCGTTACTCGCTAAACGCAGCCTGGTCTGGGGGCCGAGCAGATTATTCCTGTTTTGGGGAGAAATCCAAAGCATGGATGAGCACCAAGGACACAACAGCTGTCGCACAACGCCCCCAATAACAAAGGTGCCCAGCTCTTGCGTACCGACGCTCTTGGGTCCCCAGGAGCGGCACAGCTTTAACACAGCGAAGAAAAAAGGGAAAAAAAAAAAGATAAAAGAAGAGCAGCAAGGTCCTCGGGCTGCCTGCTGCCTCGGGACGCGGCACCAAGCAGCCGTTGGTATCTGCGGAGAAGCAAAAACCGTCTCTGAATTGCGCACGGAAACTTCAGGCGTGCCAAAGCCGAGCGGGCGGCTCTGCCGTGGTCAAGGAGATTTTTTGATGACGGCTCGAGCCTGGCAGGGGAGTCACAGGGCTGGCGGGAAGGGGAACAGAGCTGCAAAGCAAGCGCAAAGGCACGGAACGCTGGGATGGGGGGGAGCTCTCCTCCTGCCCTGCCTCTCCTCTGGCTGCCAGCACCGGCGTTTGGGCAGGCAGAGCCCGGAGCTCAAGGACCCGGGAGGTGTGAGGGGCCGGTGGGGGTCGCAGCTTATGTACAGCACCCAGAGAGGCTGGATGGGTGCTGGGGCCCACTCAAAGGGACCTCAAGCACCAAGCTCTCCTAGTGGAGCAGGATGATATAAAAATATGGTCGACCCAGCTCTTTTCTTAGTGGAACCACAGGAGAACCAGTGACACACAACTGCCTGGAAACGACGGAAGGAGTTCATTCCAGACCTCAGGAAGGAGCCATGAGAGGAAGCTGATGAATCCTGGTTCAGAGACAGGAGCAGTTTTGTCTGACAAGGTATCTACAAGGCAGGATACGTGACAACCACCAAAGATCAGGTAATAGAGTCTGAAGTCCTTCCTCCAAATACCTCAGCACAAAAAGTAGAAATAATGGCTTGAACTTGGGCACTGGAGATGGCCAAGGGTGTGAAAATTAATACATGGACCAACTCTAAATAGGCTTTTGGAGTGGTCCGTGCTCATGGGGCAGGGTGGAGAGAAAGAGCACTCTTGTCTGCACAGGGAAAACATATAAAGTGTGCCAAAGGAATCCTCAAAGCCCTGGAAACGGCACAGCTGCCTGGAAAGGTGGCTAGGGTGCACTCTGAGGCTCACCCAAGAGGACGTTCTGCCCATGAACCTGGCAACGCTGCGCAGCAAGAGAGGGAGCGAGGTGCCTGCGCTGGTCCTGCGGCTCCGTCCCGGCCTCCGCGGAGAACAGTTTAGCTGGAGGAGCAGCAGGAGAGAGGAGGGAAGGCGTTTGCAATGTTTTGTTTGTTTTTTTTTTAAATAAATAAAAAACTTCCTCTTCCTCCCCAAAACTCCACGCTCCTCACTAATCCGGCTGCAAAGAGGCCTTGCTCCCGCCGGGCCGGCTCTCGGCCGAGCTTTGCAGCTCTTTGGGACACGAAGGGGTTTTCCCCCAGCGTCCGGCAGAGGATGGGATTTTGGGGCGCGCGGGCAGCGGCACAGGCAGCAGCTCTCAGCACAAACCCGTCGGAACAGCCCGGCCGCTGCCAGCACCCCGACCTCCGCGCAGCCTGCGGCCCCCCGCACGTCCCACCGCAGGCAACCGAGGGGCTCCCAGGGGGCAGGGGATGCTGGCCAAGCCTGGCTTCCTGATTTGGGCTTCCACTAGCCCCTCTGGGGCAGAGGGAGAGCCGGGACCCCTGGCACGCTGGGCACCATCTGCTGCCGTGCCCAGGCTGCACAAACAGACCCGCCGCTTGCCAAAACCAGAGCGCGGGAGGTGTTTGTACCTCCCCGGCACCGCCAAGGCCGTGGCCATCACCAACAGGTCGTTTTTTTTCTTCATTTTTATAAAACACACAGGTGTCCAAAGCCCCGTTCTGTGCCCCCCCATGTTCACTATGGCAGTTGTTTTGTCGTGGTTATCACACACGCTTCCCTGCCACATTATTCCCACCTCTTTTGTTAGATTTAAGCTGTCCCAACGCTTCCCCTGCGTGCAGAACTGGAGGTTTTTGGTCAGCCCCAAGCAAAAAGGGAGCTGGGGGGAGGCCAGCGTGGACATTTAAGCATCACAGAGCAGGACAGGAGCCCTCCCACGATGCCCCTGAGCTGGGAGAATCAGCAGGCAGCAAGCAGGCAGAAGAGGCTTCCACTGGGAATATCCTGGGTGAAAAAACTCCCTGAACAGGAAAAAAAAAACCCCAACAAATGCAACCCAAGTGTTTCTTTATCTCCCATCTGTCACGGCTGGGTCTGAAGCACCCAAGGTCGTGGCGGTTTTCCCCTATCAGCAGTCCTGGCAGTGCAGAGCCACCCCCCACCCCCGCCTGGAAAAGCACCTTCCAAAAGTGCATTTTCCAGTCTGGCCAAGCCAGGCTCAATGTATGTTTTGGTCTGCGTGTTATTTATCTGAGTCACCGGAGCAGCGCTGTAGCCGTCAGCCTGTTGACGCTCCACCAAGTGCGCGCAGAGCCAGGGTAATTTTGACATATTGCTGAGGCGCTGCAGCAAGCTTCCTGCTCAGAGCCACGGCTCCCCGTTCAAACTGAAACACACTTAAAAATCTGCTTTCTTCTCATGAAGGCTTCTTGGATTTGTTTGTCTTTTGCCGTGGAAAAAATAAGTAGATTAAAATAATAAAAAAAAAAAAAATCTTCAGCGTGGGGATTGAGCTCAGAGAAGACATCCAGAGCACACAAAGCACCGCCTGAGAGCTGCTTGCAGGGCCCGAGGAGGCCCCTCTGAGTCCTCACAAACATCTTCATCATCCTCACCCGGGGCTGGAACAGCAGCCTGGCAAGGCAGGTTTTCTTTGGGAAAATGTCCTGGACAACATGCGGAGGGAAAACAGAAATTTGGGCCGTGTTTGGTATCTGGGTGATGCTTCAGGGCTGCAGATTTTGCAGGACCTGACCCCAGCCAGGGCCATGGCCGGCTCCATTAAACTGGAAATAGTCATTAGCACAAATTAGTACCAGTGACCAGACGTCTGAGGGCAAACTAATGAGTGTGGCTCCAGCAGGGAGATGCCAACAACATACCCCTGTCCCAGCGGCGATGGGTTTTGGGTTCTTTTTGGAGGAAACACCCAGGTTTCTGTGTGGATGTCTCCGCCGTGACATTTCACGCAAGAAAACCTGTGGAGTAAATCCGCAGGAAGAGGTGGGGGGGAAGGACCCTTTAGAGCAGGCAGCACCCGAGCGTGGTATAAAAGGGGGTGGCTGATCCTGAGGGAGCCAAAGCTGGGACAGAGGAGCGAGAGGACGGCGAGGGCGACGGGCAGGGACCCGCCGCGCCGCGAGAGCCCGGCGCAGAGGAGGAGATCTCGCCGGGCCGCGGGGTCGGGGCGAGCTGATCGCCCAGGAGAGTGTTTTCCCTCCACGTGCCGGGAGGGCGAGGGGCGAGGACAAGAGGCAGCAGATGGCGAGCTGGTGCTGAGGCTGGAATGAGCCGTCCTGGGAGCAGAGGGCCCAGCTCCCGCCTCGGAGCAGCACGAGGCACAGCGAGTTATTAATAACCTGGATAAAGCCCTTCGCCATCCCAGAATTACACATACGGTTCTCTGACCGTTTCCTCACCTAACTCAGGAGGGTAACACGGGGCAGAACAAACCCGGGGCAGTTACAGCGGGGCTGAGGGAACTCCCAGGAGGCCAAACCCTTCAGAGACCCACTTCTGGCTGGTTTCTGCCAGCGGGAGCATCCTTCCCTCACGCTACGCGTGGCGTGAGCCCCGCTCCCCCCCTTCACCCCCAAAGAGTTAACAAGTCAGCACCAGACGGGCGAATGGAGCGCAGCTGCGCGCTTGGCTCCAGGCGAAGGACATATGGTCCTCCTCACCCTCCCGGGCTGGCGCGGCCGGAGCCAAACCTCGGCGGAGGCTGCTTCGGCGGGGAGCGCCGGGTTATGTGAGGGGGGAGGCTGGTCGGCCAGGGCTCCCGGCTCTATAAATAGCAGGAAAACCCACCCAGACTTTAGGAAAAAAAAAAAAAAACAACAAACCCAAACTCCTCTGAGTGCTTTCAGGGCTCCTCTCCTCCCCGCCTGCCCTGCAAGGGGAGCACGCCTGGGTTTGCCGGCACCACGGGGACGGGAGAGCTGCATCCCCAGGCCTGCGCCCTCACCCCAGCCGCACTTTGGGCGGAACACCGCTCAAATTTCAACTTGTCGAGCATTCACAAAAAGAAACCTGCTATTCCCCCCACCCTCCTCAACCAGCGCAGAAATGCTTCCCAGAGAAGAGGCAGACTGGAGAGTGAGCAAACTGGTTTGAAGTCACAGAATCATCCAGGTTGGAAAAGACCCTGAAGATCATCCAGTCCAACCATAAACCTCACCCGGACCGTTAGAGTCCCCGACCAGGAGCCGGGACTGACCCGTGTGTTGGCAGTGCCGGCGCACAGAGGGGAGGAGGGGGGGAATGTTTTTACTGGCCACCTCTCCACTCCTCTGAAGCAGCAATTAGAGAAGGGCAGCTTGTTAGCCCCGTTTCCCAAGGGCGAGGATCCCCCGTTTCAGCTCGCACAGGTACTCCCGGCGCTCCGCAGGTCGGTCTGGTTCAGTCCCCGCTCCCAACGCCCTCGCTCCTGCCGCCGGCCTCTCCCACGCGGAGCTTACCTCGCTCTACTCTCCCTTTGCGCTTCCCAGGCCCAAACTGCACTTTTCCTCTCCCGGCTGTGTAGATTTTTCCAGCAGCCGGGAGCGTTGCCAGCTGCCCCGCATGGCACTTGCGATTTTCCCCCCCTCTCCGCTTCCACCAGGGAACCCGGCGTGACTAGGTCTGGCTTTTTCTGCTAGGCTGCAATCCGGCTCCGGCCCAGCCCACGCTCTAGCACCACCCTGATGTCTTTCAAGTATTTTTCTTTTTTGTTCCCCCCCCCCGCAGGCTTCTCCTTCCCATTATACTGGTGCTTCAGGTTTTATTCCCTACCACCGACGCTTCTGAAGCGCTGAGCTGGCGAGCTGCTGCAGACCTGGGGGAGTCACCCACTGCTCCCCGCTGCCTTCAGCCCTCTAATTAGAGGATGCTAAGTCTCCCAGGTTAGGCCAGACTTCTAATGTTAGGCTGGACTCCTGGTACGCCCTTCTCACGCTTGCTGGGCTACTGGGGGGGTGCCAGCCCCTGCTCGCAGCCCACAGCAGATGTGGAGCTTTCCATTTTCAGCTACCTCAGTTGCTGAGGAACTGCATCCTATTTCCATCCCCGAGCTGGAGGATAATCTCGTCCTGCACTATTTTAATCCGCATCCACAAGAACAATCCCCCCACTTTGCGCAGGCACAAAACAAAGTGTCTCCAGATCCACCCCCCCCGCCAGCCCCGTCATTTTGAAAGCGCCAGAAACATCGAACGCGGCTCTTGAGCTGGGTCCAAGAAAGCCTGATTTCCAATTCAGCCTAAACACTGCTCTTCATTGAGCTACTTTTAATCTCAGGCAAAGACGACACGTTCTGCACTTGACAGCTCACAAACGGTTCCTGTTGATCACCAGGATTATGGCTGCAATATTCCACAGCGGCCAACCAGCCCCGCACACAAGCCTGCCAGCACCAATTTTTTCTAATTTCTCAAAGGGAATTGATAATAAGACTTTTTTTTTTTTTTTTTAAAAAAAAAAGACTTCAAAACAGAGCATCCAGCAAACAACACCTTCCAGTGCTCTCTTCTGGGAGAGGAAACCTAGATCGGAGGCAGGGACATGCCACGGAACATCCAGGGGGAAGATGGGACCTGCCCAGGCGCGGGCAGAGAGGAAAGAGAGCGGAAAAAACCCAGCGGAGCGATTTGTGCAGCAGCACGGGCTGGAAATGGAGCTCAGGGCAGCAAACTGAACACTCTGCCAGGGCTCAGGGGCTGCCAGGAGGAGTTTTATTGCTGTTTGTGATATGGAGGCACCTGGCAGCACGGGCCCTGCGCTCACACCTCGGGACCCGCCGCTTTCCCTCCCAGCGGGACGGGGAAGAGTTGGGACTCAACGATCTTTTTCCAACCTGCCACTGCCGGGGCTCGGCACCGTTCTTCAGGCCACTAAAACCTGACGAAACGTGTCCTGTCAACACCGAAGGGCGCTGGGCAGGCTGGCTGGCGGCTGCCTTTCAGCAGCCCGGATTGCAGGCGCTGACAGCACCACCGGGGATCAAATGAACAGCGGTGGAAGGGCCGGCGCGATGACAGAGTGCGGGTCGCCCAGCCCAGCCCGGCGGGTGATGGATGACCCGGAGGGGAACGGCTCAGAGGGTCTCCTTTCACCATCCCGCGGCTGCGAGGGGAAACAAACAAACTGCTGCTGCAAGGGAGGGGGACGAGTCTGCTTCCCTCCTTGGCGGGTCGCTTCAGGAATAAAACCTCAGAGTTTGCAGGAAAGCAGCAGCTGCCTCCAACATTATCCACCTGTGCACGGCGGGTGTTTTCTGCCCCTCTTGAGTAAGTAGGTGGGGAATCCTGCAAGGCCACGTGTGCTCCTTACAGAGCCCACGCAGGCCTGGCTTTGCCTTTCCCAGAACCCCAGAACCATTCGGGTTGGAAAAGCCCCTCGGGATCACCGAGGCCAACCCTCAGCCCGACTCTGCAAAGTTCTCCCCTACCCCACATCCCCCACAGCTCATCCCAACGGCCCTGAAACCCCCCCAGGGATGGGGACTCCCCCCTCCCTGGGCAGCCTGTTCCACTCTCGGACCACTCTTGCTGGGAAACATTTTCTCCTCCTGCCCAGCCTGAGCCTCCCCTGGGGCAGTTTCCAGCCGTTCCCTCTTGTCCTGTCCCTGATCCCCTGGGAGCAGAGCCCAGCCCCAGCCTCTCTGCAATGTCCTGGCAGGAGCTGCAGAGAGGGATGAGGGCTCCCCTCAGCCTGGAAAAGGGCCGTCCCCTCAGCTTGGCACCCAGGAGCTCCTCAGAGGGAAACACCTGCAGATTTCTTAGCTCAGAAAGGAAACACGAACATTTTCAACGCAACATTATAATACGCGTTTCTGTCTTGAGCTATTAGGAACTGAACAAACACAACCGAGGGCTTGACACAGCTTCTTCTGTGGCCTCCGTGGCCAAGGCCTGAGAGAGGAATGAGGCTCCAGACCCGCCGCCCTCCGAAGCGCCGCAGAGCCCAGCGTGCTCCCGATGAGCCGCCACCGCGTCAGCCGCAGGGAAAACCTTCCCTACCTGTAGCAACACCCGGCTTGTCGCTGCACGCCAGGCTGAAACCTGAAGAGCCAGCACGTAACCAAATATCTGAAGGGCACAAGCCAGGAGCTGGCTACGTCGTGCGGGCCTGCCCGTGCCGGATCCCGTCCCCCGTAAACACGGCTGGCGGGGACACGCTGACCCGGGCTGGTGGCCCAAGCCCACCCGTGTGCTGCAGCCTGAGCCTCCGTGGCTGGTTTTTGATTTTTTTTTTTTTAGGTAAATTTGTGAAAGCAGCTTCCAGTCACTGCAATCTGCAAAGGTGGGGTGTGGGGCGGCCCGCCTGTGCGTTGGGGGTCCCCCCGGAGCGGGGCCGCTGTGCCTGGCCCCGGGGACTTCGCTGGCGTGGAGCCGGTGCCGGGGGAGAGGGTCGGGGCGGTGAGGAGGGAGAAGCCCCCCCCCGCTCCCCGGGGCTCTGCCGGACGCACCCCCTGCGCACGTCCCCTGCCCACGCTGGCTCCGGCCCACGCAGAGAGGGGCCCGGGGCCTGGCTCGGGAGCCTGGCGGGGACGAGGCCATGGCGGCAGGAGAACGGGTGGGACCCCCGCGGCCTGCCCCGGTCCCCCCGGCACGGGCCGGAGCGCAGCGCTGGCGCTCCCCGGCCCCACAGGGGCTGCCCGAGCCTCGTGGCCTGGCCGCAGAGGTGCGAGGCGCGGCCGGGGCCGGCGGCCGGGGCCGGCGGCCGGGGCCTCCCCTCCCTCCCTCCCTCCCTCCCACCGGGCCGGGGCCTTGCCCGGCCTAGCGCCCACCGGAGGCCCCGCCAGCCCCCCTCCGCCGTGCCGCTGCTCGCCCCGCGGGTCGCCCGGGCCCGGCCGGGCCTGCCCGCCCCGAGCCCCTCCGCCAGCCCCGTACCTGCCGGCCGGGCCGGGCCGCTGCCGCTCCGCGGGCGCCCGCCCTGCGCTGCCGCCGCCGCCGCCGGACCCCGCCGCCGCCCGCCCCGCCCCGCACGGCGGGGACACGCCCCCCAGCCCCGCCCTAACAGAGCCTCGCACCCCATTGGCCAAGCGCGCGACGCGTCCCCGCCTCCCTGCTGGCGGCGCTGAGGCTGGTTGGGCGGAAACGCGCGACAGCGCGTCGCTATTGCACCAGTCCGCTGCCACTCTAGCTTCTAGTCCCACCCACTCTGCCGCCGTCTGATTGGAGGCTCGGTTCCACCTCCTAGCTTCCGGATTGGTTAACCCCGAAGGGTCGGATTGGTTGGGCGGGCGCGTCCCCCACGTGGGGATAGACAGGCAGGTTGCGGGGGCGGGACCGTGGCTGGGATGGGCGTGGCCACCCGCAATGTAAATAGCCACAGCGCCCCGCCCCCTTTTCGCCCAGATTTCGATTGGCGGGCCGAGAGACCAATAGAAAGAGCCGTCACAAGCCGCCCCGCCCGCGCTGCGAGAGAGCCGCTGATTGGCGGGCTGATGTAAACACACCGAGGGGGCGGGGGATTCCAGGCGGGAGGGGGGGGGTGTCACGTGGCGGGCGCGTGGCTCGCGGTGGGGGGGGACCCCGAGGTGTGGGGGGGGTCCCCGCTTTGCACCCCAGTGTTGGGGGCACCTGGGCGGGGGGGGACACCCAGCGCCGAACCCCCAGGGCTGGGACACCCAGCGCTGCCCCCCCTCCCAGTTCTGGGGCCACCTCAGAGGGGAGGGGGGGCACCAACCCTGCACCCCCAGAGCGGGGGGGCACCGGGGACACCCCACAGTATTGGGGGGCGCCTCGGGGAGGGGGGAGCGCCCATCCCCGCACGTCCCGGCTCCCCCCCCCCCGCCCCCCCAGTTCCCCCAGCGCCGCCCCCCCGAGGCCCCCCCGTGTCCCCCCGGTACCCGTGTCCGGTGCCCGCCCGCCCGGGTCCCCCCCCCGCCGTGACGAGCCCGGGGCGGCAGCCAGCCCCGAGCCGGGGCCGCGCCCGCGGGCACCCGCGCCCCGGCCCCCCGAGATGCCGGCGGGCGGCGGCGGGGGCTCCGCGCCCCGAAAAGGGGGACCCCAGCGCCCCCCCCTCCCCGGCCCGCTGCCCCTCGACCCCCTCGGACGGTGAGTGCCGCAGCCCCGGGGGGGTCCCCGCCATCCCGGGGGTCCCTCGCGCAGCTGGGGGGGGAGGTTGAGCCTTTCCCAGCCCCTCGGTGCCCCCCCGGCCCCACTCGCCGACCCCTGCCCCGCATTGGGGTGCGGAGAAGCAGCCCCCCCGGCCCAGCACCGGGGTGGGGGTGTAACCCCGGGGGGGTGGGGAAAGCTTTGGCAGGGGGGTGCCCGTGGATTGGGGGTGCATCCCCCTGGGGACCCCCACGGCAGAAGGGTGTGACCCTCAAGCTTCCCCACCCACCAAATTTTTCTACACCCCCCCGGGTGGGATTTTGCTAAAATAGGGGGGGCGGGGGGGTGTGTCCCTGTTGCCCCTGGCCAGGGGGGGTCCCCACATTGTGGGGAGGTGGGAAGCCCCTGGAAGGAGGCTCCATCCTGGGGGATGCGGGGTTTGAGGGGGGGTCAGCCAAGGGACCCCCCCTCACTCGTACCACCCTTCAGCTTTGCCCCCACAAGCCGGGGGTTTGCACACGCGCGTGCGACCCCCGGAGCCCCGACAAAAATCCCGGCGCCTCTGCCACCGGTGTCCGGGATGTCCCTGGGCACGTCACTCAGCTCCACCCAGCGACCGGCTGGGCTGGGGGGCGAGGGGACCCCCCCCCGCCCCCCAATTCCCCCAGCCGGGCCTCTAGATGGTTTCACCGGCCCCGTGGCCACCTCGCTCCCACGGTGGCCGGAGCGGGCGAGCTATTTCTGACCGTGTGCCCTCACCCCTCGGGAACCTCGTCATCACCAGGTGCTAATTCGGGGCCGGTGGAGAAAGCGGGGTCGAATCTCGGGGGACAAACATCACAAGGTGTCCCCAAGAGGCGAGTAAGACGAGCAGGTTGCTTCGCCGAGGTGACAATCCCCTCCCCGGGCGCTGCCATCCACTTGGGTGACATGAAATGTGGCACCCTGGGGACAAATTACCTCCCCGGGGCGGCTGACGCCTCCTTGTATGGCTGAGGACTGAGGACGGGGCTCTGCCACCGCCGGGATAAAAATAGCCCGTGGCCGAAGGGCCCGATCCGGGGCGGTGCTGGGTACCCCCTCCCCGGGCCCAAGGGGATGGCGCATCGGGCCTTGCCTGTGTGGGTTTTGGGGTGTGGGAGATGCTGGGGTGGGGGGGTGGAGGGGGTCTGGGGGTGCTGGAGGTCCTGGGGGGCAGCACGGGGTGTCCCCGGGGCGTGGGGACGTTTGTCCCCGAGCGGAGGAGCCCGGCGATTCCCCACTGCCCGTGTGGGTCCGTCCCTGCACTGGGGTGTCCCCCCCCCGGCTATGGTGGATTTGCAGTTGACCCCCCCCCGGATCCCGTCTGGCTTTTGGGGGCGCAGGGACCCCCGTGGACGCGGAGCTCCCACAATCGGCCCCTTGAGCTGTTGGGGGCACCGGTTTGGGGGTCACTTTGGGGTCCTGGTGGGGACTGGGGTGACGGTGGAGGGGGGGACGGCTCAGCTCCCGGATCCCGCGGCCTTACCGGGCCGGTGATGGGCCAGGGCGGCCCCGCAAGGGCAGTGAAGGCCACCGTGTGCCCGAGAGAGTCCAGGAATGCCACCGACGTGCCGTCACACGCCACCCCGGCCCCGGCTGCCGGCGGGGGAACGTCAAACACGGCCTCGCTCTGCACCGCACGGGGCCCCGGCCACGGGGACGCCTCTGCAGGGACAGGGACACGGGGCTGCACGTCCCCTGCTCCGTCCCTGACGGGGACACGGGGCTGCACGTCTCCCCACCAGCCCCACGCCCGCATCTCCCCATCTGTGCCCTCACACTCCTCCCCGTCCCTCCCTTCCCTCCGTCCCACCGGCCTCGCTGCCATTTTGGGGTGGATTTGCACCCCTTTGGGGGTACCGGTGGCCAAAGCAGCACCCAAAAGGCACCGTCTGGGTCCCTTTTTGAAGCCAGAGGGGGAAACTGGGGAGCACTTTGGACCGGGAGGGGGGACCCCTCCCCGTGTTAAATGCAGAGGGAAAAGGGCCTCGGGCAGGATGCGGCCCCAGAGCTCAGAAATGTCAAACTGCATCAGTCGCTGAGACTTTTAATGCCTGGGGGGGAGCTCCCCAGTCCTCCCAGTGCCCCAGCACAGCTCTGCCCCAGCACAGCTCTGCGTCAGCTCCCCGGCCCGGCTTCGCTGAGTAATTAATAAATTAATAAGGAACTGTGGGAAAGCCCCTTGCCCCCAGCTCCGGCCCCAGGGCTCTGGCTGGGACTGGGGGGGGCACAGAGCGAAGCCCGGGGGTCCCGTGGAGCGGCGGGTGATGGGGGGTGATGGCTCCTCCGTGTCCTTGTCCCCTGGGCAGCACCGAGGGGCTGTTGGCGGAGGGTTCAGCCGTGAGGGAAGCGGCGGGAGCCAAACAGGGGGTTTCGTGCCTGAGCTTCACAAAAAACGGAGCCCGGATAAGGGGGTGATTTGGGGGGTGCCCAGCAGGGGTGGGCAGAGCTGCTGCCTAGCTGGGGGCTGCGCTCCCGTGTCCCCCCGCGCCCGCCCAGGCCAGAAGGACCCGAGGGCGAGCCGGACGGGAGAGGGGCTGGGTGGCTTTGCTCCTCTTCGGGGGGCCGGCCCTGTTCTCTTTTGGGGGGCCCCCCCGTTCTCTCCGCCGTTTCCATCCCGCTCCTCGGAGCCGCGGGGATGGCGAGGGGAGGGGATCCCACTTCGTGCCGCTGTGACATGTGGCGAGACTCCCCGTCCCAACCTGCCGTGTCCCCTCGCCGGGCTCAACACGCCTCTCCTTGTGACAGCCCCGTTCACGCGCACGGCTCCAGCGGCGTCCCCCCATCTGAGCCCATCCACCCCCCCCGCCTGGCCCCGCTTTACCACCATTTCAACCGAGCGTTAAAATTCACCCCCAGATGATTTTTTCTGAAGCTCCGCAGCCAGACTGAGCAGCGCGGTTGAGGCAGGAGAGAGGGAGCAGACACACTCATGGCAAAAAAGGATTTTAAGGGGAAGTCCTGGTAACTTCAAGCCCCTGGAAGGAGCAGCCCGGCTGCAGCCTGGGCAGGAAACGTCCCGGGGATGGATGGATGGGTGTGCCAGCAAAGCGGGAAGGAAATGTATTTCCCCAGGAAAGCCCAGCGGCTCCTTCCCTGTAGAGCAGCAGGTGAGGCCACACCTGGAGCGTTGTGTCCAGGTTTGGGCACCTCAATCCCAGAGAGATCTGGAGGGGCTGGAGCGAGGGCAGAGGAGGGCAACGAGGCTGGGGAAGGGCTGGAGAATCAATCCTGTGAGGAGGCAGGGCAGGAGCTGGGAGTGTTCAGTGTGAGGAGGAGGAGGCTGAGGGGAGCCCTCATCCCTCTCTGCAGCTCCTGCCAGGACATTGCAGAGAGGCTGGGGCTGGGCTCTGCTCCCAGGGGATCAGGGACAGGACAAGAGGGGACGGCTGGAAACTGCCCCAGGGGAGGCTCAGGCTGGGCAGGAGGAGAAAATGTTTCCCAGCAAGAGTGGTCCGAGAGTGGAACAGGCTGCCCAGGGAGGGGGCAGTCCCCATCCCTGGGGGGGTTTCAGGGCTGTTGGGATGAGCTGTGGGGGATGTGGGGTAGGGGAGAACTTTGCAGAGTCGGGCTGAGGGTTGGACTCGGTGATCCCGAGGGGCTTTTCCAACCGGAATGGTTCTGGGGTTCTGTGGTCCCAGCATGGGACAACCAAGGCCTGAAGTCTCCAGCATCCATGAACCCCCCCTGACAGAGGGACATGGCTGCCCTGCCACTGCTCAGATCCTTTTTAAGCTGCTTCTCAAACAACTGCTAAGCTCGCGGTCAAACAGAATGTGCTTTGAGGGCAAGAGTTGTTTTTTTTTTTGCTGGGGCAGGAGAAACAGGTTGGTTTTAGATCCCTTTGGAGTGTTTCTGCTCAGTGGGGAGAGTGCAGGGAAGCTGCAGGGGGTGTCTGTGGGAGAGGGGTGTCCTGGTGCCCCCTTTTCACAGCAGGAGGGTGGCCCAGTGGGACACGGAAACCACAGGCTCTTCTCCTGGGAAGCTCACAGGGGTGATGAGGAAAACGGGGCTGCAGGGTCCGGGGGGCGTCACTCCAGCATCAGCCATGGCAAGACGGGGAGCCAGCAGAGCAGCCAGGGGCCAGAGCTCCTCAACATGAGTCTCTGGGGCTTTCACCGCTCTGAGGGTGCAGCGTCCGTTAATGGCAACCTCCTTGTCATGACATCGATGGGAGGTGCCATGCGGATTATTTCTCTCCGAGTAGAAACACGAGCACGTGTCTGGGCTGTGGCTCTCCCTTTCCTTTGACAGGAACAGGGAAGGGATCTGAGCCCTGGGCTCGGCACTGGGGAGGCCGCCCCTCGGTGGGTGGGTTCAGTTCTGGGCCCCTCACCCCAAAAAGGCCATTGAATGACTCGAGCGTGGCCAGAGAAGGGCAACGGAGCTGGGGCAGGGTCTGGAGCACAGGTCTGCTGGGGAGCGGCTGGGGGAACTGGGGGGTTCAGTCTGGAGCAGAGGAGGCTGAGGGGAGACCTCCTGGCCCTCTGCAACTCCCTGCCAGGAGGGGGCAGAGAGGGGGGATGAGTCTCTGGAGCCAAGGAGCCAGCGCCAGGCCCCGAGGGAATGGCCTCAAGCTGCCCAGGGCAGGGTCAGGCTGGCTCTGAGGAAGGATTTCTGTGCAGAAGGGGCTGTTGGGCGTTGGAATGGGCTGCCCAGGGCAGGGGGGAGTCCCCGGGATCCCTGGAGGGGTTGAAGAGTCGGGCTGAGCCAGCGCTGAGGGATCTGGGGGAGTTGGGAACGGTCAGGGGGAGGGTCATGGTGGGGCTGGAGGAGCTGCAAGGGCTTTTCCAGCCTCCATGGATCTGGGATTCTGTGATCCCAGCCCCAGCTGTCACCCCTTTTGTTTTGGGGTGTGACACACCTTTCCTACAAGGTTCAATCTGAAACGACTCACCCAGGGCGCTTCAGAGGGAAGCAGCTGAGCTGCCACGTGGCGTCTGCAGGGGAAGCACCTGAATTCCCGCTCCCCCCATAGCCCCGTGTACTGGGCCGAGGGACTGGACATCTGAAGACATAAAAGCAATTAATTGCCTCCAATCCATCCCCAGGCCCGGCTGCGGGCTGAGACAACCCACGCTGTCACGCGGAGCAGGGAGAGGTGCCAGAGACCGATGTGTCAGGCTGCGAGTATGCGGGGCTCCGCAGCCGCCAGCCGGGGCCCGGAGTTCACAGCCTGAAGGACTATTAATACCCGTCAGCCCAGCAGCCTGGAGTGAGACCAGATCGGATGGAAAACACAGACTTTGGGCAAGGCTTGACAATACGATGGGGATGGGAGAGCAGCTGGGAGCCAGATAATTCTGTCAAGGAGCCAGAAAACCTGCCTGAGTGAAGTCCTTCGCGTAAGGAGAGGCTGGCTCCTGCCCGACCCCGGGATCTGCATCTCTGCCGCACACTACCCGTGTGCCCGTCCCCAGTGGCGACTGCCGTGGCTCCAGGCTTCCCAAAGTGGGTTGCAGATCTGAAAAAAAATCATCTTTTTGCGATTTCTGGCTACACCCCAAGAGTCCTCTCTCTCTGCAGGTGGAGATCCAGGGGGGTTTGTGGTGAGCTCCAGGGCCAGTGCTGGAGAAGGGACTTGGGCTCCTGCTGCTGCGGCTCTCCGGTGCCTCCTGGAGTTGTTCTGGTGGCAGGTTTTGTGCTTTGGTCACCTCTAGATTTCTCCTGGGGACTTTTTATTTTGGCGCAGAGCAGCACGTCTAAGAGCTAAAGGGGTAAACACATTTTGGGATTGCGAAGAGCCTTAAGGATGAGCGAGATTTCTTCTTGTGTTCTCACACGGACATCCCTTGTTTTAAATATTTAAACCAAACTTTTATATGCTCGTCACCCACATCATTTTACGGTTAAAATGATCAAAACCACTTCCACGAGCGAGGCCTGGCAACGTATCCTTGGGCTACTTAGTGCTGCGTTTGCCAAGGGCAGCTTCGTGCCTTCAGCTGCTGAGCACCCCTCATCCCACCCAGAACCGAGTCGGGAGCACAGAAAGTTGGGCAAAGAACCAGCAAACACCTCAAACCAGCTGGATTGAGAGACCTACCCAGCATCCCATGGGGGTTTCTTGACAGGAGCGATGTTAGGACCTGACTCGGGCTGAAGCTCTTAGGAAACAAAAAGATTTTTACTTCTGATCCCTTTGCATCTGTGTCACGACCCGGACTGGAAGCCCAGGGAGTCTCAAGGGTTCTGTGATCCCCTCGGGTTAAATTAAGGTGAAATGACACCAAATGATCAGTTAAAATATGTAACTTGTGGTAGAAAACGATTTAAATTTGGAAAAGGATAACAAGTGATGTGTTCTCTTATAAATCTATGAGAAAGAAAGGAAAGAAGAAGAATGGAGAGAAAGAGTCAAAGCACTCTGAATCACCACCCCTGGACCCAGCGTTCGCAGGTCTGGTGATGGGGGGTGGTGGGTGCGCACCCACCAAAGTTTTTGTCACCTTTTAAGTTCATCTCAGCAGCTGATTTGCATACTTTGTTTTTTTCTCAGCTCCCAGAATTTTTCTGACTTCATGCTTCTTGAGCAATCGGCTTCTGGGGCAGAAATGCTCAGCTCTTGTCAGTTCTTGTCACCATTTGGGTGGTGAAGTCGCCCAGCCCTTAGCAAGGCCTGCCTGGTGTCTGGCCTACACGGCAGAGCCACTTAGTACTGGGCTTACACCAGGGAGCTGGTGATTACAGATCACAGAACCCCAGAATCGTCCGGGTTGGAAAAGCCCTTGCAGCTCCTCCAGCCCCACCATGACCCTCCCCCTGACCCTTCCCAACTCCCCCAGATCCCTCAGCGCTGGCTCAGCCCGACTCTTCAACCCCCCCAGGGATCCCGGGGACTCCCCCCTGCCCTGGGCAGCCCATTCCAACGCCCAACAGCCCCTTCTGCACAGAAATCCTTCCTCAGAGCCAGCCTGACCCTGCCCTGGGCAGCTTGAGGCCATTCCCTCGGGGCCTGGCGCTGGGGCCTTGGCTCCAGAGACTCATCCCCCCTCTCTGCCCCCTCCTGGCAGGGAGTTGCAGAGGGCCAGGAGGTCTCCCCTCAGCCTCCTCTGCTCCAGACTGAACCCCCCCAGTTCCCCCAGCCGCTCCCCAGCAGACCTGTGCTCCAGACCCTGCCCCAGCTCCGTTGCCCTTCTCTGGCCACGCTCGAGTCATTCAATGGCCTTTTTGGGGTGAGGGGCCCAACACTGAACCCCCTCAGCGAGGGGCGGCCTCCCCAGTGCCGAGCCCAGGGCTCAGATCCCTTCCCTGTCCCTGCTGGCCACGGTGTTGCTGATTAGCAGATCTTGGGCTTGATGAGAAACATTTGACTTTACTCAGTCCAGTTTCCCCCCTGTGAGGTTTTTTTAAGGAGTTTGTCACTACAACTGGGAGGGAGGGGGGCTGCAGCCTTGGATACACTCCCGCTTCCATGAGGAACATTCCTCCGGTTCATCACAAAGGCCACAGCTTGTTCCGGAGGTTTTCTGTGTGGATGACAGTTTGAGGCATTCCTGCCTTCAAATTGTTCCTTCCAGTCTCCCAAATTTTGCAACAAGTGAGGCAAAGTTCTGCAGCAAACTGGTGCTGCTGGTGCCCAACCCCAGTCCCGCAGCAGCGTCTTATTGCGTCACCAGAGTTTGTGTCAGGACACCAGGATATGCTGCCCAAGCAGTCCAAATGTTTCCATTTCCAAAGGTCTTAGTGTTTAATTTGTTTAATTTACCATCTTAGCAATGCCTTTTAAGTCATTGCTGCTGGAATTGCTACTGGATATTTAGCAAATGAGACCATGGATGTGATTCCAGCCGTTTCTGTGCCTGGACCTCAGCACGTTTTGACTCAAATTTAATTTCTTCTTTTCAGCAGTTACATTTCAGAGCTGTCAGGGCAGCATGGCGTTCAATCCGTGTAGGCAGAGTGCTCATCTTCTCTTTTACAAAGCCTTTGACCAAAACAATTCTTTGCTAAAAAAATGTTAAAGTCTCCACAGCAGGTGCCGGGCAGAGTTCACCATTGGGATGCTCCTAAACCCACAGTTAATTCTGACGCAGTCCTGTGGTCTCATCATAAAAGCTGATCCTATCTTTCAGTTTACAACTGATTTTTTCCCTTCCAGAGTACGTTGTCAGTGAAGATCTTCAGGCTGGCCCGAGAATGGCAAGACAGACACAGGCACGGATGGTATAATTTAGCTGTAAATTTGATTCAGAAGTTTAGGAAATACAGCTTCCAGCTCTCAAAAATAATCGTAGCTTCTTAATTCCCCTTGCTGTGGTGGGAGTAAGGAATGCCTGTGGTCTACACAAGTCACGGGTTGCGGGACTAGACAGCTCTAAGCAGGTTTCAGAAGCCAAGAGTGAGTGGAAGTCTTAAACTTTTAAAGGTTTTTAGAGTTTCCAAGACTGTGATGTGCTGGAGAGGAACCAAACCAGGTTTGGAGACGCAGACCAGCGACCTATTTCTGTGCCAGCTCAGCTTTGTCAGAAAACCCGGCACCAGTGAATCATTTTTGCTGGATGTATGCAAAGCGTCTGCGGGATCTCAAACACGAGACAAACGCCCAAACAACTTCAAAGCAGCACAGCCGGACAGATCCGCACGGCAGCAGTCCACCGGCGCTGCTCAGCCCACTCCCAGGCTGCTAAAAAAGAAGCTGAGTGGGTGCCTGCTGTCTGCCACATTTGCAGCAAGATGTAGCGCTCTCAGCAGCTCTGAAATAGGCTCCAGCGCCCAAGCAAATGGTGTGGTTTTGGGCAAAGCTGATCACAGGCTTGTTTTTATACTGTACGTGCTTTGGGGGCAGTCACGAGGACACAGCGGCGGCGGTTCTGGCCGTCTCCGTGGTTCAGTTTGGCATCTGCTTCGGTATTTTCAGGAAATAATGTGGCAGCTCTTAAAGGAATCTTCTGTCTCCTCGGAGAGAATCTTGTGACTTGCAAAGGTGCTTCATGGGGCAAGAGCATGGGGGAGCCCGGAGCAACAGGAGCTCCCTGTGCTGAAATCTTGCTGGGCCACCCAAGGTGATGGAGCTTTTTAGAGTCTCCTTGTCAGGTCAGCACCAGAGTGAACAGGGGAAGGCTGAACTGGGGGACACCGACTCGCTGTACTCAGGGAAGCAAGCTTGTTGGAGGTATCAGGTATTAATGCTGCTGGGTTGTTATTATTATTTTTTTTAAATGTTAGTCCCTCACCCCAAAAAGGCCATTGAATGACTCGAGCGTGGCCAGAGAAGGGCAATGGAGCTGGGGCAGGGTCTGGAGCACAGGTCTGCTGGGGAGCGGCTGGGGGCACTGGGGGGGTTCAGTCTGGAGCAGAGGAGGCTGAGGGGAGACCTCCTGGCCCTCTGCAACTCCCTGCCAGGAGGGGGCAGAGAGGGGGGATGAGTCTCTGGAGCCAAGGCCCCAGCGCCAGGCCCCGAGGGAATGGCCTCAAGCTGCCCAGGGCAGGGTCAGGCTGGCTCTGAGGAAGGATTTCTGTGCAGAAGGGGCTGTTGGGCATTGGAATGGGCTGCCCAGGGCAGGGGGGAGTCCCCGGGATCCCTGGAGGGGTTGAAGAGTCGGGCTGAGCCAGCGCTGAGGGATCTGGGGGAGTTGGAAACGGTCAGGGGGAGGGTCACGGTTGGGCTGGAGGAGCTGCAAGGGCTTTTCCAACCTCCATGATGCTGTGAAAAGCAACCATCACTCCAGCCAGCAACACAAACACCACCTGTCAGTCAGCACCTCAGAAGTCTCATGCTCAGTGCTGTTTTTTACTGGAAAAAGTGGGGTAGCCACTGCTCAAATTGGTCAGCAAAGTGTATCCACATGTTCAGCTAGGGCAGCACACATGCTGGAAAAATGGAAAGTGGGAGCTACCTAAGAGGACAAGCCCAGAAGCTCACGGTGTTGCTGAGGGAGGCTCAGGCAGGGAACTGAAAGGGATCTTAAACTAGCCTCAGCTCCCTAGCACAGGCAGGGCCACCTTCCACTAGCCCAGGTTACCCAAAGCCTCATCCAACCTGGCCTTGAACCCCTCCAGAGAGGGAGCAAGAGAAAAAAAAAAACCCAGCAGCTGAGTGTCCTCACATCTACATTTCACAGGTGGAGGTCAACAGGCAGGGCGGGTGCCCTCACCCTGGAGCAGCTCTGGGGTGAAGCACAGCCTGGCAGCCACAGCGCTACAGCAGACACTGGGCGTTCGGCAGAGGAACGAGGAGAAGAAAACGAGCAATAGAACGAAAGTCTGGTATGAAAACCACAGGGTGCCAAAGAGGGAACAGCAGCAGGCCTGTCAGGAGAAGGACACAGTGACGGCACCCACCCACACCACGCACCTGTAGCGCCCCCAGCCCGCCTCTGAGGGGATGAACCCGCCGGCGGCGTTTATATAGAGAAGGAAAATCTCCCAGCATGCTCCGCGGCAAGCGCCCGATTGGCCGCTTTGCACACGAGGCGCATGCGCAGTCTCCACGCCGAGTGCCGTGCGGGCGGCTGCGCATGCGCCATGCGCGTCCCGTGCCCACACCGCGGGACCCGCCCCTCTGCGGCTTCGCGGCGCTCAGTGCGCCTGCGCGGTTCCCGCCGCCCGCCCCGCCGCCGCGCGCGTGCGCCCCGCCGCCGCCGCTCCGCCCCTCTCGCCTGGCGCGCAGGTGCGGGGCCCGTTGTCTGCCTCCGCGGGGCTGCAGCTTCGCGGCCGCGGCGCCCGGCCCGGCCCGGCGCGGCGTAACCGGCGCCGGGGGGAAGCGGTGGAGGAAGCGGAGCGGAGGGCGGTTGCGAGCAGCGCGGCTCGGCCGCGCCCCGCCGGAGGTAGGAGCTCGGCTCCCGCCGTCCCCCCGCCCCGGTGTGGCGCAGCTGGGGGCTGAGGGGACGCACAAAATGGCGGCGGGCGGGGGCGGCCGGGGTTCCCGCCGCGGGGACGGCTCCCTCCGTCCGCCCTCACGGCGGCCGCCCCGGGCCCGGCACCGCTCCCTGCCGCGTCCCCGGGCTGCGGCGGCGCCTGGGAGCGGCACCGGGGCGGGGAGGGGGGGCTGCGCGCGGTGTAACTGCCTCGCCGCCTTCCTGCCCCGGTCGCCGCCAAGCGCCTCGCCGCAGCCGGTTGGTGACGGGTGTTGAGCCGGGGACAGGCGCCTCGGGGCGTTCGGCCTCGCGGCTGCCGCCTTTTTTCTTGCTTTATTTTGCTACCGAGGGGGACTGAGCGCGGCGGCGGGTACGGAGCGCCCTGCCGGGGGCTGCAGGCAAACCCGGGCATGCCCTGCCCCAGCGACCCGGCACCTGCCGGTATTTTCTTGCTGTGTGAGAAGCAGATGAACGAACAGGCGCTTGTAAACAGCGGCACAGCCTTTATCTGCATTGCAGCCGGAGGCTTGGCACGCCAGCAGCGTGCGGATTGATTTAACAACTTTGATAGTACAACGGGTGTTTACTCAATCTCGGCTTTTGCCCTGTTGGTGAAAGTTGGGGAAACGCACCGTTTGCTTTCTGATCCTGACGCGTGTTCTGTCTCCGGCCAGCTGTGCTTCAGTGAAAACTCAGACCTTTAATTACACCCATAAAATTTAACATGGAAACGAAGCGATCAGGCTGTTCAGGAGTAGTGGGTTTGGCTTTAAAACTGGACGTGGAGTAACATTCACCCTGGTTAGCTGGAGGGGTTGGTTTTCATCACTGTATCCTTCCAGAGCTGGGAGCACACACATCTTTTCTGGCACCTCATACTTACGTGTTGGAGTTAAAAAGCTATCTTCCCTTTTTCTTGGCTTTGGAGACAGTAGTAATTGATCTGAATTGGTCAAAATAACCAAAGCAGCGACAAAAATTCTCTTTGGCGAAGGCAAAGCGTTCTAGCACCGTAGCATGAGCTGGTTCGTAGTGCTTTACCCAGGAACCTCACGTCCTTGGAGATTTGAGTTTGTTTTTCAATATAGATGCATATTGTTTTAGTATATTTGCTCTATTACAATTATTTTAATACAGTAATGTCATGTAGGTTGTTAATTAAAAAAGAATCTATAGGATTATTTTTAAAAGTATTTAGCTGATAAAAATGTATTATGCTTTTTGAAAAAAAAACAACCACCCAGAACAACCCACGATCATCCATCCTGGTTTATAGCCCAGAGTTGATGTTGAAATGTGTGCTCAGTTTTGGGTTTTGCTCTTCTCTCTGGTGTGCGATCATTCACTAGACATTTAAAATAATAAACTAAACATGCTACGAGGTCTTCAGGAGGGTGGGTGTAAAAGTGAGGTAATTACTTTCCCTATTGAGAAGTCACTCTTCAAGGACAGCAAGTATCTTTAATTGTGTTTTTTGTAACATTTTTTGCGGATTTAACAAATAATAATCTGCCAGAACTAACAGAACAATCACGCTGGCTTGAAGGGTGGAGGACGCGAGGGGACTGACCCATCTGTGCTTCTCTAGCTTGTGACAACTGATAGAACTGATGGGTGGGGTTCCAAGTGGTTGCAAAACTCCCTGCTTGCTCCCTCCTATGCTGCTGGTTTCCTTTTCTTCCTGTTTTCTGTTTCCTGACTATCTCGCAGTTCGGTTTTGGGGCTGAGCTCAGTGGAAGCTCACCCGTGCTCGTGTTAGTCCTTACCAAACAAGGAGCTCTTCTGTGTGGGAAACAGGAAGAACATTGAAACCTTTTTTTTTTTTTTTTAATAATGTTTCGCATTTGAAGGTAAATAAAATGTTTTCTTATTTCTTTGCCATCAAGTTAAACATTCCGAATGGGGTTTGGGTTTTTTATTTTTAGTAAGTTTTAGGTAGAAGTATTAGTATTTTCCCTTTGTGATGCTCTAAGGCGCATCTCCGCATCGGGAGTGCAGAGCTCCATGTGCCTCGGAGCTGTTGGATGAATATAAATGTACTTAGGACACAGTCTGCAGGATTTGTACTGCTCTAAAATTTGACTTGGGAAGTGAAAATTGAAAAAGGCCGCTAGATTTCTGCTGCTGATATTCCATAAAGGTGCTAAAATGCCCTTTTTTGTCTTAAGAATTACTTGCTGAAGGACTTGTGCTGGGTTGTTTTTTGGGGTTTTTTGTGCCTGGACATAAATGTGTTGCATTGAACCTCACGGATGTTGGGATGGAGGGGTTTTTTTGGGCTGTTTTAGTGAATTATGTCACTGAGCGGTGCTGGCCCTGGCTGAGATGGAGTGAACTGCCTTCGCTGTGAGCTGTGGTTTGTGTTTGTGGCTCAGCCAGGGTTGGTCGCTGCTGGTGCTCTGCCTGTTACTGAACAGTGCTTGCGTGGTGTCAGGGACACTCAGCAGGAAAACTGGGGCGGAAGAAGAAGAAAAAGATAAGGTTTTGGCTTCCAGGGTGGCTGATGCTTGGAGCCTGGCTGGGCACCGCTCTGTCTGTGGGAGGTGGTGAGTGATAACTGCCTTTGCTTGGGTTTCTTTTTTCTCCCTTTCCTTCACCTGTTATCCTGTCTTTATCTCAACCCATGAGTTTTCTCAACTCCTGTGCTTCCTTTACTCCCCTTGTCCTGCTGGGCTGCGGGTGAGTGAGCTGCGTGGCTGCTGGTGGGGGTCACACCCCCAGTCCTTTCTGGAACTCGGTGAGGAGGATCAAGATTCCACAACAGATTTGATCGGAGGTGCTAGACTGAATTGATTGCCGTTTAGTTTTTGCTTGGGAGGGCTTTGAGATGGCAGCTTCCAGCCTTTGCTGCGTTGCTTTGTTTTGCCTGGCAAACCTATGACAAAAGTGGTGCTGTGAGCCTGGTCTGGTGTCGGGTGCCTGCGTTGCTGTCATCCCAGTACTCCCAGTACAAGGAGGGATGTTTTCTCTCTGCCAGAGCAGCTTCTAGTGCTGTGCTGGGACCTGGCCTGTGCTTGCCAGGACAATGTTCAGTGCCCGCGGGGGAGCTGGAGGGTCCCAGCATTTAAGGATGATACAGATGGACACTGTGGCTAAACCAGAGGCATCTCCTCTCAAGGATGGACTATCACCTGAGTAAACTGGTGTCAAACGGGCCTCCTGGTCTGTTCTCTGAGGGAAGTGGAGGAGGTGAACAACCACCAGAGAGAGACCTGGGTGACGTCCGGGGCCGCATGACCCGCTGGTTCCCTCTGTGTGTGCCCCCTTGAACCCACATTTGTCAGTTGTGCCAGAAAAGCTACAAAAGGTCCATCCCGGAGGATTTCTGCTCCAGGTGCTGTGGAACAATTCCCCCAGATGCAGTAGAAGGGCTGAGGATGCTTCTCCTCCTGATCTTGACACAGGGACGTCTGGCCTGTGTGGCAGGAGTCGGATAACGGCCAGGAGTTGCGTGGTGGGGTTTTGGTAGCAGGGGAGGGGGCTGCAGCAGTGAGTGACCCTTGTGAGAAGCTTCTCGCAGCTCCCCAGGCTCCAAGTTGGACCCGGCTCCAGCCAAGGCCAAGCCAGTGAGTGACGGCGGCTGCGCCTCTGCGATATTTAAGAAGGGGAACCTGGGAGGAGGAGTTGTGAGGGAGACACATCTGTGAGCACCGAGGTCAGTGGAAGAAAGGAGAAAGGGGGGGGTGTGCCAGAGCAGAGACCCCCCCCCTCAGCCTGTGGGGGTCACCGGGGGAGCAGATGCCAACCTGCAACCCGGGAAGGACCCCACACTGCAGCAGGGGAGGAGTGTGAGGAGTCCTCCCCCTGAGGAGGAAGGAGCAGCAGAAACAGCGGGTGGCAAACTGACCACATCCCTGTGCCCCTGCGGAGGAGGAGGGGGAGGAATGGGGGCAAAGCTGAGCCCGGGAAGAAGGGAGGCGGGGGGGTTGTGTGTGTGTGTGTGTGGTTTTCAAGATGTGGTTATACTTCTCGCTGTCCTACTCTCGTTGTTAAATAAAGTGTGGTGGTGTTTAAATTAAATTGATGTTCCCCCCCCCCGCCTCCCCCCCCCCAAAAAAAAAAAAAGGACTTGTAATTTAAACCCAGCTGGCAGCAAGAGGGGTAAAGGGAGATGTGTAGGTTGAGATAAAACCACTTTAATTGAAATAAAATAATAATAGAAAGTACACGTGGGTAACGCACATCACCCGCTGGGTGATACCCAGCCCGATCCTGGAGAAGCCCAGATTCCGAAATCACAAGCCCAAAAGTGGGAGCAAATATTTCACCAGCCAGTTTGAGTCCAGTGCCAGGGCTCTGCTCCCTCCCGGTGTCTTGGGCAGGATGTGGGGAGTCGGAAAGTCCTTGATCTCTTGGCCACCACTGGAAACATTGGTGTGTTATCGACATTTTTCTCGTGCCAAATCCCTTACGGAATCTGAAGCACAGCGCTCTTGTAGCTACTAAGAAAAAAAAACCCAACTATTCCAGCCAAAACCAGGACAAGTGGGGTCCCTGTTTCTAGCCAGGCAGAGGAAAGGGACAATGGACTCGACTGGGCCATAAGGATTCAGGGGACCCACGGGAGCAGAAAGCTTTGGGGGACCCCGGTGTACCCCAGTGCCATCGGGGTACAGGGATAGAACCTGTAGAAAGCGTCTGAGAAAGGAAAAGCACAATCCAGATCCTTCCGAAGACGGGTTTTGCCATAAACCAGAGCAAGATCAAGGGACCTGCAAAACAGATTTTTGGGGCTGAAGTGAAAACATGGACGTGGCCATCCGTGGATGTGGTCAGGAATGGAGCAGCCACGTCCCCACCGGCTGACAGAAAAGAAATGGAACCCCAGAACCATTCCGGTTGGAAAAGCCCCTCGGGATCACCGCGTCCAACCCTCAGCCCGACTCCACAAAGTTCTCCCCTACCCCACATCCCCCACAGCTCATCCCAACGGCCCTGAAACCCCCCCAGGGATGGGGACTCCCCCCTCCCTGGGCAGCCTGTTCCACTCTCGGACCACTCTTGCTGGGAAACATTTTCTCCTCCTGCCCAGCCTGAGCCTCCCCTGGGGCAGTTTCCAGCCGTTCCCTCTTGTCCTGTCCCTGATCCCCTGGGAGCAGAGCCCAGCCCCAGCCTCTCTGCAATGTCCTGTCAGGAGCTGCAGAGAGGGATGAGGGCTCCCCTCAGCCTCCTCCTCCTCACATTGAACACTCCCAGCTCCTGCCCTGCCTCCTCACAGGATTGATTCCCCAGCCTTGTTGCCTTTCCTTTGAACCAGCAGCTTTCCGAAGCGTCGGGGCTCTCTGGAGAGCAGTTGCAGCCGCCTGGCGGGTCCTCGCGGTTCCGGAGAACTGTTTGAGGGGGGCCTTGCGGTGACCCTTTGGGCAGAGCCAGCGGGAGACACTCGGTGCTGCCTCCCCGGGAAGAAAACCCTGGGGGAGACCGGAGGCCGCCTCCGGGGTTTGGGAATATTTCCGTGCCTGGTGGTGCTCGGCAGTCCTGCGTTGGGCTGGGCTGAGCGGGGCTCTGGGCCTGAGCCTAAGCCCAGGGAGGTGAGCTGGGCAGTGCTTGCACATCAAGGCTTTCTTCCCTGGCGCCCCCCAAGCAAGGGACAAAGCTGGGACAGCCACCTGGACTGCCTGGGGTGTAGTGTCGCACTTGGCAATAGAAACGGGGTAGAGGAAGAAGAAAAAGGTGGTTTGTTAACTTCCAAGTTGTGTTTTTTGAGCCTGGCTGAGTGTGCCTGTGGGCAGAGGTTAGTGGTTGCCTTTGCTTCGCTCCTGAGCGTTTCTCCTGGGTTGTTTCCCTTCTGAGCCAGGGTCTAAAGACCTCTTAGACTGTGTTTATCTTAACCTGTGGGTTTTCTTGCTTTTGCTCTTGCTGTTCTCTCCCCGTCAGGCCAGGGTGGGGAGGTGGTGGGGAGTGAGCGAGAGGCTGAGTGCTGGGCTGCTGGCTGAGGTCAGCCCAGCACGTAAATATACGTCACAGTTTATTTACGTGTAGGAAACTTTAGCTTCTGTTAATTTTTTCCGGGTGCTTTCATGTTTGAGATGGCAGTGCAATGGTTTCCGTCAATGTCTTGCACTCGGCAACATTAATTTTAGGTTTAGCTCACGCAGTTGCTCGTTTTGTGCCTCAGCTTTGTGCCCTCAGTTCCCACGCGTGCATCCATAGAGCTCAGTTCTGATTTTCACTGGAGTTAGCAGTGGGGCAGAACCTGGGGGGCAGTCGCTTGGAGTTGGGGTGCTCTCAGCATCCTGCCTGCTGGTGGCCGTGGAGGTTTGAAGGTCAGAAACGGTGCAGTTCCTCCCTGTCAGCGAATTCAGTCTGGGCAGCAGGAACAAGTATTCCTGACTGTAAGGAGGGTGAGCATACGTAGCCAGGCAGTGATAATCATCTTCATTAACTGCCTTTGAACAGTGGTCTGCTCCAGTTTTAGGGCTTTTCTTAATCCCATATTGCCAGAATGCAAAATACAGGGGCAGGAGTGAATTACAAGTTAACACTTCAGACTTCTTCAGCCCTGTTTGTGAATTTGTTGTGTTGATTTTGCTTTTTGGAAGGTGCTTGTTACTGTATTGAGAGGGTGTGTAATAGGTTGCACGTAATAAAATTGTATTTTTTTCAAGCGGAGCAGTCTGTTGAATAAGTTTTTGTAGGTTGGAAGGAAAGCAAGGAACAAATCATCTGGTTTGATGTTCAGGCTGGTGACTGCGTGTAGCTGATTTGGTATTTCTAGGGAGGAAGTCTGGCTTGTATCCAACTCGAATTTCACATTTTTGGTGTTTGCAGCGTGTGTTGCTGCTTCTGCTGCAGCTGGACCAGTCGTTACAGAGCAGTTGGGTTTAGATGCTTAATTTTTAAAAATGTTTAACGCTTAATGTTCTTCCAGGGAGATCACGGTGTTCTGGTAGTGGCTTGCATTAGTTTATTTTCCTTCTGTTGGTGTCTTGCTGGGACGGGGTTAACTCTCTTCGCTAAACCGGGCTTGGTCACGCACCGGCGCTTTGGCTGGTGCTTGCCCCGTGTCCAGGCTTTGTCTGTCTTGTATTCTGGGCAAGAGGCTGGGAGGGGGCACAGCTGGGGCAGCCGACCTGAAGGGCTGTTCCCTCCTGTGCGCTGTAACACTCGGCGGTATAAATGGGGTGGAGGAAGAAAAAGGAGGCTTTTGGCTACCGAGGTGGCTGTTGCTTGGAGCCCAGCTGGACACCGGTCTGTCTATGGGATCTGGCAAGTGATAGCCTTCACTTGGCTCCCCCCATTTCACATTTCATATCGCCTCTATCTCATCCCCTGAGCTTTATCACTTTTCCTGTCCCGCTGGGGAGGGGGTGTGTGAGCGGGTGGCTGGGGGGGTGCTTGGCTACTGGCTGGGCTCAGCCCCCAGTTTGAAGTCACCTTGCTGTCCCTGCGGGTGGCGAGATCCTTCCGGGGCTCCTGGGCTGGCCATTGCTCCGGCTTTGCAGCCCGAGGATGTTGGCTGGGGGGTGAATATTTGATTAGCAATAGTGTTGGGCTCTGCAGGGCGCCTGCCTGCGTTCCCAAAGGGACGTTACATTGCAGTCAAATCATGAGCACATACTGGAAAATTCAATACCATTATAGAGACAAATGGGCAGAAAATCATCCTTTCAATGACCGTACAATACTTGATCTTCAGATAAAGCCTCTCCTTGCCAGTAGAGAAAGCAGCTTTCACATTCTTACGAGGTCTCACTGCCAGACCTGTAACTTAAGCCCGGTCGGGTGTTTTTGGTTGATTTTTGTATTGCACCGCTGACTTAAAGGTGTGTGTTGTTGACAGACAGCTCACCACCAAACGGTGCAGATTCAAGTTGTAGGGACCAGGTTTTTTTCACCTTCAACGCTAAGAGTTTGAGCTCGGTGGTATTGCTGGTCAGTGCTGCGTTTCCCTTTTTCTGCTTGCAGGACTTTTCATGTTTGGTTCAGAACTGCTGCTACCTGCTGCTTTTGTACCTCTAAGAGGAGTTTTCTACATCGTTTTCTTGGCTTGCCTCCAGGTTGGTTTAGCAACGTGTCAGCTTTGTTCACAGTGCTCTCGGGGTCGCTTTGGTTCCGTGACTTTGGCCTTGCACAGAGAGACTGCAAGCAGGCTAGAGAAAAGTTTGAAAAAGCAAATCAACTGTTTATTGCTGAACGTCCCCTCGGGCTGGTAGGATTTAGCAGACTGCTAGTCTAAACACTATCCTGCTCGCTGCCCCTGGTGTTGGGTGTTTGCTGACCAGATGGGAGGAGAAGGCCTTGCTGCTCCCCAAAATGGCTCCTCAGTGGTGCTGGACTGCTCTCATCCACTGATGTCATCCATCCATCAGCACCACCTCCATGCTTTGTTTTGTTGTGTTTGTTTTTTTTTTTTAATTTTATTTTTTTTCTACCATTCTCAGTTGGTGTTTTTCCGATTGAATCCTTGAGCTGCAAATGGCACTTGTCTCTCTCTGCCTGTAATCCTCCCCCACCTCCTGCTTTTTTTTTTTTAACTCTCTCTACAGACTTTATCAGGATTGTTCCCTACAGCTCTGGCGGTTTCCTCAGCAGCCTGGCCAAGGTTATGCAGCTGGGCTGCACCAAAGCTGGACCTTGGATCCTTGAAACACAGGCAACAGGAGCTTAGGGAGGGAGGAGGGTTATAGGGAAGGAGGGTAAAAGCTTATTCTAGCTGTATCCTCGAACCAGAGAAGGTGCAAGACCATCCTCTACTCGCCACCTGGGCAAATGTTGTCATAAAGGCCCTCCAGCGTGTAAGCAGGTAGCCAGAACTTTTAATTTATTTGTCTGTATTGGGAAGCTTTGCAAAATGGACCGATGAATTTGAAGGGGAAGGAGGAAGGGTGTCGTTTGGCTTTTCTGTGGTACTCTGAAAGGTGTAAGTTTGAAGGCCCTGCCTTTCCCAGGAGTCGGGTGAGGACAGGGCTCTTTGGGGAGTTCCGCTTAGTTTTCATTCACTTGGGATGAAGCCTCAGGAAGGTGCTTTGCTGCTGTAAGACTAGTCACGCTGTCGCTGCGCCGGCAAAAGCAGCCAGGGGATCCCAGGCACAGCCCCCAGCAAGCTGCTTTTGAAGAGGAAGGTGAGAATCTAGCCTTAAACCTCCAGACCGTTGTTTCCTGAGTCTTGGCATTGCTTTATCTTTCAACTGTCCTTTCCAGCAGCTCTTTTGGAAAGCTCAGTCGGGAGGCTGGGCTGATGAAGGCTGCATCGCAGGCTCGCTGCTGCACACGCCGCCTGACTGGCTGTCGGAAGAGAATGTGAGCACAGCCTCCCCCCAGGAGGTGTGCGGTTTGAATGGTTTGGCCTCTGTTCCCTGCTGCTTCAGACGTAGATAGGGCTGGGTGACAAACTTAACGTCCTGGGTGTGCTCGGATATATTTGTATTGTTGTGGGTCTGAGGAGAGGCCTCGGTGTTTCACTGCAGGTGGGTTTCAGAGTCACTGAGGGCTGAGAGCACAAATACAGATGTCTTTAAAACCTCAGCTTTAAGGTTATTTCGTACTTAGGTTTTGAATTAATCTGTGAAATAGCCTTTTGATTGCAGAAATCCCAGAATCCCGGAGGTTGGAAAAGCCCTTGCAGCTCCTCCAGCCCAAGCATGACCCTCACCCTGACCGTTCCCAACTCCCCCAGATCCCTCAGCGCTGGCTCAGCCCGACTCTTCAACCCCTCCAGGGATCCCGGGGACTCCCCCCTGCCCTGGGCAGCCCATTCCAACGCCCAACAGCCCCTTCTGCACAGAAATCCTTCCTCAGAGCCAGCCTGACCCTGCCCTGGGCAGCTTGAGGCCATTCCCTCGGGGCCTGGCGCTGGGGCCTTGGCTCCAGAGACTCATCCCCCCTCTCTGCCCCCTCCTGGCAGGGAGTTGCAGAGGGCCAGGAGGTCTCCCCTCAGCCTCCTCTGCTCCAGACTGAACCCCCCCAGTTCCCCCAGCCGCTCCCCAGCAGACCTGTGCTCCAGACCCTGCCCCAGCTCCGTTGCCCTTCTCTGGCCACGCTCGAGTCATTCAATGGCCTTTTTGGGGTGAGGGGCCCAGAACTGAACCCCCTCAGCGAGGGGCGGCCTCCCCAGTGCCGAGCCCAGGGCTCAGATCCCTTCCCTGTCCCTGCTGGCCACGCCAGTGCTGACACAAGCCAGGATGCCGTTGCCCTCCTTGGCCCCCTGGGCACACTGCTGGCTCCCGTTCAGCTCCTGTCAAACAAACCTGTCTTTCGTATTTCTCCAATAATTAATATTGATGGAGAACCTAACAGTTATAGCGTGATAGAGAAATCCTGAATATGTGTTCTCTTATTTTCCTGACCCAGGCAGGCAGTTTTAAGCACTAGTGCCACGTCTCTCTGTTCACCCAGAGGTTGGTTTTGGTTTGTGTCTTCCAACACCACAGAGGCTGAGAAAGGGCCCCTCACGGTCCTGCTTAGGGAGCATCCACTTTGGAGGGGGTTTGTTTTTTAACATTTTTGGAGGGTAAGTTATCAGGCCCAGTATCACCATGTTCTGAGCAGGTTACAGCATTTTGTTTGTTGATTCTGAGAAAAGTCTCTTGATTATTTTGTTTAATTAGCGTCTCGGTTAACATGACATTACAGCCTTTAGACTGTTGACTGAAGAAATTTTCAGGGCTTGGGAGAAAGTGCATGAACTTAGAGCATGGTCTGTGGCATCGAGTGTTGGTTACTGTTGAACACAGGATATTGGGCCTCTGTTTTACTTCAGTAAGGCTATTTTTCTGGTTTTAGTATCCAAACTGGAAGGTGTATTTTCCCCATTTTGGAGTACTGTTGCTAAAACTGTTGCGGTTTAAGCCCAGCCGATAGCTCAGCCCCACGCAGCCGCTCTCTCGCTCCCTTCCCGACGGGATGGGGGAGAGAATCACAAGAGTAAAAGTGAGAAAACCTGTGGGTTGAGGTAAAGACAGTTTCACAGGGAAGGCAAAAGCCACACGCGAGCAAAACAAGAGAAGGAATTAATTCACTGCTTCCCATGGGCAGGCAGGGGCTCAGCGTTCCCAGGAAAGCCGGACTCCGTCGTGTGGAGAGTTTGGGAAAGACAAGCTCCATCTCCTGAACATCTCCCCCCCCCAATTTTCCCCCAGCTCTATGTTGAGCATGACGCCATTTGGTGTGGGACACCCCCTGTGGGTCAGGCTCCCCCCCGGGTCCCCTCCCCGCTCCTTGTGCCCCCCCCCCCCAGCCTCCTCGCTGGCCGGGTGGGGTGAGGAGCAGAGAAGTCTTTGCCTCTGTGTAAACACTGCTCAGTGATAACTCAAACATCCCTGTGTTATCAACATTCTCATCCCGAAGCCAAACACAGCGCTGCTGCACCAGCTGCTAGGAAGAAAATTAACTCTGTCCCAGGCGAAACGAGTTAAGGCTCAGTTTGCAAACCAGCGTGTTTATTTTAAAAATGTGCTCTACTAACATATTCATACTTGTAATGAGTGGCTTCGATATTGTTCTCTCCCCAACCACTTTCCAAATTCATGTGCTAAGAGTTTTGTGTGTTGGTTTGGTTGTTTTTGTTTTTTTTTTTTTCCCTCTGGGGCTGAGAGTTCCAGGGAACTGAAAGGCAAGAGATGGCTTTGCGGATGTTTGCTTCATAGTCTGTTTTGAAACTTGTCTTGAACAATCTTGGCCCAACATCCAGATGTCATTGAAACATGATTGAATTTGTTGAGGGAGGAGGGCTATTGGGTGAGGAGTCCTGGATGAGAGGCCACAATTCTGGGACTGTTGTGTGGTGGGAATCCTTTATTACGGCTTCCCATGTTTTTGTAACGGGAAAGAGATCTGTTTAATGTTTCTGTAGCTACTGTTTCTCCTTGGCCTGACATCAGTTTGTGCTTAGTTACAATTAAATGATCGCTAATAGAACTTGGAAAGAATGCTTAACATACAGATAGTAACAAGTTACAGAAATTCAGCTGGAAAATCTTGAGTCTCCTGGAGCTTGTTCATGGCTCACCCCTCTATAACTGCGTGTAGTTTTTATTTTTTAAGTTAGGGTTCTCAAGCTTCACAACGTCAGTCCTTACAGACCACAAACATGAGAGACATGCCTCCTTTCACGTGAAAAACTTGTGTTTGGAGTCAACTTAAGGGAGATTTGAAAAGAAAACCTGTGATGGAGTTAGTGTGGGTGAGACAAGACCCTCAGCACTGCAGAAATACAGCGTGCGAGTTCAGAAACAACTAGGCCTGTCTGCAAGCCTTCTTAGCAAAAATCTGCTAGGAAAACTCCTGCAGCCCTAACGTATTTGCTGTAAGAAGAATGAAAGCAGCAGGTTATCCGGTTTTGGGCGACGGGTGGAGTGAGGACCTCTGGGGCTGCTCCTGCCCGTGCTGGCTCTGCAGGTTTGGAGGGTGGGCAGAAGCGGGCAGACGCCCGGCGCTTGCTCTGCGTGTGCTATGCCAGGGCCTTTCCAAAACCTTGCTGGTATTTCGTTGGTTTTGTTAGTGCGAGCATCACTTTGTCTTACTCTGCCTGTATCTGTACATTCGTGCCTTAGCGGACTGGGTTCTCAGTGCCTTCAGCTGCAATAAGATGGCATTTCTGTTGCCATTGTGCTTTTTTTAATGCTTGTATGTAGACGGCTTCAGTTTCTGTACGATTTGATACCTCTCTGTTTAAAGCTGTTTCAATGTAAGATCTTGCCTTTGACATCTGAGAACGGGAAATTTTTGGGTCACAGAATTCAAATATTGTTGTCACACCCTTTGAATACTTTCAGGGTGTAGTAGTTTACCCGTGAGAGCAGTGGTGGGAGTGTCCCTCTTGAAAACTGCTGTGCTGTCTTCAGATCAATTCCACGGTGACCTGACATCCAAGTTGTAACTGGTTTGAATTCTCTACGTAATGGTTTTGCTTACAGTTCACACCTCATAAACATTTGGAGAGGGTTTTTAATACTTTGGCTTATTGCTCATAAAATAGCTGTAATTGTAAATAAATCCAAGCTGTGTTGTCATTAAGAACTAAAATACCAAGTTTTAGAAAATGCTGTCGAGTGTCATCGCTAGTTATCTGTGACATTGAACTTGTTGGATAAAGCTCATTTATTCATTATCTGTTATCTGTTCGCTGCATATTAAGATTTTATGCAGTGAAAGAAACTGTTTTTGTTCAGCAAAGAGTTTTGAATTCCAAAGTACCATCTAAATTGTCATTAAAAATACTGTTTTGTGACTTCAGTTGTTTTTCTCACCGGTTATAGAACCCACTGCGTGAAGTAGGTGAAACGATAAAATAATCTAATACTTGTCTTTTAACTTTCAGCTTTGTGTTATTCTTGGAAAGTTTCGCACCACTTGTGAATTCCTTGAACCTTGGCATTGCGAGCCCACTTCTGTTGGGCCCTCCTCCTTTACAGCTTGCACAAATTAAGACCCACTTGGCTCTTCAGCAATTGACCTCAGTTGCTACCAACAGTTCTGCACCTCCCTATGCTTGGTTCAGTCAGGCATTTCTGAAAAGCGCAATGTTTAGCCCGAGAGGAACTTTACCTCAGAGGCCGAGAGGACCGAATCCGTCTGGCACCAAACCGGGATCCTTTAGGGGAGGAGGTGCGGGAGGGCTTCAGCGAAAGCCGGGGCCCGGCACGCCGCAAGGGACCTCGCAGAGATTTTCGGGCCAGGAAACGTTTCAGTGGACGGGTTCCCAGAGGATAAATGTTCGGGTAACTCTGCACAGGCCTGATCCGAGGAAGGCGAAGGAGAAGACGAACCTACACCAGGAGCAGAAGGCAGAGCCTCGCACGAGTCACTGGGATAGCAGCCCCTGTGCAACTGGGACAACTGGGCAAAAGCTACCTGCCCCGGCGCGGATCTCGGAGCAGAATTCAAACGCCCAGAACCGCTACACGCCAGAAAGCGCTTCCAGCATTTTAGCGAGTTTCGGACTGTCGAATGAAGATTTGGAGGAACTCAGTCGCTATCCAGATGATCAGCTGACACCTGAAAACATGCCGCTGATCTTGCGAGAGATCCGGATCCGTAAGATGGGTCAGGCCTTACCTGCTTTGCACACTCAGAGCCGAGGAGAAGACACGATCGGTGGCACGAGCGGTGCAGCAGTCAAGAGCAAAGTGATTGATTATGGGCACGCGAGCAAGTACAGTTACACTGAAGATCCTCTTGAAGTGCACCCGTATAATCCTGAGGCGCTGCCCGAAGAGCCCCTCGAAACCCGCGTCTACAATCCCGAAGCATCAAGCGGCGAGAACAGGGAAGACTTCCAACGGGAGCAGAACCTGTCCGTGAGCGTCCCGCCGTCTGGCGTGGCGTGTAATCCCGTGTTCCCAGTGGAAGATTTGATAAAACCCACAGGCTTCCAGAACGATTCCTCCACTACTCGATCGTTTTATCCAGCTGAGGCGACGGGAAAGGTGTCCGGATTGTGCGCGGCGCCCGCTGGCCTCCCCGTGGTGAAACCCGTGGCCCAGGCTGCCATCCCGCCCGTGCTGCCGCCCATGCTGCCGCCCATGCTGCCGCCCCTGGCGCAGCCCCTGATGCCTCCTGTCATGCCGCCTCTGGTCCAGCAGTCGATGACCCAGCACGTGATGCCGCCCATCACCCAGCCGCCCTTCTCAGCTGAGCTCCTTGCAGCCATCAGCCAGCACGAGCGAACGCAGCGGGAAGCGGGGACGAGCCAGCCCGGCGCCCCCAGCGCCTCGGGAGCGGGACAAAAGCCCTTCCAGCCGCAGGCTGAGGGGCCCATTAAGTCTCCTTTCGGTGTTGTGAAAGCACCGTGTCTGCCAGTGTTTCCCCAGACTGATACCCAGCACATGATGCCACCCATGACCCAGCCGCCCTTCTCAGCTGAGCTCCTTGCAGCCATCAGCCAGCACGAGCGAACGCAGCGGGAAGTGGGGACGAGCCAGCCCGGCGCCCCCAGCGCCTCGGGAGTGGGACAAAAACCCTTCCAGACACAGGCTGAGGGGCCCATTAAGTCTCCTTTCGGTGTTGTGAAAGCATCCTGGCTGCCAGTGTTTCCCCAGTCTGATGCCCAGAAGATAAAAAGATTGCCCACTCCGTCAATGATGAATGACTACTATGCTACATCTCCAAGAATATTTCCACATATGTGTTCTCTGTGTAACATTGAATGCACTCATATGAAGGTGAGTGTCTTTCAAAGATTATTGCATAAACTTGTACTCGGCATCTTACCTGCTGCACTGTTTTATGAACTAATTTATTTTTACTGTGCATTAAATGAATTGTGATGCTGGTCGCCAGTTTGAGTGCTTACATGCAAACTTCCCAACCCTAGAAACGGTGCTAGTAAATGATTGTAACTGCTGCACAGCGTGTTCTGTTCCAAATTGCATTTCAGAATTGCCATGCACGTTGATTTTTAATTTTTAAAAAATATTAAAAATTATGTCTTCTGCAGTGGATTTCAAATGAGAAACCAAACCCTTTATCAGTGGAGTGTAATACTAACGTCATCTGGGTGACTAAAATATCTGCAAAAATTGTGTGCTGAATCTTGGTAGAGTAGATGAGATGTTCATGTATTCAGCCCCCCTCCTGCAAAGTCTGCATTAAGACAAAGCAGCCTATTTATCTGCAAAAATTATCTTCCAAATGTGGTCTGGGTGACACTGACTATTCCAGAGACTGAAGACTAGCTCTGAGGGACACACAAAATGCTCTCATTCATCTGACCGAGCTTTCAGCTACGAAGCAAATAACAGTTCCAGCTCTTGAAGGAAGAAAAGGAAGGAACTGGTGAATACTGGGAGAGAGAAAAGCATTCTGAAAGCTGTGGATTTTTCTTGAAAGACCTAGGCTTGATAACGTCAAAAATACAGGGGAATGTAATTTTAAAAAAAATTGAATAATTCATTATTAGCTTTGTGCGTTTTAAATGTTAAATAGTCTTCAGCAAACGTGTGGAGAGCCTGTGGGGGAGGTTTTTTTTTTTGCAATTTGGCAAAATGACGCAAGATTATGAGGCCCTATTTATGCTGTGTGTTCAAAAAGGGACTGAATAGCTGCATTAGGGGGTCCAGAGCAAAAATACATTTTCGAGTACTTTTACACTGGAAGCACTGAAGGCCAGGAGGAAGCGCAGCTGTTTGGGCAGACTTGAAGGCTTAAAGGCAAGTCTGATTTAAAATAAAACTGTGTCAAAATTGAGCAGGGCATCAAATTTGGGTTTGTGGTAATAAATGGACGAAGCGCTTTGGAAAAGTGTAATCTGTTTCCATGTGAATTATTCAGTAGCTGGTTTACTGGTGCTTTCAGAAACGAAGCAAATGTTATTACTAAAAATACAGCTTGACAAATTAGCTGTGAAGTTTTCTGGGGAGATGAAGGGTTGTAACTTCTTGTCCTAATGGCACTACCGCGTAGGATGTGTTCTCCAGACAGCCTCATCCGAACCTTTTCTCCCCGTCACGGCTGCTTCTGGCATATATTAACTTTATTCTGTATAGTATTTTTTTCTTTACGTACACCTGCTGTTGCGTAGGCAGCTCAGACTGTTTTGAGACCTCATGGGGCAAGCCGTGTTTAGACAACAGGGTTGCAAAATAACCAGAAGAGTTAGGGTTGTTTTTTTTTCTTACTGCGAAAAATAAAAGTTTGCTCAAGAACTGTTAGTCTTGCGTATTTGTGAATAGTAAAGAATGAAGAAATCCTCTTACTTTCAGTTTTACAAATACAGTTGTCTTTGTCTCGGTTGGGTGGTTAAAGATGACTTAGACGTGCAGGGTTTTTTGTCTTTAAAGTTGTGCTGAGTGTTCTAGAGGAAGCCTGTGAGCCAGCACCTCCAAACTGGAAGAGGAGCGATGGGGAAACGATGTGGTGGAGTCCGATAGTCGTGAGCAGTGTGACTTCACTAGGAAACGGTTGTTTCACGCAGAGCATAGAGACCGTTTGCTGCGACGTTGTGAAACCTTAGTTGAAGAAATGACAAGAACATGGAATAAAATCCTTCGGAGGCCGGGCAGAGACCTGCTGATGGCTCAAGAAGTCCTCAGGGAGCAGAGGGCTGGAGCTGGACGTTTGTCACGCGCCTCCCTGGCCCTCCCCAGCTGTGTGCTGGGGGAGAAGAGGGGCTGGGTGGGCCTCCGCTCTCCCCACAAGACCTGTAGCTGAACTGGATCTTCAGAGCTGGGTTTAGGTCAGAGTGATGAGACGTGAGGGTGTCAGGTGTGTGGTGCCCAGCTGCGACAAGGTTTAAGAAGGCCGTGTTGTGAACAGGTGTCTCTGTAACGTGGCACGTTGGAGAGAAAGTAGGGGAGCAGAGCGGGTAACGTGGAACGAGACCGGGCGAAGATGGCGAAGGACACGGAATGAGGAAACCTTCTCTTCACCCAACGCCTGAAGGTGCTGGATAGCTGAAAATCAAAGTTTCAATGATGTCACAATGTTGGATTTCAAATTCAGATTATTCGTGATGATGAACTGTTTTTTCCGTACATTCTTTTAATCCAATCTTGTACTGAAGAAAAAACTCATCCAGGATTCATTTTCTTGCCAGGCTTGTAGCAGAAGCTGTGTTGCCTATCAGAAGAGAATTCAAGTGTGTTATCTGGCATTAATTTATTAAAATGACACGATTAGGGCTGGATGTGAGACCCAGCTCCTGCTCCTGATGTCAGTCTGCCCCTGAAGTGACTATTAGTGGCTAAAACTTTGTATTTGCGTCAGCTGAACCATATTCCCCTTGTTTTTTCAACGTGGCTCTCCCGTAAACCCAGGGAAGCGCTGGCTGAGTTTTGGCTGGAGTGAAAAATGCTTCTGCTGTTCCCTGAACCATCCAATCAAGTCCTCCCCATAGATCTTTCTTCTTAAGTATTTACCTTGCTTAATTAATGAGGTCTGATGAAATCAAAGCCGAAGATGGCTGTGAGATGTCTGCAGTACAACAGAATGCAGAGTTGTTTTGAGTGTCATTACGGCTAAGCAAGTAAATGTTTATTCTAGTTTTTTTGTAATCTGAAAAGATTCCTGGACGCCTCTTCTACAGAACTATTTATATGTATTTGAAGTTGGGGTTTTTTGCAGATACCCTCTTCAGAAGTCAAAAGTTGAAATACCTCCCATCTGCATGGCGTAGCTGTTGTAGATCTGCCCATGAAAAATACGTATTTTTTTTCAGGTTTGAAACTCTTTAAGGCATGTGGATAATCCTCTGTGCAGTGACACACGACAGGTCAGCAGCTGCATGATAAGCTGCCTACAGTCCAGGGCTGAATGTGGGGGATCCTTCAGCTGTTTCATGCAGTAGACTTTGGAAAGACTCCGTTCAGCATTTCTTTTCTGATCGGAACTGTTCAGTGGATCTTTAGCAATAGGTGGCGGGAGCCTCGATTATTTGGCGATGCCTCTGGCTTCTTGGTTTGGGTCTTGCTGAGGGGTTTGTTCAGAGGCGAGCTGGGAGAGGTCCTGCCTTTTGAACCAGCAGTGCAACTTCGTACTTGGTCCTTCAGTCAGGTATCGACGCTAACGGACTGTTCAGCTTTCTAAAATATTGTGGGTTTGTGGTAAATGGTGGTGACCATGGTCTTGAAAGCTGCTTGTTACTGGAGCAGCATCAGAAATGTGCAAGGTTTGTCCTTATTTTTCTCTTGCGTTAGGATGGTGTTTGTGGCTACTGTGTTGTAAGGCTTGAGCACGGTGGGCTTTCTGAGCTTTCAAGAATTAATTTGGAAAATTGACACCAAGGTGACTTGTTCATATAGAAGGTGTTCTCAAAAATTTGTGCATTTCTGTCCTGCGGCACTTTTTCCCAGAAGAGTGTCCAATTTTGCCCTCTGTTAGATGGAATCCCCCCTCAGTGTTGTCTTCTTTCAAACATATTTACAACTCCCCAACATATCGAAACATTTTATGAAAACTGCACAGAGCAGCTTTGTTTTCAACTTGAAATGGTGGATGTATTGGAATAACAAAGCATCGTTTCTGTGCCTTCAAACACACGTCACTTCTGGAAAACAAAATAGCTTTGCAACATTGCCAGCACGAGGGATCGTATTTACTCTGTATTACAATTTTTGTTTTCTAGCTTAAATAGATTTAAAGTGAGGGTGTTTGTCTGCTCGGGCTGTAAATTGTGTGAGGTCATGGGGACTCCTGGTTTTCCACAGAGGGTTGTGCTTGTGATTCCTGAGGTAAGGGGACAAAACAGCATCTACTCCATTTTCCTCCTAATTTTCCTACGTAGCACCTTGGTGTGAAACCAGCACAAACACGTGCAGGTGCTATCCCTGTGTGTGACTGTTCCCTATTTACTGGCAGATGAGGTGAGTTTGGAGACTGGAGACACTCTGTGCTGTCAGCTTCTGCTCTGGGGCCTGTTTTGGGGTGGTCCACAAGAAACAGGAGGTTTTTCCAGTGCTCGTCCGCTGTAAGAAACTGCCTGGAACTTGTCACTCGCACTGGGATGTGATGGATGGAGCATTTGTGCTGCGAAGGGACCCTGTCCTTTGGGGGGAACTTTGGGGACAGACTTGCCAGAGGAAGTGGAATATTTCTGAAGACTGAGAAGGGCAAGGAATTAATTGGAGGAGGAATATACGTAAATTGAGACTCCTGTAATTCTATGAAACGCAAGAGGCCTTTGGCATAATGAAGACTTGAAGAAGAGAAGAATGTTGCGTTTGTTAGGGAGGAGAATATCTCTTTGTAGGCCTGCCAGCCTCGTTAATGCTCGTTGGACTGGTGGCTAATGACACTTGGAAGCAAACTGGCCTGGCTGGGCCCTCGCAGACACCGCGCGCGCTTTCCTCACTTGGCACCGCGGAACTGGGAGACTTGAAGCCCGATTTCCTTTCCACCAGCTAATTTGCTTTAGCCCTTGAGTAATCGTTTTTTCTGTCTAACTTGAAGACTCCAAAAAAATAGCATTCCTGAGAATGGGATGGCTTCATAATGTCATGTTGTTAGGAAAAACCAAGCGTAGAATGGTGAATTGCTTGTGCTTTGCGTGTGCGCGTGCTGTGAGCTCGCTGTGCGTGCAGTTCTACAGCTGCAAGTTGTTTTTATCAGTCTGATCAACTCTTAACGTGCCTTGGTTCAGCTAGCGGGACTAAGGCAGTGTCCTCTGAGTAATATTTTTCTGACTTTGAACAGCTAGAATGTTTTTATGAACACAGCTAGTAAAACGTTTCAGTGCCTTTCTAAGATTGGTTAACCAGCCTGTGTCTTTCTTCAGGCAGTGATAAGAAGTCTTGTGCTTAAAATGTATTTTAATTTCCTTAAACCCTATTCTTTTTACACTTGGGGTACAGATAGTTTGAGTAGCTGTCTTGTAGCACATTTCAGTGCCGTTAGGCTGATAGCGTAAGTGCAAGGACCAGCTGTTTTCACCACGTTCTTTCTGCTGCCAAAATGCACAAAACTAACTGGGCCCTGGTCACATTAATTCTTCCACCTCATAGGCTTTGAGTAAACCATCACGAGCTTTTCTTTTAGCCAGCATGTTCAGCATTTTTGTCAATAAACAAGAGGGTTTGATACTGCCAACTACGCATTCTGTAATCTTTTGTGTTATAAACCAGCATGCGCTTAGAACAAGTGATATGTAATTTCCCAACTGCAAATTATTTTATGAAGCCTTGCCTATCAGTTGCTTTATTCAGACATTGTTATCTATTTTAAAATATTAAAGCAGCTAAAAGTAGGTTTTTTTTTAATGGATGCTTAATAATTATCCTTGGTGCCATACGATGTCTTACAGCTTTAGACCATGCAATATTTCTTCTCCTTAGCAAACTGACTACAGCACTTGCTTTCACTAGCAGGTCAGTTTACTTTCATCATCATAACAATACTACTACTAGAATAAAGCCTTCAGGCGTAGTTTCCCATGCTGGGGACTGATTCTGTGTTTACGGTTAAACCTGGGCTTAAGTATTTCTCAAGGTTGAGGGCTTGCATTGTACGTCTGGATTTGTCTCCTGCTTAACCCATCAGTTATTCCCAAGTAAAACTTTTGTTAAGGTTTTTTTTTTTTTAATATTAAAAGAAGTCATTGTGTGTGTGTGAAAATTTCCATCAGACTTTTGGATTGACTTTACTTGTAATAATATTAGGAGTGAACGTTTGTGAATTGAAGGCATGAAAAGCCGTGCCTCCGTGGTAATGATATTTGCCTTAAAGCTGCTATGTTGTGTCAGGTTCTCCGATTTATTCAGCTTAATTTTCTGTCTGTGTGTTCATCAGTCTGACAATCTGTGAAGACTGCTAATAGTTTTCTTTCTTCTAATACAGCCGGCTGTTGGATCAACCTTTTGTGTTAGAAGCGCGGTGACAACAGCCCACTGTGTTGCTGGAAGTAACAGATTCATTTCCTATGATGCACTTTGTTCAACTTGCCCTTAGATTCCTTTGTGTTCTTTAGCAGCTTTTGATAACCAATAAGTGTTTCAGTCTTCTGTGTGAAGAGTAATGATTTAAAATGAGAAATCTGACCTTGACGTCAGATCGTTTGTGAAGTAAAGTTTGGTGGAAAGTGAAGTATGACAACACGTGACTAGAAATTGTGGTCAAAGGCTGACGTTTTACATGCTAATGAGACTTCTCTGGATGTCTTCTCTCCAATTAGGACTGGATTCTGCACCAGAACACTCCTTCTCACATTGAAAGCTGCCGCCAGTTACGTCAACAGTAAGAAATCTGTTTAAAAAGTTCACTTAGTGTAAAAAGTGTTTTCGGCGCATGCACGTAGTCTGTGAAAGTGTGTCAGGTTTCCTTAACGCGGCTTGTCGGTGTCTGACTGCTCTTCTAAATTGGCTTTGGATCGTTAAGGGTAAAAAAATGAGCTGACACTTGGTGCTTCTGGAGTCCTGAATGGGAAAGTTTCTCTGTAAAAGCTACTGCATGTAAGCAAAAACTGTGTTCAGCTGGCAAACGTAGCTTTATCACTAACAATTGTATTTTTAACATTTAACAGATACCCTGACTGGAACCCCGAGTCTCATTCCTCAAAGAGGTAACTGCTTTTTGATTACAGGTTGTTTTTAATTTGGTGCTATTATAAACAAGTGGTAATTAAGGCACTTAATTATCCCGTGTCACTCACTGGCAAGCTCTGTTAGTGGTGTCATATTTTTATTATAAAATTCCATGGAGTGCTTTTGTGGGTTTTGTCCTAAGGTCAATAATAATGTAAGTGGTGTAATATCGATAATTTTTTCATGAGAATGAGAGTAAACTCTGTAAAAATGTCTGAAGACTGATGTTGTCAGCAGCCTCATCCTGAAGCTTTCTTCTAACTGTGCCTCCGTTAGTGGAAAGTTATTGGGTGTCATAGAACAGTAACTGAGTGAGCCTGACCAGTGTTACATCACTGATGAATCTGCGCGAGTGATTTCTGACTTTTAGACTTAATCTTTTTTCCAGTTAAACCACTCTTGTTTGCAACTTGAAACCTGTTTGACAATAGGCGTGCTGGTGTTAGCTCTTATTTCACAGGCTGTTCAGTCCATAGGTCCCTTGGGGAGCTACGTGATCACAAGTTGCAAAAACACTGGAATTCATGAACTCATGTCTCTTCTGTCCTTTAAAATTACGCTGTTTATATTAATTTTTTTAAAAACACACCCCGTGGACTAACTTTGTTTGGATCTCAGCAAGACCGGATTATTTTACTGGTTCAGTGTTTGTATGTATTTCGACTTGCATACAAATAGGAAGTATAGGACTTCAATTTGTGCTGGATTTTCTTGTGACTTTGCATTAATTAGTTTGACATACTTCCTGGGAAGCTAACTGTTCAGTTAAAAAAAAAAAAAAAAGTGTTACAAGACTGAATATGTAGGTCAGGTTAATTTGCAGAGTGCATCTGGGGTCTCTCCATGTTGTAAACAAGGAGAAATAAAACTTTAAAGAGAGAAATAGAGCAAATAAACATTCCTGAAACTTTCATGAGGAGAACAACTATATTTTAAAACGTCAAACTGAAATTGCTGGTGAGTGCTGTGGGTGTTCCATACAACCCAGGCACAGGAGGCTGCTCTTAGCTGGAGGAACTTCATAAACCAGAGAACTGTTTACTAGCACTTTTAGTGAGTGAGGGCTCTTCTGTACGTGCAGGTGGGGCATGAGTTGTCCTTTAGGGTGGTGCTTTCTTAAACCCTTCCTGCTGACAGCACGTCTCCAGCTGGGAGAGACACAGCCGGCGGCTCCCGGCGATCGCCGATGGCCAGAGCTGCTGGGTGCAGCCTCGGGACAAGGGCCATGAGCTTGTGACGTGCTGTTGCCACCCTGGTAAATCCCTCCACAGGCTCTGCTTTCCCTAAATTGCCCTGGTTTGTTCATACATTCAGGCATTTTTATTGGGCACAGGAATAATGGGATTTCTGTGGATTTTTAATGATGTTTAACATTTGCTAATTCAGTAACGCTGGGGGACGTTGGTAGGTGGGGTGGGTTGGAACAGCGTTTAGGAGACCTGAGGGTTGTGTCCTCATCTACCCGCTGGCTGCAAAGGTCAGGCAGCAGCTGCCTCAGCTGCTTGTCATCCCCTTCTCCTGTCTGCCAGCTGCCAGTCCTCTCTCCTCAGCCTGTTTCGTCTCGGAGGAGCTTTGTCTGTTCAAATAAACAGTAATAGCGGGGCTTGGCGTGGGGATTCATTAAGCACTGATGCTCTAGATGAGCAGACTCAGACACTTTCCAGTTGACATGTGAATTCCTCTTCCATGGTAAGTGACTTGTGTATTTTAGTTGCCCAGCATAATCTTCCTCATGAGTATACTGGTACTGGGCATGTGTGCTGTGTCACTTCTTTCACCATGTTTCTGTTAGTTTTGTTACTAAAATTACTGGGGAGATGCTGCTTCTGTGTTATGCTGAAGGATGTGCTACATCAGTGGCTTCTTCCAGTCTCACATCTTAAAGGTGCGGGGGCTGCCCTTGGGCCACAACAGCCCCCAGCAGGGCTACTGGCCTGGGGAGGAGTGGCTGGAGAGCTGCTGGTCAGAGAGGGACTGGGGGGGGTGAGAATGAGCCAGAGTGTGCCCAGGGGGCCAAGGAGGGCAACGGCATCCTGGCTTGTGTCAGCACTGGCGTGGCCAGCAGGGACAGGGAAGGGATCTGAGCCCTGGGCTCGGCACTGGGGAGGCCGCCCCTCGCTGAGGGGGTTCAGTTCTGGGCCCCTCACCCCAAAAAGGCCATTGAATGACTCGAGCGTGGCCAGAGAAGGGCAACGGAGCTGGGGCAGGGTCTGGAGCACAGGTCTGCTGGGGAGCGGCTGGGGGAACTGGGGGGGTTCAGTCTGGAGCAGAGGAGGCTGAGGGGAGACCTCCTGGCCCTCTGCAACTCCCTGCCAGGAGGGGGCAGAGAGGGGGGATGAGTCTCTGGAGCCAAGGCCCCAGCGCCAGGCCCCGAGGGAATGGCCTCAAGCTGCCCAGGGCAGGGTCAGGCTGGCTCTGAGGAAGGATTTCTGTGCAGAAGGGGCTGTTGGGCGTTGGAATGGGCTGCCCAGGGCAGGGGGGAGTCCCCGGGATCCCTGGAGGGGTTGAAGAGTCGGGCTGAGCCAGCGCTGAGGGGTCTGGGGGAGTTGGGAACGGTCAGGGGGAGGGTCACGGTTGGGCTGGAGGAGCTGCAAGGGCTTTTCCAACCCAGATGGTTCTGGGATTCTGCTCTACCCAATTCTGAGTACTGGTGCAGTGTATCTTTGGCATCAAAGAATTTGGTATGGCCTAAAAAATAGGACAGTTGTTTGGCTGTAACACACTGGCCTCGCGGCCTGACAGGCTCATAAAAAATGTTTTGGATAATTAACCATATGCTGTATGCATTTTCCAAGGTTTTCCCTCTTACTCTGTTGATCTGTGCTGTCAGGGTTTTCCTACGTCTGACTGTTTTCCCTGTCTCTATGAGGGACCGTTTCCCTCGTGGATCTCTTCACTGTTACGCCTTTCCACGTTCTTCATCAGTTTGACATCTCTAGGTAGCAGTACGTATGCACTGGATGTATATTTATGTAGTCCTCTCAGATCTCTCTTTCAGTCTCAGTCAGTTTTTTAGACATAATGTCTGGAGGTTGCTTGCTTCCAAGCTAAATTTGGAAGAAGCAAGGAAAATATCTTAATTCATTACTCCTTCGTGTATCCTTTTTGTATTATTTTTTCAGAGCCCTGCAGCTTGTAACTTCAGAGTTTTCTTTGCAGCCTTCTCTTGTTCCATGCAGGTTGTTCTCTCCTACTTGTTGCTTTTCAGTTCTGTTTCCCTGTCCTGATTCATATGGCAGATGTGTTACCAGTATGTAAAGTATGTTTGTTAACAAATTTAGACTCTAAACTTTGGCAGTTTGGGGAGTTCTCTGCAGAAAACCAGATTTGGGTTAAATGTTCTTTTCCACCTTGTCAAAGCTCGTTATGTGCCTTTATTCTGTTAGAAATGCTGGTGACAGAAAAGAAAACCAGACCCCAAAGCGTCGTTCCAACTCTGCCAGTCCCAGTCCTCGCCGTTCGAGGGTCACAGGCTCCAGCTATGGTCTTCGCCGGTCACGGTCAAGATCCAGGAGCCCTGGTCGCTTCAGGCCAAGGCCAAGGAGCCGGAGCCCGCGGCAGATGCGACGGCTTAGCCCCAGACACAGGTCAAGGTCACCGCAGCGCTCGAGAAACCCACTGAGAGGTGGTCCGCGGCCTCCGAGATCTTCCAGTAACGACTGGTCAGCGAGGAGGTCAACCCGATCTCAAGGTAAAGGGTGGATACGCGCTGCCAGATGGAAACTTCCTTTAATTTCAGGAAAACCAAGTTGGTTTCAAGAGGTTTATCTGTCCGGGTGTCACCCGGGCATTTTTCATAGCAAAATTCTATTTTTAAAAACAACTTTTCCTCTTGCTGTTGCTTTGTGAGAAGCATGCTTAGAAGAAAACGGGCGTTCTGAAATGTCGGAACTCTCTTCCTCCCCTAGTGCCAGGGTTTGCTGAGCAAGTGTCTCCTCCAAGCGTGCTCAGTTTTTAAGTGAGTAAGGATAGTCAGAGGTCCATGAGGATAGTCAGGAGTGGTGGCCGGTCCCAAGTGTGTCCTCAGGGCTCGGGGTTGGGACCGTTCCTGTTCACATCGTTACTGACGCCCTCGATGAGGACGCGGAGGGTGTCACCGTGAGCTCGCAGGCGACACCAAGTGCAGCGGGAGCGTCGATCTGCGCGAGGACAGGGACGCTCCACAGAGAGACTTGGAGAGGTTGGATCGGTGGCCAACGTCAGCGGGATGGGCTTCAACAAGGGCGAGTGCCAGGTCCTGCCCTTGGGCCACCACAACCCCCTGCGTGGCTACGGGCTCGGGGAGGGGCGGCTGGAGCTGTCTGGGGGAGAAGGGTCTGGGGGTTCTCACTGACCAGCAGCTGAGCAGGAGCCAGCAGGTGCCCGGGTGGGCAAGAAAGCCAACGGCCTCCTGGCTGGTGTCAGCACTAGTGTGGCCAGCAGGGACAGGGAGGTGACAGTCCCTGTGCTCGGCACTGGGGAGGCCACACCTGGAGGTTGTGTCCAGGTTTGGGCACCTCAATCCCAGAGAGATCTGGAGGGGCTGGAGCGAGGGCAGAGGAGGGCAACGAGGCTGGGGAAGGGCTGGAGAATCAATCCTGTGAGGAGGCAGGGCAGGAGCTGGGAGTGTTCAGTGTGAGGAGGAGGAGGCTGAGGGGAGCCCTCATCCCTCTCTGCAGCTCCTGCCAGGACGTTGCAGAGAGGCTGGGGCTGGGCTCTGCTCCCAGGGGATCAGGGACAGGACAAGAGGGAACGGCTGGAAACTGCCCCAGGGGAGGCTCAGGCTGGGCAGGAGGAGAAAATGTTTCCCAGCAAGAGTGGTCCGAGAGTGGAAGAGGCTGCCCAGGGAGGGGGCAGTCCCCATCCCTGGGGGGGTTTCAGGGCCGTTGGGATGAGCTGTGGGGGATGTGGGGTAGGGGAGAACTTTGCAGAGTCGGGCTGAGGGTTGGACTCGGTGATCCCGAGGGCTTTTCCAACCCGAATGGTTCTGGGGTTCTGTGAATTGAAAAATTGAAAACAACAGAAGGTTTTTCTTCCTTCTACATCAAAAAAAGTAGTTCTGTAAAGGCAGTATAGATGAGGAGAAAGAAAACCCAACGCACCGAAACAGCGCTGGATGGGGGTGTGATTTGCAAGGGAAGCAGAGTGTTCTGAACTAATTTTATTGAGGAGAGCGTGGTACGTGAAGGGCTTTCAGGGAAACATCCTCCGCGCCACTGACGAGCGCTGCACCGTTCTGTGCCTCCGTTCAGCTTGCTTCCTCCAGTTCGCAGTTCTAGCAGATTTCATGTAAACCCAGTCAGTTTCGTGTCATTCATTTCGAGGTCCGTCTCTGGCTGAAATACCAGTTTGTTTGGAGTTTTTGTTTCTTTTAAAATTCTGAAGAGGAGAATATAGAGGAATTTTTTTTTTTTTAATTGTCTGTATACTGTGGCTGTGTTGTCTGTATGCTTTCAGAAAATTAAGGAGGTACTGAGCTCTTGTGGGAAAGAAGTCTAAGGTGAAAAGTTGTAAAAGGACAGGCAGTTTCAAAGAGATCTTCCTAAGGGTAAAATGCAAGCTGTTTTAATGTAGGAGAGGGGAAGAAGCAATTAATAACCAAATACAAGTTTTCCACATAAAGCAAGTGGACAGAAAGTTAATTTTGTATCAGATTGTTAAAGAAAATTAAATTTTAAATATAAAACACGTCTGTAGGACAAAGAACAAGACAGAGGATAGAGAATTTAGCAGAAGGCACCAAGGTAGTAAGTGCTGCTGTGTGAGAGGAAGGTCCCAGTCTGGAAAACGTCTTGTCTTATATTCCCTGACATCTAAAATGAAGCAATTATTCTTTTGCTCCAGCCATTAGATTTTTGTAGATCTCATTGCCAGTGTCGCTTTGCCAGTTTAAAGCAGCACAGTGAAAATAGTAGAGAGGTTTATCATTCTTTTTGGCCCTCTCTGCTGGGGTGTGATCCTCCCGACTGTGAATCGGGAGCGGGAGGTGAAACTGAAACTGTAGAAAACCAGACAGCAGTGGACGTAACTTTTCTTTTAAAAACAAACCAACCCACCCCAGTTTGTTTTCCCTTCTGCTCACAGACAGAAAGGCAGCTCTGGAAGCGGTGGTGAAAAGTTTGGGACCTGGCTTTGTAGCAGAGTTCAATAAACATAGGTCACTTCAGGCAGCCGGGCAAGGATCGTCGGGGAAGTCCCCCTCTCATGGACTCCTGAGGAAGGTGCCTGGAAGTATGAAGAAGCCACTGAAAACAAGTGTTTCTGCAAAGGCTCCAAGGAAAGACGTGTCTTCTTTGCCTGGGTCAAGTTCTTCATCTCCTGACACGGATGATTTACCCCAAAGCAAAGACATGGAAGAGGACGAGGAAGACGGATCCACAGGAACCAGCGGACCTCGTCCTACTTCTTATAATAGGGTGAGTTTGTTATTGCTCTTCTCTGTGGTTTTAGGGATTGGGTTAGTATCTCATTTCAGGAGGATCACTTGTGGAAAGATGAACCATCCTGCTGCTTCTGTGCCGTAGATGCTGCCATCTTAATGCAAAGATTTGCTGGCTGCACGTGTGCCAACTTACCCAGGAAGGGTTCTTTAACAGATGGGAAGAAAACCTCGAGTGCTTTCCAACAGCAGAAGCAATGTGCATTAAAATTGGCTCCTCGTTCTACTGGGCACTTGTTTGGATGCAGTGTGAGCCATGAGCTCTGCTTGGAGGAGCTTCTTGTGTAAATAAAAGTAAAGGATAGGAGGCAGAAAGTGTTTGTTTTGCCTTGTGAGGCAAGAAGATGAGGCAGAGAAGTTTACTACTGTGCTAGGAAGGATCTTAAGCCAGGGTTGTCTTAGTCCATCATACCGAGGTTTTGGATCTCTTAGGAACAACCTCTAAACCAGTTTGTCTTTTAGTTGTGGGAGATGCAGTCGTCCTTGGGAGTTTCCAGCCTCTAATTGATAAGCAAAGAGAACATGCCCTAGTGCTGTTGAAAGCTAACAGGTATTACTGAAATTAAAGTGATGGAGTTGTGCAGCCTCTCACCCTTCCGCCCAGACAGCTGGAATTGTGTAGATCTATAGTACTTGATAAAAACAAAAAGGTGGTCGTTGTGTGTTACTGGGTAATCTAATAACTGATGTCTTCTAATAACTGAGGACTGAGACAGTCATAGAACAACAAAAGGGTGGCTCTGTCCTTGTGTTAAACAAACACCTCAAACCACCACAGTGAACTAAGCAGTCTGTCTGCTTTGCAGTCATTTTAGCTGCAGATCCTTCCTTCTTCCTTTTACTGCACTTACAAAGTATTTGGTTTTGTTCTGTTTTCCATTTGCAGCTGTTGAGAGAGGAATTGCTGAGCTGTGGGACAGTCCTTCAAATATCAGATTTACCAGACGATGGCTTTTCAGATCAAGATATCAAAAAAATTGTTCAGCCATTTGGCAAAGTTAGTGATCTCATTGTACTTCGCTCTAGAAATGAGGTAGGTTTTCCTGTAGAATGGTTCTGTGTCAGAACGCAAAAAAAAAATAAAAAATCAAGCAATAAAAAAGGAGGGTATTTGATTCCTCAGCTGAACATAGGATAAGGCTTCCTGAACTGTCACATTCATAATTTTGGAATAGCTGGAAGTGTTAACTTTAGAAATTCAGTCTGGCTTGCTACCGAAGTCGTAAATGCTAATGGAAGTAGGATGTCTTCTTTAGAATACAGAAATCCAGACTTTTTCATCAAACCCCATATGAACCTAGAGAGAGGTGCCCGTGCAATTCTGTCGTGAGCAGATTTTCTAAGGAAAAATTGCAGCGAATTGTGTCTTGTGTCTGTAATAGAAATCAAGCCTGAAAGTGCCGTTTATTTCAGGCTTTCTTGGAAATGAACTACAAAGAAGCAGTGATAGCAGCTGTGAAATACAGTGAAACTGTGCCAGTGCTGGTCAACGGGAAACGGGTGAAAATTAGTGTAGCAGAGAAGCCAAAAGCATCTGCTGGCCAGGTGAGCAGCATCCTAAGTTGTGTGTAGCATGGTGCTTTGTGCCAAAACCTGATGTACTGCAGGGAAACAGATTTCGTAGTTTGAATAGCTTTTAAAATTTCCTTTTTATAAACAGCAGTCTAAAATAAATATGAAAACACACCCTCCTTAATTCCAGTTTTCCATTCTTCTTAATTTTGATATTTGTGAATAGTGTCAGTTTAACAAACAGTGAAAGATAACCCTTATGTTAATATATATACACTTAATACTGTTTACATATGCACGCACGCATTTGTATGTAAAATATAAATTATGCAGTGAAAGTTCTTCTCTCTGTCCATTTCAGGCCAAAATGACTGTCAAAAAAAGAGCCCAGAATATTAAGAAGGTTTCATCAAGTACAAAGTAAGTGTTGCCATCGCAACGGTTAGTGATAACCATTGCAAACCAAATGGCTTCGTATCTGTTTGGTTTCTTGTGGGTTTTTTGCGCTTTTTTAGCTGTTTTGATATTCATCAATTGTCTTTGAACCTGATTTTTCTTGCTTTTTTTTGCCCCTCTTGCTCATAATAGAAAAGATCAGAACACGGCCACTAAGAGAACTAAATCCATTCCAGGTAAGATTTTGGTTTTTCTCTGATGCTGCCTCTGTTAGTCCCTTCCTGCTTTGTTCCCATTTCTTTGTTTTTATGTGAGTGCTTTTGCTAGCCACTGAAAGCAGGTTCAGAGCGCTGCAAGAAAATGTCAGGTTTATCCTTTCAAATGTCTTCCTTTTCGTGCAACCCTTTTTTTTTTTTTTTTCTTTAAAAAACCCCAACCCTCAAGTAGCAATAAAAAACCCCTGCCTTGACCTGTAATTAGTCTGTAATTGTAAATGTTTGCCCCAACTGTTGAAGGTCAGTGTGGCACTTTGGGCCTGTAAAGTAAGTGTAATTCTTCAAGTTGACTTTAAACCTTATGTATAACATATTTAAGATTTTTTTTTTATTTTTACGGTTAGTGCTCGTGCTTCCCAGTGTCTCATGTTCCCTGAATGTTCCAGATGCTTTTAAATTTCTGCCCTGGTTTCCTATTGATCCTGACAAAAATTATTTCAATTACTATTATTAATTAGTCTGTCAGAAAGACTTCTCTGTCATACTGGTAGGGAAAAACTTTTTATTTTTTTTTAGTACTTCAATGAAAACAGGACAAACTGTAGTAAATACATCAAAAGCCAGCGAAACTACAAATACCTGATATTATTAAGACACTGGAATTAATGGCCATTTTGTGTTGCTTGTTTTATTGGCTTTCAGGAGCAACTTTTCTGAATAAAGTTAGGGATTAGACATAGAAAGGAAATTGTATTGGTCTTGATTCATCTGTCAGCATGGTCACTCCTGAATCCAGTTTCCAGAAGGGAGTTAAGGTTCGTGCAGCCCTGTGCTCCAGAGCTGTCCCACAGATGGGAACCACCAATTATTTGCTGTCAGTTAGGAAAAAGAGAACACTTTTTTGCAGGAGTAAGGGTTTGTCACCAGAATCCGAAACAAATTCACCAAAGATGCTCTACTTCATGGCTTTCATTCAGGAGTTTGTTGGAAGGAACTTAGGCTTGGGGGTTTTTTATTGCATCAGTTGAATGGCTGCAGATTAAACTGGTTTTGTATGTGTTTTTATCCTCTTACTTCACAAATGTAAGACTTAAGAAATAAGCGTTTCTGCTGACTTTGTTGATTTTGGATATTTTATGTAGGTAAAAAAGAAAGGACTAAGAAATCGGCAATGTCAGGAGATAGTAAAATCAAGAAAACTTCAAAAACGGCGGGTAAGACGAATGAGAACTTGGAAAACACAGGCAGGTGCTTTTCCATCCTCCTACCCCGCCACTTCCCCCCTTTCCAGAAGAGGTTTCAGGCAGTGAGTCCAAGCTTTTGCCACCTTCAGCTGGGCGTGCCGTATAACTTGGGTTATGGGTGCTGTGTGTAGGGCCAGGCCGGCAGAGACCCGGGAGGGGGGCTGAGTTTGGGCTTTGGGGTGGGAAGCTTTTCCTGCTGGGTGTGTTCTGCCCGTCTGTGAGGAGGGGCAGGGCTTTCTGTGATGCGAAGCCTCTGAAGATGTGGTAGAAAAATGCGTAGTGCAGCTCATTCTTTTGCAAAGTGATTTTTTTTTTTAACGTATTGAAACAAAGAATGCTTTAATGCTTTTTTCTGTGGATATCTACCAGCCAAATCCATAGATGAAGACCTTCAGCTCTCAGCAGAAGCCCAGATGGAAGTTGGGGAATCCAAGCTGTCAGAGCCGAAGGGTGTCGCGGAAGGGGCCGGAGCTGCAGAGCCTGTGAAGGCAGCAGAGACTCAGGCCAAAGGAGTGTCTAATCCTGCACCTCTGCTGGGTAATTCTGGTACCATAATGCCATTTTTAAGTTGCTTTGCTAATTGTAAATCACGTGAAGTTTAACATTGTGATGTCGTCTTGAATTCGTTTTTTAGAGAAACTTGCACAGGTGCCTCAGGTGGCGGCGTTGGACTTGGATAAGTTTAATGAAGCTTTAGTCGATCAAGGTAAATGACAAACTGTGTCAGGGTTTTTCTCATTTCTGTCCTAAACCTCTCTGCTATTGTGAACTAAACGAGAAGGCTTTTGGGGCCAGGAAATGAAGATGACACAGGATATGAGAAAAGAAAATCTGTTAGGATAGGTTCACTGAAACATAAAACAGATTCCTTGTGATCACTGAGGTGGCTCAAAACCTCCAAGAATTACATCTTTCAGCAGACATCATTTTTTTTACCTAGACCTTTTCAGTGCAACGTGGGGACTAATTCTTTTAATCTCACTGCTTTCCATTGCCTGCTAGAGCTGGTTCAGTAGCTGCTCTTTTCCCTGTATTTTATAACTGATTAATAACAGGCTTTGCTTCAAACACAGCACATGTCTGTTTTAATTCTCAGTTACTGTGCGTGTGACAGTGGAGACAGGACAAGGTTGTAGCTGCTGAGCCTGTTAAGAGGTAGATACAAACATGTTACAGGAGAAGTGAGTCTCCTTTGCCTGCACATGCCTGTCCTGGGTGAGCGCTCTTTTCCCGTCTCCTGCTGTCTGTGTTTTTGGAGCCTCTCACTTACCGCTGTGGATTTGTCCCAGGAAAAAAAAAGGAAAAAGGTTGTGTGGGCACACACTGTGCACCTGCGCAGTCCCTGTGTGCCCAAAGGAAAGTCTCATGGTGCTGATTATTCAGCTGATAAGGTCCCAATGTCAGCAGAGCGTGTGCGTGCTAATCAAGGGATTTTAGTTAATTTTTTATCCCTACTTAAAACTGTTCTTTCTGGAAGCATTTACGTAACACTGTAAGTGTCTCACCAATGTCATTTGTCTCCGTAAGTTAAATGAAGGAATATTATTTCATTTTTCACGGTGGCAGTGGTGGTAGAATGAGTGCAAGAAGTTCTTAAATCTGCTGACTACTAAATGAGTCGTGTCCCCCCCCCTTTTTTTTTTTCTTTTTTTTTTTTTTCTTCAGAAGCTACGATAACAACTACAAAGAGCGAAGAATCAACAGAACCTGCTGGCAAGGTCAGTCTAAAGGTGGTTGACTTTGTGGAAGTTGTAAGTACACGCTCGGTGCTGTTTCCAGCTGCTGGTGTGCTGTCAGAAAGCCTCCAATCTAAATCCCCTGCCTGTTAATTTCTCGGGAGAAATAGCGAGGGGTTTATTTTCTCCTCGCTGTTTGCGATTTGTTAGACATCTGCCACGTCACCTTCTGGCTTTTTATTTTTCCCTTGGAGTTTCTTAGTTTCTAAGGTTCGTTTAGGTTTAGCTTCCATGTGAACAGAGCCACAATTAAGCAATGACATAATTAGGGAAAAGGGTTAAAAAAATTGTTTAATATGCTTTGCTACTAAACCCTAAAAAGGTTTAAATGATATTTGGTTTTGGGGTAATTGCAAGTGTCATAACATGCTTTTAAGCAGGCACCAAAACCAAAGGTTTTAGATAGTGAAAATAAATTCTCCCTTCAGCAGCGGGTCCGTTTTGATTTAGAGTCGAAGAGATTTTTAATCTTTTAAAATATTTACTTTTGTTTGATCGCAGGAACCTGATGATGTATGTGTGGTTCTTATTTCAAACTTGCCTGAGAAAGGATATTCTGTCGAGGAAGTTTCCAACCTAGCAAAGCCCTTTGGAGGACTGAGGGATGTACTGATTTTATCATCTCATAAAAAGGTACTTGATTGGTAGTCAGTCGTGTTTCTACCTGGAGAAGCAGCAAATGGGTTTTTAACAAATGCAAATGGGATGATGTGGTGCAGAAAGCACTGATGCCAGATGCTTTTGGTAAAATGCCAATTTAAAAAAAAAAATAATTTTTTTTGTTTTATTTTAAAAGGCATATCTTGAAATAAATAGGAAATCTGCGGATTCCATGGTTAAATTTTACACCTGCTTTCCAATGTCCCTGGATGGAAATCAGCTCTGCATCAACATGGTGCCTCAGTATAAGACTGTAAAAGATGAAGTAAGTCATAAAAGCTGCTGAAATTCTAGGGCTCGTGGTAACATTTCAGTGCAGAGCAGGATTTTGTGTTTAAGCTGATTTTGTACACTGCCACTTTGAGCCAGTCTGATGGTGTGTCCTGTTAAATGTCTTTTGGGGTCCTGGTCCTGAGAATAACCCAGATGTCAGAAGTGCTGGTGCTGTTGATTTTATTAAGAAAGCAGAAACTGAAAAGTTGTGGGGAGTCAGTGAGTGCCCGTGAGCTGCTGGTAGTGAAGCTGTATTTTACAGTTCAAATCTTATAATGCCTTTTTTTTTTTTTTTTTTATTTTCTCTCAAGGAAGCAATATTTACTGCTATAATTAAAGATTCTGACCCTAAGGTAAGTTATTAAGTCTAACTTCTCTGTATGCTATCAAAATATGTTACTTTAAATTGGACTAGTGTCCTTCATACTGAAATATTAGCTAATTGAACTGCTCTCTGGGCTTCCTCTAGAATTAAATGTTTATATGTGTTTTCATGGGCGAAGGAGCAGGGAATGGAATGCGTAAATGTTCACTTAGCTTAGCTCCATGATGCGTGAAGTGCAAGGAATTAAACATTTAATAGGAGTCCTTTGAGACCCTCTCCTCCTGTTACATTATTTTCATCTGCTAACAACAAGCTGCTGACCGCTGTAGCGCGGAGAATCTGCCGTGTTTGCCTGTGTGTAGTGCCACCCATTTTCCCAGATATTTTATATTTTATAGACAGATATTTGAGTTGAATTATCAAAACTACTTCTATGCTTTGTCCAGCGTAGTGCGTCTGCCTGCTTGTCCCTCCTGTTCGTCCATGGCCCGCAGTGCAAGCTGGCAGTTGTACAGAGCGTTTTTAGACAGTGTAGGTGGGTAGAGGTTAATGAAATGACAGCTTTTGTGTTTTCTGTGAAAAACATTTTCGGGATATTCTTGATGGAGGGTCAGTTGCTGGGTCTGAACGTGTGTCTCTGGGCTTAAACAGCTGGCACAGGAACTTCTCAAGAGTGACTTTAAGCCCCGACTTGAGTGTCAGAAGCTAATTGAATTGGGTTAAAAAGCATATTGCAAAGAGCCTCCAACCATGAATCACTTTCCAAGAAACCCCCAAAGGCTTGAATTTTCAATTGCAAATGCCTCTGGGGGAGATCTGCTTTCTCCTTACGATCTGTGTTTGGCACGGACAGAAACATCTGAGTGTACTTAGTGCCAGCGCCCTGCTGCCGTGTCCTACTCACGCTTCTGAGCTGCTGCTGGGGAAATATTTCTTTTCTGCTTCTGGTAAAATGGTGAATAATGGAAGAAAACATACCAGACCCGGAGAGGGGGGGAAAAATCGTCTTGCTCCTTGGGAGTGACTGTTGTGTTTCTAAAGACACACAGCTTTCGAGTATTTGAAGACAAGATTCTTTAAGGTTTTAAAACTCTACGGGTACCTTTGGACTTTGTGTCCTGGCATGACAAGAAATTATGTTTGCCCAAGGAATTTTTATGTTATTGCAAACTGATCAAGCAAAACAAACTCTCAACTTAAAAAGCAGGACTGGAGGCTTTTGGATAGGTTTCTGCACCTTGAACAGTTCATAATCTGATTAGACAGTGTCTGCTTATCAAAATACCAAATTTTATTTAAACTTCAGCTATGTTTTGCAGCATTCCTTAAAAAAACTTTTACTAGTTAAAAAACCCTCCACTTTTACTAGTTAAAAACCAGGACTGGAGCCTTTTGGATAGGTTTCTACCCCTTGACCAGTTTATAATCTGATTAGACAGTGTCTGCTTATCAAAATACCAGATTTTATTTAAACTTCAGCTATGTTTTGCAGCATTCCTTAAAAAAACTTTTACTAGTTAAAAAAAAAAAAAAAAAAGATAATTTAAAATAAAACACTTAACTGGATCCTTTTAAGTTTGTTATTCTTTACTGGGAAATACAGTTGGTTCTTGTGATACTCTGCACGGAAAATTGGAAATCTGATGTGAATCTGCAGATGTGAACGTTGGATGTATGTGAATGCTCTTTGTTGGCAAGACCTGAGCAATATAGCAGCTTTCTGTGGGGCTTTTCTAACCTAGTTCATTAGTTGCTGATAAAGTGTGTTACACAGTTAAAGCAAGTTTTGTCATCGATTTTCTGTAGGTAAATACTGAAACTATTCACAGTCAGTTTGTGCATCTCGGGAACTTGCCAGATGATGGATACAGAGAACTCGAAGCAGTTTGTGTGGGACTTCGATTTGGAAAAGTAGATCATTATGTTGTACTGAAGAATAAAAACAAGGTAAGTATTTTTTTTTATGTGGTGCAAAGTACAATATTAGGAAGCAAAAAAAAAAAGGTAGGTGTTCCATCTTCCAGTACCAAGAATGAGCGATCAAAGTTTCCGACTCTTTCTTACTTATCCCGAACAGGAAAATAGTTTGTCTTATTTGTTGAGGTCACTGGGGAAGTGAAAAAAACATCCAGTCAAAACAAACTTCGGGCTTTTATCTAGGCTGAAGTATACAAAACCAGTTTGGTAGGCTCTGAAAGTAAAGCTTCCCAGTGGCTGGAAAGGTTATTAACCTTTGACGTTACTGTTGTAAGTGGAGGGAGAACGAGTTCCCATCTTGTAGGAAGCTGGGGGGAAAAAAAAAATTGATGAGAAGTGAAAACGTCAGAAGGGCTGTAACTGCTTTTTGTTTTGGGACAGTTCAGAATGTAGTGGCTTGATTTTCAGTTTTCTAAAATGTTGTTCTTTTAAATGTTAATGTTGCTATTTTTACACTTAATCCTGGATTTTTATGAACGGGATTTAATTTACTGTATGTGCATATGTATTTTAACAATTAAAAAGCAATTGTGTTCTCATTGTTATGAGCTATTTTAAGTGTCCGTCTGGTAATAAACCACAAAACAGGTGAAGATGCTTGTAAGAAGATAGATGATAGTATTTTTCTTTTTTGAAACTGAAACTGCTTTTTAAAAATTTTTGAAATGTAATAAAGAGAACTTTGCAGTCAGTAAAACCTCTAGGGCCAGTTTCTAGACCTTCAACTAATTTTGTTGAATTGAACATCAGATGTTTTAATTCCACTGAACTGAATGTGAATGCACTTTGTGATGGAAAGCTGCTCCATCAGATACTTCCTCGTCTGTTTGCAGTAGCCAGAGTTGTAGCAAAGATCTTGGAAAGGCAGAGGTGTTTTTTTAGGGAAAAAGAAAAAAAAAAGGGAGGTGACTTAGCTAAAACATGCTTTAAAATGTAGAAAAGGAAAGAAGAGAGAGAGGAGCAATGTAGTTAATACCAGCTTTAGAACGCAGCTACAACAGCTGGAAGATTTTAAAGGTGACTTAAAACTCGTGTTATTTTCCTTGATAGCTAAAAGGTAAAGCGAGAGATTCCTAGCGGAGAGACGAAGGTTTGTGTTAGGCCATTCTGCTGTTTCCCTGAGGGAGGTAATCTTGCAGTTCGTGTCGTGGGCAGGCGCTTTGCCTCGCCCTCACGGGAAGGCTCTGGGGAGCTCCAGCACCGCCGAAGCTGGATGTGTCCAGAAACCCCAAAGTTGGACACACGTGGGGAGGGAAGCTCCAGGCTCCACTGTTTTGTGATACTGTTACTTAGTTCTAAAGATAATTCCAAACGGGAGAGATTTCTTTCTTCAGCCTCTCAGAGAAAAGAGAGGCCACTGGTCTCTGTATCCAGACCACAGGATTTAATCAAAAAATGCTGCTTATAGCTAATTCAGCATGAAGATGTTGGCACCTTTCAGGAACACAAGCTGTCACACGCTCTGCCAACTTGGTTTATTAAACTTGTTCTGCAATATAGAAATATTTTGGGTGTGCTCGGCCAGGATGCTGGTGATCACAGGTTTTGTTCACAGAATCCCGGCATCCTCTGGGTTGGGGAAAAGCCCTTGCAGCTCCTCCAGCCCCACCATGACCCTCCCCCTGACCGTTCCCAACTCCCCCAGATCCCTCAGCGCTGGCTCAGCCCGACTCTTCAACCCCTCCAGGGATCCCGGGGACTCCCCCCTGCCCTGGGCAGCCCATTCCAACGCCCAACAGCCCCTTCTGCACAGAAATCCTTCCTCAGAGCCAGTCTAAAATAAGATAAAAGGAAGAAAATAAGATGACAGAACAGTTATTTGAAGCTTATGCTTTTTCCTTTTCTTCCTTTCAGGCCATCCTGCAGCTGGACAGTGCCAAGTCTGCGCGCTCCATGTACAGCTTCCTGAAGCAATACCCGTACAACATGGGTGAGCATACCTTGACCTGTACGTTGTCACCCCACGGAGACTCTGCCGAGGTAAGATTTCTTCTTTGCAATGACACCTTGTTTGTGTGGAACAGCAGCACCTTTCCCTGAAGAGCAGCTCACGGTGGCAGTGTCAGTATTTCTCCAGTATTCCCTGTGGCTGCGGGTGAGAGGGAAAACTGCAGCAGCTGGGAACTGGATCAGCTCGTCTCTGTTCTGGGATGTGGCACGGGTGGGAAAGTATGTGTTGCTGTTTTGTCTTTTGTCTCTCTGTATTTTGCAAACACGTGTGGAATCTCCACCGATAAAAGTATTTCTTAATGAAGGATGAAGAGAAGAAGAGGGAAGGCAGCTGTTTAGTACTGCTTAGAAAAGGAGTGATAATTGAAATTAGTAAAGTTTTTTCCTCATCTAGTTTGGCTCATCCTGAGCAGTTCATCTGCTTTAGTCCTCTTGATTCTGGGCCCCGGTGCTGTGTCAGCGTTGGTCTGTGTGCCCACAGCCGCTTCCATCTCCTCTCTCAGAGATGAAACTACTCCCACCACGAGCAGCTCCCACTTGTCTTCTGGTGGTTTGCTGAGGGAACAGCAACCTGCAGCAGCTGAGCGCCGGCGAGGAGGGAGCTTGGGGCCTGTTGCATGGGATAATAAAGGGCTTGATGAAAGAAATGCAAACACTAGCCACGTGCTAATAGCCTTCTGGCTCCCAGGGTGGAGAATGTAAATCCAGACGTGGTCCCTCTCACAGTGTGGAGGGAAACTGCCGTTTACTCCGCGCTTGAGCGTGAGGGGTTTTTTATTTCCCTCGTTCTGCATGCCCTGTCTTCTCGTTTTTCAGCTCCTTTTTCATGTCCTGACCCAACAAAATAATTTTAATCACTTGTCTGGTGATTGACTCTCCATCTCTTGCCAAATGTTCCAAACTATGTTTATTTTAGGGGAATAGAGGTTGGCTATTATTCCTCTGAATTCCAGCTAGATTTGTTCTCCAAACTTCATACATACCTGGGAGAACAGGGACCAACCAGCAGGAACTGTAGATGGTCAAGATTGAGACCAAAATGTGTATAGGTATTGTTTGTTTTGGTGAGTTTTTTTGATTTTATTTTTAATTTTTCCCACTGGTTATCCATGTGAATTCCATTCTTGGAGCTCTCATCCCCTGTGTGGTGTTGTCCCTTGTCAGAGGCAGGACTTTGGGATACCACTCAAACAAGATGTGCAGGACATCGTGGGTTTTTTCCCTTCGCTTTTATTCAGCACAAGAGAAAGTGCTTAATGATAACAAGGGCATTGGTCTGTTACTTCAACAGGGAGGAAAAAATAAGTCATCCAGCTGTGGACTTGCCGAGCTGACAAGCTGTCAGTATTTGCACTGAGCATTGGATTGGATTTCAGGTTTTTTTAAAGAAGAGGTTGTGTACTGATCATTGGCTTTATATCCTGGTCTGTTTTCTGTTGTCTTGGCAATTTCTTCTGCTTTATTGAGAAGCACCCTCATCTGTGACGTGGCTGTACGGTGTTTAGGATTCACGTTTTAAGGACACTGGGTGTCAGCAGAGATTTAGGTGTAGGCTTTTGGTGGGGCTCCCCTGGAGCAGCTGTTGGGTCGCCTCTGTGATGGTTTAGGACCCACGGCCGTACACACCAGCTGTGCTCTGGGCACCGGGTGTGTTTTTGGAGTGGATTCATCGTGCCTCTTTCCCAGTAAACCAGCTGCTGCTGTGCACACAGAGCCTGGCCTCTGGCTTCTCCCTTCTGCTGCAGGCAGGAGCCGGGATTAGGTGTTCCAAGAGTTTTCCCCTCTCTCCTCTTCCCCACTGCGGGGATGATTCTCCCCATCACTGACTCTCTTTGTATGGGACAAAATATGCTCTTCTCCCCAGCCACTTCACTTTGTATTTCAGTTCACTTAGTGAACTTCAGCTTATTCTAAAGAACGTAAATGATAATTGTTAGATTCTGTCAGATACATTCAAAAGTAATATCTTTTATTAGACGTAATCTTGTAGCTGAAGAAAATAAGGAAATCTTCAGGCTTAGGAGCTTTTTCTCCATTTTAAAGAACATAAATTATAATTGTGCTAGATGATGTCCGATACATTTAAGAGTTACATGTTTATTTATAATTGTGCTAGATGATATCAGATAGATTTAAGAGTAATATCTTTTATTTATGATTGTGTTAGATGATGTCAGGTACATTTCAGAGTAATACCTTTTATTAGACTAATTTTGTAGCTGAAGAAAACAAGTCAATCTTCAGGCTTACGAGGTTTTTCTCAAGTCTAGAAAACATAAGTAATAAGGTCCCTCAGCACTGAAAAACAAGCAAAATCATTCATTAACGTGCTCATGCTAAGGAACGGCTGTCAGGGATGCGCTGTGGGACTGCTGTGATTCAAATCTCCTTTTTATAGCTGATCCCTATATCTCGTGTAGCAAGAGAATAACGTGCCTTTGTCACTGTGTTTCGTCAGAGCAGAGTTCAGTGCCAACAAAGAATGGCATTCACACTCTTGTTTTCAAAATACTGTTCCTTCCCAGCTGCCCACTTGGGGCAGTACAGAGTGCTTGTCTGATTTAGAGGTTGCCCAGCCAGATGTGGTGCCAGGGTACAGTAACAGCAGTAATGTCAGTGCTCGCTTCATCCCGGGAAAGTTTTGCTTCTCTAGTTTTGCTGAAAACATCTGAATGCTGCTGAAATAACAGAAGCGGGGGGAAGCTCCCCTACCAGGGAAGAGGCTGTGCGACTGGGGCGCAGAGTGCCCGAGCGGGGCTGTGGCGGGGGCCATTCTGGTCTTTGTTGCAGCTTTTGCACTTTTGTGCTTTGGAGATACACTCCTAAGCTTTATTTATCTGTAGCTGAGGTGGAGAGAAAAAGGCCTGGTCACACCGGTAAGAAGGGAAAACTGCATTTTTTTCCATCTGTTGTTTTTCACTGCGTTTTGAATCTGTTCCCTCTCGTCCATCTTCTGGCTGGTGTTGCCAGAATCTGGATGACACGCCTGGGTACCGTCGGCGTGTTAAACTTGTAACTCCGTTGGCCATAAACTGTTTTCTCTAGAAGCTTTTCAATCAGAAGCTAGTCTGAAGGAAAAACAGAATCATTTAAAATTCATTATAACATGTTCAATTTGGCACTTAGCTCTGGAATAAATGTTCGTAGAAAGAGAGAAGTGAAGGCTTTGGAGTTATGTGCATAAATAAAAGATTAAAGTGAATTCTACGTGCACTGAATTTATCTGATGTTCTTTCTGATAGTGCTAGTCTTCAAATTAGTTTGTGGAACACCTTCAGAAAAGAGGTTGAGATTTCAACACCGAGTTTTTAAAGCTTTTATTTTTTTTTGTTCTTCCTTGGACCTACGCTGCTAACTGCAGAGCTCGGCTGGTTTGTGGTTGTCTTTTTTTCAGAAGACTTCATTTCATTTAACATTCATTCCATGAGTTTATTTTACGTAAAGTAGAACACGTCGTCATCCTACAAGAAACAAATGCAGGTTTTAAGGAAGAGAAACTGGCCCTGGGTTTTCTGCAGATAACTTGCTCGACGTGGAATGTGATTTGTCTTTAGGAAAGGTGTGCGGCTTTTTTCTGTAAAATACTGTCACGCTGACTGCGTTCGCCCCGAGCTCTGCAGCCGTCGCTAGTACAGGAAAGAAGTTGCTGTCTGGGAAAAGGTGTGTTTAACGTCCCTCTCCCCCAAATATATCACAGCCTAAAAGCTAATTCTGCTCAAAAACCTGACAGCTTTGAAGATGAGATGAACAAAACAGCGGTGTGCCACGTGTTCTGTCTAGTAACTTCTAGTAAAATCTCGTACGCTGCCACACGCTTTTGTTTGTCACCTTATGAAATACGTGTTCCGTAGGGAACAGTTTTTGAACAAACAGTTTTAGAATAGTTTACTGTCGTTTGGTCTTTCTGGTGATACTGCCTCAGTTTGGGTCTGTGGTGGTGCTAATGAGCTGGGTGATGCAAATTAGGTGCTGATGCTTCTGAAAGTCGTCGATACTGAACCCTGACTTTTGCATTTCAGGCTGAAGTTGTGAAAAAAGAAGTGAAGAAAGAGGAGCCAAGCAAAGGAAGGTATGCTTTTTGTGTATTTAAGGGGTTTTTTTGGTATGTCTCTTGTTGACGGAATGCCTATCCAAGACGGAGCAGGTTGCTGAGCCACCTCTCTAAGGCAGCCTGATGGAAGGGCCGCTGGGAGATCCATCAGCTTTACCCTGTTACTCTTTCAGGCTTCTGTGTGTTCTGTGCGTGCAGGACCTGTAGTGGATTGCTGTAATGTGGGTGATTTCTTTGAAATCCGGGACTTTCACAGAACATGGTCAAAGGGGGTAAAATCCTGTTTTCTGTGTAGCTCGTTGAGTTATTGTTTGACTAATTTGGCCAGGATTTTACCACAGGTCCTGGAAAGTATGTTTGGATTTACATGTTGGTAAGACAATTTTTGGTTGTATTTAACCAGGAAGTGAACGCTTTATTTCGTCCTGCAGCGCTTTCCTCTGTCAGAGCACCTGGCTCTATTGTTTCTGTTTCCAAATGCTAAAAATAAACTGAAACTTCCTTGTTTAACTTATTAACATTAACTTCATGCTGTAATACAGGTCCCTGAATTGATTTGCAAAAATGTTTAGGTGCTATATTAACATCAGAACCTAGAAGTGGTGGTTTTGGTATGTTCTGTTTAAAATTGTTTTACAGACATGGCTTGTAGTGAAATTTCTAATTGTGGAGTGACTATTTGTTGGTTTTAGAGTCTTGATTATGTTTGTTTTTTTTTTTTTATAAATGGATAGATCATTCTAAGAGTTCTTGTTCACAAATACAACTTAAAACACCTTCTGTGATTCAAATCCATATTTCTACATAAGTTTTATCATTAAAAAACAAAACAAAACAAAACTGTGTAATAATGGTCCTAAATTTCAATTACAGGTAATGCCATTATACTATTACGGACTGTTACTATATTTCCAAAACTCGTTTCTTTCAAAAGTAAAATTAGGCTCTCCTGATTTCATGAGACGTCTGCTCAGACCCCAGTCAGTTCTGGAAGCGCTTTGGCTCTCAGCTCTCTGGGCCCCGCACGCAGGCAGACACGCAGGTGACCTTCCTGACCCCACACTGGTGGGCTGCAGCTACCGATGGTCGTTGTCACTTGTCACAACAAGTGACTCTTCCGTGAATCCCATCTCCTGCCCAGTATCCTGCTGGGGCTGTTGAACAGATTGGAAAAGTGACGTTTTGCCCTACAAGTACCACTACACACATTCTCCTTGTCTGAGGCAACTGTCTTCTCCTTGTAAGCCTGCGTGACTTGACTGATTTTTTTTTTTTTTTTTAATTTTTAGTTCCATTTAATAAGAAGCAGAAATTATCAGAAATATTATTATATATATGAAGACCTTGTCACATGTTTCTGGGGAGGGAAGGAGCAGCAAAATTTGGGGAGCAGAAGGGGTTGGATGAATGAGGAGATGATCTTGAAAAGCCCTTGGCACGCCCCAGGAGCTCGCTGCTTGTGCTCATCTGACCCTTTTGTTGGGATTTGTTTTCCTCAGCTAAAATAGCTGAAACTTTTCTAGGCCAGGTTAAGCCGCAGGGACTGTCCCGCTGCCCTCTGAACGCCGAGCTGCCCCGTAGGAAGCAGGTTGTGTCTCCGCTGGGCCGCGGGCTCTGTGCTGGCCTCTCCAGGGCTGAACTCCCCACTCAGGCAGTTGATGCAGGGACGTCCTGCGCAGAAACCGAGCCCCGGGTAGTGTTGGTTTCACCCTTTACCCTAACTTCTGTGCGGGAAATCTGGCAGGACTACGTGCTCGCTCTTTCCCAGTGCCTAATGGGTCTTTTAAATGTTATTTCAAGCATCTCGGTGCTTCCTCAGCCTCATCGTTATCTCTGCACACTGCTGCCTCTGCAGAGCTCTCCTGCTGTTTGCAGCCTGGTTTCAATCCATCAGTGTTTTTTGGAGACCATGAGAGCTTTGTGGAAGGCACAGGGTGGGTGTTGGCATGACAGGAGACATTAAAGTCCTGAAAATTCAGAGACAGTTCACTGGAATTGTGCAGAGGATAATACACGTGTGCTACGCACTCTGAGCTTTGTAATTAGTGTATGGTTCTAGTGTTCAGGGATGTTTTCTGTTCCCTCCCAAAAAAGTATAAACAGAGGCTGTGGGGTATGGTTTAGCAAGGTGTGGAACTGGTATTTATTTAAGCTTTCCACATGTCAGTGCCAAACCCGGCTTTTCAGAGCTGCGCTTCTGGCCGTTGTGCTCTGACTCAGCCAGGGAGGGTTTTGCCGTGCAGGGCCCGTCAGGTGTAAATCTCAGTGGATGCTCAAATAGAAGAGAAAATTAACTGAAAATGTTCTGGCTTCTGGAACACGAACAACATTTGGTTGATGTCAGAACACCTTCTGTGTTGTGACTGAGTAAACCGTGACGGAAAAAGCAGCCCAGGCCTGACAGCGTGGCCGCCTGTGGGGCACGCTCAGCCCAAAACATTTTCAGGTAACAAATTTAAATGGATTACAGATTTAAGAAGCCTCGTAGAGACGAGCAGGGTGTTGGGACAGGCGAAGCTGCTTCTCTTTCATAAGGCTTCAGCTACTGGGAGCTGAGCCGCTCGGGCTCTGACGGAGACTTCCCGCCATTTTGCTGGGAGCGGGACGCCGCTTTGCTGGGGGGGCGGGGGGGAGTCCCTCACGGCGTCCCTCTGGCCCTCAGTCAGGGCCTGGTACACCTACACCCATTTTAAATCAATGTTGGGAACGATTTTGAAGCAGAATTCATAGCCTTTCTTCTGTCCCCTCACGTTTTGTAGCGGCAGAGGACGGTGCCCTCGGGTCTGGAGGAAACCTTTGAGATGGGTGTTTTTGTTGTGCTTGCCTTAGCAAGTTGATGAGTTTGCCTGTTCTCATCTTTCTGTTGACTCCATGTATTGTGTCTTCGTCTCGTTAACCCTCGCATCTGGCCACTTCAAGACTTAACATTTTTGTCAGCGCTGAGTTCCATTTGAACTGGCCTTCCATTTCCTCGCTGTCATCGTGCTGGGAGTGTTCCCCAAACGGCAGGCTTCTCTGCTCTTTTTTATTTTCACAGGGGTTTATACAAAGGTGCACCCTTTATTCATACACTGGCCCCGAGAAACCATAGCTCAGGCTGCTCCATTGTGCATAACCACCGAGCAATGATGTGTGTTTGCTGCTTTTGTGTTTGTTCCGACACTCAGCGAGGTCGGCAGCGTGGGTATTCCGGCACCTCTCCATCTAGAGATGCATGAGGTGGTGGGACGCTCGTTTCCTCGAGCTTGGTGGGAAAAGGGGCACAGACATCTCTAATTTCAGTGGCTCCCAAGATCATCTACGGAGGATTCTTTCTTTCAGAGAAGAATAATGCAATTACTGTAACTGAAGTTCTCTGAAAAGCGCTATCCTCTGCATTGTCATCTTGGGCTTTATTATCCGGGGACCTGACAGTGGGATTATACTGTGAAAACAGAGCCTGGCCCAAGGGAGCCTCTGGGCACGTATTGTGTTCCCCGCTAAAGTGCAGTTTAAAACCAAAGCGACCCCTCCCTCCCCCCAAACTTGAACCCCAAACAAACAAAAAAAAAAAAGCGCAAACTTCAGGCTTGTAGCTACTGGAAGAGGCCTCTAGGTTGGTGACTGCAGAGTCTGCTGTCTTCAAACATAGCAAAACTCTGGTAAATCCTTTCTAGAGGGAGACTGAAGCTTTATTTTCACTGTGTTTGCGCTTTCACAGTCTGCCTTGCATCAGAGCTTCTAAATTGCAGGAGTTTGTGTCAGCGCTGAGGCCGCATCTGTAGCGAGTGCTACCTTGAGAGGTCTGACCACAAGTAACGTAATTGGAAGTGTGAGAGGCTTGCGGTGCTGAGGTGGATTAAACAGAAGCATAAAACTAATCACCTGTTCGCCTCAATATTTTTAACCATTTTAACCCTGATAGGCTAGATTTCCAAATGCTAAGCACTAATGCGTCAGGAAAGCCCCCACCATTGGCGTCAAGAGGTTTCTGGTAACTGTAGAATTCTCAACATAGTTTGATTTCTTCTGTTTTTTTTAAATGCATTTAGCTCTGGCTTGAAAAAATATCCAGAGGGATCAGGAGTGGTGCAAACAGCAGCTGCTAATCCTCCAGTAGAGCCTAGTGTGGCAAAGAAAGAACCCCTTTCCATCTCTCATGTCAAAGACGAGATGTCAGCAGGACAGATAGAGCCCTCTGAGTCCCACCTGGAAAGAGCAGTAAGGGAGTCTGCTGCGAGACTGACAGAAACGTCTGCGGAGAAGGCGGACGCTGGAGTTGAAGTTACTGTGGCACCTCTCAAATCTGCTGAGAGCGAATCGTCCAGGGCGAAGTCAGAAGAGCCGCCGCCTTCCCGCGTGGAGAAAGAAGAGGCGGTTAGAGAGCATACCGGGTCAGCGTTGTTTGAATCTGCTGTTGTATCTGCTCCAGAGAAGGAGATTAAAGAGAAAGAGTTGTCTGCTCCTGCCGTTGAGCCTCCAGAAGAAGTGCCCGAGGCGGGCAGGGCGCAGGCTGGGCCGTCAGGGCGTGCCGAGGAGCCGGCAGCGGGCGATGCGGCGGGGCCCGTCCCCGCAGCGGGGCCCGTCCCCGAAGCTGTGCCCCCTGGTTCTGCCGCAGCTTCAGTGGAGACGGCGTCACCTGCTCTCACACAACCAACCAACCCCGTGGATGCTCCTGAAAAAAATCCCATTTCTGATGCTGTGAAAACCAACCGTGAAATGCCCGTAACGCAGATAACGGAGAAGAAACCTGTCCTTAAAACTGGGGCGGCCCTGGAGAGGAATGTGGATGACCCAGAGCTGAAACCAGAAGAGTCTGCACTCAGTTTTGGAAGAGCTGCGGAAGAGAACCCTGAAAAGTTTCTGGTCAAGACTGGGGCAGAGACAGAAGAGAAGCTTGAAAAATCTGCGGCCAGCGTTGAGGCTGCTGTGGAAAACGCTGCAAATACTCTCAGTGAGAACAACGAGGGAAGTTTAATCAAAGCCCATCTAAATAAAGGAACAGGACCAGCAGAAACCGATGAGACCTGCAAAGCAGATACGTTAAGCTCCTCTTTATCTGTCAAGGAATCTTCCTCTGTTGGTAAAACGATTTTAAAGGCAGTGGTGTCTCTTCCAGATATCTCAAAGTCAAGGGTTCCAGTACAGAGAAATGAGCCTTCCCTGTGTAAAGGAGGGGAGCAAAAAGCTCCTGAGACCCAAGGCCAAGCGTCAGCGGAGAAGAAAACGACGCCAAAAGAAGCGGCTCATCCCAGAGCTGGTAGCGGCCGATCGAGCCTGGGAGATGGCGGCGACAAATGTAAAGTGAGCAGAAGTGCTGTGGTTGATGGAAAGGGAGGCAATGGGAGGAATTCATCTCCGCAAGAGAAGGACTCGCGAGTGGAATCTAGGGCTAGTTCAAAACAGTCTCAAGAGGGAGAGAGTAGATCATCCAGCACGAAGAGAGACAACAGCAGCAATAAGGTGAGGAGGGCAGGAAGGCCGGTTCAGTGTGCCTGATCAGTAACTAACTCCATGCTTCTCTCAGATGTTGAGTATAGGACGATGAGATTATGTTCCCCTTCCCTTTTCAATAAATCAGCTGGTCTGGGCCAGCAGACAAGTTGGAATAGCGAGATGCGGGCAACCAGTTGCTTTTTAGATGCAGTGTGTGCAACGCAAGTACGTAACTGGTTCGAAAACGCTGCTTGGAAAAAGTTGCAGGAAGGTATTTTTGAAGCAAGTCTTTACCGAGTGTCATAACTTTACGTTCTTGGATTAGTTCTGAATGGGAATTAATAAGCTTTCTGTCCTTTTGTGAGCTGATATTTGCACTGTCAAGGCCTGCACAGACACTGGTTACTGAAAAGAGGTTACTAAGCAAGGTATTACCTGTGACTTGTTACTAGAGACTCTATGCCTGGACTCTACCACTGACGGTTGGCTTAGTTCTGTATTTACCAAGCATGTGATCAGAAGCAGCAATCTGGACAACTTTTTTTAAAAAAAAAAAAAGTTCATTAAGGGCAAAAATAGCAGTGGTTTTTTATTATTTTTTTCTCTTGCGAACAGGTTAGTTGGCTTAACCGATTTCATGTGAACTTTTGTCTAATTTTGCAGGCTTCTGTCGGTGGCAACGCTAAGACTTCAAAAAGTGGCACCAGCAGCGCCAAACAGAAGGAGGTAAGGATGGAACTGTAAATGAACTTAAAGTGCAGATTGTCTTGAACATGTGTGTCTGGGTGCTACGAATCTTCAGCGCCCTGCCCGAGGGGATTTTTTTGTGCTATTAGTCGTTACAGACTCTGGGCATAATGCCGGGAAGTCAAGTTGGAGGAGAAACTTAATTCAAGGAGTGTTAAGAGGATGGTTTGTTCTCTCGGATATCACTTGTGTGAGTTGATTGGATCCCCAGCTGCCTGCCTGAGCTCTTTATTAGTCGTCGGGCTTGTGAGAGGAGGAAGGGAGGCTGAAGTCTTGTGGCTCTTTCCAAGTGATTTTGTACAGCAGGAGGTGGTCAGAGCTTCCCCATCCACGGCACCTCTCCCGTGGAAGGGTGTTTCCAGGGGTCGTCCCATGGAGCATGGATTGCAGTGAGGTTTTTGGTGCAGTGTTGCTTGGAAGGGGAGCTTGGGAGCCGCTTAACTGCTCTGTCGGCGTTTTTACAGGGAAGTGAAAAGAGATACCCTCTCTCTCTTAGGTAGCTTGGGCTTTTGGAAAGAAAAGCAGAAAGAAGGTAATAAAACCCCATATTGATAAGTTTGTAGAAGTAGTGTTACGGGATCAAATCAGAGATCTGTCAGGGGGAGTAGTGGGTCCCTACGGAAAAGGGATTTCTGCGATAAAGACCTGGATCCTTTTATTATTAATCTTCATCCCCATAAACTCCTCACATCCCCGGCACGGTCTGTTTGTGCAGTTGATGGCAGCCATGGCAATAGAGAATGCTTTTCATATCTCATGTTCCAGATGCGTTTGTTAATCCCCGAGAGGGAACTCTGCACCCTTTGAAAGACGGGTTTGTAATGTCAGTTCTTACTGCTTTATTCTGCCCTGTTACACAGCTGATAAGAACCAAGCTCTCTGTTCTCCTTTTCATGGAAGAAAGAATACAGTAATGTTTGATTTCAGGTGAAATGTAAGCAGATACTTTCTTCCTTTCTCTTCGCTGTGCCCACCTTGCATTAAATGTTCCTCAGGTTTCTGCATCAGAATGCGGGCGGAGGCACACATCATTCCTAGTATGAGTCAGCTTTTTAAGAAAGAAAGGGAAGAAAAGGCATATAGCCTCTGAATTTCAGATTACTTTTTCTGCTGAAGGACTGCTTTTAGTATTTTTTGGCTGCAGTTGTACTCTAACAGAGGACAGTTCATCTTGCCTTAAAGTTCTGCTTTGACAGGGGGGGGTTCACTCTTCTTGTGTTGGGCTGACTGGTATTTGATGGTAGGGTGGGATGTTTTAGAAAAAAAAAAGAACTTCAGAATTGTTCGTTGAAGACATTGACTGCATAATTTGGGGTGGAGTGGATATTTGGATGCATTTTACTGGCTGAAATGAATTTATTAATTGACTTCAAGTACCTGTCTTACCTTACCCTACTGCCCTGATTATAAAAGCATAGCTGCTTTACAGTGCACAAAGTGCGGCGCTCTGTTCCAAAAACGTCACTGCTGTCTATTCTAATAATTTGGGTTAATTCGTTTTTTTTATTAAGCTCAACATCTATCCGTATATCCTCCCCCAGATGCTCTCGGCTTCCTATGCCATTAAAGTGCTGCTAATTGTTTCCAGTGGTCCTGGAATCAGTTGAGCCCTGGTGGAAGCTGGCATGGTCACACTGCAGGGCAGGAGGGGTGTGAGGTGCCAGAGTGCAGGAAGAGCTTGTCACTGACCGAGGAGAGTTAGAAAAGGTCAGGCTCTGTCATCTTAAACATAAAAATCCCGTGAGGGATTCGCTGGAAAGCTGGAGCTTGCCCCCTGGCCCCTAACGACAGACGTTGGCCTGGACAGCAGCAAGTCTGCCCGAGCGTCTGTGGGGCTGGGTCGGACCTTAGCAGAGAGGAGAAAACGATCTGGTTATAGAGGAGCAAAGGGAGGTTCTGGTGCTGGCAGCCCTTCCCTGGGCTGCAGAGAAACCCAGAGGGTCGTTAGGAGATGGAAACCAGAGAGGAGAGAGCGAGCAGTGAGGGGTCATCAGGACACAGACTGGTTTGCTGGGTCAGCACGACTGACGCAGCCTCCTGGTTTGTAGCAGCAGCGTGCGCTTTGGGAAGGGGTTAAGACAGGGCAGAAGACAGGAATCTTTTTGAAGGATGCTCTGGAGGTAGTCAGATTGTCCCTGATTTTCCTGTAAGCAAGTGCAAAACCACACATGAGTATTCATGGTATCAGCCAGTGGTTGTGATGGACACATCCGCTGTGTTCTGGGTTTCTGGATTAAATCTGTTCACTTAACACAAATGCTCATAACGAAAGCTCCTCCACATGAGACTAAAGGCCTGAAAGTTTTTTTTCTACCCTCAAGTTGTGTTTTTTTTTCCCCTCCTTGAGCCAGCTTTAGCATGTAGATGTTTTTCCTCAGGCCCCGGATGGAGGTGTTTGTGTCACTGAGTGAACGTTCAGTTTTGTTACATTCACGTTTTTACACTTCCTAGGAAGAAGAGCTCTTTCCGTTCAACCTGGATGAATTCGTTACTGTGGATGAGGTCATAGAGGAAATCGAGTCTCCCATTAAAACACGGCAAAACCCCCCCAGGGGAAAGAGAAAAGACGGTCCTAAAACGAACTTCTCCTCTGAGCCTAGTTCCAAGAGAAGGAAAGGGAAGAGCTCGGCAGCGCGCGTTGCTGAAAGCGAACTCTCTTTTGTCACTTTGGATGAGATCGGGGAGGAGGAGGATGTGACTGCACAGCTCATGGGAGTTGCTAATTTAGAAGCCCTCAGTGACCCGCAGGGCCTGGTTGTGGTGGACGAAGTGATGGAAGAGGAAGAACTTCTGTCAGAAGCAGTAAAGGACCCGCAGGCGCTCGTTACGTTGGATGAGATCGTGGAGCAGGAGGAGCCCCGGTCTCAGAAAGGCCCCCCCGGGGCCGGTTTTGAGGAGCAGGATTTGAAAGCTGAACCCTTGGTGACGGTGGATGAAATCGGTGAAGTCGAGGAGTTGCCTCTGAACGAGCCCACGGACCTGAGCGCTGAGGATGTGCTGAAACACAAGGAGGGGGATAAGGTGGCTGCGGAGGACGCTGGGGATGGTGCCTCCTCCCAGGTGCCCGATGATCCCAGCGCGCTCGTGACGGTCGATGAAATCCAAGAGGACAATGAAGATAACCCTCTCGTGACCTTGGATGAAGTTAACGAAGATGAAGATGATTTTCTGGCTGATTTCAATCGTCTGAAAGAGGAACTAAACTTTGTTACAGTAGATGAAGTTGGAGAGGAGGATGAGGAAGAAGAAAATACTTCCCCAGGGAAAAATCTGAACAAGGATGAAGACGATGAAGATATTGTTGCTGTTGCAGGACCAGAAGAAGAAGAAATTGCTGCCATTGCAGGACCAGAAGAGGAGGATATTGTTGCTGTTGCAGGACCAGAAGAAATGGAAATTCTAGGAGATATGAGTCCAGAAGAAGAAATTATTGCAGTCTCAAAGTCAAAAGGTAAGAAACCTCTCACAGTTTCTAGAGGGGAAATAGAAAAGAAGATGCTTGTAATCAGTGCCACACAGCAAATAGAGGGAACTGAAAAACCCAGATCTTTGCCAAAGTTAACGAAACAGATGCTGAGAAAGAAACAGAGACTGAGAGTGAGCAGTGGCCTGAAGGTACGATATTTTATGGACGAGTTTTACAACGCAGCTTTCTCTTGAGGTAAAATTAAGCAGCGTGCTGATTTAAAGTGTTTATTTGGTCTTTATAATGGCTAAAATTGGGGAAAAAAGTTTCTTTTCTCGCCTTTAATGTGAGGCCTGGTAAACTACCTAACACCATACAGATTACTGCTAGTCTGTAATTACAGAGCCAAACTTCATTAAACCGAGTGAGTTAAATGTTTGAGTTTAAACTGTTTAGTGTGAGGAGGAGGAGGCTGAGGGGAGCCCTCATCCCTCTCTGCAGCTCCTGCCAGGACATTGCAGAGAGGCTGGGGCTGGGCTCTGCTCCCAGGGGATCAGGGACAGGACAAGAGGGAACGGCTGGAAACTGCCCCAGGGGAGGCTCAGGCTGGGCAGGAGGAGAAAATGTTTCCCAGCAAGAGTGGTCCGAGAGTGGAACAGGCTGCCCAGGGAGGGGGGAGTCCCCATCCCTGGGGGGGTTTCAGGGCCGTTGGGATGAGCTGTGGGGGATGTGGGGTAGGGGAGAACTTTGCAGAGTCGGGCTGAGGGTTGGACTCGGTGATCCCGAGGGGCTTTTCCGACCCGAATGGTTCTGGGGTTCTGGGAAACGGAGCAGGCACACAGGTACAAAGATGGCTGGACCTAGAGTTAAAAACCGTAGCAGAACATCTGTAGTGATGTTCTAATAGTCGTAGCAGGGAGCCAGGTGGGCAGGGCTCTATATAACCCCCACCCAGGGAGGGTTTGGGGCAGAGCAGGGGCAGGGCTGGAGGTGGTGCAGGCAGGACCGAGCTGTGGGTCTCTGTGCCGGGGCAGCGGCAGAGCTGTGCTGTGTCTCACACGCGGTGCGAGGCTGCAGGGCTGGAGGAGCTGCAGAAATCTTGCTTAAACCAGAGTATTTTAAACTTCAGTTTCCGTAAACAACAGGAAAGGGATTAGCTGACTGTATACACCTCTTAAAAATATTTACGTGTTATATATTGTTTTAATCTTGCTGTTACAGACCAGGGGTTCTCAACCTTTCCTTCACCACGGACCCCCTTTAAATACCTTTTGTGGCCATGGACCACCAAGAGTTAATTCAAGATTCAAATCAGTAGACTGCATCAAATATTTATTTCAGTTTTCTCATGAAGTGTCTTCAGATTTGAAGAGAAGGGGAAATAAGTTAAACTGCTAATGCACACACTCATAATACCTTTATTTCAGTGATTCCATATGAATTTAAAATAACGGCATCAATACTTACCTTGCTCAAATGGTCCATTTTATGGTATTTTAACGCGCTAATTCCAAATTTGATGCCAATTTTTCCATTAAAGTTTGATGAAAAGTTTTGACAATCCTTCTCAACCTCTCACACTTGAGTATTGGAGGAGCATTGAGGAGGCTGTGGGATAAGGAGGCGCAGTGCTTGCCACGGGCCAGACCAAATGTTTCCAGGCTGGACATTCCCCAGCCCTGCTTTAAGCTTTCACAGACCCCTGTGACGACATGGCAGCCCCCCCGGGTCTGCGGAGCACGGGGTGAGAACCACAGCTCTAGAAGAGCGTGTTACAGAACGTGAGCTTCCCCATGGAAGACATTTACTGAAAATACAAAGTTAGAAAACTATGCTCCGTTAGAAGTAAATAGACACCTTAAAATATCCAAGCCCTGGAGTTGATTTCTGATCTAACTGGTAGTGACAAATGATAATAAATATATTTGATGCACAATAAGTTCCTCTCTGCATCTTAAAAGTCTCAGGCAAAAGAGCTGGACTTCGGAAAAAATGAGTTCCTCCTAAATTTGAGAAGTGGAACGGGAAAACTGGGAAGGAGAGGTTAAAGTGGGTAAAATCCTCTTACTCAAGTCATAAAATCTGAATCCCACAGCAGAGTAGGAAGCGGTTTATGGATTGCCCTGGGCCAGCAGCTGGGAGGGCGACAGTCCGAGGGAAGCTGGTGCGGAGCCACGTGGCAAATGGGAACTTGGTGCGTTGCGGGGAATCCCAGACTGGTTTGGGTGGGAGGGACCTTAGAGATCATCTAGTCCAACCCCCTGCCCCGGGCAGGGCCACCTTCCACCAGCCCAGGTTGCCCAAAGCCCCGTCCAACCTGGCCTTGAGCCCTTCCAGGGAGGGGGCAGCCACAGCTTCTCTGGGCAGCCTGTGCCAGGGCCTCACCCCCCTCACAGGGAACAATTTCTGCCTCAGATCTCATCTAAATCTCCCCTCTGTCAGTTTAACCCCGTTCCCCCTCGTCCTATCCCTCCCCCTGATGACGAGTCCCTCCCCCCGTTCCCGCAGCCCCTTTCAGCCCTGGGGGGCCGCTCTAAGGTCTCCCCGGAGCCTTCTCTCCTCCAGCTGAACCCCCCAACTCTCCCAGCCTGTCCTCACAGGGGGGCTCCAGCCCCCCCAGCATCTCCGTGGCCTCCTCTGGCCCCGCTCCAGCAGGTCCGTGTCCTTCTGCTGTTGGTGCCCCAGAGCTGGACCCAGCCCTGCAGGGGGGTCTCCCAGAGCGGAGCAGAGGGGGAGAATCCCCCCTCGCCCTGTGCCCACCCTGCTCGGGGTGCAGCCTAGCACACGGGGCCTTTCTGGGTGTGATGTGGTGAGACAGAGCCGTGGGGTGCAGGAGGGCAGTGCTGTCTCTCGTGTTCTCCAACAACTTCCTGGGTTTCGTTGTTAAGGCAAAGGATTTACTGCGTTAACCTTGTGTAGGACAAGTTGGTGTCTAGTTTATTTGAATGTAGAATTAGAAGGAAACCAGATATTTTTGATGTCTGTCACTTGCCTGTTGGACTGCTTTGATAGTCTAAAACCCAAAGACCTTGTTTATCTTGGAACAGAGGAGGCTCTGCCCAACTCCTTGTCTCCAGACAAATCTTAAAACGTTGATTTTGATCTTTCTTTTGTTAATGCAGTAACATTGGTTTTGGCTGGTTCTGCAGTGCTGCCGTTGGACCTCGATTCAGGTTAATTGACGCCAGCTTGGTAGCTTCTAGCATAAAGAGTTGAGATTTCTGTGAGCGTCATCACGAAGTTGGGCTGAAGCTGCTGCTAAGGGCTGTAGAGGGAGGCAGCTGGGAGCAGCGGTGGCACGTCTAAGAGTGCCGTGGGGTCAGGAGGGCTTTGGGAGTCCTTCACTGGGGTGGGATTTGGAAGTTTTTCCTGTAGGGTTGATGTCAGGAGTCCCTGAAAATTGCTCTGTGGGAAGACCCAGCCGAGTGGCATAAACCACAAGGCCCGAAGGGGGGCTGGTTCTGAGCAGTAACGAGCCATTGCAGCTAGATGCAGAACACCTTTATTTAACTTACACCTTTATTTAATTTATTCTGTATTTAAGAATATGTAGCCGTTACCTTTGTTTAACACGCATTTCTGGCCTCCAGTAGATCAGCTGGGATCAGCAGATAAAGAACCAGAGCCTAAGCAGAAGAAAACGGCTTCTTCAGATGTTTCCAAGCCACAGAGCACTCCAAAAGGTAAAACCAAAAAAAAACCCACCCCACATGCTCCACTTCTCTCGCTGGAAGGCAGGTTTCTTGCCCATTTGAAAATGCCTCCTTTGCCTCGGTACCACATCGAACTTCAAAGCCATGGCCCATACATAATCTGGTTTTTTATCTTGGCTCCCACAAGTGCAGGTTCAACTACAGTTTATGCTGTTGCCTCAACAGCAGCAAAATGGAAAGTTCTTTTTTCCTAAAATGTATAAATATAGGCTTATTTATTTATAATTAGCACGATGCAGTGTAATATTTACTGACTGTTGTAATCCTGATGCAGGGTTTATTACCAACTTTCAATGTGTAGAAATGAGGGAGCTGTTTACATAGTTTTAAAAATGTCTGTGTGTGTATATATATTTTTTTTTTTTTCTCCAAGATCCTCATCTAAAATACTTTTTCTCCAAAACGACTGCTAACGCTTGAACTCTGAAAGAAGTTGCTAGGAAAATATGGATTCCTTCCTTGCCTGATGGCTTTGTGTAATATTCTCTGTGACAGAAAATGCTGCGTAACACGCTGCAGAACAGAGGTTGGCAGATGAGTCGTATAGAAAATACTTGTTAAGGCCGAAAGATGCTGAGGTAGTCCCAGGGAGCTTCAGCTCCAGAAGGGCAGTTCCCTGTACTGCAGAACAGTACGTGTCCTCCTCTGTTTATTGAAACAGGGCAGCTGGCCAACTCGCATTAGAAGCCTAATTTTTTAAATACTGAAAAAATGTAACTAAATTCCTTCCAGTAATAGCAAATTGTACAGATTTGGCTAGAGGAATCTGATTTTTTAAAAAAATGGCTCCCTTTTGAAGCTGTGCTTTGTTCCTGGGATGTTCTGAAGCTGTGTTTTGTCCCTGGGATGTTTTAAAGCTGTGTTTTGTCCCTGTTGTGTGCTGCCACTCCAGATTTGGATTACCTAGTGCCGAAGGCTGGCTTTTTCTGTCAGATCTGCTCGCTGTTCTACGCAGATGAAACCTCTGTCAAAAATCACTGCAAGACGCTGCTTCATCAGCAAAACATGGAGGTAAAACGCTGAAGCTTCTCCACATGCACTGGGGGGGAGGGAAAAAATGTTTGCTTTAGTGAGTGCTGATAATTTCCTAGTGGCATAGCGAGCTCGTGTTAATACTTGAAGGAGTTTTTTTAAATTTTAAACGGGGATGTGGATGTTGTTAAATGATTCAAGCTCGTCACCTGCATAAAGCCTTCCTTACCCAGGAGGGTGAGGGGATTGCTGTTGTCTTCCCTTCTTTTTTGAGAAATGATTTAAAAAAACCCCACCCACGCAGCGTTGTGTTGGAAAGCACAGCTTTGTCAGATTCCCTGCCAAAAAGTGGCAGCTTCTTCCCCTGTGAGGTGCTGAGGTGAGGGATGGAAAAAGTGGGAAGATATTTATTCCCGTAGACTTTTGCAAGGCGGCTGCAACAAATATTCATAATTCAGTGAATATTCAATTAGTGGTTTCTACCTCCTGACCGGTCACAGGCCCCCATCATCGTGTGAACTCCCAGTAGTGACTATTTTGCCATATGCCCCGTAAAAATTCCACTCGGGAGCTTCCCCTCTCGGTGATGGTGTGAGTGTCAGTTTGTGAGCAAAACCTGTGCGAGTTTTTTGGTGCGGGTCCCTCACTGTCAGTATCGGGAGCAGGCTGATGTTTGGATGACGGTTATGAAACCTGAGCTGTGTTTGGAGCGGGATCTTGTCACGGGTTGAGGAACAACAGCGACGTCTTTTCACTGGCTGCCCTTATTCCTACAGAAATTCATGGCCCAGCAGAAGGAGGAGGATAACGATGGAGAAGAGCAGAGTTCAAGGTGATCAGAGGGAAGAAGGATTCTTTCAGTGAATTAAACTTAGGGTCCAGTCAATTTTGCGTATTTTGTTATGTTTTAATTTGTAATTTTGTTTCAGAAACAAGCATTCATGTTGTATAAATTTGAGCTCAGTATAGACAGACCGAAAACAAACCATATGGTGGCTTTGATTTGTATATCAAATCATCGGACTTGGAAGAGACTTCTTTTACAAGTGTCGACATGAAATAAATGTTCTTACTGTATAGTTACCACCGGGGGACTGCGTGTGCTGTGATTTATTGTGTTCTGGTACCTCGGGGTCACGGCAGAGACCGGCAGGGAATTCATTCGCTCCTGAGATCTCTCTGGGTGAAATTTCCCCTCCTGCGGACGCTGTCCCAGAGCCACGACCCTCGTGGGTGGATGGTTACGCTCCCTTCAACCACCTTGTTCCTGGGGGCTCTGCAGCCCCGCGAGAACCTCGTGAGAATCTCGGGGAGATAAAGCCAACGAGGGGAGCAAAGCCCGTTCCGCCCAGCCAGGGAGGTCACTGTCCCTTGCTGTTTCTCCTTGGGGACTGAGTTTGCTGGTTTATTTTGGGTTGTTTTTCCCTAGTTTGTTCCAGTCTGTAGGTCAGAGCCTGTGGAGCACTTGGCACCGTGGCTTGGAATCTGCTCTTGAACGTTGCCCGCTGCAAAGTCCGGCCTCTGGCTGACGGAGTCTCACCAGCAGATCACAGTCGGATCATGACTTTGAGCTTTGATTTTTTTTTTCACTGAGCTGCTTGAGATTGACTTAAAAGACTGGTTTAAAAAATCCACCATTGTCTGCCACTCCTTCAGACTTTGTGTAGTTGAATTTGACTGGATTATGTAGGAGGAGGAGGAGTAGGAGAGGAGGAGTAAAGCGTCCTCCGTGTCCAAGGAGTTTGAGAGGCTTTGTGGTTCTGCCTGCTGAGGATATTCCAAGTCAAACCTGTGCCCTAGCTCGTACAAAAATCCTGCTGTCTTCAGCCCGCTGGTCAGTAAAGCACCAAAATAAACTGAATTTGGGGTTTAGCAAAGGAAGCACCTTCATGTCGCTGTGGGGAAACATCGTCCTTGGTGCGGGATGATCCCGTGAAGTCCCTCAGACTCACAGGACCTTGCTGCGCCGAGAGCCAGCAGCTGTGAGAGGGCTGCTTGTATTTCACATGTCGAAGTTGTCAAACAATTCCAAGCTGGGAAATGTCTTTAAATTTGTGTTTTTACTTGAAACGCCGGGTACATGCTGGGAGGACAGAGCCTGCTCTGAAGGCTCCAAAACAAAGGCCTTGCCTTGGGCTATTTGTGTAGCTGACAGGGCAGTCCTGCTGTCAGGCCGGTGACAAAACTCGATCAATTAATTGTTGTTTGGGCTTTTATTTTTAATTTTCTGTGTTGGGATCCCTCAGCGAGGAGCGCTGCTGCGGGGGAGCTCGCTGCCTGCCTGTTGCTGCTCGGGCCTGGCCTGGCCAACCCTCCCGGGAGCAGAGAAATGTCTCAAAAAAACACACCCGAGGGATTTAGAGCAGCAAATACTCGGCGAGTATGATTCAGGGTAAGAGTATGTGCGTGTGCGTCCGTCCGTCCCCCGCCGGTGTCCGTCCCCCTCCTCTTCCCTCCCTGCTCCCAGGAGCAGAACCCTGCTCAGCACTAGGCCTGGGACTGGGGCCCTGTCATTTAACTGCTTAATAACCCACAGTTACCCACTCACTGTTGGGTTAGGAGCGAATTTAGAGAATTCTGGAAGAGAATTTAGAGAATTCTTGAAGAGAATTTAAAATTTCTCTCTGGAGCAAGGGGGTGCCAACTGAACTTAGCGCCGGGAGCGCGCGGCAGAGCTCGGCCTGTCATGGCGGTTTCCCCCCTGACAACGCAGCTTTCTCTGTGCATGGTTCTGAGTTTCCAGAGCCCCTCGGTGAAGCGGGGAAGACGATTTCTCCCCACGGTTTCTCTTTGTCGCTTTATCTGCGCTGGGGATGAGAAAACAACCTCGTGCTTTATTGCCGCTGCCCAGCGTCCGGCATTTCCCCCCCTCCTCCCCGCCGGCTCCCGCGCTCCAGGGACAGGGATGGGTCCCCAAATCCCGTTCCTGCTCCACATCCACTTCCCCGGAGCTGCTTTAGGCCTGGCTTTTCCCTTGGAGACACCGCAGCGACCTCGGGGAAAGCCAGGAGCTGCCGCAGCGGTCGCAGGGCAAGGTGCAGGAGGTAAACGGGGATTTTTGGAGGGGAAGAAAAAAAAAAAATCCTCTCCCGGCGTGATGTGGAAAAGCAAAAAGAAATCTAGGAAACATGAGGTAAAAAAAAAGCCCAAACGCCATTATTGAATGAGCTGTTACTGCTTTTCTGAACGTTGCTCCCCAAAAGACACAGGGCTTGTGCTTCGCCCCGTGCCCAACGCTGCTGCAGATCGAGTTTATTTTGGAGCTGTTGATAATTAAAATGGCCCCGGGCCCGGCCGCAGGGACGCGGCCCCCAGCTCCCGCCTGCCTCTGCCAGCGGACGGGCTGCTTGGAGTAAAATCCACCGAGCTTTTGCAACAGCTTTTCCGCTGCCCTTGCAGGAGTTTTGCCTTGCTCCGGTGCCTCAGGGCCGGGGGGAGCCCGGTGAGGCGGCGGCGCTGCCCCAAGCTCCTATATAATGTTATTTTTTAAAAGAAAATAGCACAATCGTGGGGTCTGGAGGCCTCCTGGTGTGACGGGAGGGATGGACGAGGGACAGACGGGCTCTGGCAGGGACTCGTGCTCAGTATCGGGGGGACAGGGAGGGGATGGGGGTGCTGGGGGCTGCCTGGGCCTCGGTTTTAATTTTGCCGCTAATTAAATGTGATGCCGGTGCTGCCTCCGCAGTTCCCCCGGGGAGGCTGAGCCGGCCCTGGGCCGGGGGCTCGGGGTGAAGGGGGGGTCAGTGTCCGGCAAAAGGAGAGGGAAATGGGTTTAGATAAAGCCAAAAAGGGTAAAAGGGGGGTGAGTGTGGGGGTTGGGGGGGTGCAGGGAGGGAGGGACCTCGCTGAGCCACTTGCTGGGAAACCCAGGGGTAAAAATAACGTGCCCAGAATAGCCCTGACTGTCCCCACCTGTCCCCAAGGGAGGGGGGGTGTGTAGGGGGGTGTGTGTCCCGGCTGGGGAAACTGAGGCAGGGGAAGGAACACGGCGGGGGGGGGCACACACGCACAGAGTTGTGTCCCCCCCCCGGTGCTGCTGGGCGGGTGGGACCCCTGGGATGGGGGGTTGTGTCGTGTGTGTGTCCCCCCCCCAGCTCTTGGGGAACACACACACACTCACACTGCTTTGTGACATGCTGGGGGGGTCACTCCGTGTGTTCTCAGCCCCACAGCCCCCCAGTTCCCACCCCTGAGGTGGGGTTGCCCCACCCTCCCCAGCTTGGCCGTGGTGAGGGGCTGCATCCCGGGGCCCCCCCAGCCCCTTCCTTGTGCTGACACCCCCCCCCTCCCTGTGGGCCAAACCCCATTTAGGTTTTTTTTGGGGTTCTCACCCCTGACACACACACCACACACCCCCCCCCGTGGGAAGCGAGCAGAACCCCCTTCCCTACCGCGTTTGGGGGGGTCACACACACCCCCCCTCCCTCCCGCGGGGCTCCCGGGGGGGGGTGGGCACTCACCTGCCCTTGTTGCGGGGGGGCTGCCAGCCCTCAGCCCCCCCACCCATCCTCCTGGGGGTTCCCCAGCCGCCTCCACGTTGGGGGGGGTTGTGTCTCCCACCCCTCTGCGGGGCCGCATCCAGCGGCGGCCGCGGTCCTTCCCCTTTAAGAGAGGCGGGTACCGGGGGGGGGGGGGGGGGGGAGTGGAGGGGGGGTGCGACGGGTACCGGGATGTGTTGGGGGGGTTGGGGGGGGCCCGGCGGGGCGGCGGGAGCGGCGGGAGCGGGCGATGCTCCGTGTTTTCATCCTCCACGCGGAAAATGTCCGCACGCCGGACGCGGACATCAGCGATGCCTACTGCTCCGCCGGCTTCGGAGGTACGGGGGGGCGTTAAACGGGGGGGTTAAACCGGGCCGGGGGGGTGTTGTGCCGGGGGTGGGGGGTTGGTTGCACCAGGCTCTGGCCGGGACGCTGCTGAAAGCGATGGGGGGGTTCCTGTATCCATCCATCCCCCGAGCCCCCCCCCCCCATGGGATGTGCCCCCCCCGCCGAGCGATGCGCATTGTCCGCCGGCCCCCCCTCACCCTGTGGGTCCCGTTGTCCCCCCACACTCCGCGGGGAGTGGATGTGTGCGGAGCCCCCCCCGTCCCCCCTCCGGCTCCCGGCTCCGTCCTGACGCGGGGGGAGCGATGCGGGGCGGGGGGGCATAGCTGAGCGGTGACAGCACCAGCGCCCGCCCGGGCTATTTCTGGCCTCTCCTCCGGGCAGGGGGGGCGGGGATCGCGGGGGGCCCCCGCTGCAGGGGACGGGGACACCGGGATGCCGTCCCCCTTCCCCGTGACCCCCGTGGGTGGGCTGGCCCCCCCCCCCCCCATATCCCCAGGGGTGATGGTGGCCACGGGGCAACCAGCCTCCCACCTCCCGGGCCCCCTCTAGTGCCAAACTGGGGCCTAAATCCGCCCCCCCGCCACGGGGTGACAGGGGACACGAGGCAGCGTGGGATGTGTCACAGCTCGGGGCGGCCTTGGGATGAAAAAGCAGCTTTTTGGGGCTGGCCGGGGGGGTGACAAGCGGTGTGGGATTACCCTGCGGCCCTGCCAGGCTCTGCGCCTCGGGGGGGGGGGGGGGGGGGGGGGGGCACGGAGGTCCCAGTGTCCCCACGTGTCTCCTCGCAGCCCATGGGGGAGCTGTGACATGGGGACAGCCCCCACCTCTGCGCCGGGGGGACAGGGAAGGGGATGGCAGCAGGGACGTGCCCCCCCCCCCAGCTCACCCAGGGGTTTGGGGGGGCCCAGCTGGCATTCTGGTGCTACGGGGGGCTCCGAGCCACGCCCCCCCTCTCCCATGCTGGTGTGTCCCCAGTGCTGTGACATCCCCGGGTATGGGTGCTGATGCTCTGCAGCCCCGTGGGGTGTCACCCCTGGGGGGGTCACCGGGCTCCCGGGGGTGTCTCACCCCCAGGCTCTGCTGCTCGGGCACCCCCAGACGCTGGGGCCTTGCAGCTCCCCCCCAGTCCGGATGATTTTCCATCCCCAGGGCTTGCGGCCCCCCCCGGGCCCGCAGCACCCCCGCTCCTAGTGATTTATTTACCCTCCTGGGCCTTGCAGCAGCCCCGGATCCCCGTGATTTAATTTATCATCCCGGGCCTTGTGACCCCCCCGGTTTCGGTGCTCGGGCATCCTTGGGGTCCGCAGCACCCCTGGGGGTCAGAATTGACCATTCCGGGGGTTCGTGGCATCCCCGTCCTGATGATTTCCTTGACCATCTCTGGGGTTTGCAGCGTCCCTGGATCCTGGCGCTCGGGCATCCTCAGGGCCTGCAGCGTCCTTGGTCCGGGTGATTTATTTACCGTCCCCGGGCGTTGTAACATCCGCGGATCCCTGTGCTTGGGCATCTTTGGGGTTCACAGCACCCCCAGGTCCTGATGATGTACGATTCCTGGGGTTCGCAGCACCCCTGAGTTGAGTCCTGATGATTTATTTCCCACCTCTGGGCCTTGCAGCATCCCCAGCTCCTGGTGCTCTGGTCCTTTAATTTACCATCCCTGGGCCTTCCAACATTCCTGGTTCCCGGTGCTCGGGCATCCTCCGGGTTTTGCAGCACCCCCAGCTCCTGGTGATTTAATTTACCTTCTCCGGGGTTCGCAGCACCCCCAGTTCCCAGCGTTTGGGCACCCTCGGGGACGCTGCAACATCCCTGGGGGTCATTAATTTATTTCCCCTCCCTGGAACCCGCAGCGTCCCCCACTCACGGCGATTTAATTCCCCGCCCCCGGGGCTCACAGCATCCCCGTTCCGCGGCTTTTCAGTAGCCCCGGGGCTCGCAGCATCCCCGTTCCGCGGCTTTTCAGTAGCCCCGGGGCTCGCAGCATCCCCGTTCCGCGGCTTTTCAGTGGCCCCGGGGCTAACAGCATCCCCGTTCCGCGGCTTTTCAGTGGCCCCGGGGCTCGCAGCATCCCCGTTCCGCGGCATTTCAGTAGCCCCGGGGCTCGCAGCATCCCCGTTCCGCGGCTTTTCAGTAGCCCCGGGGCTCGCAGCATCCCCGTTCCGCGGCTTTTCGGTAGCCCCGGGGCTAACAGCATCCCCGTTCCGCGGCTTTTTGGTAGCCCCATGGCTCGCAGCATCCCAGCTCCTGCAACCTCCGGACCTGCCGCGCCGAGGCGCTTTGTGTCACCTCCTCCTCCCGCCGGGGAGGGCCGGGCCGGACCGGGGCGTGTGTGTGTGGGGGGGTGGCGATGTGGGGGACCGGATCCTGCCCCGGGCTAAGCCCAGTTTGGCCTCCTCGTACCCTATTCCCTCGCCCAGCCATGCTGCGCTGCTTGCTCCAACGAGCCAACCACCTCCCCAACTTGGAGAAGGGGGACAAGCAAAGCGACCCGGTGGCCAGCTTGACTTTCCGAGGTGAGGGGACCCCAAATTTAGCCTGGGGTGGGCAGGATTAATCCTTTCCTAGACTCTTATCTTGATTTTACAGCCTCCTCTAGCAAAGCCCGGCTTTTGCGGGGCGTCCGGCCAGGACGTACGTCCTGGCCGGACGCCCCGCAAAAGCCGGGCTTTGCTAAACTCCATCCTTGTCCTAAATCCTCACAAAATTCCCCCCCCCCCCCCCTGCACCCCGCTATCAACCACACCGTAGCCCGCTCCATCCCCACCCTGTCCAAGGCACCCTTTGGCGGGCTGTGGGTTTTATCACCCTTCCTCCATCATTTTGGGGCGTGCAGGGTCGTGGGGAACAGGGAGAAATTTTTCCTGGGAGATTTTTTCCTAGGGGGGGGGGCTTGGGGACAGTCATTTAGTGCTGTCACCCAGTGTCACGGCATCTAGAAGCGGTGGGGTGATAGGGGTGAGCCCCGACAAGGAACAAGACCCCTTGGGTGCTCTCAGGTACTTTTGTGCTTTGCTCTCATGATGATATTTTAATTATTAATGTGAAATTGATAAAAATAATCCCTCATCTGGGGGGTTTCTCCTTGCCCTGGGTACCGGGAAGGGCGCGTTGGCTTTGCACCTCGAAAGCGCTCGCTGGAGAATGGGATGTCACTTTTTTTTTTTTTTTTTTAAGCAGACGTTTCCCAGTGGTGGAAAATGTCCATTTTTAGAAAAAAAAAAAAATAAGGAAAGGAAAGGGATGAGTGTCTTCTGACCCAGCTTTTCCTGTGCTGCGTGGGGTGGGTTAGGGGGGACGGTGCTGCTGCTGGCCCCTGCCCAGTCACCTCAGTCCCCATCGGGTCAAGGGACCCCCAGTTTCATCCTGTGGTGGGTGCTGGGTGCTCGCCCAGGGTGGCCCCCGTCCACCCGTGGCTAAGGTAGCAAGTGGCTCCCAAATCACGCTCCCCAGAGCGCGGGATTCCAGAGCTCTACGTCCCAGGAAAACGAGGCATAAGCAGGCGACGTGCCTTAAATTGAGGGTGTCTGAGGTCTCCCCGGCTGGGTGACGGTGTCCCGGGGTGCTGTGTCAGGGCGATGGCACCTCTGGGTCCCCCCCGCCTGCCCTGGCCCCAGCCAGGCTCCCGGGAGATTTAACAGAGACTCTTTAAAACCTGAAACAGGAAAAGATTCATTGAGCGACGCTAAAACAACCAACAAAAGGAGCGTATTTTGAGGGACAGCTCGGGCCCCCCGCCAGCCTGGGGTACCTATATATATCTATAGGGCCCCGCAGGCGCCCGGCCCGCGTCCCCTGGGCTTTGAGTCACCGCTATTGTTTGGCTCTTCCTTTTCCTCTTCCCCCGGTCTCTCCCGTGACGCGGCCCCTTGGGGCCCAGCGGGGCGTTTGGACCATTTTCGGTGCAACGTGAGGGTCGTGGTTTTGGGGTGCGGCCAGACACCCCCCCCTCAGACAGGGCTGGACGCCCCCACCCGTCCCCAACCTTCTCCGTGGCGCCTCGGGACGCTGCCTTGGGGCTGCTTTGAACTGCTGCCGCCCGACCTGGCTCCCCGCCACGGCCACGGTCCCCCCCTGGGGAGCAGGTGACACCATCCCCACCCGCATCTTTTGGGGGTGTCCGTGGGTCACCCCCACCCTGCCCCGCTTGGTGTGGGCATCCGACCGCTCGCACCGGGGCGCTGCGTCTGGGGCTGTACCGAGGTTGGGGTGGAAGGAGGAGGGTGTCTGCATCCCCCGTGGCACCTTCCAGCCCAAAATCCCCCCCCAGAGGCTGTTGGGAGCCTCCTCCCTGCCCTGCTCGTGGGGAAACTGAGGCACGACACACCCAGATGATTTCCCTGGGGTCTTCCAGCAGCAGGGTTGGGGCTCGAGGAGGGACCCCAGAGCCCGTCTGAGCACAGAGCAGGGTCTGATCCTGCTCCCGGGAGCTGTGGGTGTCGCTGGGGGCTCCCAACCCCTCCTGTGCATGGCAGGGGGGGACACCGGAATTTTGGGGTCTTCCACCCCAAAACAACTGGTCTGACCTGTGTGTGTTGCTCCCTGCAGGCGTGAAGAAAAGGACTAAAGTCATCAAGAACAACGTGAACCCTGTATGGAACGAGGTGAGGGCGTCCCTGTCCCCGTCCCCGTCCCCGCGGACGCAGCCCCAGCGCGGGGGGTGTGCTGGGACCCGGGTGCAAGCCCAGGAGGGTGCCCCAAGCACAAGGGGCTTGCGGGGGCCCTGGGGTTGTCACCCCATGGGGGGGTTGGGGCCGGTCCCCATCACGAGCAGCCTCGTATCGGAACTTTCTGAAGTTCTGGGCAGCGGGGAGAGGGAGGGAGCCAGCACCACTCCAGCCTCTTCCCCTTCCATCAAGATCTTATCAGGGCTAAGCACGCACATTAAAAGAAGCTGTTTAAAAATATTGCAGCTCGAGGGGAAAACAAGTGTGTTTTACTCATCAGCCTGGCCCAGGGGAGGATATTTTTGCCAGCCCCTTCTTCCTTCGAACCCTGAGCTGTGTTTTCGTGGGTCAAAATTAAAAAAAAAAAGGGTTTTGGTGAGCAAACTAACACCGTTTTGGTGCGGAAACGCTGCATGCCAGCTCCCATCGTTTTCTCCTTCGCTTTTAATCCATGAGGGAGAGGCCTCTGCATATTTTTTCCTGTGGGTCTGCTGGGAAATTTTGCTCAGGGCACACAAAGTGCCGAGGGTCGGAGCCATCAGCACTGTGATGGTGAAGCGGTTCTGGTGTTTCGGAGCCGGTCGATGCCGCCGTGAGCATCGTGGTCCCCGCTGGGCGCTGAGCCGGGCTCTCCTCTCCTCCCCTCCAGGGCTTCGAGTGGGACCTGAAGGGAGCCCCCCTGGACCCGGGCGCTGAGCTCACCGTCGTCGTCAAAGACCACGAGACCGTGGGGAGAAATAGGTGGGAGATGTGTCGAGGACCGGTTGTGTCCCCCCTGCCCGGCTCCTCTCGCTGGCACTGCCCGTGGACACGTGTGTGCACGGCCCAGGCCTCGCACGAGGGGGCTGGGGAGGGCGGCGAGGGGGGGTCGGCTTCTCCCTGGCGTTGCTCCCGGCGCTTTGCTGGTGGGAGGCGAGAGCCACATTTCTGGGCTGCTTGGCTCAACAATCGGGGAGAAAAAACAACGTTTGAGGGTGGGGAGAACAGAAGGGACCCTTGTGCCCGCTGCCACCCCCGGGGCTGCCGCAGCAGCTCGGCCGCTGCCAGGCCTCGGTGAGGGGCGCTTGGCCCAGGGATGCGAGATGGCGGCCAAGCTCCGGCGGGGCTGGGAAGGGCGGCCTTGGCAAAACAAACAGCCCAGGGTGGTTTCCTTCCTCACGGCAGCTCCCGGTGCCCCTCACTCCGCGGGCTGGGGTCTCCCTCCCCGCAGCGGCTGCGTGAGGAAAGAGGCTGAGGGCAGGCGGCCACGCCGACTCCAGCCCCGGGACACCCCACGCGCCCACCCCCGGCTACCGTGTCTGCTCACAGGGCTCCTTTGGCCCTGCTGCTTGCACAGGGAAAAAAAATATAGGAAGTAATTTATTTCTGGGCAGCGGAGGGTGGGAACCCGCTGCCCTGCTCTGGGACGGGAGGACGGCCCCGGCGTGAAGGATCCCGTTTCCAGGGCTGGAGCCGATGCTGGATTCGCTCTTGGGCCGGAGGCCAAGGGAGGTGGAAATTGGGTCTGGTCCAGGTCGGTGGCGTCGTGGGGTTTTATAAATAGAGGAGGATGGGAGAAGGGTCCCGGCTCCTGGCGCACGGAGATCTCGTCTGCCTGTGTGGGGAGCAGCAGGACTGAGATGTTCTCCCGAGTGTTCCCCTCTCCATTGGGAAGGTCGGGGTGGATTTTTACTTTTCCTTGGCTGGAAAAACTACCAACTTGCCCATGCAAAGAGGCTGCAAATGGGGCAATTAGCAGTGATGAGGAATTAACTGTTCTAACAGATTAACAGTCACACTGTCTTGGCTGCTGCTGTGGCTGTCTGAAGTCATAGAATCTCAGACTGGTTTGGGTGGGAGGGACCTTAGAGATCATCCAGTTCCAACCTCCTGCCCCAGGCAGGGCCACCTTCCACCAGCCCAGGTTGCCCAAAGCCCCGTCCAACCTGGCCTTGAGCCCTTCCAGGGAGGGGGCAGCCACAGCTTCTCTGGGCAGCCTGTGCCAGGGCCTCACCCCCCTCACAGGGAACAATTTCTGCCTCAGATCTGATCTAAATCTCCCCTCTGTCAGTTTAAAACTGTTCCCCCCTGTCCAATCCCTCCCCCCGTTCCCGCAGCCCCTTTCAGCCCTGGGGGGCCGCTCTAAGGTCTCCCCGGAGCCTTCTCTTCTCCAGCTGAACCCCCCAACTCTCCCAGCCTGTCCTCACAGGGGGGCTCCAGCCCCCCCAGCATCTCCGTGGCCTCCTCTGGCCCCGCTCCAGCAGGTCCGTGTCCTTCTGCTGTTGGTGCCCCAGAGCTGGACCCAGCCCTGCAGGGGGGTCTCCCAGAGCGGAGCAGAGGGGGAGAATCCCCCCATCACCCTGTGCCCACCCTGCTCAGGGTGCAGCCCAGCACACGGGGCCTTTCTGGGCTGCCAGCGCACGGTGCCAGGTCATGTTGAGCTTCTCATCGACTGACACCCCCAAGTCCTTCTCCTTGGGGCTGATCTTAATCCCATCATCCCCCCAGTCTGTGCTGGTACTGGGGAGTGCCCTGACGCAGGTTCAGGACCTTGCACTTGGCCTTGAACCTCATAAGGTTCACATGGTCCCACTTTTTGAAATGTCAAAGTACAAGACCAACCGTGATGAGAATTACATCCCCAAACCAGACGTGCCACACACGGCTTTATTAGAGAGAAGTCTACAAAGAGCAAAACGGTGGGATCCGTGGCTCAGACTCAGTCCCGGGAGCTGAGCTCCACTGAGGTGCACCAATACATTTTTACGTGACTCGCACCATGATAATTAAAAGCCAATTAATTAACGACATCGCATCCCATGAGTGTCCCGCACCACTCAGCTCGGTGTCATCTTCAAAGCTGCTGAGGGCACGTTCAGTCCCGCTGTGTCTGTCAACGAGGAGGATATTTGGCAGCAGTGGTCCCCGTCCGCACCCTTGGGAACACCACTCATTTCCGATTTCCACCTGGGTTTTGAGCCGTTGGCTGTGGCTCTCTGGACGCGACCGTCCAGCCAATTCCTGACCCATCTGCCCGTCCTGCCATCCAACCAGATCTCTCCCGTTCAGCGTTATGAATGGTGCTGGAGACCACACCAAAGGCCCTACGGAAGTCCGGGTCGATGACGTCTGTAGCTCTGCCCTTGTCCACTGAGGCAGTTGCTCCATCGTAGGAGGCCACCGGTATAATCAGGCACGGTTTCCCGGTGGTGAAGGCACACGCTGGCCGTCCCTCATCACCTCCCTGCCTTCCGTATGCTTCCACATCTCTTCCCGGAGGATCTGCTCCGTGATCTCCTCGAGTGATTCGAGGCCTTTCCCAGCTCTGGGTGGGGAGCACTTGGGAGCCCTGGTCTGTGGGGGAACCGGCGCAGGAAGGGTTAACCAGAAACCCACCACCACGGAGATGCTGAAACTCAACAGGGGAAAAAGAGTTTGGTGGGTATTTAAAACCCTCCTGGGTGATGGTGGCACACAGACGCCAGCTCTGCTCTCACCCACCTCCAGTGAAACCCCCAAGCCCTTCAGCCTCCGTTTTCTCTGTTGGCAAATTAAAATCCATCAGAGCTTCGGTCTGTGGTTCCTGGTTCCTCAGCGAGGACTTTTAGGCTCTTTTCGTTGATCAGAAGCGGACAAAGTCCTCACCAATGCTCACCGCGGTTGTCTCACCCGGGCTGGGTCTGGGTGGCCCGATGCCCATTCCTGTCCCCCCGTGCCCCTCGGGTGGGTTTGCACCAGCCGCGGCTCCTTGGCCCCTTCCCCTCCTGACCCCCTGTTGCTCTTCGCCCGCAGGTTTTTGGGAGAAGCCCGAGTGCCCCTGCGCGATGTCCTCTCCTCCCCCAGCCTGGCGGCCTCCTACAACCTCCCCTTGCTGGACACCAAGAAGCAGACGACTGGGGTGAGTCCCTGTGCGGGGACCTGTGAGGCCAGTTTGAGCACTGTCCCTGCCAGCTGCAGCTCCCAGTTGGAGACCAGTTTGAGCACTGTCCCTGCCAGCTGCAGCTCCCAGTTGGAGACCAGTTTGAGCACTGTCCCTGCCAGCTGCAGCTCCCAGTTGGAGACCAGTTTGAGCACTGTCCCTGCCAGCTGCAGCTCCCAGTTGGAGACCAGCCTGGGCAATGTCTCTGCCAGTTGCAGCTCCCAGTTTGAGACCAGTTGTCCCATCCTGAACTCTGACTTTGAGCTTTACCTTTCAGCGGCCTGGGGAGCGGGGCAGCAGGAAGCTGCTCAGTCTGTGCTGGGGGACTGCCCTCCCCAGTACCGTGTCCCCCTCTCCTCCTTGCCTTGGAGGGTGGGGAGAGCTTTGCTGGGGACACCTCGATGCTTTGCTGGGGACACCCCAGCAGCAGATGGGTCAAACCTCTTTTCAGGGCAGACATTGGCAGTGGTCAGAGCTGCTGCCCCCCTGGGACAGGGGTGTCTGTGCCGGGGGGCTCTGGGGGGGCACCGCACCTTGTAGCCCGTTAAATCTCGCTCCTCGCTTCCCACAGCTCCTCTCTCCTTGAGCCTTTCCCTGGCTCTGCCTCGGCATCTCCCTCCCTCCCTCCTGCTCCCTTCCTGGCCAATGCAGCGTCCGGCCCTGGCTTAGCCCGGCCTGGGGCTGCCATCTAGTAGGACAGGGACCGGGTGGTCACCCCGCTGGGCCTCACATGTCCCTGCTGCCCCCATGGGCCCTGGGACCCCCCTCCCTGTCGTCCCCCTGCTCTCTCCCTTTTTTCGGCCACATCCCCCATGCCTGGGCAGAACATTGTGGGTGGCATCTGGCACCGAGGCTCAGACCCCAGGAGAGTGTTTCTGGACACCCATATAATTATTATTTCTTTTTTTTCCAGGCTTTCCTCATCCTACAAGTGTCCTACATTCCCCCACCAGGAGCTGCCCCCCTGTTCCCCCCTCCAGCCCCCCCTGAGCCAGCGCCGGCTGCTTCTGAGCCCGACACGGTCACCGGTAACCAGAAACCTTCACGTGCAGCACCAGGGGGGACGTGTCCCCCGGTAGCATCACGTTTGTCCCACCCAGATCCCTCACCCTACGGTCCCACAGTGCCCAGTCCCACGTTGCTGCATCCTCCATCTCCTTTCTCTCCCCACACAGAGACGGCCGGAGAGGAGGAGACGGAGGATCAGGCAGCCACGGGGGATGAGACGGAGCCCTCCTCCTCCTCGGGGCCGCCGGGGTCTGAGCCCCCCTCGCTGCCCCGCAAGCCCCCTGTGCACCACGTCCAGGGGTTGAAGCGGAGGAGGAGCTCACACAAAAAGCCTCTTTCCAATAAGCCGCAGGATTTCCAGGTGAGATGAGGCTGGTGGGGATCAGCTGCTCCCCTCGAACCCACCTCCCCAAGGGCCCCCAACCCGTTGCTACAGGGGGTTCATCACCTGAGAGGTGTCTGTGCCAGGGTAGGACGGACCCCACTGATGTCCTGCCCTGTCCCCCCTCCTGTTCTAGATCAGGGTGAGGGTCATCGAGGGCCGGCAGCTCCCCGGAGTCAACATCAGGCCCGTGGTGAAGGTGACGGCCGCCGGGCAGACCAAGAGGACCAGGATACGCAAAGGCAACAGCCCCTTCTTTGACGAGGTGAGGGGGGGCGTCTCTGCTCCAGTGTGCCCAGGGGTGTCAGGGGAGTCTCGGGAGCATTATGGGTTGGAGTCCTGAGTGATGGGAACCCCAGTGCAGCCCAGAGGCTGGGACGTGGCGATGGGGACTGCAAAGGGAGGGAAGCCGAGGCAGCGGCAGGGAGCCCTTTGGCAGGTCCAGCATCCTCTGCCTTTGTGCAGGGCCCACCTTGGTCACCTTCCCGAGGTGACACACACGTCCCAGAGCCACCAGTAGCATCCCAGTGGCATGTTCTGGGCAGGGGTGGGCAACGTGGCCGGGTGTTCAGGGTGGGTACGCTCGGACAGCTGCAGGTGACGTTCCCAGCCCTGACCCTGAAGTGTCCTTCAAGCCTGCCTCTTGAGATGTCCCCAAAGTCCCCTTCAACCCACCCTGTGCTTTATTTGGAGACCCCCAGGAGAGCCCCTCGGGATGTGCTTTTGCAAAATAGCCCAGCAAAAGCCAACGGGAGGATGTTGCTCGTTGGGGTGCACCAGCGTCACCCAGCACAGCCCTGTCGGGGAGCTGTTGCTATTAACGGGGTGGGGTCCCTCCTAACAGGAGGCTCCAGCCTGTGGGGTCGGGGGCACGGGGAGGCTGGGAGGTGTGAACGTGCCCTGGGGGCTGCTGGGGCACACAGCGGCCTTGCACCCTCACCCCTCTTCTCTACAGACCTTCTTCTTCAACGTCTTTGAGTCACCGGCTGAGCTGTTCGACGCACCCATCTTCATCACGGTGAGCTTCAGCAAATGTCCACCCTGCCCCAAACGTCCCCCCTTCCCCTCCCCACAGTGCCCTGGGAAACGTCCCCCCTATTTCCCACACCGGCACACAGCGGGGTCCTCCGTCCTGGCAGCATTTGTGCTGGATTTACCACTTCTCCTCATTTTCATCCCGCAGGTTGTGGACTCTCGGTCTTTCCGGACGGACTCGGTGATCGGGGAGTTTCGGGTAAGGCCACCCCACCCTTTCTCCTCTGACCCCCTGTTTTCTGCCACGTTGGCCCATGGGGTGATCACTGGCATTTCTTTTTTATTTTATTACACAGATGGACGTCGAGACCGTTTACTCCGAGCCAAGTGAGTCCAGCGGGTGGTTGGGGTCTGGGCCAGGGTCACCTCCTGTGGCTGGGGGCAGGGGTCACTCTGGGGAACCTTTTTTTAGGACCAAACATAGGGAAAATGCACACACAAATTGCAGCTCTCCCATATGTGACCCCAGACATGTCCCGATATCCATCATCGCTTCCCATTTCTCTTCCTTTTCCCAAGACACGTGTCCTTGAGGCTTCCAAGTCGTTGTGCCACCAGCTCGCCGGCAGAAATCCCCACCAGTGCAGCCCAGCTCACTTTTTTTTTCCTCTTGAGTCTGGCTCATTATTTTTTTATCTATTATTTAATCTCAAAGAAAGTAAAATAATGCTTAGAAAAAAATTCCTACCCTAATCACTGCAGGGAAAAGCCTCCTAATTTTAGCTGCAAAGAGTTAAGACTTACAAGGCAAATCCCTTCATATGATGCTTTAACTTTTGGTCAGCTTTGAAGAGGTCAGGCCGTTGGACTAGATGATCATTGTAGGTCCCTTCCAGCTGAATCGTAGAATCATTTAGATTGGAAAAGACCTTTAAAATCGTCGAGTCCAACCATAAACCTATTCTATTCTACTCTGTATAAAAGGAATATAGTGTTTATTATGAAAACCCCACCCAACAGCATCCTTGAGGCCATCTCTCTGTGTGTTTGAGGACCAGAAAACGGGTCTCAGTCTCTTTTCTCCCCTAGAACACGCTTTCCTCAGAAAATGGCTGCTGCTCTCTGACCCAGAGGACTTCTCCGCGGGGGCCAAGGGCTATCTGAAAGTCAGCCTCTTTGTGCTGGGGCCTGGAGATGAAGCTCCCGTGAGTATCGCCCTGGCTGCGACGGGGCGACCTTCCAGCCATGGTGCCTCACCACCCTGGGCCATCAAACCCCGTGTGCCCAGCTGCAGCTTCGATCTTCCTCCATTCTGGGGGCAAGGTGCTGGATTTTGGGGTCTTGCTGCTCGTTTCAGGACTTTTGAGAAGCTTGGTTGTGTTCTCCTCTTGTCCTGTTGTCCTGCAGCTGGAGAAGAAGGAGGTCTCTGAAGACAAGGAAGACATTGAGGGCAACCTCCTGCGCCCCACGGGGGTCACCTTGAGAGGGGCTCACTTCTGCCTGAAAATCTTCAAAGCTGAAGACTTACCCCAGAGTGAGTGTTGCCTTTTCTGGGCTGAAGCGTGCTGGATCCATCCAGCCCTTGGTGTTGCAGCAGGTCACAACATGCTGGAGAGGAGTAAGGGCACAGATTAGGAAACCTTATCCATTGCCTTGGTCCAAAGACCTTGTAGATACTGGTCAGTCGTAATGTACTGGGAGATAAGTGTTTTACTGGTGTAGACTGGTTTTCCCCTCCTGCTCCTCCCCACCTGGCTCAATGGAGATGCGCAGCCTGTGCAGGGAGCCGGAGCCGTCGGCCGACGCGTGCTTCCGTGAGCTTTCAGCATCTCCTCTCCTCGCAGTGGATGACGCCGTCATGGACAACGTCAGGCAGGTCTTCGGCTTCGAGAGCAACAAGAAGAACCTGGTTGATCCCTTCGTGGAAGTCAGCTTCGCAGGCAAGACGGTGAGTGGCTGGAGCGGGGCAGCACTCCCCTGGACCCTGGGCTGGGACAGCAGCTGCACACAGGGAAAATTTGGTCCTGGAATGGGGAAAATTTGGTCCTGGAATGGGAAAAATTCGGTCCTTTGCTTTGCTGGAGTGTTTGCAAAGGCCCCATCAGTCCTTGTCACACCCTGTCCTCTTCCCCAGCGTCCTGAAGCTGGGGGCTGAGGGCAGCCCGGCCGATGTCCCCATGCTTGTCCCCGTGTGCGCGGCACACTTGAAGCCGAGGGTTGCCACTGGAGATGGCGTGCTGGCCCACACCGCAGCAATTTCTTTGCTGGGCTCTTCGTGGTGCTGTTGCATTAAAAATGGGGCTGGAGAGGCTGAGCTCCCAGGGAAGGGGCATGGTGCGGCAGCGGAGGGTTGTGCTGCTCTTCTTGGCGCTGCCTGCAGCGAGCGGCCGGCTGTCCCCACGCCACCGAGTGTCCCCCCGTGACCGAGCCAGGGCGTGGAGGTGGCTCCGGTGGCTTTGCAGAGCCCCATCCCACTCCTGTTGCTGCCGGGTCCCCTTTGCCGAGCGATGCACCCAGGAGCTGCTGCTCACCTTTTGATCTGCAGAGACACGAAAGGGCTGAGTCTCCTCTGCCCATAAACCTTCCCCCGGGGACAGTGCACGTGGGGGCAGAGAGTCGGGGCATTATTCTGAGCAACCACAGGGAGAAGGGGGGCCGGTGTTTCTGGTGGTCCCGGGGGGGGGTAAGATCCCCAAGCAGCCCACAGTATCCTCCGCCTCATGCACAGAGGGGTTTACCCACACGGTGCGGAGCCCCACGGGGTCACCCATCGAACAGGGTCTGTATTTTGGGGATCTGAGGCCTCCCAGCGCTGTGGACGGGGCATGCAGCAGCCTTGCTTTGCTGAAGGCAAGGTGCGGCGCTGACTTTTCACCCCCCTCCCCATGTCCCACCTCCAGCTCTACTCCAGGATCCTGGAGAAGAACGCCAACCCGCAGTGGAACCAGCGCCTGACACTGCCGGCGATGGTGAGCGTGGGCCCCCCCGCAGCCCCCCACCTGCCCAACCCCACCGCTGCTCACCCCCCCTCTCCCTGCCTCTTTTCCCAGTTCCCTTCCATGTGTGAGAAGATGAGGATCCGGGTGACCGACTGGTGAGCAGGGAGGGGGCTCGCTGTGGGGGGCTGCCTGTGGGGTAAGCTGAGTTGGAGGAGCAGGACGGGCAGGGGGAGACCCCCAGGCAACCCCCCCCCCCGCCCCAGGTCCACAGTGCAGCAGCATCGGGTTGTGTTTCAGGGACCGTCTGACGCACAACGATATCATCGGCACCGCCTACCTCTGCATGTCCAAGATTTCAGCCCCCGGCGGGGAGCTGGAGGGTAAGGGGGGGCAGCAGGATGGGATTTGGGGTGCATGGCTATGGAAGACACCGCATGCTCGTGGCTGGAGGTTGGTCATGGCTTGGAGAGGGTGTCACGGCCACCATGGTCCCTGCCCGGTCGCTGGCGCTGGGGGAGACGTGGGATGAGGTGCTGGGGGTTGCTCCGTCCTGTGCTCTGTTTTCTGGTTGGACCTCACCCCTCCCGGTTTGTGGTTCTGAAGATCTTCAGGGCTTCCCAGGGTTCTTGGGGTGGGGTTGGTGCAGGGTTGGGAGATTTTGCTTCCTCTTTTCCTTGCCGAGCTGCGGTCCCCTGTGCGGCTGGTGATGGGCAGCGGCGTCACCGGTGCTGGCAGATGCCACGTCCCCCCTGTGTGTGCCCCTCCTTAGGTGGCTGTCACGAGGTGGGGGTTCAGCTCCAGCTTGTGCTGAGGGTGCTGTCCCAACTCCCAGGGGCTCTCCAAAGAGAGAGGAGACCTGCCAGAACATTGCAGAGAGGCTGGGGCTGGGCTCTGCTCCCAGGGGATCAGGGACAGGACAAGAGGGAACGGCTGGAAACTGCCCCAGGGGAGGCTCAGGCTGGGCAGGAGGAGAAAATGTTTCCCAGCAAGAGTGGTCCGAGAGTGGAACAGGCTGCCCAGGGAGGGGGGAGTCCCCATCCCTGGGGGGGTTTCAGGGCCGTTGGGATGAGCTGTGGGGGATGTGGGGTAGGGGAGAACTTTGCAGAGTCGGGCTGAGGGTTGGACTCGGTGATCCCGAGGGCTTTTCCAGCCTGAGTGATTCTGGGGTTCTCATTCTGTGAAACAAAGGACCACGGCAGCGGTGCCGGCAGGGATGGGCTGGGTGACACTGCCGGTGTCACCTGTGCCGAGCGGGAGGGCACGACTGCGGGACTACTGAGAGCCAGGACAGGGCCAGGAGCAGCAGCTGCCCTGACCTGCATGAGCATCTCCTGCTGCTAACAAGCTTCAGTGGCATCTGCAGCCCCATCGGGGCTCCCCTCGCTCTGCTCCCTTTGCTTTGTGCATCTCTCAGACTCTCGGGCACCCTTCAACCCCCCGCCCCATCACGAGCGTCCCCGTGCCGTAGGGACGCAGGACAGGGCTACCAGCAGCCCCCTGGACATCAGCCCACTGCAGAGCTGTAGCCACACATTCTGCAGCCTGTGTCCCCCCACCCCAGTGCTGCCTGGCTGTGCATGCAGGCATGGAGTTGGGGTGCAGCACTGTTCTCCACCGAGGTGCTTGTGTGTCCACGCCCCATCTCCCCCAGTTAAAGGGCAGCTCCTGGGCTTGTCTGGGGAGAGAGAGAGAGGCAGCAGGGGGAGGAGGAGGCTGCCGGGGTCTGCCCTGGGCACAGCCCACCCCACCGCTGAGACCTGCTGGATCCCGAGTTGGTGCTGGGCAGCTGCGGCTCCATCCAGCGTTTGCAGCCCGCGAAGCATCCTCCAGGGATTCTCAGCTCCTCCTGTTTCACACCAATCCCACAGCCCCTGGAAGAGTGATCGGGCTACGTAACAACCTCCCCCTTTCTCTCTGCCTCTCCAGTGTCTGTTGGCACCAAAAGCCCATGAGAGCATCCACCCTCGTTTCCCATAACCCTCCATCCTTCCTCCACGCCCCTGTCCAGCCTTTCCTAACCTCTCTCCATTTCTTTGTGCCTCAGATGAGTTTCCTGCTCTCGCGAAGCCTCTGAAAGCCTCAGACCGTACGTCCCCTTAGCCTCTCGGTTTGCAGTCGCCTTTTGGTAACTGTTTTGTGCTGGTTCAGCTGCGGTCAGGGCCGGAGCCTGGGCTGCGTTGTGCCTGGGCACCTTGGTGGGAAGATGGGATGTCTCCAGCATGGCCTCCCCCTGCCCCGAGGGAGCGTGGAAAGGGCTCTGCTGCCCTTCCCCACGGCAGGTTTGGGGTGTCTGTGTTGGGCAGCGGTGGCTTCATGGTCTGGTGGGTGCTGAGCCCGCTGTGCACAGGGAGCAGCCGGCTCAGGAGCTCAGAGCAGGACACTGTGAACGATTTCTGCCGCTTCGCTGCTCCTTCTGCTCGAGGTTGCATAAAAATCCTCTTCCGATCACTCTCTTCCTGCCTAAAGGGGAGCACGGGGCAGCTCCTTGGCTGGTATAAATCCCCTGCACTGGTTCACACCAGCAAAGCCATGCTCTCCTTCTCTGGGGACCCATCCTGGGACTAGGAAGCTCTGTGCCCCCTGCTCAGCCCCACGGCCCCCTTGTCTTTCTCTGGCAAAAAGGTAAGCGGTCATAGGACTCAAAGAGGGTGAAAACCTGCAGCGTTTCAGTGGCCTCCAGCTGCACGCATGTGGTCTCCATGGTCCTGCAGAGAAGCCCCGAGGGACACGTCCCCGAGGTGCCTTCGGGACTCTCTAACAGCTCTTTTCCCCTGTGGTCCCCAGCGGACGATGGGCTCGGGTTCCTGCCGACCTTCGGTCCCTGCTATATCAACCTCTACGGCAGCCCCCGGGAGTTCACCGGCTTCCCCGACCCTTACGAGACGCTCAATTTAGGAAAGGTGACGTCGGCTTCTTTCCAGCACAACCTAAACTTAACTACCGCCTTCCTTGGCAAAAAAAAGCTGCTATTAACCCAAACTGGCTTTGTTATTAGGAGCCTGCACTGCATTTTCTCCCCCTGGCTATTCCTGCTGGCTAAGCACCTCCTGATACTGCTCTGCTGCCCAAACGCTCTCTACCTTCGAGGAGCTTGCAGAAATACTTTGCCTGATCTCGCTCCTCCGCGATGAAGCCCACTGAAAGCAAAGGCAGAGCTTGCCTGTGGGGAGGGGGCACCACAGTCCTGACGCCTGTCCCTGGTGTCCCCCAAGGGCGAGGGAGTTGCGTATCGCGGCAGGATGCTGGTGGAGCTGGAGACCAAACTGGTGGAGCACGTGGAGCAGAAGGTGGAGGACATTTCCGCGGATGACATCCTGCGGGTGGAGGTAACGGCGTCTCTGTGGGGCACCCGGGCCCACGGGCTGTGGGGTCGGCCCTCCGGCGGCGTGGTGTGTGGGGGCACTGGGGAAGTGTCCCGTGAGCGGCGGGGTGGTTGGTGAGCTCCTGGAGGGTGTCTCCTGCAGCGTTTCCATCCCAAGGTGTCCAGCTTGCTCTGCCTGAGCTGCTGTAGGGTAGTGAGCAGGCCATGGTGAACAAGCTGCCCAGGGCAGGGTCAGGCTGGCTCTGAGGAAGGATTTCTGTGCAGAAGGGGCTGTTGGGCGTTGGAATGGGCTGCCCAGGGCAGGGGGGAGTCCCCGGGATCCCTGGAGGGGTTGAAGAGTCGGGCTGAGCCAGCGCTGAGGGATCTGGGGGAGTTGGGAACGGTCAGGGGGAGGGTCATGGTGGGGCTGGAGGAGCTGCAAGGGCTTTTCCAACCCGGATGGTTCTGGGATTCTGTGGAGAGCTGAGAGATTTGCCTCAACTCAGGCGCTGTCACAGATGTGTTCCTTTTGCTCATTTCTTCAGGTTTAAACCATGTTTTTTATGGAAAGTTCTAGCCTTCTCCTTTGTCGAGTTTCTTCTAAATACCTCACCCCAAATTCCCTCGCTGCAATTTATGCTTTTCTTCCCTGTGATGAACTTTTCCATCTTGGAGGCCTCGCTGAGCTGTCATGTGCCAGGGTAGCGGAGGGTCTGTGTGTAGGAGAGAGGTGGTGGTGGCTCCTCTACGGACACGGTCCCGTGCCTCTTGCAGAAGTACCTGCGCCGTCGGAAGTATTCCCTCTTCGCTGCCTTCTACTCAGCCACCATGCTCCAAGATGTGGACGATGCCATCCAGTTTGAGGTCAGCATCGGCAACTATGGCAACAAATTTGACAACACGTGCCTGCCCTTGGCCTCCACCACGCAGTACAGCCGGGCCGTGTTTGATGGTGAGCGACACCGGGGTGACCGAGCACTGGGCCAGGCTGCCCGGGGAGGGTGTGGAGTCTCCATCCTTGGAGATGTTCAAAACCCAACTGGATGTGGCCCTGGACAACCTGCTCCAGGTGATCCTGCTTGGAGCAGATGACCTCCAGAAGTTCTTGGTACCTCAGTCATGCTGTGGAGCAGTAATATGTGGCTGGGGAGGAGGCGGGGGAAGCCAGGAATAATTCTCTCAGCTCTGTGCTGGCTTGAAGTGATTTTTGGGCAGCACGTCGGTGCTAACGGTGCCCATTTCTCCTCAAGGGAGAGACGGTGCTTTGGGACGGCCTTTCCCTGGCTCCTGTGCGGCTCTCGCTCTGGTGTGAGATGTCCTCACCCCACTGGGGTGGTTCTGCTGGTTTCTGGCCTTGGTGCTCTGCAGGAGCTGCTGCGGCCATGGGGGTTGATGCACATCCCTTAGGACCTTGCTCTGTTGCATGTGGGTTTGGGGAACATAATTCCCATCCTCTTGCTCCAAAAGAACCCCAGAGATGCTGCATTGCCCCCCCCTTCATCTCTGCTCTGGCCCTGAGGAGTGGGGTCCCCTGTCACCCCAATATCATGAGCTCACCAGTGTGCTGTGCCCTCCAGGCTGCCAATATTACTACCTGCCCTGGGGCAACGTGAAGCCCGTGGTGGTGTTGTCGTCCTACTGGGAGGATATCAGCTACCGGACTGACGCTCAGAACCTGCTCCACTATGCAGCCGACAGGCTGGTGAGTGCTGTGGGGGCAAGGAGCATCGTCCACCTCCTTTCAGTCTGACCCAGCACTGAGGGATCTGGGGGAGTTGGGAACGGTCAGGGGGAGGGTCATGCTTGGGCTGGAGGAGCTGCAAGGGCTTTTCCAGCCTCCAGGATTCTGGGGTTCTGTGATTCTGACAGGGGTCATCTCCAGGCTGGGTCAGGTTTGGGCTTTGGTGACTCTTGTGCTGTGCAGGGGAAATCTGTCAGCGTCCTGGGTGTCCTGCTCGGCTCGTGGGGTGGTGGAGGGGAAGGGACCACCCTCGTCCTCGCTGGGGTGACAGGGGGGTGTGAACACAGTGCTTTGCTGTGCCCCCACCTGCCTACTGGTGCAGGTGCGGGAGGCGAGGACCTTCCTTCAGCTCCTGAGCTATTTACAGAATTTCTTGCTGTATTTCACTGTTGTTTCCCTGGAGCTGGTGCAGAGCCCTGGTGGGACCCAGGCTGGTGTTTCTGATCACAGGGAGCAGCCCCAGGAGCTCGTTGGGAGGCTCCTGTGTGTGGGGTGGAGTGGGGCGCCCGTGGGGGGCCCTGCTGTGCAACTCCTCTTCCCCACCTATCATGCAGGAAGAAAACCTGGAGAAGCTCCACCTTGCTCTCAAGGCCAACCACTTGCCGAGTGAGCTGGACGCCCTGGGTGCCCAGCTGATGGATGACATCATTGCCGACTGCAGGTATTTTCTGCTGGGTTTGACTGTGAGCCTTTCCATGCCGTTACTGTGAGAGCACTTATTTATCTTGGAAGGGACCACTTCTTTTTTTTTAATTATTTTTATTTTCTCTGAAAAACGCTGGTCCTTTGGTAATGTTTGCTTCAAACGTTGCTGAGCCAAGGCACGGGGTTGAAAAGGTGACATTTAAGGCAAGTCATAAATTTCCAGCCTTTATGCGAGGGCTGCAGCGGGGCTCACCTGAATGAGCATCATTGTGTCGGGGCAGGAGCTGGAGCCAGCCCGCCTGGAGGGACAGTGGGACTTGTGGATTGAGGAGCCACCCATGGGCCTTCCCCGTTGAGTCTGCGTAGGAGGCACCCGTGCAGAGCACCCAAAGGGCTGTGCAGTGGGTGTTGTGTGTCCGACGGCTGGGCGGGGGGACGGGGATGTCGCAGGGCTGGATGGCACATGGGCAGCACCACCAGTATCCGCCGCTGCTTTGCCTTTCTAAACTCTTGAACATTCATTCAAGGGGGGCTGGCGGGGTGCCACGGGCTTTCCCTCCGCAAAGCCTCGTTTTTTGGGCTGGATTGTGCTTTGTGCGGATGAGGAGCTGCTCCAGGGAGCATCGCTGCGGTACGACCACAGCGTTTTATCCCACAGCTCAGCCCTCAGGAAGGTGTTTCAGGGACTGCCCTCAGCAGGGTCCTGGGGCCGTGGTTCCCTTCCCAGATCTCTTTGAGGTTGCCATCACGTTGCTCCTTTCCATCCTCTAGTCATACTAAGCAATATTAAGCACAACCCAACCCAACCATCCGGCCGTTTCCTACCTGAAACTGTGTGTGTCATCCGTGGCACATCTCGACGAGCACGAGAGTTGTCGTCCTGTTTATTTATCATCCAATGAAAATGGGGTTTATGGAGCCCAGTCCCAGCCCGAGGGGGGAATGCTGTGACTGGTGGGGGGCTGCTGGTTAGGAACCGGGAGCAAGAAGAACATTAATAACAACAGCACCGTAAATCACTGTATTTTACAGGAAAACCTCTAAACGGCTCAACGCAGCGATGATCCTCCTGGACTCCTGAAGCATTTATCCAGCAGCTTGAATCAATTTATATTAAAATGTGTGTGTGTGTGTGTGTGTGTGTATGTCTCAGCCAGAGTCCCATCCTGATGTGTTGGGGCTGCAAGTGTGGTTTGAAGCTCCTTGGCATTGCCGTGTTCCCCGAATGTATCTTTGGTGGCTTGTTAATTCCTTGGCAGCTGGTTGAAGAGGAGGAAAAAAAAAAATTTAAAAAGACAGCAAAGCCCCATGAGGGGGTGAGTGAGCTGCTAACGCTGCATCTCTGCCCGTCCCCACAGCCTGAGCCTGCCCGATGTCCTGGGGAAGCCAGCCAGCACCCACCTGGACCAGAACATGTACCGCTTTCGCAGCACCAACCTGGAGCAGATAGTGAAGGCAGCCCTGAAGCTCAAGCATGAGGACTCGAGCCTGTCGGCGGCCCTGGAGCAGGCAGAGGACTGGCTCTTGAGGCTGAAGGCCATGGCAGAGGAGGTAATGCTGCAGGAGCTGCTTTTGACCTTGAGGGGTCTTGTTCTTCCCAAGCCCTCCCTCACGGTGCAACGGCTCTGAGCAATTGCCCGGTGATGTGGGGGGAAGCAAAGAGATAACGGTGCTCTCACGGGCAGAGTCCTGTCCCCCCGTGCATGGGTTGTACGTGTGCCCCCGCTGCAGTGATGGGACCCGAGTTAGGAAGGGGCCAGGTTTGGCACCCAGCTGTTGAGGCTCATGGCAGAGCTCTACCACGCAGCCAGTGAACCCCCAACCTAAACTGGCCTGGCCTGGCTGAGGAGAGCAGGGATGGGAGAAACGGGGGGCCCTGGCCAGACCCAACTGGGATCTGGAGCTGCTGAAATGGGGTTTGGGTCAACTGGTCTCACCCCATGGGCTTGGGTTGGCAGTTGGACTCGGGGTACAGCTGCTCTCCAGCCTCCCACATCCCTCCGCAGCTGCTGTGCTTGTTTGGAGCCCTGCCGATTGGACACTATGGCTTTTGTGTTTTCCAGCCCCAAAACAGCCTGCCCGATATAGTGATCTGGATGCTGCAGGGAGACAAGCGCGTCGCGTACGCCCGCGTGCCGGCCCACGAGGTCCTTTTCTCCAGGAACATCCCCAGCTGCTGCGGCAAGAACTGCGGGAAGCTGCAGACCATCTTCCTGAAGGTACCTTGGCTTCAGATGTGTGTGCACGCATGATGCTCATTTCAGAAACATTTTTTCCCTAAAAAAAAAAAAGAGGGAGAAATCAAGCAGGGGAAACCTGAAATCCCAACACAAAGTTAACCCACAAGGGCCCAGGGCTCCGATGACCCCCAGCCCCAGTTTCGACCCTGTTGAAGCTCGTTCCTGCCCAGTGAGAGCCTGGCTGTGCTTCTGGTGGAGTTCAGCTCCTCTTACGTGGGTCTGCAGCAGATCCCCATGAATATCTTCATATTTTCTGCAAGTTCCTGGGCCGTGAAGATGGGTGCACTTTGGCCCAGACAGTGCTTTTTTAAAAAATATGTTTTATTTTTTTATTTTTTAAAGTTATTTTATGTTTTTCAAAATTCCTGACCCTCTGCCACCCCAGGAAATTCAAGCTGTGGCCTCTCTGCCAGGCACTTACCAAGCTTCTCACATCTCAAATGATATTTCTTTGGCCTTTTGCTGCGTGCCAGCTTGAGAGCAGACAATCAGTGCTGAACAAGCTCTGAAAAAATAAAGTGAAATAAAAGAAACTGAATAAACCCCAAAACCCCAAGCCCAGCTGGCAGCAAAAGACGAACTAAAGTATATTGGTTTTTTTCTGTACTTTAGCTCTGGATGGAAAACCAGCATCACTCAAAGGGGAAAAAAAGTAACTGAGAGAGAGAAAAAAGGGCAATGAGACATCTCCCTGTTTATTCTTTCTATTTTTGCTGAATTATGTTGGCTGGGTTTGGTGTCCCGCCCTGAAGGGTTTCTCACCAAGGCGCAGAAGCCCTGACCACCGGGGCTTTGAAGCTCCTCAAGGTCATCCCCAAAGTGCTCTACACACTGTTGATGTTGTCCCAGTTCCCAGGGATGTTCCATGTCCCACCTATCCCCTGGCTGGGGCTACGGCAACTTCATTCCCGCCACCCCCAGCTTCGCATCCCGAGCATCTCCCCTTAATATCCTCCTCGGGGTTATTAACGGGGCTCTGCCCTTGGCAGTACCCCCAGGAGGAGGCCATGGGGCCGAGGATCCCAGCTCAGATCCGGGTCCAGCTCTGGTTTGGGCTGTCGGTCGATGAGAAGGAGTTTAACCAGTACGCCGAGGGGAAGCTCTCCGTCTTCGCCGAAACCGTGAGCATCTCTCAGGGAGCACCACAAAGGGTTTTTTTTTTTTCTCTCCAGGGTGGGCAGCAACTCCACCATGGAGGGGAGAGGGTGGGCTAGACCATGGGTGAGAGCACTGCTGGGTGGGGAGTCACATCAGCCCCTACAAACTGTGAGAAGAAAGAGCTGTTTCCACCAACATCCAGCCCAAAAGGCCGGGGAGAAGGTTGGTAATGAGCCATAAAGCCACGTTGTGGCTTCACATCTCCTTCCACCTGCAGGGGGGGAACTCATGGGGTGCCCATGGGGGTGGGGAGGTTAGGCTCTTCCCAGGACGTCTGTCCTCAGGACGGGGCTCTCCAGGAAGGAAGGGATTACTGATAGGATTTCAGAAGGTTTATTCATGGGATTTTGTGCCTCCAATGCAAAAACCTCTCTGCTTTTGCTCCCCCAGTATGAGAACCAGACCAAGCTGGCGCTGGTGGGGAACTGGGGTACAACTGGTCTGACTTACCCCAAATACTCAGATGTCACTGGCAAGATCAAGCTGCCTAAGGACAGCTTCCGCCCCTCCACGGGCTGGACCTGGGCTGGGGACTGGTTCATCTGCCCAGAGAAGACGTGAGTGATGGTTTTCTGCCAAGATCAGAGCCTGGGTGGGCTGTCCCGGGCACCCCAAAAACCTGAGCAGATGCTAAGCTGGTGGCAAGGTCACCCAGAAAGCTGGATGGAGGTCGGGGGTGCCACAGGGGTTCCTCATCTGCTCTCCCCATCCTTGGTAGGGAAAAACATTAATGTAAAACACATCATCTCTGCGTTGGGTGATGTCCCTGGGGTGGTGGGTGCTGCGCAGGTGCTCACAGACATGATGGCCCCGGCACCCAGGGGAGCCCCTGACACCATGCATCCCCCCGTGATGCAGGTTGCTGCACGATGCGGACGCTGGGCACCTGAGCTTCGTGGAGGAGGTGTTTGAGAACCAGGTCCGGCTGCCTGGAGGCCAGTGGATCCACATGACTGATGCCTACACTGATGTGGTAAGGGCAGAGCGGGCAGCCGGGGGCTGAGCACCACCCCAGGCTGCAGTGGCAGAAGCCCCCGGGCACTCAGGAGAGGTTTAGGCATCTGCTGGGCATTGTTTGATTGAAAACACCCCTGTGTCCCACAGAACGGGGAGAAGGTCCTACATAAGGATGAAATAGAGTGTCCTCCGGGCTGGAAGTGGGAAGATGTGGAATGGGACACGGATCTCAACAGAGCTGTGGATGAGAAAGGTATCAGAAAGCAGTTTTGGGCATCTGTCCTGTTTTCATCCCCTTTGCCCATCGTGGTGTTTCCTTCCACGGTCCCATCCGGCGCTGGGGATGACAACATCCCCTTGGTGGCTGTGTGAGCTGCCCCGATGGCCTCAGGAGAAGGGGCTCAGGCCCTGGGGATACCCTCTTCCCCTTGTTCTGGCTGAGGCTGGGGCTGTGGGGTGGGCAGCCACAAAAGCAGCACTTTCCTTGCTGCTGGGGTCAGTCCAGGCTGCTCTTCTGGAGGATCTTACCTGGCTTCTGGCGAAAGAGAAATGGGCCATCAGACCAGAGAGCATCCGAGAGTGTCACAAGGTTGGGGTGGCCTGAGGAAGGAAGGACCGAGAGGTCCCCAGGCTGTGACTTTGAGCCAAAGGCTGGTGGGACACCAGGAATCCACCACCTGGGCATCCCCTGAGGGCCAGCTCCACTGGGCAGCACCAGGAGTAGGTTGTCCTCTGCGTGGAGCAGCAAACTGGGAAAGCGCCTTGTATCTGGAGAAACCTTCGCGCTTAAAGCTGCTCCAGTGCCGATGGGTGTGAGGGGAGGTCCGTGAGGCGCGGGAGGGGGCTCTTCTCCTGCCTTCGCCCAGGTGTCTCCTTCTCCCCAAGGCTGGGAGTACGGCATCACCATCCCTCCCGACCGCAAGCCCAAGGCCTGGGTGCCGGCCGAGAAGATGTACCACACCAACCGGCGACGGCGCTGGGTGCGGCTTCGCCGGCGGGACCTGGCGCAGATGGAGGCCATGAGGAGGGTAGGGTGGGGCTGGGGAGAAGAGGGTGGGGGCGGCCTGGGGCTGTGTCCCCGTCTCTCTGCATGACGGTGGAGGTGCTTGGCCTTCTGCAGAGACCTCCTGTGCTTTGGAGCCTGGTGGCGCAGGTCTCGGCGTTGGAGCAGTCAGCAGCCTCTGTGGTTTCCACCATGGGGGTCAACACCTCCCAGAGGCGGGGACTGCTCCAGGGGTGCTGCGGGGTGGGATGGGGACCTCCACCAGTGCCATGAAGCAGGTCGGGGTCCGGGGCTGGCAGAGGTTCTGTCTGTCCCCTGTCCCAGTCCCGCTTCCCTCTAGGTGGTGCAATTGGACTGCAAATACCACCGCAGCGCTGCCGCTCCTCCCTCCCCCCAGCCAGTTCCCCAAGACACTTTCCTCTCTTTCCAGCACTTCTAGACAATTGTGGCTGGAGAGCACGGGCAGGCCCTGCCACCCCATCTGCCAAAGGGCTGCAAGTGTCACAGGGACGTGACAGAGCTCTGGGGAGAAAAAGTCTTCGTGAGCTTGTGACCGATGCCCAGGGAGACGTTACAGTGGTGGCAGAACTGTGGTGGCCCTGGGAGGGATCAGAGGTGGTGGCCAAGTGGAGGGCAGGCTGGGAAGATGGAGGCATTGGTGCTCCACAGGCCTGGGCAGGATGTGGCCCCCTCCTTGCTCAGCAGGGGCAGCCCCCAGTCCCGCGACCCTTCTCCAAGTGGGGTTCACCCCAGGGACTGGCTGAAGGGCTGAATCCCCAGGCAGGGGCTTGGCAGCGTGGGGTTCACTCTTGGGCTCGACGATCTTAAGGGTCTTCTCCAACCTGAATGATCCCGTGATGCTCCTCCGTGATTCTAAGCTGGAGGCATACAGGGAGGACGTGGGGTGGGACAACTGTAGCAGGCAACAGCTTGAAGAGGCTGGACCCAGGTTTGGGTGGGCACAGCCTTGGCCCTGGAGAGCCCCACGCACAAGTGGCTTTGCCCTTTGGCTGTGCCAGGGCCCCACCACTGTCACCTGCAGAGGGGCCGTGGGGCGGTGGGACCGAGCCCCACGCTGAGCCCCGGCCTGTCCCTGCCCGGCAGCACAAGCAGGAGGAGCTGGACGGGGAGGGCTGGGAGTACGCCTCGCTCTTCGGCTGGCGCTTCCACCTCAAGTACCGCCGGACCGACACCTTCCGCCGCCGGCGCTGGAGGCGCAGGATGGAGCCCCTGGAGCGCACCGGGGCCGCCGCCGTCTTCGCCTTGGAGGGCGCCCTGGTAGGTGCACACCTTTTCCCCAGAAGATTTCTGCCTGGGAGGGGGAGCCTGGTCGGGTCTGCTCCCACCCTCCATCCCATCCCAGGGAATGGGCCCGGAACAATTATCATAATTATCTGCTGCTCGTTATCTGCCGCCTGCACCCGCCGCTGTTTGTTTAGCTAATTCTGGCTTTCTTAATACACTGGATTTCATAATCCTTTGGCTTTTCCCATAACTAAATGAGAACCAACCACAGCAGCACAAAGCCCCTATTATAGGACTTTTTTTTTTTTTTCTCCCCCCATTTGGCTTTTTTTTCCTCCTGCCCTGCTCTGTCCTTCCCCCCGTCCAGCGCTGGAACCCAGCAGCCCCTTTGGGACACAGGCGGCTCCACGGCGCTCGCATGTATCAGCTCTGAGCTCACAGTGGCCCCATCTGGGGGAGTCCTGGCACCCCCAGGGCTGTTGGTGGGACCTTGGCTTCTCTCCCCCCTTCACCCTGGGGCCCATTGGTGTGATTTTCAGCCAGATGCTTCGCTCCTTTGCTTCTCGGCAGAGGCAATCGAGGAGGATTTAGCTGGAAAACCCTACAACATGGGGAGTGTGTCCATGCACATGCGGGGGGGTGTGTGCACACCCGTGGGGCTGTGCAGGAACCCCCCGTGCCCTTTCATGGCTCTGGGGATGAGGGGAGGTTGATGGGGGGGTGTCTGATGGGGCTGTCTTGGGGGTCTGCTCAGCCGCGTGGTTCTCCAAGGGACTTGGCCGTACCCCCGTGTCGCCGTCGTTAGCCCACAAATGAAATGGCTTTGTGAGTCTGGCTGCTGACAGACCCGTCTGCTGGGGGTGCCAGGGGATGTGGGGGAGGCCTGGGGGGAGGAAAATCTGCCCCTCCTGCATGGGGAGCAGAGGCTAAAGCAAAAGGGGAGAGAAGAAAAAAGCCTCATTAAAGTGGCAACGTGCCCAGGAGCTGCTGCTTGCTTCGCTCCTGGTGACGCTGACGTGGTGGCAGGGGGTCCCTGTTTAAGTGTCCCCTGGTGTCACTGGTGTGCTGCTGAACCCCCACCTGCCCCACGCTGCTGGCGGCTGCCCCTTCCGGGTGTTATCTACTTTGCATATTTATTTCCTGAGCATTTCTTAGCTGTGTCAGAGTTGGAGTGCCCAGTTCTTAGGAGCCTCCCACATCTCTCATTTATCTTTATGCCAGACTTACATCTATAACTTTTATTATATTATCATGTAACAAAGCCAGTTTATTTTTTTGCTTCTTTTCTAACTGAAAAAAATTCTAGCAAAACAAGCAATGCCTTCTCTTGGCCTGCCATGCCTTGTTTTTCCTTGCCATGCCATGCTATGCCATGCCTTGCCATGTCTTGTGTTGCCTTTCCTTGATGTGCCTTGCCATGCTATGACATGCCATGCTGTGCCTTGCTTTACTATGCCTTGCCTTCCTTTGCCTTGCCATGCCACGCTATGCCTTGCCTTGCCTTGCCTTGCCTTGCCATGTCTTCCCTTCCCTTGCCATGTCTTGCCTTGCCTTGTCACGTTTTCCTCTCTCTCCCTCCTCCAGCAAAGTTTGCCCTAAATGTCACGGCTGCTCCAGTGCCAACATCCAGTTCCCTTGTGCCAGGCAAACGCCTGAACCAGAAATTTTCCCGGCTTGAATGTCAGCAAGAGACAAGCAGAACCCTCAGCAGTGTCCTGGGTGACAGCAGGGTCCTGGGTGACAGCAGGGTCCTGGGTGACAGCAGGGCCCTGGGTGACAGCAGGGTCCTGGGTGACAGCAGGGCCCTGGGTGCTGTAGGACCGTGCTGCTCTGGGAGCTGAACCATGGCTCGGGCAGGGTGATGCCACCTGGCAAGGACTAGTATTTGCTTCAGGTGGGGAGATGTTGGGGGCTGCTGTCCCCACTCGGGAGGGAGCAGCCTGGGAGCGCGGCAGGTGAATCCCTCCCCGGCCCTGGCTCTGGCTCCCGGCAGCCCGTGGGCGCAGGACCAGCCCGCCTGCCCTTTGGGCTCCGCTCTCCGAATTCCCCTCCGCAGTAGGTCATTCTGGCTCGCCCTGGTGCCCTCATATTTTGGGGTTACTGGCCACATTTTCTGTGGTTGCTTGGTTTTCTGAGGATGGCTTTATAAATGATCTTGCCATACTTTCTGGTTTTGCAGCTTCATGCCTTTCCAGCTCTCCTCTCTCGCTTAAATGACTTACGTATTTTTCCAGGATGCTTCATCCCAAAATAATACCTAAATTTACATAGTGTCTCCTACCCAGCAACCCCAGACCTGCACAGGGTCAACCCCTCCATCCACTGGAGCTGCAAGAGGGAGGAGGGATCACGGGTGGTGGAGTGAAGTGGTGCTGAGGATGGGAAAATACAAGTGGATGCTGATGGCTGGGAAGGGTGGGCACTGATTTTTCTGCTGAATCTCTTTCTAAAGCTTTTTTAACGTGGGCTGAGAGAGGTGGCTTTGGCAGGCTGAGGTGTCAGAGCTGAGCAGGGCCCCCAGATGGAGTTGGAGCTTCTGCTGCCCGCTCCGATCGCACTGAAGCAGAATAAAGATACTGTCAGGAGAGGGAGCTTGGATTTTAGCCTGGGGCCAGGGCTGCCACCGGCCGCTGGAGCCTCCCGAAGCCCCTCCTGTCTGCTCCGTCCCCCTCCTGCTATCTGCCGCCTTCCCCACGAAAGGCATTTGTGCAATTTTGTGGTTGTGGCCTGGGTTGCCGTCCAGCAAAGGAGCCGTACGGCGGGGCAGGGAAACCGAAGCCAAGGGAGGATTAAAGTGCAAAGTCAGACAGAACAAGCCAACACCCCAAAGCGCTAATTCCCTGAGCTATTCGAAAGAGTTGGCTTCCAACAGGAAGATAATACCAAACATGAGCAGCAGGAATGTGTCTTGGATGCAGGAATGTGCGGACGGTGCTCGGGGCCTCCCTCCGCCCGGGGATGCTCAGCCTGCAGCGCTCCGGCTTTACTAAACTGAGCGGCTGATGCCCTTCAGACCTGCTGAACCCCAGCACCTCGGGCTCAGGGTTACCCAGCTGCTGACGGGGGTTTTGTAGGAGCTGGGGACCCCTCGGCAGAGGTTTTCGCAAAAAACCCCCTCCGGCAGTGCTGCCCCTGCGGAGCTGAGCAGCGTGAGCTCAGCCTCTCTTCGGGTGGACCCCACGGGGTGCGGGTGTCTGCTCCCAGCTGGTCCCACTCCCAGCCGTGGGAAGAGCTGGGGGAGCTGCTGGGTGACTGCGTGACCCCAGGTCCTGCCCCTTGCCTGGCCCCACTGCGTGGTGACCACCCCCCAGCCCCACACATACTAGCCCACACACGTGTGCCTCAGTTCTTTTGCACGCTCGCTCTCCCCAAGCATGTGCTCACTCCCGCTTTTGCTCAGGGACTTTTATTTTGCTGCTCACACATTCTCCATCCTTCCGCTGACCCTAAACTCTAGGGAGGGGGGGGGACGCCCCCCAGCCCCCCATCCCACGGGGAGCAGTGTCAGGGTCAGGCAGCGTGGCTGCTCGCAGGACGGTGCTGCCCGAAGCCGGGCCACACGCTGCTACGAGGGCTCGTGGTGCTGCCACGTGGCACCGGGTTCCGGCTGCCTTGGGTGCAATTAGCCTGATGGCTTTGGGGTGCCCGTTGGGGCGGGTTGAGCTGCCTCAGGTGTTGTGTCCCACTGGTTCATCTGCTCCCTCCTGCTGCCCCCAGCTGTGGGCTCTCCGCGGCAGAAGGATGGTGGCTCTTCTTTCGGGGTGGGCCATTTTTTTTGGCAGCCCTTGGAGCCTTCCTGCAGCCACCCACACCTTGGGACGGTCCCTGGGTGGCTCAGGGAAGACTCTGCTTAGCAAAGTAGGCCCGTGGTGAGCCCACGAGTGCTCTGGGCAAAGCACCCCATCCCCTGGGCCACCCCTTTACCCCTGCTATGACTACTCTGCCCCCCTCTCCATTGCCTGGGACTTGGCACCCCCCTCCACTCCGGGGACACCCCCAAAGTACCTGGTGCTTATTGCTTCTTGAGACGGGTCCCAGGTGACCAGTGGGGAGCTTGAGGCCAAGAAGTTGGTGATGCAGAAGGCTTTTAGCTCTCCCACCCATACCCGGAACGCAGAGCCAGTGTAACAGCACTGCTTGCAGCACTGTCCTGACATTTCCTCTCTTTCTGCCTGTATTTCACTCGTGCACCCCCCCAGACAAGCCGGGCAGCCTTCCTCTGCCTTGGGCTTGCCAGCATGGCCATCACCTCCATCATATCAGCTTGTTCCTGGGTTTCCCTCTCTGTGACAACATGTCCCAGCTTTTTTGGCATCTGCCATTTGGCATCTCGCTCGTCACTGATGGTCATTAAAAGAGAAGGACTGCAGGACACGGTGTGGCCCCCCGGCATGTCTCTGCCCTCAGCTCCATTTCTGGGCAGCCCAGAGCCGAGCTCTGCAGCTCGAGGCCGTCTCTGCTTTCTGACGGAAAGCCCTGGAGCTGCAAGCAGCCCTCCCACCCTGAAAACCCCATTCCCTCCCATCCTCCTCCAAAAATCAGCTGAGGGAAACCTTTGGCTGACAGAGAACTTTGGGTTTTCCATGCCAGGCTGGAACATCTTGCCTGTTTCTGCTGGTACTTACGCTCCAACGCTGGCTCTGCACCAAGCGTGATTGAACCACAGTTCCCCAGGCAGGAGAAGAGCAGGGACGTGACTTAAACCAGGGGGGTGACAGCCAGGGTGGGCACGTGGTGCCATTGGGATTGGGCCGGGGTGGAGCCCCCCGGTGCTACAGCTTAGTGCTCCAAATACCAACTGGCTGCACCAAGTATGGGGGGCCTGGTAGGAAAAGCTGCAGAGGAGCCCTGCTCAGGGCAGAGCGGTGGGGTGCCACTGGGAGGAGGAGGAGGAGGAGGAGGAGGAGGAGGAGGAGGAGGAGGAGGGTGCCTCTGTCCCCTGGTGCTCCTACACCCACAGCACATGGCTGCTACCTTGCACCGTGTGCTGTGCACGGGCCCCGCTGCAGGACCCGGCACCCGGGAACCCCATGGGCAGAGGGCAAAGGGAGGAGGTCGTGGGGGCACCCCAAAGGGTAAGTCAGTCCTGAGCAAGGGTCCCTGCCCGTCCTGGCTCCTCCACTCGCCCTTCCCCAGGCTGGCAGCGGGGGCAGGTCGGGGTGGGGGGACTGGCGGTTGGCCGGGCAGCAAGGTCATAAAAATAACTGAGGAGCTATTCAGGTCCTGCGGGGAGGGGGGTGAGGAAGGGAAGGCAGTGCTGGAGGTTGCCTCGCAAACCCTCGGCGTGACCTCGGTGCCGCAAACACAGCGCAGACCCCGGGCTTCCTCCACAGACGATGTCACGGTAATTGTGATTCCTGCCTGGAAAGGCCACGAGGGCTCTGCAGACCACCTGAGCTCCTGGCACGTTTTTGGGACTGGGCAGATCCAGGCTCTGGAAACTCCATCCTGGACCAGATTTTTTTTTTTTTTTTTTACTTTTTTCCTTCTTTCTTTTCCTTTTTTTCTTTAAACACCTCTTCTGTCTCTCCCTAGTATTCAATAATTGAGAAATATTTAAAGATCAGATTTACACCCACCAGGAAGTTACGTTTATGCTCCTTTTCCTGCAACTAAATATTTTGAGCTGAATGTGGCAGTGAGGAGGTGATAAAAAGCCACTCTCACAGGTGAACACAAGAGGAGGGAAAGTGATGGCCAAGGTCGGCCAGGGCTCCCCCCGAGCAATGAATGGGGCATTTGGCTGCGTTTGACACCATCCCTATCACTGTTCACAAACTTTATACTCCATCCATTTTGCTCGCAAAGGGACTTTGTGAAATTACTTTACTAACTACTGCTCCGAGAATGGAGAACTTTGTGGAGAGGTTTTTCCATGCTGGTGGGGTGCTGGGAGGCAGGAGGGGATGTGTCGGTGGCTCTTGGGCTGCTTCTGTTGTCATGTCCTGTTCCCCCTGGCATCCTCTCTACCCCCCTGGGGCAGAAGAGCCCGAGGGTCCCTCCGTGGGCTGCCAGGAGGCACTGGGAGCCCCAGGTGCTCCTGGACACCCAGGGGGATGATACCCAGAGGACGCCACCCCATGGGGAGCCCTGGCTGTGGAGGGGGTGCCGGCATGACCGACCTTCCCTTGCTTTCTCTTACAGGGGGGAGTGACAGATGACAAGAGCGATGATGGCAAATCCGTCTCCACCCTCAGTTTTGGTGTCAACAGACCCACCATTTCGTGCATATTTGACTGTAAGGCCCTGAGGGTTGGGGGGGAAGGTGAAATTCCCCTGTGGTGAGGGCTGGCTCGGGGTCTCTGCTGTGGGGGCCCCATAGCCAAGCATTGCCCATCCTCTTCCTCTCACCCCTCTTGAGTGCAGATGGACGGAAAGGGGGGTTTGGGCAAGGATGGGGCATGGCTCATCCCCCTGGGAATGTTGACATGCTCAGGGTCGGTGCTCTCTTGGGAAGCCACAGGAAGGATGAAGCCAAGCTGCCCTCAGACACGAGCCTGGGGCTGGTTAAAACTCCTCGTGCCCTCCACTCATCCCAGGACTCTTCTCTTAACTGTTTCTCATTTGCTCTCCAGGTGGGAACAGATACCACCTCCGCTGCTACATGTACCAGGCGCGGGATCTGATCGCCATGGATAAGGACAGCTTCTCAGGTGAGCCCAAATGCTCACATCCGCTTGTTTGTGCTTGTAATTACTGCTATAACGAGTGCTGGGGAGTAATGGGGTCTGTAAAGCAAATTTTGGGGTATTTATTGATGTGAAATGAAGAGTGTCTGACAGCCAAACAACGAAAGGCAGCAGCACGAGGCTTTCCCAAGGCAACCAGCCTGGTAGCTTGATTTCCCATCAGCAAAAAAAAGCGGAGTTTCAAGAGCTGTTATGTGAGAAACCAACCAGAAACCACAAGTTACCCAGGTCAGCCGTGAGTCAGAGATGTTTGCTTTGCTAATAGCTCCTTCTCCCCGACCGACCGAGGTGAAGCTGAAAGCCGGTGGCAAGGCTGGGTAACAGACTGCTCAGGGGCATGACAAATAAAACCAGAGCGGAGGGCAGGGATGTTTACTGTGGCACATCACCTCGAGCCCCCCCTCTGTGCAGTGCGAGCTGGGGGGTTGCAGGGAGGATGGAGGGCTCTGGGCTGCTGTTGAGATGGTGGAACATGGGGCAGAAACCTCCACGAGATGTGCTCAGAAAAAATAAAAAAGTGTGCAAGGGCGTAATTAGGACCTGGGAGCAGACAGGCACCTTCTTCTCTGGCTTCCTCATGAAGTTTCTGGTCAGATTTCTGTGCCCTCAGCATCCAGCTGGCTCCCAGCTGGTTGAGTCCTGGCCAGTCTCTTGCCCACCCTTGCAGGGCAGGGGGGCAGCAGGTCTCCTGGACATGGGGTTTGTGGAGGGAATTTGTCCTATGGTTTGGGGAAAGGATCAGGGCTGAAGAAGTAGAGACCCCTATTTATTAGGAATGAAAGAATTGATTGAAAATATGGTTGGAAAGGAAAATAACCTAACAGCGGCAAATCTGTAAAACGGTTCGTGTTTGTTTTCACGACCGAACATTAAATTGAGCTGCTGCTCCTCCGCTCTCCATCCTGGAAACTTTGCAAGGGGGCTGGGAGGCAATGGCTGGGGGGTTTCCTTGATGGAACCGATGCCTGAACCGGGCATCCTTCAGACTGGAGTGCAAAAAAATGCCCCTTCATGGAAAAAAGTGTCGTCCCAGGTGGAGGAAAGGGTGTCCTGGGCTTTGAGCAAGAAGCTTTCTGTGTCCTGCTGCACTTCTGAAACTGCCGGGCTTGAGCTGCTGTGGTCGGGATGTTCTGTGCTGAGCTCATGTTTTCTGGGTTAGGAAATCAAGTCAGAATAAGATATGGCACTTTATCTGTTGGGCAGCTCTTTGTTTTCTGGTGCTGAAGGGTGCTTGGGTGTAGGTGGTTTGGTTTTAGGATTGCTCCGTTTGCAGCGTGGCTGTGGAGGTGGGAGGATGTGCCAGGAGGGGTCCTTCGTGTTTGACCTGAGCAGGGACCAGCCTGGAGGGTCCCACATCCTCTTCCTCATGGCTGGGCCATGCCAGCCAGGTGGTCCCACGGCTCTTTGATGATTGTGACAAGAGCTGCCTTTGCCCACACCCGCTAATGCTTTGGAGGGTCGTCTGGAGGTGGGAAAGCAGGATGGGGGGGGATGTGGCTCTCTACCTGAAAGTCAGAGCCGGAGTGGGGGAAATGCAGAAAGTCCCCCGTCAGTTCATCGCTCTGTGGTGGGGGTCACACCTGAGATGTGAGCAGGTCCCGGGGCAGGTATCCCCGGAGCACCCCCACCCCTCTGCAGTGATGCCCGCAGGGAGGAGGCACCCAACATCCCTCCAAGGCTGTCACTGCCCATCTGCCGCGGGGATCTGCAGAGGGGCTGGGCGTGGGCATGCCCACCAGTGTGGGCACGGGGGTGACAGATCTCGGATGGGATCCAGGGACAGCCCTGCAGTGGGGAGCAGCCTGCGGGGACAGCCGGGCATCACCCTGCCAGGCAGCAGGACCACAGTCCCAAGGGGCTCCTGCTTCCCCCAATATTTTGAAGGAGAGGGGCTTGATGGGGGGTTGGCAGAAATGTCCCGCAGAGGTGCAGAGCACCCAAACAATCACCCAGTGTCTGCGCCCACTGAGGTCCCGTCTCCCCTCCACCTCCACAAAGGGTTTGTTGTTCGAAGTGGTGGGGACCGAGGTGATCTCATGGCCCCGATCGGCGGAGCGGGGAGGGGAGTCCCTTCCTTCGGAAAAACCCGGCCAAGGACAACATGAGTAACAACATGCCACAATGTGGAATTGTGATCTCCGCTGCCTTAACAAAGCATAAAGGAGTTCATTAAGGGGGCTTTACACAGTTATAAAAATAAACCTTCTGTGCACACGAGGGTCTAAACAAAGGGGCTTTATAGAGGCCTCCTTTAAAAAGAAGAAGAGGGGGGGGAAAAAAAAAAGAGCAAAAAAGCAAATCCAAATCCATGGTTTTTTTGTTTATTGTAACGCATTCTGCTTTCCTCTTACTGGAAAAAAGCGCGTAAGTGGAAAAGGTTCTTCCCAGCGTGAATAGTGCTCTCTCCAGCCGGCCACCTCGCAAACAGCCCCGGCTCATTAAACACGTCTGCTGAGGTCCGGACGCCAAGAAAGAAAATACACACCCACCCTTGGGCCCCCCCATCCCTGGAAGAGGGGAGGGAGGGTGGGGGACGCCGCCCTGCCCAGCCGACCCTGCCTCCAGGTGTCTGGGGGATGCTCCTCCATCTCCAGGGCAGGCAGGGCATGTTTTGCTCCCAGCATGAGCTCACAGTCTCAGGCCAGTGCTGGTGTGGGGGTGTTGGTGTTGTTTTGCAGGGTGGGGGGACCTCCTGGCATTGGAGGGGCTTGCACAGCAGTGGGTTGCATTTGTAGGGTCTGTTGTAAGCCAGTGGTAAGTGGCTTTGGGGTGAGCCGGGCGGTACCCCCGGGTGCTGCTGGATCCCTACCCGCTGTCTGGTGTCTCTGTGTCTTGTGGTGACACGTCATGCCGGGTGCTGGGTGGGGGATGTAACCTCTGTCCTCCCAAAAAGGCCCGTGGTGCCTCCTGCCACCATGGAGGTTGGGCTCTGCAGGCAACCAGAGCTCCGGGTACACCTGGGACCACTCCGGTGGGATGTGGTGGCCACGGGGGTCTCGTCCCTGACAAGGCCCCGTAGGTGCTGTCAGGTTCTGGAGGGTGTTCAGTCTCCACGGGGTCTTGCAGCGTCATCCCCTGGCGTGTTCCAAACCTCTCACCCAGCCCTTGGTCCTGGTTCTGCCACCACCCGTCCTGTCCCTGTGCCCAGTGCCACCGCAGGCTGGATTCCACAGCAGGTTTGGGCCACACGCTCTTTGAAGCTGTCTGGAAGGGAAGGTGTTAGAGAGGGCTCAGCTTTCATGTTTTTATGGTTAATTGTTCCCAGGCTTCCTATGTTAATTGCTTTGGTTGTTAAGGGAGGCTACTCCTCACTCTTAGCCGCTACCTCGCCTTGAGAAAACTCTGGCTTTGTCCCAGATTAGGGGTAAGACCCCTTGGTCCCAGCTCAGTGCCTAAGTACAGGGTCTGCCGAGACCCTGGAGTACCTGACGTCTGTGTGGGGCTGGCAGAGGTGGTGCAGCAGCCCCCAGGGAGACCCAGAGGCATCTGGTGTGGCCGCTGGGGACTGGGTGGGGTAACCCAGAGTGCTGGGAACCCCAAACCCTCCCCAAGACATGGATGTTACAAAAGCTTGTGCAAGGGGGATGCGAGGATGACTCCGGCCAGTTGCTGGCTGCATCCTCAGCTCCTGTCCCTTCTGGAGATGTTAAAGACCCCAGGAAGGAGGCAGTAACACCCCAGCCACCTTCTTCATGGTCCGGTCTTCACAGCATGGGCGGACCTGAAATCACTGCGCACCCACATGTGCAGTGCTGGTCCCTCCTGCATCGCCCCAGGAAAGTCTGGGTGCATCATGGAAAGGGTCTGTGCTCTCTGCTGAGCTGGGAGATGTCTGTGTTATCACTATGGAAACGCTCACCCTTTTGGGAGAAAACCCCACACCTTAGGGCAAGAGGTGATCCGTTTGTGCTGGTGGACAGGGTGAGGAGTCATGAGGATAACCTGGACCAGGACAGATCAAGTCAGACAGCGATGAAATGTCTGATGTTACAGAGGTGGAGTGCTGGGAGATGTGGCCAGGGAAGGTCACCAGCTGGAGCTATCACAAGCCAGAGGTTGCTCGAGTTAACATGGTCTCATGTAACCTCAAAAAGTTTTTGGCAAAAAAATCCTTCATCGGAGGTTTTTAAGGAAAGGAGGCTGCTGTGGGATAAGGAGGAAGGTCTCTGCATAGACAGACAGCTAAGCTGTGTGGGCTGCTGTGGCTGTCTTGTCCCGAAAAGGGTGGAACGAGCAGGGATCTGGATTGGACCTTTATGAGGAATAACTCCATAGGCCGAGAGTCTTCAGCTTGAAAAAGGTGTTTTAGGGTTGGCGTGATAGAAACCTGCAGAACCCTCAGTGTCAGTGAGGTGGGCGGGGTGGACTGCTCCTCCTCTCCTAACGCAAGAGATGGGGAGTCTCAGCGGCAGAGGGAGCTGGGTACTGCAAAAAGCCCTGAGAAGATGGTTCTTCATGTGGCTTTGAGTCCTCACTGGAGGATGTGGTGGGTTCAAGGGAGCCAGGGCAAGTCACTGGAAGACAACTGGGGTAAGTGTGGGAGAGCTTGGCCTCATTCTCTTCTCCGCTGGAGTTGCTGGGATCAGGGTGGGAATGTCATTGCTGTTCCTAAGAGACCCAGAGCTCCTTCAGCCTGTCCACAGCCTTCCCTGCACAGCCTGCTGGCCCTTGAACGACTATGAATTGCTTTCTCCTTCCGAGACCCGCAGCTCTAATTCATCCTTTGCCTCTTGTCTAACATCCCTTGCAGATCCTTATGCCATTGTCTCCTTCCTCCACCAAAGCCAGAAGACGGTGGTGATCAAGAACACCTTGAACCCCACCTGGGACCAGACACTCATCTTCTACGAGATAGAGATCTTTGGGGACCCCCAGAACGTATCTGACTCCCCTCCCAGCATCGTGGTGGAAATATATGACCATGACACCTACGTAAGTCAGCACACCATGAGCTGGGCCTTCATGGGGTGGGTGGGACGAGCAGATGGCATCGTCCTGCTTTCTGGAGTGCAATGCTGTAACATCTCGGGGTGGCTCAGACGTCGAGCTGGACACTCAGAAGATAAAAATTCAGCAAACGGCTCTGCTGTGACGTCCTTGGTGGCCCCGCTCTACTTGTCAAAGCTGCATCTACATCACTTTGTGCAGAGTGGCCGCATTAACTGTATTTCCTTGTGGAAAAAGCTTGGGACAAGGTTTAAAGCAGTCGCACAAGTAGAGGAACACCCACTGTCGTTTGCTGAGCTGCCCAAAGGTATCCAGAGGTAGTGATGGCACCTGCGGGGGCTGGTGAGAGAACCTCGAGTCCCTCCTAGGAAAACTGGGCTGTAGCTTGTCCCAAGAGCAAGTAAGAGCAGTGTGTGAGTGAAAACCACATAGAATACGTCTCAGGAGCTTCTTGTGCACTTTCTGCCCTCCCTCCTCCAACAGGCACCATCAGGAAGCAGCAAAGGCGACTGAAGACCCCATGGCAGAGCAGTACATGGGCTTTTTAAGAGCTGCTGATACTTAATGCTGTGCTTGGAGCTCCTGCTCTGGAAATCGTGTGGTACCGTAGGGATTCCACCTCCTGTTTAAGCCAAAATGCATACAAAAGAGTGTATTTCTAGTTCTAGTAGTTACAGGGAGGAGTTTGAAAGCTTGAGTCTATATGGGCGTCCAGACCATCTTTTTTTCTGAACTGGTCCCATAATGGTTCAGACATTGAGCCTGATTTCTGAGTGACGGGGTCTCAGATGAGATGCGGGTGCGTGGTGACGGACTCCACCGGGAAGTGGGGTGGGAGGAAAGCTCCTCGTGCCTGTGATTGCCTTCCAGGGCGCGGATGAGTTCATGGGGCGCTGCATTTGCAAGCCCAGCCTGGCACGCTCGCCGCGGCTCTCCTGGCACCCGGTCATCAAGGCGAACAGAAACGTTGGGGAGCTGCTGGCTGCCTTCGAGCTGATTCAGAGGGAGAAGGTGAGCTGCCTGTCCTGTCTCTAATTGCTAGCTTCTTCCCTTGGAGCCTCCCAGCACCCGGCAGGATCCAACCTCTGCTCAGCGCTGAGCTGTGCCCGCCTGGGCTCAGCACCTCTCCGGCTGCCTGGCCTCTGTTTCCCGAGGACAGCTGCTCCGGGCAGACCTGGCTGCGGTGCTCGGTGCTGGTGCACCCCTGCCGTGCGATGGGAGGCTTCAGCAAGGCCAAGGGAAAGGGGCTTGGGGCCAGCCCAGCTTGGGCTGCTGGGTACCAGCTCGGGAGGCACCACTCACCCTGCCAGCCTGGCCGGCTGTGGTGCTGAGCTCCAAGCCTCAGCATCTTTGCACTGCGGGAAGAGCCTGGTGCATTTGGCCCCAGGTCACTGCCCTTTGCTCCGAGTTAGACTCTGGAGGGGGTTTATGAGAGCCAAAGCGGGCGGTTACTCCTGCAGCAAGCTGCTGTGCTCAGTGCTGGCCGTTCGTGTAACGAGCCACGGGGGCAGGAGGCTGTGCTTTGAGCCAGCCCGGGCAGGAGAGACTCCTCATCATGCCCCAGCGTGCTCCCCTGTGCTTGCCCACCATCGCTCTCCCCCTGCATGCACTACCCCCTCGCCTCTCTCATCTCTGGCTTTTCCACTGGCCGAGGTGCCCGGCTGCAGCCCAGATGTGCCTCAGTTCCAGGGAAAGTGGATGGACTGGGAGGCTGAATCTCTCTGCCCCATTCCTCCCTCCCAGCCCCGAGGTGCTAATTGGGAACGAGGGTCCCGCAGCTCCCTCCTCCCTCTCCGATGTGGGTCCCAGCTCTGGTCCCGGAGGGTGCTGTGCCTGCTGCCGCAGCTGCCGGGGTGGGAGCGGGGGGTGCAAACCTACTGCACCAGCGAGGGCTGCTGGGTGGGGGCCAGGAGACGTCTCTGCTCTCGGGATGAGGGAGTGAGCCTCCGTGCAGCCTCTTCTTCCTCCTCACCTTGCTCAGATGTTACTGAACCGGGTGGGGAAGATCTTGGAGAGGGAAGTTCTCTCCAAGGACCCTGTTTGGTTCTAGCACAAAGCAGCCACATGGATTTGAGGCTCTGCTCGTGCCTCCTTGTTGGGAGGAGAGCCCTGCACTCGTGCCCAGGCTTTTTGGAGCCCAGCACTGGGGGTGAGGGGGGCAGCGTGCAGCTACGAGAGGGCTGACGTTTCTCTACCAGATAAAGCTGAGTTGGCACCAGAAGTGCAAACGCAAAGTGTGTGTTTTTTTCTCCGCAGCCAGCTGTCCATCACATCCCCGGCTTCGAGGTAATGCCATGACCCTGTTCGCAGTTCCTAGGCCGTGTCCCTCAAACCATCCCCTCTGTACCCCTACAGAGCTGTGGGGTCCCAGCACCATCAGCGGCTCTTGCAGAGATTTGCAGTGGATTCTGTCTGCAGCCCTGCTTCTGCAGGCAGTGTGTCCATCCTGTTATTTTAGGGTGAAGGAATCCCCATGTAGAGATGCCAGTTTCCTTCAGTGGATGGTAAAGAGAGCTGGAGGGAGTGGGGCAGCTCACTTTTGACCTCTAAAACAGGGGTGCCCCATTTCGGATATAATTCCTCAGGTGTCAAACACACCGTAACCCTCCTGCCCTGCGATAATTTCAGCGTTCCCACTGCGAGGGGCTGTGCTTCCTACGCCTCCAGCACATTTCCTTCCCTACAACCTGGCTTAGCAAGGCCATTAACTGATGCTGGATTTTAAATGGTTTTAAGTCACCTGCATTGATTTCTTCTCAAGCCTGGGGGTGGTGGTGTGCAGGAACGTGGAAAGCATCCTTGGATGCCTTAGGATGGGTTTATGGATGAGAATTGCTCTGACTCTGCTTCCCTTCTCTCCTCCAGAGTGAGCTGTCCTCCAGTCTGGATGAGGTGAGTCTGTAAGATTTAGTTGTCTCTTCATCTTGGAAATTGTTAAAATTGTGCCTCTGTGGGGCAGCCACTTCTTTTCGGATGAGTCAAGCCAATAACATCAGGATTTTAGTAACATGAGCGATCACCAGCAGGACAGGGGAGATGGGCTCCGTGCTTAACCCAGCAGGTGTTCCCGATGACAGGGCATGTCGGGTAACGTTTAACCTTTGTGGGATGTGTGTGCATGAGGTCTGCTGGTGTTCAACCCTTCCAAACAAAGCATGCCAAAACCGAAATGCTGGGCTGATCTTTGGCTGGACCTCAGCTGAAATCCCGGTTGAAAAGTTTGCAACTTTTCACGGGGAATTTGCTGTGAGCCGGGGCACGTGCTGGGCTGTTCCAGTAGCTCTGAGGGAAATAAATAATCTCATCAGGATCCCAAGCTGCTGCTTGGGCAACATGTCAGAGCTGCTTTCCAGACCTTGTGTGTCCTACAGGGCAGGTCACAGGCTGAACCAAGCGGTGCCAGGGCTGGCTGGTGTCTTGGACAACACGAGGCAGGGAGGGGAACAAGGGGCACATCTGCCTGAGTGTTGTGGTGGCCCTGGGAGCCACTTAACCCCAAACCCGGGGAGATGAGCGAGGAGGGACCTGGGGCATACAAAGAGCCTGGCCACATTTCCATGAAAGGTTGGATGGGATTTCTTCCTCCCAAGCAGCCTTTCCTGATGGTGTGGGGCTCATCTTTGTGCTCAGCTCGTGCTGAGCTGGATCAGCTTGTGTAAACATAACCATCTCTCTGCTCTTTCTCCTCCATTTCTTGTCACTGCCATTTCTGGACGGGGCACTCCACAGCTCTGCACCCCTGCCTTGTTCTACGAGGGGCTCCTCCAATGGGTACCTTTTATGCTCAAACACTTGACTCTCCTCTTCTCCTCTGCCTTTGCCAACCAAGCAAAGTCCCAACAGAGATGCAGAGACAACAGCTCCTTCAGACATGGCCTGGCCTGACCCACCTGCCCTGCAGGAGCCCCCCCCCCCCCCGACCAACCCCCCGAGGCTGCATCCAAAGGGGTGATGCCAGCCCAGGGCCTCCAGTGCCCTTAGCAGGAGATAACAGGTTGATGGTGAACCTGGCTCACACGTGCATCGTTCAGGCTCATGATGCGTCTGAACGACCAGGCTGGCCCCAGAACCTCCTGCTGCTGCATTTCTCTTTGGTGCAAATGGGAGTAAGCCTTCTGGGGCCAGACCCCCTCCAGGCACTGGGGTTTAAGCCCCTCTTGAAACAACGTGGCCCAGCTGCTCACTCAGACTGGACGTGTTTCCAGCCACTGCTTTGACTGGGCTGATCTGTGCTGATTTTCACTCATCTCTTTTCCAACCCTGTATCAAAGTCAGGGTTGGACTAGATGATCTCCAGAGCTCCCTTCCACCCCGATTCCCTCTGACTTGCCCTTGTTCAAACATCCCAGCTGCCAGCAGACCCCACAGGTCTTGTCACGGATGTCCCCTCCATCCCGCCTGCTGTGTCTGGGTTGAGAGCTGTGTCTGGGAATTGCTTGTTCTCCGCTACCACCCCCATCCCTCCCTTGCTTCTGCCTCATCCCCAGGACTCACTGCTCATTTCTGTCCCATCTGGTGAAACATTTAATGCTTGTACATTCAGCTGAGACCCAGGAGAATGACTGCAAAACAACAGGGATTGAGAAGGTCTTAGAAATGGCTAGTGCTCACTGAAGACGTGACAGTGTTAGAAGCCAAGCATTCACTCTTGGCTTTCAAAGCCACTTTTGAACCTGGAGAGGATGGGGGGCAGGCAGGAGCTCTTGGAGAGGATGGGGGGCAGGCAGGAGCTCTTGGAAAGGATGGGGGGCAGGCAGGAGCTCTTGGAGAGGATGGGGGGCAGGTAGGAGCTCTTGGAAAGGATGGGGGGCAGGTAGGAGCTCTTGGAGAGGATGGGGGGCAGGCAGGAGCTCTTTCCTCAAGGCTTTCCCCTTTTCCCATACAGATTTGTCAGAAGACAGAAGGATTGAAATGATCTTTAGTCCAACGACAATAGATAAATGCAACACATGATATTTGCATTGATGAAGATTTAGGTGCCCTGTTAGGGAAAAAAACCTCCCATTTTGGGAACAGACTGTGCAGCCATCTCACAGGGACTGTGTGGAGTTTGAGCCTGCCTTGGGGTTTGGAGATGGGCTAGGTGACTTCTAAATCGCATAATCTCTATAAACTAAGTTGTATAATCTTTATTATGCAATTTAAATGCAATTTAAGCACATTTAAGGCTGGAAATGAACATATGTCACTGTACAAGGACAGACTGAGACTCTTCTTGGTTCGGTCCATGCTTGGTGTTCCCTAAGTGTTAAGGGTCACAAAGAAAAGCTCTTCATGGGCCATTTGGTCTGTTCGTCTACCCCAAGGGAGGACCAGCTCATGCTGATGGTGCAGTGTCCGAGCAGCCTGACGTTAAGGCTCTGGCTATGGAGGTGTGTTACCAGAAGTGCCGAGCACCCAAGCGATGCTGGGGATGCTCTGCTCCTCTCCCTTCTCCTTAGTCATCTCCCCCCCCCCCAGATAACCTTCCCTTTCCCTGCCGGCACTAACCACTTCTGGAGCATGTGGTCCGTGGGAGGGAGGACTGCCTGCCCCAGATTTACTGGCTGCCCCATGGGGGAACCCCGATATCTGCCTCAAAATGAAGTTACCGAAAGTCTCCCGCTAACAAGCAGCTTGATTCGCCAGCCACCAGCAATTGCCAATGAAAATTAAAGCTTAGCGTCTAGTATAGCTAACATGCCACCGTGAAAAATCCCTTTGTAGGGCATTTATATACATACATATATAAACCTGAACCAATCCTATAATTGGAATACATATACACACTTAATTTAATGCAATAATACTCCAGCCTGAAAAGAATGCTGGTCTCCTAAATTGGTTCCAACTGCCCTTGGATGAGGGTTGCATTTTTAGAGGTTTTGCTTTCATTCCTGCCTTTTTGGTGACTGTGAACTCGAAGGTGCAGGTCAAGAAGAACCCGAATGCTGGGAGGGCTCAAAGCCCATCCTCTGCGAGCGGCTGGGGAGGCCTGGCTCCCTGATTTCCTCCTCTGTGAAGGCAAATTTTGAACCCCTCACCTGCCATCCCGATTTGTTCTTGCCCTGAAGGAAACGTTCTGTGTGCACTGCGCATGGACGCCTTTATCTGAGCCCTGTGCTGGGGCTGGCGGCTCGGCGGCTGCTGGTTATGGTTTATAGAGCTATAAGCAGCCCTGAGTAGGAACAACAGCCCCTTCCTGCAGCCGGGGGCAATGCTGACTCTCCGTCCCATGGTGCTGCTACCACTAAATTCCCAGTTTTTGGGAGTTGGTCACAGCATCTCCCTCTGTCCAACTCAAGGAGCTGTATTTCACTAACTCACCCCCTGCTGCTGCTTTGTCCCCTCTCATCGCTCTGCAGAACGGTCTCACCGTGGTCCTGGTGTGGGGTAGATGCGGTTTCATCCCCTCAGCCCCTACAGGAGGCTGAGCCTGGATGCAGGGCAGATCCCTCTTAGGACCCTTGAAAAGGCTCAGGGGTTGCTCTCAGCAGTAGATGTTGGTCTTTTCCAGGGTCAGATTAAAGGGAGAGAAGCAGTTTGCAAACACATTCACCCCTTCCCCCCTGCCCAGCCCTCATCTCCTCCTCTCAGGCTGTCCTGGACTTGTGGGGGAAGATAAGTTTTGCAGAGGAGACTCTGGGGGGCGCAGCGTGGGGAGGGGCAGGCGATGGGGTTGCTGTCCCGTTGTGACGTGACCTGATGTGCCCTTGGCATCTCTGCTCCCCGCAGTCCGCCGACTCCGACCTGCCGTACCCCCCGCCCCAGCGGGAGCCCAACATTTACATGGTGCCCCAAGGAATCAAACCTGTCCTGCAGCGCACGGCCATCGAGGTGAGGGATGGGGAGCGCGTGAGGCTGCTCGCCTCCTCGCGGAATCGCACCCAGAACGCGTGTCCCTAACGGGGGGATGAGGCTCAGAAATGGGATCCAAGGCAGACTCTGCGGATGCTGAGTCCCACCAGTGCTGGGAGCGGGTTCTGCTCATGGGTTATCTGTCAGAAGATGTTAACTTGCTGGGAAAACATTCTCACCAAGCAGTCGAGTTCTAGGGCAGAGCACAGCCCTGGACTACGCTTGGTTTTTAGGACAATCTCCCTCACACCAGGATGATATTTGCCCAAACCAGAGATGCTCCATTAATAGATAAGCGGTTGTGGACCTGGTGTATTGGTGCATACAGAGAAATGTTTGCTGTACGACCTGGCTTCTCCCAGCCCCAGCTGTCCCACGTGGTTGATTCATCTCTCCTTCATGGTGGGCCAACCCTCAGGTTTACCTCCCTTGCTTAGAAGCTCAGTGAGAGGCCTGGAGGCAGACCTCTGGCTCAGTCTTTGCTGTCTGTTCCCCTCACCCTTCAGATCCTGGCCTGGGGGCTGAGGAACCTCAAGAGCTACCAGCTGGCCAGTGTCACCTCGCCCAGCCTGCTGGTAGAGTGTGGGGGCCAGCTCGTGCAGTCCTGTGTCATCAAGAACGTCAAGAAGAACCCCAACTTTGACATCTGCGTGCTCTTCATGGAAGTGGTGAGGACCTGGTCCCCACCCTGCAGCGATGGGGTCGTAGCAGAGCTGGGTGGGAAGGACCTCTGCAGGTCCCATAAAAAAATCCATCTCATGGTGAAGCTAATTCTGTTCTGCTCAGCCTCGGTTCCCTCTGGGGGTGCAGAGCAGCTGCCCTGCATGGTTACGTGGTCCCTCCCCTCTGCCCACAGCGTTTACCCAAGGAGAGCCTGTACAGCCCCCCCATCATCGTCAAAATCATCGACAACAGGCCGTTTGGCCGAAGGCCCGTGGTGGGGCAGTGCACCATCCGCTCGCTGGAGGATTTCTACTGTGACCCCTACCAAGAGGAGACGGACGGTCCCCAGGAGCACTCGGGTATGTGCTGCCACGAGGGCCGTGCTGGCTGCACAGCCCTGCCCGTCCCTGGAGGAGCTGTGAGTGGCTCTGTGCGTCCCTTTTAGCTCACCCCAGCTGTAGGTCTGGTACAAAAAGCCCAGGAGGTGCCAAGGAGGAGTCCAGCTCTGGGGTTGGTTGGTGAGATGGGTTGTCCCTTGGCCAAGCTGTTCAACCCCCATGAACATGAGCTTTGGCTGGTGTGAAGGCTCTGGGCAAGGTTGAGATCGGTCCTGGAGGTTGATCCCAGGGTGGTTTGGCTTTGGGGTTTCTGACAGCTGGATGTCCTGGTCATGCTCCTGCTTGCTCTGGTTGCAGATGATGTGAGCCTCACGCCCAGGGATGACGTCCTCATTGACATCGATGACAAAGAGCCTCTAATTCCTGTCCAGGTAGGGAAAAAAAATTCCCTTGTTTCTTACTTTGTGTGATATGGGGGAACATGTGCGGGTACAGGGCAGGGGTAGAGAGCAATGCAGATGTGGGGTCACGTCTGGTTGTACCCTTCCTTTCGCAGCTTCCACCTCTGTTTTCACTCCCTCTCCTCCACCACACCACAAGGAACAACCACAAACTCACCCTTCTCCCCCATGTTTAATATGAGGTGTCGGATTTGCTTTTTGAAGGGGGGGGGAGACACCAGACTCTCTCCATGCCAGGCTCCTCCCTTCAGCGTCTCTTCCTCAAACGTGTGGTTTGCTGTGAGACCGAAGCTCTGTGGCCATCCCCGTAGGGCTGTGCTGTGCGGGATGCTCTCTGGGAATGACAAGAGCTGACAGCCTTGAGGGGCCTCACCCCAGCACCGCAGAGGGTGAACTGGCGCTGGCAGATGGGACGGTTCGCCCCAGGCCACACTGAAGCGGAGGTTCCCTGTGGCTCAGTTGTCCACAACCACACGGCCAGGTCTCCTCTCCCCGGGTTTCTCTTTGTTTGCAGGATGTTCTGCTGCTCCCAAACCCACTCGCTGCTTTCAGCAGCTCCAGTTTCTCTGCAGAGGGTCACGGTGGGGACCCTGATTGCAGAATATCCCCTACGGGCTTTAGCAGGGAGGGAGGGATGTGCTGCTGCTGTGGCAGGGAGCAACCTCGTCGGTGCCACGAGTCTGAGGGGGCTCAGCTGTCCCTCATAGGTGGGTGAGGCCACACTGGTGACACTAGCCCTGCTGGTGCTTCATATTTCTATAAGCCCTTGGGTTTCTTCACCAGCAGATGTGTCCTCTGCGAGTGCTGACGTGTGCGTGTGTGATGCACAAGTCCGTGGGTGAGCCTGACTGCTCGGGGGCAGCTGGAAGTGTTGTCAGAGGCATTTGGTGGAGCTTTTCATGGTCCCCTGTTCCCTTTGGTGTATTTAATGCGCTGGCATTTCCTTCCTCCCTGTTTTAAAGGTTGTGGGTGCTGTGTGGCACCCCGGGCTAGAGAAGCCTGAGCTTTCTTTAAGAGCTCTGCCCCTCAGGTAAGCCTCTTGCCTTGTCTTTCACTGCCCATAAAAGCAAGATGGAGCATTTGGGCATCGCTGCCTCTGCTCTTTATTCATCTCCATGGTGGCCCCTCAGTGTTTCTGTTCACGAGGACTTTACAATCCACAGATCCGTGCTGTCAGGTATCTGCGGTCGTGTCCCAGGGTGGGCTCAGACTGGGCTCCCAGTACCGGGCTGTCCCCGGAGATTCAGAGCTGGAGCTGCGCCTCTCTCCTTGCTAGACTGTCTGCTTTAGGTTTGGGCCGTGCAAGCCCTCCCTGCGGCTGAGCAGGCATTGCTTGAGCAGGAGTGTGCCTTGCATGCTGCAACCTCTGCCCCGTTCAAGGCTTTCAGGCTTTGGAGTAAGGAAAAAAAAAATCAAGGTTTTGTCCAGCACTCGGCAAAAGCTGTGGGTGTGGGACTCCAGCCCGTTGTGGTCTTGCCTGCAGCTGGCCCTGCTCATGCCTACCTATCCCAAGCACTGATGAGATCCAGGTTGGTGCTCTCAGGCAAGGTCACCCGCGGTCCCTGCAGCGAGAGCTGGCTTTCGGGTTCCCCACGAGGAGGGACGTTGGGATGCTCAGCTCCCTGGGACACTGGCAGCTTGTCTCGAGGTTCTTCAGTATCAATTAGGAACTGGACAGTGGAGTTTAAAAATATTGGCCCAAGTGAAATAGTGTCGTCGAAAGGAGAAAAGCAACTCCGGACAGAAAATATTACTGACAACCTAATCGGCTTTCTGTTTGCTTGCCATCTGCGGATTTGTCTTAATAATTTACAATTGTGCTTCATCTTGTATCAGTAAAGTAACTGGAGCATGTCTGTACAAAACACACCAAAATGAGTCTTGGAACAGGAACCTTCACTTCTGCAAATAAAAAATCCCCTTTTTCTAGCCTAGTTCAGAAAACAGTTGGGAGAAAACTGAAGGGACAATGTGCGTAGGAGGGCTGGGGTGCAGGTCATGCCTTTATCTCTGATTTATCTCATGATGCTTCTGTGCATCTCATGTCCCTTTGCTGCAAGGCCCTCTGCAGAGACAGTGGGCTAAGACCCCCAACAGGAGTTTTGCTGGCCCCCTCCTGACCCACGGCCACAGATGGGGCAGCAATGGGTGGCCTGGTTTGGCATCTGCAACGCCAGCAAGTTGCGAAGGGATCATTTCTTATTTTTTAAAAAGAAAAATCTACCCGAATTTCAAATTAGTTTGACTAAATTTTTTTTTTTTTTTGGACATATTCAGACATCGACAGTTTAGATTCTCCCCCTTTATTTATTTATTTTTTGGGGGTCAGTTTTCAGTCAGAAGGGTGTTGTGTAGCAAAACAACAACCTGCAGCACTTCCAGTGTGCAAGACTGCTCTTGGAGGGCATCAGAACAACCTCCCCCACGCTGGTCCTCCGCTGCCTTTTTCTGAGGGCAAAACCATTTGTTAAACGCAACTGATTTCCTAAAACATTTCCTTTCCTCTGACCTCCATCTGCCAGCACCTTTCCCACCCCTGATTTTTCTGCGCCTTCAGCAGGGTCCAGACCCGCAGTCGCTCCTGCTTCTTGTCCCGTGACTTTGGTGGAGAAAACAAGAGGCAAAAGCAATTCCCTCTGGGAACGCAGTGTTTTGACCCAAATTTGCTTTCTTGCTGGGAGTCTGAGCGGCCGGGGATTGCGCTCAGCACCGGCCCTGGCTGGGTGATGCAGGGCGCTTGCAGCCCGCGTCACTAATTACCCTTTTACTCTGCTTAATGGAAATTCCCCTGCTTTGTTTTGCCAGCGGTTTATTAACTCGGTGGCTGCTTTTTTGAGGGAAAGATTCCTCCCATAAATATCCTTTATGAGAGCCGCGGGCGACGGCTCTGCTGGGTGCGGTGAGGGGGCTGCGGCCACCATGGGACCTCGGCTCGGGGCTGGCGTGGGGTCAGGGTCCTCTGAACCGGTGCTGGAGGTGCCTGGCCAAGGTTCTCTTGGATGTTCATGCTCTACGGGGCTGGTGGGGCTCCCAGTTTGCACCATTTCCTCTGGTTTTGCTGTACAGGCAGGATGGAGGGAGCACCCTGGGGTGTCCCCACACTTTGGTGCAGGTTGGGGGGACTCCCTGCCTGGCCTCTGCCTCTGCCCAATGTTGCTTGAAGGGCTCTGATCAGATTGCCATGGCTTTTTAATCAAAAGGCTGCTTCTTTTACAGATTTTTTCTTTTCTTTGGGCACTTTGTAACGGTGAAAAACCAAGACCCGTTTTTCATGTTAATTTTGCAGCACTTCATTCACTTTCAGTGCTTCCCCCCGGGACCCATCCACCAGTTCCCTGTTTTTCCCAGGTTTTGTTGCACCTGGAGGTGAGGGCAAGGCAAGAAAGAGAAACCCAGGGCTCTTCTTCTTACATTTGTGCTCCAAAAAATGTCAGAATTTCAAATTTCTTTTGGCTTCCACCTTTTCTACTGCAGTTAGTTTGGAAAAGAAAATGAGAAATTGTCCTTCGAAGCTTTTTCCCCCCCCCCCCATCTTTTGACCAGAGTTAACTGTGGAAATGCTTGTTGCTGGCATGGGGTGTGCAAGGCAGAGATCATAGGTGCTGGGTAGATGTGTGGGCACCTGCATTTTAGGGACCTCCATCAGTGCTGAGGTGGTGTTTTGGCACCGTCCATCGCTGGGGAACCTCTTAGAGATGCTGGCCCAGAGGTGAAGGCAGCTGGGCAGGGGTTTTGGGTAGTTTAGGAGGCAGAGCAGGATCGTGGTGTGCAGGGAACTCTTGCACACGCAGCTCAGCACTGTGCTAGGTGTTGGTCACGTCTGTGGAGTGGTCAGAGGTGGCAGAAGGTGACGGGAGAGGTGGGAGGAGAGGGGCAGCCTGCTTCTCCTCCGAGCCTGTCTCAAAACCTGCTCCTCATTAGGCTAATTTGGAGCGAGGCCGAAGGCTCTGTTATTGTGTGTACGCGGTGCCCTGGCACGGTGGGGCTGTTTAAATTGCAAACAAGAATTAATCCCCTCCTCAGATGTGGTGGTGCGTCGTGGGGAAAGCGTTGCTTCGCGAGCCACACCCGGTCACCGCAGGCGCCACAGGATCTGGCCTTGCTCCCCCCGTCCCCTCCCTCCCACCCCGCGCAGCTCCAGGCAGCAGCCGGGTGAGGGAGAGCCACGCCGAGGGCCAAGGGGACCCTTTCAGCTGCCTGCACTCACTCAGGGCCGGGCTGGTGGATTCCCCGTGGGCAGGTTGTGATGGGAGGAAGGAAAGTAGCAGTGCCTCCAGCTCCCAGCCTCTCCAAAGCTTTGCTCCGGACGCTCTTGTCCAAACACACGTTCTGCTCATTACCAGTTTTTAAGGTCAGTGCAATATCTGAGTGCCCTGGCAGAAGCTGCAGGCACTTCTGATGACGTGCCAGATGCAGATCTGTCTATCTTTTGTCTGAATTATACTCCACCACTCCCCCTTCTTCAGAAATTTGTGTGCTTTCTACCCAAATTCATGGAAAAACGCTCTTTCCCTGGCTCTGAGGTTCTTCCTCGAGACTTTGGGGTGCTCCTTGTCCCGACGGAGACCCATACACCATGAGGGGTACACGGATCAATGTTTCACCTTTGGTACAGCTGGCTCTCCACTACTTGCTTGGAAAATCAGGCCCGCTGTCATGTCCACAGCAGGCTGGGATCCATCCCAGGAACCTCGTGTGCCCCCAGCACCAGGGATGTGACTCTGCTAGAGTTAGAGCTCTGCAACCCGGAGATGGCCCTTGGTGGCCCTGGTGGCCAGGCTCTCTTCTGGCAGGAGGAAATGAGGTTTCCTACTGACCTGGAGGCAAAAGAAGCATTTTTGGAAGGTGATAATTAGAAAATGGGGCCCCTGTCAGGGAACAGAGGGCTGTTGGCAGCCAGCTCCTCAGTGTTTCTCTGCCACTGCTTCCGGGTGGAGGACCTGTCACCACCCTGGAGATGCTGCAGAGCAAGGAGAGCAGTTACTGGGTTTGGGGCTGCCGGTGGGGGAAGACACATCTTCCTGCAGCAGCTTTGGTCCCTCTCTTGGTGCTGCCGGAACCGTGGGCACGGAGCATCCTGGGCTGAGGCCCGTTGGGGAGGGAGCCGCGGTCCTGGTTGGTGCTGGTTTGGAGAAGTTGGTGACAGCTGATCCTCTGCGAGATCCCCAAGGCTTGTCCCATGGGCTGCCTGTTCTAAAGCGCTCTCTGAGCGTTGCCTGCAGGTGATCCTCGGTTTCTTTTCCTTCTTGATACTTGCTTCTGGGTCAGCTTTTGGCTGGGATGTGCAGAAGTAGGCCTGTCTGTAAGGAAACGCACGTCCCCGGCTGCAGACCTCATCCTTAGGGCACTCAGGCTTGGTCCAACTATTAGCAAAACATTCAGGAAGGCATTTATGGGCAGTGGGTACAGAGGACGAAGGTGAAAACCTTCCGGCCTCTGACGATGCCTGTGAGGAAGAGGAGGGTTGTGGCAATGAGTGGTGGAGGTGAAGGTAAAGGGAGGCACCTCCGGGGTCCCTCAGCCTTAGGTTGCAGAGTGAAGTGAGGTGAGCTTTTGCTCATGCTTGACTTTCCTTTAAGCAAAATAAATGACACCACATGTTGAATTAAGTAATTTTTATTTATTTTAAAACATCCAGCAAAGGTCAGAAAAATATTTCCCTAGCAATGTCCTCAGACCTGAAGGCAGGGCCTTCTTCCCTAAAAATAGTTGCGGGCAACAAGTTATGAGCCGGGTTTCCTGCGATGCCCGAGCCGCTCAGCTCTTTGCCCCCAGGGAAACACGGAGCTCGAGGAGCTCTGCCTCTCCCAGACCTCACAGGGACTTCATCATGATGTTACCAAACCTGCTCAGCTCAGCCTTTTGGGACACACACACACACTTTTAGGCAGGCGTAGACAGCGTTTGCTGCTCGGGGCCGGGGCAGCGGCGGTGGATCGACCCCCCTGCAGAGGTCCCAAAGGAAGGAGTGAGACAGAGAACCCCACCCCTGCGATACTTTGTTCCCTGGGGCAGTTTAAAACCTACTGAAAGCATCTGCAAACTCAGAGCAAACTTGGGGAACAGTTTAAATGGGTGGTGAAAGGACAAGAAGGGGGAGAGGGACGTTTCAAAAGCCAAAACACTTCGCTGCAGCAGTTTTAAAGTGGAAGACTTTGACATTTCTTTATTGAAACAAACATTTCGCAAACAAAACACCCGGCAACGAATTGAGTTATTCAGCTTGACCCCAGATTAATTCTTCTGTTTCTTTGTTTGTCTTTCACTTTTGCCCTTTGTTTGGGGAGCACAGGGGGGAGGGAGCTTGTTCATGGAGAGCCAAACCAAAATTCCCACCATCTCCCTCCCTAATCTCTAAGTTTTGGCCCTGAATGCTGTTCCTCCCATGCCCACCCTCTCCTGGTGGCAGACATGGGGTTGAGGGGACATTTTCTGACACCCCGCAGCCATCAGGATCCCTCCAACCCTCTCTGCTCCCCTCTGGGGCCAGGTTTGGAGGGTGCAGGAGGAGTCCCAGTGTGCAGATTCCATCCTACCCCTTCTCCCTGGGAAAGGCGAGGGGTCCCAGGCCAGGAGCTCCCGCCCGGGGCCGCAGACTCCGTACCACTTGCTCTTCCCGTGGTGACCTTGGAAGCAGGAGCCAGGATTGTTCCTGCCCGTGCATGTGTGCATGGGTGTGTTTCATTGTGTGGCTCCAAAGCCTTTCTCCCTCCTTGCCAAGCCTGGCTTTGGTCCCTCCTCTGATGGATGACTGGAACAAAGGATCACTTTGTTGTCCTCATCTGAAATAGAGAAAACAAACAGACGCGAAACCCCTGTGCTCTGAGGTTGCTGAGCGTGTTGTCCATCTTGTACGAGTGGGGTGAGAAGTTCAGCCCGAGGCCTGTTTAAAACAAGTCTTACGTGCACATGAACTGGAAACATCGTGGTTACTGAGTGCGAGGAAAGAAGCTCCTAAAACTCATAGAAAAGCAATTTTTCTGCAGCAAGGTCTCCTTGGTTAAGCCCTTCGAGTTTGCTTCTCTGGGAGATGCACCCGGAGTAGGGATTTGCAGGGGCTGAGCACATGCGAGTGGCTGCTGGCTCAGCCCTTATCCCTGCCCACTCTGCCCCCACAGCCCCCTCTTGTTCTCCACACTCTTTCCTGGGTCCTCAATCCCACGGGAAGCAGATGGGAAGGACAACCATGAGGCCCAACTGCAGCCCCAAGGGATGAGCAGATACTTGTTCCTTCTGCTTGTTGGTGAAACAGTCACAGAGGAGCTGCGTCCCGCTACCCTCCCAGAGCTGCAGGGGTGTCGCAGTGGGAACTGGGAATCCTCCCCCCATGAAGCAGCTGTAAATTCAGGGTTTTCAGCTTGACCCGAGGTCTGAAGCAGGTCTGGTTCCATGGTTCAAAAGCAGCATGTTCAGGGCCCAGCCCGAGCTGGCGAGCAGGGGGAGCTCTGTCAGGCTTGGCCTGATGCTCAAACCCAGCTGTTTTCTGGTGAGAACATCTCATTTCTCCCCCTTCTCCATCTCGAAGGAAACACCTTGCAAGGCAGAAGCAGAGCTGCCGCTTGCTGCCCAGGGCAGGGGTAGGTGACGGCAGCTCTTGGTTTGCCAAGGACAAGCTGCGCTTGTGCTTGGCGTTTCGTTTGGAACAGACCTTGGTCCTGAGCTCTCCTAATCCCTTTCTGTCAAAACCACCCTGGGTCAGACCCCTCCCTGGCTCCTGCGACGAACCTGACCCGCTGCGTTTGCGAGCGCCCAGTGTGCACAGGAGATCCCGCCCCGCGCTGGGAAATGTTAACAGCTTTTCTGTAACGTGGATTTTTGCTGCAGTTTCCCTTTCATACCCCATTTATTCTCCATGGCCATTCAAACCCATTGGATGAACATCAGTGAAAACCCAAACCCTGCTCTCGCGCTCCCCTTGTCTGGGGAGACCCCACCCTTATAACCCAGGGGAGGGGGAAGGTGGCACTCTTCGGGTTCATTCATTTTATTTCTCCTAAATTGTGCTTTTGCTGATGTATGTTAAACATTGTTTCTCTAACCCCATTGATAACCAATCATTTTAATTTGTAGCTTGCAGAGGGTATGACCAGCTCAGCATTAATTAACATACCAGCTTCTCGGGCCCAGCCTCATGTATGTATTGCTTAATTTCTAACTTACTTGTGTGATTAATGGGTTTTGTGAATGATAGATGTGCATATATATATATATATATATATAAAGATCTGCAAAAATGGGGGCATTTCTTGTTGTGGAAGATCCCCCTCCTCTCCTAGAAAAATGGAAATTTCATCTCACTACGGGTGTGTGAGCACTTCAGCGATCGTTTGCCTTTGTGCCAAAGAAATGAAGGTCTGTTTTGGGGGGAGGGATGAGGAAGCTTCCTCCCTCTTGTCCTTGCAGAGCCGGCAGAATTATGTATGTGCTCAAGGTCAGGTGCCTCCCCGACAGCTTCTGGCTCCTCTGTGCACGCCAGCAGAGCCTGGTACTCGTTGGAGATGGTGTGTCCTGGGTGGCTGCAGTGGCCTAATTAAGGACTTGCTGGACTTCAGTGTGTCCTGGCTCAGGGACCGTGACAAGTCCTAGGCATCGTCTTGCTCCAGGTTGAACTGAGGAGGTGTTGACCTTCCATGAGGAGAAGGGTTTCACCCCAGGGAAGGTTTCACCTCATCAGCAGGACTTTGCACAGTCCTAGGTTTTGCAGGCATACAGCCTGGTGCCCTCAAAGCGTGGGGATGAGGGAGGTGCCCAAGCAGTGACAGATCCCTCCTCACAAAGTGTCTCCTGATCCCTTCGTGCACTTTTAATAAGAAAATCAGATGTTTGGGACGTTCCTGGCTTTTCTAAGAAGGGCAGTGAATCTGCTTTTCCTTCTGAGGACACTCCAGAGGAGCAATTCTCCATTCCCCAAATTCAGGGTTGTGACCCTGGGGCTCTTCACCCCTCTTAGATCCCTCTTGATACCAGCCCATGAGTTACAGGACAGTTCCTGCTGAGAGCCGTGCACGTCCCTCCTGCCTGTTTCAGGCCGGAATTAGTTGTGTTGCTTTCCACTTCTTCTCTGCAATAAACAGTGATTCCTTCCCACCAGTCAAACCCAGAGCGGTGCCTGTGCGCTTCAGCCCTGGGGTGTAAACGCCACCGGGTCAGCCCAGAATTTTGGAAGAAGGTCAGCTTGAAGGTGTTATTTATACCATGCCTTTGGGAGGAACAGTCTCCCTTCGAGGTCTGACCATGCGGGACGGAAGGGAGGATAAATTTGGCTTTCATTGCCGAAAATGGCGTAAAAATTGATCAGGCAGAGTACGTGAGTGAGAGATGGGTTGCAGCTTCATGGCAGCTGTAAATTTTGCACGCAGGAGCCCCTGATGGGCATCTTTGGAGGTCTTGGCATAGGGTTGGAGGCACACTCAATGTCCAGCCTTTCTCTCTGTAACATAGATAGGAGCTTCGTTGGCCCTACGCGCATCCCTCCAGTTCCCCGTTTATCCTCTGTACTCACATAATATCGATCGCTGATGTGGCTTCCTCTGTCGCCCTGAGAAGACAGATGGGTGGCTGCGCTGGGATGCGGAGTATGGAAACAAAAGCTCCATAAATAACCTCCCTCTTCCCTCTGTTCATCAGCATTTTTAATTTACGTGAATATGTTTTTGTTTTAGTTTAAATAAAATTTAGGGGGGGGGGGGGAAAGACAGAAAAAAGCTGCAAACCATTAATTTAAAATAAAAGGAACAGAATATTAGACAGTAATAAAGCCATTCTCCTGGCCCTCACCAGGACCCTACAAGAATGTGATTAAATGTAATAAACCTCACGTCGCAGAGAGCTGCTGACGCCTCCCGGGGGAAACCATCCTGTTTTGGAAGGGAGGTCACCGGGATGGCCCGTGCACGTCTTCCTTCCCTTCCTTCTCCTTTACAGCTGTGGAGCTTCGCACGAAAGCAGGAGCTGTGGAATGAGGCATAGGGGCTGCAGCTGGTTAAATATTAGGAAAAAAGCTTTTACAGCCAAAAATATCCAGCCCGGTGTGGAGTGTGTGAGGGAGCTCCTGAACTCCGCTGGGTTCTGCCTCCGACTGTGGCGTTAATGACCTGGAGGAAGGGAGATGTGGTGGGAGACTCTGGGCTTGCCCCTCATGGAGACTTGAGCTTGTAGATCTGCCCGTCTCCTTGGTGGACTCCACAAGAGGTTTTTTTTATTTTTTTCCCCTTCATCTGGAACTTGTGGGTTTTTCTGCCTCCCCAGCAGCATGGCCTCAGTGTGCTGAGAAAACCTCAAAACCCCCCCGAACTACAAACAGCTCTGGAAAATGGGGCAGGGATTGCTGGGGGGACCTGGGGAGCTATTGAGGCGGGCAATGGGCATCACCTCTGCTCCCTGTGGCACCAATCCCCTACCCCCAGCCGGGAGGTAAAGGCTGGGGAGAAGTGAAGGTGTGGTGGGGAGGTCAGGTCAGGGTGGCCAGAGCTGATGCTTCAGGCTCTGTCTGGAGCCTGCACAAACCCAAGCCCTTAATCTGCAATTGTTTATAACCTAGTTCATAAACCCTTCCTGATCTGGCCTCTCTTCACACTCTGGTTCTGCTCTTGCCAAAGTCCTCCCAGACAAAGTCAGGAGTTGGCCCTTCGTCCCTCTCTTGTCCCTGCTGATAATCTTTGGCACAAGCAAAATGAGATGATTTTGCAGCTCCGATGTCTCGTAGACCCACCTCTCTGCTCCAGATCTGTCCCTTTCCCACCACGCTGAAATCCTGGCTCATCCTTCAGGAGTTCAAGTGATTCAACCATGTTCAAAGGGTGAAAGAGATCCTCAGGACCTCTTAAAATGTCAAAATAAGCTCTTTCATGAGCCATTTCCCCCTCCCTGCTTGGGAGAAGCACTCTGTAATTATCCACCCAATCCCCTCTGTAATTATCCACAGGATCCATTCTTTGTTGTCCTGTAAATTCCCTTTTTAAACTGTCAAACCATCCCGAGAGCCCCACCTGGGCTTGGCCATGTCCCCTCGAAGCTCTCCGAGGATGGAGGTGCCGTCGCCCTCCGTGTCTCTGCCACGATGCCCATCAGAGCCGACCTGAGAGTGCTCAGGATGAGACCCTGGTGACCCTAAGGGTCTTAACCTGTGAAAGTGCAGGGGACTGCAAGACAGAGGAGAGCCCATAGACGTGGTCAGCAGAAAGTGCAATACGCCTCTTGCTAGGATCAAAGCCTGTATCTGGGCAGATGGATCATGACCAAAGCTCAAGGAGATGCACTAGAGATGCCACTACCAGAGCCGGTCACACCAGGATCCCTTTACAAACAAGGGACTGTAAAACTCTCTGTGCCTTCGGCCTGGTTTTGGTACCTGCCTTAAGAGCAATATTTAAATGGAAACTGTTTGGGGCAGTTTTCCATCCTTCTCCTTTCCTACAGAGCACAGAGGATCCCAGTGCTGAGGGGGATTACTGCATGCCAGGGTAATAAACTGTTATTGATTTATTGTTCAGGGCAAGAGGAAAATGCAGAAATGCTTCGGAAGAATCAGAATGTTTAAAACATCAACAGATACAGCTGGGAATTACCAGAAAGCTGCTTGTGCAAGCAAAGAATAAGGGTGGTATATTTGGGGAGGATACGCTGCATTTTGCAAAGCACCTGTGTGCCACCAAGAGGCTTCGAGGGCCCGAATCCCCTTTGGCAGGGTGTTCTTGCCCCTGTGTCCCCCACCCGGCTCAGGATCCACAGGGCACACAGGCTCCTCCTCCTGAGAAGTACAAATGAGCTTCCGAGCCCTGATGAGTGAAAACGGGGGCTCAGTGTGAAGGCCCTGACGTGGGTGGGAGCGGAGGGACGCCGGTTTCCAGGAGAGCTGTCCCTTTGCGGAGGACCCCCCGCGTGGTTAATGCCCACACAGACCCTACATTCCCAGCTGTGAAATGGTCTGGCAAGATCTCCTCTCCACCAGCCTTAGCTTGTCGGAGCAGTAGCAGAAATCAGGAGGTTCCTGAGCATCTCCAGAGGAGGGGAACTCACGAGGAGCCCTCAGACACCTCCGAGCTGTGAAACGGCAGCGAGGAGCCTCCGTTCTCCCCCGAGAAGCACTATAAGGTGCTTTCTATGCAGTTATTCAGACCATTATTTTGGCTTGCGACGCTTTGGTTGTAAGAAATACAAATAACCCATCAAATGACAAGTTAGCAAAGCTAACCCAAGCCAAAACCAAAAAAAGTCAAAATCTGTAAACTATTTGGAATAATTGGTTATTTGCTGTGTTTGCTAGTTCCAAATCAGAGCACATATTTTACGGCTTATCCTGTTACCGTTAGTTGGAAGAGCTCTTGGTGTTGGATATCTCCTGCTGAAAATGGTCGCCAACCCGCTCTGCAGCCCGGTGTTGCCCTCCGGCACGTTCTTGCTGTTTTTTTTTTTTTGTTTTTTTTTTTTTTTTTTTTTTTTTCTCCTGGTGTTTCATGCACACTCGGGGGATGGACCACGGCACTGCCATGGGCGCTGGGGGAAAGACCCGCAGACCAATCTGCATGACGAGCTGGCTTTCCACCAGCTGGAGTTGCAGGGCAAAGCATCCCCAAATAGAAGCCATGGGACAGAGAAAATGTGGTGGCAGGAAGGTGTGTGGGTGGCTGCCTTCGGGTGAACATGGCTAAATGTAGGCTGACGGAACAGCGTGGAAAAAACCCACTGAAAACAAAGAGTTTTGTCCACTTCTGAGCAAAATTAATAGTATGGTGAGAAAAAAAAAAAAAAAAAAGAGGTGAAACAGCCATCAATGTCTAATTTCTCTTTATGAACATCTGACAGTTCACACCTTGGGGGTTCATGGAAGGATGAGCGAAGTCCTCTTGCAGCCTCCCTGTGTGGGAGCGTGGGGTTTTTCTCCTCCTTCCAGCCCTGCTCAGAGCTGCTGCAGGCCCTTGGCGCAGGGAAGCAGGTGGAAGGACCAGGTTAACCCAGGGTTAACCCAAGGACAAGTCCCCCTTAGGGAAGCAGTTGGAGTTTAAGGGCGCGGGGAGGTTGATAACACTGAAAAACCTTCCTCCATCTCCTGAGGTCTGGCAGGTGCCGGGTCCCACACCCCGTTGGTGCCACCTCCACCCCCCTGTCTTGGCCTCCCAGCAGGAAAATCTGATTTTTCCTGCCTCCCAGGCACTTTTGCAACTGCTCCTGGGCTGCGTTTGTAGGTGACGGAGCCCCTTGGGCAGCAGAGGCCTCCCTGGCGTGGGGAGAGCTGGCCCCTTGCTTGGGTGCTGGGTGGCCGGTGGCCTGGCCGCGGCCGTTTCATTGCAGAACCATCGTGAGGCTCCGTCCCGCAGCCCCGAGCCGCCCAGTTTCCTGCCCGGGCGTGCCGACCTCTGGAGCGATGCGAGACGGAGCAGCCGAGGGATTTAGGATGTGGTCAGAAAAACCCCAAGGAGCGCAGCTGCAGCGTTTAAAGGCATTTTTGTGTTCCCCAGCTGTTTGCCATGGCCTCTCCTCTGGAGTTTTCTGCGCCCGCAGGAGGACAGGGCTGGGCTGGGTTAGTTCAGTCGGGTAACGAGCTGAGCTGACCGGGCTGCCTTTGGGAGCTAACACCACCCTCGCCAAGGGCTGAGATGGAGGGTGTCATCTCCCGCAAAAGCGTGGTGACAAACAGCTGGGGAGCTGCATCTATAAATGTCCAGGCTGTTTCTAGAAAGATCTTCTCACCCCAGCTGCAGAGCTTCCCCACAGCAGGAAATCTGCCTCCCAGATGTGAGGTGCGAGTGCATTTGAGACTGAGGCAGTGGCTTAGCTTATTTAGAGGCAGCATTTATTATTGCTATAATTATCTATATTCCCACAGGGAGTAGTGTGTAATCAGTAGGAGAGCGAGTATTAAGGCTTCAGTTGGCTCATGCCTGCTCTGCTCTCCTGGCTTTGCTGTCTGGGCATTAACCTCTCCCTGCCTCAGTTTCCCCCACCTGTGAGGTGATGATGATAAGGACTAAGTGTCACCAGAAGCCACTGTGTCCATTGTGTAGCAGCTTCTCGGGTTTCCACACCTCCTTTTGCTCCAGACCCAAATGGCCATTTCAACATGTTTTGTGAAAATTGGATTGTGCTGGCCAAGCCCAGACTCCCGCTATCCCCATCTGGGAAAGCGTCTGATGGGACAGGCGGTGGGGAGAAAATCGCTCTGGCTCAGCCTCCCCGACAAAAATGAGGTTAAATCTGGTGCGTTCGCCTCCGGGTGAAACAAAATGTGATTGAAAACATCCCGAGAGCGATCAGGAGGGGACAGGTCTGCATTCTGGGGTCCAGGGGAGGGAAGAATTTCAGTACCCTCACCAGCAATGTGCGTAGGCCTGGGTGAAAGCCCTACGTGGAGAGCAGGCTCAGCTTAAACCTCCTTCCCTGTTATCGGAAGGTGGTAAGTAAAGGGCGGCTGCTGGCTCTGCTGAACCCAAGGCCTGATCCAGAAAGCCCTTAAGGCTGCGTCTGAAGAGCCTCATTGACTTCAGAGGGATTTGCACACTCGATTGAAGTTAAGCATGTGTCTAAGCGCTTTTGCTGTGTCCAAGCCGTAATCCCAGAAATGTTTCAAGTGGGAAGTTGCAGCCTGCTGGTGAAATTCTGGTTTTAAAGGCGCTTTTTTTTTTTTTTTTTTAAAAAATTGTATTTATTTTTGGAAATGCCATGCTTTTGGCCATAAGACATTGCTCTCTTCTGGCATGCCCCCCTCCCTGGAAGGGTGTCTCCTGCTGCCCCTTTCCTGGATGCTCCCAGAGCTTCTGGAAAGCTGATGAAGTGGCTCCATTCAGGCTCTTGCCTGGTGAAATGGTCCTGGACCCTCTTCCGTGTCTCCTGTGTTACATGTTGACCATTTTAGCAGAAAATGCCAAAGCTGGGCACCCTGGAGCTTAAAAGGTCTTGACTTTATGTCACCATGGAATGGGAGAGTTGTTTGCAATCCTGTCTCCAGACTTGGGGAGTTTGGGATGCAGGTGCCAGCCCACATTTACGGTGGACCCTGCTCTATGGGAGCGATGGTCGTGAGGGAAGAGGGAGTGAACGGGGATGGGGAGACAGCAAATAACCCCGTCAGCACCTGAGGGAGCTTCTCCCTAAGCTAAACTTCTAGGCTTCAGTCACTTGATGTGATTTATCCACAAGGGATGCCGACCCGCGGGTGTGTGCCCTGCGGCAGCTGGGGAGGACACGCAGGATGCTGAGGTCCCTCAGCCATCTTCGTCAGGGCTCAGGGCACAGACCCGACTCCGGGGACCCTCCTGTGCCATGTCCAAGATAAAACACTGAAGGTGATTTGACTATCGCCTCGTTGCTAAACGAAATCTCTGAATCCAGTCGCTTGCGTGGGGGGAGCCGTTGCTTTCCCATTTGCAAGCAAATGAATTAATACCCCTCACTATTAACATTCCAGCTGCTCCCCTTGCCTCCTTTGTTTTTTTTTCTTCCCCCACTCCTTTTCTTTTTTTTTTTTGTAACATCAGTAGAAATCAGCAAAAAATATCTAACCAAATTCTTTGTCTTGGGGCTGCAGAAGATACCATGGGTAAGTCGTCAGATTAGTTTAAGTGCTTTCTTTGTAACTCAGTACCTGTGGAATGTCGTAATAAAGCCACGATGGTCAGAGTGTAGCTTTTTAAACAATAAAACAGGGGAAGCGATGAAAGGCAAATTTTTTTCTTTTTTTTTTTTTTTTTTTCAAAAAAAAGGGAGGCAGCAGAGGCCTCAGAGTTAATTTATGTAATATTTCTATTAAAAACAATGTCTATTCAAGACAGCAATTTAAAGCCTGCACCGTTGGCTTAAAATATAAATCCAATAAACCTCTATTATGATTCCTCCATTAGGTCAGTGTGATGGAATTTTGTGGACTTCTAAAATAAGACATCATTATTTTTCAGGAATGTTTCATGAATCACAGTCAAAGCCCCTTCATCTTTGCTTGTATAAATTTCAAAAATGGTGCTCTTATAAAATATATACATTTGCTGAAGCCGGCAGCCGGCTTTCTTCTTGGAACAGCATCCTTGGAGCTGAAATCCAGTTTGCACAGCAGATGAGGCAAATGCTCCTTAATGGTCTTGTGGCTGTGGGCTGTGAGGCTGAGGTTGTACAAATTTTGCCCGTTTCTGTGTATAATATCCATGAGAAAAGAGTGGTGCTCTTCCTGAGAGAGGTGTAGCATCTGAGGACCGTTTTTTTTTTTTTTTTTTTTTTTTTTAAGTGGAATTATCTGCATTTTGTGCATTTATTTGTTTGCCAATGTGATTTCTTTGGATGGGGAGGTTGGATGGTGCCAGGACACAAAGCAGAAAGCCAATCCCCATCCCACAAACCCCCAAACCTTCCAGGCAAAGCCTAAAGCAGGGGCTGAATTTAAGAGTGGCCCTCACATTCTGCTTGAATTTCAGGCCGTCAGGACCACGTTAGCACCAGAGATAATTTGTCTCATCCCCTGGGTGGTCCTGCACGGACGTCCTGGGAAGACCCTGACCCAAATGGCCAAAATCTGCCCCTGGCCTAAAAATGCTCCAGGTTTCTTGTGAGCTCTGCCTCATCCTCCCATGGAGAACCATCCTCTCTGCCGACAGGTCCAGATCCGCGCTGTTGCTGTGGCTCTAACAGCTGGATTTGGGCTGGAAGCATCTCAAAAGCACCTTGAAACCAGGGAGTGGTTTGCTGCAGGTTGGGTTCATGACAGCTTCATCGCCTCTGCGGGATGGAAACCCGCTGAACCCGGGCTGTGCCGTGGGGTGGGTGCACAGGGCAAGTTCACCTCTAGCAGTCATGGGAGATGCTGCTGCTGCTGATCGCTGGGGTCTGCTGGTGGAGGTGTGTAACGTTGGTATCCCTTGCTGCAGGAGGAAGAATTCATTGACTGGTGGAGCAAATTCTATGCTTCCACAGGAGAGAGGGAAAAATGTGGCTGCTATTTAGAGAAGGGCTTTGACACCCTGAAGGTAAGTGACCTCAGTTAGTTCTGGCTCATTGGACCTGCACTCCCCATGATGTTTTTCCACAAGCTTTGATTTTTTTAAAGTGTTTAGGCTTTTTTTCTTCCAGAGGGGGGAAAAAAAAAAAAAGAAAAAAGTTTTCCCCGGAGAACAGGTACTTTTGTTTTAAAAAGAACTATTCTGAAAACTCAATTCTCTTTGCAAAATCCTTTCTGGTAACTTTCCACTTTGTGGCCTTCAAGAAATTGTCACTTTTCTAAGGGGCAGCAGAGATGGGGAACTGCCACCCTGAAAAGTGTTTGGGAGCAACAAGGGAAACCAGAGATTGTGTAGGGACAGGGAAGGTTTAGGTACTCGGTTACAAGAAGTGCTAGAATTAATGTAGAGGCCCAAATAGGACTGAAATGGAGAGGAACTTGTCTGGTCTTAAGGAAACCGTTCCCTGAAGGAAGGTTTTTGGCTGATGAAAAACCCTATACAAGGGCTTGGCTTAGTCTGGGTCTTCTGTGATGTGCTGTTATTTATTGTAGGGTTGCCAAAGGTCATTTTTTCAGCATACTCCTGGGGGACAACAAGGGTCACAGCTCCCAGGACTCTGTGGTATTTCCTCAGGACCGAGGAGCTTGTCCCAGGTCGGTGGGGACTCGCTGCTTGTCCCCCTGTGCCGGGAGCAGCCCCTGCCCTCGCCCCTCTGACTCTCGCTCCCCAGGTCTACGAGACGGAGCTGGAGAACGTGGAGGACTTTGAGCATCTCTCCGACTTCTGCCACACCTTCAAGCTGTATCGTGGCCGGTCGCAGGACTCGAACGATGACCCCTCGGTCGTGGGGGAGTTCAAGGTGTGATGGTTTCTCTTTCTACCTGTACCCAGGAACACACGCTGTTGGGAGGAAGGTCTTGCTGCTGAGTGGGATGATGTCAGTTGACTCTTTTTGGGTAGGACATCAGTGAGAAACGGGCTTCAAAATTAGATCACTGGCCCCAGCCTGAACAACCTGCCTGTGCAGATCTGGCTGCTGTATTCCCAGCAGGGAGTGCTTTGCATGCTTCAAACTCGGTCTAGGCTCAAACTAGACTGTGCGGTCATCCGGGAGCAAAACCCCATCTGAAACCAACTCTGGATGTAAGAGATGGAACATCCTTTTCCTCCGGGGCGGTGGTGGGAGCATGTGTGAACACTGGTGGTGCTCAGAGCTCTCCCTTTGGAGGTGTCTGTCCAGTGCAGAGGAATGATGCGTCCTTTGCTCTTTTTAACCTTTAGCCTATTTGTGAGAGAAGAAGGATTAAATTTTTCTAGCTTTTAAAAATCTTTTTATACCTGCTCTTATTCAGCAGTCTCCTCCCTCAAGCAATACCCAGAGACTGATTCCTGCCACTTCACTGGGAGGAAATAAGCTCTCGTGAATAAAACACGTGGAAATGTTTGCATTTTCTCTCTCCTCCTCCACTCCCTCTCTCAGAAATCAGCTGCTTTGTCCAGGAACCTTTAAAATTGCCCCTGCAGCTAAAATCTCAGCCTAAACCTTTGACAGAGGGGGCTAGTTCTCATGATCAGCAAGGCTCCTTCTCACCTATTTAAGACTGAAGGGTCAACTGAGAGTGAAGTAGAAGAGGTAATGGATGAGCCGGCTGGAGGGGCTCTGCGCAGAGCTATAGCACAGTTTGCATCCGTGTTCAAGCAAGGGCTGAGTGATACAGGAGCTCACCACCCCGCTCCTGGCTGCGGTGACCACGGAGAGCCTGGTGGGACACGGTCTGGTCTAGTAGACCAGTGTCCGGGCTCTGTCCCCAGAGCTGTTGTAGTTGTAGATGCCCCTGGAAACATTCAAGGCCAGGTTGGACGGGGCTCTGAGCAACCTGGTCTCACTGAAGGAGTCCCTGCTCACTGGAGGGGGGGTTGGACCAGGCGACCTTGAGAAGTCCCTCCCAACCCAACCCATTCCATGATTCTGTGACCCTGTGCAATCACGCAGATTGTTGGTGCAAGCCTGCTCACACAAGACCCCCTCTGCACGTGTGGGTGTGCAAGTGCAGCTGAACACGTCCCTCCTTTACAGGGTTCGTTCAGAATTTACCCTCTGCCGGACGACCCGCGAGTCCCAGCGCCCCCTCGGCAGTTCCACCAGCTGCCGGCCAGAGGACCCCAGGAGTGTCTCGTCAGGGTCTACATCATCCGGGCCTTCAGCCTCCAACCCAAGGACGCCAATGGAAAGGTATCCTGCTGGAGAGAGCTCTGACGGACCTCGGTGCTGGCTCATGGGGTGGGCTCTTTCAGCAGGTCAGCCCTAATTGATCAAAATTTGCATATATGGCTTAAAATTTAGAAATAACGGCGACAGCAAAAGGAGAAAATTTACCCCTTCTTTCTGCCACCATTACAACATCTGGGAATCCCAGGAGCCTACCCTTCCTCCATCCTGAGGGATTTTTCAGTAGGGCTAGTTAAAATAGCTAAATAAGTAGTTTGGGTGTTTTTTTGTGTTTTGTTTTGTTTTTTTCTTTTTTCTATTTTGGTGCCAGATGAAACAAAATGATGTCTTTCACATGACTGCTTTTTGCAAAGCTTTGCCAGACTGGAAGAAAAATTCAGTGTTGGTTCAAAAAGAAAATGTTCGTTTTGTTTCACTTTGCAAAAAAACTCAGGGAAAAATCCTTCTTAACTCTTTGTTCCACTGTAAAGTAGGGAAAAAGTTAAAAAAAAAAAAAAAAAAAAAAAGTCTGGGAAATACTTTGACATGAACAAAAACCCCTGCTCTGCCCAGTGTTTGAAAATGGACTTGGAATGAAAATTTTCAATTTCTTGGAAATCTGTCATCAGAGACTCCTGCAGATCAAAAAGGAGTAGAAAAAAAATGCTTTTTCTGCACTGAAAACCAACACTAATCCCAGTTTGACCCCCAGTCTTCCCCCCTGTGCTGTGGTGTCTCCTAAAGCTCATCACAGTCAAAGGGAGACGAAAGGAGAGCCCTGGGTGCCCAGTCCATCCTCACCCTCCCTGAGCACTGCTTCTCCATCCTTTGGGTCTTAAAAAAACCTGCAGGTCAAGGAAAAGTGATGAGGAACTTGGCCTGCGTGGTTTTTCTCAGGGAGCATAACTAGCCAATAACAATTTTTTTTTTTTTTTTAATGTGAGCCAGGATGGTGGGTCTGGGTGACATCTTTTAGGTGAAGCTGTTTTTTTCTTTTTTTTTTTCTTTCCCCCTAGCAAAAATGCTGACTTGAGTTAATTTAACCACTTTTCAAATTAATGCTGGTTTCCCTGAATAGTTTCAGTTGTGAGAGAGAAGCTTAAAAACTCGCTAAAAATGTAAAAATATCTGATACAAGTTTTAGACGCACAATGAGGCTTTATGTTAAAGTATGCTTCCATTTTATTTTATTTTTTTAAAAATTTGTTGCAACATCTTGGAAATAAATGGTTTTGAGCCACATTTTTTTGAAACAAAATGTTTTCCCTTTGACATTTTAGTCCCCTGCATTTGTAAATCTATTTTTGAGTAGACCTCAAACTTAAAAAATGATGTCCTTGATGGAAGCCCAAAATAGGTGACTCAGCTGAGAACGGGAACATCCTGAGGACTTCAGAGCAAGCCCAGTCCATTCAAAAAGCCATAAGTAGTTTTTTTTTTTTTTCATGCTCTTTTATTGCTTTTCCATCCCCTTGGCCTCAGAAGGGCTCAGACTCTTGTCCTGCACTGCTAACCGGCCCCTTGGTCACCTGCAGAGAGGAACCGCAGCGCAGGTAGCTCTTGCTGATGGTCACAGGTTTGTAGGTAGTGGTCAGACTGTCCTATCCTTGAAAACAGGCATTAGTCAAGGGTGGGGGAAGATCCTGGTTGCTGATGGTCACAGATCTGTAGTTAGTGGGACAGGGAGAGGCAGAGTTATTCCTTCACCATCAATATTACTGCGCCATGAGTCTTTCTTGTGTTTGCTTTCATGCCCACCTTCAGTGTGATCCCTATGTGAAGATTTCAGTGGGAAAGAAATCCATTAATGACCAAGAAAATTACATCCCTTGTACGCTGGAGCCCGTCTTCGGAAAGTAAGTTTTGGTTCTATCTGGATTCCATGGGAGGTTTTAATGTCATTGAGGGAATAGGGCCGGGCCACCCTACATTCCCGTGCCACCCTACGTTCAAGCCCAGGTTGGACGGGGCTCAGAGCAACCTGATCTAGTTGAAGATGTCCCTGCTCACGGCAGCAGGGTTGGACTAGATGACCTGCAAAGGTCCCTGCCAACCCAAACCATGCTATGATTCCCTTGGTGTGCTCTTAGCTCATGTCCGACCTTGCTGAAGTGAGTCTGGCCTTGCCTGGACCACCGACCTGCCCACCATGGCTCATGCTCATCTTCCCTCCGGGACTTGTGAGCTGTGGAGCATGGACTGGGCCTGCTCCATCATCGATGGGGACATCGGGAGGGTTGTTTAGATCTGAGATTCTCCTGTGGAGGCATCTGCCTCATCCCACTGATGGTAGAGAGAGTCTGGGGAAACTGCTCCTCATTTAGGCACTTTGGCTAAATGTATGAAGAAAAGACATGATGAATGGAGAACTGTTTGATTAAGCTGTGGCATGGGACGCCTCAAAATCAGATGCTCTGAAAAAGAATTATCTATATAAATGTGATATGGAATGGTTGTGTGGTTTGCTTCGCAGTAGGGCCACAAACTTGTGATAAAAGGCAAAAGATAATGTTGTTTTCAGAAAAGTGTATTTGCCAAAGCTGGAAAGCACCACAGGGACCAGGCAAAGGGAGGGAGACGGAGGAAAACCTGGTGCTGAGGCTCCACGTGTCAATAGGACTTTGGTCTCCCAGAAGAGCTGGCATCAGATGTAGGGGGTTATGCTTCAGCCCCAATGGGCAAGCTCTGCTCACGTGGTGTCCAGAAGGTTTTCTTAGGCTCTCACCAGCTCAGGCTGTCAGTGCCATGATGCCTTCCCAACAAAGCAAGATGGAGAGGAAGATACACCATCTGCAAGGATGGAGGAAGGAGAGGGGTCGCGAGGGTGACACTGGTGAGGCCTCGGAGGAGGGTGTGCATCAGAGGAGCCCTTCACTCCTCCTCTGCCAGAGGGAGAGGCCAGCTCTGCCTTTCCTACGGAGAACACAAAGTGGTAGCCCCCCATCAAGCACAAGGGAGCCCTGGTCCCCGGTGGGCCAGGACCGACTGCCCTGTTGCAGAGCCCACAGCCAGACCCGGGTGAGCTCTGCTAGGCTGAGCAAGTCCTCCTTTGCCAAGCCTGGCTCCCAGCCAGAGCCCGTCTAGACAGCCTGCTGCACCTCCCACCCGGTCTTTAAAGCAAGATGTAAAACCGAGGTCCTGGCTGCTGGCGGCTGTTAAACCTCCCCTTTCACGAGCTGTTCCCTGGGCGGCTGGCGGCCGTCCAGCTTTAGCTAATTACTTTCTGCTGACCCCAGTTCCTCCTGCACTCTTAATTGGTGGCATAATCACTCACTTCCCCTCCTTAAAAGCTGCAGCGGGGTGGGTGCTGGCGGTGGGAACGGGCATCGTGTTTCTCCCCAGCGCTGCCTGCTGTTCAGCAGCAGGTGGAGGGGCTCCTGGTAGGGCTGGGACAGACCCGGACTGTCCTGCTCACCCACCCGTACCACCTCCACGTGCCAGCATCCACAAGCACCAGCTCGGTCTGGATCGGGGTGTTGTGTTTTGGAAGGGTCTTGGTGCTTTGTCTCTTGCTGCCCTTGATTTGAGGAGGGAGAGGAAGGTTTTCTCTTGCTTTATTTTATGCCAGTATGTGGATTGCGGTGTAACGACGGCAGAGGAGACGGCACAGAAGAAAGGTGCTTAGGATTGGGAGGAGAGGACAAGGAGGCTTTGAGGGTCAGTCTCTGACCACAGGCTTGGCTCAGGCAGGCTTGATTCCTGTTTTAGACATTTGCTCTTTGGGCTCTAAGAACAGATGGTTTTCCAAAGCTGTCATTCCAAATTCCATGGCAGTGATGATTCCTGACTCTCACCTGCTGCTTTTTTTCCCTGGATATTGCAGTGACCACCATCATGTCCAGTCAGCAGATGGAGAAACTAAACAGGGGAAAAATTTGTTTGAGAATAATTCAACCAGGCAAAAGTAAACCCAAGGCAGGCTGGCTTAGCTGCATATCCACAAGCTAAGCCAGGACAACACAGCACAGGTAGCGCTGGACCAGCGTGACAAAGATGTGCAGTGGGTGTACGGCCCTTCCCGGCACTGGGGGGTTGAGAGGGTGTGTGGGTCTGTTCGCGTGGGGCTCTCAGCGGCGTGAACCTCCATCTCATGGGTGTTTCTCGGCTTCCCTTGTGCAGGATGTTCGAGCTGAGCTGCACTCTGCCCCTGGAGAAGGACTTGAAGGTCACGCTCTACGACTACGACCTCCTGTCGAAGGATGAGAAGATTGGGGAGACCGTCATAGACCTGGAGAACCGGTTCCTGTCAAAATACGGGGCGCGCTGCGGCCTCCCCCAAACCTACTGCGTGTGCGTACCTCTGCGGGCTCGGGCAGTGGGTCTCCGGCTGCCAGGGCTGTGAGGTGCACAGCTGGCCATGGGCACCAGGGCTGTGATGTCTCAGCCCAGGGGTCTGCTGTCCCAGGGCTGTCCCGGGGGGACCTGAGCGGTGCTGTACTTCACCCCAGGGATATGTCTTCAGACAGATTCACACCAAGGAAGCCCCTCGTTTGAGGAACTTCCCTGAGCCCTGGTGCTGCTCCATGAAATGCTTCAAATAACAGAAATGTCCTTGGGGATATCCTGTTACATCCCTGATGCCTCTTGGGCCCACCGTGGTGAGGACATCCCCCATGCACAGGGCCAGCTGGAAGGTGACGTGGTGGGTCTGGGGGGGCTACGAGGGCACCCCAGCCCTGCAGGTGGGGGCTGAGTGGGCTGTGGGACGTGCAGGACCTTCCTCAGACCAGCCCGCTTCTGTGCAACGCTGCTGCTGCCCTGTGCTGAGGCTGGAAGATGTTTTCTCATGTGTTGAGCTGCTGTTTTTCTGCTCGTTTGGTTTCAGCTCTGGACCCAACCAATGGCGAGACCAGCTCCGTCCTTCCCAGCTGCTTCACCTCTTCTCCCTGCAGCACAACTACAAGGCTCCCACCTACAAGTCTGACCGGGTCATCTTCAGGGAGCAAGAGTACATCCTCTCTGAACTGGGTAAGGTAACGGGCTGCTTCGGGGTTCCAAGTGGCTTTCCTTCACCCGGAGCACGAGATGGAGCTGGAGGTCATGGACATATCCCAGTGGGGGTTATCACGGGGCCAGGACTGGGTGATGGGCACGTCCCCAACCTCCTCACCTTGCTGTCCAGATTGGCTCTGCACCTCTCCTAAGCCTGGCTCCGCCCCAAAGGCTGCAGGTTAACCTCAGCCTTGGGCGAGCGCCCTTTGCTGCTTGCAGCAAACCGAGCACACGCAGGCTGGGCGCAGCACAGTCCATCGCAGCCAGAGAGGCTCCAGCCTGACCTGCCAGCTGCTCCTTGGGCTGGAGGAGGGAGTTGTGCCGGTTACATCGCTGCGTTTCGGGGCTGGAGTCACTAGAGGGAGACAATATCATGCACACAGCGCCAAGCGTCTCGCACCGCAGCTCCCGCCTCAGGGTGCTCCAGCTGGAAGTGCAAAATCAGCCTCTGCCAGCAAAGAGAAAATGTCACTGAATGCTGGAGGAGGCATTTTCTTGTTTGCGCAAAAAGATCCCAGCGCTGACACCTGCAATAGCCTGGGCATCAACTTGTGCCTGTCTAACTGGCATCCTTGGGGCAGAAGTGTGCCTGTTAGAGAAAACTCTGCCTTAAAGCATGGAAAGGGCGTTTTGGCCCAGGGAGGAGGTGAAACCCCTCTGTACATGGCCCAGGAGCTGCAGTGTGACTTTGTTAAGGCCACTAGAGTGTTGCAGAGTCACCAAGAGGACTTGGCCTGCAGAGGCCCGAGACAAGGCACAACCCAGGGCTGATCCTTCTCCCTGCTCTTGGGAATCAAGGCACAAATTCATGGTTCTCCCCTTAGGAGGAGGAGTGGGGAAGCAATGGCTCCTTTGCAGCCGCTTGTTATGTGAAAGGTTTTCAGCAAGGGCTGGAAAGGTGTTAAACTGAGCGGGGTCTTCCCCCCTCTCCCAGCCCCTGCCTTTCACCTTCCTCTGCTTTAATGGCAATCAGTTCAAAAAACAGAACAAAGTCTGATGCTTGACCTCGAGGAGATCTGGAAACCAGCTGTGTTCGCAGAGCAATGTCAGATCTGAACCTGGCGGTATAAAGTGAAGCTATTAAACACGAGAGCATGGGTTTTACAAGCACTGCACCCGGACCATTATTCCATAACCCCCACATTTGTTGTTTTCTGAGAGGGGCTTTTTCTTTTTCCTGTGCATACACACACACACACGCCAGGTTTCCACTGCTTGGGAAATAGCCCATATGTCTGAAGTTAACCACTTCAAGATATTGCCAAGAAAGGAGCTGGGATATATCACCTGAAAGTTGCAGAGCTGTAATAATATTTATGGAGCGCATTTCATTTCAAAGGTCCTTGAAGGTGCATGGCCTTGAAACGCTGTGGCTGAAAGGCAACTGTCCCGGGGGGGGATGTCCTCTGCCAGCCCCGGCGTGGCACGAGGGATGGGGCGGCAGGAGCAGGCTCAGCCAAGGCCACACCTGGGTGGATGTAATGAGGATCCTCAGTGCTGGGGCAGAGAAGGCAGAAATGTCCGTTATTGATCAGCCTTGTTTGACCTGTTTGCGGAGGGATTAGGGTCTGGTGGGGAGGTGGAGGTGGTCTCATGTCTGCTCACGGCTGGCTCGGTGATCGCTGTGTGCTGGCCTGTTCTGATGAAAAACCACAAAACCCCCAGTGGGAGCAGTGGGGACCAGAGCAGGACTGGGAGCAGCCATGGAGCTGTGCTGGTGGTGTCTGCGTGTCCCTCCTCTCCCTCTCATTTCTGGCTTTCACCCCGAACCCAGCAGAGAAGAAGTGGGACCCTGCAGAAAGCTCATTCCCACTGCACTCCCCTCTGCCCAGCTGCAGATCCCGGATGGTTTTAAATGATGGGATTTAAACAATATCCATCACACGAGTGCTTGAAAATGGCAGCAGAGCAGACTCTTTCATCTCCTCTCCCTGCAGAGCTTTGATCACACATTAGATAACCCTTTGCTGGGGGTGGGAACGGCAGCGGAGCAGCAGCATGGGCTAGAGGGCTGCTGGGGACCCTGCAGCCCCAACCACTGTGATTTTAGGGGGCCTGAACCCTTGAGCAGGATTAAAGACTGGATTGTCCTTTCCAGTGCTTCAACTCGGTCCTTGTGGTGTTTCACCTGCGGTGATTTGGGGAGGGGGGGACTCGCACAAGACTCCCCGCAGGTCCCTGTCCCATTGCAGGATGGTTTGCCCGCACGTCCCACTGGGAACGGGTCACCATGTGCCCCAGGGGCTTTGTGACGATGATGGATTTGCAAACTGTTGCTCCTCCTGCTCGCTCCTGGCTGCAGTGATGGGCTGGGGCTTGCTCCCACGGGGCGGTCAGGGTCCGGCCCCGCACAGCCATGGCCCGGTGTAACGCTGCTCTACTTTTCTGCTCTGTGGCAGAGGATGGAAAACCCCTCAACCCCCACCTGGGGCCGGTGGAGGAGCGTCTCGCCTTGTACGCCCTGCGGAGACAGGGGCTGGTGCCGGAGCACGTGGAGACGAGGCCGCTGTACAGCCCTCTCCAGCCAGAAATCGAGCAGGTGGGTGTGTGCCGTGTCCGGGACAAGGCCACGAGCATCATCTCCTTTGGGGGCAATGCTGACCCGGGTGGATGGCTCTTCTGCTGATCAAGGATGCCAGTTACACTCAGACACCAGAATAAAAGAGTAGGCTTATTTTACTGTTAATAATTAAAGAATATAACTAACTAATACAGAAAATAAGCAGTAAGAAAAATACTTCTTACACTTGTTACTACACACAGTTAAACAAGGCAATGCACCTAATCGTTACTACACGATGAGGAGAACAGTGATTAAGAAAGATCCCTCACCACTCGCATCCGTAACCATCACCCAGCCCCGCAGGCAGCCCCGGCCGCAGCGGGGATTTGGAGAACCTTTCCCTGCAAGTGGGGAGTCCTACACGGTGTGTCCATCCGTAGCTGAGGCACCCAGAGTCGCTGTGAGTGACTTATATACCCCCAAATCAGTAAAACAGAACAGCCGGCACCTTTGTTTTGAGCGGAAACATCTGGTTTTATCCTCCTGTTGGATTCCACCCAGAGCCTGGCCAGGGCTTGGGGGGAGACCCAAGGGAGGCTCTAACAAGGTGAACACTTGGGTGCTCGGCCTTGGACAAGGCTGAGCAAGGGCAGTTGGATATATTCTCGCAGCATTCCATACTTAGTGCTGATTAGATTCCGTCTGAGCGGCATCTTTCACTAGTGAGCGTGCGTATTTGGCTAATGATCAGATACTAATAACTAACGCTAACGGTACTACAGATTTTACTAATTAACAGATACTACTAATGGATAATGTTTAGTTGTGAGGTTCATCTAGAGGTCAGCCTTGTTTCAGGATCTATTATTCAGGCCCCAGCGCTACCCTGGCTGGCTGTGGAGCTGCACCGGGGACACCTGCCCTGGGAGAGGGGCTTTTCCCAGGGCGGGGAGTCAGCAGAGCACCGACTGTCAGACTCAGCAGCTGACTTGCCTGGGGAGATCAATTCCAGCCTCTTGTGTTCATTTTTCATCAGCATTTGCTCATAATTTTTAAATTTTATATTATTTTTGTGGGAAAGCCACTCCTGATCTGAAAGTCTTAATGCAGAATTCTTCTGTAACGGTAACGACACCGCAGGCTCCTCTGGCAACGCAGCAGATGATTTCTGCAGCACGAACCCGCCCTCGGAGGTGCAAAGTGTTAGTACTGCTGCAGACTGGATGTTTTTAAGCCAAATGAAAACTAAATGGGCTTCCACCCAAAACCAATCAAAATCCAGGTATCTGTACTTAGCCTAACCCCTTTTCTTTGATTAACACATATGTGTGCTTTATGCATTTGGATCAAAACCCGCTGCTTCCTGAAGAACAAAATGATTAATTATCGTCTGTCATACATGTTCCAGTTGCATTGCAAAGGCGGTTTCGGGAGACCGGCTCTGCAGCTGGTGTAAACGTGCACAGCTCCTGCTCTGCACCACTTCAGCCCTTTCCCTTCTGTGGATCATTTTTAAGCAGACCACCTCCCCAGCCGTGGGAGAGGAGAGTTGTGGCAGAAGTAAATGCACTGACAATTGCTCCAACACCTTTTTTGTGTTAATTCACCCAATCGAAAGGATAATTAGAGGCAGGAGGTGGCTGCTATCAGTTGACAAGTGGGTCTGTGCTGTTCCTACAAGTGTCACGGTCTTGGACCAGCCGTGGAGACTCGGGAAGGTGCTTCCTCCGTGACATGGGGTTGGCAGAGGAATTGGGGTCTGCCCTGCGCTGGTGCTTCTAGCCAAGAGTATCTGTGGGGGTGATGCTGGGGCCGGGGGATTAACCCGTGTGACGCAGCACGTGTCGCACTGGGGGCAGTTCCCAAAAGCACGGCTCTGCCCTGCTCCTGAGCCCCAGCACAGCCTGGCTCTGTCGGGCTGTTTGTAGTGAGCTAAAAGCCAGGTCGGGCTTTTAAAGTTTTCTGCTGAAATGGAAGATTTGCTTGCCAAAAAGCAAGCAAACCACAATCCCCTCTGTGATGGGCTGATTGTCAAAGGGTGGCTTTTTTTTTTCCTTCTTTTTTTTTTTTTTTTTTTCTTTCAACCCTTGAGACTGCACAGTAAAATATTTTATTGGCACCCATTGGTGTTTTACAGGAAAAGAGACCACCTAAAAACACCCCCCCTGAGATTTCAGCTGCATTTCTGCTGCTCACTCCCTGGAAGGTTTTTGTGAAAGTGGAATTAGATTCCTCACTCCATCCTCCACTCCCATGGTCTGAAACCCATAAACCAGCTCTCCAGCTGGTGACAGTTAGTGGCACCAAGGAAAACAAGAGAGCTGCCTGCTTCTCCAACACCTCCATGGACCTAGTCTTTAGTCTGTGCCTATGTGAAGACAGCGTGGAGAGTAAAGCCAGAGTGCACCTTCAGTTTATCCAGACCAACCACTTATATACTGCAAGCCATTAACATATACCCAGCTATCACTAAAATAATTTTAGTATATTACTTAATGACACTTTTCCATTAAGGAAATCTTAGTTTTCAACTAAGGAGCACTGGAGCACTTGATATTTTCTCTCTCCACTACTAGGTCTTACTGAGGAGGTGAAGGTAACCCAGTCAGGCTCACGTGTCTTTCTTTCCATTCAGGGAAAGCTACAGATGTGGGTGGATCTGTTCCCGAAATCTCTGGGCCAGCCTGGCCCCCCTTTCAACATCACGCCACGCAAAGCCAAGAGGTGACTTGTTTTTCATTTCTTACTCGGTGCGGTGCTGGTTCCAGCATCTTCTGCCTGTGAGGGGAGAGGAGAGGGCTTGGAGATGTCAGGTGGGGAGGGATTCACCTGCCCAGCTGAGAAACGTTTGTGTGGGCTCGTCTTCAGAGAAAGATGTCTCACATCTTAGCTCCTTCAGCTGAACAGCTGTGTAGCACAATCAGCCCGACCAGGCGGGCCTGGACCAAGATTTCCACCCTCTCATGTCGCTTGTGTTCCTGGGGCTGTCCAGGTTCTTCTTGCGTTGCATCATCTGGAACACCAAGGACGTCATCCTCGACGACCTCAGCATCACTGGGGAGAAGATGAGTGACATCTACGTCAAAGGGTAAGCCACCCCGCTTCTGCATCCCCCGGGTACCGTGGGGCGCAAGGGCAGCAGGGAAGGAGTTAACACGGCCCTTGCTGTGGTAGACATGAACCCCACGGGGGTGAAGGGGCCCTTCGTGCTTCTCCAGCGACGGATCCAGCTCCTTGGCAGACACGTCTCTGCTAGGCTCATAACTGCTGCGCGATGTCAAGTTTTTCTTTGCATCTCTTGGCTGTTTACACGACAATATTTACATTTAGAGAGATAAGATGTGGGGAAGCAGCCCGGCCATTGGAGACAGGGGCACGTAGTCTCCATTTCCACTGCCAGCTCCTTCCCAGTGCCTCTCCCAGGACAACGGTGGGCTTGTTCCAAATACATAGGTTGGCTTGTTTGAATAGCTGCTTTTTTTTTTTTTTTTTAATTCCCATTTTTTCCTTGAAGCACACGAAAATGTGGCAACCAGCAGTAACTCCTCTGGCACATTCCCTTCTCTGCCTGACTCCATTTATGTTTTATCTTGTGTAAAATGGTGCAATCCCAGCCAAGGGACTTACTTATTTTGTGCGTTCTTCGGATTTATGGACAGGAAGAGGTAGGATTTTGAAACAGACTGTAAATCCCTTTTTTACAATCCCAATTTTCCTCCTGTAAATCCAGAATGCGTGCTGCTTACCTGGTATTCACATCAAGTGCATTGTTATCAGCTCCAGCTAAGCTGCTCTGGGCACTCTGGGGCTCTGAAATAGTTGTGCTTGCAAGGTGTTACCGGGAAGGCGAGAGCATCCAGTGCTTGCTGATATCCCTCGCCTGGCTTTCAGCATCCCCAATGACCAAGCAAACCTCGCAGTGCTGGAAATGAGTTAAAAATCTTGCTCAACTTCCTCATCTCCCCCCCTAAATGCCTGTATCACTAGCATCTCTGGATAAGGCCTGACTAATCCTACTGGGAGGAGACACGATGGTCCTTCTTGTGCTGAAGCATCTGCCCTACAGACCGCGGCCCCAGCGGGCCAAGGGCCCTTCACCACTGTGCCACGGTGCTGCTGTGGTGGGGACCGCTCCTTCCCTCCACTGCTGCCTCCCGAGCAGGGGGGAGCCTCCTTTAGGGTGAGCTCAGTGGGTAAGGAGCTTTTACCCGTGGCTTTTCTTCAGCAGATCTCACAGCGCTCCTCCGAGGAGGCTGTTGCCAGTTTATTCTCCATTTTACCCATTAAGCAAGGCCAGGGCTGGAATCTCAGTCTCCTGGACATTATCTTCTACATAATATGTAAGTTATTGTTGAGTCAGTTGAGGCAGGTAAATGAAATAGGAGCTTTTCTATTATGCCTGAGGCAGTTGCCATCTATTTTCTTTAATTTAATCAGTTATTATTGATAATCTTACAACAGCACGAAGAGGTCTCAACCCAGTCGAGGCTGTGCAAGGCTGAGTGCAGAGAGCCCTTCCCTTCCTGAAGACTTGTGCTGTAGGCAGGCGAAAGAGTGACAGTGTAGGGAAATCATTTTCTTTAGGAACTGAAGATTTTTTTTTTTTGAGCTAACAGGCCTCTCTATCACTGTCATAGACGAAGGGTATTTTTGTATTGTTTTCATAATGAAATTTTCCAATTAAAAATGTTGCGTCACCAAGAGGATGGACCAACACCGACCAAGGTCACATGGGAGGTGGGAGGTTTTCCTTCATTATCTTGCAAGCTTTTCAAGATATTTCAAGGCAAAACCAGTGCTTTGAGCCAATTGGACTAGAAGTTTCCAGAGTCCCCATCCAACCAACCACCACTACTAAGGTTTATGTGCTATTATGTGACATCTTTATACCCCACCTTCACCCCTTTTGGGTTCCTAAATAAAAGGGTGGCCTGGGTCCTCCTTTGCTCGTGCTGAGCAAAGAGGGAGGCGTGCACGTTTTGAGAACAAAGTTGCCTCTTGGATTTAAGAACCCAGCTTGGCCTTTGGATACTGCACTTACCTTAAGATGCATGGGTTGGAAAAATACTGAATGAATTAACGGACTAAAAATCCACTCAGTCCTGTTAAGTACAAACCCCTTACGTATAGCTCAGAAAATACCCCACCTGAAAATTACTGGAGTCTGGGGAGGTGTGTTGGGAAGGTATCAGGATGTGTCTGCCCCGATTCCATACTCTCACGTGGACGTCTGCTGGTGGCCCTGCTCAGAGGCAGGAAGATGAGCCTTTGGTTGGTCACCACGGCCATTCCTACGTTATGTTTTTAATTCTGAGGCACTGTGACATGAATGCTTTTGATTTCTGGTATCTCTCTTCCTGCAGCGGGGAGGGTGCAGCAAATCCTGCAAGAAAACACCCCCCCTGTGCCAGCGAGGCATCCAGATCAAACCATTTATTGTCCTTTTGTTTGCCTGCAAGGAGAGGGCGCTCACACTGCATCTTCCAAGGGTCCCTGCCAAGTTTTGAACGATGTGGATAAACACACAGGCTTGCCATTTGCATCCTATCAGATCAAATCAAGTAATCCAACCACAATTTAAGTATTAGTGTAACCTCATCACACAATTCCCACTGCCACCAAGCCCTCGCTGTCCGTGGAGCACATGTGCATGTGATGTGTACCGTAGGATGAACTTGAGTAGCCCTCCCTTCCCCGTCTCCCACAACACATTTGGGGTGGGTCGTGTGCTCCTCTTAAGCACTGGAGGAGAGGGAATCATTTGGATAGATGGGCAAAACCCCCTTATTTTCAATTTGAGTGGAAAACAATCAAACGAGATAATTGTTTTCATTAGAGAGTCTCTCTGAATCTTCTGGATCTCCTCCAGAAGGGCTCTAAATACACAAATGGATGTGCTTTATTGTTTTGTTTTGTTTCGTTGATTGCTGAAGACTGAAAAAAATCTTGGACAGGGAAAGAGGGCAGAATGAAAATCTGACAGTTGCAAAACTCACAGCTGGAGAAAAAGTAGTTGTTATGGAAAGTTTTCAGTTTGCCCCTGGACTGGCTGTGGGGTGACCGCAGCAAGCGATTTGAGACCAAGAGGGGAACCGTGCTGCGAGGAGCTGTCTCTAAGGGGAGCAGCTGGGGACCACCCTGGCTCCATCAGGGTCTGGCCATTCTGGGATTTTCCTGGGAAAGAACTTCTTCGCTGTGTAGGACTTCAAAATAATAATATTTGAGAAATCGACAGAGAATAGAGGGGAAAAAAAACCAGCCTTTTGGTCCTTTAGCATGGAGGCCTCGTGAAGAGGACTGCTTTAGGGGCTAACTACCAGGCCAGTTTGTTGGGATGGCTGCAAAGGGGAAAGGAGCTCTCACCAAGGCAAGTTAGGAGCTGTGTGTGCTTATGGATGAGTACGTGACAACTTTGAGCCAGAACTTAAGGTGGTGTCGAGTCTTTAAAACATCCATTAAACTCAGGGGAGGGAGGAGAAGGGATTGCGGAGCTTCTCAGGCTGGTACTGCCAGCACTCCTTCATCTCCCAGCGCTGCAGGGAGGATTGAATTCCCTCTCAGGTCTCCGAGGGGCTCCAGGTTACCCCTACAGGTAGCAGCCCAAGGCATCCGCAAGGGTGAGAGACATTTCATTACCTGCTCACGGCCTCTGTGACGTTGAGTGAACTTCAGAACCCTTGGTGTGTTTCTGGTTTTTCATGCAAAGTGTTTGCATTTTGCAGCTGGCTGGTTGGCCACGAGGAGAACAAGCAGAAGACAGATGTGCACTACAGGTCTATGGGAGGAGAGGGCAACTTCAACTGGAGATTCATCTTCCCCTTTGACTATTTCCCTGCTGAGCAAATGTGTTACATCGCAAAAAAGGTGAGCGTCCCTAAAACCAGACGTTTCTACCTCCTCGTTGCAACTTTGCTGTGAAATGTGCTGCATGATCCGAGATCTGCACAAGTGCAGCACAAACGGCGCTGTGGAAGGCTCAGCCTTACCTTTGTGTTATTTGAAACACAAGGTTGTGGGCAGGTGAGGAAATCTGTTTAAAAAAATCCACATCCTGAATACAACCTTGGTGGGGTCAGGATTAGAGGTGGCTTTGTATAAAGAGCCTGGAGGGACTGACCCTCCCTGGAAAGGCTCCTCTGGACTGGAGGCAGCTGAGTGTTGGTGCAATGGTGTCAAAGGACTCCATGCCTTCTCCACAACAGGGTTACTCCAGAGATGGAGATGGCATTTCCATGGGGATGGTGAGGTACACACCTCTGGTTTCCAGCAGAGCACAATGGGCTGTACAGAAACTGCACAGAAGGGCTAAAGAGGGGTGAAAGGAAGGAGCTGCCTCCAAGTGCCTGAAGGCGTAAGCAGGAGGGACATGTAGGGGAACATGGGTTGGGAGGTGTCATTGATGCAGTGATGGGATGAAAAGCTTTGGTTGGGGAATCAGGGGGAAGATGCCTTTGGTGTAACATCCTGCAACTCCCTGCCAGGAGGGGGCAGAGAGGGGGGATGAGTCTCTGGAGCCAAGGCCCCAGCGCCAGGCCCCGAGGGAATGGCCTCAAGCTGCCCAGGGCAGGGTCAGGCTGGCTCTGAGGAAGGATTTCTGTGCAGAAGGGGCTGTTGGGCGTTGGAATGGGCTGCCCAGGGCAGGGGGGAGTCCCCGGGATCCCTGGGGGGGTTGAAGAGTCGGGCTGAGCCAGCGCTGAGGGATCTGGGGGAGTTGGGAACGGTCAGGGGGAGGGTCATGGTGGGGCTGGAGGAGCTGCAAGGGCTTTTCCAACCGCCGGGATTCTGGGATTCTGTAATAAGAAAGCTGTGCACTTGGCTGGGGAGTGAAAAGTGGATGTGATTTTGGCCTCCTCATTCCTACATCTCTGGTTGGTGTTCCCGAGATAGGTTGGTGATGTGATGATCAGATGTGGACTGGGAGTTGTACAGAGGGAAGGAAACAGGGATGGAGCTGAGGTGCATCCATGGGAAAACACTGGTGAAAATGGGACTGGCTCTCACAAAACGCTTTAGGGGAGGGACATCTTTTCACTTAAATATCCTGCTCATGCCCTGGAGATTAAGAGGAGTACTGTTGGGTCTGCGTGGGCAGCAGGGACAACCCTGCTTTTGAGACTCGCTCCTGGCCTCTGACACCTCCTTGAAAGCTCAAACCCCTTCAGCCACCCAACCCCGAGTCTTCGTCCCTGCTCCCTGCTGTACACTCAACCTCGGTGTCCGTTTGAATTCAGAGACACCTCGTTGCAGTGGGACCATCTGCCTCCACAAATCTCAACCGGGACCCCCCATCCCAGCTTGTTTTGTGGGGCCAGCAAGGTCCCAGCACAGCCTGGGTTGGAACTGGCGCTTTGGCGGGGAAGATGTTGAGTGAATTCCCCATCCCTCGAGCCAGACGATCCCCGCGAGGAGGCCTGGCTTCAAAATGAATCGCTGGATAGTTAAACTGATTGACAGAATCATAGCTGTACCCATTTCACGCTTCATGTTAAACAAATCAAAAGTACAGTGTGTACTACATTCAATTATCCCCCTTTGAAAAAGCAAAGACCCCCCTATAAACCGTTTAAGAAAATACATCCCACTGTGCTGATATTGATTCTCCTCCGACCACATGTCTGCCAACACTGTATCAGAAAATAAACAGCTTGTAAAACCTCTCTGTAAAGGAAAAAATAATGAATGAAAAGCCATGCTTTGTATTTGTGGGACACATTCCGCTCTGGCAATTTTTGATCTCGCCATGTGCTGTTTGAACTCCAGGTTCATTACTGCTGCTGTAAAAGCCCATGCACCGAACTTTAAACGCAGGCGATGGAAAGTGGAATTTAAATCAAAATGGTCAGATGGCAAATTCTGAGCTGCTAAAAGCCACCTGCGCCCAGCCTTGCTGGTGTTGGCCCTCGGAGAGAGCACTGCGGGGAGGAAAGCAGCTTTCAATTTGCTCTCCTTTGTTCGCTCCACTCGCCTCCTCGCAGGCTGGAGCTCCCTGTGGCTTTGCAGATGGGCCGCAGGAACGGGTCACCCCAACCCGGGTTGCAAATGATCTCCCCAAAGAGCAAGGACTCCCCTGGGCAGGAGGGTCTCCATGAGGTTTAGTTGTGGTGTGCAGATCTGGGGGGAGCCGGGAGGTTGCAAACACGGGGAAAACCGGGTGCCACGAGGTGGAACCAGGTCCCGAAGCTCTGGGATGGCCAGTGCTAGCCAGGATTGTTTAATCCTTGCCACAGCACTGGGAGTTTTGGGACCTCTATCTCCAAAGCTTCAGAGTGCTGAGATTGCTTGGGGGTTTGGGGCTTCAGTCTTCCCACGGGGCACCTCAAGGGAGAGCAGGAGCCCGTAAATCCTGTGAACATCTATTCAACTTATAGATTGAAAGTGTAGGCTCTTATTCCTGCTTTTCTAAACATTTTAACCGTTTCAGAATGTTTTTCCATCCATATCTTCTCTTGCTGACAAAGATTTTTCTTCTCCCTCTGAGAAAGGAATTTACCCCATTCTGAATTTCAAAAAATTCCCCACGAAAAAGGAAGTCTGTCTGTGGGACAGCTCTTCTGAAAATACATCAGTGCATGTTTCTTTAACATCCTCCCTCAGCATTTATTCAGAATTTCCTTCTTCTGTTCTCGCTTCTTTCTGTGCCACCTTTCTCTAGCAGCCACGGACAAGTCCAGCCGTGTCGTCTGCATGGCCACAGCACACTTGCAGCTTGCCAAGCCCTGCAAGGCTGGATTTAGATTGCAAATCGTGGAGCCGTTTTGGTGCAGGGGTCAGTGCGCATTTGCAGGGGGAGCTGGGGCAGAAAGGCAGATTCAGCGAGCCTGACACGTTTGCATGAAATTGCATATTGACTTCGGTAGGGGAGGGGCAGGCAGGGCAGGTCCCAGATGAGTACAGTGCTCTGCTGCCAACCAGCAGAGAGAAGAGCAGATGTCTGCAGGGTGTAAACTTTCGATACCCAGGTCTAAGCCTGGCAGGTCTCGACTCTTGCAGACAATGTTATCAGATGGTCATGGCAGAACCAGAGCCTGTCGAGAGCCGTGCTGAGATAGGCTGGCTGTGGATCACGTTTCACTGGGCACCCCGTCAGAGAGGCACTCAGCTCCCACGTCTCACAGGCGCTGTGGAGGTGGAAAATGCATGAAATTGATTTTGAAATGTTCGGCTTCAAGTGCCAGCTACAGCGGTAGCTGAATATAGCTGCCAAATCTGAATTCTAGATGTGTCCTCTAGGGCAGAAAAAGCTTGACACTGAATGTCTGAGCAAATTTCATCTGCAGAAATGAACATTCAGGGTAGAATTTCAAGAGCATCTCAATATACAAGTTAAAAACTATTGGGGCTTGAGTGGACCTGGAAATAAACCACTAGACTGGAGCTTCCAAGGCCTGGCTGGGTTGTTCATATACCATCTGAAAAGCATTGCATGAAAGAAATTCCAGGAGATGAAGATAATGAGTACGGGAGCATGGCTGGCAATTTCAAACCCATGTCATGCCGTGTCATTGGCAGAAATCAGACCCAGGAACGTAGCTGTTGTCTTCGTACTTGTTCTGCTACTAGACTTCAGTGTTAGGGGTCAACAAGGAACTGAAGTATGGATGCTAGAACGCAAAATATTCCATTTTGCAAAGACAAAAGAACCTTTGGAAAAGGACCCGTCCCACTACTGTAGGAGGAACTTCAAGCAACTGTCCGGTTTATTGAGCGGGAAGGTTGGGGCAGTCGTGGTGAGGCTCTTTGTCAAGGAGCTCTGACATCCGTTTCGTTTCTTCCACTTTGTGCTCTCACAGGGTCCCTTCTGAGTTTTAAGCAGATTATTTGAAACCTACCTGGGCACAAACCCACACCGACTGTGAGTTGGAGGTCTCTGGACGTCTGGCTCGAAGTAGGTGGTGCTATAGGATGACCCCAGGAATAACCCCCTGGCTGTGAGGTATCAGTGATGCTTGCACAGATCTCTGAATACCTGAGACCCTCTTTCTGCAAGGTGCAGCTGAAGTCTCCAATTTTGCTGGCTCTGGCGTTGAATAGAAGAGCAAACGTGACATTCTGAAGGGTTTTTTCTCTAACTGATCAGCTGGTGACATCCCAGAAATCGTACTAGAGTTAGGTCTTCAGGAGGGATAGGAGAAAGAGGGAGCTCTGGGGTCTTTAACCTACCGAGAGAGAAAAGTGCAAAGGCCTTTGAGGGAAAAGGCAGGGAGGAAGGGCTGTAACTCACAGCTTGTTTTGTTCTGTTGCTGAATGGAGCTGAGAATAAATTCCTCCCTCCCTGGTGCTGGGGCTGTCCCGGCTCCATCTGGTTTCATCGATTTTGGTTACTTTGCAAATTCATTCTGGTGTCCTGACATCTTCCTACTACTGGCAGCTCTGACCTGCCACGGGCCAGACCCTCACCTGGGGCAGATCAGCCTGCACATTCCTCTGTGCCCAGCGGATCCCCACCAGCTGGGGATGAGGAGATGCTGCCAGCGGTGGGGGGGGTGTGGGGACGTCCCCGTCGTAACTGGTTTTGCACGAGGGAGGCTCATGCCGTGCAGTGTCGGCTCGTGGCGCGATGCTCTCAGTCAGCTGAGAGCTTGTGGGCAGCCTGGGCTCCGTGTAGTTGTCAGACAGGGTAAGAGTTTACCTGGAGATGGTGTGCAGCCTCTCTGTTCTTTAATTTTTATTAAAAAACCAGCCAGGCATGGAGGTTTCTGCAACTGGGTCCCCGTTTCATCCTCTCGTTCTGTTCACTGCTGAATCTCCCCAGTGTTCCAAGAAATCTCTGTGCTCTGGCTGGTTTTGGTTTGAAATGTTGAGTTTCAAGCACTGATTTTTGTTAAAAAGAGTTAATAATTTATTGGATTGAAAATTTAATTCCTTTTCAGTGTCAGAAAGCCAAAAAGAGAGGCTATTGCCTTTTAATTTTGGATTTTTTCCTCTCCTGTTTCCTGTCCTTTATTGTGTCCTTCCCTGTTTTTCTTGGTGACATCAGAAAGCAAGGCAAAACACAAAATGTTCCTTTTCCTTCCACATTTAGCCGAAATGCAACATTTTGAATGGGCTCCAAGTACATTTTTTTAAAAAATTTTTTTCAGAGGAAGGTTCAACAAGGCAGTCATATATTGTGTATTTTAATGGGTCTGCAACAAGCAGACTTCTGCAGTAGGGCAGGGGCAGCGGTCAGGCCCTGGGACGCTCCGGCAGCCTCTCTGATATTCAGACAGGAGTAGTTGTTGTGAATTTTGCTTTCCACTGGGTGTATGGAGAGGGATGAGCAAAGCACGGCTGCGTGGTGACCTGAAGGTTCAGTGCTGTTCACAAACTGGCCTGAACTGGAGCACCCGAAATGGCAGCGGGATGGTCCCATGTCCCTGCAAAAACCTGATAAACTCTGCCGGAAGGAAAGCATGGGAGGCTGAGAAAAAAATCATTGCAGGGAGTGATTCCAGGGACTGAAATAAGATTATGTGCCCCAAAGCAAATATTATGACTATGTCACACTTATGGCATGGTGATGCCTGGAGCCTTTCTCCAGGTGTTGGCAAGGCTCTGCCCGAATGTGCAGCAGATGCTCTACGCTCAGGATTTTGCTCAGCTGCCCCCCCGATCAGGGGAAGATGCAAAAAGCCAAGTGCCATGGGGACTGCGATGCCACGGTCAGAGCGGGCGAGAGCAGGGGAGTCAAAGAGGCGAGTTAGTCCAGTAAAGGTGCAGTAACTGGTGCTCTCAGCCACCTGCTTGCTGTGAAACATCCCAACGGGATGAGGTTCTGAGCAGCAGTTTCTCAGCACCTTGAAGGATGGTCCCGCAGGACAGACTGCAGGAGGAGAGGCTCTTCTGGGCTGACATCAAGGGGGTCTCCTGCACGTCTGGGGCTCCCCAGTTGCTGCGGGATGAGGGACCGGGTGCTGCCCGCCATGCTCACGCTGCAATGGGCCAGGTTTGCTTGGGCACCAACACGCTGGCGCTTCACTGCCTCCTCGAAAAAGAGGGGTTGCTCCTTACTTTGTATTCTGTAGCACATAAGCAACCCAGAAGAAATGCGGCCCTGTCAACACTTTTCTAGTGATATGAGCTTTTTTTTTTTTTTTTTTCCCTGCCTCCCCTGCTGCATTATTCACGACCGTAAAATATTCACCAGCCTCCCCTCTCTCCCCTACACTGCAAAACAAACCCCCAAACAATAATTCAAGCCCCCTTCCTTTCCATGTCTTGCAAAAGGCTAGGAAATAAATTTCTTGCCGTGGGTTGTTTTTATAGTGAACTTTCGGAGCTAGATTTAATCATGGAGGCAAATTTCACACTGCCTTGAAATGGACCCATAAACTTTGCTCAGCATCAAATTCCTCCTTCCCCGGCTTGCACTTCCAGCTCTGCTCTGCCGTGTCCCCAGCTTCACGGGGCTCCGAGGAGGGAAGCTTCGCCACCAGCCAAACCACATTTACCCTGTTTTTCCACAAGAAAGGCCAAAGCTGTACAGATCGTGCTGGTGTTGTACAAGCTCCGCGTTGCCACCAGGAAAGGGTCAAATCCTGCCTGAGTCATCTTCCATCAGGCAGGGAGTCCCCGGCAAGCCGGGGCGTTGCTCTCGGGGGTAGGAGTGGTGCTGGGGAGGTGGGGGGATGCAGTGAGCACCCACTTGACCAGGGTTTTGTTGGCTTTGAGTGCAGGCAAGTCCTTGGGCATCGCAGTGGGAAGGTGGAAACCTGAATTCCTGCGTGTTTGCCAGCAATTGCACGGTCAGTGCCGGGGGACGCTTCTCCCGTTGTGTTTGATTGCGTGGGAGATGGCCACAAGGCACCACAGCACCCGCTGGCCTGGGCTCAGGGTGCTCTCCTCCTGTCCTGGGAGAAGAGGAAAGGAGCCCACCAAGGGCCGGGAGGGGGGGATTGCTGCAGCAGCTCAGAACTGGGGCAGTAATTTGGGTCTCACAGCAGCCTGCTCCTTTTCCTGGTTCGTCCTCTTTCTCCATCAGGACGCTCGTGGGGCTGGGCCTTCCAGCAGGCAGGACCTTTGCCAGAGAGCAGAGCTGCCACCACCTCACCTCCCTTCCAGAGGGGCGGCTCGAGCGACAAATTTTGCTGGTGTTCAACTTCAGGTGGATGGGGCGGTGCAAAGAGAAGGTCCGACATGTGCTTGGAGAGGTGCTTCCACCCAGGCAGCAGCGGCGCGGTGCTCGGGGAGGAGGGACACGTCTGACCGATGCAGAGGTGGTGAAATCGGCCTCTGAGCCAGGACCGGGGGGGAAGAGGCACCTGTAGGAAAAGTTTCATCCTCTCCCAAGCTGAGCATAGATGGGGGTGCCTGAATTGCCCCGGGAAGGGGCAGTAGGAAGGAGCCGGCGGTGTGTCGCTGTGGTGCACGCCGTGGGGGTGGCTCCTCCTCCGTCTCACAGCCCCCAGACGCCCCTTTCCAACTCACGGTGGTCACCTGGCTGCCTTCTTTAGCCACGGGTGCGTGGTTCCTGGGGGCTTTCTCCTCTGCATGACTAACAACCCTTCTGCAGTGCAGGACCCGGCCAATATATGGGAAAGGGAAGAATCACCATAAGCTCTTTCCCTTTTTAGCAGTTTTAATTTAAAATGACTTATTAGCTGGGAAAACACCCCCCCCACACTCCGCCTTGAATAAACATACGTTTTAATACATTGCAATGAGCAGAGGGGGAGAGATGGAAGTTTCCATCGACTTTATTTTATTTTTCTAGATTATAAAATATTTAAAATGCATAAATAAAATGCTCCATTGCAAAAATGCTGGCGTGTTTTTCCAAAGCAAGGCGGGGAATGGAGCTAAATTGAAATATAACCGTCCAGGGTGATCTCTTAAAGTGAAACCAGTTTCAATGGGATTTAAGTGCCCACAGTCTCCCTGCTTGAATATTTATGTTCTTATGGAGTGTGACACATTCTTTCCCCCCCCCTTTCTTTTTTTTTTTTTTTTTAATATTGCACGATATAATGAATCAGAGTCTTGTAGCCACCGCAGTGAATTTATGGTGCTACGTATGTGTCATGAATAATGCTGAAGTTTCCTGGTTTTAATTAAATCTGTTCCGTTTATGATACTGCCATGTTGCAAGAGCGTGGCAGGAGGCATTGCCCGCAGGACACACCTCTGAGCCTCTGCTGTCAGTAGACACCGGTCGTGACTCTGCCTCCTCTTTGCAAGTCCTGGCTGGAGCCAGAAATAACAAGACCTCGGCTTTTTGTGCTTCTCTGTCTCACTCCTCCTGTTCTAACACTTCTCAGTCCTAACTCTCAGGCATCTTGTGGCATCCCAAAAGTGGTATTAGATCCCTGTAGGGAGATATTACTGGTTGCAACCACATAAATAGCAAATTTTGTGGCATGGGCACGTATCCACCAGATATTGTAATGATGTGACCGCAAGCTCATTGTCACAGTAATGGGATTCAAACCCTCCTGGTTGGAGAAGTCTCATGTAAATGTTCCCCCTGACTGGCTTTTTTGGGGAGTCTTGGCCTGACTATCCAGACCATCTGCCTTGCTGTTGACCTATCCACTGTAGTAACCCAGCCACTGCAGTTGCAGACTTCTCGGGGGTGAGAGTTTTGGAAACCATCTCCTGTCCAGAACGCAGAAATTGTTGCCTCCTCCTGTGGCTGATCTGCGCTCACCCCACACGGATGCCGTCTCCCAGGCACTGGCTACTCCTTACTGCCGTGGCCGGGTTGCAGGACTGATGGATGATCAAGGGCTGCACAAGGGCTTGGTAGATGATGATAATCACAGGGGATGCTCACGGTGTAATTTTCATTCCTGGTGCTTTGCACATAGGCTTCTGGGACCGCTGCAAAACCTTTCCACAGGTTGTCGCAGCAGCTCCAGTGGCAGGGAAGAGATAAAAAATTGCCCATTTAATAGAGATGAGAAGGGCATATAGGCAGTGAGAGATCTTGCCTTGTAAGGATTGAAATCAGGTGTCACAGTGCCACCACTCGATCGGTTGTACCGGGAGACTGGCTCTGGACATCACGACTCACTGGTGCTCTGAATCTCTCCTTTCTTAAACTTAGACATAGTAATAAATGTGGCAAACATGTATGCAGCTTGGCAGCAGCCCAGTGTAGTATTAGCAGCAGATTGACTGGGTTACGATGTCCAACACTCTAACATTCACATCTCCTGAGAGCGAAAACCTGGGAGATGTGCAGAAGAGATGAACAAAGTCATCTGAGAACTGAGGAACTCACCACGCAGTGAGCTGCTATCAACCGGCCTCTTTCTTTACATATTCCTGTTCAGTAAGTAAACTCGGGAGCCACAGGCTACCTACAGGTGGTAGAGGTGTTTGCTGGTCTTGAGTTGACCAACTGCACAAAACGGCTTCTGACAGACCCGGCAGCAGATCAGAGCAGCGATGGATGCTGACTCGTCAGGGCTCTGGCTGCTGGCAGAGCTGGGTGAGAGCTGGGCAGAAGGGGAAGGGATGCAGTTGAATTGCCGTAAGTGCTATTCCTCCATTTTTCCATTAATTAAGAGGAAGGTGAAGTTTGACAGCACTGGCACCCAACACTCGCTGCTCTCTTCACCCTGGAGAGTCCCTCTCATCTAACTCGTGTGAATATGATGCTGTCACTCCAGAAGATCCTATTTGCAAGCTCGTGGTACCTGTTTGCTAAAATATTGTCAGTAAATTAAGACACAAATTGATAGCAACTCCATTCCAGAAGCATCTTGGGTTTTCCACTGAGCATCCTTGTTCAGGAACTGGCCAGAGCAGGTGCTGTGCTCCTGTGGCTCTGGGCCTGCGGAACCGGGGCAGGACACACCAAGAGCGTGGTGTTACGAGACTTCCACTGCGGAGACGCGAGAGGAGCCAGGCTCTGCTCGTTTCTACTAATGAGCCTTTTGTTTTTCTTTGGTTTCTTTTGTGGTGTGATTTTAGGAGCACTTCTGGAGCTTGGACAAGACAGAAAACAAGATCCCACCGCAGCTTATCTTGCAGATCTGGGACAATGACAAGTTCTCTTTTGATGACTATTTGGGTAAGTTGTGAGAGGCTTTTGGCTCCATCCCTGCTGATGCAGACAGGAAAGAAAATTTATTGAATACTTTCAGGATATGAAGAAATTGTAACGAGACCAGTTTAAGCCACTGAACAGGATTCGGTGTCAGCGTAAGTTCAGGACTGATGATAAATGGTTTGTATTAGGCAGATTTCCAGTCTCAGCCTGCAGCAGCCTGCTCCTGGGCTGACATAATGTTGAGAGCATCATCAAATCCAACACAGCCACCTTCCAGGAGGCCTCAGTTCTCCGTGACTCATCGGAGTCTGTGCTGAAATGTGCTCATCAGGGCTAACGCGTGTTTGGGCTGCCTTGCCTCACCTGGGATGTTTAGACACAAACACAACTCAGCCCAACGCTTGTCTTTTTCAGTGGTAGCTGTGTTACTCATCCTCAGAAATCTAGGTTTAGGTCAAGGGAAAAATAAAAGAAAAACCTCTAATAGGGAAGATAGCAGAGCAAATGATCTGTGCAGAAGCTGGAGGTTCCAGCATTGCGAGTTTTTTGGTTGGATCTTGTTCTACCTTTCTTTTTGCCACTAAAAAAGAAATTCAAACATCAAAAGCTTCACCGAAGAAATATGTGATCAAGATCCTTTGAAATCCTGTCTTTGATTAATTACATCAGCTGAGTGCTGAAAAAAACCCTCTCCAAGGTGTGTTTTCAAGTTCTGGCTCTGCACATCAGGAGCTCCTGACTGCCAGCATTAATTCTCTGTAAAGTCCAACAAATAAAAGCAGCCTTTGGCTTTTGTAAGGCACTTTTCATCAATGGACTTCAAAAGTGCTTCACTGCAAACCCGATCTGTGCTGCTGTTGTCACTGTTGACAAGAATCTGCGGCACAGGGAAGTTACAAATGCAGAAAGATATTGAATGTGAGATGTCCACGGCAGTGTAAAAACCTGCTGCCACGCAGCTGAGCCGCAGGACCAGACCCTGTGTGAGTTCTTGGCCGTTCCGAACCGTAAGGTAGTTTGGTGCAGCCATGTAAATTAAAAGCTGGTGCTTTCAACTAACACTTGGAGAACTGAGCTCAGATTTCCTAAAGGCTAGATAAATGTGCTGATTGCCCAATCACTCTGTCTGAGAAGGAAGCCGTCAATTTTGTGGTGTGTCCCTCATCTTTAGCTTGCTGCAATTTCTCATCTGGGTGGAGCAATAAAAATAGCCTGTTTGGGGATCTGCAAGCCTTCTGCCCAGCGCTCTCATACCGACTGCGCTCTGGCTGTCTGCAATTTGAGTTTCACCTAAATCTGTTAGTCTTCATTAAAAATCTCAGCCTCCCTGGTTGACTTCAGTGCAGATCATCACAGCTGTGCGGGTCAGCAGATATTTTGCAGCACCTCCTAGAAGGACGTCACGGCTCCCGTCTTCCTAAGCACGACGGCGATGCCAAGCGCTCAATTCCTAGGAAGACCCACTGGCTAAAACAATAAATAGGGCCACACTTGAGCCCGCTCTCCCCCTTGCTCTGTGGGTGTTTGCCCAAGCCCCCTGAGGTCAGGAGGGTGCCACAGGGAATATTTCTTCAGGGAAAGAGTCCACATTTTAAGGTCCTGTTGCACCGAGGTGTCTCCCAGTAACGTTCCTCCTTGCAGGCTCCATTCAGATGGATCTCAACAGGATGCCCAAACCTGCCAAGACCGCTGAGAAGTGCTCCTCAGAGCTGGTAGATGAGACCTTGTCTTCAGGGCGCTTTGTGTCACTCTTTGAGCAGAAAACTGTCAAGGGGTGGTGGCCCTGTGTTGCTGAGCAGGATCAGAAGAAGATCCTGGCGGTAAGGTGGCCTCTTCATGTGTTCTCTTGGGGGACTCTCAGAGCATCGAGGAAGGATGTGGCTGGGCCAGGTTCATGCAGGAAGCCAAGCTCAGGGCAAGCGTTGCTGTCTTGGGCTGCAAATTTTACAAACCGGACCAGCTTTTGTCAGCTGGATGTTTTCCAGGATTTGTCCAGCACCATGCAAAGGCCTCAGAAGAAATCGTTTGTTCTGTGGGATTTTTGCTGTGTTTTTTGGAACATGCCACCTAATTTGACTCTGTATCACATCTATTCTTAATGATGTTGTGTTGCGACAAGTACCAGGGAAAGGTTCCAGCTGTCAGACTGATGTATTTAAATGTAAGTGTCTGGGCTCCTGTTCAAGTCCTTGGCGAGTGTTCAACATAGGTAAGGGAGGCCAGGAAGGGAATTAAGTCGTTCAGCAAAAGACCCCTGCGTTGGTTGCCTGAACTTGGGTGTCAGAGACATTTAAGATGTCCTGGGATATCTGCTGAGAACATTGTAGTGAGCAGGTGAGGGATTTGTATGAAATCTGCTCTTACTGGGGTCCTCATGGTCCTTGTTGGTAGTGGTTGGGTTACACTCAAAGTAGCTTTTCTTTCCCCAATCAGTATTTTGCATCATATGTTCATTTCTCACCTCTCTTTTTTTTTTTTTTTTCTGTTTACAAGTTTATTTTTGTTTAACTCACGCAGGGAAAATTGGAAATGACTTTGGAAATAGTGCCCGAACAAGAGCATGAAGAGCGGCCAGCTGGCATGGGTCGGGATGAGCCAAACATGAACCCCAGGCTGGAGGACCCCAAGTAAGAACATCTTGAACGGCAAAGTAACCACCGGGGCACAAATTTCTCAAGGAGCTAACTGAAAATCTGGGGTCCCAGTTTGAGGTCTGCTCTCTGCAACGGGCTTGGTCCTGTGCAGGCTCCGTTTCTGAACTGATGGTGCTCAGAGTGTAGGAGCTGAGACAACCCAGGGTGGCCTGGAGCACCATTTGACACCGTCTACCCCGAGGGCTGTGGGTCTGCAGGGTCAGCAGCCAGCTCGTTACAGCAGGGCGTGCTCATGGCGTTGGGGATCCGGGAGGGTGAAACTCAGAAGTGACCTCAACTTTGTTTGGCTCCAGGCGCCCGGAAACCTCCTTCCTATGGTTCACCTCCCCGTACAAGACCCTGAAGTACATCCTGTGGCGGCGGTACAAGTGGGTGCTTGTCCTGGCCATCGTGCTCTTCGTTTTGCTGCTCTTCCTGGGGATTTTCATCTACGCCTTCCCGGTACGGTGGGTGTGGGAGAGGACAGGGGGGCTGACCAAGGTCTTGGGTGTTCCCCTGGTCTCTGTGGTGACAGAGATGGTCCCAGTGTACGTGGCTGCAAAGTCCCGTGCTGAGGAACAACCCAGTGGCCCGTGATGGGGCAAAAAGAGAGTCTGTGTTTCTGGTCTCTGCTACGGACTCGCTTCAAGGAGCTCAGCTCCTTGTGCCTGTGCTTCAATTCGTGTCTAATGACGCCGAGGCTGATTGGTCGTTTCCAAAGAGGTTCGAGCAGCTGATGCCCGAGGTGGTGTGGGCTTGGTGGGAAAATCCCTGACAAACACGCAGCCTAACTAGAGTTGAGGCCATTTTACAGGGCTGAGCAGTGGCAAAAAATGCATCGGTCTGGAATTGTTTAAAGGTGCAGGGGGTTCACAGGCGTCCGGGCAGCCCCGACTCTTGTTATCAAGGCTTGGAGCGTGTTATACCAATGTAATGTCTGAAACGAGGAGGAGGGCTTTCACCTCATTCATCAAGAAAGTGGCTTTTTCTTGCCTTACTGTCAGTTCCACTGGCAAAACAAAATAAATAAATAATGGAGCCCTGGCCTTCCAGTTTGGCTTCGGATGGGTTTTTGTATCCTCCTCTGTTTCTACAGCAGTGGAATAATTCATGCTGGCTCTTGGATGCCATTTCCCCTCCTCTCAAACTGATAAGAAAAATGACCCGCCTCTCTCTTTCCAGCACTTAACAAATTCTGCTCCTTGTATATGATTTTTTTTTTTTTTTATAAAAGAACTCATTGGCGTAATTTATAACTTCTTGTGAGAGAACGTGGCTGCCTTTTGCAGATGGCTTTGTGTGCCTGCAATGCGCAACCGAAAAGCGAGGTGTGGAATTTCTCCTCGCCGTCGTAATCACTTTCAGATGATTTGAAGTCGTGCATGCTCGGCTGTTCCCGTCGAGAAAAAAGGGGATGGGACTGGTTCATGGCTCTCCCCATCTTTCTATCTTCGTATCCATGGGAAGGGCTGGGATGCTTTGCCTTGCTGGAGAAACTGCTCCGGAGGTGCTAAGCAGTGTGAAGGAGGAAATAATTGTGCAAATGCAGATTTGTGCTGCATCGCCCCCTCCCTGCTCTGTGCTCAGAGCCACTCCTGGAGACCCCCCTTTATGTCAAGCACCAAATCCCAGCCTTTCTGACCAAGAAGAACTCAGTGTTTCCCTGAAGATGCAAGTGGCTTTTCATTCGTGCCAGCGGTATCATATAAAAACAATGTTGAGAGGAGAAAAAAATTCGCAAACTATAAATATTGATTTACAGTCATTATTACTTGGGATTTTTCCCTGTTTCCTAGCTAAATGTTGTTGTATTTAATTTCGTTTTGGTCGGGTCAATTTTTAGTCATATTTCGAAAAAGTAAGGCCATGTTTCATGGAATTTTTCTGTTTTTGTGTATTTGGCCAGCTTCCATTAGATTTTTGAGGTCGCTGGTTCTGTATCTACTTGGAGATTTAGTTCCTCTCCCGTTTCATCAGGCCCTAAATTTGGCAATTGTGCTGGTGATGGTTTGCTATGAAGGATGCCCCTGGCATCCTGACCTTTGGCGGGGATCACCGTTACCTCCCTGATTAAATGCGTGGAAAAACAATCCCTCCTCACTTCTGTTCTGATTTGTGTGCCAGGAGCACCATCAGGGCCTGTTTAAAATCAGGACCTCGCTGCGTTTAGCGCTGCGTATGCAATCTTGCCACTACACGTGCAGTTTCGAGGTCCCGCGCTGCGAGCAGGGGGTTTGGTGTGTGTCCTGCCCCCTCAGCCCGGGCAGAGGGGTGGGGGACGGCAGGGAAACCCCGAGGGAATCCTGGTGGGCATGTGGAGCGTCAGTCTGAGCGGGCAGGGGGTCAGGAGCAGGGACGCAGGGATGCTGGGGGTGCTGCAGAGGGACGTGACTGTTTTCCTGCTCCTGCTGCCCTTTTGGCCTGGCGTGAAGAGCTCTTCCACAGCTTTCTGCTTGTTGGGACCCTCTGCTGGGACCTCCAGGGTCCCCCCAGTCACTGCTTTTCAGTGGCTAGTCCTTGGTTCCACAGGAGCCCTGGGACCTGCCTGCAGCCTGAATTCCCTGCCTGCACCCTGAATGCCCTCCCTGCAGTCTGAATGCCCCTGCCTGCACACAGCCTCTCCACCTGGGAGCGTTGTGTACCACACACCAGATGCTGCCAGAGAAGTCTGACCTCTGGGTCCAAATTTTGTCCTGTTTGGACTCTGCCTGAGGTCACTGAAGGATGATATATTTTGTACCCAGGACACATCTGCCCACAAAACGCCCTGGGAAATGTAATGGTCCCGTGAGCCAGGCTAACCTGGGCAGGTCACCCTCCACCCCAGACAGGCAGGAACCTCCCCTGACAGCAAAACCAGGGCATTTGCATTGGCTCTTGGTGTAAAAATGGGATTTAAAAAAAGAAATTTCTTCCTACTCCCCATACAGTGCTGAAAGCTTCCACCCACAGTCCCAGCTTTGTGGTCAGAGTAGCTGGAGAGTAAGAGCAAATGTCCCGTGTGAAAGCCGTGTGCTTCCATCCGCGACGGCGAAGGGCTGCCGGTGGTTCCCAGCAGCACTGCCCAGAAACAGCAGTTCCCAAAAGCTCAGGGTTTTCGGTGAATGAAGAAGCTGATGTCTTGGTCTTGTTCAGAATAGTCATCAGGAGATGCTTTACACCCCCGGGAAGTATTTTCTAAACGTTATATTGCAGAATACTCTGCAAACCAGCCTTTAGAGCTACTTCACAGCCTCAGAAACCTTTGAAGATGTGGTGCCTTTGTGCTGCCTCCCTCCTCAGGACACAGAGTATGTGTGATGGATCATGGGCTGGGATAAAAATATTCCCATTCCTCCTCTCGGCTCCTCTTCAAAGGTTCTTTCCCAGGAGAGCTTTGTGCAACCAGCCGTTGTTTTCCAGCCAGGGAACATGCTGGGGCTGCTCTGGTGGGCTCGGGGGTCCCTGGAAGGAGCAGGGGGAGACCTGCAGAAGGGAGGAAGGGCCTGGAAGTTGTTTGGGATGAAGAGGAGGTTCATCAGGATCCGTGGGGAGCTGGGAGTGCAGCAGCGTGGAAAATTGAGGCACAAGTCCATAAGAAATCCGTTGCCATTAGTGCAACTATTGACAGAGCAACTCATTTCAGTGGGTGAGAGGCCATTTCCAGCTGAAAAACCTTTTGGGTTTGGGTGGAAAACTGCATGGTATTGCAAATTTCCATTTGAAAAAAAGTTGTCTAGTTTTACAAAAATGGGAAAAAATGTTGAAAATCTGATATTCTGAGGTTCCTCATTTTTTAACTTGGGCTCTTCCACCCAGTCTTAGTGTTAGATTACTCGCTGGTTTGCCTTAGCTTTCTCTGCAGAGTGGTTGTCATTATGGTCTGTACAAGCTAGGACTCTGGGAACAGCATTCCCTGGATATTTCCTACATGATTTCCTTAGATGGTCCTTAGATTTAACTTGACATCAGAAGACTCCTTAAACAACAGATGAAAGGCTAATGAGATCCAGTAGCTGGACATTGAAGTTAGAGGAACTATTCCAGTGGAAATAGGATGCTAATTTTTGAGACGAAGGGCAATTAACCATTGGAACAAATCGCCAAAGGTTGTGGTAAATTCATTGCTGCTCGAGGCGTCTGTGCATCGGGATCGAATGTCTTTCTACAAGATATGCTCTAGTTCCACCCTGTGCTCCCGGCCAGCAGCGCTCCTTTAGGAAAGGTCCCGTGATTTTGATGGACTTTTCATCCGACATTGCCACAGCTGAGAGGAGCTCTGCCTTCTGCCACCAGAACGGTTGAGTGAAAGTCTTGGGTTAGACACAAGGTCAGAAGAGAAGGTTATCAAAGCCCAGCCCGGGTTTCTGCCCCCGTGCCGCGTAGGGAACACGGCGGTGAGGTTATCTCCCTGCAGCGGTGATTACTGTAAAGATTTTTGTGGCGACCACCATAGCAAAATGTTAACGCCACTTCCAGCTGGAGTCAGCTCTGCTTTGCAGCACCATGAAAATGTTTACTACCTTTTCGAGCTCTGTTTGTGCTCTGCAAGCCCAGCGTTGCTGCCATTGCCATTAATTCTAATTACAGCTCCCTTTCTGCGCTGATTGATAATCCTGCTTGGCTTTCAACACTTTGTTAATACGAATTCATAGCTGGACAGAAAACTTGCTACCCTCCAGAATGCAACCAGTCAAATCATAAAAAATAGGACTATTTTGGAGGATAGACTCTGAAAGACAAATGGATGGATAATGAATTCGAAGGTTATATGTCACTGGAGGCTTTTCTAATGACTTCTGGTAAACTGCCCTAACTTTGCGTGCTTGATTTATGGCATTATTAGAAATCCTCAGTTGGCGAACTGCCTCATAATTTGCTACACGTTGTAATTTATCAAGATGCCTTTGGTCAGACTTTACTTTTGTTGTGTGTTTTGGTGTTGGTGTTTTGTTTTTTTTTTTTTTAATTTTTATTTTTTTCCCCCTGTTCCTCCAAAGATCTCGCTGGTAACCAGCACTATGCTTTGTTTCCAAAGTTGTTTTTTTTTTGTTTTTTTTTTTTTTTTTTTAAAGCGACAGAGTGATAGAACATCCTGTACCAATTAAATTCAATATGCTTGGGAGGGACTTCCAAACTGGCTAGTATGTGGTCGCAGGGGTTTGAATCAGAGCTACTTTAAATATAGCTCTTTCCAAACGACCTCAGCGTGCGTCTTCGTCTGTAATTTCCTTGTGGTCTTGATAAGCAGCGTTTACACAGCTTATTCTTTTTCACAGTGCTGTCATGTTCTTTCAAGGAGGGAACATGCATGGAAAATAGGCTAAAATACTGTGACGCCTCATTTTCTACGGCAGCCCCACACTTCACCGTGCACTAACAGTAGAGACCCCAGAAAACAGGCACGGGGAGGTCTTGCCTGGGGTGTTTGCTCTGAGGAACAAACCCCACAGCAAATGGTGATGCTGAAACGGATGGCTGAGGTGTTAAGTCAGAGAAGCAAAAATCAGCAATGGGTTTGCCTTTCTTGGTTTCCTTTTGGCAGGTTCTTTGGAGATAGTCCATGGACCTGCAGCCCAGGCTTGTACTAAGGGTCTAAATCAGGGTGGGCCAAGGCTTGAGAACCGTCCTCTTGCTGTTCAGCCCAGCTGGTTGCTGGTGGGACCTTGGGGGCAGGCTTTGGCCCATGGAAAGCAGCCATCACCAGAAAACTTCATGGCATGGCTTGGGGGATGCGCAGAGACCGGGGCCAGGGCCCCTTCCCAAAAGGTCCAGCCCAACAACAGAGAGGATGAGTTCTGGGGGGATCATGGGGAGAGGGAGCCATAAGGATGCGAGGTCAGGGCTTGGGTAGAGAATCCAGCTCAGGGTCTGCGGGGCAGCAGCATAAGGGGAAGGGGCACCAGGAGGCTGCAGCAACTCAGCAAAGAGCTGGACGTGTCTCCTCCCCTACAAGAAAAGCGTCTGGGCACTGGGATGGTGCCAAATTTTTTAGAAGGGTACGAAGAGGTGAAAATTTATTTTAAAAACTGGTGGAAGGAGCAAAGTCCAGGAGTGACTCTGCTTGGGGCTTGTGATTCTACTGGAGAAGGCAAGACCAGTTTTCTCACGTGTCTTGGGCTTTCTACTGCCCTTGCTAGTGGGAACACACCTTTGCTTGCTCGTCTCTGCAGGCGGGGGCTGGGAGCTTGGCCTGTCCTGATTCCAGCCCCACCTGCAGTTCTATGCCATGTCCCTCCCCAATCTTTTAACCTCCACGTGCCACCCTGCTGTACCTGCTTCAAAACAGCTTTTTTTTTTTTTTTTCTTTTTTTCTTCCTCCCCTTGTTTTTCCATCCTTCTAGAACTATGCTGCTATGAAACTGGTGAAACCTTTCAACTGAAGCTGTGCTGGAAAACACCTGCAAGGTCCGGTGCCTGCCTGGGGATTTTGGAGAGAAGCTGTGGCTCTGCACTGGATCACATCGGATGGAGATGGAGAAGGAACAGCCTCACCCAGGCCTAGGCTGCTGCCAGGATGAAGATACAACTTACCCTGGTGCAGGATGCAGAATCCCACCTCCAGCACATAAACAATACCTACTCTGAAGTGTTTCTTATTTTACTTCTTTGTCTGTCCCTTTTTTTTGTTTTTTGTTTTTTTTTTTTTGTTAAGCTGCTCTGATTTGTAAAGCTCAGCTCCCAGTGCGCAACTGCAGAGGGTGGGGGAGGAAAGGACCTTTTCATATATATCTGTGAGTGTACAAAGATACTGCAGACCTTAGCAGAGGAGTTGCAGGCTGCTGGCGCAGGCCACACGTGCAAGCCAAAGTCTCTCGGGTTCTGAGCACAATTTTCTTTGCGCTCTGAACAAGCCCCGGTTTTCCCTTGCTGTGCAATGTGCATTGCCTGGTTTCTACGCGTATAAAGCCCACTGAAGGGGACGTGTGCTGCACAGACCCACACCCTGGGCTGACACGTTCCCAAAGAGAGAGAAACCCACAAGATACAGGACCCAGGGAAAAGGCTGAGGTGCAAAACCCTGGGCAGGAGTCGGTGATAATTGCTAAGATCAAAACTCCCATTGAGTTTTGCGCTCACGAAGGACTGCACAGTCTGGCTCATGCTTTTTTGGATTTTGTTTTCCCTCCGAGCTGCTTTTTCACCTCTCCAGTCCCACGTGCCTCCCTTCAAGCCCAGGGCTGTAGCAGCAGAAAGCGGAGCCGGGCTGAGCCCTACCCCGAGAGCAATCCCAGGAGCACAGCACTGCATGTGGACTTTGCTTTTCTCCTCGCCTGCTCTATGCAACCCCTGCAGCCACAGTTCTGTGAATGTATTAGTCTTTTTTTTTTCTTTTTTTTTTTTTTTCTCTCCTGTGCTCCCAACCATCCTTAAGCCACACAGCACACACCAGACTGCAGTGTAAGCCGCAAACCCGGGGCTGCTGGGCGCTAATGAGGCAGACAACCTGCACCTTTGGAAGCAGGCTTGTTTGTTTTCTGCTTTGCAAACAAATTACTATGAGACATACCCTGCAGGTCTTGCTCAGCCTCCCACAGAGCAAACGGCAGCTGTGACAGGGCTGGGATGACATTCTTGAGACATTTTCTGCTGTTTTCTATTCCCTCCTCCTGTCCGTCTGTCTCGCTGCTGCTGCAGTCGGACGGAGCAGTGTGGACCAAGGGGATTTCTAGTGTTTTGTAGCGCTGGCTCAGGCCATGCGAGGGTGCTCATCAAAACAGCATTAGCCTCAAATTTTCATCCTGCCTCCACTCATCCTGCAAGGAACCACCTCCCAGAACAAGGAGCATCAGGCATGAAAACAAATGTCCCTTTGCGAGAGCTGTCCTGCTGCTCCGCACCGCCTGGCTTCTGCTACCGCCCCTCTGATGACAAAGGGATCTTCCCCCCCTGCCCTTCAGCAGGATGAGACACGTCGTCCTTGGTTTTATTTGTCCCCTGGAGCTGCTGCTGCTCAGCGTGACATGTGAGAGCAAGTAGCAGTGAAAAGTGATCCCGGGGGAGAGGAGTTCCTCAGGACAAACTGCTCATGTAAGCTCCTGCCCTGCTCCAGCAAGGCACTTAAGCCTGTGCTTAGCAGAAGGCAGGGACTAAAAGCCCAAGCCTAATTGCTTTGCTGGATCGGGATGTAATGCGTTGAGCACTAAATCCCTTGTTATTCAGTCCTGTAACAGCACCCGGATCGCACAGGGGAGCTCGCTGCCACGTGTGAGGACGGTGCCTTTGACGAGGAGAACGTGCAGCTGTAGAAACCCGTCCTTGCCCCTGAGGCTTGGCCCATCCACCAGCCCTCTGCCGAAAGCTTGAGTGGTGAAGTCGGCTCTGGGCTTGCACGCCCCAGGGTGGGGGTTTCATTTTACCGGCCCAGTTAAATGCTTCATTTTTGCGTTTGTTCAGTTTTTTCCCTCGGAGCCTCCCAACCTCGTTTCGCCTCCACACCCCCTTTTATTAGCCACTATCAAACTACCAGGTCTTGGTCAAATTTTCCGCAATGCTTTCTCCCTCAGGATCTGATGAGCTGAGGATGAAAGTTGCTTGTGTTTGCATCTCAATGAGTTTTGGGGTTTATATTTTCTGAGAATGGTGGGGTGGTTGGTCCTTGCACCTCTTCCCCATGACCCAGCTCTGCCGGGGGGTGTCTGCTTCTCTTGCCGAGGGCTGGCGTTGCCTTGCTCTCCTCCCCACCGTGGGAAATCAGGCTCGTTATTTCAATTCCTTGCTTGGGTTTGCAGAGACTGTCAAATTTCTCACCTTGGCATTATTGTCCTGGGACCCCTACCTATTTCAGAAACAAAATCTCGGTGCCAAGAGCCCCAAAGAGATGAGTGCCCCATGCCTGAAGGCAGAACACTGGGTGCCCATCACCTTTCCTATCACAACGATCAGCAGAGACAAGCAACTCTACCAAAACACAGCTGTGTGTTACCCCTCCAGAGCCTCTCCCAGTGAGAAACCATATTTTATTCCCCAGCACTTACCAGCAGCTCTTCCCTGACAAACCACAGTGGGTCATCAGTGATGGGAGAGCAGGATCCAGGGCATCCAGCTGCGTAAGGAGAGGTGAAGGGTTGCAGCCCTGCATGCCATCCTGTCCAGGCCGCAGGGCCAATTTTCATGCCAAGAAGACTCTGTGGTGGGTAAAATCAAGTCTGAGTGTCTGAAAACACCGATTCAATCCCATTTGCATTGCTGCTGGAGCAGCCACGTCCATCTCTGCACCTGACTGTGGGCCCTCGTAGCTCGATTATGTCTCTCCACCAAAGCCAGCCAGGAGGTAGGACCTATATAAAATATTCCCCGTGGCTCCCTGTTATTCAGGGGTTTGAAATGGCTGTAAGACGTATGTATCACCTGTCTATGCCTTATATACGATAATGCAAAATGCACTGTGGTTACAAATGAAATGCTCTGAAACCTTCTGCTTCCTGGTGTGTTTTATTGTGTTGATGGAATTATGGCACCGTCCCTCTTTGGTGTGGGAACGCAAAAATACAGCTGGAAGGAACAGGATGGGGAAACGGCGGTTTCTCTCTGCTCCCGTAGCAAGGGAGCAGAAGCAGGAGGAGAGAACAGTGTGGAGAAAGGAGGACAGAGGTGGGAGGGGGGTTGCAGTCCTCCTAGGTAACGCAGCTGCTCGTACCTCTGCCACTCGCACTTCGCACCCGAGACGCCGCGCTGTGGAACCGTGACGTGACCCAGCTGTGTGTGCTCCCCGGCGCTCTGTGAGCGGCCCCCAGTCCCTGGCACCGTGTAGGCTTCACGGGGGGGGGGGTCACGCGCCTTGTCCCGTGAGCTGGGAGACCGCGTGTGGCAACTCCCAAGGCTGCTCTGTGATCTGGAGCATCCCGTGAGGCGGGAGGAGGCACACGGGGGTGAGTGGGGTGGGTGAGGAGCCGTGGGAAGCTCCTGCTCTCCGTGGCTTTGAGGAGACAACCTTCAGCATTTTCCCGGTCAGTCCCTCACAGAGAGGTGGATGGCTGGTTCATTTACAAACCTGAACATCCAAAATACGCCCACTGAAAGGCAGGTGGCTGGACAGGGGGTGGATGGCAGCGTAAGGGGAGAGGGCAGAAGGATCCCACAGATTTCACCCTCCTGCTGCAGCAGGAGCTCACCCCCTCCAGCCGCTCCGGGCGTGAACGTCTCTGTTCTCATGAGGACGGGCCTGAGGTGCTGGAAGGTGAATATCCAGATCCTTCTCAGGACTCGGCCCTGGCAGCTCTCAGCCCACGTGAAGACCCTTCCCCTTCTCCTCTCTGTTCCTTTTCCCATTTCTGGACTTCAGAGAGCAGCGAGTCCCTTTGGGTCTGGGTCTGCTTCTTCCTCAGAGAGACAGACTCATCTGGCAATCATCCAGAGTGACCCAAGGATTAACTCTCCTGACACTTTTCAGAGCTCTTCAGCACCAACAGGCTGTGTCAAGTTGATGCTCCAGGTACGCAGGGAGATTTGCTGCTGAGACGGGGTTTATTTGTGCCTGAATCCCCCCCCAGACACCTCTCCATTGCTCTGGAAGGGTGCAGGTGGCTGCTGCCTGCTTCGGCACAGGAGATCCTCTCCACTGCATCATGTTTTCGGATGGTGCCTGGGATCAAGGGTGGCAGGGAAAGAGGAGACACGAATGTCCTAGACCTCATCTGAGGATGACGCCGGGATTCGAGCAGGCACTCTGGGCTGGCATTGTCCAAACCCAGTGTGCCCAGCCCCACCGCAGCCTCTCACACCCCACACATCAGTGGGAAGTCCCAGAGGGTGACAAACTGTGTCACCACGCTGAAGGCACAAGGGAGACGGTCCTTGCTGAGGGGGAGCGGGTGGCAGAGACGAGGGGACGAGTCTTGCCCGTGTGCCTGTGCCTGCCCATGCACGGGTCTGTGCAAAAGTTAATTGCAAAATGTTCTGCTGCTCGAACACTGTCGTGATGCTTCTTTTTTTATTATTTCCTCAGCTGCCAACTTGATGCTGTGTATGATTTAAGGCTGGAGTTATGAAGTGTGTGAGCTCCTTCGGGGCTGCCCTGACAACACCCCGTTGTGTTTCACACTGCCTGGGCTCAGCCCCGTGAGCCGGAGGGCAGTGAGACAAGGGGCTGGAAAGCTGCCACCCCGCTCGGGGGCTGAACTCCCATAACCTCCAGCAGCCTTGCTGGCACATTCGAAAAAAAAAAAAACTAGCAAAAAAGCTGAACCGATTTTTCTCTTCAATAATAACAATTCTGTATTCATCGCCTGGTCTTACTTGCTCAGAAGAGAGAAGTTTCTACCCAGAAGGGTGGCTTGCAATGAAGTGGTTTGAGGTGGTGCAGGGCGAGGGGGGCGAGGGGTGGGAACCAGATCAAGGCGCTGCCATAAAAAAACGTTTTGTGAAGCCGCTTGCAGTTGTGTTTGTTGGTTTAACCCCTGAGGACGGGCCCTGCGGTCGGTTTTGCTCATTACCTGCTGACAGGGTGGGAACACGCCTGGTGCAGGCGGGCCAGGAGAGCTGATCCAACGGGATGTTCTGTAGAGGAGACTGTTGTGGCCTCCTGGCCCCAAAGTCCATTAATCTTCAGATGGGAAGGCAGAAATAGCCCTGGCCTCGAGTGACACAACTCATTTCAGTCTTAACTTGAGGCCTAACCCCTTAAAATGCTCCCAGACACAGAATGGTGTTTGCTGGTCCTGGCATAAGCAAGCATAGCGAGGGTTATGATGAGTATAAAGGCTGCTCCGTTGGCTCTGGAGCTCCTGGGCTGATAGCCTGAGCTTGCTACGAGCCTTCTCCATGGACAGCACCGTGCCATCGCTGCCGGGACAGCTGCCAGCCTTGTCCACGTTGCTGCAGACGAGCCAAACGCCCCGCGCTCGGGGGATGCTTTGTGGCGATCCGCACGCTTCGCCTTCTGGGCTCCCACCGAGGGAGGATGGAGACACCCAAGCAATGGGGCGTGAAACTACCGCGTCTTCGTCTCCACCGTGCCTCAGCTTCCAGAGGGAAAATGAGCTTTTTTTGCCCTGTCTGCTTTTCCCATTCCCATCCCAGCCTCCTCAAATATCCGATGCTTTAAACACGCTTTGCAGCAGAGCAGGCCCAAGTGCTGTGAAAATTTCTTTTACCTTTGAGTGCAACTCGGTCTCTGCTTTGGGCTTTTGGGCTGCTTGGCCCCCTGGCCCTTGGCCACTCTGTCCCTGCCTCGGAGCAGCATCAGGGCTCCTCATCCATCAGGAGGAACGTTGCACAGTTGCACCCACTACCAGGCGTGTCGAATGGGGTCCCCTGGCGCTGGGTGCTCCGTGTCCCAGCTTCTCCTCCGGCAGCTCCGGGGCCAACAGCCTGCACGGCTGGCGGCTCCCCGGCACTGCTGGTGATGCCCACCATCATTTTTCCCAGCAGTGCAAAGCTCTGGGATTGGCACGGGAGCAAGAGCAGGCGCTTCTTATGCCATGGATGGCTTAACTCTGCCACGGCCTGACGTTTATGGTGTGAGAGACCATTTCTACCAAAGCCTTTGGGTCCTGTACAAGTCCCTGATAGGGCGAGGAGGCAGAAATACACCTTAACCAGGTTTCCTGCTGGAAAGCTCCAGGTCAGAGCTACTTGAGGTGATAACTACTGGGCATTTAAAATTAATTTTTAGTTATTTATGCTGTGGTGACAATACAAACAGTAATGCTGACGATGCTGGTGTTACCAGGGGCTCATTCAGGACTATGGTGCCAGGAGCTGTACACATGGCAGAAAAAATGGTCACTGGCTTCATAAAATTAAAATAATCTACTTAGGCAGTCCTCTGAATGGGGACTGGAGTAAGTCAGTGGCACAACCATGGCTACTTTTCTCCACATAGGTATTAGGTTTTATGGGTTGTATATTTTCTCTCTGCTCCCAGCGGCACCTTACAAAGACACAACCATGCTGCCAGCTCTACCCTGGCACCGTCTCTGGAGGGTCTCCAGCAACCAGCCGTGTCTGTGCCCTCAAGATTTGGCGCTTAATGTTTCTGTTCCTCCATCCTGGCTGCAGCAACCCGCCGTCCCAGGCAGAGAGTGTCTCACGGCTCTGCTGGACCCAAAGCTCGGCTGCGAAGGAGCTCAGATTGACAAGACACTGCAAAGTGCAGCAGCTCTGCAACGCACAGAGAGCGTGTTGTAATCCCTCCCGGTGTTGAAGCCCTCGCTCAAGGTTTAGGGGTGAATTCAAGGTACTGCTGAGGTCGGTAACTGTGAGCAGTGCTAGGAACACCCACCACGGCTCTGTGCTCTCCTCTGTGCTCTGTCCCTTCACTGCCCCCTCGACTCCCCGGTCTGCGGGGCTGGCAGTGAGCTGCTCCCCGGGCAGGAGGTTTTTAGCAACCAGCCCATTCTACTGCAGGGGCTTGTCCCTCTTTCCGTGGGCACCTGGTGCTGGGTGTCTGGCATTAGTTTCAGACCATATTCAAAATCATCGAGCCTGTGAGTTGATAAAATAATCCCAGTAAAGGGTGGCTGTAGCCGCTGCTTTGCTGAGACAGGGTTGAATGATGCTGCACTGCCCAAACTTTGTCTTTCGCCTGAGGTACTGGGCACAGACAGACTGTCTGTTCCCTTGGCCTCCAGGGAGGGGGGGTCAGCATCAGGACTGGGGACTGTATTCCCTCCTTGCAGCATTTGCAGCGCTCAGCTGGTGCAGGATCAAGACATCAAAGGGTCTTGCCCTGCTTCAGAGTTCTGGAGGAGCCACTTTGTGTTCAGTCTTCAGGAGCTGATGGGATCCAGCTGAGATGTTTATTTGTGGCCAAGTGAATCCCATCAACAAGTCTGGAGAACAAGGACTAAAAATTTCTTTTCTCCCAACTATGACTCTAGGACACTATGACCGAGCCACAACAACAAGGCAAGAAAACAAACATGACTGTGGCCCAGGTTGGCACGTTTGCACCTTCGTGTGGAGTTGTAGCCACAAGACAAAGCAGAATCTCAGAACAGAACCCCGAGTGGGGCTGAGCATTTCTGTGCAGAGCAAGGACTTTCCCCGTTAGGTTGCAAATATAATGTTAAATGATTGCAAAAGGATTTCTACAAGAGGATCAGCGCTGCAGGGTCTCGTGCAACCTTTGTCACTTCTCCATCCTCCTGGAGCAGAGGCAGGAGATGAGAGCAAATGGTTCCTCAGGCCTGGGGGGTGCTGCCTACGTGTCATGTAGTGGAAGAATTGTGCAGAGAAAACATGGACATCAATGAATGATGGCCCCACGCTTTGAACCGAATCAAGACCACGGCAAGGAGAGGTGCCTTGTGCTCTCTTTCCATCATGCCCACAAGGTTGCAAGGCACGGAGAGGTCTCAGCCATCTCTGTCTCACTGTGGTGGTCACGGCATCTCCTCCCGCAGCGTCTGCCCCGCAAGTCTCGAGGACCATGTACTTTCTGCCAGGCTTTGGCTTACACCTACAGTACAAAGGGTCCACGCTGTGCCCGGGGCAGGATGAACAAGGCTTGTCCTCATCTCAACCATTTCCACCCCGTCCACTGGGAAGAGACTCAAGTTCTCCATGTTTCACGTCCCCGTGGCCAGAGTGCTGTGGTTTACAGGCTCAGGCAACATTTTAGCAGTGGCCTGAAGACTGGGAGTGTGGAGGGAGGGTGAGTCTGGTCTGAGGGATGATCTGGGATGTGTACCAGGCTGTGGCCATAGAGACACCTTCAAATCACGGGTCCGGTGGGTTGATGACAACAGAAGTGCTCCTCTAAGCCACATGTGGCCAAGCTTTACCTTCCCTCTGCTCCCCCCGCTTCTCTTTGGTCTTTTCCACCTCTCTCCTCTAACCTCTCCTCTTTTTTCACTTGTGGTTTGCCATCAATTTGTGTCCAGACCTCATCAAAGACTGCCATCCCGGGAGGAGTGGAGAATTACAGCCTCTCAAATTAGGAAAGCCCCAGCTCTCTCAAAGCTGGCCTCCCTCTCCCTCTCCGTCCTTCTCCTCAACATGTGGGAAAGAAATTCATCTGTTCTACCTCCCGACGATGGGAGATTTTGGTGGTTTTCTCTGGAAACAGCATAATCCCATGTTTATGAAAAGCATGAAGCCAGGGCACTTAAATTGGATGGAGTGCCTGGGCCGGCTCGGCAGCTGGTGGAGGAGGCAGCAGCCTCTTTATCCCATTTTTTTGCTCTTTGGAGCAGACTCAAGGTTGTACTTCTGTCTGAAGCAAATAAAGACAAATAGGATTTGGTGGATATGGAAAAGGGGAAAAAAAATGGACAAGAGATTTATGATTGCTGTTTGCCAATGAAAACACAGTGGGAAGAGTCATCTGCTTGCAATGTAGATGGCTGTAGGCTGGAAAACAAAGCCTGAATTGATTGTCTTCTTCTATAGTCAACAGAGAACAATTGGCACCTGTCGGGATGAGTCACCGCAGCGGTGGGCCGGATCTGTCCGGGGACCTGGGGCTGCCCAGTGACTCTAGAGGGAGAGGAAGGTCAGCGGTGGGGCTTTGCAGTGTCTCTCTTCGGGGCTGGACGGTCGGCCAGGTGCCACTCAGCCCGGCTCTGGTGGAGCTCCCCTCACCATAGCGTGCTGCCGCCCATCCTTTCTTTGTTACCCCGGGGACTGTGAGCAATCTGGAGTCAGGCCCCTCAAAATCATTACTTTTTTAGAAATTATGCAATCTGAAGAAAAGAAAATAGAAAGCATAATATAAAGGCAGCTTTTTTTTTTTCTTTTTTCTTTTTTTTTCTTTTTTCCTAGCTGACTGAGTAATCAGGGATTTGAAATTCCAAGATTTTCTTTGCAAGTAAAAAACCTAAAAATACACATATTTTCGTATGAGAACTGCCATTCTGACCTTTCCTTCAGCGCTGGCTCTTTTAAGAAATACCAGAAAACACAAACCTTATGGGCAACGGAGACAGCTGGTATCATCTTCCTCGTGGCTTGAACATGGGAAACCACACAGTAATGTTGGAGACCTTGACTAATCCTCAAACGGTTCGTAAAGAACAAACCTTAAAAGGAAAATCCCCTCCTTCCTACCTCCCCCACCGTCTCAACCGGGCGACAGGGAAAATTAGCACAAACTGGGGATCTGTCCCAAACGTGGTCCATTCTGGGCAACTTCAGCCTTCCTGCCAAACTGGGGGGGAAAGGAGTCAGCCAAGGACCTGGAGCAAATGCAGGGAAGAGAGATGAGGCATCTGGGAGGATGGAGACTCCCTGTAGGAAGAGATTAGAAGATGTAAGTTTGTTTAGCCCAGCAAGAAGAAGGCTCAGAGGACTCTGACAACCATAAATCCCAACCAAGAAGAGCTAAAAGAAAATCTTGGCCTAAGAGATAAAATAGAGAGAAAATGGTTGTGGATACATTCAGGCTTTTTGCACAGCTAGAGCATGAGTTGTGGTCGTAGTGGGTCTTGACCTTCCCTCAAAGTTGGCCCCTCCTTCACGATGCTTCATCTCCCGGTGCCTCAGGCTTTCCAGCACAACGGGTGCTGCTTGAGGCTCAGCTGCGAGCTGTAGAGCCCTCAGCTCCTGCTGGGTGCACCCGGTGTAACAGGATCCGCTTTTTAGCGGCTCAGCAGCTCCAGCTGTCAGTTTTCTTTTCAACGTCCCCGGGATGCTCATCACTGTCTCCAAAGGAAAGATATCCTGCTAAGCATGGACACTCTCACCATAAATCTGGTTCCAAGTGTGCCGCGAGATGGAATAAAAGCAAATTTAACTATGTGCTCGCCTCCTTCTAGCAAAGCAGAACCTATCAGGCACTTCCAGTCTGAAAGGCACCACGCAGGTGGTTCAAGTGGCTGTGACTGGTTGCGCTGGGACTAGCCCTACTCCCTTTATTTCACCCAGAATAAAAGGCCGTGGAGGACTGGTGTTGAACTGTTCATTTCGTCCGTCACGGGTGAAGTTTGTGAAGAACTACAGCCTGAATTCAGACAGTTCAGAGCTCCCTGGTGAGGGAAGTTGTCCATTCTCTCCTCGCCTTCATCATGGCATTGGGAAAATACTTCTTCACTCAGCTCTGAGCTCTTCTGAGCTCCTGCTCTGTGGACCCAAATGAAGCCACTGGCATCCCATTGGGCTGCGTGGACATGAGAGTCCTTTGGTCCAAGCCCTTTGGTCCAAGCCCTTTGGTCCAAGCCCTCTCCAGTCTCACCCTGACAAGGAGAAAGAGAAGCTAGAGAGGGTCTGTAGCAGGAAATCCATTTCTGGGATGCTGGCGGGTGCATGAGCCATGCCAGGCTGCCCAATTCGGTGAGGTCTGCTTGCTATTAAAGTGCGGGAGGCCAGCTGAAGCGCTGGAGACCATTAAACGCTACTTTTCAGTAACAGGCTTTTGAAACCGGCTGTTTATTTTTACATACGGTGAGCTGTGCAGTGAACGCTGCAGAAGAAATAAAAGCAAAGGAAAAACTGCTAGCGGGTTGCAGGATGGAAAAACATCAGACTATCAAACACGTCTTCCCTGCTCCTCCATCCCAACCGTGGAAAGCCCCTTAACAGATATATCAGCTTCTTCATCACCTCGAGATAATGGAGTATCCAGACTCTGCGGCTGAAATGTCAAAAATTTGTACGGGGTGAAAATGTGTTTTTTAACTTACCTGGAAAAGATTGCCTGGAGCATGGCTGACAGTAGGCATATGGATCCTTCATCCAAGCCTGCCACCTATGAGGCCTCAAAACAGGGCTAAAAGGGATGAATCAAACCCAAATAATTTGAAGCCAATCAATTCCTAAAGGGGAGTATACGATGTGGTGCCAGGGAGGGGCTGGGTGCTGGGACTCCAGGTTGCAGCAGGTCCCTTCCTTCCAATTTTCCAAGACTGGCAGAGGGATCATCTTTAAACCAAGCAGTGTTTTTCATCCCAGAAGCCAGCTCTGCTGGGAGGAACATGCCGTCACAAAACGGGGAGCACGCTCAGGCAGACAGAGAATAAAAGCAAACACTGGAACAGGTGAAAAAGCACACGCTTTCCCTGAAAATGTGTGAAAAAAAAAAAAAAAGCATTTTGAAATGCTCATTTCACTCAGAAGTTCTCATAAGAAGCTGGGAGGCTCCTGATGGCAAAACCAAACTGTTCTGGTTTAAAACAGAATAAGAAAAGGTCACATTTGGTGGTTTTACGTCACCCTTATTTTCTCTCCTTTTCTTCTGTGGTAGAAACAACGAAACTCAAAATGAAAACATGCAACCAAATAAGAACTGTCTGCAGCTATTTTTATTTTAGCCAAAGCATCGAGGACTCTCCCCATCAAACATTCTACTGACATTTATTATCATTATTTTTATTACTGCAACTAATAATTTTCTTTCATATATTTTTCCATCGAAAAATGAGGATAGAGCAGTCAGACCAAATGTCTACCTTGCCCAAGTAGCTGCTGCCTGTTGTATGGCAGTCGATAGGCCTTTCCAGCTACAGCTGAGATTTATTTTTTTTCTTGATGAAACAAAGAATATGAACTTTAAACCTCACTTCAGATTGGCCAAATTGAAAACCCAGCATTTTTCTCAGTGAAGTGAAAAAAGGAATGAAAAAACCCTTTCAAATATCTCTGCCCTGCGTTTCAGATTGACCGAAAAAAGAAAAAGAATTACCCCCCCCCCACTTAATAAAAACATAGCTAAACTTTAAACTTCATTAAGCTTAACTTATTTAAACAATTATAAACTTTAAAAGGGATAGACTGAAAATGCTAAAGTTAAAAGCAAAACTTTAAAATATCTTTAAAGATTGCTCGCAGGCAAATTCTGAAACAAAAAGAAGTCTCTGAAGGTTTCGATTTTTGTTAAAATATTTTGACTTTTTCTGTTCCCTTCCCATTTTCCAAAGCTGTGTCTGACTGTGTTTTCTAGGATGATGTCTGAGAACCCGGCAACAACGGAAAGATGCTACAACACTTTGATGGCAAGGGGAAGCCCACGCGGGTGAGATACACAGTGAATTTCCTGCGTGGATGTGTAAGTGTGGAGGAAGAGCTCAGCCTCTGGAAATCACAGGCAGAGGGACCTGGGGGAAGGAGATGCCTGGAGAGGGAGCGGGAAAAGCCTGAGAACACCCCGAGGATGGGTTGTAAAGAGGCAGAAGGTAGATGGTGGCCATCTCAGCACCCTTCCTCTGCAGGGAATTTGGGCTGGAAGAGTCCCAGACACCGGAGTGTGAGGGTGAAACAGTCTTGAAATTTTTCCAGGCCCTGCCATTGCCTGTTTTGGCTTGTGGTGAGGTTTAATTCTGAGTCATGACAACTCTGTGACAAGGGAGAGTTGGCCTAGGAAGTGCCTTTGGGTGTAAGGCGTGGGGGCTGACGTCTGTCTCCCTCTGCAAAATGGTCATTGAAAGCACTGAGGTTTGGGTGGGTTTGGAAGCTTCCCGAAATCTGGATGAACCGGATTTTTGCTGCCATTTGACTGGTTTGTGTCCCGCTGGCAGCCCCCATGCTGGCCACTTGTGCCCATCCTGTGCAAACACAGTGTGGAGAGGCTCAGAAAGTTGGAAAAAAAAGGATATTGTGGCTGTAGCACTGAGATCACGGTGAGGGGTAGGTCACCACGGAGCTGCTTGCGTGAACAGGAAAGTATCTGAAAGTCAGGGCCAGGGCGAGGAGTGGCAGCGGTGGGACACAAGAGGTTGTTTCAGTGGCTGCTTTCACCCCACCATCTGTTCTTCAGCTCCAGAACGGGGTGTCCTGTCCCTGCCCCATGGACTGGGGGAGCAGGAGGGCCCGGGCTAGCTGTGGACTACGTGGAAATCTGGGCTGCTTCCCACCTCCTGACCAAAACCACCCAGTGAGCTCTTGACAAGGGAGAAACCTGGTCTGTATCTGCAGCGAGAGTGAGAACGAGGCGAAGGAGGGGATGAGGATGGACAAGGAGAAGGGAGGTTTATTGCCGACAGAGTTAAACAGTTGAGAGCTTCCCTCCACCTCCTCACCAGACCATTCCAGCACAGTAAATCATCCAAACCTTGACGGGAAAAGAGTTGCCAACTTGGACAAAAGACTAATTGCCACGATAGGAGTCCAGTTGCTCCGACTGGGGATTTGGGGTAATGGAAGTCGAGTCTGGGTTTACATAAACGTTATGCCAAGTTAATGCATGAATGAAGATCTGCGCTGTGCGCCTTTATGAGGTCCGTGGTCCTGCTGATGGCCTGCCAACACCACCGGCACTCCGACCTCTGAAAGGAGGGTGGGGGGGCCCCGAGCCCTGGCATGATTTACGGTAACAATAAAGCTCCCTAATGAAGAAAAGAAAATGTGTACTTATTACTTCGATCAATGTGAAAGCCCTGCACACACATCTCAATGGCTCCTAGAAGAGAACCGGTGGGGAGGGAAACCGCCGTGGGGCTGGTGGAGGAAAGGGTTTTGTCCCTTGGTAGCAAACAGCTACTGTTAAGAGGAGCAAAATATTTGTTGGAGGAAGATAAAAAGAGGCAGACACCACCCAAGACAGACCCTGCTGGGGCAGACTGCGGCGGCAGCCCTGGCGAGACCTGCGGTGGTTCTCACCGGGTCACGAGGCAGTGGGAGGTGGCCCGTGACTCTTCCAATGTCTGAGCTTTGCTTGGGAGTGGGGGAGACCTGGGATCTGGGATGCAGAAACAAGGGGAGACAGCAGCAGAACGAGGGAGAGGAGAGCCCACCTGGGATGCTCCTCTGGGGCAGGAACACAGCCTGGCACAGTGCTCCCGTCCCCAGGCTGACGTGATTCAAGAGGTGGGACGTCTGGTTCTCATTAGCTGCTCCACGGCCTAATAAGAACAGATCCATTTCGGTGTGTTTTCATTTCCAACAAAAATAATTTTCTTTTCTTTCTTTCTTCTTTCTTTCTTTCTTTCTTTCTTTCTTTCTTTCTTTCTTTCTTTCTTTCTTTCTTTCTTTCTTTCTTTCTTTCTTTCTTTCTTTCTTTCTTTCTTTCTCCCTTTCCCTTCTTTTCCTTTCCTTTCTTTGCTTTTCCCTTTCTGCTTCCCTTTCCCCTTTTTTAAAACAACTGATTTCCAGACAGACCCTCTCCCAACACCTGTAGCCCAAGGAGAGCAGATCTGGGGGGGTTGGAGGGAAACAGGATGGGTGACCAGGCTCAAGGAGCCCGTGATGGGCAGAGGGCCAGGCCCTGCAGAGCAAAGTGCGAACCGCCCACCCCCTTGGCAGCGACGTTTCAAGCCCCAGCTCCTGGAGCCCTGTGACTGCACAAGAACCACAGCTTTGGTGATGTGCTGGAGACGTTTCTGCCACTGGTTGCTTCTTCCTTTTGCCTCGTTGCTTCTCTCCATCGCTTCATCCAGGGCATGGAGCAAACGTCATCACGCCAGGCAGGGTTAACTCCAAGACCCTCCCCAGCCTTCACAGGCCACTTGCTTTGTTCTGCACATTTATCAGGTCTCCTCTTCGGCAGGGGGGTGGTCTGGAGCAGGCGGCCAGTTGTCCCCACTGCTGACTCCCCCGTGTCCATGGCGTTTTACCACCTGGGTTGGTGTTGTGCCTGTTAAGTCGGCACTAAAACATTTCATACCCTGAGTCATCACCACCTCTTGGCTGTCATGGTGTGATACAGGGAACCTCTGTTACCTTGTCTTCTGCCAAAATCCATCTCAGCAGCCTCCGAGCTGCTCATCACCAGCAGCTGACGGGGTCTGACAGGGAGAGAGCTCGCCCTGTTTGTACCCCAGCTCTTAAATACTTCCCCACACAAATTTGGCTTGACACATGCTACCACTCGCGGCACGTACAGAATCCATCACCACACTGGATAAAACACCCTTGCTGGCTTGGCCATGCTGGAAAAATACATCACTGGCACGACCCAACCACCCCCATGCTCCTGCGCCTGGTACCCTACGGAGGTACCACCCCTGCTGGGCTGGGCTGCAGTGCTGAGCCCAAGTACTACAAGTTTGAGACGGACTCTCACTCTTTTCCCACTGGAAACATGCTGGGAGCACATGGATCTCCTCAGTGGGGAGGTCAAAGAGTAGATGGCAGCTTGCATAAGAGCCTCCTTCTCTCTGAAGTCGTTTATGGCTCCTTCGGTGCCAGCCTTGGAGCAGCTCAGGCTCACGAATGATGAATCCCCCCAATCCCCCTGGAGGGAAAGGCTCAGCCAGAGCCAAGCAAAACACTGGGATTTACTTGGATTTTTTTTTTTTTTAATTTTTTTTGGTAGCAAATTAAAATTTGGTAAAATACAGACTTTCTCTGAATAGAGTTTGGTGTCATCAGACTGCTCTTTTGGGGAAAAAAAGCTTAAAAATAAAACAAGAAAAGAAGAAGCCGCCCATTTGAAAATGTGGAATTACTTTGTTTAGACCTTTTCGGGAACAAAACATTTTGATGTACTGATGTGAAACAAGTCCCTGTTTTGAAATTTCCTCCAAGTTATTTTAAGAACACTAAAAAAACCCCCGTCTTGAGATTGAAAGAAAACATTTAATTTCTGGTAGAATTAATTTTAAAGAGTAGGTTTTTTAGAATTGCTGGTGAACTGGAAAATTCATTATTTGTTCGACTTGCCTTGTTGCCCCTGTGGGAAAACACAGTCCAGGGACATGAAACAATTTATCCAGCAACTGTCAGAGCTGGGACTTGAACTCATGTTGTCAAAATTCTAGTTAAATATACTAACTGGGAACACACATTTTTGATCCACGTCTTAAGCTTGGAGGTGAGGCCGTCCGCGCCAGGCTGCCTTCCACGTCTTGTTCTCCAGATGTTTTGGGGAGAATCAAAAAACCCCTGAGGTCAAGCCGTGTCATCTGAAACGTGGTGGGTTTCAGTTCTGTTCCTCACCCCTCCCCTTTATATAATAATAGCAAAAAAGGAATCCTGAGAATTTTTAAAACCTGTTAATCATTTCCATTCCGTTCATCATCATCATCATCTCGATGGCCCTGGGGCATTTGCCTTGGCCTGTGTGACGGCAAGGACGTTCCAAAATTCAGCGGAGCTATACAGAATGTTGGGGAATGTTTCCTTGAACTCCTCCAGCAGCTCTGATGGGAGCCCCATAATGAAGTGACCCCCCAGCCTCACCGTGCTTTGCAAACAAAGCAGAGGAAGAGCCAGATTTTCCCCAAATTGAGCAGCCTGGCTGCAGGTAAAGTGGAACGGCAAATTAATTACGTGGTGAAGACGACGAGGTCAACGCTGCCTTGTTAACCTTGTCAAGCTGAGGAGAGCAGGAGAGCTACTGCGGGCTCCTGGGGTCCGGCGGGGCTGGGGTGGGAGCAGGGTCCTGCCGCCGTCGGCGTTTGTTGTGATGCTGATTTGCGCTTTGCCTGCAGTGGCGACGTCTGGGATATTGATGGGAAAAACCTCTCCCTGAGCCACCCAGGTCTCGGCCACCTCAGGACATATAAAGCTACTCTTACGAGATGAAAACAAGCACAGGAGCAGCCTGGACTTAACCTTGGCACTACGCAGATATATTTACCTCAAGAAAAAATGAAAATAATGATGCTCCTGGGAGAAGGAAGCTCCCACCATCCTCCACTGGACCACTTTATTGCTGCGTTAATGAATTACAACGGCTTCATGACTCGTTCCAGCATCCACAGCTGAGTGTGCCGGGAGTCTTTGACACCACTGCCTTTCTGCTCCCTCCAGATGGGGTAACACATGCACACATGCTCACACACATACTATATTCCTTGCTAGCAAGGCTCCGCTTTCTCTCTCCAACGTGGGAGCTAATGTCCTCACAGAGGTCCCCGGGGATGCTCAAGGGGAAATTCAATTCTGCACCCGCCGCGGGTAAATTATGAATGGTAGCAATCAGCCCAGCAGCCCCTATATTAGCTGGTGTGATATTAAAGTCAGCATATTTCACACATAATTTTGGAATGTGCTGCAGACTCTTGGTTTTAATTGGAAATGCCGTGTGAATATCGTGGAGATGTGAAAAGGTGTGTATCTTGGCCCCTGCAGAGGTGTGGGAGAGAACCCGAGATCTGGTGGGAAGCGCCGAGCGGGACTTTTCTGCTCGAGCTCCGTCACAAAGTGGGTCCGAGCAACCTGTGATCAGCCTTCACTGGGTTCCCGTGCTACGGAGCGGAGCAGGTCCGTTCACACCTCTTAAAATGCTGTTTCTGGGCCGTTGCCCCCTCTGCTTACGATCATCGGCTCACGTTCTCGAGGTACCTTCGCAAACACGAGGGCAAGAAACGTGAAAAGTGGCACGGTCTGCAGGCAATGAAGTTTTAAAGTGTGTGAAAGTCCTCAAACTTGTTCCCTACAGAGTTAAGTGTTCCTAGTCCAGTCACTAGGTAGTGAAACAGGTGTTCCCTGTATATATACATACATATATTAAAAATATTTTAATCCAAATGTATTTTTTTTATATATATATATATAAAATACTTTCATCCATAGCTTGACCGTGAGCACGGAATCTGAGTGAGTTTTAACTGAAGGGGAAGGCGGGAGCACTGTGAGCACCGTGTCTGCGTAGGGGTGGCTGTATAAAAGATGTGAGAGAACAAACAGGCAGGTCCCTCCAGGCCTTGAGGAAGTTGCCAAAATATCCGGGAAACAAACGCAGCGCAAATCCCCACCCCCCCCCGCCAGCTCTCTCCAGCTCCAAACCTCTTTTGCGTCTCTCCCAGCACATTCCCCCACCAAGCCCTTGGGCTGGCATGTGACGCTTTGTCCTCCCGTGGACCGAAGCCAGCATTTCCCTGGTCCACGCATCCCACCAAGCGACGAGGGAGCCGAGGGCAGCTGGGGGGCATCTCCGCGTTCCCCGCGCCGCAGCATCCTAAACAAAACCATGTGCCATGAGCGGGCAGCAGGTTTTCAAATAATGGTTTATGAGAAATATATGGATTAGTATCAAACGAGCTCTTCCAGCCAGGTGGGAAGGCAGAGCTCGTAACCTTTTATTGCCGCAGCCCCAGAGTATTGTTCTCTCTCACTGCTGGGCTCTGCTTTGCAGCAGCAAGCTGTCAGGAGCACGTTAAACCCAGGCCAGCCCCTCTGGAGGACCTTCCCCTCTCTACCCGGCCGTTCTGTTGTGCAATGACTTTTTCTTCTCCTAGGGTGGAAGAAGAACCTCTCCAGAGGTGCAAGTATCACCCAGAGAGCTCATCCTGCCCCTAAACTGATACACAGGTACAAGTATGACCTAGAGAACTGCTCCTGCTACTGAGAGGATGCTCAGGGCTTGCTCATGCTGTGGCTCTGATGAGCTTCGTGCGATGGTGACCGGGCTCTTCAAAACCACACTGGGGTGCATCTCCTCTTCACTGGCTGCAGAAGGAGCTCAGGGAATGAGTTCACGTGGGGCCATCTGCCCTGAAAATGTCTAAAATGGTGGGAAATGACCTATGTGTTGGTGCTAAGAGATCTCTGTGAAAGAAACCTGAGTAGCTACAAAGAGAGATCTCATAAATCAGACATTTTGACATAAACCCCCGCACCCTACCCAAGTCCCGATGTACAAACTAAGACGCTTTTCTGTATCTATCTGGGCCATAACCTGCCTGGCCATAGATCTGCGGTTGGGTGCCCCTCTGCCAGCAGTCATAACAAAGAAAGGCCAGCGCTGCTCGAGCTGGCAGGGGATCTACATGGGTAAACACAGCTCAGCATCTGGTCCCACTGGTTTCCCGCAGTGACTTCTCCCATTCACGCCCTTCCCTGCTCCAAGGAGAGCAGAATTCCCTTCCCTCCCTTCAGCAAGGCCCTTGGAAGAGCAGCACGGCTCTTTTTACAGCACCGCAGCCTCTGCATCTATTTTTAAGCCTCCTGAGGACAAGCCTGTATAAGGAATAGAAGCCCAGCTGTAAGGGGAAACCAGAAGAGAAGGTGCCAACCAGACTTTGGTCTCAAATTTATGCATAAAAATCTCTCAGAAATTGGTTCCAGATAAGGGGTGACCTACTCGGTTTGACAGCTGCGCCTAGAACAGCTGCCACCGCACCAGCCCCGAGTGCATCCAGATGTGCCACCCCCCTCGCACGCTGTGGCCAGAGCTGTGAAACTTTCCACCCTTACTGTGCTCCCCAGCGCCAGAAGCAGCTTGGGACTAGACGTGCTGACAAGATGGATGGCTTACTTCTTCGTCCCAGCCTCTGGAGAGGTGATATTTTTGGGTGTTGGGAATGTCTTGACAGCTCGGTTCTCAGCGTCAGGGCGTTAATGTCAGCTGATGGCTGCAGAGTGAGATGGGCCAGGCTTCCAGAAGACTTTCCCCATCTTCACTGCTAACTGGATGACCGCTGTTCAAGCCACATTGCTCCCTATTGCCTTGGTGCCTCTCCATCTGTCTCCTCTTGGTGGACTTACAAGCTCTTTGAGGCCCGGACTCTTGCACCTAGCACCTGGGAGAGCTTTGACTTGGGTTAGAGCATCTAGGAGCTACCGCAGAACAACAGGAATGAACTCATCTGGTGGGCAACTACCACGCAGCAGTGAAAATAAGCCTGTGTTTAGGAGATTACAAATATTTTTGTGGTTAAAAAATCAAATAAACACACCATAAAAGACAGCCCATCAAATAGTCATTGCGAGAGATTTCTGCCATCTAAGAAACGCTGCCCATTTCTGCTCCCATGCCATCCGAAGCCGACTCCTCTTTATCGAGGTTTATTTCATTGAGGATTAAATGTGTTGGCCTCAGGGCCAGCCAACACCAAGCCTCACTAGAGCAAGACCCTGTAAAAGTGTGAAGACGGAGCTACTCTGCCCCAAATCACAGAATCGATGGACAAAGCACCTGAGCGGAGGAACAGCAGTTGTAAGGGTGGCAGATATCAAAGGGAAGGCTGTAGCTTGCAGCAGAGTAGTTCAGCCATCAAAATCTTTGTCTTACAACAGCATTTCTCGCGAGGCACGCACTCCAGGCCACTTCTGCCCACAGTCTCTTTGTTCATGCAGCAAATGATAATATATTCACCCCCAGATCCAGGCTGGTTCTGCTCATCTGGCTGAGACTAACTCCAGAGAGCCACATCCAGTCTGGTCTGCTCCTGCTTTGAGCACTGGCACGGGGAACAGTGGGGCAGATGTTACGGAATCCCAGACTGGTTTGGGTGGGAGGGACCTGAAAGCCCATCCAGTCCCACCCCCCGGCCACGGGGCCACCTTCCACCAGCCCAGGTTGCCCAAAGCCCCGTCCAACCTGGCCTTGAACCCTTCCAGGGAGGGGGCAGCCACAGCTTCTCTGGGCAGCCTGTGCCAGGGCCTCACCCCCCTCACAGGGAACAATTTCTGCCTCAGATCTGATCTAAATCTCCCCTCTGTCAGTTTAACCCCGTTCCCCCTCGTCCTATCCCTCCCCCTGATGACGAGTCCCTCCCCCCGTTCCCGCAGCCCCTTTCAGCCCTGGGGGGCCGCTCTAAGGTCTCCCCGGAGCCTTCTCTCCTCCAGCTGAACCCCCCAACTCTCCCAGCCTGTCCTCACAGGGGGGCTCCAGCCCCCCCAGCATCTCCGTGGCCTCCTCTGGCCCCGCTCCAGCAGGTCCGTGTCCTTCTGCTGTTGGTGCCCCAGAGCTGGACCCAGCCCTGCAGGGGGGTCTCCCAGAGCGGAGCAGAGGGGAGAATCCCCCCATCACCCTGTGCCCACCCTGCTCGGGGTGCAGCCCAGCACACGGGGCCTTTCTGGGCTGCCAGCGCACGTTTCTGGCTCACAGTCAGTTTTCCATCCACTGACACCCCCAAGTCCTTCTCCTTGGGGCTGATCTTAATCCATCATGCCCTCAGTCTGTGCTGGGACTAGGGGTTGCTCCAACCCTGGTGCAGCATCTACCTGGCGAACCTGTGCAATAGCTCCACATGATCCTGATCATCTTTTGGAGCCCCTGCTGTTGCTTGTGTGATGATGTCACTGCGCACACCCCAATTTATAGTCCTGAAGGTGGATCTGGCTGGTCAGGACAGGCTTGTGTGCAGGTCAAGTACAGACAGTTTCCAGACCAAGAGTGTGACATATGACAGGCTTTCCACGCTCAGATATTCCCTATTTTTCTAAGTTCTGTGTCATAAATCCTAACGGGTCGTAGTCATTCAGTATTTTGGTTTATGGGTTACACAGTAAGGAAGTTAGTCACCCTGACATAAGGGGGACACAAGTCCATTTTCTAGTGAGGGGGCTGTAATGCAATGAGGCGGAACACATTGAAAATTCAGAAGTTTCATTGCAGACAGGACTTCCTAGTCGCTGTTCTTCAAGTGTTCCTGCCAACAAATTCATCCATGGAATGGGAATGCAAAATAGTCCTCAATAAGTGGATTTTATATAAATATTGGAATGCAAATTAAAATGTGCAGAAACTCTCTGACCTACATTACCCCAAGGGCTGATAGTTACATAGCTGCTGGAGACAGCACAAGAGAAATGTCCCTTCAAATCATTATAAACCAGGATGAGGTATTACCAGTTCTTCGGTTCTCCTTGTAAATCTTTTTGCCCTGGAAATGAGAACAAAAATCCAGCCAGCATTTCAAGTCTGTGGCTTGGTAGATATTGCCAGAGGAATGGGAAAAATGGCACACAGAGAGAAATCCTCTTCTCCTGAGAAAAGAGTAGCTGATAGATTTTGCCAGAATGGAAAGGCTCGGAACCGTGGCGGGAGACGTCCCAGGCAAGGCTCCTGGGTGCGCTGGTAAACTTACTGGGAGTCCCAGTAAAGTACAGTCCCACTCTGGTGATGAACAGACCATAAAAACAAACAATAGCTCTACCTGGTGTTGTAGCAGAAGACCCTATGCCAGCTGCAAATAGTTGGGTTTCATCTAGTCGCTCATTGCAGCCCTCCAGGCTTTGGGACAATCCCTCTCAGAGCTTCTGAACAAGTGACCTTCCAACTGAGAGTATCTTCTGAGAGAGATCATCTGCCGTGAGCCCTCTGAAAGTATTTTTAGGCATGGCAAGACTGGTAAGAGTTAGCCAGTCACGCCTACCCACACCCTGTGATCTCTGAGTCGCGCAACACCTGCACACACCAGATGAATTAGGACCCTCTGAAGGACATATGCAGCAGCACAGACCGGGTACTAGGAAGCCAGAGGCTGATACATCTGGAACATCTGGGGTTTTGTGATGTGGTTCTTGAAATACCAAAGACCGGTCCTTTTGAGACTGGTGCCCTTCCACTGCTGTTCCTCTACAGGGTTTGTCTAGGCTGTTTTCACCAGATCTAACATGGACCTAATGGCCCACAGCAGTCTTCAGATGTGTCAGTGAGCTTTCAAGCTTTGTAGGTTGCCTTTAAATTCAGTGTCAGGAATGTTTTGATCAAATCCCAATGGATAATGCAGGGGTTTCTTCTGGAAAGGACCCACGACCATCCTCTTTGCTCTGCATCAGCCCTGTGACATGCCTACGAAGAGGGCAGGCCCAGGGTTGGCTCCTGAGAGTGTTTCTGGAGGGAATTCATGTCAGCCTGGTCAGCTCAGGGACACCATTTATGCCTATCCTGGTTTTACTATCTGCCCGGGACATCTGGTTTTGGTCAAAATACAAGAGGAAACACTGGGTTAAGAGACATTCACTTTGGCCAACGCATCCACACTTACCTTTATGGTGCTTCAGTTCCTGGTGTCCAGGAAAGAGAATCAGGTTCTAGGGATTTTTTTGAAAGTTTGACTCTCGTTCACGGAGTGCCTCAGCTTTCTCCTTTTCTAAAAGCATCAGGACACCTTCTACTCACATTGGCACATCAGTTACCTTTCCACCATGCCTGGTGCTGTACTGACCCACAGACCTCCCAGATCTCCTGCGCTGGGAAGTTTCACTCCTACCTTGTGCTGCCCCACCATTCGTGTTGATCCTCAGCCTCTCTCGTCCTTCTTCTTTCACACAGGACACACCTAAGCTGAAGGCATAGCTTTGCAGGGGACCAGCTACACCACACTAAAGCCACGTTGGCATTTCTAATTCAGAATTAAATTGCTGCTCAGTTTGGCTGGGACCCAGCAAAATCCCTTGGCAGCCACCTGAAGGGTCTGCAAGAACATCCACATGGCATCATCCTGGTGGCTGCCTGTAACAGTTTAAGGCTACTGGGTGCCCACAGGATTTCTCAGCATAGCTGCATCCCTAGTCCAGCTTGCTCTTGCAAAGGAAAGCTGTTCATTTTGGGTTAAAATGATGAACTCCAATGCCTGCAGAGATAACTGTAACCCCAGGGAAAACACCCTCTCTCTCCCCCCAGCCCTTTTCATCTTCCTCTGTTTATTCCTTCCTGATGAATGTTCATTAGCAGCATTGTTAGCAGCTGTTGGCAAAGGGCATTGTTTGTCAATTTGCAGCAGGGGTTTAAGATGAGAATGAAAAGCAATGCCTGGATTTAATTTAAAGCAAGGCCACAAGGCATCTGCAACTCTGGGTACAGTAGGCAGTTGCTGGTGTAGAGGGCTTAAGTTTCAAAACAGCCCTGTGGTGCAGCAAGTTTTGGAGGCCTGCTTGCAATTTTATCCCCTGCCCCCCATCCCCTAAGAAAAAGAAAAGAATGTACTCTCAATGTAATTGAGATTTCATATGAAAGGCCAGATTCAGCCCGGACAACCTGTGGTAACTGGTATCTTTAATTGTGTATGGTAATGTAGTTTCAAATTTTTTTCCCCTTCTCTCCTTTTCCTTTTTCCCTGAAGGGTTGTAGTTTGTGAAAAATCGCAGTTGGATACCATGGGAATCTGGCCTGGTTTTGAGCCTGGGTGCCATTCCCTGCTGCTTCATAAATACCTGTTGCAAAGTAAATTATGGGGTAAACTTGCTCAAGAGGCAGTTTGAGATAATTCCCACCTCTAGGCTGTTTCCCATGCCCTGAGCATGACCTTTGGGAAGAAGAAAGAGGAAATAAGAGGAAATAAAAAAAAAAAAAAAGGGGGGGGGGAAGAAGAATAGAGAGAAAAAAACCCAGCTTGTCTCCTAATAAAATGGGAGAAATATTAAATCATCATTGACCCATCATAACGGTTGATCTTCTCCTCATTAAAGTTTTCTGGAAGAGACTGGAGCACCCGTATTTTTGCAGCTGGAAGAGAGCTGCTGCGGTCTCTGGGATGTGGCAGCATCCTCATGGTGACTACAAGGGAGAAGCAGGAATAGTACTGGGAACACTGGTACAGTCTTTTCTTTGCCTGATTTTCATTTTCTGTTTGATCAGACACTGCCCGAAAAAGGGGGAGCAGCCCTATTGTGGGAGGCTCTGTACAGCCACTCTAAATCATGGTTTTTTCTCCTAAAATTTGAATGAAGAGCCCTGAGGTAAGCTGAGCCCTGGAGTGGTGAACAGGCTTGCTCAGGTCTGCGTTTGTCACTGAGGGAGCTTGGGATGGATCCGAGGTCTGCACATTCCTGTATTCGAACTTGAACCTGTACTGCCCCTGCCTTTAAAAAAAGAAACAACAAATTAAATGGAAGTGCTGGAAATCAAAGTATTTTCTCCCTCTTCCCTTCAGGAAGGCAGAGTCAGCGTTTCAGATCTCCGTGCATGAGTTATCAGTCCACGTCCCGCTTTAGGACCTGACTTAGGCAGCTGAGAAGTGAAGTCCCAACAGTGGTCAGCCCCGTGTCCAGTCCTCGTTCTGGCACCTCTAAGGTGCTCATGTATGTAAATTAAGCTTGAAAATAGAGATTGTGTCCCAAAATCACTTGGGGCAATAGACACAGAGGAGCACAGAGCCGTAAGTTGTGAGCATAATGAATCGCTCCTTAAAGATCTTTGATAAGAACAGCCTTGCAATGCTGAAAAAACCCTACAAATCCGTGAGACGTGTTTAACAAGGAAGCTATTTTTAGCCCTGCAATAGCACAGCCATGCTTGAGTATCGTCTGTTCATGCTGGATTTTGGCTTTAAAAAACCAGAACCTCTTTCTATCTGTGCTTCTATCTGGAATTTGATTTTTTGGCTAAAAAAGCAGGCTTCTTGACAGTGTTTTAATGCTTACTTGACCCAAATCCAACTTCACTTCATCTTGGCTTCCTCAGTAAGAGTTTTCCCCTCTCTGCTCTGTTTTATATGGTTTCCATGCCCTGACACGACCCCCATTAATTTCAGTGTAAAAAACGTTTGTCTGAAGACAAGAGCTCCTCTGGCTTTTTTCACCTTTTTTTCCTCCAAACCTCTGTTTCTGGGCTAATAATTTTTTACGAGTTAAGTGATTTCTAGTGACTAATTTGCAAGCTCCATTCATTATTTCCATGTTGGGATTTTATTGGCAGGGAAGGTAAACAAATAACATTTGTTGCCATACAGTCCACAGCCCCCTCTGTTTTGCTCTTTACCTCCGAGCCTGGCTTCTGTTTGTCTCATGTCCTGCGGCCATGGGGAAGGGATGTCGACGCCGAAACATTTCCAAGCCTTGCTTTGCTGGTGCTGCATGCAGACAAGGTGTGTGCTTGTGGAATGGAAGGAAAAAAAAAAAAAAGAAAAAAAAAAAAAGTTCTTTTGGGGGCACATCTCCACATTTGGGGGGTTCACTTGCTGTGCGCTGTGCCCGCGCTGGTGTGAGAGCAACGAGCCTGGGATGTACCGTGTCACCAGGACTGCCTCATCTCTGAACTATCATAGGTGATGACCCAGCTAGGTTAAAGGCACAAATTCCCTTCTTCTGCCTCCTACTCTTTCTCCATGGAATATCTTTCCTCCAGGCACTAAGGCTGTTCTTTTTTTCATAAGAGTTTAGCCTGGAAGGGTGTTTTCCATCATCCAAAATCAGAGAGGCTCTGGGTTATCCTTGAGGGGAGCTAAGTTCAGCTCTTGGCTCTGCCATCTTTGCTCTTTTCCTGACCTATGGTGCCAGGAACATACTGTTTAAGTTCATTGTACCTAAACTCAAAGGCTTGATAAGCCATAGTTTAATGGCACTTAATCCAGTGGAAATACAGCCATTATCGTCACATAAAGAGCACGTTTAGCTCACATCAGAAAGCTTTCAGGCAGGGAATTTTCAGTACTATGGCCTGGGTTAAGAAAAGAGAGAAAAAAAGAAGGAAAATTCCATAATTTGCTGCTGTTCTAGCATCTTGAATAGGTTTTTTGGAGTGACTGATACGTCCAAGAATCTCCCGTCTAACCACAGCCCTTTTCACATTTCATCTGCGTATGATTTCTGCCCTTTCGGGAGGGTTTGGCATTTACACTACAGCACTGCGTTTGGGCTCCGGCTGCTGTCATGCAAACGCTCTGGAGCTGATGAAGTTCATAGGCTGCGCAAGATGCCGAATGCCACCACGGGAAACGTGTCATCGCAAGCAGAAATACACGCAGCCCCGGCACCACGGCTCGATGCGCTCGGCGTACGGGTGCCCAGCCCGCTGCGTTGTCGCGGAGGAATGAGGCAGGAGGCTCCCAAGGATGCTGAGCCAGGTTCAGAGGCTCCCTGCCGCTTTGGCAGGAGGAAGGAGCTGGAAAGCTGACTTAACTCCCCAGGGAATTCCAACTGGATGGGTCCAGCGGTCCTTGAAATAGCCCTGTCGCTGGTTCCACGTGGCCAATCGATCCCAGATTTCAGGGAAGGGAGGAAGGCGAACAGCAAGCTCAGCTCGGGGAAAAGGGACGGGGGCTTTGCCAGCCAGGCTCGCAGGGTGGGGATCCACCCGCCGGCGGTCTCGTGGTCAAAGGTTCTGGATGCTGGACCCCAGCGGGCTCCAGGTAACTGGTGCGAGCTGGGCTGGGCTTCCTTGAAAGCCGGTGGACAGAAATGCCCACGTTTTAGACTGCCAAAATTATTCCAAAATTTTGCCACTCGCACTCATTGTACCTTATTTTTTTCAGCTGAGAAAATGTCAGTAACATTTTTCCCTTCTCCTTTGCCTCTTCATTTGGTGTTATAGTTCTGGCATACCAGCCAGGGAGTTTGGCTGAGAATTTATCCAACTTTATCGCCTTGGAGGTTCAAGACAGCCAGAACAGCAGCCCTGGCCTGAACGGGACCTTTGAATAGAGATAAAGGGCAAAATTTGACATTACAGAGCAGCCAAACCTCTATTTTCTTATTTCTGATATTTATTCTTTCTTCAAATACTCGGCTGTCACTGTTGAAAGCATTTTCTGTGCTGTTCTCCACCTCCTCCATCCTCACATTTCTTTGTAGCTCTCAGCTACTCCCGCAGCATCTCCTCTCACCCCAGGTTCCCCTCCTGCCCTCCCAGCAGTTTCCTACCACTCCTTCCCATTCCACCCAGTAATGGGTGGGTTTATTTGCTCATCCAGTGGGGTAAAGAGCAAAAAAAGAGGAGTTCACAGTGCTCCCAGGTTAGATCCCTGCAGTCAGGACCTCTCTCTTCTGCTGTGGGTTTACGACGAGACAGGACACTCCTAGAAACAGGGGAGCGTGGTCTGGCTCGGAGGGTCCTGCCTGCAAATCAAGCAAAAAAAGGGAAAATCAGCCTGCCCAGAGGAGCACAGTGGAGGAAGCAGCCATGGCACACAGGTTGTGTGAAAGAATTTGTGCAAATGCCCAATTTTGAAGCAGGCTGAGAATGTTCATATTCTTCTTAGCAGTGGTGAGGGTGATTTATAGTACACAGAGATAGGCGAATAATGAATCCTTCTTTTCAGCAAATGACCTGAAAAATTGGGGGCTGGAGTAGATTAGGAAATTTGATTTTCTGGTGTGGAAAACAAAGAATCTTTTTTTTCAGGCTTTTTGAACCTGAAAAACAAAACAAAAAAAGAAAGCGTGCGTGTGTGTGTGTGTGTGTAATGTAGCACAACATTTGGTTTTGACTTAAAACAAAAAGTTCCCTTTTCTTTTCAGATTGAGGAACTAACTCTGCTTGAAAAACCTTTATTTAGTTTGCAAAACCAACATGTAGCTTCTAGCTGTCCACCCTGAAATAATTTTAAAAAGTGTGCGATCCATTGCGACAGGGATTGCATGGCGTAGGAGGCCTGGGGAGCAGGAACTGACCTGAAGGCACTGACCCCCGCCAGACTCTGAGCCACCCCGACACTACACTTGGTTCCTCTCGCCTGGAAGCTGCAGGAACAAAAGCTGCAGATCTGGTTTAAGCCTTTGGCCCTCTGCAGCTGATCTCTCCCACGGACCAGACAGCTAATTTGGGCTATTTTTGATGGGTAAAAAGGTGAAAAGTTACCAGTCATCTTGACTAAATTAAAGGGGTTGGTTTTTTTGATTTCCTGGCCATGCAAGGTGCATTTCTCAAGCCTTGAGTCATTGCCTTTTTCTGGATTCTCCAATAAATCACCGTTCCTGGGCAAGGAAGTGTTACAGCTCGGGGATGTCACATGGGGAATGAGACACACTGGGAGGACCGATTTGCCAAGCTCAATGGCATTTCCTATTGTCATGAGAATAGGGACAAAAGTACAACTGTATTAGGTCAGACCAACCCCTATCAGGGTAATATCAGGATAAGCGTTAAGGAGTATATCTGCAAAATTGTCTCCTCGACTCCAGTGATTTGCAAATCAGGGAATTCCTATGAGAGAGATTGTGTCTTTGTATTTAACAGACCTTGATGTTTGTTCTATTTTTTTTTTTTTTTTCCCACGAACTCACCCCCAGAAGTCATGTAACCTTGTGGGCTTCAGATCTCCACTGCACATCTTGACTCTGCCCCGTATCAAGGGCCAGTTCTGTGGTTTGCTTTGAATTTCACCCTACTTCCAACAGCCAGCTTGCCCATTTTCTGTACATTAACGGAGACGGCAACTAGACCACGGTGCAAATGAAAACTCCTGCTTCGTAAATCCCTCATCTGCTGAGGGCCAGGTGGTTGGAGGACATAACCAGAAGACCCACACAATGTGTGCCACGTTCTCTCTGCTTGAATCTGTTCTGGCCTCTGCCAGAAAGAGGATGCTGGGCTAGGCGAACATTTGGGCCAAACCATTACAGCTCTAATCTTACCCTGCTAGCAGAGCAAGTAAGGGAAGGTGGTCAGAGGATTACACCTCTTCTTTCCTCCTGTGTCCTGACCAGCAACTCCTGGACAGTTCTGTCCCAGGTCTGCGTGGGACCCTTCAAGCCTGTATAAACACTAACCTGAAGCAGCATTAAGCGATTAAACTGATGAAGTGTTTCCTTAAGAAGCCCAGCTCCCACAGAAACCTCTGGTCTCGTTATCTCTGCAGTGGATGTCCATGAAGTTTGACAAACCGTAATTGTTCGGTGAGGTCAGGTTCCAGACGCAATTTGCTTTTTCTCCCCCTCCTTCTCCACCATCCCTGAGGGCACACAGGACTTGTTGTAACCCTACCCTGGCTTCTGCTGTTGTGAACAGATGGAGCTGTGTCCGACGTCCTCAGGAGCGCTGGGAGTCGTGTCGGTCCAGACCCACCTTTGAAGTTGGTGTTTGAGCTCAGTGGGCAGGAAGGCCACGCCATGAGACATCACCTCACCAGCCTGTAACCTCCTCACCTGGGTAACCCCACACGCTTTGTCCTGAGGCAGACAACAGCCTAGAAATAGCCCCTAGGAGGCTAGTATTAAATTTGGAATTTATCAGTAAACGCTATTTTTAGAGCCCAGTAGCTGAGCTTGATTTTAATATGTTTTAATACCCCTGGCAAGTGGCCACGCTTAAATCAGTCTTGATTTTAAGCTAAATAAAATCACTGCACATATACATCTGGCTGCTACAAATCTGTGTTAAGATTTTACCTTTTCATTATAAAAAATAAAAGCAAAGCCACAAAATTGCTCTTATTAGTGCTTTATGGTTTATATAATATAAAAGTCTTTGCTCGTATTTATTCTGGATGGTAAAGGCAGGAACTGTGAACCGTGATGGAGAGCTGTTTGCACCTGTATCCTAAACTATCACAGAAAACTCAGGACTTTGCTTCCTCTTGTCACAGGCAGGAGAAACTGAGGCAAGGGCACTACTTGGATGAGGAGGGAACATGCAGAGGCTCTGATGTTTCTACTACTGATGTTATTTTATTGCTACGGCCCTGAAATCCCATTACACCTGAAATGGGCCGAAATCCCATTATGCCTGAAAGAGATAATGGCACATCTCTGCTACCAGGGGAGGCAGACTTAGGAAGGGGTCGTCCCTCTCCGGACTGAAGGTCTGAGCAAGCCAGTGGTGAATCATAGAATCCCAGACTGGTTTGGGTTGGGAGGGACCTGAAAGCCCATCCAGTCCCACCCCCCTACCCTGGCCATGAGGTCACCTTCCACCAGCCCAGGTTGCTCAAAGCCCCGTCCAACCTGGCCTTGAACCCTTCCAGGGAGGGGGCAGCCACAGCTTCTCTGGGCAGCCTGTGCCAGGGCCTCACCCCCTCACAGGGAACAATTTCTGCCTCAGATCTGATCTAAATCTCCCCTCTGTCAGTTTAACCCCGTTCCCCCTCGTCCTATCCCTCCCCCTGATGACGAGTCCCTCCCCCCGTTCCCGCAGCCCCTTTCAGCCCTGGGGGGCCGCTCTAAGGTCTCCCCGGAGCCTTCTCTTCTCCAGCTGAACCCCCCAACTCTCCCAGCCTGTCCTCACAGGGGGGCTCCAGCCCCCCCAGCATCTCCGTGGCCTCCTCTGGCCCCGCTCCAGCAGGCATGGAGAACACAGAAGGTGTAAGGAGCTTTCCCAGAGGTGGATCTCCAGAAACTCCCCTGGTTTATTCCCTGAAATCACTCTGCATCCCCCATGTTTCCTATGCAAGCACGTGAGTGGCTGGGCCACTGCAATTTGCGCTGGTTAATGCGCTCTCCTTGTCTCACTGTGGTCTTTACTCTCCTTGCTGAAACCTCTTGTCTCAAATATGGATTCATCTGTCCCCAGGGCAGAGCTTTTATACGGCACCAAGAGCAAGGGCCTCATCCACGACAGCGTGTCACCTCCTTTAGCCTGTCCATCATCTCAGTGTTGGCCTCTGAAGCACCTGGGGAAGGAGTTTTGTTCATCCAGTTCCTCTGGTGTTTGCTAAGCAACCCTACCCCCATCTCTGCTTGCACTGGTGGAATCTGGGCTGAGTGAATTTCCACCAGAAATAGCAATTTCTTGTCTCTTGCTGTACATCTGTGCAACGCTCTGTTGAGCTGAGCCTGCAGCCCCATTTCTGTCCCTCCCCTTGCGGAGAATATCACCATGAACATCCCTGGGAAGACTTGTCACGTTAAGCATTGGACAGCACAGGTAAGAAGTTCGTTGCTCCTAAATGCACTTCCCTGGGTTAAAACCCAGCTGAATGCATGGAGGGACTCACCGTTCTTCAAATCCCAGCTCTACCAGCTGGTCAGGAAGGTCATCCAGCCTTAATCAGACTTGGGGCTTCCCTCTTTCACAAGAAAAGTTCGAGGTAGGACTAATAAATATTACAAAGTAGGCTGAGCCTCCTCCAGGACCCTCAAGTCATTTCTTCCACTGCTTGCTGGGCTCACCCGGCCTGTGGTACGAAAATAGAAACCTTCACAATGAACTCAACTTTATCCCACTTGTCTGCACGCCAGGATTTAGGCTACGCTATAAATTATGATCCCAAGTCAGCTTGTGCCAGCCCTTAATTTGTGGTAACTTTATCCCATAAATGCCCCCATTGTTCAGTGAGGTGACACTTTTGCTTTCATTTCTCTATTTATAACTTGGTTAATATCCCCTTTTACATACATTTTCTTGGATAACAAAAGTCAGCATGCTTCCCTCTTCCTCTCCTTCCCCGACTCACCTCAGCCCTCAAACCCCTGCATAGGAAAAAAAAATAAAAAGGGAAAGAAAAATCATCTGCAAAAGAAGAAGTGGCTCCAGCCTAGCGGAGAGCTGGACTTTCCTCCATGGTGATCCATAGGGATGTCCACTGCGTGTAGAATCATCCCAGAATCATAGCATCGTTTGGGGTTTGAAGGGACCTTTAAAGATCACCTATAAAAGCATCATCTGCACCGGGAATGTGCCAACCCACCCAGGGAGCTGTTGTTATCTAATGCAAGAGACATTATGTCCCGGCAGCAGTCAGAGTCTGCGCTCTGCCACTGATCTACCCCCTCTATGACTCTGGGTGGAACTCAGTTCTCCCAAAGACCCAGAGAAAGCAGGATGTCCCTCAGTGAGATCTTGCCCTCACAGCACGGCTGTAGGCTGGGAGTTGGGTTGGTTGGTTTGGCCAAGGTGACCCACCATAGCCTTAAATCAAAGGCTCTCCAGCCTTTCAACTATATAAATCTCTACCTGCAGCATCTCACCTTGTTCCCGCTCAGCCTCGGCAAGACTTGATCTCATGTTGCCTTCCAGCAATAGGCTGGGGACCTGCATCATCCAAGCTGCTCTAGCTGCAGCACTTGGTTAGAGTCCCAAGAGTCCATGGAGACCCAAGTACGGGGTGCACCCTGGTGCTGAGGGCTTGTGGTCACTGGCTTGAACGAGCCCTAAGTGGAGAGTGCCCAAGGAGCAAGCCCTCCTCCTGAGGTTGGGGAAACCTCACTTCAGGGCCTAGGGAAAACAAGGGTCTGGGGACGTTCCTACCCCTCAGCTGAGTCAGCTGTCTACCCCAAGGTTGGGTCCTTACATCCTTAGACTTTAATTAAGCTCTTAATCAAGGAAAATCAGTTGATTTAACCACTCCCATTTCCCATCTCCTCCGATCCTCCTTCAAGCTACCGGTGCTCCATGTGCCACAACGTGCCATCCCACGGAGCGATGGGCACGTGCTGACTCTTGTCTCACCCAGGGGTTCAGGGAGGCTCCAGCAGTGATCCCTGTTTCATCTGGAAAGGAACAGGGAGAGGCTGAGCCGCCGTCCCCTGTGCTGGGCCAGGCTGGATGGGTTCACTCCCTGTGGGGTAGCGGATGTTTGGCTTCGTACCTCTTTGCCTTGGTGCCTGCATCTGGTTTAAGTGAGCTTGCATGCCATCAGCAGAGGTTCATGTGGACTTCATATGTCTGGCAACATCTCCTGCTCTTGGGCAGTGACTCACAGCTGTGGGGGATTTCTCCTGTCCACAGGACCCTTTCCAAAATCCAAGGGCTGCTGGATGCATCTAGGCTGTGACTGCAGCCAATGTCACTTTGACATTGATTGTTTTTCTCTGCTGACACGAGGAAATCCAACAGGACACAGCAACTCCCACCCAACATGATGAAGGCCAGAAGAACACCCAGAAGTCCCGGGAGAGAGTCTGGGTGCCCTACAACAGCGACTTTCCCAGTGTGTGGGTCTTGGATCTCTGCTTTGAAGGCAGGAGGTTTGAAACCCAAATTGAGGGAAATGCCAAAATTTTGCAAAAGATTGTTGCTCTTTCTTGGCTTGCACTCAGTTCTCATCACAGCTCCCTGATTTCTTCGTGCCATCTGGGGGTAAAAGATTTGTGTTTGTGGTGTATGGAGCCACCACACCAGGGCTGGTTTGGCTCCTGCAGGTGAGTCCAATGGCTCCTGTACTGACCCTAACGGTGCCAGGTCCCACCACCGTGAGCCTCTCCTATTTCATCATCCTTCTCTGGGGAAATAGAGCCCATGAAATGTTGTTGACCACAGTGTGAAGGGGTTTTGCAGCCCCCTTGCCCCCTTCTTGGTTTTTTATTGTTAGTCTTATGCTTTATATGCACGCGGGAAACACGTCCGTGCACACAAGCACACATGCCCTGCAGAAATACATGCAGGGGGACACGAATGTCCAAGCAGTTAATGTGCAGTGTCCTGAGATGGAGAGTGCCTCACCAGAACAACAAATCATGGAAAACTCAAGTATTTTTGCCTCCTGACCTTTTTTTAATCCACGATTTTCCTTTCTGCATAAACAGCTGCTTTAACCTTTCACCCCGCTAGAACGGAAAATCAACACACAAACACACACAGACAGACGTGCACACACAGGCAAACCCTCTCCAAGGTGGCAACGCAAACCAGATGCTGGCGATTAAGCAAGCGCATGGCAAAGGTGTGAGACGGGGAAAAATGATGTCTGAGAGGGCTCCCAGTGTGACCGTCCTTCCCCGCTCCCCTCCCTCCCCCTGCGCCTGCCCACTGAAGCACCTCGCTCATCCTTTCCTCGCTGGGGCCATCCTTTGCCTCGTTTTCTCCTCCACCCAGGTACTGATTTTCATAAAAGTTTTCCAAAACAAAACCGTTTTTTGAGACTTCCACCCTTCCAGCTAACTGGGTTGAACTTGGGTGGTGAGTTCAATGTCTCCAGGAGGCCGAAAGTGCTGCTGCATTTCATTTCTTGCTCTAGCAAAAGAGGGTAAAACTGATCAAGCCCTTTCGCCCTGGCAGGAGCCATCAGGTGCAGATGGTGCCTGTCTGCGTTTGTCCCACTTTCCACCTCCAGGTCCCGCTCCTCAATCACTCTTATTTTAAGCTTTCTGATTCAGGAGCCCATCTTTTTGCATTGTGTTTGCACAGCCCCTTCCTCAATAGAATCTGAGTCCTTGCTCATAAACTTTAACATTGCTTCAGTCCATAAATAATGATAAATACCCCTGATTTAATAACTTTGTTCTGCTGATTCTTAACAAAGATTTTTCTCCTTGTCAGAGGATAAATGGAAAAAAAAAAACCTTGAGATTTTTCTCATCTTTTTTGAGGAGAGGAAGCAACCTTTTAAGGTACAAAGTAAATAAAAAATTGTGAGAAGAATCATCAAAATCAAATGCTTCATAGCAATCTTCTATTTCCTGTGACTGCAATTTGCCAGAATAGACCTGGTTTTGCAAATGTTTCCGTCACCTGCCCATCCTCTGACTGGCAGGTTGCATCAGGGCCTGGATGAGTGATGGTGGCAGAGAAGGGACATCGGTGTGGGGTCCCACAGGTGCCACCTCCGCAGGTGACAGAGCCTCGCTGGGGTTCCCCGCGGGTGAAGGACCAAAAGCACAAAAATCCCTGCACCTCTCTGTGCCTTGGGGTACCTGTTCCCAAGAGTGAGTGATGGTTTCTGCCTTCTGATCTGTGGAGGAAAAGCACTGGAGAAGAACTAAAGATAATTCCCTTCTCTTTTACTGCTTTCTGAATGATGACAAAATGGCAAATCACCACATACAGCAAAGTTTAGCTTTTTTTCAGCAAGGTTTATCTTTTCTCAGGGGGAAGAAAAGAACATTTTCCCCTTTCTCTGAAGAATTATACCTCACGAAGAAGAAATCTTATTACTGATTTTTTTTTTTTTTTTTTTTTTCCCCCAGGGTTTTGCAACACAAAACACCCCCCCCCCCCCATTTTCTACTCTGAAACTCTGGTTCTGAAATTTTTAATTTCAGAATAAGGCTTTGGGTAAAAATTCACCTAAACCCACTGAGACAGGTTCAGCTTGAAGCCAGTAACACGGGAGTTACTTTGAAATTTGGAAAAAGCCGATGGACGCTTTTTTGCAGCCCTAGATGTGCCCGTAGTGTTGGCCCTGCCGTTGCCTTGTGCAGCTGCCCAGGGAGGATGCTGCAGGATCCATTTCACGCTGCCAGACCCCAGAAGGGAGGGCACACATCCTTCCTGCAAACTGACTCACCTCGCTAAGCAAAGGAGTTTAAGAGCCTCGTGGAGGAAGCTACTTCTGAATTAATTTTCTGCGATAACAAGATGACCCTTATTATTAAATCATTTCAAAAGGCTTTACACTAATTCCCTCTTCCGGATGCATTGGCAAAGCAGAAAAACGAGATGCTTTTTGTATGGATCAAGAGGGAAAATGGGAAGAAGCTGCCAATCAGTCGTACTCTGTCAAAGGCTTGGAAGCTCTACAGCAGGATGCCTCCATAGCCAGTGGTTTTTGTTCAAGAGCTGTTTCTTGCGTGGATTCTTATTTTAGTTAAGCAGAAAAGAAGCAATTTCCAGAAAGCACCTGTGAGTTCCTGAGAGCCTTTTGACAATGTTGTCAGCGTTTATTTTTAACCAAATAAGTAGGGACAGCTCACTGAAAACTCTGAGTGTGTCTCACTCCAACTGCCTACCCCTCTGAATGGTGTCCACTGCCCAGGGACGGGTCCGGCCTTTCGGGGCAGAGGTGATGCTGAGGATGCCTCCCTGAGTGCTTTTCTCTTCTGATAGACTGCCCAAAGGCAGAGAGTCCCTGCTTCACCTCGGCCAGGCCGGAGTGGGACGGACAGGTCCTTCTCAAGGGTCTGCCCCCAGCTCCAGCTCTCTGCGTGGTTTCTTTGATTGTGGGCGAGGTGCTGGAGGCCTCTTTGCCTCTGTTTCCCTCCCAGAGGATTGTCTCTTACAGAATGTCTCTTACAGAAGGCCCATGGAGGTCAGAGCAGGGGCATCCCTCCTGGCTCTCCCTGACCCATTACTGCCAGGCGACCAGGCAGGTGAGCACAGCAGGCCTGGGATCCCCTGCCTGTACCGCTTTCCTTTTGGCGGCACAGGCTGCCTCAAGGAGATGTTTCCACAGCCCTCGATGGCTCTGTCCTCTACGTCTGTCCACGAGCAGCTGAATGGGGCTCCCGGTGTCATCTCCAGCGCCCCAGGGCACCGCTCCAGCCGCTGTCCCAGAAGGGCCAAGGTGCCACATCTCACAGCTCCACCTGGATTTTGTCTCAGGTGCCCCAGACCATCCCCAAAAGCGAGAGACACTTACGCTTCAGCAACTGAATCCCACATGAAGACATTCAGATTTAGCCGTGTTCACGGGTGCTGGTGCCCAAACTACTTCAGGCAGAGGTGAGTAGGAGCAGCGAAGCCTGGAGAACGATTCAACCCACCCTGGTTGACTGACTGCACAGCCTAAGTCTTGTTGGAATCATTTGCTTTTCCTTCCTCCAATTAATTCTTCCAGAATATAGAGCTTTTCAAGTCCTAAAGCAAGGAGAGAGGCACTTTACATGTAGGCTGCCTGCTTCATGTCGAGAACAGTTTCTCACCGGGGTGTCCCAGGGATGCCCTTGCAGAAAAAGGGCATATTTGAAGGAAGAAGTTCCCTATCAGTGCAGCTCGTGTTCACCAGGGGTTTGGCAAACGGCTGCAGTGTAACTTGTTTCAGTCTTCTTTTTTAAAAAAAAAAAAAAAAGAAAAGAAAAAAAGAGAAAAAGCCTTTTAAGTCTGGTAGTGATGCCAGCGTTTACTGAATGTCTCATGATGTCAACCCACAGAGGTGCTGATCTCCTTTTCCCCCTTCCTGCCCTGGAAACTGGGAGCCTGTCATTAGGAGATGTGGCGAGTGTAACGTGCCTTTACGGATCTGGGAGGTTGATTTACAGAGTGTGCCATCCTGTGACCCCGGGCAGGACGGCTATTAACCCCAAGCAGTGGAAAACACTGCTGTTCCAGGGAGCTCGGCCGTCTGAACATTATCCTGTAGCCAGGGAAGGAGGGTAGGGAGATGAGAACCAAGGTCAAAAGATAAGCTGCTGTCTGTGTGCATGGGCTAGTGGGTAGAGCTGGCCAGCAAGATGGATGGATGGAAACTATAGGGACCCAGTGTATGGAGATGAAAACATGCACAGCAAAATCAAGGCAGAATTCTCAGGAAAATGGGGTGATCCCGGCCTGCCCCACTCCCTGATCCCCTCACTTTCGTACCAGCCAAGCAAAGGATAATGATGCTCAGTCTCTAACGGGCAAGACAGGACTTCAGCTGGGAGCAGGAGCTGAAGCCGTCTGCCAGTGACACGGGGAGCATAAACCAAGAGCTCCACAGCCAGACTGTAGTTGTCTGTCTTTTTTCCTTTATTATTCTCATTAGGAGTTTGGTTAAACAGAAAGCCCCCCCGCCCAATTTTCTGCTTGATGTCAGGCCCCCTTCCCCTTTCTAGCATCCTCTCACAGACAGCTTTCTGCAAGGAATTTATTGCTGTAATTAGGGAAGGACATTAAAATCCCAAGGGGAAGGGATAAGGATTGGCTGTAGACCACATGGGGATGGATCTTGAGACTCTGGGAGGGAGTTTCTCCTTGCTCCATGTCATCTTCCTGCCCTCTCCCATCTCATCCTTCCTTATGCTCAGGTCTGGCCTCTCTCTTCCCTCTTCCCTCCAGCTCTACAGATTCCCCTTTCTCCAAAATCGCGTGGCCTCAGCCAGGCACAGGGTGAGTTCTTCCCACTGGTGGAAACCCAAAGCACACAGAGCCATGGCCACCACGAGCCCACGGAGGCACCAGCCCCAAGGTGGGGGGGCTACTCCCCAAAATGCTCCCGATCTCCAGCAGCAGCAGCGAGTCCCCGCGCTGCAGGGACCATCGCTGGCCTCTCGCGGGGCGGCAGCTGAAAAACCGAACATCAACGATAACCTGAACCCGGCAAAGCCCAGAGGTGCCACTCGAGAGGCAGAGTAGCCAGTGGAGTTCAGCAGAATATTCTCGGGTAACAGCAAGGTTAGTTGCTCCCCGGGGGGAGGTGGGTTTGCTTACTTACTATTAGTTTCATACTAGAAAAACATTTACTGGAATTTTTAGTGAATTATGCTCAGATGTGCCTGTGGTCAGTCCCACGTCTCACCAAGTTGGTGTTACCACGGCATAAAGGAAAACAAGGTTTCCAGGGCTTCCTTTGGTCAATAAAAAAAGCCATAAATGAAATATATGGAGCAAAACTGATAAGTGCGGAGGAACGCCAGCTTTGCTCGCTGATCCGACTTTCATTTTTCCTCCTCCCTCTTTACCTTTTCTTTCACAGGCAGGGGAAAAGCTGGTAAAGCCTGCAGTGTTGTCTGTTAAGTGCTGAATATTTAGACATCCCCCCCCCCACCCCCTGCGTTGGAAGCTGATGTCCCCGCGGCTGTTTGAAATCAGGACGGGCTGCTCCGAAGCCAGAGGAATTTCACAGGTGTGAGGGAGCAGGTCATGGAGTTTCCATCCAGGCTGGTGGGTGGGTGGTTACCCATTGCTTTAAGCAAGTGGATAGCTGGATTTATAGCCTGCCTACCACAGTGGGGCCCCAGCCCAGATGAAGTTTCTCGAAGCGAGTGTGAAACAGATAAATAAAAAAGAAACATGCTACTCTGGATCAGTCTGGTCACAAGCACCCACCACAAATTCGGTGTGGAAATAAAGCACTTTTCATTTTTCCAGCGGTGAGAGCAATAACCTATTAGAACATAATGCTCTGAGGACCGTGGTTGTATCCGGTGCTTGGTCCAACTGGAAGCTTTCCTGGCCCGTACGCCTTGCCAGAGCGGGAAGTCTCCGAGGGGCTATCGGCTGCCTCGGAAAGGTTAATCCAGTGGTCTGTCAGCTGTAAAACTTGTGATGGGAGATGACTCCAGGTGCACAGCACAGGGAGAAATACTTCAAGGTCCTGCCTACCCAGTGGACTAAACTTAACTCCTAAATTGCCACAAAATTCAAGATCCAAAGTTTGAGACTTGGGATCTATATATTTATTTTTTTATTTCTTTTCTTTTATTTTTTTTTTTTTTTTAAACAAATATGGTGTTCTGGACATTTGGATCAAATAAATCCCGAGGTCAGAGGAACTGGCTCAGATAGAGCCTGTGTGTTTGGTGGCCTCTAGATTGCTGCCAGTCCGTGTGCATCCTGAAGTGATGTGTCGCTGTCTGGACAGAGACCGGCACGTCTGAGGACCTGGGTGTGACTTTACCCTGGTTTGACCCTGTTTTAACACCTGAAACCAGGTCTGAGAACTGCCAGAATAGTTCCCGTAGGGGTGCAGAGTCCTCACGTCCATGTGCTGGGATGTGGACTCTGGGGTCAGATGGCACCTCTCGGAAATGAACTTTCGATCCCTGCAATGAGGAGAAGGAGCAAAACCTCTGTGAGCTGCCGGGAGAAACAGATGCAAAGCACAAGAATCCAGACAACTACTTCACTCTCTGCTACTGACTTCCTGAGTGGTTTTGGTTAAATCTCTTCACTTTTTCCGTGCCTTCACAAAACGTGAATCATAGCAGGCTTCGAGGAGGAGGAACAAAGTGGGGTTCAGCACTTTTTTTTTTTTTTTTTTTGTCTTGCCACTGGATTTTCCTGCAAGAAGCCTCCTCCTGCTCCTCCGTTCTCTGGACTGCAGGGGCTGGTGATTGCACTTCCCTGCCTTGTGGATGGAGCGTGGGAATGTGGCTTCATCCAGACCCTGTTCTCCTGGCCTGGGATGGTGAGGTGGGTCCACGCAGACTCTTTTCCACTTGTTTCTGTAGGGAGGAAAGCAGCCCGCCATCGAGCCAGGGAGCCACGTGCCTCTTGCCTTGCAACCATGAGCTTCTCAGCACAGGTCTGAGCCTTTTAACCCCAACCAGATTCCTCGTGAGGGCCGACAGGGTATTTTTATTGCCCCCAAATATATAATAACTGCATGTACAATCCCTCCTGTTCAAAATCTACTTGTAAACTAATTAGAATTTCTCCTTCTCTTATGCTGCTCTTGCTTGCTTTTTTCTTCTCTAATTATTTTTCTTATTTTTTCTTTTTTTCTTTTCTTCTTGTTCATTTCCTTTGTTTTCTTTCCCTTTCTCTCTTTCTCTTTCTTTTTCTCTCGCTTTATTTTCCTCTGTCTTTATTTCTCTCTCATTCTTTCATTAATTTAAAAAATTTTCTCCCTCTCTTCCCCTCTCCCTCTTTTTTTCTTTCTTCGTACACACCCATATTTTCCATATTTTAGATCCTATTCCACTGCCTATCCCATACTGAATTCTGGCACATTTTATGACATCTTTGGGGGTGGTTTTCCATGGTTAAAGGAAATAAAAGGAACTTCAAAGCCCCTGTGTAACACATCACCCACCTCTGTAGTGAGTTTCTGTTTGCATTCCCTGCAGCAAATTGGGCTTTCCAGCAAGAGGAAGGTCTAAGAGGGAAAGGGTAGGAGGAAAGGGGTGCATAAAATGGGAGAGGCACAGCTGTGGCTGAAAAAACCAAAATATCCCTGTAAGTCTAGAGATGCGTGGCTGGAATGTAAAGTTCATTTCCCCAGGAAGGATGCTGAGATGGCTGGATACTGCCAAGAAAGGAGCTTCAGAGGCTGAAGGGAGCTTTGGGTCTTTCACTGCTGCTGTTTTTTCACTGCATTTGGTTATGGATTTGGCAGCTCTGCCAAACAGGAGTTCTCCTCTTGGCCAGTGAACAGCAAGTGCCCGTTCAAGTCTCCCAACACAGGCCCCTTCTCATGTAGCTTTGGAGAGAAGAATTCAAGCCATAAGTGGGTTCATGCACCATGGACCAGCCAAGCAGTGCTCCTGCTGCCAAGGTTAGACACAAGGGGAATAGTGAGTGAGGACTAGGAGAAGACACGGAGGCATGGAGCTAGGATGCAGTGTGGTGATGGAGGACAGGGGCGGGCAAGCTGACAGCCCAGGACTGAGTTATTTGCTTGCCCTTCTGCAAAAAAAGAGACCATGAGTTTCCTCCGTGTGCAGGGACCGACTGGCCAGAGTGTGGAGGGTAACACTGAAAAACTCCTCGATCCTCTGGTTCTGCCCAGATGTTGCTTCTTAGACAAAGATTTGTGTCTTGCACGGATCCACATCCTCAGGCGAACACCAGCCCTCATTGGTTTGCCCCTCCAGGTCCTTCCCAGGCCAAGCTTCATCACAACACGGCTCTTGAACCGGTATTTCCTTCCCTTCCCCAGGGTGGAGACAGCTGCTACCTTAGCTTATAGTCAAATCAATATTTTCACCCCGCCATCTACTCAGCCAACTAGTCAGCAAATGCAAAACCAGCCTAAGCTACAGCCTAAGATTCATCTCCTTGGAAAACCACATAAAAAATATTTATGTATAATTATTAAATAATTCATTAAATAGTTATTAAATATTTTTTAAGGCTATGTAAGATTTCTTTCTCTTGTGTTTGCACTGGGATCCGCCTCAGAACCGTTTGCTCTGTTCCAATGACATTAACGGCAATCATTCCGTTCCCGTCTTTTTAAATCATGGTGCCATCTATGGCCATAATTAATACATGCAATTTGTTCGCATCCAGCACATTTTCTCACTACACAAGTGAAGCAGGAATTATAATTTTGTCAAGAACTTTCTGAGTGCTCCTTTCCCTAGGGCTATCCAGACTTACGGGTTTTTACATTTGGTTTTGCAATCAGGAGAAACTTAATTAAAAAAAAAAAAAAAAAAAAGGAGGAAAAGATGAAACAAACAAAAAAATCATGTGGGAACTTTCAAATCCTCCCTTGCCAGATCGGTTTTGTGAGTGAAAGATGAATTAGCCCTGGATGGAGCCGTGCCCCTCCACATCTGTAAGACATCCGTAACAGCAGCTGCTATATTGCAGCACACCTTTGATCCCGGTCGCCTCGCAGGCCCCTTTCCCTGCTATTTCACCAGGGTGTGTTTTGCCCGGCGCTGCTATGCAGCCACCTCTGGCCAGGGCAGCAGCCGTGTTTAACAAAGCCCTGAAATAATTCCTGGGGAAGGGAGGGACCTGCGAGCAGGGCCAGGGGGACAACCAGCACCCTCCTGATGGATGGAAACCTGCAGGCAAGCGTTTGGCTGCAGGCAGGGATGTGCCCTGGTTGCACTGAGGAGTCGGGTGGGTGAGAAGCTCCAGGCTTGACTTGGTGTTGGGAGAGCAGCATCTTATTTCTGCTCGGTGATACGCAGCCGTGCAGAGCTGGTGGGGAAGGGAGCCCGTTCTTGGCTCTTTCTAGCCCCGTGGCATATTCTGGCCACATCCATTCAATGACCTTTTGCCAGCTCCAGGAAAGCAGAATTCAGAGCTGCCTTTTTCCCTGCCAGCCTATAAAAAACTCGGACAACTGCTCGTTCAGAGGGCAAGCAGCACCTGGGGCTGAAGGCTGCCCTTGGGGGAGGGATTATGGCTACCAAAGCACCTTTGCAACCTGCCCCATCCCAAAGCTCCTCTCGGGAGCTTTTCGCCCACTTTACACGGGGGGAAGGGGTCCAGCTTCAGTTAGAAACAGGATTGGGGTGAGAGCAATGTGGGGTGCTAGTTTGGCACCCAGACACCGGGACATTTATTAACGTGGGCTCACATCCCCAGTGGACACGATCACAATTAACTGGATGGTTTCAAAGCACAAGGGCTGTGAGGTTTGCTCATCCTCTCTGAGGTGGGTGAGCACTGCCCTGCTCTCCTGGGAAGGTTTCCCAGGATTTTGTTCTCTCTTGGGGTGGCTACGGGTGGGCAGAATATTTCAGTGGTGGGTGAGGGACAAGCAATTTGGTTTTCCTGACTCTAAAGAAGAGATCAGGGTGGGTCCTGTCCTCCCCCCTGGAGCAGACATGTACGTGGCAGCAAAGATGCCTTTGCTGAAGGAGAAAATAAAAAAGAAAAGGAGGAAAAAAGGAGGAGGCAGAGAGGATTCCCGGTTGCACCAGAGGGAGCCCTTCCATTGCATATGAAGCAGAAATCAGGCTCAGGCTAGAGCTGGAGGCTAAACCCTGAGTGGTGCTGCAGCCGTGGGCTCACCTTCCAGCTATTTCCAGTCTGTGTTAACTGGGACAGGCAGAGCCCCCCCAGTCCATGCCAGGGCTGTCACTATTAACCAGCACTTTGACAAGAGCCGGACAGAGCAGCTGGCACCAAGCTCCTGAAGACGAGGCAGCTCCTGATATAATGTTACCCCCACCCCCAGCTTATACCCTGACTGGAAAATCCCTCCACCTCAGCCTGTTCAAGCGTCTCCTCTCCATTTCCCCCCTCAAGACAGTTTCCACCCCAGTAGGACACTCTCAGTTTGCTTGCCAGGCTGGAGGGAACACTGGAAAAAGGCTCAGAGGCTGATGGGAGAGAAGACCCCCTCCAGTTAATCCTGGAAAATATCCTCCCAGGGTGACAAAGAGAGCCAAGAGGGCTCTGATGCAGAATTTCCCATCCCCTGCTGAGCTGTGGATGTGTGCCGTGCCTTGAAGATCCCGCATCAGGGCAGAGGACAGCCCACATGTGCTGGACAGGAGGGTTGAGCATGACCTTGTTGAATGCAGAGCACTCTCCCCTCGGGGCTTCTCCAGGGGTTCCCTCTCTAGGCCCCGTTACACAGACATCCAGAGACTTTTACTTTGCAGGGAAGAGTGTTTTGTCTCCGAGGAGCTGAAGTGAAGACAGATCTAAAAAAGGAAGGGGAGAAGATGCCCATGTTCCACTTTGGGACCCGGACAAAGTGGACTGGAGTTAATTTCTCCATGTGCTCAAGCGTTGGGGACCATTTCATGGACTTCTTTTAAGTGTTTTTCAAACAGCAGCCTTGGGAGGGGAAGACGGAGCGTTCCTGACCTCTTGTCTGCACTGCAGTGTGTCGACTACCTCCTGACAGTCTTAGTGTATTTTTAAGATGTGCCAAGCTCCCCTGGAAGGTTTGGTAAAGCACATGTGGACCCATCTCAGGAATCTGTTTTTCCTTTGTGATATTCCATTGCCTTCACCTTGAGACTATCCCAAGATCTGCTCTCCAGCCCTTGACGCATCTCTGTGCCCGAAAGCACCGGCCACCCTTGTTTTAATGCCCTTTTCCTCCCGTTCCCTGTCCCCGTGTCCTTCCCCAGCCACTCCAAGTATCCCAGTTTTTCTCTTCCAAACCCTACTCCTCACCTCCTTTGTCCCTCCTCAGACCCCGCAGAACCCCTGTTCATCCTTGGAAGCTGCAGTGGCACTGCTGGGAGCAGATGGTCTTTCTTGACCTTGGGACCCACATTTGCGGGCAGTGGGTCGGAGCAATCCCACCTGGGGAAGCCCTGCAAGCTGTGGTGGCCCTGATTTGAATCATTCTTCTTGTGGGACATTGGCGTTCAGCAGGAGCGAACGGAAGATTTACAGCTTGGCCATCCTGAACTAGAGGAGCAGAAAGTATCTATGAATGCAGTTAACCTGTCTTCAAGTCGTTTCCCTCCAGCTGGAATTTCTTGGGGAAACTGCTGTAAGATCTTCCTTTCCCTGGTGTGTAGAATAGCCTGGTTTTAGTGAATGTAATTTTTAGAAATGGCAGAACCATTTTTGCTGGAACTTGCCTAGAAAAATGCTGCTTTGGGTAGACACGATGGGAAAAAGTTCAGACCAGATAGCTGAAAAACGGCAAATTCATAAACTATTGAAACAGAGCCTTAGAGAGATGTGCCAACTCACTTCATCTAGATGGCAGTTCAATGTTTATAGCTCAGTTACCGATCACCTAATCTGCTGTTTCACTGTCTTTCCACTGCCTACCTGCTTACTGGTGGTGTCATCTTCCCTCCAACCACTGCTGAACGGCATCGTAAGTTGAGTCCCACATGCTGCTGCAGCTCACGTGTTTTTCACAGTGGGTCAGATTTGAGCCTGGGGGCTGCGATTCAGATCTGTCCTCACCAAAGCTGCCTAGGGAGAACCTTCGCAGTGCACCACAGGGTCTCCATCCTTGCTCTCTCCCCACCCCTGCTGTGTCGATGAAGGCTTTTGCATGGCCATGGTCTCAAACCAATCTAAAAAATGATATAGTTTAAAAACGACCCTGCTAAAAGAAAGCAGATTTTTATTTTTTTAAGTGAAATGATTTGGTTAGCCAGTTTTGAACGAGGATGGGTTAAAATATGCACAGCGGGCTGAAGACACTGCCTAAAAATCCCAGTTGAATGTGTCCACCTCTCTGCAGTGGCTATGGGAAGAAAGACTCCAGGAGTGATTTGTCCTTTTCCAAAGAATCTGCTCTTCACGTGCTGTTGTTGGATCTGACACCGCACAGAACCAGTGCAGACAGGTGGAGGATTTGTGCCTGTTCGCCATCCTTCTGTAGAGGCGGAGGTGGTTGGGTAGATCAGGAGCTTCCCAACCCCCTGTGTCGTCACGAAGAGATGCTGAAGATTCAGACTCTGTCTCCTGGAGATTCACCCGTTCTGCTGGCTGTGGGGAAGATCTCTACACATCACCATGAACTGCACCAGAGGAGGGAGGAGAGTGAAATGTTTTAGGGATTGTTGCTGGCTCTGAGACAAAAAAAAGAATGTTATCCATGGGGAAACATGCATTGAGAGGTCTTCTATCTGCTTTCTACTCATAACCAACTTGGTCTCTCCTTAAGACAAGACACTTTGTTCATAATTTGGACTCCTAAAGGAAAACATGGGGGACCGGTCCACCTCAGGTCTACTCTGGAGCTTAGAGGAACCAGGTGAATTGATGGGATCTCTCCCCTCTTACTAATTCGGAGGCACTCACCTTGTGGGATACAGCTCCTGCTGGCAATGGGATGGTGGAGTTGTGTGGCTTTGATATTACTGATAAATTGCATCGTGGTCCCTGGCTAAACACTTCCATAAAGAACAAAGAAATGCCCAATTTGCCACATCAATAGAGGGACACAGTCCTCCCCTCTGTGAAGAGCTAGCAGCTCCCTGCCAACAGGAGCAGAAGCCTTGCTGGCCAGTGTGTGCACACACTGTGGGACTGGGAGCTCTGAACCCCAGACATATGGTTTAAATATTCTAATAGATGTGGTAATCCTTTTGGTTTCCAAATAATGTTATGGTCGAGTCGATTTATGGTAACGCTATCTTAAGCAATGAGGGCAATAAAAAGAGTTTTAAATGTGAAGAATTTTTTTCTTCTTGCTTTTTTAAAAATAAGGACTTTTTTTCTTTTTTCTTTTTCTTTCTTTTTTTTTTTTTTTTTTTTTTTTTTTTTTTTAAACAGCCTTTTCTTTGTGCTCTGTTTAAAGCCTTCAAGAGTGGAGATCCTGCCAAAGCTACTCGGTGCTTGTGAAGCAGACACACACCTTGCCGGTAAAGGGCCCTTCCTGGAGCCGAGTGGTGTCCCCATCCCCACCATCCCGGTGACTCAATCCTTGCTGGAGAACAAGATTGATATTTCTGTCCTTCTTTGCTTTTGTCTCGGGACAGAGTGGGAAACTTGTGGCCCATACAGTGTTCTCCACTGGCTTGAACAGTTGCCTGGCTCATTGCCTGTTACCATATCCCCCCTCCTAAAGCTTTTCTCTCTGGAAAAGGTCTCAGGATGGATTTGTGTCCTGAACTCTGCAGTCCCCTCCTGTCACAAGACCAGAGATTAGCTCAGCTGTGATGGAGGGCCTCTGGAGGAGACAACTGGGCTCATCTTGGTCTGGCTGAATGCCTGGACACCCCTAGTCCGAGGTTTCCTCCCAGCCAGTGAGGCTCTGGCATGTTGAAATCCAGTCCTGGAGGTGGGACTTCACCCCAGGCTCTGACTGCAAGGGACGGGCAGTTTTTCTGTATTGCTTCTCTTCTTTCCCTGGCAGCTTGGGACACAAATTCAGTTCCACCCAGAGGGCCTGGAGGGGTGGTCATGCCAGCTATACCCAAGGCTTCAGCTTCTCTGGCTGCGTGGCTTTGAAAGAGCTTTGAAAGAGAGACCTGAGCCTTGGCCGCTCAGCCATCTCCAGAGCTGTGCACCAGATGTTGGACACAGCAGCAGCACGCAGCGACCAGAAGGAAACTCGCACGCTGCCGTGAGCAGTGAAGGTTCTCCATGCTGTTCCCCAGCTTGGAGGAGGACAATGATCTCATTTCTTTGGGGTTGGGTCCCACCTGTTTTGTTTTGTCTACAGCTTTAGAGAAGAAATAGTAAAAATTAGATGCCAGAAATTCCCAGAATGTAGACTAGGGAAGGATCTGTCCCAGTCCACCAGAGACAGTGAGTCCAGGTTTGCACCATGAGACCCACCTCAGCTACAAAGGCACTGCAGCAATTTTCAGGCCAATCTACTGATACATGAGCCTTCTAGAGCACTTTGAAAAAGTAGCTCTTTAAACAAAAGCCCTTTTAGTCTTCATTACGGAGTCAAAGGCTGCTTTCACGTAAGGCTAGGGTAGGTCAGATTTCATTTGCTTGGAGATAAATGGCTTTGTCAGCAAACATCTTTTGTGGATATTTAAAAAAAAAAAAAATTGAATTATTGGATTTCCTGGGAATTCTCAGCAAGTAAAAAGGTAAAGAAGTGAAGTTATATACAAGAAAGCTCAATATCCAGTTTTTGGTTTTCAGTGAACATTATTACCCAAATGAGAGAATGCTAACCTTAACAGGACTTAAAGAAAATTCTCTTTATTTGTGAACAATAATAAAAAGTTTTATCTGATAATAAAAAGCTGCAATGCTATTTTTTTTTTTTTCCAGATCTGCTCTGAAATAATTCATACTAACACATGTGAAATGGAATTTAGTTCAAGATTTTAACAGAAAAAATTGGGATGCACAAAGAGACCTCAGACTGAACCTGGGGCAGAACTGGGAAAGGTAAATAACAGTACAGCCTCATGCTGCATCCATAAATAAGCTGAGAATTTAGAAAACAATCATGAAATATTCATCATAAGGCTCCTCATCTTCTGTACTTAGACGAGACACCAGCTTGAATTTTTACTATAAAACATTTTAAAGCTTTTGGCTTGGCATCTATGTCTGGCTAAAACAACGCTGGCTCCTTTTCAGAGATCCTTTGCTGCAGAGAAGGCCAAGCTTTGGGCATGACGAACTGGTCTCCATGCCCTCCTGAAGGCACTGGTCTCCAGAAGTCCTCTGACAGAAGAAACTGTAAGGCAGATGGCTTCCAGCTCAATGCCAAGCTACGGAGCCTGCTGATTGTGAGGGTTAAACATCACTTCTGGATGTCACCATCCCCTTGCACTTATATATATAGAAGCAAGAGGCGTGTGGAGAAGAAAATGTGTGACCTGATCGTGAACTGATTGCTCACAGCGGCAGCTGAAGCAGAGCGAACTTTGCTGGAGTCCACTGGAGCACATCTCATGCGAGGACGCACTCCAGGAGAGATGGCTCCAGGTTTCTACAGCTCCCAGACTGACTGTCCAGCTCAGTCATTCTGGGAAAAGTCCATGGCAGCATATCGAGGGAAAAGGTTTGTTCTCCTGACTGCAGCAAAAAGCTGCTACTGGCATCTCAGCCTTGTCTTCAGGCCCAACCATTAGCAGCTCCCTCAAGGACTCTCCACGGAAAGTTCTCATCGGAAGGTAGAGGAATAGACATGCAGGACCTACCTGCTTTTCTCTTCCTCTGTTTGCCAGCTCCCATGCATGGCTTTTGGCTCGATTTTTTTTATTATGCCAGAAGCTTCTGGAGTGCAAAGAACAGGGAGTTCCTCGGAGGTGGAATTAAAAAAAAAAAAAGTCCAGAGAAACCCCCCCTTAGCTGAACATGGTCAGCAAGCTGCTTTTTGCCTGTGACCTCGCCACCTCCAGCTGTGTTCTCAGCAGAGATTTGGCCTCTTTGACATTCCTTGGGCAGCCGACCTCTGCGGAGAACCTGCAATGCTGCAGGAAAAGAGGGGCTGGCCTGGAAGAGGCCATACTCTTCCTCCGAGTCAGCGTGAAGCAAACTGTTGCTCGGGTAAGGAATGAGGGGTGCGTGCCATATTTCCAACGAGACGCGAAACCAAAGCCCTGACCCCCTTCCATGCTCCCGTGGAGATCTCTGCCAGAGCCTGTGGGTGAGCTCGGTCTACTTTCCAAAATGAAAATATGTATTTATGCTTCAAGCACCAAATTCCCCTCGCAGCTGGATCTAGGATTTCTTTTCACTGTCTCAGCAGCTGCCAAGCAGAAGGAGGCATCTCCCAGTGCAGGTTAATCCCCGAGGAGCTGTGTCGTGGTGGAAGGGTGGTCTCTTTGTCTAACGGTCCTTGAAGCAGTTTTTGTTTCTCCCTTCCAAAGTTAAACCTCTCCTGTCGACGCAGTGCCAGGCCTTCCACGTTTCCTTCCTGGGGGGTGTGTGGCAGGTGCACCCGCCCTGTGGGAGCGGAGCTGCCGGGCTGCGGCGAGGGGCAGCTCGGCGCCGCCGTTGCTCTCGGGGCCAGCGGGAATGGCGGCCTTTGGGCAGTGGGAGCCGCTCCCAAGCACAGGCCGGACGGGGCCGGGGGTTCATGGAGGCCCCGGCAGCCATCGGGAGCTCGGCCCCTGGAGCACCGTTAAACCCTGGAAAGTTGTTCTGTTCTCCTCTCACAGACGTTCCAACCTGTCATTTATGGACAGCTAGTTAATTGTGTTCATAATAATTTTTTTATTTTGGTAGTCGGCTGTTTATTCGAGAGCCTCCGTGACAGGCGGCGCGGTGGGCAGGACGTGGCTGGAGGAGCTGTTACAGAAATCTCGCCGTGCCCCTTCTCCCCCAGGGGTGTGGTGGCGAAGCAGAGGCGGTTTGATCCGGCGGAAGGTGCGAGAAGTTGGCCCAAAGCCGGGGGGTTGGGGTGAGCGGAAGGGAAGGACAGACGCGGCCATTTGAGGTGCCGGTTGGTCCAGGCGCGGGGTCGCTTTGTGGTGGTGGAGGAAGACGCCTTAGAGCAGCGGCTGGAAATCCATCATTTAAAACCAGAATTATTACGAGAAAGAGAGAGAAGGCGGCTATTAGAAAGAGAAAATGAAATTATGGTGGCACGAGCAAAAAAGCCTCCTAGTGCTGTTCAGACTTGGAAGTTCATGACCTGTGTGGATCTTGAGCAGTGGGATGGGGATATTTGGGGAGAGTCCGATGGAAGCGGCTCGGAGGAAATGGAGGAATTGGAGGGAAGAAATGTGCGACCTCTCCCTAAAACAGAAAGGCACACGGGTCCCCAAGGTGGGAACCTGCGAACCACGGCCCGTACAACCCCTGGGTGGGACCCGGCCTGAGGGAACTTCAGGTTAAATATTCGCGTAAGGCGGGTGAGACTGAACCCGAGGGTTTGTGGAGAGTTTCTTTAACGGGGGGGAGCGAATTTTGTTGAGTGATGCCGAGGCGGGAGTTTCTGGGGTCCCGGAGTGTTTAAGTGACGGACCAGCGGGTGACCGCCGATCCCATCTCTAGAGCCTCACGGGGCTGGGGGGGCCCTAAGGAGGGGGAACCTGTTACCGTTAAAGTAAAGCGGCTGCCGGGGCTGGCGGGGGGAGGACAAAAGGCGGCGGCGTTTGGGGGGGGTGAGCGGGGGCAGAATCCCGCTCGCCGTGCCGATGGGTCCCAGCCCCCTTCAACCCTCATCAGGGGCTCCGGGTGCCTTACGGCTCCATGGCCAGTCCCTCAGAGAAAGGGCGCCAAGAGCTACTGAATGCGACCAGCGGCCCCCCGGGGCCCGTGTACACGCGGGAACTGGGCAGAAGCGTGACAGGATCTGGGTGCTGATGGGCGAGAGATGGGCTGGGCTGACCCGGGTGGGGGCCAAGGTGGAAGCCGGAGGGTTCGGCCAGTCAGTCGGAAACTGCCCCCCCAGCAGCCTCCTCGCAGAGAGTTCAAACCGCCCCGGGATAAATCGGGTCCATTTTAGGATCCAGGCAGGAATCCTCTTTGGTGGGAGGCGCGGGCACGGGGGGCCCCGGGCAGTGGGACTGGCCGATCTGCGGGTAACATCGCGGAGCTGGTGCAGTTGCCGGATGGCAGAACTCGAGAACAAGGGAAAATATTGCTTGCTCTGCACTGGCTCAAAAGCTCGCTCAAACCATGCCTGGGGAAAGGGTTAAGATCTCTGGACCCCCCCCACCCTCCTGTGGGAGTCGGGGAAGCGCCATGTGCAGTTAAACCATTATTACCACCCAGGGCAGATAGAGAAGGAAACACCCAAATCCATTTAATCAGGTAACAGGAGCCGCTTTAGTGCCGGAGTGCTCCAGGAGTGGGCACACAAGGCATCTGCCATCCCTTCTCCTGTCCCTCTTCACACGTAGACAAGCGCATCGCCCGGCCAGCGAGCAAGCGAATGTCTGGATGAAGGACACTGAGCTTCACTGGGAGAAGATGGGCCTTGTTCTGCTGCAGGGCTTCCTCCTGGTTCGAAGGAGTGTTGTCACACAGCCGTGTGTGCTCAGGGGGTGGTGACGTTACCAAACGGCACGAGCAGCGATGCTGGTGCCAGCTGAGGACTGAAAGAGGCAGGAGGGTTTATTAGAGCAGGTTTCTAACAGGAGAGGCAGGCAGCGTGCCAGGCACACACATTGCAGCCACCCAGGGAGGGGGGATAACTTGGTCAAGGTAGGAAAGTAGGGCAGCAAGGAGAGAGCAAGGGATTATCTTCAGGAGAGCACGCTTTCCCCTTATGTCACATCAGGTGTCTAGCTCGATGATGAAGGAACGCACAGCTTGGTGTGAGGTTTTGATTTCTTTGTTCCTGATGAAAGTCGGGCTGGATCCACAACCAATACCCACCCCAGAAGCAAGAGGCTTCTCCAAGAAAATACTCAGTTCCAGTCCATCCTGCCTGGAAGCTCAAGCAGCTGCTGAGAATAAAATAAAACGATACTACAGTGTGATATGAGACTGGAAATCAGGAGCGCTGGCCAAGACTGAGAAAAACTGGCCTGAAAAAGTAGTAAAAACAGTGCAGATTCCAGCGGGCTCTATCCAAAAATCAAGCTCTTAAATGACTGCCTGCGTATGGTATCAGCTGGAAAGAGATCCCAGGCTGGATGCTGGACAGTGGTGAGTCCGTAGGTGGGCTGCGGCTCAGCCATGATTGCTAATTGCCTGGATTATCATCTTTCCCAGCTCCTTGCTGCTACATCTGTTTGACTGGGAGACCTCCAGGCTAGGCGAGCCGTACCTGTTCTGCGAGGTTCAGAGGAAGGGGGAAGGATGGGTGATGGGGCAGGGTGGGGTAACGGGAAGGTGATGCCCGCATCACCCCCACCGAATGGGGAATGAGAGAGGGATTGTTCTCCAGCCTCCACAGCAAGCACAGCTGGCTGCCCCCATGCCCACAGGAAGGTGCTGAGATTCTGTCCCAACCTCAACCACTGGTGGCCAGCACAGAACCATTTTTATCAGAAGTGGGTGTTCTGTAGGGGGTGTTTCTTTCCATTCCCATCAAACCTCCATCCCTGGATGGAAAAGGAGATACCTTTTCCTCCGTTACAGCGTTGCCAGCAGCTCTCCTGGTACGTCACTGTGGTCAGAGGCTTCTCCTCCAAGTGGCCTGGGGCTCTTCTCTGGTCCTGGAAATATTATCGAGATCTAGACGATGCTGTTGCACTTTCTCCTACTGGTGGCTGAATAGAAACAGCGAGTCTCACATCAGAGAGGGATGAATGATGAAGCTGAGACTTGTTTGTCTCTCCTCATATGCTCCTGCCCTGAGCTATCACACGAGTTACTCTATTCTGCCACAGGCTATTTTGCTCGTACTTATTATTCAGCATTACAGGAATTCACTCATCAGTTTTAATCCCCTTTTTGGGGAAAGCAAGCCAGGTTAGAGCATTTCACTGTGCTCTAGTTAGACAACTGCTGGCGGATCACTGTTCCTTGATATAAAACTTTTAATGAAAGATTGTAGTATTTGCAGGAAATCTAATAACATGCAGTAGCAGATATTTCAAGACCATCTTCTTTGGATTCATTTCTACCTTGTACTGGTGCCATTTCTGTATTGGAGCAGGCCAGCATTCGTTATTACGGAAGAAATTCATTTCATTTGTGGATCTGGGAGTCAGAGAAGAACCCAATCTTCCTGCTGAGGGGAATTGTAAAATCCTGCCTGGACTGTATATATTTCTGAACTGTGCCTGACCCTTGGCATGCTCCCTTCACAGTGTGGAAAGGAAAAAGAATTAAAAAGGAGAAACAAAGCTTGACTCCAACAGGGACAATGTTATTCATTTTCTTTTGTTTTCGCACAGCAGAACCAAAAATAGAGTTTTTATCCATGTAAAACATTTACTGAAAGCTTGAGATTTCTCATCCTTCAGGTCTGGCTCAGAGTGAGAAATCAAGGAGTCGGCTTTTTTTCCCCCCCCCCATCTGTCAAGGAAACTAGATGAACTGATAAAAAACATTCATAGGTTTACCTGCCTTCGAAAGCCACCCAGCTGGCCAGACTGCATGTTACTCATTAACACCTAGAATTTCAGCATCTAAAGTAATTTCCAATCTTCTTGTTTTGGTTTGTTTTTGTTTTTTTTTTTTTTTTTTTTCTTAAGTGCCAGATGAAATGCTCAGTATTTTGGGGAACAATTCAGGTTATTTAATGTCTTCACAGAGAAACAGGGGTGTGAATAGGACCTCACTTGAGGGTGGAGGAATTCCTGGAACTTGGACGAGGCAGGAGGAAAGTCAGCAGATTTATCTCCTTGGAAAGGGCCATGCCGAGGCGTTGCAGATGCTGGAGCTGTCCAAACGCCACACGGTAGCGTCGGAGTAAAACCTCTGGGGAGGTCTCCACGCTGCACAAAGCCTTTCCAAACAGCAGCTGAGAGAGACCACCGGCATGGTGACCGGACAAGGAAAACCCGCTGGCTTTCTGCCATCACCCTCCCACTCTGCCCACCTGACCGAGGCCGGGGCACTTGGGAACAGGTCTGGGGACACGGATGGGCTGGGGGATCACCAGAGCAATGTGTCCTCTTCGTGACATTCCATCTGGAGTAACCTCCTGAAGAAAGCAAGCAGAAATCTAACTTGCCTCCCTGCCCATCATGGTCTTTACTAGTTGAAATACTAATTTATGGGTGGAGAAGTTACCCGAGACAGCTCGGGAATCCTTCTGCTGTAATACAGCTCTTACTGTTTCAGCCCTGACACCTCGCTTCCTGAATGCCTGTGGGTTCACTGTCCTCACTGAATGACTCCCGTGGCACCATGATCTTCCCACATTTGTGATCCCTCCTGAAAGACCAGCAAAAGCTAGTCACCAAGGTGGACTGGCTTAAACATTTCCAGAGGGATCCCTAAATCTTTAACCTGGGAACTTCTAGGCTAAAGACCTGAAGCTGAGCTCTTAACCACACACAAAAGTCCTTTAATATGGGCTGCTTACAGACTTTTATTTTTTCGGTTGTATCCCCTATCCACAGGCTGCTTTTTGAGGAGCGCTGAGCAAATCAGTGGGAGGACTTCAAGCACCATAAGAAGAGGCCCCTTCACTCTGCTCTTCTAGCTGTAATTGCTGCTCTCTTGTTTAGCACAGCCCCATCACTGCCCAACTTCTGCTCCTCCATCAAGCCCCGCATCCTTTCAGCTGTGACCTCTTCACCCCTTTCAGCTCATTTGTTCACTGATTCTCTCTACCACCCTCAGGCTTTTTCCTGCTCTCCCATGGCAGAGTCCCTCCCTTTCACCGTGGCTCAGCCAGACTCACCCAGCATTGAGTGACTCCTTCTCTCTGCAGGAAGCTCCCCGGCTGCCCAGGCACACGCTAACCCCCCCTTTGCTGCTGCTACCCCCCACATTTCACAGTGCCAGCTCACTGCCTCTGGTTCCCTCCTCATCTTGCACTGAGTGTGGTTTTAGGCACCAGATCCCATGTTCCTACCAACCCGTTACTCACTGCTGTTTAAGCATCATCCCATTCCACTGACACCAGCGGCCAATAACAATGGTTCAGAAGAAGGGCAGGTAGAGATGGGTTTAAAATGAATCTTTTAATACCACTATCCCACCTTTTTTTTTTTTTTTTTTTTCCCCCCTCTTTTATTCCCTACAGAGGTAAAGGCAGGTTGGTCCAAAATGGAGTTCCAAGCATGTTCAGTGCATTGCAATGAACAGCGGTATTTTATTTGTAATTCATGTTAATTTTTGTGTCTTCACTCCATCTCCCTGCTCCACACCTCCAAGAATTGCTTCAAGGTCTTGTGCTTGGTCCAGAAACCTCCGGTCACTCCTTCACCTCAGCAAACACAATCCCTGGAAGAGAATAGAGCTCTCCTCTAACGCCACCTCAGAAGGCTACTTTATATTTCAGCCGTTTGCTTCAATCCTGGGTGAAAACAAGCGGGAAAGCCCTGGGGTTTCCAGCTGGAAAGAGAATCTCTCTCAGCAGCCCAGGCAGGACTGAGCCCTGCTCTGCTCACATACAGCATCTCTGGTAACATGGGCTCTAGCTGAGGGCACATAGTGGGTGGCACGGGCTGACCTACCTTTATGTCCAATTTTCACTAGTGCTACTTGAGCACCCAAGCAGCATTAAAAGTGCGTTAGGCTGAGGAAGAGGGTCTCCGAGAGCAATCTTACATCAGCTAAGTGCTGATAATTTTAAAGATCATCAAAATACTAGCCTCTGTAAGAAACAAAGGGGAAGAGCAGAAAACACAGCTGAGAGAGAGGAACCATCTTCAGCAGCTGAACTCTATGAACCTCTGATGCTCCCAGAGGGAATTGGAAATGGGGGGGGGGGGGGGGGGGGGGGGCCTGGGAGGATATATAAGGTAGGGCTGATCATCACAGCTTTTAATGAAAGGTGGGTGCTGGGGTGGGGGGTAGTGGGGGAGCTCTGAGGAGTGGTAGAGAGGTAAGAGCTTTTTTTTTTTTTTCTGCTTGATTCACCCTGGTTCTTGGGGCAACAGCTTGTTGATGGGGTTTTAAACCTTAACTCCTCTGCAAAGGTGCAACGAGAAGGTGTCCCTAACGCTCGACTGAGTCAGTGGCTGTGAGTTGAATCTCACACTGACTCTCTTTTCCAGGAGAGGCTGCTGGTACATGATGGTGATAACTGTAAGGGGGGGATGCAGCTGCCCCGCTGCATATCAGCGACTCCCAGGCTCTTGCATACGCAGGCCTTGCTGTTCCTGCTTTCCTTCCTCTATTTGTTATTGCCCACCTTTGTTGGTCCCTGGGATCTGGTTTCTTCACTGCTGTGACACCACTTCCTTGGTTCTCTTCTCCTTTTCTTCTTGTTTGTCTCCCTTCTTCCTCCTTACTGCAGCTCTGGGTTCTCCAGGGACTACAAACTTACCAGCTCACTGCAGGTGGTGCTTTGCTGGCTGCCCTCTCACCATGTCATGCTTCGGCAGTGAGAGCAGCTCCTCAGGTTGTACAAGTCTCCGTGGTCTCGTCCAAGCTCCGACCATGGGAGGTGGTGGGAGAGGCAGCAGTTCAACAGGTCGGAGTGACGCCTTTGCAGCAGTCAGCATCCAGCTCCTGAAGCGTGTCAACAAACCTTCATGCAGACACGGTAGGGATGATGTGTATGGAGAAATGCTCTGCCGTGGGTGAAATTCCTCCTGTGGAGGAATAGACAGATGTCTCCTAGCCCTTACATAGAGCCGCATATTACTTATGGCTTGTGCTGCACCCCCTGGCCCCGATGGACTTCTCTTGCTTCCCCAGGACTCAGGGAATCCTGGTGAGGTTCCCAGTGTGATTATTTTTTGGGGGTAAAAATGTTCTAAACTAGCTTAAAAGGCCTGGAGGAAGGTTGAATTTAGCTCTACTGCCTTAGGTCAAAGCTAGCTAGTCTATCGAATAGCCAAATCCTATTAGAAGTATGTTGGAGTCATCAATCAGTAACTTAATAAAATGAAATAATTTCTCTATTAAATTGAACTCAAATTTATTAAGGTTATTATCCTAAATGAAGAGAATGCATATTGGAAACATACTTTTGAGGTCTATAACTGCTCTCAGTTCATTGTTAAAATACTGTTTAAAAACGTAAGCGACTGCCAGGGTATTCAATTATCTGCAACAATGACCAGCCAGGAGAACAGTGCAGATGACAGTTTATTTTTTGGCCTGGTGAGGAATAAGAAGAAATATGAAGTACCTTTTAAGGCTGACCTACAGGGCAAGTCTTCTCTCTGCTGAGAATTTTTTTCCTCCCCTCACCCCTCCCATTATCAGATGTTGAGGGCTTTCTGAAAGACTAACCCATTAGGTTAAGTAGAAGAAAAAAAAAATCTGCCTAAACATTTTCTGTGAATGTGACAAAATGAAACACTTTGTCTTCCTATATATATTATAATGTGCTCAAACAACTCAAGACTGGTCTTTCTAACTTGGCTCTGCATACTTGGCAAAGGAAGGACTTGAAACTTATTTTTTTTCAAGCTGCTGTGACCCAACTAAGGCAACATGGCTGTGCTGCTGTGATCCCGTTTTGTGTATGAGGTAAGTATGGTCAGGAGTGTGCTCTTGGCAGGCACAAGTCAGTGGGGAAATAATTTTTTTCGCTTGAGTGTTAGTGCTTCTGTAGCATACATCCAGAACCAAAACTGGGAATTGGAGTCCCTGTGTTGGTGATATTCAGGTGTGTCATGAAGAAATAGCTCCTGCCCCAGGAAGCTTATGGTTATGATGTTCTACCTTGTGTTTGGGAGCTGGAACGACTGGGTTTAACCTTTGAGCTGAGAAATGCCTTGTGTCTGGGTCTCCCATGGCTTCAAAAGGGGTGCTGGCTCCTGCTCTGCCTTGGACACCGAACAGCAGCAACAGTGAGAGCTTTAACTCAGTCTGACTTTTGGGTGAACCTCATTAGTGCAAGCTTGGCTCAGGTGCCTGTTCAGGCAAACACTTGATCTTGGTGTTTGAGCCACCCATTCTGGGGGCTTGGATGTACCCCAGGAGTCCAGGCTCCCGTGGGGTCACTGGAAAGATGCAAAGCACCTCACTGAGGTCCCCTGCGTTCTCCTCTGGAAATGCTGACTCCTCTCCACTGATGAGGTTTCTGTCTTACATGGGTCCTGGTGGCAAGTTATGTATTAAGCTAAATCATTGGAGTTTAAGACTGTGCGGTGAGACTTCTTTGTTTTGTGGAATTTGCATGTTAATTAAAGCTTGGTAATGAATGACTTGATGCACAAGATAGAGACCATAGCTGCTTCTGAGGGCTGTAACCATACTATCTGTTTGGTCCGAGAGTGGAACAGGCTGCCCAGGGAGGGGGGAGTCCCCATCCCTGGGGGGGTTTCAGGGCCGTTGGGATGAGCTGTGGGGGATGTGGGGTAGGGGAGAACTTGGCAGAGTCGGGCTGAGGGTTGGACTCGGTGATCCCGAGGGGCTTTTCCAACCGGAATGATTCTGTGAAGTGTCAGTGGGATGTGGATTTTATTTTAAGCTAGTCTTGCCCTTAGTTCAAGCAGCAGCCAGTTACAGCAGAGTCCTGACTACAGAATAGTCTGCTGCAGCGTGGGGTGGAAATGTTCTGTAGATGTGGGCACACCTGCCTGTGTGGAGTTGGATCCTGTGCTGGAGGTACGATGTGGTTCTCGGCCACCTGCTGCCACTTAACACCTGTCGGGCATTTTCTCCAGTCTCATCTATCTGTAGGTTGTCTTCTCAGGTCTGACTGCATTTCCCAGAAGGGATCATGATCTTCTCACGACAGGATTGTTGTTTCCCTTCTGGGGACTCTCCTCACGTGATGAACTTTGGGGGATGGAGCTGCTACTTGGTTAAGAAAAACACGAATTTGAGTGGTGGCTAGATGGTTCAAAGCGTTTTAGAGTTCTTCCTAAAGAAAGTCAATACTTACGAAAATATAACCTTCATCTAAATAAAAAGATTGCTTTTTGTAGTGAAAACTCAGCTTTCTCCCACACAGGTCTGATGGAAAACCAGCCAATAGGTTACGGTAAAACAGCCTCAAAACAGAACACTGTGTCCTGTAAAGCAAGAAAGCTGAACCCTTCCCCACACGCCTGCCCGGTGGGGATGCACGGGAGGGTGGGTGCCCACCCTCCTTGCAGGGCTGGTGGAAACCATCACAGGGAGGGAGGGAGGAGAATGTGACAAGAGCTCCTCTGTCTTCAGATGGTCCAAACCTGCCCACCGTTCCAGGTGTAACTTTGGGAATGAACCTGTTCGCTGTTTTTTAAGGGTGACATCTTAATAACCACATGCAGCCAGGCCTTGGATGACTCCAGGGGCTGCAGATGTTCCCTCTCCACCCCAGCCCATTTTCCACTACAGAGGAGGCACCTAAAGCTTGTTTTATTGCTGCAACGTATATACATAAACCCAACCAATTTTAATTAAGAGCACTGCAAAAAGTGCTAAAATTCAGGAAATTTAAAGATTAAGGCCAAGGGTTTGTTTTCACACGTTCTTAAAAAGAACAGATTGGAATTTTCTTAGAAGTAATTTTCCTTTCAAAAGCAAAACGGTATTTATTGGGAGGTGATTAAAATCTTTCCCCGATACGCCGATTTCATTCCAGTTTTGTTAGGAACAGGTTAAGCACTCTTTACCTATGAATTTGGGGATTAAGATACGCAGCAAAAGGCTTCTAACCTGCTAGTTGCCCATGGGCAATGTGTGATTTTTTTAATTATTTTTTTTCCCCTTAGGAAATGCTTCATGTTTCAAAGACACGTTCAGCAAATAGTCCAGTTGAAAAACTAATCTGCCTCTCTACTCTGGACAGCAAGCAAGTTTGCTTCTAGCTTTCCTATAATGAAAACTCTCCATGTAATTTGAATTGGTTCATTTTTTCTTACAGCCCAAGCTTTTTTTTTTGTTGTAAGTTAACATTGTGATTAAGCCAGGGCCACTGCCAAAAGCAGCAGTGCTGCCTGCCCTGGCTGCTTGTTCCTTTTTAATGGCACGAATATCTGACCCTGGATGGCGAACCAGACTGGGGAGCTGACAGGAGATGAAACTGGTCCTGTGAATACATTCTGGGGTGGTAGGAAAACAGACTTGGGCCTTTCTGTGGCGGTGCTCTCTGGTTGACTTAAGCCAACTATGAAGCTGTGTAAAAGGCATTTGCTACCTTCTAAAGATAATTAGGTGTCCAATTTCCCCTTAATTATAAGGAATGCTCGAGACAAATTGGAGTTTTTTGTTGTCTGCTCTCAGCTGTTAAACTTCTTCCTTTCTGGAGTAAGTCTGATGTATCTGACCTGATCCCTGCCCCATCCCCACCACGTGCTCCCAGTTGGTGCTTGACTGACTTTTGAGATGCCTTAGTGCCAAGCTGGGGAAGAACAACCCAGCAGGGAAGCACGTGGCTGTGAGCTTAGTTGCGCTGTTTGACTGGGTGCTCAGAAGGAGACTGGGGGCACATGTTTGTGGCTGGAAACTCAAAAAGTGATGTTTCTCTGCTGGGGTGTTGTCGAGCAGTTTCAGAAGCCTGTGAAACAGCATTGGCTCAGGTCAGGTGGTGACTTGGTCCTCACGCTTCGCTGTTTGCCTTATTTCTTCGTTCTGATAAACATCTTGGAGCAAGCTCTGGTGGGGCATCAGCTGCAGGGGTGATGGTCATGACGGTAAATGACAAACCCAGAGCTGAGGTCCTAAACGAAGCGTGTGTGCAAATGTACTGCTTTTCTCCTTACCCCGAGTCAGAGCTGAACAGTTAGTTTAAAGCATTTTGTGAACTTAAAACTGGGGAGGGATGTGAAACTCTTGCTGTCTCAGCTGATCCCAAACCAAGACAACCAGAAGATGGGCCTGTTGAAATTCCAGCAGACAAACACTAAGAATGATAAAGGCTTGTTTAAAATCCATGGCTGCTGTCAACATGCTTACCAGATAATTTCAAAGGGGATATGTGTGAAATGAACGGACTGAGCCAGTGTGAACTACCTGCCGTTAAAATCCAAATGGCTGTTTGGACCCCCCTTGCCCCTACAATATTTTATCAATTCAGAAGGTCAGGAACAGGAACCTAGGATTTGAGCCAAGGTTATGGTTGCCTTCCTTTCCCTTGTGAAAAGGCTTTATGCTGGGATGGATAAAGAAAGTCAGCTTGGGGATGAGTCTGTTTCCCAGTGGAAGTTTGTGTCCTTGAGCACTGTGGACACAGGATGTATCGGTGGTTTGGTGCGTGCTGTTTTCTAGCTTAACCGATCTCTGTTTATCCGAAAGATATGCTGTGTCTTAAGTCTGCATGTGAACTGCCAGTGTGAGATCACGAAGTGTACGAGAGGTGGAATCTCTCTGGGTGGGCTGTTTGATCATCCTGTGCTTTTATGTGATTTAGTGCCTGGCTTATCTTCCAACTGGAGTGAACACTTCTGCTCCTCTAAATACCTCTTAAAACTACAGTCTTCTCCCTTCCTCATCCTCTTTTCTTGACCGTACCGATCTTGTGCTGCCTAGTGTCTTGCACTGGCCTTGCAAAGACCTCCCGGCCCTTCACCATCTATGGAGCAGCTTTGTTTTGGTTCGTGTGTCTGAAAGCTGCTGTCCGTTGGCCGTGCAGAGACTCTCCGATGCTGTTTCTGTCACTTCTCTACCTGAAACTACTTGCTGTCCTCCACTATTTAATTCTCCAAAACAGTCCGTGAAGGAATTACTTCTAGATGCAAATTTACTCCAGGCCCATAGAACTTCATGCCACGGCTTCAAGTTTAATAAGAAACCATCTTCATTAGGGCTGAAAATGACTTCCAGTTTCTCCCAGTCCAACAGCTGTTTAGCTTCATGCTGGCTGCCAGTTGCACACACCTGCATGTTGCAGCTGTGTGTGCTGCTAAAACACACTCTATCGACAGCTGAGTAGCCAACACCTGGAAGACATAAAGTATTTACAATTCGGAACAAGAACAAAACTCCCTCAATAAAAATACTTGTAGGTGATCTGTAGTCTTTCAAGTGGCTGATGCAGAAAACATTTTTTTTTTTTTCCTTCTGATGGCTGGGCTGGAGGGAAGATGGAAGGCTAATTTGTTAGCAGGCCTGCTTGCATGTTTGTGAGTCCTGGAGGTAAATGCCCACCAGCCTCTATGCTTGGAGGAACAGCAGGCAGAGACCAGAGTAATTTTAGCAGACAAGAATTCAATAGGTTGAGAGTCCAAAAAATGAGGAGAAGAATAGGGAAAAGACTTGAAAAGGAAATGTTGCTTGAGGAGCGTCCTGAAGTTGAGGTCTGATGTGATGTGTTATGTCTTCAGGGAAGCTGTGGAAGAAACTTCTTTGCTTGAGGTGAATTCAGCGCTGTCTTTAATGGAGGCTTGATTTTTCTGGGCCGTGCACAGCAGCTCTCATACCAAAGTATTTGCCATGTGGGAGGGAAGCTTTGCAGAACCTCGTATGTCCCTGTATGTGGATGTGCCTGGCTGCTGTTGACTCTTTTTGAGAATCAAGCTTTGTCTTGGAAGTGTATTTTAAATAGGCAAGAGGATGACTTCACAGCTTGGTTTCACAGGTAAGGGAAGTGAATGCCTGCACGCTACCAAGGCAGTCTATGGCAGAGTGGGGACCTGAGCAGGCTCTGGTCTATCAAACAACAGGCTGGACTTGCACCATGCTTTCTCTTACCCTGTATTTCACCCCAGGGTGATCCCATACTGACTGCCAGGTTGAGGGCAATAGGTCAGATCTCAAGTAACAGTTAAAATCCTTGGTCATCGTGGTAAACCCTTGTTAACTGGGAACCTTGACGTGTCACTATCAGACACCAAGTAGCGGGTATGTCGTAGTATATAAGTACAGCTGGTTCCTCACTGTGGTGGAGCAAGTTTTATGTCCCAGCAAAATGTCTGGTTGATGCTCCTCTTCCCACTGTTTTTGGATGCAATTAATTGTTTTGTGTCCTGTGTTGGAGCAGGGCTGTGGTCAGAGATCACTGTGGAAACAGATGCCTGGAGGATCCTTCATAGCCTGTAGTGAGAGATGAGCGAAGCTGATTCTTTTGCACTTCAGATATTAAGTGCTATTTCTGCACAGCCTAAGTGAGGGCACAGGAGCAGCAAGCTGTAGGCAAGACCTTGAAAATGCTGCTGGAAGTATTTGTGACTTAAACTGATGTGGGACATGCCTTGCACTCCCACCAGGTTGGCTTCGAGAGCTTTCGTAAGCAGGGAAGGAAGAGCAGTGATGTCTCCTGTGAGCAGCAGACCTTCCTGTTGCAGGAGGTGTAAGATGGGTTTGAAACAGCCCGGATCATTTTAGGGACAGAAACGCTTGTTCTCGTAGAACAAACAGCCTGGGTTGGAAGGGACCTCAGAAGATCATCAGGTACAACCTTTTGTGGAAAAGAAAACATAGATGAGATGACCTAACCCCCTGTCCAACTGTGTCTTGAAAACCTCCAGTGATGGGAACTCCACCACATCCCTGGGGATATAAAAAATGTTGTTATATCAAGGTGGAAGTTGTGCAACTCGTTACTCCTTGTGAAGAGAGAACCTCCGTCCTCTCTGTAGTTGCCCCTTAGGCGCTGGAGAACTGATGAGGTGTCCCCGAGCCTTTGTTACGGCAGACATAACAAAGCAGCTGAGTTGTCTGGATGGAGTTCCCCTGCTGTCACCTCCTTGCTGTCTGTAACTGTGATGCTGGCGGCTCCTTCCACTTTCCAGCATTAAATGTCTTTAACTAAAAGGGTAGTGGGGGAGAAACTGAATTGTGATGTAATTTTTCCACCCACTTTCCTTCCTTGAGAAGCAGCAGGCATACTGCAAGCTTTTTGTGTGAGCAAGAGAGCATGGGTGGGATTTCTATGTGTTGAAATTGGCCTGGGCAGTGGAAGAGAAACTCCACCCTTCTGTTTTCTGTAGTGGATTTTCTTAGCCTCGTTTTCTCAGGCACTGAGGCTAGTGAAATTACAGTGTCTCTTTTTGTCACCCTCCCTAATAATTTTTGAGCCAATTAGATCATTTCACTACTATTTCATAAGGTAAAAGAGGTTCCAAAGGATTTAGGGTGGGATTCATCTTTGAGATGAGCCTCACTCTGGAGGCAGTTCTTTCCATTGACTCTTTAAAAAATAATGAATTAAAAAAATTGGATCTCCAGCCTGAGGTGGAGACAGCTATACTTTAGATGGCAACGGCTAGACAAAGAATCCTACATCCTACAGGCTTTGAGGGAAGAAAAGGTTTCTTTTTCTCTTTCAGGTTTAAAAAAGGTAACGCTTTATTAGGGTTTAGAGGAGACTGACCATTAATGGCTGACTAGTCTTCATGAGATCTCCTGAACAGAGAGGAGCTGCTGCACGCTGTGTAACACTGGTGCAGTGGTTGAGTTCCCCATGGACATGGGTTACCAGACATGGTAGAAGGTATCTGCCAGAGACAGAGAGATATCTTGCGTGTCATCTGCACAAGAGCTGTCTGACGAATCACTGTGGCACCCAAACCTGAGCTGCTCAAAGTGAGAGGGGATGAGCTCTGCTGTCCAATGAGCTCTGCCACGGGATCTCTCGGTCGTTGCAAACTTGGCTCACTCCTGCTTGGAGAGCAACGCTTCCAGTTGCTGATAGGGCCTGGGCCCAATCCTGGAAGAGAGGGGACAGCAGTTTGCTGTGTGCTCAGTGCTGTTGTCCGCAACATGCAGAAAGTCTACGGGACCCTCCTGCTCACTTGAGTCTTACAAGCTGTGGTCTGCAACTTCATATTGCTCAGTGATGGACGTGTGAGTGGTCCCTTCCCTCATGAGGTATGGCCTTGTGACACCTCTTTGCCCTTGTTCAGTGATGTGATTTGGATGGTCTCAGTGTGGGGATGGCATTTGGGGAAATCCTGGGTCCTAACCTGGGGCCAGACATGCCTGGCCCATGGCGGATGGGACAGGAGAGCCTGGAAGGAACACCTAATCCTTGTGTGCCCTTTGCATTGCTTCGTCTTTCCCTGGGCTCTGCTTTCTGGAGCCTGTTCAGGCAGGAGCTGTTGCTCTATGACATTTGTGCACAAAGTTTAACACAGCTTTAAGGTATATGCTGGTATTGAAGGAAAATGAGCAACCGTCAGTGTAAAATCTGGATGGGGAGGATAAAATATGGCCCGTTTTGTGGGAAAATGAAGCCTTCACTTCAGGACTTAAATTTTGTTTTCATCAAAACAGCTTAGCATCTTAGTTCAAGTTCCTACTAAAGTAAGGGGTGGTGGGGGGGAATAATTAAAAAAAAAAAAACACCAGTGGAAAATGTTCTGCCTGCTTTAATCCCAGTTTTGCATGGGCACCGTGATGGAGCTCCATCTAGGCGACTCTGCTCTATACCTCCTGCTTGTTTTTAAACATCCCATTTCAAATGCTTCTTACACAGTGCTATTATATGTAAGTCTGTTAGATGGATAAGCTATTTCTGATCTTCCAGAGCAGTAAACCTCACAGCTCCCTTGACTCGGTCTGAGAAATTTCCACTGCTTGACATATTAAAAATATATGGAAGTCTGCAACGAGAGCAGATTAAGCTTTATGCCTGTGGAAATTAATTTAGATAACTCCAGATCAGCTGGTGCATGGAAAAATCATTTGAAGAAAAAAAAAAAAACCCCAAACCCCTCCTGAAAAGCACAGCTGATGCTGTATGTTAAGGAGGAGGACTTTTTATAAAGCATCTTTCATTCCCAGAGCACTTACTGACCTATATATAGAAATCATTTCCCTCTTCCCCTAAGAGCAGCCAACTCTGGGGCGGAACGCTACAGTTGATTAACTGGGCTCAGCATTACCATCTGAGAGCTTAGCAGAAGACAAAACTTAGTCCAGCTGGCTCTAGCTGACCATAGACTTCTCCTTTATGCAGTGTTGAGGCCAAAGTTGGCACAGTGTCCATGGCCTGGCAGTTGTGGGGTGACCCTGATGGTCTTCCAGCAGACTCTTTAGTTGCACGGCGCTGAGCAGATGGAGGCCTGGCCACTACATGTGGCCCTGCGTTTTGGAGTAGCTGGATCAGGCAGGAGACAGCCCTGAGGAGGGGTCAGTGGTCCTTCTTTGAGGTCTTTCGGTGTTGCCTTTTGCAGATGCTTGCTAGGGATGAAGATGTTCCTCAAATCCCAAGTCCTCCCAGGATGTCTCTGCTAGCCACCATGCAGATGGAACAACTCTAGTGTGCATGGTTGGGGGGGGAGGGATGGAGCCAGTGCTAGGGAGTCACTTTTAACTTTGAGCAAGTGGTGGTGGAGCTGCGGGAGTTCCCATTTGTATGGACAGCCCTGCCAGAAGCTAAATGGGGCCGGGCGAGGGAGTGGGGACTTGGTGGCCCCCTTGAGTCCAGTCTCCCTTGGATCAAAAACCCCCACCAAGACACACAAAAGAGAGCCTGTTTGTGAGCTGACTAGCAACTGATTTGCAGCAGCACCAAGATCTAGAAGGCTCAATTCATGCTGAAATGTTGTGTTCCATCTGCCCTCTCCTGGGTGGAGTACTCCAGCTGCCCGTAATGTGTTACAGGTCTTGCCCACTCCTGTGTTTCTGCTTGTCTCCACATTGTTTCTGCTCCTGGCTCAATCGCTGTGTGAAAGCTTTTCTTTCCTGGCTCTTCTTGCGAATCAAGAAGATCAGTTTGGCTTGGGAGTCCTGTGGTACAAAACCCTTTCTCAGTATCTGGATAGAATGCTTGGATGCATTTTCTTCCCACAGATTTCTGCTGGCAGCATGAGAATGTCTCTAAGTCCGGTCTTGTGCATTCACCTCTTTCCAGAACTGCAGCAATAAATCGGGAAATCATGACACTGATTGGTCAAAGCTTGATGCAAGTGCATTCCTGGGTCTTGTGAGCTGCTCAGGCTTGTGCCTCTACTCTGAGGGGTTTTCATCTGCCTTTACAACCTGCTTTACCTTCGTTAAATACTGGAGCTGCTCTCTTCCTTGAGCAAAAGTCGTGCCTCTTGACGTGCTTCCCTGCCCGCTGCCAAGAGAGGATGTTCAACCCTGTATCGCAGCTCTCGGGTGAAGAGCAGAGGGGAGGCAGTGCTGAGGGGGATGTCTCTATAGATGAACTCATGCTGCCTGGTAGAAGATGCTGTTAGGCAGAAAGGATGATGGGAAGGTGTAGATTTAACGTTGCTTTCCTGACATCTAAAAATCTCATGGAGGTTATTTAAGGGCAGGACAGCCAAGTATCTGTTGGAGGTGACCTAGGCCGAAGCTGTTTAGGTGGCACTGTTGTAGGAAGGCTCTTTCTCCATGACAGCCTTCAGAGCCATGTCCCCTTTGCCTTGGCTGGCTTTTAAGACCTTCATGAGAAAGGGTTTGTGCTCCTGACCAACACCATCTGCCTTGCCACGTAACTGCTCACATTGGAACGCTGCTGCTCCTCCCCATTCCTGTGTGGCCATCTCTGTCTCCCAGAGATTAAAAAAGAAAATAGGTGAGCTTTCAGGGTCCCACGCTTTCCCATGTTAACCCTTTTCTTGTCCTTCCAGCAATCTTCATTGGTTTCATAACAGTTATAACAATGCCCAACAAACCTTGTCTCTCCTGTATCGTCCACCCATCACAGCTGAGAACCCATTGCTGCCCCTCAGACCCCTCTGGTTTTCCTCATTTGCTCTTGCTCATCACTGACTGGGAGTGCTGTGAGCCCTGAACTGTCCCAAATTCTCAGGCTGACCTTCCAGCTCAAGCTTGTTCCTCCTAACAAGGACCTTTGGGCCATACCATCCCCTCAGGAATGGAAATGACTGTGCTGCAGGCTTACGTTTTAGAGTGTATAACTTCAAATTTCTTCAAGGAGAACCCAAGAGAATTTTTGTCTGTTCTGGATTTCAGTTAATCACTGAAAATCGGGAACAAAGAAAACTTCTTGCTCCTCTTCTTTAGCTACAGGAGTGCAGCAGGGGGGGGATGTTTTTGGGGGAGAGCCCAAGCCCTGTGTATACATGGTCTTCTGGAGGCAAATACAGGGACGTTTTGCCTGTGCTCCTCCCGGCCAGCTGCGTGCTGAGCAGGGCTGGGAGCTGTGTAACAAGGGTAAAAACACTTCTCGGAGCTAATGATCTGCCAGGATCAGCTGCAGGGCCCATTCCCACCTTCCTTGCAACAGCCTCTGCAGAAATACTCCAGGGTGCACATCCAGAGGAAAGCTCCATGGAAGACAGCGTGATGGTTTTGCAGATGACTTTTCTGATGGTGGTTTTCGTGTTTTGTTTTGTTTTTTTTTTTTCTTCTGATGTTCAGTCTAACAGCTTTATTTCTGGCTTGTTTGACTGTGCTGCTGTTGCCTGCTCTCCTCCTGTGCTGCTGCTGCTTTCTGCCAGTGAAGACTGCACAGAAGGCATCAGACTCTCAGCATCCTAAAACCTGAGAGGTGACAAAGTAGGCGATGTGATACCATCTTCTTTTCAGTGTCTCTTTTATTTTCTGCTGTTGAACTGAGGGGGAGGGGGAGAAAAGCAAAGGAAGTTTACTACATGGCTACCTACCATGAGACCTGATAAATCTGCCAGACAATTTATTTGATCTTTGAACCCTGGGGTCCCTTGGAGACAGGCTTGAAGGCCTGCAAAAGCAATCAGAAAGAATATAAAAACCTAATGAGGCCTGGACTTGATCCCCTTCTCCAGGTGAAATTTACAGCAGCTGGCAGAGAATCAGAGCAGTTTAAAAATTATAAAATGTGTGTGTATAGATAGTGTATGAGAATGCATGGAGTCGCTTGGGCTTTTTGCTGTAAGCACTATCCTTTGTGCTCATGGCATTTCATTTTAGCAGTGGCCCCTGTCTGGATTTCACAATATCCTGCTGCAAAGGATTTGCTTAAAGAAAAAACCCAGAGTGTTTCTTAGATTTAGCATCTTGCTCCAGGCTTGGCTTTGTAAGAGAGACTTAGTCTGTCCCCTAGGCAGAAGGAGAGATGTTAAAATGTCCCTATCTGACTTCGGAGCACAAGTCCCATTAACTTTGTTTTGCTCCCAAGTATTTTTGGGAAGGATTGAGAAAATTTTCCTTGTTCCCTGTGCCAATGCAATGACATGACTTCAGGAAAATCGGTGTGGCTGGAGCCGAGTCTAGCAGAAGCTTTCCTGCTGTGGCAGTAGCTGCTGGACTGGGTGTTACTGGTGTCACTTCACGGCCTGAGATGGGGCTGATGATTGTGTGGCATGTCAGGGGATAATTACATTAATGCAGCTGCATGCCACAGCTTTTCTGCACACATTGCTTATGGACACAACCTCTCCTCTCTGAGCAGGGGTATGAGAGACATTCCTGTAGCTCCCACTGCATTGAAGCTTGGCATTTTGATGCTTCCTTCTGGGTCCAGATGAGAGTATGCAGGCATCTGGAAGAGAGGTCTGGTGTGCCTCATCTCCCTAGCCATCCTTTATAGTCTTAGGGCACCTCCTGAGTTGGAAATAGGCTGAAGGCTCAGGAGAACTCTCATCTCTTTGCCCTATTCTTGTTCTTTCCTGGGCGTCTCCTTATGGACCCTGTTGGAAACAGACGCTTGTCCAGAGGGACCAGTGGCCTGATGGGCTATGTCCCCTCTTATCTTACAGTCAGGTCCCGAGTGCACTGCCTTGAGGTCACTGCTGATGGCAGCAGGATGTTACCTTGCCTTGGTGTCACCTACTGATGGCCAGGGTGGGTAAGTCATTACTCAGGAGTCGGCTTTTGGCTCCTGGGATCTCAGAGCACAGGTCCTGTGCTGAGCTCAGCTTTGCAGCTGGGAGGTGGACAGCTGGCAAGGCTCTGTAGAAGTCTTGCTGGGAGTGTGCAGACTGATTTGTTACTGCTTTGTGCCCTCGTCCATGCACAGCCTTTGCCTGCTGCCCTCTCCTGGGACTGGTATGTCCAAAACTTCTGTTTCTGATTGGTCAGTCCTTGACTGGAGCTTGGGGCTTCTTCCTTTTCCCTTCTAGGTTAGGCTAACTCTAGGCCTCCAGTCTGGGGCAGAGCAATAAGGAGGTGAGAATAGGTGGTTGTCCAGGTGCCAGCATGTCTCTTGGTCCTAAGCACTGTGTCCCCCTGGGAGTGGCTGTGTGACAGGACAGCTAACTAATGAAGTGATAGCTGGAACTAAATTTCCAGTGGCACTTTACTCCAACTCTGGGAATTCATTTTCCTTTTCCTTCCTTGCATTTTTAAAATTTTAAACTTTCTGACAGACTTCTAATCTTTTTTTACGGATTGTAGTGCAGGAAACTTGCAGATCTGGGCTGCAATCTGTGTCTGATGTGGTAGGCACTTGAGATTTTATCTGCCCCCCCAAAGATTTGGTTTGCCCTTATCAGAAAGTGTCAGGCTGGCTTAGACAACCTCAGGGTTTTTTTGCTTTTGTGAAAATCGCAGCTTTGCTCAGATCTTGAATAGGAAGGGTTCCCCTGGTTCATGAGGAATCACACTGACAGGACAATACTTGAACACAGTGGAAGAACCAACAGCCCTGTGGTGCTTAAGAGCTTTCAGCCAGCTCCTGGGACAACAGGGGTCAGGCCCAGCTCCCCATCAGGTGGAGAAAGATTTCAGAGTGCCCACCTTCATCTCCAGCCCCTGGATGTCCAGCTGTGTGGATCTCTCCCTCTTTTTCATGCTGAAAGCTCCTCTGTTGAACAGGGTCGCATGTGAAATGCATGAATGAATAGGATGGAGCTGGCTTTGTGCTCATCTCCCTTACGTATGGAAGGATGGGTCAGTGCCATCGGAGGTGGTGGCGTGTATGTCATGGTGACCCTCAGATAGGATAGGACACGCATCTGTGCTTGCTCCCACACCTCGCTGTGCCTGCCAGAGGTGGTAGCAGATGCTCACACAACCCTTTATCTAGGGTGGAGGTTATGGCACCCACAACCTTGCTTGCAAAAGGACTCATGAGGGCAATTCCAGGTTTACTTGCTCAGCCAAATGATCTGTAAGCTCAGACCTATTCTCACTCGCAGGTTAATTTTTGTCTCCCTGCTTGACAGGGTTGGGGAGCACTTGTGTTGTGCTTTCTGCTGTCACGCCTGAGGGAGAAACTCTGAGGAAGCTCATCATGACCGAGCAGGTCTTCTCAGCCACAACTTTGTTTTTCACTGAAAAATGCGCAGTGGTTTCAAAGGAAGCATTTCTGGAATTTGTATTGATTTTGGACAAAATGTTCTGATGGAAACATCCAACCCGTTAAATAACAATGAGAGGAAAAACATTAAGTGACTCATTTAAATGGTGTGTCCGAAGAAGAGCAGTGAAGCTGGGGCAGGGTCTGGAGCACAGGTCTGCTGGGGAGCGGCTGGGGGAACTGGGGGGGTTCAGTCTGGAGCAGAGGAGGCTGAGGGGAGACCTCCTGGCCCTCTGCAACTCCCTGCCAGGAGGGGGCAGAGAGGGGGGAGTCGATTTTTTTTATTTTTTTATTCCAAGTAAGAAGTAATAGGAAGAGAGGAAATGACCTCAAGTTGCATCAAGGGAGGTTTAGATGGGTTATTAGGGAAAATTTCTTCACCAAAAGGTTTGTCAAACACTGGACCAGGCTGCCCAGGGAAGGGGTGGAGTCACCATCCCTGCAGGTATTCAAAAGACGTGTAAATGTGGTGCCTGGGGACATGGTTTAAGTGGACTTGGCAGCGTTGGGTTAATGGTTGGACTCCATGATCTTAAAGGTCTTTTCCAAACTAAATGATTCTATGATTTCAGTCATTTTAACCAAAAAGTTTCAACTTTGGATTTGAAGCAAAGTTCTCTCTCAAAATTTATGTTCATTTTTATTTTTAATAAAGCTTTTAATAAGCTCAAGGAGGAAACAAGACATTTCATTTTGAGTCTGGTGATGGGCTGTTTTCGACCCTACAGTGACACTTTTATGGCTCTTTGGTTTGCTGAAAATTTTTAAATATTTCTGTTTTGGTCTGACCTGAAGCAAATCTCTTTTCCAGTTTCTCAGATCTGCTTGTGAACCGAGCAATCAGAGATCTGCAGAAAATAACAGCACCAGCTGGCTCTGCTCAGTGCCAGCAGGATCATGACAAAACCAAAGGTTGTTCTTGCTTAGTGTTGGCACCTACTGCTCTGCAGTGAGACAGCAATTCTTCCTGCATGACAGAAGACAGGGTCTGATCCAGCACCCGAAAAGGTCAGTTGAGTCACTGTCTTGAGCTGGGCTTTGCCCTGAGAGAGGAGCTCCAAACATGAGCTCTTTGGTACATTATTAATGTTGCAACTGGATTGGGGTTCAGTTCCTTAACTCGCAGTCAAATTTTCACGGTCCAGGAGTGTTTGGGTTTTGCACATGTTTGAGGAATGGCTTAATCCCACCTCTTCAGCTTTATAGGGTGAGCATGCAGCAGGAAAACTGGCTTCTGTTGCTGATGGACGTGGCCATGAGAAATCACTAGGAACTGAGTCATTTGATCATCTTGCAAGATGATGTTTAAGACTATGGCTTCATTAAGCACCCCAGGGCCTCCAAACCAGTCTGCTTTACTCTCCTAAAGCCCATGGGAGCTGTTGCTTACGTGGGCTCCTTTAACCCTACGTGGTCCCCCAAATCCCTTCCACCCTCCGGTGTTTCTCCTAGCCTCTGTGGAAAGTACACGATGGGTTTGTACTGCAGGAATTCTCCACCCGGACCAGAGGTGGGGTGTGGTAGCTCCCTCCTATCCCTCATTGTCCCCACAAACGCTGGGGTGTAAATAAGCAAGTAGGGAGAGGTGTGAGTGCTCAGGTCCCACCTTGCCAGGGAGCGGAGGCCAGCGAGCACGTGCCTGCTCTGGAGCTGTGAGTTGTTAACAGATCAAGCGGTTCAGGTGTGATTTCTGAGAAGGAGGTAGATCTGAGCAAGTGAACTCCAGTGGTCTTAAAATTATTGCACGGTAAAAAAAAAAGGAAGAGATGTTGGAGGCAGGTCTGAGCAGACACCAGACTGGAAATCAGCTTAAAAAAAACTTTGTGTGTGTTTTTTTTTTTTTTTTTTTTAAAAAAAGGCCCACAAGCCCTCACAGCCCGAGTTTTCTATGGAAACTGTAAAAACTCCAAGGAGTCCCCAAGCAACAATTGCTCTGTCTGCTGCTGCGTTTCAGAAACATGCCCTGGAAAGTCTACTGTCTCCTAATAGCTCACTGGCTACTAAACGTAAATGGCCAAGATTTATTTGGGGTGAGGGAGATGAAAGGGAGTCAAGTTTATAGTCTCTCTTTGCACTTTGGTTTGCAACAACCCCAGGCTCAGGGAGACGAAACTGCCTGCAGAGACTCTCTTGCTCTGGATAAATTTGCAAAGCCAGAAGCACAGTGGGAAAGGGCAGAGTTTTGTTCTCTCGATACCGTTTACCAATGTTCCCAAGTGTTCATCTGTCTGCCGTTACAGCCCTCAGTGCTGTTGTGTTTGAGTGTCTCTCAGACACTAATTAGAGGAATGAATCCTCCAGCCACTGTGCAGAGCCATCAGCTACGGTAGATGAATGCTGGTTTGACCCGAGGGATGCTTACGCTGTTCGTTAAGCTGCCGATTGCATCCAGGCTTCAGTCCTTGCTTGGAAATGATCTGAACTAGTGAGACTCTTGCCTTCCCCTGACGCCGTCTTGGAGCGTGCTTGTAAGTCCTCGAGGAGCTGGATGCTACCATTGCTTGAGTTTTCCCGTAAATGTAGTTTGGACTGCAAACCATGTGGAAATTCCCAGAACTAGCAGCAGCCGTTCAGTTTTTTCAGGTTGCCTTCGTGCTGGATCAGGGAAGGTGAGCTCCTGGACTTACGTACACGTCAGGAGGGCTGGGGAATGGTCCCTTCTTCTCTAGATCTTCTAGGTTGTCTTTGCTGAGGCATAGCAACAGCAAGTTGGGAAGCTTGGTGGAGCTGTAGCCTCTAACCCAAGTAACTATCAATGTGGAGATGCTGTTGGTCCGTGAGCCAGATGGGTTAAAGCCCTCACATTGGGATAGAACCAACAGATGAGAGGCTCTCAGGAAGGATTTGTATGTACACCGTGACCTGCCCGTTGCCTTCTGAGAGGTGGGAAGACTTGTTGACATCTCCCTACACTAATGTAACTTCTAGGAGGGAAAAACACTGATAGACACCTCTTTAAAAGAAAGAAAAAAGAAAAATAACAGGGGGAAAACTGTCCTCTGGAATTTCCCCTCTCTGGTGGTCATTAAACCAAATACCTGGACTCATCCTTACTAGTTGCAGAGAGAAAAAGGGGTGATGTGAATCCCACCCAGAATTTTGAAAGATAACTGATTTGATTTAAAGCTCCAAGCAACAAAAATCCCAGCGTGTCTCAAGGTAGACTGCTTCAGCAGTTAAATCTCCACATTGTCAGAAAACTTCCATTTCATTTTGGGCCTGAATTTGCTTCCTTTTGGCTTCTGATTCTTGGATTTCATTATGTAGTCATCAGCTGTCTGATTAAAGAGCTGTCTGCTATCAAAAATCTCTTCCCTATGCAGGTACTCGTGTGCTGTGATCAAGTCACCTCTTAACCTTCTCCTGGATAAGCTATTAGCTTCAGATACTTATGGCAGGTTTCCCAGACCTCAAACCATACTTATAGCTCTTTCCTGAAGCATTTCCAATTTCCTCTTTTTTTTTTTTTTTTTTTTTCCTTCCCCCTGATGTCCTTTCTGAAATGTGGACACCAGAACGCGATGGTCTCTCCGGTCAGGTCTCACGAATACCCTACGTAAAGGACACGCCACCTTCCTTCTTACCACTTGGATATTCACCCAAGGGCTGACTTTGGGTCCCATCTCATCATCTGTGACCTCAAGCGTGTCTTGAGATTTCAGGCTCTCTGGGAATGTACTTGCTGGATGTGACCTATTTTCCTTTATTCCTGGAACTGCAACCCTGTAAGAGGAGAAAAACAGCCCATGGTTGGGGCAGACAATCAGGGTTTGATGTGACCCAGGTTCAGGTCCTGCCTGCCAGAGGCTCCTGGAGAAAGCCCAGCCAGGCCCTCTGGGGTCTGAACACCGAGGTATTCACATGGGTCTGGTGAGCGTGCTTCTGATTTGGGGCAGCCGCGAACTTCTTGAGGTGCCTTCAAGCCCAATTAGTATTAATCTGGTGTACTCCCTTGTTTGCTGGCTGTGTGAAAGGGTGACTTGAGAGAGTTGCTAATGAGAAGGACATGGGACCCGCTGCCTTAGCCACAGATACTGGGTATTAAGTGGTGGGAGACATTCTTTTATATAGTTGAAGTAGAAAACGCCAGGAGAATAATGGAATATCTTTTTTTTTTTTTTTTCTCCCTGTTGTGTCATCTTTAACAGCAATTATTTCATATTTTCTTTTACATCAGTGATTAAAACGTTGAGTAATGCTAGATCAAGGGCAGATTCCCTTTTGAGATCCCAGCAGAAGCATGTGTGTATGGCATAATCGCTTCCCGATTGCAATTATGGTGGGGGAGATATCCCTTAACTAGTAGTGTTGTTTGTTTTCAATCAGAATCACATGCATGCAAAAGTACTCTTCAGGCAAAAGTTTAATGTTAGTGCTGTTGGCTTTCAGTCCTCTTTGTGGTTATATAAAAAAATAGCATGTATACACATAAAATGTTATCTAATGGGCAATAGTTGGTTTATATGTAATTAATATGATATATTTCTGCAGGTTTGACGAGACTTGTGGTCCAGAAATCTGTTAAATATTATGATTTATGCTGTGCAGTATGCTGTTCTCCCCTGCTCTTACAGAGGGGCTGGGGAATAGTAGAAGAAAGGGAAAAGGCTATTGTTTAGCAATTGCTGTCTGGGGGGTAGTTGAAGGAATTGTAAATTATTATAATTACATATTTAAATGTTTTCAAGGTTGCCTAAAACCACAGCTTCAGAAGAATAGAGCTGGGTAATAATTCTGGTAAGAGTTAAATCCATCCAGAAAAATACTATTTTGGAACTCAGTAGAACTATTTCAAGTGGAAATGAGAGATAGATGGAAAAAAGAAAATCAAAAAGTTCAAGTCCTTTATCTTTTCCATGGGCAAGTGGTTTTCTACGGGTAAAAGGCAAAAAATAAAAAGACAAAATAACCTGGGAAGATGTCAGTATTTTGGGCCAGCCTGACATGGTTGCATGTTTAGACAGCAAAGTGAAATTGTGTCGTCTGCAGTGTCCGGCAGAGTGAAGCAACGGCTCATACCAGTAGGGTCATACTTCTTTCTACAGAAATCCTTCTGAGGCTGTAGCTGATACTCACAGGGTTTTTTTCCCCTCTGGTTGTGTGTGCAACACACCTGCATGTATCTGTGACTGTACATATATTCCCATCAGCCAGTCCCAATCTCCTTGTAGGATGGAAACAAGATGCCCTCCTTTGCTCTCTTATCCCTAAATAGATATCTATGTTAGTCTCAGCCGAGACCCCATCCCCTCAACCTGCTGTCCTGTGTGAATGGCTCTTGCTACGAAGCCACGAAAGCTGCAATTAAGTAAAGGAGGGAGTGGGAAGTTGAGCAGATGGGTCCCACCTTTGGACTTGCCGTCCCCTCAGGGGACATGACTTCCCTCCTTACCTCCTTGCTCCAGTCCAGCCAGAGGGGAAGGGAGCTGGGTTCTTGTTTGGAGAAACCAGATGTTGCATCTGGTCCTTGATCTCCTGGGGAGGGTTTGGCACCTTCAGGAAAGGTTTGGCACCTTGAAGCTGCCTTGGCCCAAACCAGGGTGAATACCTCGGTAAATTCGACTTGCTGTGTTTACTTCTGCACAACATGACCCCAGAAACACGTGGACAAATTGGAGAGAGTTAAGAGAAGCAGCGATAACCAAAGAGCCGGTGAGACTTTCTTTTTTTTTTTTTAAGAAGAAAAATTTCAAGTACAACATCCTGCACTGCATCATCTGTTCTGGGACCTGTGATTAATGTCAGCTGGGAAGGAGGTCCAGGCTAAAGCTGGGACACGATAATAGTTTAACAATAGTGAAGATGTCAGCACGGTGGAGGGTAATGTATTGCTTAGCGTGGCCTGATGAGGTTATAATGATGAGGCAATAGGATGGGATGAAGGTTATCGTTTGGGTCACCAGTGAAATCTATCTGGCTTGGAATTGTCCTCGGGGGGGGGGGGGGGGCGGGTGGTGGTGTGTGTTTAAACCACATTGGCTGCAGCTTTTAATACTAAAATGGACAATATGATTAGGGGCACAAATCCATGTTAGCCGAGAGATGGAAGAGGCAATTCAATAGGTGTGTTTGGTCTTTTTTTAAAGTATGGAATTACTGCAGACAATTGGTTGAAAACTTATTCTGCAGCTTTCCAAACCAGGCCCCTGGGAACTCTTTATTTTTTTATTTTTATTTTTTTTCCCCTTTTCCAGGTGCAAATGCTTGAGATAGTTCTAATCCAAAGCATGCACATTTTTGGGTGATGAGTGCAATCGAAAAACTAAACTGTGATTTCAGCACCATCCACTGGAAGGGGAAAAAAACCACAACAGCTGTCATCTCAGCTCCTCCTACATTCTAGATGAAAGCATCTCTTGATTCTTGGTGGGGAAGTAATCACAACAGAAATGACCCTAATTCTTTCCTGAAAGGCCAGTGATGCCAAAGTCGGAGAGATAGCTTTATGGGGCAGGGTGATTTGATCCAGTAAGCGGTTACGCACCCATACATTTTGCATCCCTTTTCTTTTGGTAATGTCTCTGTGTAATTGGACAGGTGCATCATATTTTGAACATCTTTTTTCCATTATCTGCTGGGGTAGCTTCAACTTATCACTGAGATTCATAGGAACTGGATGGCTTTTGCAAGGGAGTTTCTGGATGGAACACATTAACTGCAGACTGGGGTTACTGCCAGTGGCCTCCCCGTGAACTTGTAATCCTGGCCTTTGAGTAACAACTGTGAAAAATCAATGACGATCACTTCCATTTTTCTTACTGCCGCGGCTGGCTTGTAAGACCCATTTTTCTCTTCCCTTTTTCTCTTTTTGTTTTCTCAGTGGTAAGGGGAGAAGCGAGGCTCAGGAATCGGGCAGCAAACAGTCATCGAAAAGATGCACGGCTGGGCTTCTCCTTAAGAGGCTTATTTTTTCATCACACTAAGCTGAAGAAGACTCTCTAAGCAAAAACTGCTGCAAGACACAGAGAATGAGTTCGTTCAGCACCCAGTGACAGTTTGCAAGACGAGATTGGGAATAATCTGGTGTGATCTAGATGGGAAGTTGATCGTATTGGTCTAGATTTATGGCTCTTAAAGGGTGAGCTGAATTTCAACTGGTGAGGTTTTTTTTTGCCCAGGCCAGCTCTTGATGCATCACTGTACCATGCAATTCCAGGAGGGGCGTCTTTAGTATGTCACCTCTGGCTCTCCTCGTGCTCTCCTGCAGTTCTCACAGTGGGTCCCCTGGCTCTTTCCTTTCTTCCTTCCAGATGAGGTACCTGCTCCTGTACCGCTTTTTACAGCTTATGCTCCAGCATTAATAAAAAACCTGTTTGCTGTAGCAACAGCAACAGTCAGTGATCCTACAACCCTGGAAGTCACCCTGCTCCACAGACTTCTGGGACAAAAATTGCACGGTCAGCAGATGCTGAAAAGGAGCATCATCTGAGGTGTGTGCTCCGGAGCACCTCAACGCTGGGTAAACCCTGATATCTTGATATGAGATCAAGACTTAAAAGATGTGTTGAACACATGACACCTAAAAAGCAGCTAATGGAGGGAGGAGCTGCAAAATTTCTAAACCCACCTTGTCCTTAGAAAAAGTGTGTTTAATCCTGGGTTGCTTTAGTAAGGAGATTTCTCTTCTTGGAGACTGATGGCAATGTCAGAAGTAGCTCGGTAGAGCATTAATGGAGCGACTCTTGATGGTGCTTTGATCCTTGAAGTTTCTACAACCCTGGATGCACGAAAGGTATCTTTCTCCCTCTACTTCATGATGTCTTCCCTTCTTTGCCAAATTCCAAGCAAAACCGTTGATGTATTTCAGCCCTTAAAGATGATTGAGGGACTGGCACATAGATTATAGACCCATAAAATGAGATCATCCCATGAATGTTTTCTGTGGTTCAGAAAAGTTCAATTAAGTTTTCTTGCTCAGTCTTCCCCCTTCCTCCCTCCCCCATCCTGTTTTGTGGCTCCTTTGGTGTTTCCTGGCTCCAGCTGAGATGAAAAGCAGAAGAGCAGGGTATTGTGAGGATGGCTATTTTAGCTGAACCACTGGGTCTGCGGAAAGCAGAATGGGAAAAATAGGCTTGGTTTGGTTTTGTAAATATCAGTCAATCCTTTCCCCACAAAATCAAAACCAGGGATGTTTTGGAGCAAGTGATCCTTACACTAAGCTGTTCTTTGGGGAAGGTCCAGAAATGCAACAAAGCCATATTGCTCATTGATGAACTTGCAGTTAATGGGGGAAGGTTGTCTTAATCCATTCCAGACTGACTTAAATAACGTACTTGCAGGATAGGATTCAGATCTCTTAGTCTGGAGGTATTGAGAGATCTGTGGGATTGTGACCTATTCCAAATGTATAATCTCAAAAGAAAACAGGATTTTCAAGCAGGGATGTGACACAGACCCCATTAATGGCCAAAGTCTTGTAGCTCTCAACATGCAATTGGAAGACCATCACTGCAAAGACAACCTGGAAGATGATGATGTTCCGGGCAGTGGCAAAGAAAATAATTTCAAGTTGCTTTTGGCCTTTGAGTTTTCTGTTGGACATGCAACCATGCGTCGACTGAAATGGCGAGAATGCTGATGACAAGGGTTTGATTGACAGGTAGAAGTAGGGAAGGAGCCCTTTGTGCAGGGCAGTGTTGCTGGGGCTGATGTCTTCCCTGGATTTACACATACTAGAGTTACTCAGAAATGCTGTGGCAGACAAACTTGCTTCTCAGAAAATGCACCTCTGTCCGAAATACTGTATGAAACTGATTTCTCTAAGTTCTGATACCAGAAAAGTTGGAATTAACTTTTTTCAGTTAAATGCTTTTTTCTTATATACTTATGACTTTTGATTTTTGTTAGATACTATGTCAAATGATATCAATTTAATTGTCCTTTTAGATTTGTCCTATAGATACTGTAGAGAAGTACATCTGACCTAATGTCTCCTTCCTTTCTGTCAGAATAGTTAGCTTTAAAAGCCACCATTATTTGTGCAGAGATGAAATTTGGTCTTGCTGATGGGTTCCATCTTTCCTATGTGACCTAAATTAAATATTTGTGAGTTGTCTAGTCTAAACCAGTGCTGTTGTGGGATTTCCACGATGATCTGAAGGATACGAACAAGACGAGGTTTGCCAGGGGAGAGGCAGCAGTGTTTGTTAGATGTGTTGGGGTAAATCAGTTGCAAGGGCTGCCCTTGTCACTGGAGACAGAGCTGTCCTTCTGAGAGATCTTTCTCAAACAACTTGGACATCCAACTCAGGGTGGGGTGAACAGCCCTTGGGATACATTGTTCTCATGCTCTTGACAGAGAGCCCAAGCTGTGAGTTTAGGTTGAATGTCTGGAAGGGTTCAAGGCCAGGTTGGACGGGGCTTTGAGCAACCTGGTCTAGTGGAAGGTGTCCCTGCCTGTGGCAAGGGAGTTGGAACTGGATGATCTTGAAGGTCCCTTCCAACCCAAACCGCTCTATAATGGTATGACTGACGTGGAGGTTGGAAGTCAGATGAGATGAATATCACAAAATAAATACAAAGCATTTTCTTTAACAAAATGTGGCATGTAGAAGAGAGCGCACCTACTGGCTGCTGCTTCTTCCTTACTGGGCTTGAAGGGTTTCTTTCTGTGTCAAGAGGTGGTTTCCCCAGTGCTGTTCCCCATCCCTGGACTGGCAGTTTCTCAAGGTCTATTAAGCATCTGCAGTTCTCAGGAGGAGCTGCTGACCGACCTGTTGCATACGCTGGGGCAGAGATGATGCTGTAGGGATGGGAGCATGAATTAGCTTCCTAGCAGCACCTCACAGCATGTCACATTCGAACTACATTTGTTCATGCTGAGCGGTGAGCTATTCACCATCTACACATTTTTTTTAAAAATCCATCTTTCTCTCCCTTCTCTGGGTTATTCAGCACCTTGGGCTGGGCTAGGAAGTGCTCCAAGCGCGTCCAGCCTTGGCTGCTGTCGGCGTATGCTCACAGGTTCTTGAGTCAGCAATGTCTGCTCTGGTTGAGGGAGATGTCTTCGGCTCCAGTGTTTCCTCCCTCCTGGATTCTCACTTACTTTGTCACTTGCTGGGCCAGGCGGCAGTAAAAGCCATCGCCAGGGTGGGGCTGTCCCTGGAGGAAGAGGTGGGTAGGAGGACTTGGAAAGTCATGAATGCGAAGTCAATGAGCCAAAGCTAATAACATTTCCAGGGATGCAAGCGCTGGGGCCTGGGAGCCCAACCCCATCTTCATCATGTGCTCCTTGGAGATGATGATCACTGACTTTTCCCATCGTAGGACAGTGGCTGTAGACTAGTCCCAGGCTCCACTGCGTGTCCTGTCTGCACTGGTGGCCCAAAACTAGCGCTTCAAATTAGTAATACAGAAAATCTCACAACAGGACTGGTGCAGGTTAATTTGCAAATTAATAAGTTAATATCGACGTAGCAGGGTTTCTGAGGTGTAGTTCCTTTCTAGAACTCTAAACAGGTAATTAACAGCCCTGCAACATTTGGCATCTCTGTCCAGTCTTGATATTCCTTTAACTCGTACTCAGCCTCTAGCTCATTTTTTGGATCTCTCCGTATTCTTGCCCTTTTCAACATGTGGCAGTTAGTTTCACTGTCTGATAATGCTTCAACTCAGCCTGTGTCTGGAGGGGACCTTTTTCTTCAGGTTTGGTTCAGTTTTAGTTTAATTGCTGAGAGCTAAACTGATCAGCCACCTGCTATCTGCTTTCTCGGAGAGCAGAGCCCTCGTATGAAGATTCCACGCTAGCCTGTGTAGGTGACAAGTGGTTGTAAAATTTGGTGGGTTTACTTAGAAAATTTTGAGATCTCTTATGTGTAGCAACCCTTTGATATGCCAGAATATACATAAGATTAAGAAAGAACTGTTTCTTTGACCATGTGATATTTTACTGAGATGTGGGTGAAGTACTGCATTTTCATCCTAGATTTTTCCAAAGAAAATGCAAGTGGTTATTTGAAGATAACGTATCTACCTTAAAACTAGTGGTAAATACCATACAGGGAACACTTGAAAATCAATGTCTTATGAAACAACTGAGAAAAATTGTGGAGAATTTCACCTCTGTTTTGCTTCAACTGACAGACTTGCTGTAAATTTCCCGTTGCTCTAGACTGTAAAGATGAAGGTATGATCGTTGTGACTGGTCACCTGCCATTTACAGACTGAAACTTCTCCAGACTTTTAGGAAAAATGTGGTCAAAAGAGTCTGTATTCTCAGTTTCTTGGTTTCTTTTCTTTCCAGGCTTTTAATGAAAAACTTTCTATGCATGATTAGATAATAGGAATCAATGCACTTCAAGAATATTACAGTTCTGGTCAGGCTGCCACCCCAAAGCTCAGTTACCTGCCAGAGGATGTGCATCTACTTGGAAAGAGGGTGGCTGAGAAGTTACTTGGCAACAGCATCTTCCATCTGGGACAAGCATGCCAGGACAGCTGTGTTTAATATCTTCATTTGGCCCTTTCCACTCCAATTCCAGACAAAGCTTGGGTTAAAACAAGGAATGGTCCTCGGCCAAAGAATTGATCAGTCTCAAGTCTATACATGGCTTCATCCTTATAAATCAGAGCTGAAAGTCCTCTGGAGTCATTGAGGTTCCTGTGGTTGAAGGGTGCTGGGTTATATGACAGTGAAATCTTCCAACTCTGTTACAACTCTGGAAGTGTTTTGGCCCTTCTCTGCTACTTAAGAGCCTTCTTGTCTCAGTGACTGGAAACTTGCTGGTAATTCTCTGCCTAAAATGACTAATGGGTGGTTTATACCTATTCTTTCCTAAACAAACATTACTCTAAGAATTGTTCTTCTCCATCTTGGTGCTTGTCTGCTCAACCCAGATCTCATGTTCTCAAACCCCTGTTTTTTTCTGCAAAACTCAGGTCATGTTCTTTCAGTCGATATTCCTTAGGATATCCAAGTGTTTCACGAGCTCGGGAGGATGAAGCAGCGCTCTGCAGCAGTATGGTTGTGGCCATTTTGTGGTGGACAACAAAAGGACATAGAGGACTACTAAGTCTTCAAAGGAGATGTCTCTCCCTTGGCTTTTGTTTGTATTAAGTGGCAAGAGGATTATGGCTTGTTCAACCTATTTTATGTCTCTGTTTCAGAGAGAAGAGTTATGCCCGGGATCAGAGTTACCAGAGGGTTGTAGTTTGCTGCACCTTCTTGGAGCCACGTCACTGTATGACGACCTGTGACCCCCCCTCCCCAAAAAGAGGGACCCTGTCCCTCTTCAGGGTATTTTCTCATATAAAAATCTATTTTCCCTCTCTTTGCTTCCATTTTATACATGGAGGTCATTTGATAATATCCGTAGGTCTAGATTTCATGACTCTCTTCATAACTGGATCTTGGATTCACTCTTCCCCTGCTTCTTCCAATAACAGCGAAGCCTAGAAATTCATGCTTTTCTTTTTCCTCCTGAAAAAAACCTCTTCAGATTTCCTATCTGCTGGCTTACGCTCTTGGCGCACTGCTTCCCATGATTCTTGTTTTGCAGGACTGAGCCTCACCCTCGTTCATCATATGATGGGCTGCAGATGGGATCTTGGTTGGCATCACCCTTGAGGCTCCTCCTCTTCAGCAGTGCCACTCTGCAGGGTAATAGAGTCACGGAATGGTTTGGGTTGGAAGGGACTTTGAAGGTCTGTCTAGTCCAACCCCTCTGCAAAGAGGAGGGAAATATCAACTAGAACAGGTTGCTTAGTGTCCCATCCAACTTGACCTTGAATGTTTCCAGGTATGGGGCACCTACAGCCTCTTTGGGCAACCTGTTCCAGTGCTTCACCACCCTCATTGTAAAAAATAGACAAGTCCTCTAGGACTTGTCTATGTGACTTGCCCAAGGGCATAAAGGAAGCTTTCAGTGGAGCAGAGACACACTCTGGACCTTGCAGAGACCCTTCTCCTTCTACCGTTGCCTTCCTTGAGCAGGCACCCTTGCAAAGTGAATGACACTTTAAATCTCTTTCCAGAGACCATAAGAGGGGTCGTAAAGAATCCCCAGTGCTGTTTGTAGTAGGCAGGTCTGTTGCAAACAGTGACTTTCTGCATGTGTAGGCACTGAGGAAAGGTAGAGTGGAAATACTTGACTGTAGGTTCCACGAGTCTGCAGTTGTCAGAAGCGAAACGAAATCATGTGCCTCGGCTGGGAGACATTACTCCTTTAAATTCTCCATTGGCACTAATTAGGAGTCCCTTACATGACCTCACAGATGATGGTTTTCCCCCCTTCCAAACTGTATTTAATGAAAAAGCCTGGCTTGCCAGGTGGGTGACTTTTCCCAGGATCTCACAGCACTCTGTTTCGTACTGATGAAAACCTCTTAAGCTTCATGAGACTTTAGATCCAAGCAGTGTTTTTTCTTCAATTTCCCACGATTTTCCATTCCGAGAACTATCCTTTTGAACATATTTATTCCAGCTTGCGCAGTTCAAGGGCCCACAGTTTGACACAACCTCTTCTACCTTCCAGATGCTTGTCAGAAAGGGGCTGCTATTCTACCTCCCGAGGGCTGTATTTTACAGCACAGGGTGTGTCCCTCAGTACAATTTAAATGAGCAATAATTAGGGGAGACAGAGCTATGCATGTACCAAGGCAGGGGAAAAAGGGCTGTCCTTGCCTTTTACTTTCTGAAATGAGACATTTTTCCCCATCAGCCATTGCCTGAATTCTCAGTCGTTCTCCGTGGAGTGTTCGGATTCAGGGGAAGAAAGAGGAAATTGGATGATATGTCGAGTCTCCCTGAAAGCTCTCCAATGTCTGCGCCCTACCTAAAATGAACAGTCTCGAAAGCGTGATGCCAAATCCGCCTTTTTCCTGCCTCTGCCACTCTTGCTCTCTAAGACGGCTTGGCTGAGAGACAAATTTCCTTGCAGTCAGGGGAAAAAAAAAAAAATCAGAAACAGAAGTACTTCTGAGCCGTTACCCTGCGAATTACATGGCGGTGAGGCGGGAGGCTGAGCGCTCATCCTCGGACCCAAGACGTGTGGAGCCTCAGTCTGTCACCGGGAGATCTTCAGAGGCTCCTGCCTTTGCTGTGTATCTGATACAACTGCTGCCTGTTTACAGCTGTTGGAAACATGCCCAAAGGGAGGGGAATTGGTTAAAAACAAGAGCTGCGAAATACCCTGTGCTTCAGATCTAACTGTGTCTCCTTTGCTGAGCAGCAGTTTATGCTCTGCAAGCCAATACATCCTCTTCTAGGCTGTCCCGTGTCTCAAAATCCCAGTTAACCAAAATCCAATGTTGTTCTGTCTTTCCAGGGGACTGTATGCAGTCTGAGGTTTAGGCCTGACTTTCTTGAGAAAGTTTAGATGGCCATGCCTTGTGTGCATGTTCTGCCTCATTATGCGTTTCTACTGAACGTTGATACCTGTGGCTGATTTTAATCACAGTGAGTTTGGGGCAGAAGGGTCAAAGTTCTGATGTCTTGGCCCATTTTAGGCAAGAAAACCCCAAGACTGAAGTGATAAATGACATTTATAACCATCCCAACTGAGGAAGGTAGATGTGGTGTAGAAGTTCCCATGTGACTAATCAGTGGAGAAACTTTATAAAAGAGCGGACTGGGGGAAAACTGGAGCGGGGAGCAGCTTTGCTGAGCAGCATCTGGAGTACCATGGCGAGATCCTGCATCCAGTTTTGGGGATGAGCATTGCATGGTGTCACATCAAAAAAGGACACTTTCCTCTCGGCGTGTAGGATTGTGAGACCTGTGGGATGTGTGTGCTCCTGGGAGTTGACTCTCCAGTTAGAGAATTGCCTCTTTTTTTTTTTTTTTTTTTTTTTAGATGCACTGTGATTCTTCTTCCTGGATTTTCAGAGCCAAGGAAGGAGGCTGGGAAGTTGTTTCTCTGGTTGCTGACAGGCAAGTTGGGGTTGCTGACTGAACACAGCACTGCTTTGCTTTCCCTTGCTTCTGCCATGACCTCTAGCCTATCTCACCTGACTGACCTATTCTAGTCTTTTTTTAAAGAAAATCAGCTCTTAAAGATAGCAAGCATGATCTGGCTTATGTCTACGTATGTTCAACCACGAGAGGGACTGACAGTCTGAGAGCCAGGACACTTGTTTGCTTCCAGTCAGAGTGAAGCCCCTGTTCCTCCCCATCCCTCCCATCATGGTCTGTCAGGCCACTAAACCTCGCTGTCCCCCAGCCCTTTGGGGGTCACAGCGCTGCCTTGACTCCCAGGAAGGCTGCATCAGTGTTTGTAGGGGTGCAGCCTAAACAAACATTTTAAATGGGACCAGATGTTACAAACACTCCTGGACTTTTACTGTAGAGAGAATCCTGAAGCAATATTTTGAACTGCAAACACAAGCAATGCAGACTTTCTCTCTCCATGTTCTGGCCAGTATCAAGATTTGCCAAAGAGATACCTCCAAGAGAATTAATTCCTGGATTTGTGCATTGTGGAAAGGGCCCAATGGAGAGATTTACTGTGAGCAGCTCCATTCCTTCCTCTCGATGCCAATTTCACAGCTTTAGCACTGAAGATTTGTGTTGTTCACAGCTTCCTTGGAGCTCATTGCTGAATTGCCACTGTAATGGCTTTGCTCCTTTTCACAGCCTATGGCTAGGAGTGTTTGGAGAGTGAAAAGTACAGCATTCAGGCCCAGAATTAGTCTTCTGGTAACAAAGTCACTACCAGCAACAACTGAAATTGCAAAATTAACATTTCTAGGAAAAAAAAAAAAAAATCCTTCACGCTTTCAGCCCAGGTTGGTCTGTTTCAACTAAAACTTAAATTGTTTTGATCCAAACAATAACAAAAAGCACCAAACCATTGAAAAATTTTGAAAGACGACCATTCCCAGACAGCAATGCCACCTAAGAGACATCATTTTGGAGGTTCATCCCCTCTTCTTCCTTCCTGAAGGTGTGTGTCCCAGCTGCTCTGTCTCTCTGAGCTGCCAGACGCCTTCAGAGGAGCGACGTGAGTGTGGGACTTCTGGGCAGCTGCAGCCTGGCTGAGGAACCAGACTCATGGTGGGACTACAACACCCATCGAGCACTGCACCTGCCTCTCTGAACCAAAAATTCTCAGCAAATGTGAGCTGAGAATGGCTCTGGCTTCTGATTGCAGACCAACATCACTTATGCATCCATAAACCAGGAGGTGCCCTCTGCCCTGTGGGGCTGGGATGCTCCGGGATGAGAGGAGGTGTGAGTTCTAAAGCAGAAGGTATATAGCCAGGTACAGCCTCTCTGAGCAGCTCCACGGGCAGGGTGACAGTGGCCATGCGGCGTGTAACGTGCTCCATGGAGTGGAAATGCTACGAGAGGAGGAGCACAGAAGGCAGAGCATTTTACCCCAGTGGGAAAACTTTCAAGAGGGAAGAGGAGGAGGTTAACACCTTTCCCCTGGAAAGAAAAACAAAGCAAAACACAAGCGTGCCAGAGCCTCCTCAACGCCTGAGCTGGGACAATGCCTTTTTCTGTCTTCGCCTCCACCGGCGCAGCACCCTCTACTACGGCGAGGATGGGAGATGGAAACCTGCCACCCATTGAGTCACCGACGCCACCTCCCACATCACTTTCCAATGTGCCTGTCTCCTAATTAGCCAATAAATTCACAAGCGCTTTTCTGTCATCCGAGGGCTGCTCCAGCAGCCTCGCGCTGGGAACGCTTCAATTGTGTGTCTATGTGCGCGCCGGTCCTGCCAGCTTCTGGGGCTCGGGGCAGGCGACGGCGCCCAGCCAAAACCACAGAAAGGCTTTAGTGAAAAAGAATATGCTCCGAGTACGAGCAAATTGGTGTATTCCATTTGAGGTGATATTAACTGCTTTCTGCACAGTGGCTTCTAGGGCACAGCGCCTCGACCCTGGAAAAAAAAGAGTGTTTTTGGGTGAAAGGGTTGCAAACCTCACGGCACACGCATGCTGAGCCCAGGGCACTTCACGCCTGATTGCCTGTGGGTGTCCAGGTCATCTCGGGAGCTGCGCTGGGGTTTGTACTTTGAATAGAGACAGAAGGCTCAGGCTGGTGCCTCTCTCCACCCCTGACTCTTGCTGTCTGATGATTAAAGCTTAGGCAAGCTCCCTGTTTCAAGAATCCTTCTGTACTGTGCCAAAAAAACATTCAGTGCCTTGAGTCTGTCGTAACTTGTCTGTGTTACAAGTAGTCAGAGGCTCCTGTCCTCTGACAGCTGTGATTGATAGCAGTTTGTCCTGCTGATTGCAACCACTGGGGCTGGGTTAGGGACCTAAGCAGCAAACGCAGAATTAAAATGATGCTTTAGAGCAGAAAGACACAGGGGAGTGCAAGGCACCGTGGCTGGAGGGAAATGCATCTGTAGTTACAAAGTCTTTATCTCAAGGAAGAGGAGACGGCATCAAGAGATTTTCTTCAGCATATCTGGCAACTGAGCAGATGCCCCACGCAGAGATGGGCGGAAAGGTGGTGCTGATGCTGTGTGCAGAAGGTTTGCAGGCTGAATTCCCAGGCACGAGTCCCTTGGAAACTGTCGGAAAATGGGGTTTCCTTGCAAAGAAGGGGCTGTGGGTTTTGGGTTTTGTGAGTAAGGGCTCATCTCCACAAGCACAAAGGAGAACCCAGGCCCAGCCAACCCTAGGGCTGGCCCCGCGGATGGGTTGGCACCATCACTGGGTCAAGGCGAGGTGGTCTGCAGAGTACTTCACAGACCAAGGGGAGGCAGAGGAAGAGTATTTCAGGATTACATAAGACTGACTGTGGTTAGTTTAGGGTACAATATGACTTTTAGGGGAGAAACCGAAGGTTGGCAATAAGAGGGATCAAGGTGGTTTGGGGAGGAACAAGTGTGGGAAAAGAGGGATAAGGGGATGAAAGGGGCTGGCAGGTCGGTACAAGTCTGTCCTTTTTCTCTCATTAAACCCCATTTCTAGCTAGTTTCCTGGGTGAGGAGCTCTCTGCTCCGTGTGCGTGTGTGTGCCCAGAGGACCAGGTACAGAAACTGGAGTAGCCCCATGGGTCACAGCCCAACTGCTGGCGAGGCTTTGGGGCCTGAGGTCCTAAGCCTGAACCAGCTGGCAGAGAGAGACCTCTTTGTATTTGCACGTCTGAGCATGAGGCAACTGGGAGACCAGGGATCTGGGGCCAGGTACTGTGTTAAACCAGCAGGGATCCATATTATATACGTGTTGACAGATGTACATATCTTTCACTCCTGGACTTCCATCCTGGTTGCTGAATGTTACCGAGCAGTCCCGAGGACGATACGTCGCCAGGAGACACGTCCCAGGGTGAGGTACGGACTGTTCTTAGCCACCACAATGGAACGTGGGCTAAAAATATCTGGGAGTGCTGGATGAAGGTGGGGATCTTCAGCAAGATGTCAGAACGTGGCCTTGCCATTCCCTGTCCTTTTACAATTTTCTTTCATCCGAAGGCATTTATAGTAGGAACATTTCTTTTTATAAACTCTTTCATCAGCCGGATGCGCCTCTGCAGGGCACGTTGACACATGAAATTAGGCTGTGGTTTGGGTGGCAGCCGCCATGGGCCCGAGGATGTGAAGATGCGAGTGGGAAAGTTGCAGAGGGGAAGGAGGAAGGCTCCTAATGGCTAAAACCTGCGGTTGAGAGCTGGCTCTCAGCAAAACCACCTTCATCAAAGCTGAGCTGTCCTTGCTGCCAAGTGAGGCGCTGGGATCCTTCCAGTCTGCACGTCCCCGTTGTCCCCTGGGCACGGGCAGGAGGCTGGTGGGGACGTTCAGAGGTGGCCCCGTGCTTCAGCCCACGGCTCACGCTGTACCGACTTCTCTTTTTGGGTGCTCTGAATGTTTGCTTGCTTTTCTCCTCTTCCTCCACTATTTTTCATGTCTGTGCTTCCCCGTTCTGGCTGGAAACACTGGAATTCATGCCAGGAAAGGCTGTTTTCATGGCATCTTGCAACTGGCGGGCCCAACCCTCTGAGATTCCCACTTCCATCCAAGAGCTTGTCCTACTTTCAGGTCAGTCCATGGAGATCACTCACGGGGTGAAATGCCTTCCCTCTCACCTCCTGCCCTGGGGACTTGCTGCAGCTCCTCCCTCTCTGTTTGTGAGGTTCCCAGTGATACCCCTTTTCTGCTGCTGCCCAGGTCCTCCCCGCCCGCGTGGCATGTCCTCACCTGGTGTGTGCTGAGTTGGTGATGGTGGGGAGTCAGATCATGTGCTTGATGTGAGAGACCCATCCAGCTGGGCCCTGTGTCGTCCTCCTCAACCCGGTTTTGCAGTTTCTTCCCTATTCTTGAAGCCAAGCAGAAGCTCACAGGCTTGCAGAGCCGTGGTGTTGGGGGTGCACAGCCTGACACTGTGTACGTGAGCTGTGGCCTCTTAGGTTATCTTCTTGCCTGACACACGCTTGGATGTGGAGAAGGCAGGTCCCTACCCCACAGCAGAACAGGGAGCAGCATACGGTTCTTCTCTCAGTAAGGGTGCCTGCCATGGACCATCAGATGTTGATGAACCCACAAATATCCATGCTACTTTTTTCTCTCTATGGAGTCAGAAAAACTGGTTCGTTTGTTACCAGAAGGTTTTTAAACTCTGTGGCTGGACAGAACAGTCTCCCAGAGTGGAACCACACCTTGGAACCAGCCTTGCTGCCACCGGGTACCCCAACCCTGGGCTGGCAAGGCTGCACGAGGCCAGCCTTAGAGAAGCCCTGATGTTTCCTACTGAAACAACAGGTATGATCTCTAGGCAGCCTGAATCCAGTCTTTAAACACTGTGATCTCTTAAATACTATGAATAGTGGCAGCTGGAGCTGCAGGCTACCTCTCAGAAGCAGTATGGATGTGTGTGTGGAGGGGCAGACTCAGAGCTTTACCCACACCTCCCACAGCAGGGTTGTATGAGCCAGCCTCTGGAAGAAACACAGGTTCATGGCTGGTAATGAAGATAATGTGGAAATGTCCTATAAACATACCTGCTGCTCCCACCTCTCTCTTTGCTGAGAGTTAATTTAGCTGCAGAACAAAGTATGGCACTGGATTTTAGACTTGCAATACCCCGAGACTAAAGAATAGCCCCAAACCAATGTATAGATATCACTGCTAAGGATAAAACAATCAGCTTTATTCTTGCAGGCTTGCTGAGATCTATATATGACTGCAGCTGACCAGCAATTCCTAGCTGCTCTGAAAAAATAAATAAAAGAAGGCACTGAGATCCTGTGGCTAAGAGTGATGTAGAAGTTGGTGGTGCTGCCAAAAAGAAATCTGCAGGTTAGATGTGGCGGGTATCTCATGACACCCACCCTTGTAAGAGGAACTAAAGCACTTCCCTCCATGTTAATTGGTGCTTTGGAGGGTCCTAAGAGAAAAAGGAGATGGGGAATAATTAGTTCTTCAAAGGGAGAAGTGTAACAGAGTTGCTCCAAGGCAAAGCAGGAGGAAAAAAGCAGTGTGGTGAAAAGGATGTTGAGCTGGCACTAAGTCAGTGATGGTGTCCTCTACACACCGGGTCAGGGCTTAGAAAAGAGAAGAGAAAATCTGAAATGGACTGATAGACTAAAGGAATCCTGCTGGACATTAATCACTTGAAATGCAGCCTTTCAGAGTGGAAAAGGATCCAACTCCTGTAGCGAATGGTAGATTCATCGAATGTAAGACAAGAAGAGATCTCTGACCTCCCACATAAATCCCCCCGCCTGCCCCCGAGTTCCTGCGCTGTAACTCACAAGGGACTTCGTGCATGTGTTTTAGAAAGACATCCTGTCTTGATTTCAAAGGGGAACCCACACCAGCCTTAGGTAAGTTGTTCCTGTAGTTAATTACTGTATTGAAAGAGAAAGAAGCGTGCTTTATTCCAGATTGAATTTGTCTGGCTTCAGTTTCCAGCCATTGGAGCTTGTTAAGCTGTTGTCTGCTACGATAAAGAGCCTTCTGCTGAACACAGGCGAACTGGCAATCTAGAAATGGGAAGGTCCAAGGCCAAGCTCTGCTCTTTGTCAGACTTGCACAGTCCCACTAAAAGGAGGAGCACAACACTCGGGGTGCTCACTAAGAACACCCTCCTTTGCCATCTCCTCTTGCCCATGGCACCTGCGAGCTCTCTCCAGTTTTGGTCTGGCAGGTCAAGACAGAGCCACTGGGTGTAAGGGGGGAGAAAAAGCAAACAAACCTTCATCCCCGACTGCCTTTTATTGTAGGCTAATTGAGCTTGGAGGAAGAGAAGAAATAGTTGGCACCACAGCGTGCATTTGTTTTGCAGAGCTGAGCCATGATTTAGATCCACTGTGTAGGGTTGGACACTGAGGTCCTGAAGGAATACATGGGCCACGCACGGAGTCAAGCTGCGCGGACGTCACGCTTCCCGCCTGGCCCAAAGGCCGGCGGATTGAAACCTCTTCCAGTGGCTTTGGCAGTAAGAAAAGAAAAAAAATCGTCTTAAAATAAAAAAAAAGAAATCAAGCTAATCAATACCGACAAAATCCCATTTAATGTGAAACAGACCAAGCCGATGCTCTTGAAGGCTGCTCCTGGGCTGGGCACAGCAAGAGGTGTTGGAGGAGAGGCTTGTCCTTGGGATGCTGCCGTGCAGGGGTGCTGGGCAGGGCATGGTGCTGTGCTTTCCTCCGTAGATGGGGGACTCGGGCACAGTCTCCCCAAGCTCTAAAGCTGACTCTGGAGGGAGGGCAGAGAGAAGACACATCCAGGAGGAACCTGGAAAGGAGGAGGCCAAGGACGGAGAAAAGGGCCCCAAATTGGAAGGCAAAAAAGTACAGCAGTGCCTCTCCACCCCCCTCTCCTCCTCCTCCTCCTCCTGGGCTGATGCTAAGTACAAGCTTCCCCTCCCACAAAATAAAGGCCTTGATGACAGGCTGCCTTCCCCAGAACGGAGTGTCGAGTTGAAATCTGGCCCTGAGGATTTGTGGTGGCTCAGGGCAAAAGTCAAAACAAACACAAACACATTCCCCAGTGCCGACGTCGATGCAACCCTGAAGAGGAGCCGGTGAACTGGAGTTAACAAGCAGGAGAGATTTCTGTTCGTGTGTGCCGGGGGGATGCAGCGGATGGCCAGGAAAGCAACAGGGGAAAGTGTGGCTTTCCTTTGAGCTGCTGGGGCAGGGGCTTCGCTCCATCAGCTTCTGGAGAAAATTGGTTTGGTGCCTTCTTTCCAGTTGTAACACTGGCACTTTTCCTCTTCCCTTGAAAATAGCTTTTTGCCAGGCGGGTCCGGTGGTAGCCAGATCTTGCGGGGTTTGCCAAGAGGTGGCAGTGCTGGAGCTCCATCGCCTGCGCAGGCAGGTGTCCATGCCAAATGCCTACGTGTGGCCACGCACAGTGCAAGTGGTGTCTGTCTTTGGGGCGAGGCGCGAGGACGTGAGTAAAGATTTTGTAGCGCGGCACAACTGGAGCTGTACTTATTTAAGACAGGATGGAGTAGAGTATAAAAGGATTTTCCTTTAATAAACTCAGTGGCTGGTCAAGTGTTGGCTCTGACAGCGATTCTGAGCACCAGTTGAGGTCTCTGGATTTTTAAACTCTTTGAATGTGTTATTCTCCTACAACGCTTTTAAATCAATAGTAAATGAGTGGTAACGTCTACCCTATTGCACCATGGTGGAAAGAAAAGTTGGAAACCATCCCTTCACCCTTCTAAGAGAAGGCTCCCAGAAGCTTTGCCTACCTGGCCCGTGGGAGACAAACAACACTCAGAGACCCTCAGGGAGAGCTCAGAGTTGGTGAGGTTTGGTCAGATGTCAGCCAGGGCTGGTGGGCAGTGGTTGCTTTAGAGCATTTTCATGCTGCTTGTCTGTGGGCTGAGCACAAGGACACAACCAACCTTTGGCATTATTTGGATAATTCATACCCAGACGCCCATGAATGGGCTCAAGCTGTGACATTCATGGTCTGCCTTGTGATCTCCAGGAGAGGCTGGGTGATGGAGGAAGAGCCCACTGAAGTGCCGTGTTTTGTGAAGCTCAGCTGTGGATGTCTTGGCTCTAAAACTAAACGCTTAAATGGGACAAGGAGGAGACATTTAAGGTTCACTATTCATTGCAAAACAAGCATTGAACTTGTTTAGCAGCCAGTCCCAGGGAGCATGCAGTGCTTTACCCATCTGCAGTGCCATTTAGGACCAGAATGATGACAGTAAGTTACTCAACCCTAAGAATATCGAACATTGTAACCAAGACTCATGTGGAATATCTGATACAGCCCTGGAGTTCTTTAGGGAAGGAAAATAGGCGCTGCCTCCTACCAGACACCTCCCCAAACCTAGACTTTGCAAAGCTCTGTGTTAAAGGGCTGTTTGGAAGCAGGCGAAGAGGCTTTTCTGTGTAATCAAGTGATTATTAGTATAAACCATGTTGTCTAATGATCTGACATCTAAGATGTTGCCCTGTGCCACTTAAGATGCTGTGGTTTGAAAGAGCACCAAGTGGAGCTTGGCTCTCCCTTTCCTTCAGTTTATAGAGTTTTGCTGGGTACCACGTTTCCGTGGGTTTGGGCCGTGCTAGCAGTGAGGGGTGAGAAGCTGGGAGACATTGTAATAACGATGTGAGTGGCTCATCCACCTCCTGTGACAGTTCCCCAGTGACAGAGCAAGAAAAAGGAGGACTTTCTTAATTTCTGTCTGTTCATGGTCAGGGAGGCTTCTACTCATTTGGCAGTTGGCTTGGGTATTAGGAATAAAAGGACCTTTGAAACTTCCCCCCCCCCTTGTTCCTACATCATTTTTACTGCCACGGTACCTGAGCTCCTCAGTGAATTGATAATCATTTCTCCTCAGAGCCTCCCAGGAGGAAAGGAGCTATGGCCGTGGAGAGGCAGTGTGCCCACAATGCAAAAATATCTACCTGTGTACACAGTGACTCCCTCTCTGGTCCCTTCTTTGGCCACAAGTTCCTTTCTGATATCTACTGAAATGGAATTTTCTTTTTCCCCTGTGTTTTAGACCATGGGCTAGTCCAGCCCGGGCCGGACAGCAGAGAAGATGTCTTTGAGGGATATTTTCAAGCTCTGAAGGACATTATGAAACTCTGAGGAATATTTCTGAGCATTTTTCAGGTTTTGAGAAGAAACAATTACTGCTTCCAGACTGATGAGGGCATTTTGATAGGAAATGTTTGCTTTTGAACCTATGAATGAGAAGGTAACCATGAACCAGTCCCAAAACTTTATTTTCCTGAAGAATCAGGGTAACTGTAGTAAGACACAGAAGATTTGGGCTCTCTTCCCTTCTCTGGGGTGACCCTAAAACTTACACCTCTGTCCTGCCTGACCTTGGGTGAAGCTGGCACTTTACCCACTAGGAAACTGTTGCGTGCTGACTTAGTAACCTATCCCCAAACTGAGCATGTTGATAACACGTTTATATACTGAAGGGATGAAGGGAAGGATTTGTTTCATTTCACTTTAAGCCATCCAGCAGCTCTCCATCCTGCCCAAGTCTTCTTCACCAAAAGGGCTGTCAAACACAGACTGCCCAGGGAAGCGGTGGAGTCACCACCCCTGGGGGTATTTAAAAGACGTGTAGATGTGGCACTGAGGGACATGGTTTAGTGGTGGCCTTGGCAGTGCTGTCTTAATGGTTGGACTCTATCTTAAGGTCTTTTATAACCTAAATCGTTCTATGATTCTAAGTCATTGAGGCTACCTCTAACAGGAAAAGGCAACTCCATGGGGCATCCATCCATCCATCCATCCATCCATCCATCCATCCATCCATCCATCATCTGGGACAGGACAGATGAATTATCCTCTACCTGCAATGACAGAGGGGGTTAGAAAGCTAGGTCAGACCAACACCCAACTGTTAGACAGCAGCAGTTAGTGAGGTTGATCCTACGCCGTTCTGAAAATCCCAGTTAGTCAACTTTAACCAGAATCCAGGAGTCCTGCCTCTATTTGACAGCTGCTGCACTTTGATCCTGATTTCTGGGTTATGGTGCCTTGGAGAAAAGGAGTTCACCTTGAAAATCTCTGCCATATGCCAAGGTCAGCTCTCTACGGTTCCTTGCCGATGTTTAGGACGGGGAAGCATGACATAATATACTTGCGAGGACTTTCTGTATCTTCTGCAAAGGCAAAAGCACAGTATAACTTCTGGGAGAAACTGGAGAGCAAGCCCATTCTTCTCCACCCTTTTTCCCCTTCAGCGTACAGCTGCCCTGTGCTGGGTGGGGACCTGATCTCATCCCAGCTCTGCTGTGGCACTGGTGAAAGGCTGCGGTTCCACAGGAACACAGAGATGTGACCACCCTGGCAGCTGCAGCAGATCCCTGATACAGGCAAACCCAGGTCAGAACCAGATTATAATCAGATTTTCAATCTCATCACCACATGATGCTGATGAGGCTGAGAGTTTTGCAAAAAAAAAAAAAAAAAAAAAAGAGTTCTGCAAGGAATAGAAAAAAACCCTCATTGCATGTTTCAGGGTTTAAGAGAGTTTCTAAGTATAGGGATTAACATAGAGGGCTGATACTCCACATCTCTCTTCTGTGGATATCCTGCACCATCCTCAAAAAACACGAGGGTTTTACAGCTCTCAGAGACAGGATATGGGGCAGCTTGGACCTTGGGACTGACCTGGCTTGACATCTCCTTCCATTCTTTCCAGGCTATCAGGAGATGCACTTGATTCATCCACCAACTGTCCCTAAACCATCTGGCCAAGCAGAGGTCAAGAAGGTTCAGCATTTTCTGTGGGGAGAGAAACAGGTGATCCTCCTCAGAGCAGGACGAAAGCATCCAGCCTCTTTCTGTCTCAGCCCCCAAATCAAAAAGACTTCTTGCAGCATTCCCGAGCCTAGTCCCTGCAGCTTTATAGTCATGTATTTGGCATTTAAAACACTGTATTTTACCCTGAACTTTAAACTGTCCTCCTTCTCCTCACTGCTTCTGTCCTTTCCCATCAGCGACAGTTGTAGTCTGTTTGATACAGGCCAGGTTATTGAACCATGACTGTGTAATTATGGTTGGAGCCACAGAGCTATTTTTATGCCCTGCCAGAGATTATTCACTTATCAGGAATGTATATTTAAGTGGCAGGCTCTGAACTGTCCGCCATAAATAGGCAAACCCAGCGCCCTCTGTGTTTTCTTTCAACTCTGTCATCTATCACGCCTTAAATTTCCGCAACCACATCAACGTCTGTGCAGGGCAGGACGAGTCAGGCTGGAGGGGAGCAGCTGGTGACCTCGCTTAAAAAAAATATATAAATAAATAAAGGGAAAGGAAAGAGAACACGTAACAGCACCTTTGCTTGAGTGTGGCAATAGCCTGGACGTGGAAGAAAGGCTGTTGTGCTGCCTGCTAGGGTTAGCTTTCCTTTCAGCATGGTTGTTCCTTGACCCCAGGGTCTCCGTGCTGCTCTGCAGCTCCGCATGGCAGCTTCTCCCCGTCAGTAGCCAAGGGGTGGCACGAGGACTTTAGTGCTGGGACAGACAGGGCAGGAGCTGGTTGCACCCGTTGCAGAGTATCTCCCTCTGCCAGCCCTAAAAAGATAAAAGGTGATAAGGAAAAAAAAAAAAAATGCTTTTGAACAGCATTGAGAAGGTTTATCCAGTTTTAATGTCTGCTGCCCACCTGGAGTGCTGGCTCCTTCTTCTAAATACAGGTGAGGTGTCACCAAGAGCAGACATGCCTCCTGGAGGAGTGCTCTTCAGGTGCTCAGAATTTCCCGTAACTAATGGCCACCCTGTGTCACTCCTCCCAGGGCGTTTCTGCTGGTTTGCAGGTGGCAGCACAGATCTCTCCCACCGGCATTTCCCGGGCTTGATTCCTGTACAGTGGCACAAAATCTCAGGAGAGGGGTTGGTGTCCTTCATCCCACCAACCTGTTATTTTTTTGGATTGTTTTGATGGGGAGAAGAGACCTTTTATTTTTTTTTTTTTTTTTTTTTTTTTGCCAATCTGGCAGGGAGCAGAGGACATGAGAAAGAGTTTTTGTTTGGTTGGTTGTTTTTTTTTCTGCAGCATTAACAAAACTCTGGTATGTTACAGCAGAGGTGAACATCACTTTCTAGGAGCAGATACCAGGTGGCACCTGCCAGCCTGGATGGAGCTCTTACCTCTCCTCAGAGCATGCCGTGTACCCTGGAGCACGTGGGTCTTAACCTTTGGATTAACTGACCCCACTGGGCCCGGCCAGCGTCCTCGTATCTCCAGTGCTGCTTGGGGACATATTTCTGTGTAGGATGTTCAGTACTTTGAGATGGAAACCTTGCCCGTCTTCATTCCCTTTGGACAGTATCTGATTAGCAAGTTATATGCATTTTGGGGCTCTTCTTCAGGTCCCTGGGTACGACAGGAATTTGGTATGCACATGAAATGCCAATTATTCTCAATTCTTCGTGTTATTATTCAATTATTCTCAGGTGCGTGCTGCTGTCTGTGACCCAAATGAAAGGCTTGGGCAGCAGTTGTATCTGGGGAAGTTTCCTTGAAAGAACAGCGATGTAGAGTTTAGCAGAATCACTTCAAAAAAACCCCAAATCTAAACATTGATAATATCTAACAGTGCATCTAGGAATGCTTAGACACGCCGAGGGATGTGGCAGGAGTAAGGAAAGTCTCCTCGCTTTACCATCTCGGATACTCAGATGCAGCAATCCAGACCGTTGCTTCAACCTGCAGATTTACTCAAGCTGATAAAATATGCTTCCTGCCGTCTTTTGCGTAGCACATCGCGTCCCTCCTGACTCTTTCTCAGAATTTCTGGCTGCACATTCCTTGGACTCGCTGCTCAGTCCCCTTTTAGAACAGCTGATACTGTACAGTAACTCTGGTATTCCTTCCCTTCCAGACTTCTCCAAGTGCCAGCAGAACTTGCGGTTTTATGCAGACCGTTGTGACTTTGTTGTTTCTTTGAAAAAAGAGGACAAAAAAAAAAAAAAAAAAAAAAAAAGACTGGCTGTATCATCGCTGAGCTAACTTCCCTATTTCTGATAACGGATTTCTCGATGCTGGTAGCACTGCGCGTTCCTGTGATTCTTCCTGCGGCTTTGCATTTTGGCACTGCGCGAGAGAGGGATTGCTGGGGAGATTTTCCTTGTGTTTTCCCTGCTGATTTTCCCCAAGGAGCAGTAAGGTCAAACTCTGAAGTCTCAATAAAGCAGACGTCAGAGGTGTGAATTTGGGATCCGTTTCAGTTGCTGCAGCACAGCCATTTCGATGTTATGATGAAATTTCTGGCATCTGGCAGCGAAGGCGGGTGGTTTCCTTCCGCGGTGAGGACACCTCGCTGCTCACGGAGAAGCTGAGCTCCTCTCTCATTTGTCTGCCGCTGTATTATCTGTATAAGCTCTGCTTTGTGGCTTTGCTCTTTCCCATTCTGCACACTGAGCATCTCCTGGTGGTGCCATCTCTAGTTTTCATCCCACCGTTTGGGTTGGTTTTGCCAGGCTGTGCAATCTTTTCTGTTGTGCAAGGTCCCATCCGGACAGCAGTCCCAGGATACCTCCCTGTTTTCTGTCTCTGTTCTCATTAAGGCCTGAGATGTGAAATACCCTTTTCTAATCTGGCAGTTTTATTGGAGTTACATGCATTCACCTTGGATTCTCTCCAAAACATCTCTTTTTGGAGATATTTCTAAGCTAATACTGTTGTTCTGTGTTGTTTGGCTACTTTCCTATGCTTTTAAGTTGCACACCCTGCCTCTCAGAAAGACACTATCAGGATTTTGTCACGGCCTTTTCAACTGATGTCATGGTACCGATGGGGATTTCTGACACTTATCAGTCCCACGAGTATTGCACGCTTTTTTTCCTGGAAGGGTCTCTTGTCCCTTTTGAAGCAGAATTGGCACATTTTCTTCACACCAAATTCCAAAGCAAATGCTGAAAACAATTAACTTGTTGCTGCCTTTCCTGACCTGGAGATGCTGATGTGCAGATGGAGAATGAAGTTTCATCTAAGTTTAACCAAACTGGATATAAATTAATCTAATTTCAGCCAGGTTTCTAGTCTAGGCCACTCACTTTGTGTCTGTCTGTGGTCAGTAGAAAGAAGTTGATACTTACAGAAGGTGCTTCTTCCCATCTGAAGGCAGCTGTGTCAGAGAGGTGGATGAGGCTGTCTGCAGCTTCATCGCTCCCCATTGCCTCTCTTTAAATGCTTAGTTAAGATTAAGTGCCAAGGTATCATTCTGCATGCAGATTAAGAGACCAAAATTAAAGACTTCTCACGTAAGCAAGCTGTCCAAACACCTGCTATAGGCAGTGGCGATCTCATCAGTCCAGACCACTGGCAGTAATCAGTGGCTAAACATAAATTGCCAGTTGAGATACCCCGGGAAATCCTTCCCTGCCTGTAGCAGCTGCTGCAGAAACGCCATAATCTCTTATTGGTCCCGTGTTGCAACTGTCAACCCTGTACGGATGTCTTAAATATACCAGAAAATCTCAACCACCACTAAGACATCTGCATTCAGGCAAACGCATCGTACCGTTGGTTTTCATTGACCAGAAAGGGAGGTCAAATATCCTGCTCACCTGTGGACACGTGTTATAAATTTGAGTGTCTCAGTCTGCAGGTCAAAACCATCCCTGGCTTTCAGCCGAACAAGTAAATAAAAAGGTGAGATCACTCTGCTGCATACAAGGAAGCAAGAACGTAGGAGCAAGGGAAGTGATAGATCTGTAACTCTACCCTGGTAGGTGGGTAGAGGGATCCTGGGCCCCATGTTCTGCCTTTGATCTCTGGAATGCTCACAGGCTTGTACACATCTCCTCTGCAGAGTGCCCTTACTTTATTGTGGCAGAGATGGGAATTTTTCTAAGAGATGGAAACAGTTAACAGATCCCACTAAAATCCTAGATACGTAGGACACTGGTTTTGGTTCAAACCCTACAAGAGTGTGTTATTTTTACAAATGATTTACATTAATTCCTCCTGCTTCCTGGGATAACAAATATTCTTTCATAACGAACTGTGCACCAGTTCCGACCCAGGCCTGGACAGATCAGGTTTATATTTTACATTTTTACAGCATGAAGAGCGCCGTAGTCCAGACAAGGCAGAGCAGCCCCTTCACTTTCATGTGCAGTAGAATTAGAAGCCAGGTTGTATGTTATTTTCCTTGGCTGACGCCCTGAAATAGGTTGAAACATTTCTTCTTTCCTGCAGAGATGAAGGGAATCATTTGTGATGGAGAAGAAGCAGCCGCGCATCTGCCCAAGGGGAGGGGAAGGTTGTGACTGCAGCGCCATTCCCTCTGCCCTTCTGCCCCCCCTCTTTGCAGAAGATGTGTCGATCTCTTAAGTGCTGTGTTAATATGAAGAGCAGCTGGTATCTGAAGTGGCACATGGCTTGGCAGGACCACATCTGTATCCCAGCACGTCCAGCCACCGCTGGGAGGAATTCAAAGGGAGCTGGCACCAACATGAAGGACCATGGAAATCCCATTCTTGTGTGGTCTGGATTTCGGGTCGTGTCTCTCTTGCAAGGGGAATTTCACCCTGTCTGACCAATCCTTCTCCTGCCACATGCTTCCAGCATCTCAAGATGTTTTGCAGAGGATGGAGCCTCCAGGTTTATCATGAGAGATAGTGAGAAAGGGGCTGTAGCTGGTCCTGTGTCTCCCAGGAAGGAATATTTAGGAGCTCTCGTTCTGCCTGTGCAGATTCCCTCTTCTCTTTTTGCACCCAGACAGCACTTCCTCTGAAACCAGACCACTGGAAGCTGCCCTAAATTTTACCAGATGATCACTTCTTGAAAGCCTAACTGTGATTGTATGTCTTGAGCAAGATCCAGGAGATTTTGTGAGACGGAAGGGTCCAGTTGATGACATAACAGCAACTACAGCTCTTTTCCCCCCCTATTAAAATAAAATAGCAGTTTTGCAGGATTTTTCTCAAGCTCATGACTGCTTCCTAGCGAACAAAGATTTTTTTTCCTCTTGACAAATAGCAGGGTGACCTAGTGACAGGTGAAGTGACTGAGGAGGTAACATCCAGACCCTCTTTAACGTATGATGTCTTTAACCAGCACTGTCAAAACCTTCTCCTCCGAAACATACATCCACTCACTTAAGAAAATAGTGGGGCCATGGGAACAATAAAGCCTCTGTTGCCCAAATGCATTTATGTTGGCTCACTCTAAGCTTGAGCACTGACACTGAGAGGAGTACATAATTTTTTTCTTTCTTCTGTTCCTAAAACATACAGTCTTTTCCCATTGGAGTTACAGGAAAGAGCCCTATTAGCACAGGACTAAGATTTTGTTTAGAGGCCTCCAGGCAGCATGGCAAAATCCAGGAGAATTTGGAACCTGCCTACACAACTTGTCCTCTGTCTGCCAGTCCTCTCCATTGACAGAGCATTAAGAAATACCTGTGCTTGTCCTTGTCCCTGCCACTGATTAATTTTGGCTCACGTGGCTATGCCTCAGCTTCCTTTCTCATAAGATGTAATTGTCCCCCTTGCTATGTCCTTTATTTCTGATAGAACTGGTGCTCTACCAATGACATATTTGCGTGGAGCTCAGGAGCTTTTGCTGCTGATGGACATTTCAAACCATCTGCTTTGCCTGCCAGAAGAGGACAAAGATGCATTAAATGTCTCATAATTATTTGGAAAGACTTAGATGAAAAGACACATTTTTCAGTAACTGAAGGTTGCTGAAAACTGACATATGCTGGTTTGGTTTTTTTCATTGTATCAATGGGAAACAGGAAATTTTTCTGCTTTCCTTTGAAAAATTACTTCCATCAAAGGAGAAACAAAATATTTTTTTTTTCATATCTCTTTTTCATTAATATCAGTAGGCAGATAGAAATATTTCACACGGAAGCAAAAGGCGGTGTTACAGAATCAATGTTAACTGTGTCTAGAGTTGAAAGATCAGATGAAGGTCTGGAATGTCTTCATCTCACAGCTCATGAGATCTCTGAATAAGAAGAGATCTATGAAAGAAAGAAAGTTCCCCCAAAAACTGGGCCAAGTTTTGATTCATTTGCAGATGAGCCATGTCTCAACGAGGGAAAAAAAAAAAAAAAAAAAAACCAAGCAAAAAAAAGAAAAAAGACACATTAATCTCACGGGGATATCATAAAAATGTCACGCCTGAGTTGTGTCAACTAGCAAAAGTGTTTCTGGCAGTTCCAGCAACACAAGTGTGTGCTGGAAGAGCGTTTTCAGTTCTCAGATTTATCATTTTGCCGCAAACACGCAGTATGACAGAGGCTATATTAGATGTTATTTTATTTCACTGAAACAAAGTGCTCTTAAAAAACCCTGTTTATTTGACAACACAAATAGTGCTTGGAAAATGTTTGTCCTTAAAGTCAGAAAATAAACAAACGCTCAAAAAACAATAGTTTAAATTTTGAATTTCAACAGTCTTGTTTTGAACTAAGACTTGAGTTTGATGTGTGTTGGTTCTGACTGGTTTGTTCTGGTGACCAAACATTTGTTTTTGTTTTTGTGATGTTCAGGTCAGACCTAACTGTGCTGAGCCGCAAGATCCATGAAATGTCTGTCCAGGCTGTTAGCTTGGTTATACCACAGTCCCAAAGCTACATATGTATTAATAAATAAAATCATTTTGGTCCTCTGGTTCCAATGTGAAGTTGCTTAGCTGGGGTTATGTCCTCATGGCTAAACTCTTGTTCCTCCAAAGATGGTGGCCTCATCCATCCCATCAAGCCCTGGACCGGGCTGCCCAGGGAAGTGGTGGAGTCACCACCCCTGGGGGTATTTAAAGGACGTGTAGATGTGGTGATTGGGGACATGGGTTAGTGGTGGCCTTGGCAGCGTTGGGTTAACGGTTGGACTCGGTGATCTTAAAGGTCCTTTCTGACCTAAATGAGTCTGTGATTCTGCATGTTAAAAATGAGCTTTACTATCCTCTTAGCTGTGCATGGGAATGCCTGGAAAAGTGCTGGTGGCCAGAGAGCACCAAAAAAAAAAATATTTCTGGAGGCTCATGCGCCCGTTCACAAGACTGTACCTTGGTTACACCTTGCTTCCTAATATAGGCTTAACCAGGTAGTCTGACATCTGCGCAGGGAAGAGATGTTCAGGCATAATCTGTCCACGTACAGGAGGACTCAGAATCACCATTTTTTTCTGAGCGTGGTCAGTCTCTGTCTCTCCTAAGAGCTTGGACTCGCTCCAGACACAAGTGTGTCCACGCGTGTGAGCCATGCAGAAGCCAAAGGAGCGTGGACGTGGGAAGGGGTGCAGAGACATTCCGTGAGGTCATGGGCACAGACGATTTGCCTTTCTGGGAAGAGGCAGCAGTGCACAAGGCCAGGCAGCCCAGCTAGGCAGGGAGTTATCCCTGCGGCAAGGAAGCTTGGCAGCCGTTTCATGGAAGGTGGCAGATCTGCAAATGAATTCACCCCAGCACGACTCTTATCTCAGTCAACGCAAAATAACCCTTCTGAGGTCAACTGAGTAACATCTGGGATGAATTTGGCTTACTGGAGCTGTCTGTATCAAAAATAAGCAAACAAACAAACGTGCCAATTAACCCAGCTCCCCCCCTCAACAGAAGTATGTGTTGCAGGGTTAACTTTATGGGTTATTTTATTTAAGGCTAGAAGATCAGCTTGCTAACCCCAAGCAGAGGCTGGTTCTGTATTTATGATCCAAGCCAGGAAGAAGACGATTGGCTTTGATTCCTCCTGATCCCCGTCCAGAAGAAGTCGTGTCTTAGTTTATTAAGATTTAAGGGTCCAGGCTTGACTGCTAGCCCGGACTCAGGAGTTTCCCTTAGAGATCCTTTATGTGCGCTCATTTTCACATATAGTTAATAAAGAGCCGTCCCCATATTTTATGGCGACTGCCCTTGATTTTATGAACAGGAGAGAAAAACATCAGAGGCTGCCTGGAACACGCTAAAATAATTTAATCTAAATTACAGCTCATGGTTCTTTTTTGCTTTAGATTTCATGGGATGACGAATTGGATATCACTTCCTCACCAGGACTTCTCCCCCCGCCAACAGCTCCTTATCTTCATCTCTTCATTGAAACTTCATCCTGGTCTAAACATCTTTCCCTTCTAACAGGTCTTTTCTCCATTAAGTGATTTATTTAGGATTGGAAACAGCATGCACAGAGAACTCTATCCACAAAATAATGTGTTATTTTCCATGCTGTCTTCCCTGCATCGTTATCTATCTGGATGAGAGAGCGTGTGCTACGTCAGTGCAACATAAAACTGTTCTTCCAAAGTGGATTTCCCACAAACACACAACACACATGTGTGATGTGCACGATGAAGAAATTCTACTATTTTGATGGGAGATAGAAACAACGGTATTCTGACCAAAAAAAAGGTTTTCCTCTAAGAGATGTTTCCAGCTCAGTTATAAAGCATAAGGAAGTTAAAAGAAGCATCCAAATATTGGTTATCCGTCTAAATTGAATATACAGACGTTCTTGTTTGGTTAAAATGAACTGGACAGTGATAGAAGGGATAAAAGGAAAGTCATATAAAATATGAAAAAGTTAAAATGATTCTTTTTTTTTTTTTCCCCTGCAAGCAATATTTTCCCCCATGAAATGTAAAACGAAAAGAAGCAGGATTTATAATTCAGATTGAATTATTTTAACATATCCCAGTCCACTGAATTTAAAAGATCTTAGATAAATTAGGGAGGAGAACTCCATCCATGGTTATTAAGCATGATAGTCCAGATGTAAATTTAATCTTACTAAATTCCAATATTGTTGACTCCCAGAGCCTGGGGTAGTGCAATCCCGGAGGACGGCTCTAATCTCACTTTTTTCTTTAGACACTTTTCCTAGGTATCTGGTGCTGGTCACTGTCAGAAACGGGGAAAGACCTTTAGTTTGACTCGGTGCGGCTGTTCTCATGGTCTCAAACTGATCCCGTAGCTGTATGCGATGCAACCTCAGCAGAACTGCTGCACACACTGAGAAAAACAGGCATTTTTCTTGCATCAGTTGTTTTAGATTAACAATTATGCAAGGCTTGGAGGAAGAGGTAATGCTTTTATTGAAGCTAATCATGTATTTTGAAAAATAATAAAAAACCAACCCCAACAGGCCAGCTTTCACACACAAGCTCTTTTTCAGTTTTGAAATAAAAGCAGCACAGTGAAAGTTTCAGAACAATCGCTCGTGGTTGAGTTGATCAGGTTAATCAGAGCATCTAAGAGCGAAAATATCTGGTACTTGTAGCAAAAAAAAAAAAGAGTGTTAGGAAGGTGAAATATATCTATAAAAAGATAGGTTAGTTATGGAGGGGAAACATAAAAAACCTGTAAATCTATATTTGAATCCATTCCTTTCACACCGTTTTTACTGGCTGAACAATCATTTTTAATAACAGGTTTTAAAACGTCTCCCTCTAACCCAGATTATTACTAAAACTTTTTGGAAAAATCAAATTTCCTTCCCAGGGGAAATGCCAGCATTTCTACTTCTGTTTTTATTCCAAATTGGAACACAGAAGTGAAAATCTGAAACTTCTTGTGAAACGGCATTTCCAAAAAAACTCTAGTTGGAAATACTAAAATATTTCTTGTCAATAGCATCGACTCATTGCATTTCAGCATCGCAGGATCATTTTGATTTGATAGCATGTGATTGCTTCATTTTGACAACGCTGAAGTTTTCATTTCAACAAGGCAGAAATGCTTTACGTCAAAATAGCACCACGCTATGAAATATTAAAGCTGTTACTGTATATAATTTCTAAAAGTCAAAACAAAACTGTACAAAGCAGCGATGTCTACACACAGTGGGCTTTGCCTGATCAGATAAAGTGCGTTGGCAATCCTAAAGAAAAGGAGAAAGTTGAAATGGCAAATCCAAAGTTGCAATGACGGGGTAGGTGGGGGGGGTCTGTTTTGGACAATTTTTGTTAAGAATTTCATGGAAATAGAGCTACACCCACAAAATATTTGGGTTTCATTGACGCAGCGTTTGCCAATGGAAAATTGTCGCATCCAAAATTTTCCGCCAGGCCTGCTCAGAACGTGCCTTGGCCCCGCAGCGCTGGTAGGCAAGAAGCCAGGTTTAAGAAACCTGGGGCCTGATCCTGGCCTCATGTAGAAGTCCAACGGGGACGTAAGAACGAAGTGTAATTAATATTGAACCACTTGGTCAGCCAAACCGTGCCAAAAAGCACAAAGTTAACAGAGGCTGTTCCTCGCAAGTGTTCACCGTGGAGCAGAGCTGTGAAGCTGCGGTTGGGAAGGAACCACCTGGCGAACGTGGTCACGGTGGGTGTTGGCCCATGGCACAGGCTGGGGCAGGGTTTGCGCAAGAATGAGCAAAATAACAGCTTTAGGCAATGTTAGGGTGCGTGGGTAAAGCGTTGGTCTGAGGGGCTGCTTGGAGTGGTGGATGTTTAGCCCTTAGCAGAGCTCTACCCTACATGCTTGAGGTCTAAATCCAACTTTTTTCCTTTGGAGATTAAGAATGGGTTGCAAAACATTTAGCAGTGTATGAGCCCGGAGAGGTTAATAGACACGTGAGATGGCAGAGCAACCACCTCCAACCCCCACCCTGGCTCTGATGACTTGTAAGTAGACAGACAGGTTTCCTGCAGTTCCCAAGATGCTTTGGAAGGGAGAAGGAGCAGGGGCAGAGCATGGGACAAGCCATTTCCATGAGCTTTCTCCACTTATTCCCACGCGGAAGGGCCGGTTTGGCTGGGGAGGTGTGACATTATTCTCACACCCCACAGTCTGTGGTTCTGATGTCCCATGTCTTCACACGTGGCAGCAGCCAAGCTGTCCTCGGGGCAGGGAGGGGAGCAAGCTACAGCCCCTCCAGTGGAGGCGAAACACTTGTTCCAGGAGAAACATCGGAGCAATTCCACCAAAAAAACAGCCAGCCAGCCCCGCTTGAAGCCGACAGATCTGCAGGCGAGGCTGAAAACCAGAGTCTCTCTGTCTGCTCCGTTCCTGGAGCCCCCATGAGCCAACACCACGGAGCCGTTCCCAGCAGGCTCCCTCTTCCTCTTAAACCACATCACAGGACAGCCGGGCTGGCGAGGCCCAGAAAAGAGCACCCGCTCAGCTGTCCTGGGGTGCAATTAGTTGCTTCTAAGTAATTGCAAATGGCATGGCCCTGCTTGTGTCCTGAACCTGGCTCACGGGCTTTGGGAAGAGCAGCCCGGTTGGCGCGTGCACCAAAGAGCTCCATGTCCAGTGCACAGATTGTACCTTCTCCGCAGCATGGGCTGGGTGGAGATCAGTGCTGGCCAAAGTCCAAAAAATACCTGGGGAGGAAGCACGAGGTGCCACAAACTCTGCTCTCGGCATCTCTCTCCAAGGAAACTGTGTTCTTGGCAACTTTGGGGTGCACCATCCATCCCCCTCAAGAGCCACTCTGCAGTTGAGGAGACCAGTCATCCCAGTTGCCCAGAGCCTTTCAAAGCCAAGCGGAAGCTCCCAAGGCCAGCACTGTGCTGGGTTTACATTTCTTCGAGGGCCTAATAAGTCTTCCTTCCCTCCCTCCATCCCTGGAGAGATGGCTGTTTGGATTGTTACTGTCCTTAATTGTTGATGATATATGAGAGCACATTGCAAAGGTTTGTTATTCTTGGAAGAGCCGTGAAGGGGACCTTTCCAGCAATGTGTCAGGGCTTAGTGCGCAGAGCTGTGCGGCTTTGGGCCCTTTTTCAGAGACAGAGCTATATTTCAGCTGGAGGCCCTTTAGGATGATAGGATGTGTCTGCTGGAAGTACCAGAGAGTGGTCGCTTGTATTCCACAGGGAGGAATGGCTTTTTTAATGCCTCAGAGATGGATACACAGGCATCTGTATTTTGCAGATACTATGGGGCAGTGAAATTACGGCTATAGGTAGCAACAGGTGCAAGTCCTCCATCCTCATCTTCCCTTCCCCATCTGCCTTTCTCCTAGAATGGGGGTACAGCTACAGGCAGGATGAGAATACCTCCCTTCTTCCTTCTGGGAGGCATTATCTTCTAGCAGACTATTTTTGCAGCTCCTGAAGAACAGCTTCTTCTGCCGTAGCTCTAAGCAAAGGTTCAGAGATACATTTAAAACAGCAGTTGGTCCCACGTCCTTCTACTTTTCCATATATGCTACAGGAAGGCAGCCTGGGCAGCGCTTTCAGCGTATAAAAACTGCGGTGTTTTCTGCGTTTTTGACTATTTTACACTGGGGATGGATGGTATTAAATCATATCTGTTCCAAAGACCGTCTGGACACAAATAGACAGTGTATGCGTTTGCGTTTGTGTAGATCTGGGCTGGTAAATACACAGTGAAAACAGATAATGTGTGTAAAGGAATGAGTGACTACAGAGATAAATGGGTAGCTGAGAATACGTGAGAAAGGATGACAGAAGCGGAGTGTGTAAATGCCTAGAGGAATGCTTTGTTATTTAGGCTCCAGTTTATAATATGTTATAAATAATGCCTTTGTTTTACTGGATTTTGGAAGGATGAGGAGCAGCTAATTCAGAGTTTTCTGAAGGGTGGGAACGTTTGAAGCAAATATCCCCTTTGAGACCATTATGGCCAAAAGTGACTTTATCTGTCGAGAACAGCGTGGCAGGGCACTTTAAGGAGCTGAGCTACTTAAATAGCTCTTGGAGCCAGGTTCTCAGTTGCATCCCCGTGATGCAGCCTCTTCTCACAATGTCTGTCACTCCCTGGATGCAATATAGACATCTCAGCACTGCTGAAAACCAAGGGTTTGGGGATGATTAATAACTAACAGATTTTTTTCCACCAGGGGAAAAAAACAAAACAACTCACAACAATTAGGATGGGTTTCCAGCCTGTGGGCGTTTGCTGGGCCTGATGATCAGAAGTGTAAACAATACTAAAATAATGTCCCACTGCCCCCCGGGGCTTTCTGTGGAACAGAGTGTCCAATTTGCCTGCATTTCAGGGTAGGGAAGGGGCGGTGCTGTTCCTCATGGTGAGGACAAACATGGGTGGAAAATAACAAGGGGAACCATATTAGGAAAAAAAGGCCATAAGAAGAAAAAGAAATGCGAACTAGAAAGTGGTCAGATGAGGGGGAAAAAAGTGGCTTTTTGCCTCCAGCGCCACTTCTAGAGGAGCAGGATTGTCTTTGCCCAGCAGCACACTGGGCAGCGCTTGCCCCAGTCCTGTCCAAAGCATCGTGAAACTGGTGATCTCAAAGACAAGTGTCAGTGGCTTGTCACTGCCAAGGTCCCGCCCTGCTTGTGCCTGGCACGAGAAGGTCTTGCCCTGTTTGTTACATCCTTCACAAACGGGATTTGCATCTCTGAGGTTAGACAGACCCACTGCTCCTCCTAGCACTGGGCTCTGCGTTGAGCGTGGGGCTGAGGGACTCCCTGCCTAGTGCCAAATTCACCCACGAGATGAGAAGGTCTTAACTCTCCAGAAGGAATGGCAGCTACCTGTGAGGTGAAAGCATCCGGGAGACTGGAGGTGGCTCACCCTCCACAAGCTTTCTGCTGCGCCGTGTACACATGCCAGCAACATAAGGGAAGTGGGAGCTTTGGAAAGATTAAACTGGTTTATATTTACCTGAGTGCACAAAGATTTTCTGTATATAGCAGACTGTAGAGAGGGGAAACACGTAACCCTGAAAAAAACTAATTGGTCAGTGTTTTGTTGATTAATCAACCCAGTCGAGACAGTTCCCTGGATCTGCAAAAGGGCACTTAAGTGGGTTGAACACAACGTCTCCAGTGGGCCACCAAGCTCAGGAATGAGACATCGGTTGTTTAGATGGGGAAGAGATCAGGGAAAATGTGCAAATAAAAAAACCTGAGCTAATCCTGTTTGAGGGCTTATACCTTGGAGAAAAGCCGGTGTGGGCGTCTGTCTTTGGAAACTCAATATGTTCATTCCAGCTTTCACAAACATACTCGAATACTCTAGAACTTAAGTCACGTCTGTTAACCTACCTACCTGTATATTGTTTTATCTTAGTTGCATCTATGACTATTTTCAGTCCCAATATTACTAAGTCAGTTTTAAACTGCTGATCCCTAACGCTCTTCTGTTTTACCAGTCGGATGGTCAAGAGCAAACCATTGACTTCAGCAAAGCAAGTGTGGTAGGATGGTAACGTGGAAACCCTGAGGACTCGTAGAATAGTTTACCTCAGAGAATCCTGTGGTGCAAGGGCCAGTTCTGCAGAGTCACGTGGCTGTGGACCTCATGGCCGTGCCATCTTTGTTTGCAGGGAATACTTTGGACTATTTTTAATCAGATCCTGGGGCTTCGGTGCCCGTCAGTCAGAGCACATGAGGTCTGCTCTGATAGCATGTGGTCTGGGATAGTTTCACCCAAAAGTAATCCAATTTGTGCACTCTGAGATTTCCTTGTGATATAAATCAAAGCCTGGGAAGTGAGGAGGTCTGGGAGATGCACTTCAGAAGTGTACTCCCCAACGTAACGGCACCCTAAATGTCTCGAGCGTTGGCTGACCTCCAGCATGGTGGGGGTCACTGTCGGTAGCTGGCAGGAGACCACTGTGCCCTTCAGCTGGGGCCGCTGAGGCTGCTGATCTCTGCTCTGGTGGTGATGGGCTCAGGTACCAATGGCAAGGATGGGGGAGGGAAGGTGCCTGGAACTTGGATGCCCGTGGATGGATTGGAGTGCGCCAGGGAAGCCCATCAAATGTTAAGCAGGGCATTGCGTGCCTGAGATAGGGAGGACCTGACCTTGATCCTGGTGAGGTCTTGGGTCAGGTTTTCTGCTCTGGAGGTCACAGTTACCAACTGAGACAATGGTGTCCCTCTCGGGGAAGCTGCCCTCCAGAGCAATCTCCACTTTATCTACAGGTAGCAGCGCCAGGACTCACTCCATCTGACTTCAGCTCTCTGGGGATCTATGAACTAGAAATGCCACCCTTTGGAGATGACTCTTTCTTACTAGTAGGCCCAGACAAATGGCTCAGACAAGATGCCCACCCTGTCAGCCACCACGGTCTATAAGGTGGGTCTTTCTTTATGAGCCAGATTCATGCTCGCCCTCACTAAGTATACAGTAAAATTACATATTTCCAGGAACAACGGCAATTGAGCAGGATTAGACTTAGGTAAACAGCTAGAAAAAATGGAAAGATGAACTCTTCCATTGTATTCCTGTCTGGGCTTTGGCAAACAACCAAATAAACAAGAACCTGGATGGTGTTTATTTAACCTCCTGGGTCTGTAGGTTTTCATTCCTGGTGAAATTGCCAGGATTTTCAGCTTCCAGCTGGTCCAGGAATGCCCAGGAGAGAAGAGGGTTCTTCCGTGGGTGGGTTTTTTTTTGTGTGTGTTGAGTTTCATTTTTTGTTTTTATTCTCCAAAATTTTGGCACATATGCTCTCAATGTTGTCCTCAACTGGAAAGAGTTGAAGCACAAGGAAAATATTATTGAGCAGAAAAAGGTTATTCAAACTTTTTCAGACCTCAAATAAGGTTCGGCATGGGTTCACTTCATGTTATATGCAAGTTTGGCAGAAAGATGCTTCTTTTGTAATAAAAAACCTGAGCTCTTCTGGACAAATTCTCCTCATGAAGGGGTTGGACCTGGTTCACAAAGGTATTGATTGTTGTCAGATTGGTGACTGGCTTCTCAACCTTCAGGAACTTTTCTGGTTCTTGGAGACTACTCCATGGCTGAAGAGTCAACAAGGCAAGAGTCAACAGAGGCTTAGTCATCTGCACGGAGAGAGTCACCAAGATTTAAAGTACCAATTGAGACAGGCAACAGTTTAGGTAGAAAACAGATTCCTTTTTAACATGAAGCATGGCACTGACATCTGACTGAAATTGAGAGAGAAGGAAGAAGGAATAAATGGGAAAGTTCTCCATAAACAGGTGAAACTATGATTTTTGTGTGAGGCGTTCTCATAGCTGCCTTTAAAGTGCCCGGTCAGGACATATCTGCAAGCAGATGAATCTCAGATCTGATCCAACAGGGAACACGGTGATCTTCTTCCTATGACAGATAATCAGGCACATCCTGGACCAAAATAAGTTATTTTTGTCCATATTTTATTGAAAGGTTTCTTTTTCTTTTTTTTTTTTTTTTTTTTTTAATCAGTGGATTCCAAAAGTTCGTGGTATTTTTAAAATAAAATTCCAGACTTAGAAAGAAACTGATTCTTCCAGTGTTTTGGGTTTTTTTTCTATATTCCAGCTCAAAGATATTCCAGTGGCAATCTTCATCTACTGCTTCTCCTTTCCCCTGCTTCATGTTAAGTTTCCTTAATGTTAGCTATTTCCAACAAATCCAGGAGGCATCTAAAGCATTTGTATGTTCACAGCTCCACTTCTCAGAACCCTTTTTTTTTTTTTTTTTTTTCTTACCTTGTAAAAGTTTTCCTGATACTGCAATTTATATTTTTCTCTGCTACACCCTATGTCTGTTTGGCTCACCCAAGCCCTTTGCTCCTTCTTCTGTTCCCCAAAGGTTTCAGTGCTCTGCTCCTTACTCTCTCTTTTCTCACTTGACTTAGAGGCACCGTCATGAAAATAAAATACTGCTGCATTTCCAAAAGTTAAAAAAACCCAACCCAACCTAACAACCCAAGAAGCAAACTCCAGTTAAAATGTATTTTTTCTAGTATGTTGTGTATGTTTTACCTGTAGGCTTTCCATGGAAGAAAATGAATAAGACAACTTCTGACCAAAGCCTAAATTGAAAGTAAGAATTACTGTTTTGCCTGGGAATAGAACATTATTCTCTCTATTTGGGCCAGGACTAGGCTGGTCTGCTGCTGTTTGCCAGCAAAAACTATTCCCAGCGATGATCTTATTTTTTTGCACTGGTAAGCAGTAATATTCTTTTGCCCCATGCCCCAAAACTTCTTTTTGCATGATAGCCAAGGGAGAGCAGTCTTTGCTTGATGTTACAGGTAAGAAAGAGGCACTAAGGGGATCCCAGATTGCTCTGGAGTAGGCCAGGTTAAGTGATCTAGTGGTTCCTTCAGTACTAAAATCTGTGAATCTGAACACGGAAGGGTTATTCCACCTTTTGGGACAGTCAGCACAGGGTTGCGGTGCTCACAAGCCTCTAGTTGCACATTTCCCCCTGAATTTTCTCAAAACTTCTTGTCTTCTGCTTTCTGCTCAGAAATCTCACATAACCTGTGATCTGTAGTTTCCCAGATGTCAGAAAAGTTGGTACTGGAATCAAATTCATACAGTCAGGCTGACTCTTCAGTAAGAAAATGTCTCTTGGATTAGGACATGAGTGAGAATTGGTAAAATTTGCATCTGAAACAAAGCCTAAATCATATTCCTCAATGTTGTTTTTTTCGGTTGGTTTTTTGTTTTGTTTTGTTTTGTTTTTTTTTAATTCCTTTATCCTGATTAGCTGGTAAATTGTATGTCCCTGGAGACATGCTCGCAGTACAAGAAGGAAACAGCTTCAAGAGGTCTCTCAACTGGGTGAATAATGATTTAAGAATGAGAGGGAGAGAGAAAATGAATTACTGGCTTGCTATTTTTCCTACACGCTTTCAGAATTTGGGGAAATTTGCCCCTCAAATGATTCGTGTCCAGCATGTGTCATCGTGCCTTCTCATGAAAATGACTTTTTGAAGCCCTTGGCAAGCGGACACCACCAAGTAAGTGTAAGTGCAAAGGGCTTCTCCAACTCTAATTGCTTGGAGGCCTTGAGTTAGCCAGGATACGGAAGACAGGAAGGCTCCATCAGAAGGAAATATTTCATCCTGTAAAGGGGAGACCGTAAGGAAAACAAAACGCATTTAGCTTATTAAATAAAAGTGTAATTAGCTGGAAGGAAATGTGAAAGGCGTTAAGAACAAAAAAGAAACCCTTTTTCCTGAGGTGGGAAGACCACCAATAGTCACCAAAGTGAAGAGAATTTATGGCAGTGTGGGGGAGAGTCTGTTTGGAGATACTTTAATGGTAATTTTTAGGAAGAATTTACAAGCATACTCTGCTACCGAGTGGAAAAATACATTGGCCACAAAGAAATTGCTGTTTGCCAAGCCTAATGATTCATTTCTGAGTCATAAATAATAGGTCCCTAATGACAAAGGGTATAAGAGTGGTCGTCTCTTGCCAACTATTTATTAGAAAATAGAGCTAAATCATTAGCTGGGAGCTCTCTTACCGGAAAGCTGAAACCACATTTCTCTATGAAAGGTCATAAGCTATTTCCACAAGAATTTAGACAAAACATTATTGCATTTTAAATCTTTCATCTTTAGCACCAAAAAAAAGCAGGGGAAAAAAAAAAAAAAAAAAGCAATCGGTTCACCAGAGAACTCCAATTTGTCATGGGGCATCCCTTGAGATCCAAAAGGGTAAGTAAAGAACAGGGGGAGCTTGGAAACACCGGCAGCAGTGTCTTCTGAGGGAATGGAAATTAATTAGCTTCACCTCCTTTGGAGAACCTCCCCACGCCACTCTCCACGGCCTGCTGGCCTGCTGCAGCTCTGGAGGAAGGCGCAGTTATTGGTACATCAAGAGGAGCCCATTGCCCAGCTTCTGGTCTGTGACCCTGTGGCCAGTGATGGCTGATTGAACCGTTTGCCATCACCATTTGCCATCAATCACCTTACAGGCGTTAGGAATAACGGTGCCCCGAGCTTTGGGGATATGCATCAGCCACGGTTAACGGTGGACTCTTTTAGCATGAATGAATGGAGTCGCTGGCTCAGTGATGTTCCTCAAATAGTAAGCGATAGGCCCCGAGGGAATGGCCTCAAGCTGCCCAGGGCAGGGTCAGGCTGGCTCTGAGGAAGGATTTCTGTGCAGAAGGGGCTGTTGGGCGTTGGAATGGGCTGCCCAGGGCAGGGGGGAGTCCCCGGGATCCCTGGAGGGGTTGAAGAGTCGGGCTGAGCCAGCGCTGAGGGATCTGGGGGAGTTGGGAACGGTCAGGGGGAGGGTCATGGTGGGGCTGGAGGAGCTGCAAGGGCTTTTCCAACCTCCATGATTCTGGGATTCTGTGTGACTACTTAATCCATGCAGACTTCAAAGATTTGGGGGAACATTGTAAGTTAAGCCCACATCAGTGTGTTTTGCCCAAGCAAGGTCTCTCTTCTTGTTGTAGTGGTAAAGGAGAAATGGTGTGAGTAATCCTGCTCCTGAAAGGGAAGGGAAACTGAGACACAGAACGACATGGGTCACCTGTAATGACTTCTCTTGGAGAGGTGGATGCCTGGGGAGCTGAACTGTTTCCCCGTTGCTATGGTGGCAGTCGAACACAGATCTGATCTCCTGCAGAGGACTTGGCTTGGAGTACTGGGTCCAGCTCTGGGGCACCAACAGCAGAAGGACACGGACCTGCTGGAGCGGGGCCAGAGGAGGCCACGGAGATGCTGGGGGGGCTGGAGCCCCCCTGTGGGGACAGGCTGGGAGAGTTGGGGGGTTCAGCTGGAGAAGAGAAGGCTCCGGGGAGACCTTAGAGCGGCCCCCCAGGGCTGAAAGGGGCTGCGGGAACGGGGGGAGGGACTCGTCATCAGGGGGAGGGATAGGACGAGGGGGAACGGGGTTAAACTGACAGAGGGGAGATTTAGATCAGATCTGAGGCAGAAATTGTTCCCTGTGAGGGGGGTGAGGCCCTGGCACAGGCTGCCCAGAGAAGCTGTGGCTGCCCCCTCCCTGGAAGGGTTCAAGGCCAGGTTGGACGGGGCTTTGGGCAACCTGGGCTGGTGGAAGGTGGCCCTGCCCGGGGCAGGGGCGTGGGACTGGATGGGCTTTAAGGTCTCTTCCAACCCAACCCAGTCTGGGATGATTCTATGAAATCCTGGAAGATGGTGGCAGAGACCAGAAGAGCAGCTGTGGAGGGGTTCATCTCACCTCCCTTCAGCAATCCAGGTGAAGCCTGCGGGCACTGTCTGGGCTCCTCTACGGTCAATCTGGAGACACTGCACCCTCAGCAACGAGTCATTTCTCCTACTTTTGATGAATCATGGGCTTCCTACAGGGATTGCTCTCGCTGCTGGCAGCAAAGGGAGCAGAAATGATTAAAACTGGAAACAGGCTATTCCGTACTTATTAGATACCTAAAACTAGTTAAAACAACCTCTGACTCTGTCACATGCTTATCCCTGGGGGAAATATTTCTGCCTGTCACAGCTCCTGAAACCAGGTACAACATCTGACTGAAGAAAGTGCATCTGAAGGCCATGTCTCCCTGACTTTGGAGCGCTCTGTCTCTAGAGGGGTTGATCAGCTGCAACATTTATTTCTTTCCCATACCTCAGTTTTATTATCTGTTACTCAAATAAAGTTAGTCTCGATGTCCACCATTGTAAGAGACAGAACACTTCGCTACGCTTTGTCGGTGACTCCATTTTCAGTTCGTGAGTCCATTGGTGAGTGAAATTTCAATTAAGATGTCAAATAAAACCAAAGTAAGATCCGAGATGTCTGTGAAAGAGCTGAGAAAATTCAGTGCAAAGTCGGCTTTAGCATGGTCTTGCAACACTTTATTTCGGGGAGGGTTTTTTCATAATCACAGTTGCTGGAGTGATGAAATTATGCAAAAATCTCAGGTTTAATTTTCGGACAAAAAAAATGCCTGCTTTTCCTTCTAAATATTTAAAATAATTTGTGCTAATGAAATGTGGAGCCCCAAGTTTCTGAGGAATGCCCTTCCATCAATGCATGTCAGGCATTTGCTGTCTCTGACCTTCTGTGGCACAGAAAAAAACTCTGGGCTTCTTCCTTAGATTAGGCTAATGCCCAAGGCAGCGGGGAAGGTGGGCAGGGAAATAAATGCCTCTTGGTCAGGGGATTTCATTTTCCTCTGCCTTTGTCCCAGCCCCAGAACTGTAGCTCTGAACAAATGCAGTACAATAATACCGATCCATAACGACACACATGTGTAAGTGTGTTCACGTTAAAAAAAAATCTAAAATATAATATTTAATTAATTATAATTCTCTGGGATTTTGGGGGCTTTTTTGTTTTGTTTTTTCCAAGCAGCGATAAGCTTCCAGCGTGAGTGGGCTTTGTTCAGCCCTCTGGTCTGCGCAGTTTGTGCCCTCTTTCTGGAGAGAGGCCCCTTCCTTGGGCACACGCTGCTTGTCTGCCTGGCTCCCTCCTGAGATGGGGTTCAAGGACTCTACAGAAGATAAATAACAGCTTTTCAATGCTCTTCTGTAGGAAAACCTTGCAGAAACTGTGTCACCTGACTGCCTCTTCGCCCGTGACTCAAGCCAAACTCGGTGGTTTTATTTCCAATGCTCACACTACCCATCAGAGGTATCCAAGATGATATCCTAGCCCAGATTTCTGAGGAATGCATCTTGGGGTTAGCAGGGAAGTAACACACCTCTTCTGCCACTAGTTATTCCCGGTAGCTCAATGATATTTGCTTTCTGTGCTGGCCGTGGAAACAATGAGCGAATCAGGTACCTGACCATCCTTGAGATCTGAGGCTGCATTTCGACCAGCGGGGATCTCTTTGAAGCCAACAGCACTAGAAGAAATCATTACTGAGATTAAACAGATCTCAGAAATGTTTGACCCCTGAAGTATCTTGGGAGGATTACGTGGGATCATCCCATGGCTGACCTATCCTGCATTTTCCTTTTCTGAGCACATGCGCTCACAGACACCCCAAACCTGTGGCTTTTCCACCTTGAGAGCAAAGTGCAAACTGCATGGCATAAAATGTAATTGCTGCATTCGAAAACCACAGGAAACCTTGTAAATCTTTGAGGAACATTTCCCCGTTGACTGTGCTGTTTCTTTCTGGTTAGCTCTGATTGTGCTGCACGGAGCTGAGGGATCTGCCAGAGGTTTAATGATCATTCCAAAAGAAAAAAAAGTCAAACATGGCCCTGGTGTTGGGTGTTGCTCTGCTTTCTTCTTTGCAGAAGAAAATGCTCTCTGTCTGCCCTGATAAGCTGACTTGATTCCGCTCAGCACCGAGTCTGCCTTGTGCGATAAGCGCAGCTGGAGCCAAATGCATTTGCCACGGCATTTCGCCGTATGGAGACACTAAACTCCCTGTGAACTCTGAGGTTTTGCCTTTACGGAGCAAAAATCGTAGGGCCATAATTCACTGGGAAGGTAGAAAGTGGAAGCTGGCTAGCATCACGGCGAGGGTTCTGCAGAACATCTGGGCATGGGGAGCAGAAACACGCAGTGAACGTAGTGACCTGCAGCCGGCGGCGGGACCTTCGGGGGAATGTCCCCTCGATAATCAGTAACAAGACACGACGCTTACTGGGCGTTCACTCACCTGCTCTTGGCCACTGTTGGCCATGGGGTACTGGGTTAGGTGCTCTAGCTCAATACAGCCACCCTTTGCTCTGCTCCTGATGCTTGTCTATCCAGATACCCTGAACAAACCCGGTTTACCCATCGGTGCTAATTTGTCTGATGCCTGTGCATCTATCTCTTCACCTTTGCATGCCAGCATGTATTTCTGCTATTTCAGCTCCTATCACATCTCTAGCTACTTCAAAACTTCTCATCATCCTGAGCAAGCTGGCAACCAAAGCTGAACGGCTGCCCGTGAGCAGCAGATCCCTTGTCACGGCTCACGGTGCCACTGTAGAAGGTGAGGGTGAAATACAGCCCAGGATTACTCAGCAGAGAAACGTTTCTTTTAATCTGCAGGCAGATGGAATTAAATGGTTTTAAGGGAAAAGTGTCAGCCTAAGGCCTTGTCTGTGGGTTTCTGCCCCTCAGTTCCCCCTTGTGAAGGTGCCTGATACAGTGAGACAGGCAGAGCCTTGGATCCTTGCTCTCACACTGTGGGTTTGTGGGTGTGTTCTGGCTCCGTTGTCTGGGTGCAAAGCATCTAGCACTGTCTCCTGGGCTGAAGCAGTGATCCCGGCGAGCATGTGCGAAACAGGAGCCCACATCATCCGATCAGATATGTTCTCCTATGGGCGCCAATGAAGCTGGTCAGTACTCTGGTCTGGTCCAACCTACATATCTTACAGATGATGTGGGTGAATGAGCATCTGTCGTCTTCTGTTCCTCTGAGAACCTAACTGGAACACACGTCATCTTCCAGTGCTTTGTCACTGAAGACAATTGATTAAATTGATAAGACCACAAAGCAAAGAACCAAGATCTCTTCCATCGTCTTTCACAGCACGGTGTTTCCTGGGTCTTCCAGGGAATTTTGGAGCAGCAGGCAAAGTGAAAAGGTTTGTTTTACAATGCGGGAAAAAACCAAGGATCTTGTATAACGCTATTGCAGCCCCGGGATAGCTGCAGTCTAATCTCCAGAGGTGATGTGCCCCCGTCCGTCATTGCCACAGGGAAGTGAAAAGGATCTTCCCATACTCAGCATCCTTAAACAATTATATCACATTTATTTAAAGGTTAAACATGATAATTTGGGGAACTATGTTTAGTAGCCCCTATTTTGAAAGTCCTGTCAGATATGTGTCAGGAATATAGGGTTGGAAGGAGCATCTTGGCTCCTGCAGGAAAACCATGTTGTATCATCTCATCCATAACCTTACCATGCGCCAGAAAAGCACTTAAACACATGCTTAATTCCCACATGCGTCAGTGAGACACATGCATGTCCTTTCCTGACTCATGTTCTAGTTAGATATGTGCTTAACTGCTTTTCTGAGCCGGGGCCATAGGTATCCTGGGAGTCCTGCCTTGTCAGAAGCAATGCAGCCAGATCCTACTTCGGGTAATAACACAAGACAGCACGAAACAGCTGCAGCCTCCCCCCAAGACAAAAGCACTGCACTGCTGCACATGGCTCGGCACAGCAGTTTCCCTGACTGCTCTGAGAAGCGGGAGGCTAGACATCCATGTCAAAGCTGGTTAATAATGTGCAAATGATCTTTTCTATGCGTGACCAAGGTTTTTTTCCAAGACCGGAGTGACTTTGTCCCAGATCCTGAGGCAGTGGGAGGGTGGCTGTAGTTTCCATTTGTGGAGAACAGCACAGGCCCAGTTGCCGCTCAGAAAGCTGAACAGACTTTCTAGGCTGACATCATCAAGCAATCTGTAAAATCCAGTGGGGAATGCTCCATAGGAGAGGAGGGAAGGGAAGGGAAGGGAAGGGAAGGGAAGGGGAGGGGAGGGGAGGGGAGGGGAGGGAAGGGAAGGGAAGGGAAGGGAAGGGAAGGGAAGGGAAGGGAAGGGAAGGGAAGGGAAGGGGAGGGGAGGGGAGGGGAGGGGAGGGGAGGGGAGGGGAGGGGAGGAGAGGAGAGGAGAGGAGAGGAGAGGAGAGGAGAGGAGAGGAGAGGAGAGGAGAGGAGAGGAGAGGAGAGGAGAGGAGAGGAGAGGAGAGGAGAAGAGAGGAGAAGAGAAGAGAAGAGAAGAGAAGAGAAGAGAAGAGAAGAGAAGAGAAGAGAAGAGAAGAGAAGAGAAGAAAGGAATTAGAAAAAATAAAATAGAAGATAAAAGGGGAAAACCCAGACAAAAAATGGGGAAAAGAGACTGTAAGAAAAGCATCAGCTCAGCTTCAGATGGCCACCAGACCAACACCACATCTAGTACTGACCTGTCTTGGGTGGGGGCTGACAGTGGATGCTTAAAGAGGGCATGAGACCGGGACAAGCCTGAGTCGTCCTGGTTATAACCTCCCAGCATTCAGCACTCACTACGGGATTGCACTGGGCTCTTGGCCGCTGGCCATGTCCTCCAGGGATGTACCTCACCTCTTCCGACCCCAAGGGCTGACCTAGTGTGGCGTGAGAAAGGCTCCCAACTTCTCATGTGCCCTGAAACCTTTGTGGGAGAAACAAGTTTTCTTTGTACTGGTTCAGCCAGGATATACAGATCTCTGCCCTAGACCGGTCACTGCTTTTCCAGGCTGAAGCATCTTCATCCATTTGATGTCCCTTCCAAGACTTTATACTGGAAAGCTGAGCTTTAGTTTCTCAGGTGAACTGGGATCTCATGAAGGCTTGTGTTTAGCCTGGAGCTGGAGCAGTACAAGCCACCAGGCCGCAGCTGGGGTGGTATGGCAGAGTAGAAGCACTTTTTGTAAAAGTGTTGGGGAGATTGCAAGAGAAGCAGATTCCATCGGGATGCAGTTTGCTGAAACTGGAGTGTATTGCGCAGGGAGACACATTTCACAGACACTTCATTTTGGAAGAAAACCTTGACGCAAGATCAGGCCATGCTGAAACATCCCCTGCTGATGTTTTCTGAACAAGCTGTAAAATATGATTTTTTAATTTTAGATTTTAGCTTAGAAATGTTTTAATTTTTGTGATATTAGATATCTAGATCTGCATCTAAAACACACAATCTACAAAAAGACAGAAACCATAAGAAAATGGGTCATTTGAAACACTTGAATCAAACCAATGCTCTTTTTTTTTTTTTCCTTTACAAGTATTTATAAAATTCTGTATTTTTCTTCCCCTATTTGTATCCAAACCACATCTCAGACACTCCAACCCCATCCAGAACAAAGCTTCTTGTCTTCATACAGACCTTTCTAGTTCTCTGAAACCATCTGGCCTGCAGGAATATGGACATGCTGCATTATTCCCTTGTAGTCTCAGTGTATTTTATGAATTATCAGTGTGATGGGAATCAGGAGCTCTTCAACACCTTATAAATATGAAAGCGTAGTGGGCTGCACTGTGCTATACACACTCAGGACTGGAAGCATACATTTTTATCGAGGTATTGATCTTTCTTTTTTCTCTGATCCTTTTTGGAGTTTATTTTTTTGTGATTTGTCCATACTGGTTTGAATGCCTGTGGTCTTGAAAGCTTGGCAGACTTGCTGCTGTCTAGTGCTCCAGTGGAGGTCCACCTGTTTCAGACGAGATGCTACAAAATCTAGTGCAAAGGGCTTGATCAAAGACCTGGCAAACCTTGGCAGAGACCCTGTGCTGTGGGAGTTCAGTGTGGTGGGAGGCTCCGTTTAGTGCTGTCATCACAGCTGAGCTGGAGAGGAGAGAAGGGAAGAGAAGAAAAGGAGTTGCTTAATTTAGGGTACTCTCTATTAGACTCCTGGGATTTAGTGGTGAACTTGTACTGTGGTAGCACGGCTGGGATCGGGGTTGCTTTGTGCTAGATTTCCCCTGGCCCCTTGGCTGGGCTCTCACAGGGTGTCCTGGACCCTGGGACCCTGAACTGTTCCCTCTCCACTCAGGACTGAGACAACCGGCTGGTGGGTGAGCAGGGAGAGGTGGGTCAGGACATTGCTGAAAGGATCATCCCGTCCTTAACGTGGCACGTGCACGCTGGTGGGCCTCAGAAATCCCGGAATTCCCAGCCTTTTGGGCTGGGCAGCTCCCGAGTGAGGGGACTTTACACTTAGCAGAGCCTGAAGGGCTTTCCTCCCATGGACTTCTGCAGGTGGGGTCTCCATCCATACAGGTGCTTGACCTGCACAGCGTCTTTCCGTGAGGAGTCCCAGGGGTTAAGGACACACTTTGAGAAGGAGAGCTTCTCTCCGTGTGCCTTGAACCTGAAACCTGCTTATTTCATTCAGTACAGTTCTCCTGTTGAGAGAGAAAGAAAATTCCCAACTCCCATGTCTTTTCTGTGGGATTCCCAAGATGTGATAGACCTCTTCCCCGTCTCTTCTCAGCCATCTCTCTTCTGGGCCCTGGTGAGTCACAGTCCATGTAAGAGCTCCTGATAACCAGTGTCTTAGACACCAGGCCTGTTCCACCACAGCCTGCCACTGCTCACAACCAGAGTCCAGGCTGGTGGATCTAACTTCTCACAGCCTCTCTGGACCATATTTGAAGGCGGCCACTGAGAAACGTTGAGGGATGCGTATCAAAGGTTAGACACCCTTGGGCCCAGGAGGACCAGGTATGATGTAAGTGGAGGAATCCACAGCACGGTGTGTCATCCTTTTCCAAAGGATTTGAATCTGGAGATGGGGTTTTACTGCTGGATGGAAAAACAAAGAGGAAAACGTCATCTCTCTTTTTTTTTTTTTTTTTTTTCAATTCCTTTACTCTTCTTGTGAGCAAAAGGGAAAGGAGAAACCCTCGTGTGTCCTGTTCAGTTCAGACACAAGGCCTTAGGTGCACGGGCTGGACTCAGGACGAGCCGCCTCACCCATCCCTGCTGGGCTCATGGTAAGTCCAGAAACTGGTGTCTCCTGGCATCTGGGTGACCATCAGAGCAGCTGCTGGGCAGAGGCACCACTCTGCTCTCAACTAAGGCAGCTCTGCTCCTCGCTGCTAAGGTAGAAATCTGTGCGACATGGCAAATCAAGTGAAAAGGCAAAAAATATAGACCCTACTTCTGATTACGTTCACAAGACGGGAAAGAGAGAGGAAATGACACATGGACATGGGAGGGTTTAGGAAAAGGCCAAAAGAATTTCCTCGTAAGTCCTCTTTTCTTCAGGGACCCTGGGGAGAAGTCAGAAGAGACGCTGTGCAAATCCCAGTGCTTGTGAAGGGAAGCTCAGCCCACAGGGCCAGGGTGATGGTCAGAGACACACGTCCCTGTAGATCTGTGCTTGTGTCAGTGCTCCACTCAAAAGCAAACCCCTCTTCCTAGATGCACAAGGCCCTTGGGGGAGCTACGGGTGCCCGGGGGTAGACAGAGCCCTGCTCAAGTCTTCAGGGCTGTGTGGAGGACCCTGGGCGATGGAGCTGGAAGAGGAGCTGGCATCTCTCTGTGTGCGCTGGCCACTAGAAGGGGGGTGGAGAGCCATGGGCTGGGAACGTGGGCTTGCTCAGGGAGGCCAGGAGAGTTCCAGAGCCCTGCGGCGCACACAGTGGTCCTGTTACAGGTGAAGGGCTGGCTGGGTTGCTGGTGAGGTTCTGAGGTGGGAAAGGAGGAAGAGCAGCTGGAGTGATGTTAGGGCTAGGCTCAAAGGGACCTTTCTAAGGTCCTTTCATGGATACCCTGTCTTCTTCCCAGTGCACCCATCGCACCTCCCGCCTGCCCCGGCCATCACTGCTGTGGTTTCATCAGGGGAGAGATGCTCCAGGGAGGGCTGGCTGCAGGCAGGTGGCAAGGGAAGGCAAGCAGGGAAGTAGCAGGTATTTTGCTGGCCAATTCCTTCAGCCCAGCATAAGGCTTCCTGCTACCCTGACACCCAGCTACCCCGTCTACTCGGTTTTCTTTCTGAAAACACCCCAGTGCCATGGTACAGCAGCCTAGACACCGTGCCTCGCCCCTCGGGAGCAGCCTGCTCAGAAGCAGCATCTGTTTTGTCTTAGCAGAGTTCCTGCTTTCCCCAGTTTTCCGTGTGGGGCTGACAGACATGGGGTAACATGACTTTCCAGAGATCACGTGTTTTTGCAGTGGGCTCTGCTCCATCTAATTTCTAACATTCCTGCCTGGCCATTGTTGCTGTCATGTGCCTTTGTCACTGCTGGCTGGGGACACCAACGTCCCTAATAGCAGCATCTACCCCCGGCCGAGGTTTTGCGACAGATATATACAGGGATACTGGGCTTGCTCTGATTTTCTTAGCCACATACAAGGAGTCTGAGGGTCTGAAAGCCACTACTGTATTCTCTGTCTCCAGGGTAGTAAAACATACCCTTCCTGTGGATAGTGCAGCCAGCGCTGTCTTATTTAACTGCTCTATTAACTTAAGTAATTCCAGCCATAAGTTCCCGATGAGAAAAGATGTGTTTTGGATTTTAAGGGGGAACAGGCAAATGCACAGGGAGCCCATGGGATCTCGCACGAGGAGCTGGATAAAGGCTTGGAAAGGCCCTTGGGAAAGGGAAGGGCAGGAAGGGGTGGATGGAATCTCATCCCCTGCCAGCCCTGGTGTCAAGACAGTAAATGAATAGGAAAAGTGGTGTTTTCTGTCTAATTGCTCTGCCTGGTGAAGGGCTGGTGGCCCTCCCCGTGCACCCACAGCCCCGGGGGTGCAGTGTCCCATTACCCTCCACTGCAGTTCACATCAAGGCTATCAGAGATCTCCCAGAACACGCTGTGACCACAGGAGTGGCTTCAGCACGAGTCCTGGCCAAATGCAAACTGTTACTTTCAACAATTGGATCCCCCACTCTTAATTTTTCTGTGCTTTTTAAACCACCTAGTGTGCACTAAGAAATAGGATGCTGCCGTGTTTGCCAGGTTCCCTTAATTCCGGTGCACCTAGCCAAGGCAGCATGGAACACATGCGGGAGTACAGGTGTGAACATTTTATGGCCACCACAAATGCATTATTCTTTCTGCAGGACTATCGGCTGCATCTTGCAGAGACAGGAGCCCCTCGTGCTTCTCCCCTGCTCTCTGCTGTTCTTCAAACCAGCAGTCCAGGGGTGCAAACATCTGCAGCCCCTGATCAGGCCCAGGGACTCACAGCTGCCCTGGGAACAGTTATTTCTGAGGCTGCTGCCTGGGACCTGGCTGTAAATAAGGGCTTAGCACTTTTTAGGCTCCCACGACATCAAGAGGAAAATCGGAGCTAATAGCAGCTAGCGGAGCTCATACCAGTCCCCGGGTTCTGGCCCCTTTCACGTGAGAGAAGCGAACGCGTTGAGGCTCACGAAGCTCCCATCTCTCCCTGCCCTGTGCTCCCAAGGCTGTTTTGTGCAGGGTAAGCTGAGGTAGCCAGTGATGGAGAGACTTGTTTGGGGCTGGTGGGGCATTTGTGGGCAAGCCAAGGAGAGAAGCTGTCTTCTGCATCTTTCCATGGGGCCGCTCTGTTTCTCCTGATGACCTGCTTCTTGTAAAGCTAAAAATGATATTCGAGGGGTCACCGTCATCGAATTGCTCCAGCCTGGCTGGGAGAACACAAAATATTTCTGTCTCTCGCCCTCCCCCGTGACCTTCTCCAGGCATCGCGTGGAGACCTGTGTGCTGAAGCCAAACGTGACTGAAGACAAGGCTGAATTGTTTCCCTGTAAACAGCCTGCTCTCTGTCTCCCCTGCCCCTGTGGGCTCCAGCCCCGACACCTCGTGCCAAAGGGCAGCGGGATGGGGGGGCCGCGTGTGCTCGGTCTGTGCGTGCGCCTGGGTGTTCCTGGAAGCCACAAGAAGGTGGGGGGACCTCCTCGGAGGGGTTGCTCTGCTCCCTCTCTGCTGTAGGTGAATGTTTCTGGGCGTGAAACGTCTCTCTGGGTTCTCTGTGGCTCCTCGACCTGCGGAGCTGGAGCGGGAATCCTGCGGTCCCAGTGGTGGAGGGGAGCTGATGGGGCATCGGGTTTGCAGAGGCAAGTGGGTGGGTTTCAGTAAGGATCATGCACCCCAAAACAGAGAGTTTGAAGTCAGCTTCCCCAGTGTGGTTGAATGAATAAAACACTGTATGGTAGGAGTCTGATCCCCGGCCCTTTCCTCCCCGCATAACTGCCTTCTGCTGCGTACGTGGGGGGCCAGAAGGATCAGTGATGGCGTTTGTAGACAGCCAGGTCCTGCTCTGAGCACTGTCCCACAGTTATTCATCACTTCTCGGCACGCACCCTGGCGTGATTTTAACTCCAGCAAAGAAACACCATCAAAAGAAAACCAGGCAGAGATCAGGAGAGATCCAAAACCACGGTCTGATCCCGCTGGGAATTATCGCAGCCACCCTGTTGGTGGGGACACGGATTTATGCGTGTGGCATGAGTCCCGCGTCATTTAACGCACTCATACTGAGGTTAACAAGGCTTCTCCAATAGGCTTGGGAAGATACACCCAGCTATGCAGAACCCTTAGTTCGTCCCATTCTTGTTGCCTCGGTTTGCTGCGAGTCCCTGGGGAAACCACATCCCAGCTCATGACAGGTGGGAGCTACATATAATATATATGTACACGGGTATGTAAAGCATCTTTAATGTTCTTGCTGTTATCAAGCCTGCTTTTCCTTTTCAGGTTATATCACAGGTTCTCAGAGGCTAAAATCTGCCTTTTAGCAGCTGGTTTGCAACATTAAGGTGCCCTGACCTCAGCAGTGGCTCCTGTGGTTGAGGTGATTAGACAACTTGCAGAGTGCTGAGATTTGGGCAAGAAAATTTGCAGCCAGCTTAGAATTCAGAGCGAAAGTAATGTTGTAAAATATTACAGCAAACAGGCTGCAGTTCTGCCTCGCTGGTCCTTGCAGGGCAAGTATTGCTTTTCCTATTATTCTTATTATTTAAATTTTTGAAAGAGTTTACTCTTTCCCAATCAGACTTGACAACTATTGACACTTGGCAGCCAATCCAGGGGTAGGAAAGGTGGTGAAAAATCTCTCAAGCCATCTATTCCCTGGAAAAACTTTCAGAGCCCTGGCTGTTCTGTTTCATCACACCCACACTTGCATTACCTAAGAGGACAGTTGGGCTTGTGGTGTACCAAAGCCACAAAAAGCAGTCAATTAACTTGTTAGCTTGAGTCAATAGAGCAGATTGTAATTAAAATTTGGCAAAGGGGCCTTGTTAACATAACAGCACACCTCCCGTCCTGTACGCCTTCAGCCAGAGCTAGAACAGAAGAAGGGGGACCTGTCTGTCTGTCTGTCTGTCCTCTGTCCTCCAGCTTTTCCACTCACTGCCCTCATTCTTTGCAAATTAATCTGTTTTTTTTTGAATCCCCATCCTGTTCTGCAAGGAGGTCAGGTGCTAATGCGGGTCTGTGGGGTGGCAGGTCCTCGGTTGCCACCTCTGCACGAGGTTACCCCCTCCCTGGACTGTGACCTGGGGGTGCTGGCAGAGCCATGGCCACCATCCGTGTAGCATGGACCATGCTGCACACCAGTCTGTTCTCTGGGGCATTTTTTTTCCCCATTATTTTCTTCCTATGGAAACCGAGGAGGATGCAAACTAAAATTATACAAAGTCAGGCCAAAATAACTTCAGGGAGCACCTCACGAGGGGTGATGGAATTCCAGTGCCTGGCCTCACCTCAGGTGCTGTTCTGGGAGACAAGAAGGAAGGGATGAACTGGGATGATATTGGCACAGCTGTGGAATTGCTTGTCAAAACCAGAGTGAGTACAAGTGGTTTCTGATCAAAGCTCCCTTCCCCTTGAAAAGGTAAGGAAAACATCTTTGGTGTGCTTTAGAGAACTGTATGAAATTTAATGAAATTGGTTTTTGAGTGGAAGGAAGTCATCATTAATTTTAAAAATTATGCCTTTTTTCCCCCCACCATTTTCTGTCTTGTTCAGCAGCCACCAGCAGAAAACAGTTCCATGGACAACAGAAAGGCGTCGGTTTAAATGTGCTTCACGTTATTAAGAAAACACATTTTCTGTCTGTTTTAGCTCTACTTTTTTTTCAAAGGGAAAAGCGAAACTCTATAATAATTAAAAACTCAATACTGGGGAAGCAAGTGAACTGCTGCTTCTCCATGAGGTCCATTCCCATGGAGTTTATGAGCGAAATCTAACCACTGGTATTCCAGGTGAGACTGAGAGATGATCAGTTTTTTGTTCAAGAGACTCAATAAATCAATAGGACAATCAAAAAATTCAACACGAGTATTCGGCTCTGACGGTGAGGCACTGTTCACTGCTCCAGCTGAAGAACCCCTGGCTCTGATCCCTAAACCTCATGCTCTTCTCTCAGCCACATGGGAGGATGTGCCTTTTACCTGCCCATGCCTCGCTGAAGTTTAACTCCAAAGTTGTATCACTTACTGCAGGTGATTTGAAGACAGTGGAATAAAAAGGTCTCTGTGAGGTGAATCAACTTGGGGTTCCTCCTGGGTCATTTATTTTGCAGGGAAAAGACTAATTCCTTGTGATGAAAGTAACTTGTGACACGGTTTCCCCATTGCCCCCCACCACCTCCTGTGACCACAAAGAGACTGGGATTACACTAACGCACTATTAAGCACTTGGTGGTGTCAGGTGTCTCAAAATATTGTGCACAAGCAGAGCCCTGAACATTATCCTGGCGGGAGCACGTTCCACGGGAACTCATCAGTCCGGTACTCTGGGGTTTCTCCCGCTCCAGGGGAAGTGTGTGGCTCTCCTCCCTCCCTCTCCTGCATTTACCAGCCCCTCCCCACGTGTCTTCTATCCCCTTCTCCTCTCCCTTTGGTTACCAGCCCTGTGACACTGGCTTTTCTTGTGATTTGACGAGGTTTATGTCATGCAAAGACACGGGATCGGCGTGGGGTGGGAAGTTATTCAGTCATTAGCGTGGCTCTTATTTCATACATTTCAGGGCCATCTGTTCTCATTTTCCTGGCTCTTGTTTCAGGATACTCACAGAGGAGGGAATTCCTCTCCCACCACTATGCCAGCGCTCTCGAGCATCATCAGTGTTTCAAGGGGGATAAGGAGCTTCACGTTCCCATTCCCCTATTTGCCCCCCGCCATCAAAATGCACAGATGGCAAAAGGGGAAATCATAGAATCATCAAATAACAGAACAATTTGGGTTGGAAGGGACCTTAAAGATCATCCAGTGCCACCCCCTGCCCCAGGCAGGGCCACCTTCCACCAGCCCAGGTTGCCCAAAGCCCCGTCCAACCTGGCCTTGAGCCCTTCCAGGGAGGGGGCAGCCACAGCTTCTCTGGGCAGCCTGTGCCAGGGCCTCACCCCCCTCACAGGGAACAATTTCTGCCTCAGATCTGATCTAAATCTCCCCTCTGTCAGTTTAACCCCGTTCCCCCTCGTCCTATCCCTCCCCCTGATGACGAGTCCCTCCCCCCGTTCCCGCAGCCCCTTTCAGCCCTGGGGGGCCGCTCTAAGGTCTCCCCGGAGCCTTCTCTCCTCCAGCTGAACCCCCCAACTCTCCCAGCCTGTCCTCACAGGGGGGCTCCAGCCCCCCCAGCATCCCTGAGGCCTTCTCTGGACCCACTTGAATAGGTTTATTATACTGCTATTATTATAAAAACAACAACAGCGAACAATAGAATTAATACTAATATTAAATTAACACATAAATAAATAAATAATAAAGATTAGTAATGCTAAATCTACATTTAAAGCCCATAGTGTTACTTAGTCCAAGTCATGAGTTTCCTGAGAGAACAAAGAAGGGATGGAGGTTTTGTTTCCATCTCAGCTGTAAAGGGAATCTGCTAAATCCGACCTGGGCGTTAGTGTTTTATTGGTCAGCATATGCACACAGTGCCTGCGTGGATAAAATCCTCTGAAGATGGATCTGGGGATGCCCACTGCCTGCAGACACGGACATAGTTTATGAGTAACCGTGTTCACGTCAGTGAACTGCGTGGCAGGAGGAGGGGGAGGAGGCTCTGTGACCACTCTGGCTTCCTCCGTGGTGTGTTTCATCTCCAAAGCATGAGACGGCAGCTGTGAGCAGAGCTATTATCACTTCCTACTAATTTATAGCTGAGGGCTGATCCCTAAATTCCTAAAAGCAAGGGGTTAGGGTGATTTATTTGCTGGAAACAGTCGCAAGCTCGCGCTGAGAGCTTTTATCATAATTACAGGTGTAAAATGTCAGTGTCCATAATTTTTCAAAGAAATCGCACAGATTACAGTTCTCTTCAAAACACACCAAGCATTTTACATGTGGGTTTAGTACTTTAAAAATGGAGCTGACTGACAGCCCTGCAAGCTCTGTATACTGAAACCCGTGCTTCCTCAACACCTCCATGGCCAGATCACTCCCAAGGAGGGAGGTTTTGTTGCCGTGATTCCTGACTGGCTTTGGCTCTCCCAGAATGGTGCCCACCAGCCTTGGTGATTTTTCCACTGGGAGAAACCACACAACAGATTAGGAACTCAAATACCACGGGCTAGGGAGTGAAACAGCTACTAGAACAACGTGAAGTGGGGCCTCATCACCGAGAATTAAAGCATCCAGATCCTCACAGAATCATCTAGGTTGGAAAAGACCTTGAAGATCATCTAGTCCAACCGTATTGTTGGTCCAGCCCTCAAGGGGTCTACGCTGGGTCCTTTGAAGGAGACATGATTCAAGAACTAGCAGGGACTTAAAAACTGCATCAGAATGAAAGGGTATGGGGCAAATCCATCGAGGGTGACATGCCTTTGTCTAGAAGAGAGCTAGCAGCATCTCGGATCAGTTTGGAGATACAGCACTGGCAGATCAGCTGATTCCTCTCCCTGGCTGTGGGTTGCCTCGTCAAATGACACTTACCCATCCTGCATGGTTCACTTTTCCATCTCAGAGAAGAGTTCCCAGATAAAACTGGACCCTTTTCACGAGACCAGAGTCACTCCTCTTCCAGTCGTCTCTACTGCTGGATGCAGGCTAGGGTGATAATGGATAGGAGGGGAGCAGTGCTTGTGGTTTCTTCAGGGCACCATGGTCTCTGGGAGGGTGTTGAGGCGGAGCAGTGCTGGGGATTTGATTCTCTGTGAAGGAAAATTCATCTCCAGCAGGGCCACGTTAAAGTCTGCCATGAGACTCCATAGGGAACATGAAGAAATTCAAAACTTTGCAGGAAAAATCAACAGCAGGAGATTTCCTTCTTCAGGAAAGGAAAAACTTCCAGGAAAAACCTCAAGAGAGGAGATTCCTCTTCCCAGGAGAACTAGAAAGACCTGGGAAGACTTTTCTCCCCATTGAACTCAGTGCTCGCTAAGCTCCCGCCCAGCACGTTTGTAAAACCCTGTAACATGGTTTTGCTCTTCGGGCCAGTACAATACCTTCATAAATCTGGGGCCTTGACATCATCTCCTTTTTTAGGCAGTGACTTAGTCAGACAGTAGACATCTGCATTATCAGGAACACGACTCTGTCCTGCCGCTTTGGCTAATTCATGGCTCTGCAGTGACACATTTTGGAGAGCTTTGTGCCCTCTATTTTGATACTGTGGCATGTCTATCATGTATCTCAGGAGGCATTAGCACAGCCTAAGAAGGTTGAAATTTGCCTGAGAGTCAATCTGCATTTTTCCTGCTCCAGCCCATCCCTCTTCTATCTTTGTTTCTCCTTGTTTTCATCCTGTGGAGACCTAGAGATGAGACAGTCAATACAGTAAAAATCAGAGAGCTGGGAAAAGAAGGCCTGGAAGCCTCTCCACCAAGGTGGAGGTCTGGCTTTGGTGCAGAGAGGTTGGTACAGACCCGGGTTTACACTCAGAGGAAACCAGTCACTTTGCAAGCTATAGTAAGGATCGTGGGACAATATAACCACTGAGAGACTCATTTGCCACCCATAGTAAAATGACATAATACTAGAGGCATTGGCCACCAGATCATGTGGAGTCTTGGGCAAGGTCTTGGTTGAGAGATGCTGTGGAAGGCCAAGGAAATTGGTTTTGCTCTTTATACCCATGTGGGACCGTTGGAGAGCTCACAGTTTACTTGGGTTTTGGGTACTCCTGGTCCCTGCAGCACAGCAGCTCCTTTGCTGCGGTGCTGTTGACCATGTCAGTTCATTTTCCCACGTTTCGACTCACCCACCATGTGGGAAGATAGGGCAGAAATAACAAACCACTTCCAGCGCTGTGATGAATTCATCCCAGTTTGCAAAGGGCTTTCAAATCCTCAGGAGTGGGTGGCTGAAGACGCAGTGTTAGATGAGAGATGATTTTCTTCATGAGTCCCCTCTGGGAAAATGGTGAAGTTCCTTATCCTCTTCTGTGGTGTTTCCTTTTGAAAGTGGGTGTTTATCTGCCTCACAAAAATGTGGAAGACACTGATGTTCTGGAGCTGAGGACTGACTGTGTCTATGCTCACAGAGGAGAGCTTTCCTCTCCTGGCTCTGTTGGCAAGGATTACAGCCTCATCCAAAGTAGTCCTGAAGTCATACAAAACCTCATAAAATAAAAATGTTTAAAGCCCTAAACAAAGCCCTTTATTTATTGTTTGTGTGCAATTAGGATCCTGGCAGTGAAAAAACCCACATTACTCCTCAGGAAATTACCTTCTGAAAATCAGGTTAAAACTGGACAACCGGCTGAGAGCTTGTGAATGGACAGTTTCCAAATTCCATCTTCTGCGCCGAAGTATTTCATTCCTGACACAGGACTGAGCAGCCTGTTTGATAGAGCTGAGGGCGGGGAGGAGATATCCATCGATCAATATTATAACGCTGGTGCGTTATCTCAGTGACTGGGGGGGGGGGCCTCTGGAGTGATAAACACTGATTTATAGGTTGCAAGGGATGTTTTCCATTAAAGTGCTGTTAGGTCCTGAATAGGGAACCTATAAAAATGGCATTGAGGCTGCTATGGATGTTCTCCCCGGGTGACTTTTGAGTGGGGAGGGAGTTTCTCAGCAGTCTGAGATCAGCCAGGTCCCATTGTCCCACGGATACAGCTCTGTGCGCCCAGGCTGGAGGAGGCTGGAGCAGAAGGTTCATTTGCCCAGAGCTGGGCTTTAGGAATCCAGGTCCCTCCATAAGAGCTGGGCAGATCCTGAGAGTTTGTTAAAAATCTAGTCGTGTGCCCAGCTTGGTTTAAAATAGAAATTCTCTTTTCTAGATTCTCTGAATGAAGGGTACGTTTTAATCTCTTCTATTAGCTGATGCAGTAAGTTATCTCTGTCCTCACCTGCTGCTAATTTTCATGACTTAGAAGACAGGAGACACCCTGAAAAGCTGAATGAAACCAGACAAGTAATATATTAGAAATCATCGATGGGGACAGAGACCCAGACATACACATGGTGGTATGTTCACATAAGCTCTTCATCCCTGCAAGACTGAGCTAAAGGCATTTGGGCCCATTAAATCCGGTTATAAACATTTCAGCCTAGACCTGCTGTCCTGAGCCAGATTCACCTGGTTCTAATAGATCCAAAACTTCTTTCCCTCCCTTTTACACGGTATTTCCATCCTGATGTTCTGGTGGGTTTAGCATTTTTTAGTGTTCCTGCTGGGCCAAAGCTTTTTCATCAATATGAAGAAAACGATAATTGTCTTATGTATTTGACTTCTGCCTTCTCCCTTGCCGCATACAAGCACACCATTCCTGTTTTCTGTCCATTCAGACTGTATGGTAACCCATCTTCAACAGTTTTTTGTGGCTCTTCCCTGAAATCCTTGATGAAAAGTCCTGACCTTGTTATGAACCAGATGCCACCACTCTGGGATGACACTAGAACCCACAGGGACCCTGGTGAGCTGGTGGTGGGAGGGCCCTGGGGCGGGTGAAGGGGACAGATCCTGCCTGTGCCAGTGCGGTGCTGGGACACTGCTGAGTCCAGGTTAGCCCCATGGAGCTGGCCTCAGTGGTGTTTCCTCTGTGTTTCCTCCTTGTGCCTGCCCAGCCCTGCTCCGGGCACCCCGCTGTGGAAGCCACGGACAAACCATCTGGGGAACCACAGACGCTCCAGCCCCATCGTCTGGACACCGTGGCCCAGACTGTATCAGCAGCATCTGGTTTTTGTGGCAAAGGCCACCTGTACAGGCATTCAGGATACATATCCAGCCCAAACGGGGACGGTATAGGCTGGATCCAAACTCCAGAGCTGTGGTTTGTTCCGTTTTCTTCCAATCTGCTGCGTGCCCCTGGACTCGTCATTTCGACTCTACATGCGCCTCCAGCTCTTGCTCCTGTCATTGCAGATGTGAGCAAAGGTGGTTCCTGAACTCTGCAGAGTGTCAGGCTCTTGCTCCAGATTGTGACTGATGCGTGTGAGTCCTACTTTAAATATACCAAGCGTATTCACATAAGCGCCCTCAGGGATTACAGTAGCTATGCTATGTTCCTTTAATGATAAGATTCTGGGTTGCAGCATTGGTTAGAAATTCTTGGAATAAAAATCTGTTCAGCTGCCTGGTCTTGCATAATTACAGTATCCTGTTAATAGCCAGTTACTTGGATTTATTAAAAAGCAACAACCAAAAAAAAATCAAGCACCCCACCCCCCCCCCCCAACACGTTCAGTATTTTCTTTTTACAAAAGCAGCCGCTATTCCAAGGCAGATGTTTCTCAGAATTGATCTAACCAAGTGACTTGCAACTGTTTCCACCCCAGAAGGTCATGCTGTTAAATTTAAAAAAAAAAAAAAGAAAAAAGAAAAAAGAAAAAAAAGAAAAGAAATAAAGGAAAAAAAGAAGGAAAAAAATAAAATTAAAACTTCTGGGAATCTTTTCCCATCAGCATTATGAAATCCTGTTCTCATCTACCACTAGAGAAGCTTGCAGCTGACTGGAAAATGTTTGGGTCTTTTCTTTGCCCTTGTACAATCTCAGCTTTTTGTTGTTAAAAACCTGTCAAAAATGGAGAGGAAAGCTTTTGTTTTCTGACAACAATTATTCTGTTTTTCCCACCAAGAGAGACAACACAGCCCACAGACTACCCAATTTCATTAGACAACCTCTTTTTTTTTTTTTAATCTATTTTCATATCTAATGGGCAATTTAACCAACTTAACGTTCCTCCCAAAACATATTTATTATGTTTAATGGGGTCATTCACTCCTTGCTGAGAACCTGTGATCACATATAATCTAGGATCCCACTGTGGAAACAACCCCTCCCCAAACTATCATTTGTTGGCTGCCACCCCTTGGAGGCAGGAATAAAAAGGGCAGCTGGTGCTTTTTGATTATGTTCAAGCTGAGTGAAAAATTCCTTCCCTTCCTACAAAATCTCCCCTCACTGAGACAAACCCAAGATTTGGAAGTGCACAGGATTTTTCCTGGGGTAAGGCTCAGGTTTCCCATCACCTTCATGCCCCAGTGTTGCCAATTTGTGAGTAAAGGCTCACGGAGTTGGGCAATAAATTACATTTATACCTGAGAGCATCCTTGAAAACCTTCCTTGGGACAAATCTGCTTCCTTTCACCATGCTCCAGGTCACGTCAGATCCTGCTGAGACATGACACATTGTCTGTCCAGGACTGGAGGGGCCTTAGTGATGGCCATGCAGCCAGTGCTGCAGAATGACATCACCGATCAGAGCCGATGCAGAATACAAAATAATGAGTGATGTGGAGGAAAGTATCTAGAAACTATTCCCTTTCAGCAAAGGGGCAAAAGGTCAGTCAATAAAAGGCACTAAAGGAAGAAAATGGCTTTCTTTCAATATAATATAATTACTCTGTGCAACTCAGAGTGAATATTTGTCCCTGGAATCGAGAGCGATACAGAGGCTGAGAACAAGTTGGGGAGGGTGTTCACACGAGCAACAGGAAATCCAGTGCTCTGGAAGGACCAAACTCCTTTAGAAATGAAGTCAAATGGTGCTCAAGATGATGGAGGACAAGTAGCAAGCCCCTGCCTTCCATCTGCTCAGGGGATATTAGAACCCCAGATTGCATTTTCCAACATCGTGGCTCACCTCGAGTTACCAGATATCTAAAAGAACTGAAAAAAGCCAAAAATGAAGGCCATGATGAGTAACTCCTAATGTAATGGAACTATCATCTGTTTCTGTAAACACACTGATGACCTCTTTACGCTTTTCAGAACTAAGAAACTCTTCATCTCTCCCCTGCCTGAGCCATCCATGTCCCTGGAACATTCTTGTTTAGTCTCCTGAAATGTTATTAACAACCCCAGCAAGGGAGAGCCATAAATCCCTGCATCCCCCTGAACTTTACTGCACTCCAAACTGTTTGGATATTCAGTATCAACAAATCATCCCAATAAATATGATTTCTTTGATGGCATTTCATCAAAATAGTTTACGACTCTGACATTTTGAGCTTGGATTTACAGCAGCTGCAGCTTGTACAGGACTGGCGGTCACCTTATTGAAATTCACCTAAGGGAAAAAAAAAAAAGGGAAAAAAACCCCAACCTTGCAGCGGTTCCTACCATGCTAACTTTAAAGAATTTTTTTTTTTTTTTCCTTCCCACACTTTCTCGGAAAGGGCATGAGTTTGGGGATCTGCAAAACAAGCATCAGCTTTGGCTCATCCTAATCAATACAACGGTTGGTCAGGCCTTCAGCTCCAACCTCTCAAACCCACGCAGGGAGAGGTTTCCAGATTTGCTTAGATTTACTTTAACTCGTCTATGGCAAAAGGTGTTTAACCACTTCAACAGGAAAATGGCTCATCTGGTTTGCACATCTCTTGTACTCAACTGCTTTGGGAAGATTTCAAAACGCTTGGGATACAAGAGGAAAATTTTACATCAAAAGAAGTGTTTCTGCTAGAGAGAGGGATTTAGAGTCATTGGAAAAAACCCAAACAAAAAAGCACTGGTGGCATCTATAGAAAATATATAAAAAATATATAAAGTCTTGATGACTGGTGTTCAAAACCAACCCTGAGGAGGTAAGGAGGAAGGTTGGGGAGTGGAGATCTGGCCACAACAGAAGAGAAAAAAAAAAAAAAAAAAAAAAAAGAGTAGCTTTATTTACATTTTCAAGCAAGGCTAAGAAGGAAGGTAATCTATCCACAACTGCTGAGAGCCATCTCAGGAAAAGAATAGCTATTAGTCTAAAACCCAAAAGGGCACTTGGGATAGACTGGCCATGAACAAATCACCAGTGAACCTCCAGAATAGCCTCTCGTTAGGACATGCAGGGACAACAGAAGGACAGCTGTCTGTTTATTCTGTGAATAAAAATTTGGCTTTGTGACATAGACAGTGACTGGACTTCATGAGCCAGGGACTGCCCTGTCGAGTTTTGAAGTGTTCAGTTTTAAAAATAATTGGATAAGGCTCTTCATGCCCAGTTGAGAGGAAACTGAGGCATTGGGATCCACATCTTTAAAGACAGAAAACCTCTAGTTTCAGATTCCAGATATTTTGGGGTAATCAGGTCTACATTGCTTGGTGAAGACCATGTAGGCAACCCACAATATCAGGCAGAATTGAGGCGTCAGGACCTTCAGAAATGTGCTGTTACCCAGGAAATTATCCTTCTGCTTGAAACAAATCCAGGAGGATGAAATCTGGCAATAGATCTGCCCCCATGTTTCCGTGGAATATAAATGCTACCTATGGAGTCAGAGGGGTGACTCAGTGCATTAGCAGGATTCTCGTCCTGAGTTTTATGTGAATACCTGGAAAATTTCCAGGCTGCAACCCCGCAGAGAGGAGCTTCTCCATCCTGGTGGGGCAGGGCCCTCCTGATGCGCATCGTCCCTCCGCATCACCTACAAGTAAGAGTCCTCTTGGTGCCCTTTCCCCTCAGAGCCCTGCAGGACAACATGAAATGTGTGCTTGAGCCAGAGTATTTCTTTCCCTGCTGTATAATTCTTGATCCTGATCTTGATCTCTAAGGCTTACATCAGAGGCTGATCCTGAGAAAATGCAACTTCCTGGAAAAGGTCAGTTTTGATGAAATAGTTATTTTTAAATTGCCTTTTAGAAATGCACTTGTGTAACACCCAACAAAGATAGTTTTAATCCAGGTCATGACAATATTCTCCATCACATTACCCTGGCTTTACAGGTAACACTCTGAAATTTCTCCATCTACACAAGACAAATTTCTCTGACCCTCTGGGGAACTGTAGTGTCATGCTCAGAGGTCTCCACTTAGCCATTCCCAGCTGGCTTGTACAACCAAACCTCTCCAAGAGAGCCATGTCTCAGAGAAGTCCATGAATACTGGGATGGGAGACTCATTCAAAGGCTTTTTGACAGCTGCAAGAACGAATGAAAGCTGCCCTTCCTTTATTGCAGTCAGTAGCAAAGGGCATATGAAATGGCACTACCAGTTCAGCATTCAAAATTTGCTTTATACCTCAACTATCGTTTTATAAATTTTGTTAATTTTTCCCTGTACTGCACTGTGACCTGCTTGAATATCAGAACTGTGTGCAAAAAAAGAAATAAGGGGAAAAAAAAATCAGTGAACCCCCTAACAAAATAAAGCAGCTCAAATTTTAATGAAGGAAAAAGATCCTTTAAGGATCCACTGAGACTCTTTCTGTGTCTTGATCAAGCTGTACCTGCAGGGGTTCACTTCCTAAGTGGGGCTGAAACCACTGCAGGCAGGATTCGGCCATTTCCCTGAATGGAGAAAATCAGCTGTGCTCTCAGACAGCCCCAGTCCAGGGTTCAACCCAAGGCAAAGTCCGATGTTGAGCTGTCTCCAGGCTCAGTCAAGAAGGACACTCGGGGCTGAGGACAGGGGACAAGCCCATAGTTTGCATCAAAATGCAGGATGTGTCTGATGCTGTCACAGAACCGAGTGGTCTCGACCGTGTGGATGTGACTTCTGGGCCATTCAAGCCAGAAATTGGAATAAGTGAGATACTTGTGACGTCTTTAAGCCAATACAGCTCATAGAGAAAATAACAGAAAAGCAGAAACGTGATTCAGGCATTGTAGAAGTTAAACCCGCCCATCATCAGATGGTTTTTGGTTTGGGTTGGGTTGTTTTTCGGTTTTTTTTTTTTTTTTTTTTTTTTTTTGAGATGCTATTTTGGCAAAAAGACCCTGTTTTGGTATTTGATGAACAAATGAATTTGGCTGATAGAGGTACCTTTACAGTCACCATGTTCTTCAATGGCTGAAGGTGTTGGACTCAGTGTTGCTCTTCTGCTGTTATTAAACTACTGAGATCAATAACGCCATACTTTTGGTATCAAGGACAGTGTGACTGACAGGTCTCAGGGCACGTTTGCCACTGGGAAATCATTGCGAGCTGAAGGAGTTTTGAAAGAAAGTTTGTAGAGATCCAGTCCTGATGATGTTCAACACTTTTAATGTTGATCTACAAAGACATACGTAACCCTGAAAAAGTTACAGATCAGGTTTCAGTGAACAAAGTCGGGTAGTGGCGAGGACTGGGCAATCCTACAGATCCCCAGTTAATAAAATGCATTTTCTTGCTATGTTGATGCAGTCACGCATCTGTAAGTATAAAGACAGGCAGGAAGACCACAACCAGAGAATGACAGACCAAGAAAACAGCAACTCTTTGAAGGATTTAAGGGTCAGAGAGGACTGGCAACTCAACATGAGCTCCTGTTGTAACTGAATCACAGCACAGGTTAATGGGATCCTTAAGAGTACCAGCCATGAAGCGATGGCTCAGAGCAGAGAGCACAGCCCGAGAGGGACAGACACTGGGGTTTGGTGTATTTAAAGGACTAACAAGCTTTAAATGCAGTGCCAGAAATGGAGTATTGGTTGGAAAACTGGGAAAAAAATGTCTTTTAGTGAAGTTAGGATTCACTTCTTCAAACTCCTGCTGTCTAAAGATGATGTGAGATGAATCCTGTTTGAGGTGGGTTGGAGAGTCCCCGGGATCCCTGGAGGGGTTGAGTCGGGCTGAGCCAGCGCTGAGGGATCTGGGGGAGTTGGGAACGGTCAGGGGGAGGGTCATGGTGGGGCTGGAGGAGCTGCAAGGGCTTTTCCAACTGAGATGCTCTGTGAGAGCTAAAGGTTGTAAGCTCAGGAGAAAGGTGTTTGGACGGCACCGTGTCATGGGTACGATGATGCTACAGAGCCTGGGCGACGACACACCATCCTGACCAGCAGAGCATGTCAAAGAACTGCAGATGCCAAAAAAAGATGCAAAAAGAGAAAATTAAGATTTTTTTTTTTTTTCTCCTCAGTGAGAGTAAAGATGTTGGGACTAAACTCCAAAGGGGAGTGTTGAATTCCTCAATTCTGGAGAAAAGCAAGCTTGAATGGATTGTCACGTTTTGATCGACAGTGTACTTAGAGGACCTGAAGCCATGATCCCTGTTGACCTTCCCCTCAGCCTGTAGCTCTTTACTTCCCAGAAGAATCAGCTCTTCCCTTTCATTTAAAACCTGGTTCCCAGGCCTGAAGGTCTGTTGGGTGGGCCTGTGCTTCTGCAGAAAACTCCATCGCATGTTGTGGGCAGTGGAGAAAATTACTCTTCTGTCCACGAACTGTTTGCTAAGTCAGAGGAGGGTGTGGTGATGGGAACAGTAAAATATGGGATCTAATCTATGCACCTGCTGCAATCTCCCCTCTCTCTGCCCGTACGGGCAGCCTGGGCTCCTGATTTATGGGCATGATTTACGTCTCCTTTCCAGGCTGCAGACCGCTTGTGCTCTCTCCTTGGAGCAATCTAAGCCGAACACGATATGAAAAAGGAGAGGCTGCATCGTATTTCTGTCACGCTGCTTGTCAGACAGAACCAAGAACAAACTCTGGTGAGTTGAGCTTCCTTTCTTTTTAAATCGAGGAGAGTTTCAGCTCAAAGTGCCTTTCTGTAACTCTCTAAGGGAAGGATGAGGAGCAGTGAGTCTCCTAGAGTACACGATCTCAGTTCTACCTTTTGCCTTTCAGGCCAGGAAATGAGTCTTTGCTTATTTTATTTCGTAATATCGATCTAGCAAAGGCAGAATGGATGTCAGCCATGGTTTTCCCATCTCCACTTCATGGTTCTGCCTCAAGAAGAGGAAAGTGAAGGCTTAATCCCACCTAGGAAAGCAAGTCAATCTTATTTCTGAGCCTCGGGACTGAGGGCAGTAAAGTTTCAGGCATCACCAAACACTAGAGCCCGCAGACCTTACTTAGACCTCCACCATCATTTCACCTTGTCCCAGAGGAGACGTGGGCCAGCTGGTGCTGGATGGATGCCCCTCGTAGGTCTGATGGCCCTGCCCTTACACCCGCTTTGGGGCAGGATCTTAGGCAGTGACAAAGGAGACGTGCTCACAGAGAGCAGCTGATCATATCATCCTCCTGCCTTGGTCAAACTTCTGCTAGAAATGGTGAAAACCTGTTACTTATTTTGCAAAGGGAGCATTGCTGCCTTTGGGTAATTGGAGAAGAAGAAGAGAGTAAAAATTCTAGAAAATCTCAACCAGAAAGTTGTTCTTGTGAACAGAAAAAATTCACGCTGATTTATGCCTGAGCAATTTGGAGTTGGTGTCTCCGTACTTGTCGGTTTGTCAGAAAGAGAGCAGAAGTGGGTACCTCAAACGTAACACGAACTCGAGGCTCGCAGTAATCACTCCATGGTGACCACAGCACACAATGAAGCCGATAGCTCATTAGACAAGAACATGTAGGCAATTAATGTTAATTTCAGTTGACAATTGCAACCTGATGGCTGACTGAAACACCCTAATCTGTCCTAAAGAAAAAGTTCTCATAGTTGTTTAATTAATGATAAACAGACCCTTTGCTGTTGCTGCTGTAAAAAAAAAAAAAAAAAAAAAAAAATCAATGCAGCTTTTCCTTGCCACATGTACAAAATACATTCTGGAGGCCCAGCGCTAATGACCCTTGGTGACAAAGCACATGCCCATTGCTTATTCTTTCATTCCAACGCCATGACATGGCAAGTGAAGCCTGGTGTAGGATCTTGTCCTGGGAGCCTGGGAAGCGTCCAGCCCAAGAGAAGCTGCTCCAAATGGGCTGGAAGGGAAACTCAGGCAGGCCTTGCGTGCTTTGCCCACAGTTTCAGAAGAGGTGCCGACATCTCCTGGAAACTCTTGACTCAGATCATTGTTCTGTCTTTCTGATGCTTCATCATATGTTTCCTGCATTGCTCTTCTTGGTTGTTATTTATTTTTGACCAAGGACATGTGTCTGTAAATAAACGTTCTGAAGAGTCTGCCTTTTGTTCTTTTTCTGGATTTCCAAACATATACGCCTCAATCCCTCTCTCAGCGATATCCTGGGGCACCTGGTAGACTTGACCACACACCTGAGTACTCCCAACATCCATTTCGTCGCGTCACCCTTATAGGTACTTGAGACGACAGCAGAGATTTGTCACATGGGGTCTCTCTCTGACGAGCGCCTGGAGTCATCAGCTCATCAGAATTGTATCACACAAGCAGCCTGGCCACAAATCAGGACATTCCAGGGAGGAGCAACTGAGGAAGGAGGAATATAGGAGGGGCACCACCTCAAAGCCAACTTTAAGTTCTCTATCACATAGAAAAATATTGATGATTAATCCTTGTGGCTTTGAAACCAGCTTAGAGGCAAGATGTTGGAGTGCAGGGTAGATTGGGCTGATCTGGACCCTGCACCAGATCCTGGTACCTTCTCTGACCTCAGCATCACAAGGCAGCTTTCACCACCCACACAGCACATATTCGGTTTGAAGTAATCCTGCTTCTTGCGTCCCTGGCTGGAATAACTCCCTCTGGCACTCGAAGTGACCACCAAGGAAGGGAAGGGGCATGATCTGGCAGATGTGCAGCACTGGGAGGTCAGTTCTGCAGTGGGCTGAATCCCTGGCTGAGGCAGTCCTGCTGCAAGGCTGAGCTTCTGGTTCCCTTCCCATCTGTGTCGGGCAGTCCTCTTCGGGTGTTTCCTTCCAGATGCTTGGGACGGGCTGAGAATTTTCTTTCATGCAGTTTTGGGTGGGTGGACAACTCCTCACTTGTTGAGCTGCTTGAAAGCCTGGCTGAGGGCTGCTCCCCAGAACGCTGGGTAGCCCAGATTCGCTGCTGGCGTGATGCAGGGCTCCATTCATGAGTATGCCCTCACACAGAAAACCCTTTATAAGTGCCATTAACTTTTTATTAGTATTTAACCCTCAACAAAAAAGAACAGATGACTGTTTAGAAATGCAGTTATTCGTAAGTGCTCTTGGTGGCCTCATGCTGCAAGAGTACCAAGTGGAAAGTGGTTTCTTTTACAGACTTTGAATGCCTCTGAGCAGGAGCTGTGGGCTGGAAGCAGGTATTAGTGGATGACTTCTTTGGGCTGTGCTCAGCAGTCCTTGAAAACCTTAATTAGAAAGTGGAGTAACTCATCTATAGCTTCTCAAGGAAGGGAAGCTATGGAATCTGCACTCTGTTCCTGGCTTCATGTATGGCCAGATAATTTCCTTTCTTATGGCTCATTTCCCCCACCAAGAAATACAAATGGTGCTGCTTGTCTATATTTGGGGATGTCCAGAAACAAATTGCCGGAGCATGCGTGGTCTTGATTTCAGTTTTCCTCTTCCATGGCAGAAGCAGACAACATGTTCTGGATCCACAAGTTAAGCTTGGGGCAAATTCTGCACAGTGTTTTATTTACTTCTGTTCTCACTGTGTGGGGTGTTTTGTTTTTTGTTTTTTTTTTTTTTTTGGCATTCATTAATAAAAGTCCTCTGTGATTGTGGTACATAAGAAGGAGCATTAGACTTAAATATTTGTTAATGAGAGTTTCAAGGTAGAGAAGGAGGAAAACTTCCCGGTCGTGGGGAAGTCACTAAGCGGACAAACACCTTCAAAAGACGGTTTGGCTTTGCTTCTGACTTGAGATCTGGTCTGAGATCCCTTCCAGACTTATTTTCTAGGGTCAAGACATGCCCTGCAGCATGCAGAAGGCTCCCCTTCATATCATTCTCCTTTTCCCACTACTGATTGACCCTCTCCCTTCTTGGTTTTGCCACAGCGTTGCCCTTGACAGTGGGAATCATTCCCTCTTCTAGCACAAACTCTGCAGCTACAGAGCTCCCTGAGGTTTTGACTCCAGCCTCTGCAATCTAATTTCCATAGTTTCAGCTCCTGACGCTTCCGTTTCTTCTGAATAGCTTCAGCTCCTTTGTCCATCCATCTCTTTCACAAAGAGGAACCATCAGAATTTCCACCTGCTATAACCTCAGCATCATCTTTGGATCTGATGCATACTTTGCTGTTGGCAGCAGCAGACAAGTTCCCCAAATCTCCACCATCACCACTACACACTCACGGCTCCAGCATTAACTCTGAGCCCCCTGAACCATCCCAGCTTCTGCCCTCAGCTCCTGCAACTCCAGCTCCTCTCTCACTGCAAACACACAACCGAGGACATGGAAGGAGCTTGTGAGGTGGCACCCAGCTGTGAAAATCATACAAGAGACAGCATTGCTGTCCCTTCCTCAGCCACCTGCCTTTCTTTTCTTTCCTTTTTCCATGCAGGACTTCCTTAACTTCTTCTGTGAACTTCCCTTCCACCTTCTCCACCATGTTCAGCAGCTGTTTCTGCAGTAGTTTGCCTTGTGAAGATTCCTTGGTGGAGTCACCGGGTACTAATCTGAAACCACTTACACTATGGCTGTAAATTTTATCGTGGATCCCACAACACAAGGGCTGTCATGTGCTCTGCCACAAAAACAGAGGAAAAACCTTCTCAGACTCAAGAGCCCAAGGGCCTGAAGAGCCTTGCTTGCCACAGCCATGGCATGGCTTTGTGTCACTGAGGGCTCAGCCTGAAATACTGGCCAGCTTGCAGAGAGCACGGACATACAGAGCCTCATGCCTGGGCACTGTAACAGATCCCCAGTAGATACGATGGTGCAAGTGCTGGAGAAGCACTGGAGCAAATTTTTGAGTATTGCATAACCCCAACCAGTGGGACCACACAAGGGACTAGACGTGGAGTGCTGTGGAGGAGAAGACAGGAGCCGTTGGTGCTGTTGAAGCCAGCTAAGCCTGCCATGTCCCCAGGCCCCTGGTTTGTTTGTCCCATGGGAGGGTCATTGCAGGGCATTCTGCCTAGTAGGAGAGGAGCATGAAGGGCCTCGTAGGATGAATCCCATCGTGATGGACCAGCAGGAAAAGCCTTGCTTTCCTTTCGAGTCAGCCACCGCAGCTGAGAACTGTGGGTCTGAATCCCCCTCTCTCTTCTTTTCAGCCTGCAGCAGAAAAAAACCCTCCATTCACGAGGATTTCTGCTGACCTCACTCATGTTTTCCCAACACCAACGCGGCTGAGTGAACAAGGGTGGGATTTGGAGCTACCGGGAGCCAGCCTGGGAGCCAAGATGATTAAGTCCATTGGCCCCAGCCCAAATCTAATGTGAAAACCCTCCTCCCCATGCTCACCTTCCACAGTCAATGATCCCTTTATCAGGCAGGCAGTTACTAACTCCCCTCCAGCTCTGACCACTCCAAAATACCTCCAGGGCCCATCGAGGGGAAGAAGAATACCCCATCTCCATTGAGACCTCAGCATTGCCTCTTAACTCCTCAGGTTTCTTGCCGAAGTCCTGGCTCTCTTTTATGTTGCTTCAAAAAAGGAATCATTATCATCTCTTTGCCTATATCCCTCCCTGCTCCGGCTCTATTCAGGCATAATGGGGTTTTCTCTGAGAAAAGAGCTGATAATATCACTTCTCAGGCAAAAAGGCTTAACTCTCACCTCGGCGGGTCCGTGAAGGTCCTGCCACGGTGGTCCGGCAGCCCCCCAGCACGACCTGTCTCCCCGGGAATGTGTGCTTTGCAAGGACTATTGCTCTGCTGGGTAACTGCACAAAAGCCACCAAGACACAGCGAGCAAACAGGGCCAAAGCTATTAAAGCTTGGAGAGCACTGCTTGTAGGTATCACTTTTTCCCCCTGAATGCATAAGAACAAAGAGTTCCATGGAATTTGGATTATTTAACATAGTAAACATTAAGCAACTTGTGGTTGATGTAAATGCTTCCTTAATAGGCTGGTGAAATTCCTTGGGACCTGTCCAAGTTCATGTATAACCTCCGGCTCTGCTCTCGCAGACGTCGTCTCCCTCCTCTCCCTTAGATGCTTTTTTTTAATGCCACGGTAGCAGACGAACATAATTTGCAGCAGAACAGATGCCTGCTCTCCCCGTGGGCTGCACAGGGAGCCCGATGCCTAGCTCACGACTCGATCTCCTCCTATTCATTGCAACAGCGTGAGGCTCTATGCCTCGGCCCCCATCCCTTCAGCAACGAACACTGAAATACTTTATTCAAAGTTAAATAGTGTAAACAGGAGCTGTTGCAGTAAAAGTCCAGCCCAGGATATCTTAAAGGTCAATGGTTGGGTTATTCTGGCGGCGGCGAGTCAAACTCATTTGTACTCTAAGTACAGGCGTCGTAGGTATAAAGAGAACGGGAGGATTTTTGTGGTTAGGACACGTGTGAGAGCCCGTGTAGGTGTGCCCGGGACGTGCTGTGGGGGCAGGTTTTAGGAGATGGCTGAGCTGATCCAGCGGCTCACAGCTGCTGAAGGGCTCCTTGCCACATGGTCCCGCTCCTCCCCTTGCATTGGCTCTGGCACTCTCTGAACCTCTGCTTTGGCTCATTTAATTAGCAGAGAACTAAACATAAAAAGAACCAGAACAGAAAGGTCACTAGTCTTCTGAGAGTTCGGTAAGCATCAGAGCTCCCATAAGAGTGCAGATGTGATCAGGAAGAACCACATTTTTTTAACTGTTAAAGCATCTTATCTTTCCTCTGAAGCCTCACCAGAAATTCTGCTGAGACCCTAATCTGGGAATCCCACCGCGGCTTTCTTGGGCGTTAGAATTTTTTCGAGCTCTACAAGGATTTGGGTGTTTTAGGGTATGTCCACCAACAGGAATGGAGGTCCTTAGCGAGGCTTTAGGTGTATCAAAGAGCAGGCAGGGTCTGAAAGTTGAAGAGTTTTCAGATGAAAATGGAAATCTCAGGTTTAGGCAGATGGTGATTTTCCGGCCATGAAGGTACCGGGCTGGAAGAGGTGTCATTGAAGGTAGTATTAAAATGAGAATGGGAAGAAAAAACTTTGCCTATCACTATGTTGCTGTCTTATGCACCAAGATTTTTAAATGTGGCTTTTTCTTTAACTCGATGAACACTGGAGTGAGCAATATAACATGTGCAAAGAGCAATTTCAACATGTAAATTGTTCAGATTTTTTTTTTTTCCTTTTTCTTTTGGTCAAATAAGATCTGTGTATGATTTCAAACTCTCAAGAAATGATCAAAATTTCTGCCCCAAATCAAGGTTTCCTCAGTTTTACAGAAGTTGTAGCTAAACCAGTGTTCTTTTAGCACTGTGATTTTTCTTTTCCACTGAGGTACCAATTTGCTAAATAAAGCAGGAACTCTGTGTAAAGCTTTGGTTTAACCAGATAATCACTTCTGAGTTGAAAAACAGTTGGGATGGAAAATGTCCAGTCCCCTCAGAACTTTGTAGACAGAGGTCACCTCTGGTCCTTAACCTCCCTGTCCTGTTTTCACCTTCCTCAGCCAAAAGGGACTCTCGGATTTAGGGGCTACCTGCACATCATTGCCATTTCCCACCCTTGCCCAGAGGGTACAACCCCTGACCGAGACAGAAGGTTTTGTAGGAAGACTTGATCACTCTCTACAGCTGCCCGAAGGGAGGTTGTAGCAAGGTGGGGGTCAGGCTCTTTTCCCAAGTAACAAGTGATAGGACAAGAGGAAATGGCCTCAGGTGGCACCAGGGTAGGTTTAGGTTGGATATTAGGAAAAATTTCTTCACTGGAAGGGTTGTGAAGCGTTGGACCAGGCTGCCCAGGGAAGGGGTGGAGTCACCATCGCTGGAGGTATTTAGAAAACGTGTAGGTGTGGTCCCTGGGGACATGGTTTAGTGGTGGCCTTGGCGGCGTTGGGTTGGACTCAGTGACACTGAGCCTTTTCCAGCCTCAAAGATTCTATCATTCCATACTTGGACTGGGGGCCGCAGAGCCTTTTTGCTCTGCCAGCCATGTGCCATGGTACCCTCAGTTCGTGCTGTTTAACCCCCTCTGTCCTCCCATACATTAACAGCCACCCCCAAGCACAGCACACACACATACTCGCTCTCTGTCCCTCGTTCTGCTGCTTTCAGCTCCATCGATGTCTTCAGGATCCTGGGTACAAGCTGCCCAGGGCCGGGTGAAATGCAGAACCACCTTGACTGGCTTTTTTTTTTTTTTTTTTTTTTTATACTTCCTTATTCAAAGATGCATCTCAGTAGCAAATCCAGATATTCTTCCTCACCCGGATGACTGTGAATGCTAACACCTTCTGCGAGTGGCGTTTGACGGCCAGGCGTTTGGTATAGAAGCAATCTTGCAGTCTCTGGGGGAAAGCTTCCTCCCCACATGTCACTCCCAGCCTGTTTGCATCTCTTTCCCTCCCTCTCTTTTGGATGTCTGACAAGCAGTAGAGAGACAGAGTGTTTAACGTGTCACGGGAGCCTGGGTCTGTGCCAGGCTGCCTGGCTCTGCAGGCTCTCGTCGAGCTCCCTCTGTGCTGGGAACAGAGGGGCTGTCACTCCCACGAAAAGCAGGTGCTGACTGAAGCCCAGGGCCAACCTCGCTTGAACTCCAACACAGTTACCCCTGGCTTCCCTCCCTTCAAGCCTATGGCAGGAGGAAGAGCAGCTAAACTTGCAGCTTTGCCCAGTATTTCCTTATAAATTGTCCCCCAGCTCTCTTCCTCGTGTCACCAAACGCAAAGCCAGTTGCCACCATCAACAAAATAAGTTGCAAAGCTCGTCTTTGCTGCAGATGGTCGAGGTGTTAAGTTGGGTTCAGCTGCTGCGGAGCGTGGGCCCCAGACGTGACTTGAGTGGACCTTGGGATGGACAAAGAAAGGAGAAACAGCTTCCCTTCTCTGCCTTCCCTTAGCCAGATGAATTATTTATCTTTTGATGTAGAAGGGCAAGTGGATTGCACATCCACAAACGGAGCTGGGCAGGAATTCAAGGTATGAGTGCCGAGCAAAGTAAGAGTGAGCCAGGGACCAAGGGGCACACGGGCAGGCTGACACCTGTGCTGCTCCACTCTGGCCCTCTCTAAAAGAAGGTTGAGCACATCTCCATCAAACAGCAGCCCGACTTGACTCTCCTCTTAGTCTCCCCAGCACAATCTCATATTTTCTGTGTTTTTTCTGTTCAAAGTGTTTGAAATAATGTGAACTCTGCTGCAATACCTCAAGATGATGCAGTTATAGCATGAATATCTGTGTTGCAAGCCTGCTCGAGGATGCAAAGCCTTCCAGACTAGGGTTGGAGCAGCGCATGGGGTGAGCAGAGCCCATCTGGGTGCAATCTCCCCCCTTCCAGGCTGCGGGGTGGGGTCACAGGATTGAGTTATCCCCACAACCACGTCTCCGAGGGAGCGAGTTGGGGTGGTCTGAAACAGAGCCAGCAAGCGAGGCGCGGGTGAAGCAGCGTGGCCAGGGAGGGGTCCAGGGCTCGAGCAGCCTCCCTGGCCTCCCTTCCTCAGCAACGTCCGTCTATCCTGAGTTTCCACTTTGGGGAACATTCCACAGTTTTAATGTATTATTTTTTATGACTAAAACCCAAAGCGCATAGCTATTCGCCAAGAGGTGACATCTGGCTAAATAAATAACAATTACTGGCTGGTCCAGCACATGTTTTGTTTCGACTGGAACTTTGTTTTTAATAACTAAAACACAGAATATAAATATGACTGTTGCATATTCAGACACATGCACACACGCGCGCACACACACATATAATTTTTTTGTGTGTGTGTTTGGAAGGCAGAGTAAATTCCACATGAAAGAAAATAAAACACAGAACTTTTATCCATGTGTTTCAATTATTTAGATCTAAATAAAAATGCTGTGGATGTCATCCCGCTTATTTTTAGTCACTTTGATTGCAATAAAAATAAGACTGAAAAGAACATTTCACTAAAATGTTCCTGACCTTGTCTAGCCCTGCAGATGACAATTTATTTGCTCTTGTGAGTATATTTGCTGAGCTCGAAACAAGTACAGAGAGGCAGGTAGCGAACCTGCAGCTTTTGGGAGTCTGGTTTGTTTTTTCATGCAACACGAAGATTCTCCATGCACGGTTTTTCTCTCCTGCTCACTACACGCTGTACATACAAGTCGTATCAGCTACCACCTCTTTTAATGTTAATGGTAAGTCTGAGTCTCCAACCATGCTCAGCATCTCAGTGTGAATCGGGACCTGCAGTTGGGGTTAAAGAAAGATGAATAAACAGAGCGGAAGCTGTGGGCAGAGCTGAAATAAGACGGGGTGGCTTTCCCTGCATCACCCAGTGGTCCAGGCTCATTGGAACAGCTTGAAACCCAAGTTTTCTCTTGACGCGCTGTCCAGAAGAGCCCAGACCCTCTGCGAGGTGATGTGTCTTTTACATGCTTCACTCACACTGGCAGGAGAAGGTTTGAAGGTAAGAGGTGACTCTGCTTGAACAGCTGGAACAACTGAACAGACATCGAGGAGCTGCAGGTGCATCCTGAGGTGCATCTTCTTTCCAGTGTGAAACACGAGCAGTAAACTTCAGAGGCAAGTGCGAGATGAGGAGAACTTCCGTGAGTTTAAGTAGAAATGATACAAAGAAAGAAGATGGCTGGTCCTTGCATGGTAGAAGGAACATTAGGAAAGGGAGACACGATAAAAGGATTATCATGCATGGAGAAAAAAGACACAAGTAATTTAATTCGAGCTGAGCATGGGGAGGTATGATAATCCACAAAATAGGTACCTTCAGACAGTATTTCAGCTGTCTGCCATGATAAATAGATACGGATGATCCGATTTTGAAGGAGTTTTTATTTTATACCTGGGCCTGGCAAAAATTGTCAAAGTGCAGGATGGAGCCTACCACAAGGCCTGCACTCGTGATCCAGGACATACAAGAGACCCACCAGTAATAAGGGAGGAACCATCCTGACCCAGCCCCGAGGCTGCAGTGGGACACGTGTTTCAGATATGGCTGAACTGTTTGGTGTTATCCTGCCAACCGAACAGGACACACCGTGCTGAAAATAACCCCTGGGGCGAGGTTGAACTGATCAAGAGGGGATCAGAGGAGTCTTCTAAGTGTCTTTGGGATCCCTTTGGTTTTGAGGGAGAAAAAAGGAGATTTGAGGGGGTGATTCATCTCCTAGAGATGTAGCCTTGAATGCAAAAAATGAAGGCGTCGAGTTTTAGATGCTCTGGGTTATCTGGCAGATTTGCATGAGACCAATATACAGGATGTGCAGGCAATCTGTACCCTTCTGGTGTTAACCCTCTGCTTGGGCAACTGAATCCCACCGTTACAACAAAATGAGCCTGAAAAGAATCTCTTCATTCATAAGCTCATTCTCAACTCTCTTATGCCTCGCTGGCATGCAGGGCACCGAGTACAAAACCAACAGTGCAAAATAAAAGCTACGGTGTCTCTCCCCCTTTCATGTTCTCAGACGATGCTTTAGCAGTCGAAACGTTGCTGTGCAGGGGGGATTTCTGGAAGCACCCAGGAAGCTGTTGAATATCGTGAGCAGGGTAATTAATGGTGACACAAACCCCAGCGGGCTGGGCTCTGCGTGTGTCCTCCGGGGTGTGCGGGTGCGTGCGCACCCCTGTGCTAAATAGGTAACCAGATGCCAAGGGGAAGAATGGCCAGAGTGGCAAAGGGCAGATAAAAACTGTCTCCACTCAGTAAGAAGGTCTGTCTTAGCCAAAGTGAACGGTGTTTTTACATTAATTAGATTCTCAGACAACACCGCCCTTTTATTCCTTTCATCCTTTCTCTCTTCTGCCTTAAATGTTTGGCAAGGTTCAGGAGTTTTCTTCCCAGTCCCTGCCTCTCTCTCCTTCCTGCTGTCTGCCCCAATGTCATCCCTTGCAGGGGAGAGGTTTCCCCTTGATTTGCAAGATTTCTGCGTGGTGCTGGGCCTGGCTCACAGCGCTGACCCCAGGGCAAGGAGAGGTGTTGTGCGCTGCCGCTGGGACCTGCTGGCCCTTTGAAGGGGCGCCAAGGGCTGCACCAGGCACAGGTTGAGTTGCCATGAGACTAAACCCCGGTTTGTTCAGGTAGAACTGTCATTTTACCCCATGCCAGAGCCGAAACTGGAGGCAAAGAGAAAGGGAAAGTTGTGCAGAGTCTTACAGAGATGGAATGAGGAACAGAAACGGAGTCACAAATAATTCCTCTAACACACTTTTCTGGGAAAGAAAATGCATCAGAGGCTGGAAGTGCGGGGCAGTGTGGGTTTGTGTGCCTCATACGAGGCACAAACACCAGGGGAAGTTTCAAAAATATAGCAGGGAAAAGCAGGGTGATTGGGAACAGAGCCTGCGAGCTGGGACATCCCTCGGGGCGGGGTGTCAGCGCTGGCAGGTGGTAGGGACTCCAGGGTGAGCGGCGAGCAAAGGCCAGCGTGGTGTTGCTTAACCTGCGGCTGTCAGGCTGCTGCAGGACCCGATGCAGAGCATCAGAGAACAGCCAGCAGAAAAAACTGCAAACAATTCACTTGCACATCTCCATGAACCTGGCAGACGCATTCGGGGATCAGCTCCTGAGCAGTGCCTGGGCTGAAGTAGTAAGTGCAACAGCAGCAGCAAAAAATTTATAACATTCTTGGCCAACAAACTAAGAACTTTTTCTTTCTCTTCTTCCCCCGGCCACCAGGTAGCAGTGCAGTGCGGGACAATCTGGCTGCTAGTCCTCCTTCAAAAGTTACACTGACATTCAATAAAATAAGCAAAAAAAAAAAAAAATATATATATATAAAAAGAATAAGAAACTCTGCAAATAGGAAGATTAAAAAAAAATATCTGTGCTTTCATAAATAGCCGGGTAATTCCAGACTCTGTGTTGTTTCATTTAGACTGTGAATTTCAACTTTTGCAGACAAACCCCATCTGTTCCGAGGTGTGTGGAGCGTTACACCATGGAGCACTGCGCACCGTGCTGTAGTATCGGTGACACCTCCTCCGTGGGCCACGTCTGGGGGCAGAGGTACTGGCCATGTAGTGGCTGGATGGTTCTGTTGGTGGGAATAGCTCATCTCCTTCCCAAAGCTCTGCTCTCAGCTGGCTGAAAATAAAGAATTTACTCATTGGCTCTGTCGCAGTGGATCAGAGCACCCCTTGATGGTCAGGAAAGGGGTCATAGGGGTCATCGCCCCTTCTGTGAGCTGCTAAAACGGGGCACGGGGTGTCGAGGAGGGGAAGGACTTGCCCAGAGTGCAGGAGGGAACCGGTGGCACGTACAGGAATGTTTCTGATGACCTGAGCCGAGCAATAAGGTACAAACCCGGACTGATGGAGGACTGGGTATCCCCCAATTCTGCTACATCAGAGTTGGTTGGGATTTGGGAGCCCCTCGAGTCAGCCCACAGCAAGATCCCCTGGGAGAGAATGAAGACAGAAAGGGTAAAAGATTGGGAAAACTATGTATGCTGCAAGAACAACAACAAAAAAGAAAAATCTTGGTAAGACAGGGTGGGAAGGGAGGGACAGGTGAAAGGAGGAAACATTCATGTCTGAGATCAATTCCTCCAGCTTCTCCCCTTTCATTGCAGCCCAGGACGTTTGGGGCGGCGGAGGCACAAAACCCAGCACAACAGTGCTGTCCATTTATCCGCAGCCTAAAAGTGGACAAGAGGACTTATTCTCCCGGCCTTGAGAATGAAATCTTCCCAGGGTAGGAGGCCGAGCCCAGGGCCTGAGGAAAAAAAAAACCCTTTTCATTGCGAGTCATTAGGAAGAGATAAAGGTCTGCTTCGCTGGGTATTTCACTTGTCCTGCCAGCGCACCTTCTCAGCCCTGGGACAACAGTGGGGCCATTTTAAAAGGCCCTTTAATTATCTATTTCCTCCCATTGCTGCTGCTTGCAGAGGGAGCTACGGAAAGAAAAAAAAAAAAAATAAAGGGGAAAAAAAAAAAAAAGAGGCTTATTTCAACAGTCCTTATCTGATAGCGCATTCAAGATGAGTTTCTCTGGCTCCCCCTCTCTCCCAGCCCTCCCTCTGATTTCTTTTCTTGCCTTGCTCTCTCCTCCCAGTGCGGTGGGAGCGGGTTTTGTTTTCTTGGCCACCAGGAATACGGGGCCCAGCGGTGTGGGTGGAGGAGTGGTGACAGGGTTAACAAAGGGGACCTCACTTTGCAGATAATGACTGGCCCTCCGGCCCTTTCAGGCGGGACACCCAAGCTCCCAGTCCCGGGATGTCTTTCAGGCTTGTCCTAATTCAGTGCCATTGTCTCGGGCTTTTCTAAAGGAGGATGACAGCTGACATCAGCTCTCTATCTGCAGCAGGTTTTGTCCTTTTCTTCCAGCTCAAGCCATAGATTTCCCCGGTTAGTTATGCAAAAACCAACGGAGGCTTTTATTGATTATTTTTTCTTTTTTTTTTTTTTTTTTTCTTAGAAGCAGAGCCCCAATAAATGCTGCTAGATACAGGCCTTCACTGCGCCCATTTTGATCTCGGTTTTTTTTTCAGTTCTGTGCACAGGGTACTACTGATGTGCAAATCTACAGCGTGCCAGCTACCAGAGACCTCCTGTGAGGATGTGCCTACCTTGTGATGCCTTTCTTCTTGGCAAAGCACCTTGTGCTTGCTGCAGCCCCCTGCAAAGTCCCTGAGACATGTTCAGATGTTTGCATGAACCTTTCCTAGACCCTGGGTCTTGACCAGAGACTGTGCTAGAGGGACTCTTCTACCCCAGCAAGGCTGCTCCTGGACCTTCAGACATTTTTTGCAGCTGTACTTGGAGGTGTGTTCCCATTCGTGGTTCTCCTGCCACCTCTGCATCAGCCGAATCCTCCAGCTTCACATTTTGGTGGCGTACAAGGACGGTGAGAACAATCAGCCTTACCTCTAGGAAGGGAGAAACCAATCCCTCAGCAGCAGAAGCGGGGCAGTGATCAATAGGCTGTCGATAAATACAATTAAATAAACCTTTTCCTGCCTCCAGTACCTCTTTCCCCAGAGACAAGCTCACGTCTGACTCCTTCAGGCTCTGGATAATTTTTGCGTGAGGTTCAAGCCCCTCTGCTGCACACAGACTCCAAGTGTTAGAAATGAGTTTTAAAAGATCAATTTGATCACTTAGATGGAGCTTTGTTTTCAGAAACTCTTAGTTTCACCCCAGTACCCCTGCATCAATCTTTATAACTAGGGTGCCCAGCCAAGCTCTCCTGCAGGTACCAGATTCAGGGTCTGTCTTGACACCATCCCTGTCCTGCAGAGAAGTGCTCCCCCAACAAACCGCTCTCACTTCCCATCTGAGCTTTCCCAGCACAGCTGCCCTGTTTTCTTCTCCTCCTACCATCTCACAGAATATTTTCATGCCTCTATTTCCCTCACATGATGTTCCTTGTGCAACAGCCCTCCCCACCTTCTTTTTGATACGCAGAACATGAGCTGTTTGTGTTTCTGCCTTTGAAGTTTGTTGTTTTTTTGGTTTTTTTTTCTCTCTCCAACTGAATTGCCTTCACAGTGTTTTTAGCACGTTCACTCACTTTCTCACTTCTTTCCTAAAACACCACCACAACTGGATCAGTGTTTCTACACGAGGGTGACCGCCGCCCTTTCCTAAGGTAAAGCACCATCTTTTTCTTTGCTGCTTCTCTGCTTATATCCCACAGGTCTCCAGAAACTTTTTTTTCTCCTTTGGTAAGCAGAGACTCACTTCATGAACCTCTCTTTGGGTATAAGCCACGACTAAACACAATTCATAGACGACTTAGCTGAATGTGGAGCTGAAGCAATTCCCGAGCTCCCTTAAATGAACATCTTTAGGTCGTCTGTGTTCAAAAGGACATTCTGTGAACTGCCCCTTAAGTTGCAGTGCAGGACTAAGAAGGTGATTTCCACAGCACAGAAGTACCTTAAAATCCATCCCCAATTCCCATGTTTTTTTAAGGTTAGCAGCAATGTGATACCAAACCATCTGAGTAAGTGATAGCAGACCTCACGCTCTCCGATCTGATCTGAACCAGCAAATAGGCACCAACTCCCAAGGTGCGAACGCAAACCAGACAGCGCAGGAAGAAGTAACAAACCACAGCTGCTCAAGATGTTACGGACTCAGAACGTGCCGGGGAGAGGATGGGTGTCTCTCTGCTCCCCACACATGGGCTACAGCCACCCTCGTGAACAGAACGGGCCTGGGTGCTGGCTGCCGTAATGGGTTTGGGCCAGCATCTCCCAGTCAACGCTTGGTCACATCTCAGGGCGCAGCTCGGTCAGGGGCTGCCCGCAGCGGGACAGTCAGTGCTCCCGTAAAACCCCTTCATGGACAGCCATGTTCTGTAGGAAGCTTGTCCAAAGCCTGACCCAGACACAGGTCTGCGCCCTCGCCAGGCACTTCAGAAGTCCCAAGTCATTCAAAGAAAGCTGCCACGAGCAGGCAGCGTGGCAGCAGTTGGGTTAACGGCATTTCCTTGTTGGTCCCCAGTCCAGCAGCCTTCAAATGGGCAGGAGCTCCCTTCCCAGTGCCCTCTACTTCTCCTTGTGGAGATCCTGCTGCACTCTCCCCCGAGTCCTGAGGTTCTACAGATCTCAACCATGCAAAGTCGAGCACACCTCAGCACACTAATTTCTCAGCTGCAGTCCAGTTCTTCAGGTTAGTCCGGGTGTCCACCTCCAGTTTTTTGTAGGCTATGATCTTACCTCCGCAGCTGTTATCACGAGCACTGACATGTTACTTCTAGGTATAGATCAGAAGCTCACACCTCCAAGATAAGTAATTTTCATTAAATAAAGGAAATTAATTAGACCTACTCACATCTAAGGGGATCTCTCACTCTTTGAGGTGCTTCTCATAACCTGAGCTCTCCCACCTTTCTCTACAAATTTGTGGCTTTAGTTTAGTCACGTTTCCTGTGCTCCTGACCGTCCCCATGCTAGAGAAATTTACATCAGAACTGAAAGTGAGAAAGTCATCGCAGCCCTAAAATGTCCCTGAAAAAGGATGAAAATTCATAGGCCTCCGTGTCCTCATATTCAGTGACCGTTTTGTGCTAACCACGCATAAAATAAAGTAAAACCAGAAAGTTTTCCACAATTTCTTTTCAGAGACTCTTGCACTGCGACAGAAATCAAGGCGATCTCTGCAACCCGTAACCACTTGCTGAGGGGAGGTTAAGGTTGCTGAAAATCCAATTTGACCTTCTCAATGGAGTTAATGAGTCAGAAGACTTCCTGTGGATAATCCAATGAGGTGGATAAAAAGGTCCTGAACTACTTGGCATGAAGTCAATGCCAGAGAATTCCCTTACCCTCTAATCCCTGCGAGCAGAACAGCACAATCCCATCTTCTCTCAGGATTTTATGAGGTTGTCACCATTGTTGTTGAATTTTCTGTGTGGCTATTGTCTTTTATGGGAAAGCAGAGTATATAAATTAATAACAAAACGCCTGCTATGTCAATCAGAAGCTAGAGATCGCAAGATACAGAGAAATTTGTCCATATTCTTGACACCTATTCATTCATTATTTTTAACTACAGTGTCCCTAAGGAGTCTTAGTTGTAAACCGGGACCCATTCGTACCGAGCTGAACACAAACTTAAGTTTAGTTCAGTCAAAACACGTAGTACACGCTGTTAGAATCTTTTGCTTATTCCTTACTTTACTCAGTCTCATTTCAATCATATAGAACAGGCTCAGAAAGCAATGAAACCTTTTGTGAACTTTCAAGATGCAACTTCCACCCGGAGTCAGTCTGAACCACTGCGGATGGCTTTTTCTGCCAGGTTTCTGTAGAGTTTTACTAAACATCCATGTGCTTAATGCCAGTCTGGGGCTCCAACTCTCCACTGTGATTTAAGCCAGAGTTTACCTCAAGGCTTGGTAGCTCCCTGAACAGTTAGGTGTCCCGCTGGACCCAGTCACCCAGGTCTTGTGAAAGGCAGTGGGAGAGGACTCTCTCTTTGGGGTGTGATTGCTCCTGTCCTAAAATACCTTTGAAACACAGCTTGTTGGCCCACTCTCAGGAGATGCCAGCCTCTTTCTGGCAGGTTTTTGGGGCAGTAAATGACTAGTTTAGACAATATGACTAAGTTTTGGATGGATACAGTCAGGTGAGGTGAATCCTCCCTTAAGAGGCGCCGGATTAATTCCAACGTACAAGTATTATCACACAACTCACCTCTTAAGATTGCAGCATTTGAGGGCCTCGTTTAAATGAAAGTCACTGTCAAGATGATAGGCTTTGCAGCCCCACTCTTGATTTATGGTCTTGGTTCTTTAGGACTTCTACACTACCCTTTTTGGTATGCAATGAGTACCCAGCTGCTCCCACTGGGGTCATAGGAAAGGTATAGCCCAATCCAAAGGAGAAAGTCAAGACCAAAGCTTCATTCCTGAGGTCTGCAGCGAGGTAACTAATGTTGATGAGATGGTTACTGCAACGGGTGCAGAAAAAGGCTGCTAAGGTAATCAGGGAGCAGAGAACTGGTGCAATGAGAGGGACCTAGAGCTGCCTGGCCTCATTAGCTTAGCAAATAAAGGCTATGAAGGGATGTAACTGGTGACTAGAAATACATCTGGGAGTAATACACCAAAGTGGGGAGACAGCTATTAAAGCCAAAGGCCAGTGTTGGCACAGGAACAAAGGAATGGGAAACTGGCCACAGATAGAAGACAGGCTGGAACTCAGGCGGTTAAAGTGCTAGTGATGTGAGATCCGGGAAAGACTGTGCTGGGGCAGAGTGAAGGGCAAGAGACCTATGTTATTTATAAATGACTTCTATGGAGAAGGGTCCTGCAAGAAAAAAAAAAAAAAAAAAAAAGATAGGTTCACTGGCCTGGGAGAGACCCTCCGTGTCCCACCTCCTGGCTCGGTTAGAGGTAAACATCAGCAGTGAGCCTTGGTGTGCACGGACTGCAGGTACCTACCACTTCCCTGCGAACACATTCTTCCGGATGGTCTCAGAATAAGACAGGACCCTGCTCAATCTTTCACTTACATGATGACTTGTGCCCCTGCCTTGAAACTGCAGGAAGCTGCTGCTTTCCCTGTTGAATCTGTTTTCTGTTGTCAGGCTTCCAAGCGCTCAGGGATTATTGTCATTGATAGGAGTGAGCCATAAAGGCTTTGGCATGTGTGACTTTGTCCTTACAAGGAGTCTGGAAGTTAAGTGTATCGCTCCGACCACACCAGCTCACCTCCCTGTCCATCATGGTGAGGGCAAAGTTAGGGAACTACACAGGAAGAAGTCGGATGAAACTGGAAAATCCTAGTGCAGAGGGCTGGCAGTGGCCTTCAGAGCTCAAACAGCCATTCCTCTCCCATCTTTCCTCAGAGCCTCCACCCAAGGTTCTCCCAAAGCCATGCGCGATAGATGTGTGTCTACCAACTCCTAAGGATCTCCTGAGGAGGGCTGTCCACCCTCTCTCGGAGCAGCATCCCAATTTTTTCATCTTTCTTATGGTTACAAGATGTTTTTCCTTATATCTCATTTGTCTAATGCAATTTAGACTGGTACCTTTTCCTTCTGCCCGCAGTGAATGTGGAAAACAGCCCGGTTTCTCCTTTTTCTGTACTCAGGGGCTGCGTACTGGGGTATATTCACATCCTATAGGCTTAATTTCATATGCTGATATCATCAATCCAAAATACTCCAATTTGCGAATTACTCTTTGCTCTGAAATTAATGTCATCTTTGTTTTCACTCCTGTGTATACATTCCCTTGTAGTTTGGATTTTGGGATGATCTTATCTTTCTTTCCTTTTTTTTTTTTTTTTTCCCCTTTTTATTTATTTATTTATTTATTTGTCTTTACAGTACACTCAGGCCATATTTTCAAGCTTTTCTAAGCAACTCCAAGGGCTAAAGACTTCTTTACTGAAAGCTGGAATCCTTGCACAACCACTTGCTTCCAGATGCTGGGGATTACAGTAAAACACTAAATATTGCAAGACTTACGGTACTATTGCAAGAGTTGGCAGCAGTGAAGAAGTGGATCAGGACTGAGAGAAAGGGAAAAAATAATGGGAGACAATTAAGAAAAGAGCTAATTTAGGGCGAATACCAGGAAAGGAATTTCAGGAAACAATACTTTCCAATAAATTCAGTAAGGCTACGGAGCAGTCTGAAGAGAGAAAGACAGGATCAGTTTGACCAAAGCCCTGCAAATGAGCTGTCGGGAACATTCCTATTATTGGACTTTTGCATGAAACAAAATGCCTTTTCTTGCCTTATTTTCCCTTGATCTTTCTCCCTTCCTTTCTGATTGTGAGAAACGTTTCTTTCTCTCTGGGTAAAAGATATCAGAGCGTGACCTCATCTACATGTTTGCTAATCATATCACTTCTCACATCACCCAGGGATCAGAAGGTCTGCGGAGGATTTTCGGGGTGCCAGCCAGGCAGCATTTGTCCTGACCAGTGGAGCACATCCAGCACGACGAAACAACAGCTACTGGAAGCAATTGGAGTCTGGTTCCCAACGGTTATTTGAAAGCTTATTTGGAAATCTCATTCCATTCTTCAGTGATCATAAGAACAACACTGGACCAGTGAGACCGATGGTCCGTCTCACTTAACGTCTTCTCACTATTGGTGGCCCATAGCAGATTCCTAAGAAAGATTATAAAAGCAGGGCAAGTATTTAATGACGCTTTCCCTGAACATTCTCTGTAGCTCAGGCACTCTCCAAAGAGATTTTAGATCTTTGTATTTAACATGGTTAACTGCCATATCACAAATCTCACGTCCTTTAAATGTTTCCCTTTTTGATAGTTTCAGCTAAGGGTGGTAGGAGACTTCAGAGACTTCACTGTCCCAATGCTTTTTCCTCAAGGTCCTGATTCAGATATTGGCTAATGAAGGGTCAAGGTTCAACAATCGTAATTCATTTTCGTAGTAAACACGTAAATCAGAAGTGAGCAAGCAAACAAGGAAGCTGCTCCTATGATACCCAGAGCCCGCCAAGGCCTGAACCACAACTGACCTCCAGTTCGTGGAATTCCATGGTTAATAATCTATCATTTCCTCCTTCTTAACTGATGTCAAAGAGAGTCACCAAGGAGCAAGTGTCCCCTCAGGGGTCCTTAGCACGTTACTCAAGGGCGGCTTCACAATGTGCATCTCTGCCAGCATTTGTGACCATGCCAGGAACGCCCTGAAACCAGAAGACCTCCTACCATGAGGTCTCAGAGACAGGTGTGGAAGTAGCAAAAGGGTATTTTACCTCTCTCAATGCCACAGCGGTTCCAGCACAATGGGAACATGGTTCAAGGTCAGTTCTTCCTTATTAGAGATCTGATTAGGCAGCTCCCCAGCATGGGTCCCAATTTAACTCTGTTTCACCACAAGGAATCAAGCGAAGGAGATTTCTTAAGCTAAATGAGCACTGGCCCAGAAGTTATTCCCGCTTAACATATGGTTTTTGGAGAGCCATGGGAGAGCAGGTCATTAGAGGGTGACCTGTCAAGTTAAATCATTCATTGACAGTACCAACCAGTGAGGTAGCACACAGCAATATTTTCTTTTGCATTTGGACTGAGATGCCTCCATTTATTGTATTATTGTTATTTATTTATTAGCCTTGACTTTGGTGTCTTGGGCAGAAGTTGTGTGAGGACGTGGAGATGTCTGACTGTCTTCTAGGGCACAGACAGTACAGATTGCCATGATGCAGATTCCTCTCTCCCCTTGTCTCCAAGGGTATCCCCATTTGGCCTAGGAAAGAAAGGGAAGATCTGCTCTGTCAGTCTATCCCATCTCAGGTGTTGCGCATAGGTTGCACCTCCCTAAACCTCAGCAATGCATCCACATCCATTTACACTCTTCTTCAGGTCCTTCTGTGATGAAACACAGGCACTATCCAGGGGTTAAAGCTCATCCCAGGGTCTCGCTCTGTGCCAACCACATGGATGTGCTCTGAGGAATGGTCTGGCTCGGGGTGGGTGCAGGGCAGCTCTAGAAGAGGTTTGTTCTGAGCAGGATTGGTTCAGATTGCTCCTTGATGCTTAGTTTGCTGGGAGCACATACCTAAGGCAACACAGTCACAGCCAGACAGCTCAGCCCAATCACCACCTTGCCTCTTTGCTGAAGCTGCTAACTGCCACAGTGATTGCGCAAGCACAAGCTTTTGATGCTTGTGGTGAAGTGCAAGCTGTGGCCCAACAAGAGCGAGAGCAAGAGCAAGAGCAAGAGCACTTCCATCACTCTCCTAAATGTGATGCCCTGCAAATGAACAGCTTCTCTGCAGCTGTTACCAGCATCCGTGAAAGACTTTAACTGTCCTTCGTGCCATGGATGGTTGGCCTGTTTGGTAGGTTCGCACAGACTGAAATCTTCTGTTTTAAACCATTTAGAGAAAAGACGTGGGTTGCCTACAGAAGAGGTCCATAATTCTCTTCCATTTTCTGTCCTTTCTGGAGACACGCCATCTGCAGGCCTGTAGTGTTATAACTAGACGATCAGTGAAGTGGCATTTTCCCTTGGAAGTTTGAAATGACTCCACAACAGGTTTTACTCCCTTTTCCTTTTAAGAACGGACTTAAAAAATGAGGAAAGCTGAGAGATGTAGAATCAGGGCTCGAACCAAAGATGAGCCAGAGGGTGATATGCCCCTGCATACCCAGAGACAGGGAAAAATTGAAAAACCCAGCCAGCCATTCATCCGACACTGAGAAAACTCTATCACCCAGAAGATACGCCCTGCTTCCAGGAACCTGGCTCCGTGCTTGTGCAGGAGCGTAGCAAGAAGAATACAGCTCTGTTAGAAGTGGATGAACCTCACAGAGCCTGACATTTTGCAAGCGACTCACATTTTAATTCTGTGGGCTTTTCAGAGCTGGTTCCTGCTCACAAAACCCTTTGTACTTGTAATTTGAACTTTTGTTCCCTGAGGATGAGTCAATTAAACAAACACAAAAGAATGCTGGCTAAAGGGCTCCGGGGAGAGAAGAGCCTACCACAAGTTCAACTAGAGCTGAGGATGGGTTATATATGGGCTAAATTCAGCTCTAGAATTTCTTGGTGGAATAAAGTTTTCTGAGACGTATTCTTTAGATGGTAAATTGGAATAACTCCAGGGCACAAAATTCTGCCGCACTGATTTCTGGTGGAAAAACCAACTTTTCAATCACAGCGGGGTCACCATGTCTCCCCGGTTTCCCTCTCTGTGATGACCAGGGCGAGAAGTCAGGGTTACATTACAGAAAGGACGAGCTAGATGAGGCATTCGGAGATGAAACGTTGGGGATATTGGAGTTTCCAAACCAGTGTCTGAAGGAGGCTGTGGAATCTCCCAAAGTGGAATTTTTAAAAATTAATTTCATTGATCTTTTGTCAAGAGATGGCTTAGTCACTTCAAATCTTTGCAGAAGAGAGATGTTGCAAATCTTCATGTTCCTTCTTATTCTGTGCAATTATCTGGTAAGCGGGAATGCTGCCTTTCTACTGTTTTAATAAAAAATATTCTTCCCAAATATACTCCTTAATGCATAAAGACTCTCTGAAGATTTCTTTCTCCACATCTGCTACAGAAGGATCCTTGATGCACAGAAGTGTGACATAATTCTGCTTGACTTCCGGAGTGTTACACAATACGAATCCCAACTTTACCCTCAGTGTGAACACCCAGAAGCTGGAGAAGCTGCTCTGTGACATGACACCCGATTCCATAACCTGCGGTGAGGGGTTACACCACCCCTCACAGGTCAGGAGGTGCTAGCTGTCAATCAGGGGTAAGCTGCAGTGGACCCCATCTCACTGCAGACACCAAGTGTCTCTGGCATCACACCCTATTCCTGTGCATCTTCTGCCACCTATATTAAAAAGGATTTTTTTTTTCTTTTTAATTTCAGATTTCCTGAGGATATCCAAGATTTGGTTGATCATTGGACACTGTTAAGTAGGAACTCCCAGGAGACCATGTTTATGGTTGGTCCACACTTGGAAGTATTAAAAAGGGTGCTCTAACCCTTAAGGACTGTCTAAACATGGCTTAAAAAATCCCCAAACAAACACAACGGTGTGTGCCTGGAGGTTTTTGCTGGGGTTAATAGTTAACTTCGGTGCAAACTTCTCTTTCTGCTACGGAGCTCTATGGCTCACCCAAGTTATCTCTCTCTACTTGGGCTTTTTTTTCCCCTCATACAAATGTAGATATGTCCTTTACCAGGAGTATTAATGCTCTCAAAGTGGTCATTAGGCTTTGTCCCATAACCCTTAAAATGATTTGTTTCACCACACCACAAAGAGGCAAACAGGAGATTTATATTATTTCTAAGTGAAATATAAGACACTAGAAGCCTTGGATTGGGAGTATATTAAAATCAGTTTAAATAAAACCTGACATCTCTTTGGGTGACAACAGTGGTGTCTCTTTCCTCCATCCAGACTTGACACAATTACAAAAGTAGGAGGCTGAAGATAGTGTGGTTTGGTTCTTAGGGATTTCCACAAGCCTTGATTCCTTTTAACTTGAAACTTTATTCCATCCTCAGGGCTTGTGGGTTCTCCTCCTGCTGCTCCTCTTGTTCCGTGGGATGAGTCAGGGTTGAACAGTGCAAACATTCAGACCCACAATTGCCAAAGATATGCTCGGTTTGGGTGAAGAATCATGGCAGACTGAGTGCCTTTCACCACGGGATCAGAGCTGGCTCCGAGTCTTACATGAACCTAATGCTGATCAGCCTGGTCCAAGGTTGGTTTTGCAAGGAAACCCAGCATGGAGCTATTTCTGAGTAGCCTGGAAGCTGCAAGGTCCAGGGCTCTGCTGTGCCAGGTGCTGTACAGATGAGATGGTCCCTCCCCAAAGCACTCACAGTCTAGACAGGCCTCGGGCGAAGAAATGCTCATGTCTCCACGTTAGAAGGAGGCAGAGTGACGGAAGGCCAAGTGCAAGTGACCTTCTGTGGGCTCCTGGCTGTCTGCTGAGACCTCAGAATATCAACTCTGAGACAGATTCAAAGCTTTCCTTACCCCCCCCTAGAGACCTGATGTTGCCTCTTAACCAGTAAACAACAGGAGGTACCTCCAGTTTCTGTGCCTGTGGTCCTGGCTGTTTCTTCTGTGCAAATCGTATATATTAGTGCCTACAGAATTTTTCAGTCCTGAATTACTGCAGCAATTAAAAGTGCATGCCTTCATAACCAGGTCGTCCTTGTACCAAGCAACCTGAACAGTCTTGAACTTTTATCTATGCTCCTGTTAGATGCTAAGACCTAAGCTTAGTTAGACCTAAGCTGAAGGCTGCATCTGACCCATCATGTCTCTGCTTTGACTCGCCGTGTCTCTGCGAGTGATTATGTTATCCTCATTATCAGTCCAGTGATGCAACGGGAAGCCACAAAAAGGAGAAATGCCACTTAGACTGCTCCCAAACTCTCCAGGTCTCTCCACCTGCAATATAACAAACCTACTGCAGCCCCCTTGCCCCTTCCCCTGCAAATGGAAACTCCCAGGAGGCCTGAAGAAGAGTGGTGTGGGGTCAGAAAGGACCTCTGCCTCGCTCTCTGAATGCTCTGAGAAACAGATGCTGGAAAAATGTGTGACAGAGATGTGCCCTGGAAAATTATGAATGTTGGGGGAAAAAAAATATATTAAGAAGAAAATGAACTCAAGCTTTCCCAGATTTTGTGGTAGCAGAAGCCTGTGGGAGGGTTCCGGAGGAGCTGTGAGGGTTGGTAGATGGCTCCCTTAGGCTGTGTTTGGCTGGCAGAGCTACTGTGCTTCCCCAAGCACTGTTATATCCCATCACTGACCTCCTCTGTGCAATGGGATCAGACAACTGGTTCCTCTTTGAGGGCTGCGGACTGCTGATTTGGTTGGTTGTGTATCAGGCAGCAGGGATGCTAAAGTCGGTGCTGATATCTTCTCCCACCCATCAATTTAGCCTGATAGGGAGTGATGTCAGCTACAGATACTCCATTTCCCTTCTGGAATTTCCCTCTTTGAAAAATAGTCTCCTGCTTTCATGTGGTTTTGATCTGGGTAGTGCAGCATCCCACCGATTTCTGTCATTTTACGCTTTACCCAGAAAGCTGACTAAAATTCAAGGCGGCTTGGAAGAACATCTGCATTTCACTCTGCCTGTCCCACTGGGCCTCTCTAAACTATACCAAGTCCATGCATTAACGTTTCGGAGGACTCGAAGCAGCTTTGTCTTTTCTCACTTAAAGCCGTATTTGTCTTTTGTCGCTTGAGGCCCTACACCGGCTGCTCCTCTACTATAGGTGGAGGCAAAGCATTTCAGAAACCTGTTTCGGAACTCCCTGCACTCCACGGTCTCGGGTAGTGCTGAATCTGGAGTTTTGGATCTCCTTTTTTACAGAAAAACTCTTTTAGTTAAATTGGTCTTCTGCATCTGGATAGGAACTTCTGGCAGCTGCAGAGCCGGGTTTCGAAGCGCTTGTGGATGTCATTGTCACAGAAAGCTTTACAGTGACATTTAGTTGTCATCATGCCCCCCACCCCTTCTTTCAGTTTTGTCTATAGCTTTTTGTTCTAGCTCTCTCTTCAAGGAGAACTCGATGACCTTGATAATGGGACATTTTGCAAAGGAGATTCTTGTGAAATTTGTGAAGGACGATGCTTCTTTCTTTCACTCTCCCTCACATCCACCCTTTTGTTTTTTCCACCCCTTTTCATTTTCTTCCTTCCTTCCCTCTTTATTAGTCTTTCCATCCAATTAAACTATGTCATACTTTGAGCCCTCCTTTCAGAAACACCTGAAGATTGTTTCCTCTTTAAAAGCTGGGCAGCTAGGATAACCCCACCGTTTAGATTTCCTTTTCAGTTATTCGGGAAGATCTGCATTTCTGTGTGCTGATTGGTTACACCCTAAAACTGGCATATAAAATCATGTGGGTTAAGCATTCTCTGGAGTCACCACCAGGGAAAGAACCTGGAGCACTGTTGTAGGTTAGATCCCCAATTTTCAGACTGCTGAAGACAGCAAGGCAAAGCGCATCCCAAGGGCTCTATTAGAATCAGCCCAGAAAACTTAAAATTTATTTGTCACAGCTGACATCTTGTGACATCTTGCCATCTCCGAACTGGACTTTCAGGGTGAAGGGCAGGCACAAGACACTCTTAACTGCACAGAAAAGCCACAAATAAACAAAGCGAGGTTGAATAGTATAAACCATTAGAAGAGTAGCTATTGGGTTTGCAGTAATATAATTTCAGGGATTACTTTTAAACAATTTTTTTTTGTTACTAGTTCCTATTGATGCCATAGTGATCAGGATCTCCAAGTCTGGAACAGAAGGCAGGGATTTTGAGAGCCGTGTCGTGCTGTGGCAATAAAGTCCCACAGTGCATGAGGCATTTGGACAATGCCCTTAATAACGTGTTTTAACTTGGTCAACCCTGAATTTGTCAGGCAGTTGCACTAGATGGTTGTTGTAGGCCCCTTCCAACTGAAATAGTCCATTTCATTATATATATATTTACATATATATGTAGTATGATTATATGCAGTATGGTGTAGGAGGAAACACAACTGGGACTAAGTTACAGACTACAGCTGTTTAGTCTAGAGCTTGAAGGACTGAGGAAAGACACAATAACGGTATTCAAACACAAGAAGGTCAGCTGAAAAGAGGGAAACCACCTATTCTCCATGTTGGCTGGGGACAGATTAAGAAGTCGTGGTTTTAAATCACAGAAGGGCAGGTTTAAGTGTGATAATAAAAAAGAGAGCCGTTTAGCGATCAAGGGAGTGAAGCACTGGGTTAGGCTGCCTAAAGACATTTTACTGGGAATTTTTTATGCATATGTTAGACAGACATCTGTCGGGAATGCCTGAGCTATACCTGAACTTGCATCAAAGCAGGGAAATGGATGAGGTGGCCTATTGAGATCCCTTCCAGCCCCACATTCTTATGATATCATATCATGCTTTCTGCAGCAGAATTCCTGCACTTCCACTAGCCAGCGGTGTAGCCTCCGGCCCACCCCAGATGACTGGGCCCCATCTTCCTCAGCCCTCTATTTCCCAGAAACCATTTGTCATTCACTTGAACTTTGGTCTGCTAAAGAGGGCCACTGGAGAGGAATCCGACATCCCTACTGACGCAGCTCTCGTGGTGTAATTGTTAATGTTATCCCATCTGCAGATCATTCCTGAAGGTCTCTCCTTCTCTGTCTCTCTCCCTTCTGCCTCCAGGAGGCTCGTGCCAAAGGGGATCAGGGCAGCAGTACAATTCCCATTCACAAAATCCTTCTCTTCCAGCTTTAATGGCAACCTCACTGTGCCAAGAAAGCTCTTTAGAACATTGGGAGCTTGTGTTGTATTTATTAAAGACATTTGTCACAGCCGGATCAGTGTGTTTTCATTTAAATTCATCTGTAAATTTTGTTGATCCAAATCAATTCTGCCTCCCCACATACTACTTGACTCACAAGGAAGGCTTCTTGATGTCAATCATGTGATAAGGACATATGATAGAGACTGACAAATTTCTGCAGACTGGAAGGACCTTGGGAAACAGCTTTGGCTAGTACAAATTAGCTTTCTTCCACCAAGTTCCACAAAACTTTTTTACTGCTCTTGCAGTTTTGGAAACTTCTGTGAGTATGTTAAATCTATGACTTTCAGCTTGTGGTCCATGTACTCCCAGGGGTCCGTCAGCAAATTCCATGGAACATAAGAGAGATACTTAAACATCTTTTCAGTGCACCAGAATTTATACACAGGACCTGATGTTCACAACAGAATAAAACAGGACTATGAATGTTGGAGAAGAAACAGTAAAGATGGCTGTCCGGATGGGTGGTTGGGTCTATCAACCACTTCATTCACTGAGGCCTCTGTCATACACCAAGGAAGAAGTGTGAAAAATATAAATTTGTTCTTGGGTCATGATGGCAAAAGGAGTGGAGGACTGGAAGGGCAGTGAGAAGATTTACATTCCTCTGTCCAGCCCTACTCCCCTTTGGCAATCAAAGGGCTCCCGCGGCTGGACAGAAACAGGAGAGATATTTTGCTGGTTCCCAAGTATATGGTAGGAACCCTCACTTCATTCCCCAATTATCTTCTTTTGATTTTTTTTTTTTTCTAATGATTTCTCTTCCCCACAAGGCCCATTCACAGATTTACAGAAACAAATAATTTTGTCTAGCAATTAAAAACAGCCACCCCTGGGGACCAAGCCAACAGCTGTTTTGTGGTCACAGGGAAATACCATGCGCTAGCTAAGGGTAGATATTAAAAGGGCAGATTGGATTGATTGGGCACAAGCAATTAAACCTCTCCATTTTATAGAAAGGCCTTCAGTAGCCACAGCTCAGTAGACCTCCCTGGTTCACTGCACATCTCTGCTGAGAGGAGCAACTTCACCTCCTCTAAAATTGTCCCAAGGCCGATGGAGGACGGAAGGAGGTGAGCTATGCTGTGGAGCCAGCTTTTAGATCAGGAAGCCACCGAAGCTCCTCACGAGTGGTTTTCCTCCTGGTTTCCCATTCTAGCAGTGACCTGGTCAGACCTGATTTGCTGAGCACAGAAAACAGCACATCCTACTTGGGAGCTAACTACCTGCAACCCTCCCGTCCTTTTCACTTCATACTTCATTATTTATTTATCTTCAGTTGCCTCCTTGAAGCTTTTTAAACCAACCAAAGGAGGGTTAAGTCCTGGGATGAAGGAAGCAAAATAAACTTGGGGAAAGTTTAACAGCCACTGCTAAGGGCAATCAACTGATGAGTGTAAACAGCCCTCTTGACCTGGAAACCTCCATCCATTTCAGAAAGAAAACATCACTCATTTGACCATATGAGGGCACAATCTCCTTATTTTTAGGATTCCAAGCCTAATCTACAATGGATATTGTTTGAAGTCTGTCTCAGTGATTTTGCTCATAGTAACTCATGCAATGCAATGTGTGTAACCACAGCAGCTACTGCTGGTGAGCAGGAAAGCGGCTGTAGGGAACACTGGGTAGCTGCAAGAAAGAGCCAGATGCAGGCAACGCTGTGTGCCCCACGTTCCCTCGGTCTAGGGGAAAGAGAGTCCCTTGATCTGGGTGGATAGTCGCATCAGGTTAGAGGAAAACTGTGTTGCCAGGGCTAGGGGTGCAGGGAATGACTCGCAGAATGGGGTGCAAATAGGTTTTCTCTTTAAACCTCGCTTGGAGGGTAGGCAAAACCCAGGCTTTTAAGCTGGACTGATTTAAAAGAAGTACTTTTTACATAGGGGGGGTTGGTGCGATCTCTTAGGCACTGGTGCAATCCTTGCCTTGCCCTGTACATTTCTGATGACCTTAAAATTCTTGGCATGGCCCTAAAACCCCACCCAGAGGTGTCTGGGTTGTAGCAGAGGTGCCTGTGGCCCTATTTCCACTCTCCTGCTCATTCTTCCGACCGCCCTTCCTCAGCCTTCTGCTGTTCCTATCGCTTGCTAAGGACGCGCTGGTTCTCCCTTCCTCCAGAGCCTCCCTGCAAGCGTCCTTCACTCCCGGTGTTCTCCACATCTGGCATGGTGTTCCTCTCCACACTTTATCTCTTACGGCAGAAGCATCTCTTCCCACCTCGCCTCAGTGTGGGCCTTTGCACGGCTCCCCTCACCTGCACTTACCCAGCTTTCCAGCTGGCTTCTTTCAGTCCATTCTGGGGGCAGTTTTCATCAAAGACATGACATTGAATAGAACCATCCAGCTTTATCCCAAGCAGTCCCTAGGAATGGTGCAGATGCTGCTTTTCCAGGATGGATTTGGAAGGGACAGGAGGGAAGAAGCAGCAGTGTGAATGATTTACGAGATCAAGAATCTGTTGCTGGAAATGGGAGACACCCGTGTGGATCATCTCAGTAGGGCCGTTTGCTTCACTATCACTGACAGTTGCCGTCCCCAAAACGACCTTTTTATTCCACACACACCCCTTTTATTTTTTTTTTTGTTTTATTTTTTTATATCAGTCAAAAAGGAACAAGGGAATAGAAACATAAGGAATAAATCAGGGGAAAAAAAAAAAAATCCTTCCCAGCTTTTCCACTGTGCCTGTGGAGATAGGTCTAATATTTTTTTTTTTTTTTTCCTTGGGAACAGAACTATTAAATTTGAATCAATATTCTTTTTTTGGGTTGTTGTTCATCTTTTTCTCTTAAGGATGGTTTGCACATCTCTGTTAGCAGCAACACCCCTCTGTTTCATCGCGGATCCCCCCTGGGTTGGAAGCCTGTTTGTTTTTTGGTGGCACTTTGACAGTTTCACAAAGCGAGTGTAGAAAAGGTCACGAGGGACTGGAACAGTGAGTCAGGCAGGGAGGGGGGTAGGGAGGGAGGGAAAGGAAGCCAGTGCTTTTCCGATTGAAAACCTGCCACCAATCATACATGATTCAATGGCAAAATGAATCCCAGGCGCTTTATGTTGTTGTTGACATTTACTTAGCAAGAGGGGTTGACGGGCAGATTTAATGGGGTTGGGACGGCTCACGTTTAAGTCAAAGTGACCAAAATGCAATATTAAAAATGATTGAAGTGGGAACCTTTTCAGATTACTCATTGGCTATCACTTCAAGAAGCCATGTGGTAAACCGAAAATATGCTGCATGAATGGCCCAGCTCTTTTAAGGAATGCATCGATTTAGCAGAGAGGGAATATGTTGCTAAATTTAAGCCGCAGCCTCTCTCCGAGTGGGAATAGCCGTTCCCTCGCAAGGCTGCCGTGTAAGCTAGTAGTAAGTGCCGTCCTGCCTTCATAAAGGCAGGCCACGCAGTTAACACCTCGGCGCTGCGCGGGGAGCTTTGCCGCTGGCGTTTCCTCCGCTCCCTGTGCGCAGCCTCCTCTCGACCTCGGTGGGGGAACCCACTCCTGCTCCCTCCCCGAGGCAGGAGGGACGAGGGGAGTTATTTGTTTGCTTATCATCCACCTCCTTCACGCCACCAGTTTGGACATGCTGTGCCCCTGGTTCTATCATCTGACTTGATAGGAGCTCCTGCTCGCCCTTGGTGGCTGCAGAGGGATGGGCTGAGGCACTGCGGTGCTTCTCCTGCTGTCCCAGCTCCGGGGGGGTTGGACTTTGCGTGGTTGTGCTTTGTAACATCGGCAGATAAAGCAGGTTTGAGAGGGAGATTGAGTGGGAGGGAATGAATGTTACCTTTTCCTGAACACGGGGGATGCAGCGCTGCTGAGATCTGGAAGGACAACTTTTTTAGTAGCTGCTGAGTCAAAGGAGAGAGAAATCCTTTCCTAAGTAGGTAAGATCGGAAGCAGGGACAGAGAGCGTCCTCAGCTCCCAGACTGCCTATATATCTTGGCTAAAGGCTCTCCTCCCACCTGGCGAAGGAAAACCAGAAGACTCAGGCTCACGGTGGATTCTCCTTTCTCATTAAAACTCTGACTTGTGACTCCAGGGCTTAATGAGACTGAGAGAAGTCGATGAGGACTCACGTTTCATAGCATCACTGCTCTGATCTGAGACCCGAGACATGGTTCAACGCTTTCAGTGGGCGCATACCCTTTAACAAAGCAGAGAACTGGGTACTCATCCACAGCAAAGAGGGGAGGATGGAAGGAAGGGTAATTTGATGCTCAGAGATCCTTCAGAGTCTTCTGTGAGTGCAGGAGAGACAAGTGGTCCTGTTTCCATTTCCATTTCGGTTCTCGCAGCAGTACCAGCTGCATACCACCCACAAGTGCAAAGGGGAGCCCGGCAGTGTGCTGTCCCATCCCCTCTCTCATGCTCCATCCTGTGAGGGTTCCTTGGGAGAGCCCCATGTTCTCCGCACAGGGCAAGAACTGGAGAGTACTGGTTCTGTGACTCACATTGGGCTGAAGATGGGACAAGATACGGCCGCCACAGCCCAGGTAAATAACAGGAGGCTTCTTCCATTGTGTTTAGAGGTGGGTTACAACAGATGAGCTCTACTTTATCACTGCGTATTGGCACATACTGACATTGTTTCCAAAACCTACTTATTTATGAGGACCGATCGCCTTACAAAATCACGTTCCTATATGAGGGAAAGCAGTGGTCATCTATGCTGCACCATGGCAGAGAGAAATCCAGGATAAGTCAGGTACAGAGTCAGTGTGTGAGCTAATTTTCATTTCTTTTCCACTTGGGTACATGAGCTGATGTAGCGTAGCTGCATGCATCAGATAGTTCTCAGGATACATCCTCTTGTTGTGACATCAGGACCTGGGGTGGGATGCTGTTGGCAGTCACACCCTCTTCCTCCTGAGCCTATCTGGTTCATCTTCTCTCTATGCTCCTCTACAGCTCCAGGGGAGGTGTAGGCAGCCCAGTGCGTGGTGGGCACGGCCTCACATTACCACCCTGTGGTGCCTTTCTCTGCCCCTCAGCCCACCCAGGGCTCTGCAGAGCCAGCCCCTAAATGGTGCTCAAATAAATACGACCTGGGCCAAATCAAACACCAAAGCTTAAAGCGTGATCTAGAAGCCTGAGCTCACAAGAACACAGCAAACCGAAACAGGAAAGGTTTTTAATTTAAGGGACAAAGTTGCTCATTAAGACTTGAAACACCCTCAAAAAAAAAAAAAAAAAAAAGCCAACAAGCCAGGGCAACTGGAAGGTTTCCCTTGACCATGAAGGGGTAAATCAAACCAGCTGGGTTATAAAAATGGCTAAGATAAAGATAGAACACCCTGGCCCCTCCTGGTGCAGGGAATTTACTGCATCCAGGGCAAACATTTCCCTGAACCTTCACAGCTTCTGCTTTGCTGAAGCTTTGGTCTCAGTGCTCTGACAGTATTATGACCTCATCATGACACCCTCCCCAAAAAAGTCCAAACACACCCTTGAGGAACAAGTGGTGGAAGGTTGGCCAGCTGGAGAAGGAAATGGCTGAGAAGCTTGTGTTTAAGGGAGAAAAAGTTGGGGACCTCAACCAGGGAGCGGTAACAATAACTAAACCTACCATAAATATCAGCCATTCTCCCTGGAGGAGCTCACCTTTGCTCCGGAGGCAGGTTTGTGTGAAAGGCCCTCAGAGGACAGGTTTGTGCACAGTATGATCTCAACGTGGGTCAGTTAATGTGCAAGTGCTGGGATGAGAGTAGGTAGAAGTTGGGGTGACACAGTGCTGGGCAGCCAACCTACCTACTCTTGCCAGAGCAAGTAGAAATGTGTATTGCAGCGAGCTTCTGTGGCCTCGGCTGGGTTTAATTTCACTGAGCTTTACTCTAAATCTCAAAGGCTTTACTGTCGGTCCCTGATCACTTACAGGTTAAGGAGAGGTGAACAAGGAAGAGTCTTGCCCCAGACTGGATGTGGTTTGTACTGAAAAGGACACGTTGCTCTGGGATGGACCTTGCTGGGCTGGTCCTCCCCTCTTCACTGGCTCCTCTGTAGGAATTCAGATCAAGCAAGACCTGGTGGCAAAGCCTGCTTTGCCTTCTGGAGAAGAAATCTTTCAAGGTGAAACTCAGTTGCCCAAGCAAATGCATCTGCTGCCATTTCTCCCTGGCCTCCTGCTGCCTTTCCAGAAGGTCAGGGGCTTCCCTTAGCTTCTCTCTCATATCCACCAGCCCTGCACGTGTTTAGGGTACCCCATGACATCCTAAAGAGAATTAGATATCTGATTTAAGGTAACCGAACCTCATCCTCAACTTCTTGTGAGCAACATCACAGAAGGCACTGGAGACAGCACCTTGGAATCAGGGCTGGGAAGACACGAGTGCTCTCCTGCTCTTTCCTTTCCCAGGGAACACACACGTTCCGTGGTGTGACCACTATTACCATTTCCCAGTCCTTAGACCAGGCTCCAGCACACACTGGTAGAGAAGCTGCCAGTACCATTAAGAAACGCCACTGCTTCTTTCTTACCAGGCCCACTGTCAGCAAAGGCTGCACCCTGAATGTCTGTGACCTAAATAAGGCAAATGAAGGAAATAATGGCATCCTTATTTTGCAGATGGTGAACCAGATGCAGAGGAATGTGTTGACTTCTCCTGGGACAACACAAGTGGAAAGGGAAAATGAACATGCCGTTCCTAAATCCCATACTGGTATCTTCCAGGCCCGTTGACCAGCTCTTTATCCTGCTTGGCAGGCACAGGGGCTTGTAGAATTGCTCTTAGTTTCCAGACTATTTGTGCTACCAGCATGGCAAAGAAGTTCAGCCCTGGCCTTAGGACTGCACAGAGGTCAGCAATGCTGTGTAAACACGAAGAGAAGGGACGGACCCAGTGCCAGAGACCCGGCACTTGGGAACAGGTTGTGAGCAGACTGTCTCAGCTGGTGGCCAGCATCTCTAACACCCTTTCCTGTTGGTGGCTAACCAATGGCCCTCACCACAGGCTCCTGGGCAACAACGTGTTTTGACAACTCTATCCTTTTCGTTCCATTAATTTGCTACCATCCTTTTCTCTGCTGTAATTGTGAATGGATCTCTTTTCCTCCAGCTGGGGCTGGGAGACAGTAGTGGAGACAGCCTCGTTACCAGCTCCCTTGGTTTGGCTTGACCATCTATTTGGACCGGCTGGCTCGTCCTTTAACTGTTTGCTTGGGTCTTCTTGTACAGCGTTGAGGTGCTGGCCACTAGACACCTCAGCAAGATGTTAACCAAATAGAAGGGGAAGACGTTACAATAATCAAGGTGAAATAATAAGCCATGACAGTGAGGAGCTACAGACTGGAGGAAGAGGCTGACAGAGTCTGGTGATCTTCAGAGTGGATCTTCAGGAGAGGGTGAAAAGATGTGAGATGTGTCAAGAAAAGAAGGTCTGGCAGATATGTGTGTGTGAAATACAAAAACACAAAGTGGAAGGGTATTAGTAGCAAAGGCATCTGGATAAAATTACAGCCTAACAGTGCACGAGAGAAAGAAAGGGAGAAAAAAAAAGTTTATTAGATCCACCAACAAGTCTCGCTCTGTTCTAAGGAAGAAGTACACAAATCAAGGGGTTATTTTTATGCTCAGAATGAGCTCGTTTCCCAAACGAAAGAACGAAAGATGAAGTTAAAAAAAGAGGTGGAGAAAGTCTTTCTTTCTACTCAAGTCCTGTGGAAAAATCCCCCTGATCCCAACTTTATGAAGCCCATAAAAAAACTTGGAAATCTACCCTGGCAGATGCCGGTGGGACTGGTGTTTGAGGCTTATACTTATTGGGTCTGATAGACAGAGGGAAAGAGAGGGGTTGTAAGGCAGTCGGAAAAGTGCTTCGCTTTGGAAGTGTTCTCGTCAGCCTATTACTTCACTTAAAGGTCAGCAGGGTGGAGTCACGGTGAAGGGAAAAACACAGCAGCGCAGAGCGTTGCCCGCTGGCTGAAGCCATGAAGCTCCTGGTGACATCTTGGAGCGTTTGTCTCTGATGGAACACAAGGCTCCGGCAAGCATTTTTTTGGAAGCAGCAAAAACAAGGGTTTCCCTTCTTCGTTTTTTAATCAGAGGTGCCTAAGGCAGTAAAATGGCTAAATTCAGTAGGAACTCAAGGCCAAATTTCCTCTGGCTGCTCTTTAATTCCGAACCTGAAATACTAGAGCTGTGGGGAGAGAGCTCACCCTCATTCTTTCCTCCTCCATCGCAGGCAATGTGCCTTTGCTCTCAGTTGCAAAGATAAAATGCTCTATTTTGGTACATCATGGCAACATCAAGGTAGAGTTTCATCATTTATTCCATACCTACAATGGACACTGCAGTGCTTCTGCCTACAAACGACCTTAACAGACAGAGGAACTGAACCTCTAAAGAGAACTGGACAGCCACACTGAGCACTGTTTAGATAGAAGCAACTCAGCTCTGGGATGGAACTTCTCAAACGCAAGTTGTGTCCCATGTCCCCTGAGCAGCCGCTCACCAGGGAAAGTTGAAATGGAACTCAGGGTGGTGGAGAGGGTCACCTGCAACCTTCAAAGGAAAATGTCCAAAATGGGTAAGTCTGTGACATTCTGGCCTTCTTCCATGCTTGGATGTCAACCTGAGCTGTAGGCACACTCCTCCGAGACACTGTGCATTGAGAAACACTCCTGTTTTTAGGAAAAAGTGTCAGGAGAAGGAGGTGGAATCACCGGCAGGGAGTTTGCAACTGAGACATATGTCAGTGTAATTCACCTGAGTCTGGTGCCTAATTCCAAGCAGTTCCCAGCTTCCTGGCTGTGTCTTACCTCCGAGGGAAGGAGCATTGGCACCTTCATATCTGCCTTGAGGGATTTCTTAGGGCATCATAACTCCCTGGGCATAGTTTTGGTTTAGTCTAAGCAGGTTGGGTGTAGCACGGGATACTCATGAGACAGTGGGCACAGAACTAGAACCCTGCATGCAACCATGCAGCTGCAGAGATGAACATTCACTGTGAAAGTCTTGAATTTCATTCTCTAGATCCTAGTTCTTTATTGTTCTCTTTCTCTTTTACGTAAAGAAGGCAGGTTCTTGCTCTTGGACATCACACTAGATCCAGAGAGGGGTGTGTTTGTGAGTGTGAGAGAGATTGTGTAAGAGTCAAGTAATTCCTTGGGAATAATTTCTAAGAAAGAGGTGAACCCGCTTCTTCCTAATGATCAGCTCTGTCATTCTTTCCCGTCATTCTGGTATTCCCAAAGAGGACTATGGTATGGTCCTGCTTCTTCACTTCTGGGAGACCTGTTGAGGAAAAAAAATGGATGGGTCAGCTGATCGTTTTTGGCTGTTCTTATGGACAGCAAACCAGATCAGATTGAGACCCTTTGATATCTTCATATTACACCCAACATTTTCTAGTTCGAAAAATTTTCAAATGAGGTACTTAAAGAAAGCTTGTACTCAATAAAAAATTACTCACTGACAGAAGAATTGCACATGCCCTCATCCCTTTGTTGAGTATCAGAAAATACAGACTGAGGTATGTTAGGGCACACCCAAAAGCCAGTGCACCCTGCCTGAGCTTGCCATCCCCATGACCTCTCTCCAAAGGCTGTACGAACCCAGCACACTAATCTTGGTTAGTTACCAGAGGGTCCCTGATCCAGATGGCTGGAGCCACGTAGCCAGAGACACCCTGGCCTTGGCCAGAATGAAATTCCAGGGCAGCACCAGCCAACTGATGCAAACCCCTGTGTTTTGCCTGCTTGGCAGTGTCTGTTACAGTCAGACAGCAGCACCTGTGCTCTGCTTACCTCCACAGCTTCTCAGAAAATCCTACATTAATTCAGAGGTTTCAGTCTTTATCCTCAAAATGCCCCAGAGGCTGAGCCAACAGGAATCAACGACTGTCCAAAGCCCCAGCACAAAACCCGGAGCTGTCTCAGATTCGGTTGCCTGTTATCGGAAGCCGTGTAGGTCTGAGGCTGCAGAGGAGAGTCCATCAGGGACCACTGCAAACCTCAACATCCTCTGCTCCAGATGCCAACCTCCTCTAATGTCAACGCTGAGCACCATAAACACAACGCAAGAAAAAAAAAAACAAACAAAAAAACACCTCACTCTACGGCATAAATCTTTACCTTCAGAAGAGGGAATGAGGCATAGGAAAGCCTCTTACACTTGACATGCTGTTAACAATATTTGCAGTCATCTCAGCAGTGCAGCTGAAGGTGAGGAAATGATCAACCTTCTGTGCCCGGAGGAACAACGCCAAAAGGAGAAACTCCTGCCCTGAGATGTCCCAGGAGGGTGCAGCAGCCTGTGCCCAGCATCGCTCAAAAGGTCACAAAGGGCTTTTCTCCCCTCTGATGGACAAAGCTGAGAGACACATTAGACTCTCCTAACTTACACCTCTGGCAGTGCTCAGCCTCTCAGGCCTGAGCTGGAGCAGCCTCCGTACGGAGGGAGCCTGGGTGGGGCAGAGAATTTAACTGCACATCTATTACAAAGCTTTTGTTGAGTGCACACACGCTCTGCAATTTTAGCTCAACCAAATCTGGGAAAATTCTTTCATTGGTGCCAAAAGACACATCTGCAACAGGGATATTTCGCAGGGTGCTCCCTGCTAAATTTTGTAGGGCCTGTTCAAAGTCAAAGGCACACTGCAGCTTTCCAAAGGGAGGAGGTTTCCAGAATCATTTACCATAGGTAAAACAATATATTCCCACCCCCACCCCCCTACCCCAGCCTTGTTCTCGGAAACTGTTTTGGCTGAAGTATCCAGGGAAATCCAGCCTATGGCACACAGCCTGCATTTCATGGTGCTTTGCTTCATTTTTGACAGCACTGTAAGTGGATGGAAATAGGGCTTCAAAGTGAAAAGTTTCAGGCAACCACAAGTTTAGACGTTTCTACCTATTCTGCCTTTAATGGCAAAACCATAGTAAAACTGTAATCAGAGCTGCACTTTGTAGGTTAGGCTCTTTTCCAAGCCTTATCAGGGAAACTCTGGGAGATGGCAGTCTGCTTTAACTAAACCCCAGTCAGGGCTATAGAACTGTTTCCCTCCTTAGGAATTCTGAGCTTCTCCAGCTGGTGACATCTGCTACTTGTTGGCCAAAAATCTCCTGTTCTGATGCACTATCACTTTTGGTTGAAAGCAATTTGCAGGACTCGCCATCATGGAGGTGGATTTCAAGATGAGGTTTGAAAGAACAGGTGCTGAAAGGTTTGAAAGCACAGAGCTCTCCTGAGCACCAGTGACACGACCTCTCCACGTAACACACTGAGAGAGGAAATGCAGAACCACGTACGTTGTGAGAAACCTACAGAAACGATCTAATTCAACCTGCTGCTCAGAGAGGATCCAGTTAGAGCCGGCTGTCCGGATGACAAAGCTGTAAAACACCTGTAGGGAAAGTTCTGTAGATGTTTCTGGATATTTCCCACGTTTTGTTCTACGGTTTCTGCATCTCCATGAAAAGTGCAGAGTCTACGTTGGTCTCTCGAACACAGACACCACAGAACCTCAACAACACCGGAGATAACTCTTGGACATTTAAAGTGATTTTTCTCATTGATACCACTGGAGCTCCTCAGACTTTGAGGGTCTTAAAACCAAGACAGTTCTAGTCAAGAAACAAACATAGTCTGTGTTTTCGAGCTTTCCTGGACATGGTTTACTTACTGATGGAGTTTCAAAATTACAAGATCACAAAAGAAAGTTGGCAGCTGTGATACAACGCTCCAGCAAGATCTCCATCCACGAAGCAACTATGGCTTGAAAACAAAAAGCTGATGTTGGGTCACAAAGGAAACAGGATGGAAAATCGTAAGAAAATGACCAGAACCTCCCACATGAATCTAGCAAAAAGAAGGCAATAGCTGGCAGGAAGTAACTCCATACCCTTAAATCATCGCAAGCCCTACGATACAGTGGGGAAGAACCTGCAGCAGGGAAAAGGCTGATGTAAATGATTTCTCTCCTTTTCAGAAATCAGCTGAGATAATCGGAAAACAAAATGGGGGGAACACGCCAGGAGGGTTGGAAGTCCTAGCATTAATTTAAGCTTAACTCTTGTTAAATCGAAGAGCAGTGCCCAGTGCAAGGTGGCTATGCCCAAACCCCAGCTGAAACCACTGAAAAAACTGATGGAGTGGATGGGCTTCGTATTGGAGCAAACGCTGCTCAGGGTGGGGAGAGGAATGAGCCTGCCCTTACCCAGCTGCAGCTCTCAGACATCTACATCACCAGGTGTATGCCATTTACACCATTGCCTGATTTATACCACCAGTTAACTTGCCCCAGTAGTCATTACTGAAAGGATTAGATTTATACCACCTGGGGTTTAATGAGTCTGTCCAGGCAAGAACTGATTTAATTTGGCTGAGAAGCTCAGTGCACTTATTGCTGCAGCCTGCTGATGTTTGAGTAGGTTCCTCCCTCTCGTAGTTACTCTGCTCTCTAGGTGAGCTGCAGGTGGACTCGCTTCTGTTGTGCATTCTTCAGTTTGTTCAGGATAGTTTCTGTTTTCTGCTTTAAGAGGCTCCAGTAGAACCAGTAAGGAGGGAATCTCACTATGTGCTAACCTACTGGTGTTATGTTATTTTAGCTCCTTTTTTTCCTCCATCCCCGTTTTCCCCCTTGTGGGAGAGGGTGTGAGGGGGGTGGTTTTCTTATTTTGGGGTGGTTTTTTTTTTTCCCTTTAAATTTTTTAGCTGGAGCAGTTTATTTACTTGTGAGGGAAAAATATGGAAGGGGAATGTTTGCTTTGAATTCTGAAATTGTATGTGTAGTGGGTGTATTTTTTGTGGGGCTTTTTGGTTTTGTTTTTTATTTTTTAGTCTGAGCATGGCTTTGTCTTGAAATTCAGACAGTAAGTTGTGTTGGTCTTTGCCTTACGAACTTATTGTTTGCTATTCCCACAGAAAACCAGCTCGCCTTAGCTGACTGTGAAGCCTTCTGAAGGTACAGTTTGGTAGTGCTGTGGAACAGGCTTGTTGCCATCTTGTGCTGGATGCTATCATGGTCACAGGGAAGTGTTTTAACTTGGAACAACTTCCCCTTTGTCATCCTTCCATGGCTTCACTTATTCTTCAACCATCCCTTGGCCATGTATCCCACTCCCTTCTCTTGTTGGCCCAAAGAGAAGAGGGTGCCCACTGGTGTCAGCACCTCTGTTGGATGAGGGAGCAGAAACACGTGCAAGAACAAGTTTTGGGGTTGTTTGCTGCCAGAGCAGAAGGCTCTGTGGAGCTGTGTTCTCCAGGGCTTGGGAACAATTTCATATCTCCATTGGTGACTTGCATAAAGAAATACAGACTTTATGTATCAGATGTGCAGGTGGCATTGGCCAGGGCTGGGGAGGAAAGGGCCTGCCAGCAGACTGGAAGGGAATCCAAAGCAAACTCCACGAACTGGAGAAATAGCCTGGAAAAATAAGTTGTGAGTCTATGGGGACAAACACAAGTGTCCAAGCTTAGATGAAGTTAACCGGCCTAAAAAGGTTGGAGGGAGGCTGGCTAGGGACAACACGAGGGGAAGGATCTGGGGTTTACAATGAGTCACATTGTGAATGAGTCAATGTTCTGCTGCCCTACTATCCTGGGATGTATAAACAAACTAATACCTCCAAAAGATGCGTAAGCAGTTCTGCCACTCTGGTAGTGGAAGATGTATTAGCTGACATGTTGTGTCTTGAGGGGTCAGTGTCCTTTCAAAAAGAGATGGAAAGAGAAGTGAAAGGTAAAGCAATTCAGATAATAAAACGTGGCCCGTGACAACTGAGGAGAAGACGGGGTAGTTTATTCCCGGAAAGAGAAAGACAGTCTGAATTTTGGCATTTCCTATTGTTTGGGTGATTGACTCTGCAATCTTGCCAATCTCCTTTTAGCATCGCTTCTTGTTTCGTTTCTGATGTCAGTGTTCCTCCAGTTTAACAAAGTAACTCCAAGAAACACAGAGACTCTGTCCTGTGACATCACATTGGCATTCCTATATCTCACTGGGGTTGGAGCACAGACCTGCTGTAGGAATCACACAAATATGCCCGGTAAGGTCTCCGAGAGGCCACTTGGCACAGCTCCCTTCTGGAGGCAGGATCATCTGGGTGTAAGAGGCCTTGCAGGTGTTTGTATAATCTATTTTTAAAAACCACAGGGACTTGGAGTTCAATCCCTGCAGTGACATTCATATGTTAGTAGACTCGTTCTACACCCTTCAGCTCTTTTTGGTTTTTTTTTTTTGTTTTTTTTTCCCCTGTAGAATCAAGAACCTCAGTGTTTAAAAGGGCTTAAAAACGTCAAGTTTTCAGACCTCATCTTAATATGAAGGATTCATTTTGTTGCCTGTACAAGTCACTTGCTGCGTTTGCAATGCCGTAGGGTTGTCCCACTGTCAGCCTTCAAACGCTGTTGCGGAAAGGCAGGAACCTCTCCAATCTTGTCTGATACCTGAAAACCTTTCGCACCCTCCGATGGCACAAGCTGCCTGCACGGAGACAACCGAATCACCCCTTAAAAGAGCTGTTACTTGCACACTGTTCACTTCTTGCACTAAATGGGGCTATGGTTCAGGGGGAGAAAAGTATGGGATGAAATGACACAGGAGTGCATCAGGCTGTGTACGTACAAGCAGGCTGGCCTGAGATTCCTCAAGCATAAAGCATCTTCTGGAGGAGGTGGGGGGGAGGAAAGTGTCTGCTTTGGCAGAGCATCCTAACTCCCTCTTACTTTGTCAAACTCTCAAATGTTTTGTCTAAGAGACAAAAACTGATATTGAAAGGCAGATTTCCACACTAGTGATGAGCCCAAAATGTGCATGAAATCATGACTCCAGATCTGCCAGGAGCAGCACTGGAAGTGGGAGGGAGGAAGCGCTAACGTCAGCTCTCAGAACATGACATTTCAGATGACTCTTCTCATCAAGCCGGCTGTGGGACAAACAGATGCTGACAGCGAGCTGTAAACTGCTGCTTCAGCTCCCGACCAAGAGTGTTTCCTCGGAACTGGAGGGACTTTTACTCCTTTCAGTGCTGCCAAGGGGTTTAACAGCACGTTGGACAATCTTCTACTAGGGGGACATCTCTGTTTCATGTTTCACCTGATCCTCTGTATATAATGAAGGCATCACTCCCAGCCCTACTTTCCTCTCTTAATTTCTCTTTTTCTTCTCTCTTACTATCAATGTCTCTACTTTTCCAGGCTCTATCCTCTCCCTTTTCATACACTAATGGCTCGGGTACACTTGACCTCCGTATCCAGGAGCCTTTTCCCTGCTTGAGTCCTCAGCACGGATGCAGATCCCCTGCCAAAAGATGGCTCTGTGGAGTAGGACTGTTAGCAGAGAGCTGTTTCTTACAGAGCTGTGCCACAAAGGAAACAGAAAAGCACCAAAATCAGAGCCAGTGATATATCTTGGGGTTGTCTTAAGTCTTTTCTGAGTGTGTATAGGTCATTGTGTTTCCCTGTGCAAAGAGAACCACGGCAATTTGGATGAATTAATTTCAAAGTCTCTGTGTTAGATGTTACCAGTTGCTAACCCAACTTTCTCCAGGACAGTAACACCACAGGGAATTCCCAGACGCCTCCCCAAAGTTACATGAGTATGACTTTGCAAGGAACATTTCTTGCATCTGATGAAGCCACAATGTTTCCATCTCAGGTTCCTAAGTCTCCAAACGAATTCAGTCTTCTGAAGCTGACAATGCGTATAGAAAGTATTTAAATTCTTTCCCCACTGGTCTCATTCTGGGTTGGCTCTTCTGACACAAGCCACATGATATTTGTCCTTCCAAAGCATGTTGGTGAGCCCAGTGAAGAGCTTCACTTTCCCAGGAAGTGGAAAGATAACTTTATTTTTTCCTAAGGAAAAAACTTCCACAGTTTCTTCTTATGAATCCACTCACATGTTCATTGGAAGTCCAAAAGCAAAGAAAAACAATATATATCATCTTCGGTATTTTTATAATGTGAACTCTGACCAATTCTATTCCCTGTTTATTTTCCCACATCAGCTGGAGCGTGTGCTAGTGCACTTGTTCCAGACCGATGCTGCTCTGCTTTCTGGAAATTAAGGTGTATTCCAAGGTGGTTGGACAAAAAGGACAGTGACCTTCTTCAGCAGAGGGGCAGGGGGAGATCAGAGCGTGGGGAACATTAGCAAAGTGAAAATGGTTTCCTAAATTTTAAGGTTATTTTCCACCGTGACACAAAACAGAGGCGAATCCATCTCAGCTTGCTGAGCGAGATCACGTTTAGAGCAACAATAATATATGATAAATTGCGTTGAATATCAGACTGAGTGATAACATTTACATTAGGGTGGTTTACCTAAAATGCCTTTACAGACAAGGAGTAAGTCCTTCTAGACTGATTCGTGTTACCTGCTTGTAAATCTTTTTTGGCTGAGTTGTCTCAATTGGTAAATGTTTCTTCATTAATCTGAAAAGGTGTTTAGGGTGTCTTATGCACTTGTGGACATCTACACTACAATGTCCAAGCTTTCTGAAACTATTCCCAATTATATGATTTATTTAAAACTAGGCTGGAGAGCCATTAGGTAGTGGGATTACAGTTAAAAATGTACCTGATAATTTCTGTTTAAAAAAATACTATATTTGACTTTCAAATATTTATTCCTTTGCCTTGTGGGGAGTGGAGAAGAGATGAAACATCAAAATCCATGTTCACATCAGACTTAAAACCACAAAAAGGAAAGATGGGGTACGGTGGTGAGGCAATGCATAGAGTGAACATCTGAGGATGGGGTCTGGTGGCGCTAAGGAGCGGATCACGCTGATGGAAAGAAGAGAATGTCAACGTATTTTTTTTGGTGTTGTCACCACTGTGTGTGTAACCACCTGAAAAAACCCCAAAGGATTACATTAAGGACATAATTAAAATAATCAACTTGTTCCTTTCCTAATGTATTTATCAAATACATTTAAATGACATCTAAATTTTCAGCCTCTGGGATTTAACTGAGCTGTCAAATCTCTGGCTTTCTTAGAATGCTTGCTGCATAATAAAAGAAATTATTTCCTTAAACAACAGTATTAACTGTTTCCCACTGTTTACATTAGGCCGAGTTGCTATTTTTTCCCCCTCTTTCATTGCCTCTTCTCATGTATTGGGAAAGCAAGAGGAAAAAAATCAAAAAAGAATTGGTCTGGGGAAGAGAAAAGACAAGGGAATTAAGAGTTACATTGTTCATGCAGATAGCCTGCGCCTTGCTCTACACGTGGCTATGGGCCAGTGTAATCATTTCAGTCTGGGATGTGATTTTCTCCTGCTTGAGCCAATCTTTACTGTAACCAAAGTTTAACTGGGATCTCTTTTTTACTGGTTTTACCAGCTCTACCGGTAATCTGCCCATAAAAACGCTCACTGCTACCTGTGGCCCCTGATGTTAGCTGCACGGTCCAGTGCAATATTATCTTCTGCTATACATTGACTTTTCCATCTGGAACAAAACAAAAGCCGTAAATAAATTCAAACTGGCGGCAACGATTCTCAAACAAGTGAAGCTTGCTGGGCTGCTCAGGCATCCTCAGCTTCTTGTATCGTCTCTAGCTCCATAGGTGAGTTTGCCCCAGCTTCAGCTGTTTTGAAGGTTAAGGAGGGAATTTACCTTGCTTGTCTTAGACACAGACGTTAGGACGGGCAGGGCACCCTCTGGAGATGTGTCTCTCCCTCCGTTGACTCAAGAGGCTTGTCTAGAAGGTGAGCTTTGGTTAGTCATCAAACTTGGAGAGGGTGGTGTTGGCCTCGGTCTCCTACACTGCTCAGAGAGTGAGATCTCGAATGTCAAAGAGTGATGCCAAGGGTTTGTCTCTGTGTTGTTCCCTGTGACCTTTGTTGTAGCCACACAGCTGCAGGGTCATGGCTGGGCTGGAGAGCCCCCGTGGGTCAACCAAGATGGGGCTGCCATGTTGGCAAATCTCATTGCATTCCCACCCCACCAGGTCTCTGCTGCTTCCAAGACTTGCATTTGGGGAGAGGGGAGGGAAGAAGCTACTTGGAATTGCCCAGAATCCTTTGAAAACAACCTCAAAGGATCTTGGGGCAGCTGGACTGTATCCCAGCCCTTTTCCTTAGACTTCCAGCCCTGCAGCCTGCAGAAGAGCCTCTGATGGAGGAGAGAAGGGTCTTGATAAGAAGATGGTGGGGAAGCAAGAGGAACCTGCCTGGCTCCCGCTCCCTGCTCCTCCCCTGCACTCAGATGTGTGATGGAGGAGAGCTTAGGACAGTCCTGTCTCTCTGGTTCAAGGGGTATCTCATCTGAAAGGAGCATGCAGCCCCCCTTTTCTCTTAGTGGGTGGTTGGGTTTTTCAGGATCATGGATGATTATTCTATTTATTTTGCCCCTGTCAAAAAAGGAAACGGGCCGGCTTCTGCCAAGTAATTTTACACCTAAGTATTTCCTTCTGTTTGTCTTAAAAACAGCTTAGTATGGATGTTACCTCCGGGTCACGGGGTCACTGGGGGATTGGCAGAGGCTTTTCTGGGTTTCTCCGAGCACAGCGCACTCCTGGAGGCCTGTTCCTAATTGTCTGGTGGGGACGAGGGAATACGAGGCCAATCCAAAAAAAGGCAGCGCCGCGGAGAGAGGCTTCGTCGCTTTGACAAGGGATGTAACTCACCGGGCCTGCGTGGGTGCCTCGCTGCAGAGACGCGGCAAGAAGCTGGGTATGCATGTGTGCACATGCATAACAGGTCATTTTTCACTTTTCAGAACATAAGCTCTGGTGTACGGAATCACACACAAGGGGGTAATGAAACCATCCGGCCCAACAATGCTGCCTTTCACTGCAGTGCGAGATAAAGGATCGTTCCTTCCTGCCTGTCTGTTTAAAGGGGATTTTGTGCTGCTGAGAGGTGCTGGATGGATGGATGGATAGCAAGCTGCACGTTTTATTTATTCATAGCACTGGCACCACATAGGTGACCAAAACTTCTTTGTGGAGATGTAGCCCGTTTTGGGTCCTGCACACCACTGTCTGTGCTTTCATCGGCACAGTCAGGCTCAGGGAACCCTGTGCTACCTCTAACTGCAGCCTGGGCACGATCAAGACCTCATTTAGGTATATTATGAGGCATGTCTGCAGCTGAGGGGCTTATGAGCAAGGGTAAAGTTCCACATTAATGTGAATACACAGGGCATTAGAGAGACTTGCTAGGAGAAGGTGGGTCTCACCTGCTGCAGCGATTCACTCGGCACCACTTACCAAGGAGCCGTTTGCCACAAGCGTGTTCACTGATCAGCCCTTGCAGGGAAAAGCACTCCCTGACACGCTCCATCAATTTATGAACGAGATCTTCCAGCTCATAGAAGGGCTGGTCTCCACTGGGCTTGTCTTGGTCTGGGGTTTTCTGCAGAATTTTTTATTTTCCCTGTGGAATGAAACTGGATATGAAATCTCAGTCTTCCCTGTAAAAGCCTGGCCACGTCCCGCAAACAGCCTGATGGCGCAGAACAAGTACGAGATCCCACACTCAAGCACAGTCCGTCTCGGCAGCACGATGGTCTTCAAGCAGATCCCAAACGCCAAGGGGAACCCAGACATTCGATCTAGTGATGACAGTGAGGTGTGTGTGGCTGCATTTCAGGTAATGAAGTGTGAAATGAACCCTCATTTAATGTGGCCCGAGTAAAACCCAGAGAAGGTTTTGCAGTTTAGATCTTCCCCCCCCCCCAACATTGCTGCAAGGACCATTGGGGTAAGGCATGAGTGTGGCTTCTCTGTCTCCTGCCTATTTATTGTGAACAATTCTGCTATTCTGACCAATATTTACTTGTTTTGTCATTAAGCATACACCAAGTGTGTTTGCAAGAAATAATCCACACAGTGAAGAACTGCCAGCTAAAGAGAAAAAAGAAAGATCAAAAATAAATCCATGGAAAGGAACAGTGATATTATGGAGGCGAAAGATTCAAGAAGTCACTTTTCTATGCCCTAAACCAGCATTTCATCCAACAGGACTATATACATAACATATTTTCTGCTCTTTTTTTCCTGTCTGATGTTGAAAGATGGCAAGTTTTCAGTTTTTTAAAGTAATCACGTTCCTCCTCAAAGCGCCCTGTGGACCTGGAGGAGAGGCAGAAGATGTTACTTGCAATCTCGAAGGACAATGAGATTAACGTAACAAACCATCATCTCTGGCCACGGCTGTTACCAGCTCCTAGGAACAGCTGCAGACAGCCGAATACAAAGAAACACTTGAAAACCCTCACAGGAAAGTTGCTGATTAGAGACCCTGGCTCCAGGCCTGGTGCGGAGAGGTCTGTCATTCAGCTCCTAGAGGCATCAGGGTCCGTGTTGCTCACAGGGCACGTACAGATAATCCACAGAATCTGGAGACTTTGGGATGCTTTAGCCATGCCGTCCACGTTATTGCAAACCGAGGAGGCCACAGTGGTACCAGCAGGGTCCTGTACAGGGAGGGGACGGGAGGTAATATTGACCTAGCGAGGCAGTCAAATGCTCCTCTCATGTCTTCTTCCCATCGCTTTGCACTGCACAGCACAGGACACCTACTCTTCACAAAGATTTTGTTCTTTAATTTTATTTTTTCTTCTAAGCTGGTCCAGGGTTGTATGATGGGGATGGTTTTGGCTCTGGAAGCAGTCACGGGGCAACATGGCAGGGTTGCCACATGACAAACTGTTCCCCCTTATCCCCACTCTAGTGCCCTGTCGCAGCACAGCACTTTGACCTTTTCTCTGACCCATGGGACAGGATATCAGAGTCGTCCTCCAGAGGTGAAGCTTGGCGAGGTTGTCTCTGGTCTCCTAAGGGGTGGAGATGTCTTGTTTGCTAAGATGACAGGCAATAAACTGTTCCCTGACACCCAGGAGACAAGACAGTTGGTGCAGCCCTCAAATATCTTTCAGAATTCACTCGAGCGTTGTATTGCAAGGTAACTTTTTTGGGCCAGGCTAGTAAAGGAGCTTTCTTCTGCAACTCAGCAAGGACCTTCTCCTTGTCTGCCCTTTCCTTCATGCAAAATGTCTTCTTCTCACAAGTGTCTGTAGAATAACCCAGGGAGAGTCTTCAGAAATGCTACTGGAGTCCCAGCTGTTCTGGGAAAAAACAAACAAACAAACAAACAAAAAACCCAGAGGAAATTAAAATTATTTAGATGGGCAGTCAGAGCCCACTGCTTCTCAAGTGGTGGATTCGGACCTGCACAGCTGTGGGTCCTGGGCCCTGCGCTACCAGCAGGAGTTTGCTGTTATTATGTGTAATTTCATTTGCTCATGAATGTACTGCAGCTTCCTGGAGAGAAGGGATCTTGCTCAAAGAGGCAGCCAGAGGATGCTAGGAAGAATGACAAGGTGGCAAGACTGGAAACTTCGGCACAGAAAGCTTACAGCCCAAAGGTATTTGAATTGCCCTGTAAGAAGAGACTGAAAAGGCTGTTACTCTTCATTTTGGAGAAGAGGATGCTGTAGTGGGTATAATTAACTTTGGAAAAAGTAAATCAGCCGGCTGAATGCAGAACTGCTCTTCGCCAAATCCCATAATACCAGAGCCAGAAGGCGGTCAACAAAACTAACGGCTACTTAAAATAGATGAAAGAAATGACTTCTGCACTGAGGGCAGTGAACGTCTGGAAGTGACTGCCGTGGAGGAGAGATGGGATCAGACGACCTGATGGACAAAGGAATGAGTGAATTCTGAAGGGACCAGGCAGGGGTGGACACTGTCACCTCCCCAGAGCAGCAATTGTGGTTGCTGGGGGGTCAGGGGTTAGAAGATGGAGAAGATGGCCCAGAACAGTCACTGCCTCTGCCTGGAGTATGGACTACCTGCATCACAGGTTTGATCCCACGGGGTTTCTCGTCTGTTCTTATCTACTGAGTGAGGGGACAAGCCTAGAGCAGCAGGTCTTTGGAGTCCTGGTCCAGCAGATCTGTGCCCACACTGCCTGAGTGAGGGCTCCACCACCAAAACACCCCCTGGCAGTCTCTCAGATGCTCTTGCACTGCTCCTCTCACTGCACCCTCCAAACACGGCCTGTGTTCCGGTAAGCATGCCCGCTCTGTTTCGGGCACACTGTGAGGAGCCCATCTTGAAGTGGCAAACAGAAGCCCCATGAGACTTGTTATTTCCCAGGGTGTGTGGACACTGAGTTTCTTTCAATAAGACCAAGAGAAGAGCCAAGGGCCATACAGGAATTCTATAGCAGGGAACATGACAAAAAAAAAAAAAACAACATGTTGTTGCTTCCCAACCTTGTTCTTGAGCTACATTTACGCACCCCTTTGAACCCCAACTCCGGAAAGGATGAATCACCCCCTGGAGAGGTCAACCTCCCTCCAACAGTGTAGAAGAAATTTAGCTGATGAAGCCAGAGTCTGTTCCCTGTAAATCTGGAAATAAACCCGAAAACTCTGTGGACTGAAACGCACCGAAATGCAGCCTCTGGCTCGGACAGCAAATTCTTCAGCCGTGGCTGTTGCATCACTGTAGGAAAGGGCGGAAAACAAACGGCTTGATGCCTATAAACAAGGGCTATTGTTAAATGTACTTGAGGATTTTTGTGGAGACAGCATCAAATTTCAGGCGTCCTGCTACTAAGTAAACGCTCGCCGATACGTGGAGGCTGCTGCTGTCCCTGAGTTTGCAGAAAGAAGAATTGGTACTATGTTAAAAATGTAATAATTATCTTCCTTCCCCACAGTATCTGAACTTCAACTTGCCTTGAACCGGGTCTGAGCTAGCGAGCAAGCCCGAGAGAAGCGTGGATGCAAACTCCATGGCGTGAAGAATCGCCCGTCGCAGGCTGAAGGATGAGTGTGGGGATTCGCCGGGCTCCACGCCAGCTCACCTGCGCTGTTATGGCCTGGCGCAGTGGGCGTGTGTGTATAAACGGGGCTGAGGAGCCCCAGTTGGATGGGAACGGGTGCTGGTCCAGGTATGAGAGACCAACAAAGTGCTGCTGACCTGCTGCTCCGTCCAATCGCACCCGAGTGGCATTTTGGATCTATTGGCATAGTCACTAAAGCCCTGCTGGCCCACACGTGGCCCGTGGCCTGTTGTTATACTGCTGATTTGCTCTGCTCCATTTTCACTTTCTTCAAAACATGATTTCGGTGAACTTTGTCATGGCTGAGACAAAAGGATTTACCGATGGCTATTTGAAGTTGTTTCCAGCTTTCCAGTAGTTTCATATAGCTGTGGTTTATGAATTGATTCACAGAGATTTGAAGTGTAAAGTGAATTAATGTTTTTTTTCTGGAGGGTCTGTAAATGCCCATGGGGAGCAGCCGTGGCAGCAGTGATGGTTTCAAATTTATCACTGTATTCGGGGGCTTTGTTGCTGCACATCCCCAAATCTACACCTCTTGCTCATTAAATGAAAAGGAAGATTTTTTAGGGTAAAAGGTTTTCTCAGGCTAAGAGGGGTCTGAGGGAAGGGGTGAGAGATTACTTAGAGGAATGCTGCAACAGAGAGAGGTTTAAATTGTAACCCCTGTGCAGAGTGGCAAGATATCCTCTCCCACCATTTCATAGCTGGATTCAATGGGCTGGTCATGATTTATCCCCAGCTCTCGCCTGTATCTCGATGGTCCAGGGATGCGCTGTATTTTTAGATTTAATGGGGTCATCATAAAATCACAGAATAAATGAGATCAGAAGGGATCTCTGGTGGTCTCTGTTCCAAGTCCCAGCTAAAAACAAGTCCCCCCCCCGGTTGGTGTCATCCACAATCTTGCTAGGATGCAGTCTGCCCCATTATCTGTGTGATTAGACAACATGGAAGAAAACAAGAACCACAACATATTTCTGCCAAGTTGCAGGGATCTCTTTTAAGGTTCTAAGCCGACAATAAAACCGATGTGGCCAGAAAGGGGGATGTGGTTTATGCGCTTTGATATTTTCCATGAAACAAATGTTTATGCCTCAGAGACACATTTGAGCCACCAAAAAAAAATATTTTTTATGCCTTGTCACGCTGGACCTTACAGGCTAAATACACTGAGGAGGCAAGGAAGCCTCGTGGGAAGGCATTTGCCGAGAAGGCCATTTGGGCTTCAGTGCACCCTGGCCACCCAAAGCACTCTTTGGTTGGGAGGAACCGGGGCTGGTTCCCCCTCCACGGAGCAGCCTCTGGGATGGAGAGCAGCAGATGCTTTGACAGCTCTTTGCAAAACTCCTCAATAGCAACTTGAATATAACTGCAACCTCCCCAGATCCATACTGGGGGCTTTCGGGAGGGACAGCGGGACAAATAACTTAGCTCTGGTGAAAAGCACCTTGGAAGCTCAGTGACCTGTAGTCTGGAGGCTTCTGATCAGATGTCTCCTTTGGCTGACTCCTGTTGGCGTGCAATGCAGATCCCCTCTTCCCCATCTCTGTTCCTTGAGCCCCTTCCCTGGTAACCCAGCCTGACCTCGCTTAGCTGGGAGAAGCTTAACACAAGCATCTGAGGGCTTAAAACAAGACAAAAGCAGTTCCTGTAAAATCTGTCAGGACTGATCGAAACCACATTGACTGCTTCAACTTGAAAGGCCTTAATCTCCAAGGGACACTGTGACTGAGGGTTGCAAGATTCTTCGGCTGGTTATCTGCCTTTGCAGCCTGCATCTGGGTGGATTTAAACCCAATCCTGCCCGTTGAAGCTGCCACTGGGTGTGTGCAGCCCATCTCTGGATCAGGGAGAGGGGAAGCTTATGTTCCTGGTTGTCTTGAGAGGAGACATCAATCATCCCTTCAAGAAAACACCCCCTGCACCCAAACAGCATCCATAGCAGCTGCCGAGCCCTCATCCATTATTACCCCCCCACACACAGACAGAGATTCTGTTGTACTTAAGAAAAAAAAAAAAAAAAAAAAAAAAGCCCGACCAAAACCTGAAGTTCTGAAAGTTCACTCAGAAGACACATTCAGTGTCTAAGACGCCCGTGGCGTGTGGCCAGCTTGGGGTGACCCATGAGCTGCTCCCCCAGCGGCACTCGGATTTCACTGACCGTCCTGCTGTCCCAGACGGGACTGTCAGTGCTCGACGCCCATCGATCACCCGCTGCCTCTCCCACCTGAGGAGCACGGCCCGGCCGTGCATCACCCACACCACTGCTGCCCCCCGCCCAGCCCAGCCATCCCTCCCTCCCCTCCACCAGCCCTCGTGACATCGCACCCCAGCCCCAAGCCTCGCTCCTCCAGGCGCTGAGCTCATCCCTCTTTCGTTACATGGTTTGTTTTTCCTTTTTTTTTTTTTTTCCTCCTCTTCTTTTTTTTTTTTTTTTTTTCCCCTTTTCACTCCCAGGCTGCTGACATGTAGATTTATAGCCAAATGTCAAAGCTCTCTGGGTCTTGGACTAGTTCTACTTACTCTGGGAAACTTCTGGAAAAAGAATTCATGGGCTGGAAGGGCTTAAATGCATCTGTGGCAGATTCAGCTCCTTGCTGTTAGCACCCTTCAGAAGAGCTGAATGCAGGCCAGGTTTTGTTTATTTTTCCTCTCACTCCCCTCCCCCCATGACCTTTTTTGTCCACCAGTGGGCAAAAAAAGAGAAAAGTCTGATGGAACCTCCATCTCCTTACTCCATTTCTTCCCCTTTCAGCATCTTATCACGATTGCTTCTAACTCCGCCGCCTCTCTCCCCCAACACCTCCTCAGCATCCCCATAAAACGGGCTCAGTGGCTGCTGGAATTTCCTTCCCATCACGATGATGGCCATGGCAGTTAGCAGGTCCTAATTCATGCTCTCATGCATAGAGACTTGGCTACTGCTGCTCTGTTCTCACCAGTCTCAGGGTGGAAATTCCTTCAGAAGCTGAAGACCTCACTGCTGCCAGCCGACGGGGTAATGATCCAGAACTAGAGTCACCACGTTCATGGCTAGTTTAACAACTCATTTTATTTCCAGCACCACGCACTCCTTGCCTGACTCTCAAAGGTATCCAGTTTTAGACTGGAAGCCCCATTTTACTGTGGAAAGGTCAAACCCCTATTCTTCATTAAGTTCTCATTTTAGACTGCAGGTCTAGCTCTGAAACCAGGTCTAAGTGGGGACAACTTGAGCTGGAAAGGCCACCAAGACACAGCACAACCTGCTTTTTCACAAAGGTGTGAGTCCTTAAACTGTTCCTGATGTCTCTCCCTCAGGCCTGTCCTTCATACACTGACAAAGCAAAAATCGTGGTCTTCCTCCCGCTCTGTGGCTCTGTGGAGCTGCACCACAGACATAAACTCAGAACAGGGAATTTCCCAGGGACAGACCTTGAGAGGAGGACACCAGATGGTCCTGTGCCCCTGAGAAAAGTCATGCGACCGCTTGTCATTCTGAAAATCCAAAAGAAAACAAACAGAGGTTTCCACTTGAAAGTGTGTTTCAAAATTCTACAGACTGCAGTGACTGGGTCTCTGGCAACTGTCTGGGAGGACGGGCGCTCAGAGCACGTACAGATACCTTCATCATGCACACCTTAACACAGGGCTCTATGACCCGGAGCTGAATCCTATTCTGTAAGTAAGGTGGGGGGAATCCCAGCAGTCACTTCACAGGTGTGGGCCACATAAAATCCGTTTTTGTGGCCCCAGGGGGAATACAAGACCTACACTCATCATTCAATGATAGTCCATTTTAGTTTAACCTTTTTCATCATGGTAATTAAGATCCCAAGCCCTTTATTCTCTCCACTGGTGTTAACATCTCCTCTGCAATAGCTTCCCAGCAGAAGATGTAACAGGTTCCTGGATGAGAAGTCTTCAGCCCAAGAACAAATTCTATCCCCAAAAGAGACCCAAAGTACACTGCACTGGCAGGATTTGTCCCTTGGTCTGGAAACTTTACGGGATGGAGACTTTTTATTTTTCTGTTGCTCCAAGAGCTTCACTGAGCTCTGAGCTGGTTTGTGGAAGCAACGCTGGGATGTGGGGAGAAACCGAAGGAGTGAGGACATAAGAGGGACGGGAAAGCATCTGAACTGGAATGGTCTTTAACTCTCACCCCGTATTAAGCCCAAACCCAACTTTTCTTCTACTTCTACTCTGAAGCACTTCACTCTTCAGAGCCCAAGGAGGAGCCAGTCCTGCAGGATGAAGTGCCTGGATGGGACATGCTGGAAGAGCCCATGATGAGCCCCAACCAAGACTGGGAAACCCAGGTGAAGAAGGAAGCACCTTGAGGGAACATCAACTCCACTGATGTCTTCTCTACATGTTTTGCCATGACATCACCGCTGCAGAAAGGACTCCTTGTACAGTGGTCCGGTCACCTTGGCAATTCCCTCCTCCTCTTCTCTCTCCTCTGCTGCCTCACAGCTCTGGTCTTGGTGGTGTGCAAACACGGGAAGAGTGATGCTTTCCCCACAGCACTTACCATCAATGTCATGCATGATCATTACGATCACAAGCCAGAAGTTCAAGAAAACAACGCCCACTCTTAGCCAGCATGACAAACGTTGTCTAAGCAGCCCAGCAGCCTTGTTCTTGCCAAGGGTCTGCACCAAAAGAGATTTAGAGGGGATTTAAAACAGGATGCTGAGGAGGAATCTCTCTGGAAGTGGGTGCTAAAGTTTTGTGAGAATTTTTACTGTGAGCTACAGGGACAGTGGCCAGGAAAGACCTTGGAAAAGAAAAAGGAAAGATGGGCTGGACAGAGAAGGAGCCAGAGAAAGGGCAGATGCAAGTGTGGCTAATATGGCATGGAAGTGGCACAGGTCACGTCTGCTTTGATTGCCAGTGGAGTATGCACTGAACCCTGTGACTAGATGACTCCTTGTCTTGTCCCACCCTGGCAGGCTACTTAAAAGTCGGTCGGGCTTTCCCACACAGGATACTGCTGCTTCTGAGGGGAACACAAAGATTTGCACGAGTCACTCATACCTGGCAATCGGCTTCTACACCGGCCACCCCACGGGATGAATGAAATTACTTCAGTCAAAACACGGGTCAAACAGATTGTAATGGACAACGGACACAACAGAAAGCTAAGAAATGTCTTGTTTGTGCTCCTCAAAGGCAAATCACAGATTCTGCAGGTGTCATTGTCTGAGAATCTCCCCAGCATCGGCAGTGCTGCACCCTGGTAACGTGTCGCCTAAGGCTGCAAAACTCACTGCTGCCGCTTTCCATGGGCACACATACCACATGGGACAGTGCTGGGAGTACAACAGGCTGCCCACGCTGTGTTAGCCTCCCTGCAACCAGCGCTACATGTAGCTTAAACCCTCAGACTTAATGTTGGTGAGTATCAGCACAGAAGTTAACCATCCCTTCCTGCGCACCGGCGACTCCTCAGTCCCCGTCTCCTCCCATTTGGCCTTGGAGTCGGTGCCCTGTGAGGGTCGTTGGTGGCTCTGTGTGCTGCTGAATATTTCAGCTTCGGTGTTCTACCAGCCCCGCAAGGTACAGCCCAAAGTCACATGTTCATCTGAGCACCCTCGCAGGGTTTGATTTGTAACCTGGATCACGCCAGCTGGAATTCACCTCATCCACACACAAGTGTCGACAGCGTGGATTTCCCTACCTGTCATCTACACTTCCATGGCAGAAACAGGAACTCACAGGCTGCGATTAATCCCATTTATTTTAGGTATCTACATCAGATTGAGGTGAATCATGCCTGAAAATTCCTTTTTTGTTTCCCCATTAACTATAAAAAAAGCCCAGTCTAGACTAGATTTGAGCTGCTGGCAAGACATCCACGGGGACAAGCCAGGACAGGTCAAGATTTTAGTCCGGACAGAAAGAGAGACGTATTGGAAGACAGAGGTGGATTTGTGAGTCATCAGTACAGACGATGTGTTTGTGGATGAGGTTCCCAGAGAGATGGGGAGAGGAAAAAGAAACCATGTGCAAAGCCCTGTAACAGTCCTGCAGGCAGTGGGTGGGGAAATCAGGAGAACCCTGAGAAGGACACCAAGGAGGTGACTAGGAAAGTGGGAGGAGAACCAAGAGGGGGAAGAGTAATGGAAATCAAGAGGAACGAGATCTCGAAGAGAAGAGTATGTCCAGTGACCACATCTGGCAGGTCCAACATGGGCTTGGAGCTTGGCTGGAAAGAGACTGATAAAGTGTGTAACGGGAACAGCTTCAGTGAAGGGCAGTGGATGGCTGTTGGACTGCAAAAGCTGTGTAGGAGAAGAGATGGGGAGAGGCAGGTTGGACTTCAGGTTTGAGGGAAACTGAGGCATTGACAGGAAAGGGATAAAAGAGATGAGAGTGTGGAGAAAGGGCTGGAGAACTGGATGAAAGGGAGGAGAATGGCAGTGGGTCACTGGGAAGGTGTCAGTGGCGAAGGAAAGGCCAGAGGAGATGAAAAAAAAAAGATGTCAAATGTTTATGTGTGCAAAAAAAGGGCAAAAAGCCACGATTTGTGTGGAGTGACAGTCTGCTTTCACCATGATTTGACTGTGCCATGGAGCACCCAGAGAGGTATTTTAGGACTATGAAGAGTTAAGGTTTCAAAAGTAGTGTCACCTTTGGGATGAAATACCAAACTTACGGTGGAAAGCTGATCTCTAAAAGGAGGAGCACAAAATTATTTGCCTTGCAGAGAGGTTATTCTGTAAAAGTCAGTCTCTTACAGTTTCTCTGTACATCCAGTGCTGCCCACCCTCAGAGATGGGGTGGAAGGCTCCACTTCTGACCTGACGCACATGAGCAGTTTTCCCGTTTCTCAGTGCTCGTAACCAAAGTGTAAATTTATAGCTGAGACAATAGGACAGGACTGAATGCCACATTTAGACTCTTCCTACTGTCACAGAAGTCTCACCCACTGATCTTTACAGCCAAACCAAGACGCAACAAAACAACTTACTCATACTCCTTTATGTTTTTCCTTTGGTCACGAGTTGTATATACCCATCTGCAGGAGTCAGAGTATTCCTCGTAGTAGTCTTACAAAAAGAAAAAAAAAACACCCTATAATATTTACAAATGTTAATAAAAAGGGTAAAACCAAGAAAAACAACTAGAAAGATTAATAAAACAGGCAAGATGTTCACAACTTCTGCAGAATCATGTAGAGAGGAGCTGAGAGCTCAGGGAGAGGTTCTCCCATGGCACACACCGTGTGCGGTGTCCTCTTCCCAGCCCTGCCTGCTCCGAGCCACCGAGAGGGGCTCAACCAGAGCTGGACGGTGACAGCCCGGTCAGGTCCAACCTCAGCGTTACCTGTCTCTTTTGACAGCACGAGGGAGAGCTCTGGGAAAGCACCAACACAGAGGGAAGAGTCCTCCCGGGACAAGCCCAGCTACGGTGCCCAGACTCCGATCAGCTCAAGGTGATCCCTTCGCTCTGTGTGATCACATCAGGTCGATCTTTCTGCTTACATCTGCAGGTGAGCAAAATTCTTGGTCACAAAAGCCCTATTTCCTTGCACATATTCCCCCCTTCGCCTTTCTTCTTCCCCGAGCAGAAGTGATGGCCCTGTGCATGTGCCTGAAACTGCGGGTATCTGCCGCTCACTGCTAGCCAGGGGGTAGCCAGAAAGCAGAGAGGGGGATGAAGCCACAAAGGTTGTTTGGGGTCATACATGTATTTCCATGCGTTTAATAGAAGGAGGTTATTCCCTCCCCCGTCACCACAGCAACAGGCGTGATGGTACTGAGAAGGGATTTATAGGACAATTCCACCCTGCCTTCCTCAGGCTCTGATCTGAGCCTGGAAGCAGCCTCCCAGGAGGTCATCTCCAACGTCCCTGATGCAGAAGCTGCTCAGGGATCTCGAGGCGTGTCTGAGCGCAGAGCGAGTGTGACCTGGTCACTGTCCCAGTGACAGCCTGGCAGAACCCTGCCTCCTGCCCAGCGAGGCACCGGCCGTCCCGGGGGCTGCTGGGGCTGTGTGTGCAGTGGTGTGCTGCTGCTGCTCGCCTGTTTGTTTGGGGCTGCAATTTTTTTATTTATTTTTTAGGGGGGAGTATAACCAAGGAGATTTGGCTGCCCTCAGCCTCGGTAACCCACTTTCCTCCACATCTGAATCCTCCTTTCACTCTGCTGACATCCAGATGCTAATTTGTTCTCCCCCTGACCCTGCTCCTTCCCCTCCTGATTTGAAATTAGCTTACTAAAACGTGTTTTCTTTTAAGAATCCACAGCCTAATCCAGAACAAACAAAACACATTTTCGCAAACCACCAACTGCATGAACTTCTGCCCTGGCCTTGACCGCACTCTCTCCGCCCCTCGCCTCCCAGCCCCCCCACTCCCGCCATCACCATCTGAGTGAGGTTTCCAGGAAATTTTTTTTCACTGACGAATACAGTTGCAACAGCTCAGAAACTGTGGAATTTTTTGGCAGCTGCTGGAGATGTTATTTTATTTACTTTCCTTCTGCATGCATGGATTTGGAGCGGTGGGTTTGGAGACGTGCGTGGAGAAGATGAATTTGCACACGTTGGCTTTCTACAGCGGGCCCTGCTGTAGGTGGAGAAAAGCCCTGAAAAGGAGAGCTCTTCATTCTTATTAATCTTAGGGGAGGAGCTCTTAATGCTTATTAACCTTAAGGTTTCAGAGAACAGATGGTTTGGGACTTGAAGAATTGAAACGAGACTGAGATGAGGCAGTTTGAACAAAAAAGTCAATTATTCCAACAGCACACAGGTCAACACTTGCTCTTTTTTTCAGCATTTCCTATGAATGGCTGGGCTGTTTTGGTGTTTATCTTTTTGGTTAAGAGCCCCCCCCGCCTCTCGCCCCGTCCTCCTCCAGAACTCACAAATTCAGTCCCAAAGAGAGAGGTTGAATGCCAGAGCTCTGCACCTCGATCCCTTCTTAAAAATCTTGTTGTGACTTGCAAAACAGGGAGCGAGAGGGGGGCGCTCCTCTTCCTGCTAGGATTATCTCTTTGGTGTATCTCAGCTCTGGCTGAGGCCAGGACAATTTTGCAGCAGGTGTGTGTCGGCTCTTCCATCTCTAGCCAGGTAAAAACTGAGTGTCGAGGATGACCCTGTGCTCAGGGGAGAGCCCCCTGCACCCCCAGTTGCGGTGTGTCCTACCCTGCTGCTGCACAAAGGGGCTCCATCCCCCCTCCTCCTGCGCCCTCCTGGGCATCACCACAGCCCAGGGATTCAGGTCTTGATTTTTCTCCCTGATAGGAATCATCTGTCCTCTATAGTAGCCTGTGTGGTGAACTGGGCATGGAGCCTGTCCCCCTGCGGTGCCAGGGGGGGGATATCTGCTGGCAGAGGGGGTGAGTAGGTCCCCAGCTATGATGCGCTGAAATGAATAAAAATATTTCTTTGGTAATGGATCATGATGGGTCTATCTGAGATGGGGCAAAGTCAGGAAGAGCCAGAGGGCAATCTGCTATAACACCATCAACGGCGATTCCCGAGTTACAGGATCTCTTTGACGGTAGGATTTGAACAATTGATATATTTTCCATCTTTCTTTCCTCCCTTCCTTGCTCCCTCCCTCTTTTCTTTCTTTCCAGCTCTCTTTCCCTTGGTTTGTATCTCTTGACCCTGAGCTGCAGCAGCAAGACGTTTCACTGCCATGACGGAGTGTTGATTGTTCGATGGCACCGTCTGAAGGCGGCCGGTCCCGCTGGAGACACGCTGCTCGACCACAACAACGCCTAGGTACAGAGGAGGCTTCAGCGCGGTATTTCTGTGGTAGCTGTGGCAAGGGGAGTGTGGTATTAGCTGTGTCATGGGAAGAGTGACAGGCTTAGCTCATCTAAGCGGGTATTACGATGGGAGGAAGGAAAGAGGGAAGATTAGAGACGGGTGGGATTGAATTCCTCTCTGAATCTTTTACCGCATTGTTAAAATAAGCATCTCCAAGGAGACACTTTCATGGCCTAGTGATCTTGATGTCTCTGGTCTTTGGCAGTGACCAATGCCTCTGTTAATGATTAATACAAGTCAGGAAACATCGGTTATTAAATTCCTTCTTACGGCTCCTCTACCCTTCTGTAGACGGGTATACCAGAAGTATCTGCAGAGTATTTCACCTTATCATAAAATACGACTTGAAAACAATTAACCCAGCCCCCAGAGGTCTCTCCCTATCTGTAGGCTACCTGCCTGCAGAAGGCTTTATCCAAACCCAAATCACAGAGCACAATACAGAGTAAACCTTAAATTATTCAGCCCTGGTGAGAATTAACAAACTACATTAAAAGGTTAAAAGAGACACTTCTCACCTTTTAGTCTATACATCTATAAAAAAAAAAAAAGCAAAAAAAACCCAAACAAAAAACAAAAGCAAAAATAACAGCCAGGTTGTCAGGGTAAAGCAAATATTGTTTCACTAAATGTTTTCATGTGTTAGAATTCCAATTTTCCGATGAATAACAACTTCAGCAGAATGTTTTCTGCCCGTCCTAGCTGTCACCCCCCTTCAGAACAGCACAGGCACCCCCGAGAACTGCGACTGCAGGGGGGTGACAAGGCTCTGCCTGCCCCACTCGCTCCTAGCTGACCCTGCTTAGTTTCAAAACTTGTGCCTGCCAGGTTATTTTTCTGAGCTGAGTAGCTGTTTCAGATCATCTTTCTCCAGCAGTCTTAACTTTTATTTTCCAAGTGGAAGATTTTGTGTATTCATTTCCTGACCATGCTACTGATCTCTCCAGAACATTTTCTTTCTTTTTTTTTTTTTTTTTTTTTTCCTATCCACATCCTTGACCCACTTTTGAATTTCATTACTGGGATTTCTTCCCCTTTCATCTCAACCCTTAATGAAGATATTTAATAGCAACAGGTCAAATTGATCAGCCTCTCTCAGAACACTTGATCAGCAGGTCAAGTGTAACCACTGCTCTTTATATGCGTAGACACGTAGGTACTAGGTAGAGCCTGAGTGAGCGGCACAAGAGACTGGAGAGTGTGGAGTATACCGATTAAATGGCAGGACTTCTGGGCAGGGTAGGTGACAGCAAAATAAATAAGTAGATGGACAGTAGTTTTGGCATTTTGTGCAGATACAGAAAATGATGTTCACAGCCCCTGGAAGCGAGAGGATTCAGGCAAAATGTCCAATATTCTCAGCTTCTCTTCTTTTCCTTCTTTACAGTGTCTGTAAGAGCGCACAGTGCTATGAAAAGCCTCCTTAACATAAATCCTAATAGCGCGCGTCCCTTTGCAGCTTAATAAGGCTGTATAAGGAAAATATCACTGGTGATGCTCTCTGCTGCGTGCCTTTGATGAAGGAACGATCAGCAACCAAGGGGGTTTGTAGAGCCCTGGGTCGCGGGGGAACAGCCCTCACTGGAGGTCTCACAGCACCAACGCTGTTCCTCCAAGGACTCAGGAGGGAGAAACCAGGCTAACGTTGCAGGCTGGGCAGCCAGGGGAAGCCCTTTGGAGAGATCCTCTGAATCATGATTTGTCCCAGCTCTTTGGCAAGCCCACGTGAAGCTGGTCCAAGTCAGTCTGGTCTGGCTGGCAGTGGGCATCTCCGGGAGGAAATGTTCTCCATACGACACAGCTCAGCCAGTTGCCAGCATGCCGACTCAAGCACTCTTGGATCATCAGGATGGTAACTCATCCGGAGCATCCCAAGCAGACTTTGCCTGGAGCTTAACTGTGTCAAAGCATCTGCTTTGAATGAACTGTGTGGATAAAGCATTTAAAAAAAAAAAAAGGGGGGGGGAAGAAAAAAAAAAAAAAAAGAAAAAAAGCAATAAAACCAAATAAGATATGTCACTTAAATCTTGCATAATTAGATGTGATGTCTAAGGCTGTAGAGGGAAATGAGGCTCTGCATGTCGATCCCACATTTTGCTGTCCTTCTGACCTGGGGCCTGGCCACCCTCTATTGTCCTAAATTACATTCATCACCTCTACTTCCCTCTGTTTCTTCATAACCTCTGAGTCAGTGAATCAAGTGTCCATCAGTCAACAGCTGGTGCAGGAAAATGGCTCCCTGGGAAAGTTCAAGGCTGAGTGGTATTTGGGGGATGACAGCGTTCCCGTCACTGCTCTCCAGTTGAGGATATGAGAGATGGTGAGTCTCCGACGCTTGTTCCCAGCAACAGCCTCACCAAGCTGCAAACCCTTTTGCAGGTCATGAGACTGTGTAAAGCCTCTTTTCCCCCCACATACCACCATCGGATGCGGGAATCAGATGTGGTATCCCCCACATCTGATTATTCATCCCTGTCCTTCTTCCTTTGGCTACAACTTTTTTTTTTTTTTTTTTTTTACAAGTACTGGGGGTTCAACCTCTGCCCTGAAATTCGTGCTCTGAGGCACAGCACCAGCCAGAAACAATATGCTTGTGTAACCCAAGGATGGCAGCATTTACCAGATCAGGATTTCTAGCTCTAGGAGCTGCCCACCGCTGGCTGCTGGGAATACTGGGCTCCCTAAGGTGGCTCTGGCACCGGGGCTTTGCCCCTGAAGGGCAAAAATCCATCAGGTAACCCAGACCTCAGTGGATCACCTCAAGACCAGTGTTTCTGCTGGGATCGTGGTCAGAGCTGGCTATGGCAATTGCTCACCCATTTGAGGAGGGAATGGAGGGAGGAAGAAGAGTGGAGCTTTTTTCTGTCCTGCTGTTCCCACCGCTGATGTCAACCTGCCTCGCGGGCTGTGGCATCGCCGCCCCATCGCCTGTCAGGAGCCTCCCAGCCTTCCCCTGAGAGAGAGATCGCTTCCATCTTCGCCGTTTCCAAAATCGCAACCAGATGGGCCCTGCCTCTACGACTGCTCAGCCCGGAGGAGCTCTGACTCAGTCTCGTGCATCACTATCCAGAAATCCGGGCTCCCTGCAGGATTCTTCCCGGCGACACCGCGACGGGCAGCGCAAAGGCTGGGTGAGCACCGGCTGTAGCGGGGCCTCATCCCGCATCCGTAAACGGGGTGACTAACAGCGCTTGATAATCGGTATGTCAAACCCAATTACAGATTCTGCCTTCAGATGGGATGAGACCAGAGGTCCAGAGGACTTCCTGAAGTGTCTTTTCATGGAAATTATTTTATACTTCTATGAAATCCATATTCTTGGAAAACAGGGGAGTGTTACTTGGTAGTGGTCAAATTTGTCATCCCAAGAACGGTTGTTGTTTATTTGTTTTTTTTTAATGAACTTTTTTTGATTATTTTCTATTCTATTCTTTTTTTTTCTTTTTTTTTTTTTCCTAAACAATTACTGCAAGTTTGTACTTGGACACACTTTCCACAAAATAAAGCTTGGTAAATTTTTCCTGCTTCTAAAGACCAGGGATGAAACCCTGGCTCCCCAACCTTGACAGCTCAGGGAACACACTTCAGGCTGCTGATCCCTTTAGTACACTGCCTTTTACCAGCAAAGCCCTGACTTACTTCCAGTAATTTGGCCCCAGCTGCCAATCCAAGTCAACAGACCGAACATGATGTGGCTTCACCAAATTCCTTTGGCACGGGCATCCAGGCTGCAAACCTTCCTGTTGCATTGTGTGGCTGCTTTGCTGGCTGACTTAGCAGAGCAAAGGGTCACCGATAAAAGGTTTTACCTCTGCAGATGCTGGTGACGGAGGCAGCTCTGCCCTGTGGCTGTAGCACTGAGCAGAAGCTCACCCACTGCATCTCCTCCTGCCTGGGAACACTTTTGCAAATGGAGGTCTCCTGCCTTCCGCATGCAGAGGAAGGTTTTGGACCTAGAGGCTGCACTTGCACGGGACAGGCTTTCCCAGCAACACATGGCCAAGCTCAGACCTGGAGGGCTCTTGAGTTTTCTCCTACGGGCATGGGAATCCCTTCCTGCGGTCCTCTGCTAGAGGGAAAACCCTCCCCAGCAGCCTGCCTTGCAGCTGAGCCCCTCACGGGCAGGGATGAACGTGGCTCTGCAGAGAAAACAACCTGACTTGTCCGTGTGCTCCGCTCAGAAACGGGAGTGGTGCAGCCCCTGCTCTGGGGGATGCCAGCAGCTTCAGAACTTGAGCCGGTTTACTTTGTTCACTGTCCTCTCCTTCCCTTTCTCTGCTTGGATAAATCCCCTCTTGACTCCATTCTCTGGACAGGGAAGGTGCCAGGGTCCAGGTGCTCGGAGCTGCACAAGCATCAAGGAGTTTCTGGGAATTGCATCCCTGTGTAGGGATGGAGAGAGTCATCCCCCGGGCAGGCACAAAGGGAGCACCGGGGGGCAAACTGATCCCAGAGGGAAGGAGGGGCTCGGGACCAAGCAGACCTGAACCAGAGTGTTTTCCTTGACACAGGGAAATCCACTATCTTAAACTTGGCGAGACCGCCTTCTGCTTCTCAGGGACTGTCTTCAGCCTTTGCACTTCTCAGGAAAGCAGCGCCCGGGGCTCTGCAGGTGGCCCAGGGGAGGTTTGTTACTGGTCCACAGCCTTGCCGCACGGGTGCTGTTCCCTCGGGGGCACAGCTGACATCTTGCACCGGTGGCATTTTCACAGATGTTTCCATAAAGGAAAGCATCTGCTCCAAGCTGGCTGCGTTTGGTCAGAAAAATTCCCTGTTTAGAGAAGAGTTCAGGCTGGTGAAACTGCCGTTCTCCCCTTGCCTATGCGAAATGCCCTGCGATGACTGTCTGACCACAAGTGGGTGAGGACCGTGTCCCACATCTCATTCCAGGGATGCCCCACTAATAACAGCTGCCTTTTCCACACTGTCCCGGGTCACTGCTCCCATTCCACAGGCACCGGCGCTGCTGGGCTGGCCCCTGTGGTATCCTCGGTGGTCAGGGAGATGCTGTAAGGTACAGACTGTGTCAGTGTGCCAGCAAACGGCTGTGTGGGAACCCCTGTGTGTGTGCACACTGTTTATGTGACTGCCTAGGCTGGCATACATCACCCTGAACTATGTAGGAACATTTCTGGGTTAGCCTTGGTCAGCACATCTCAATCACGGCTTGAGCTTGGGGGGGAATCGGCAGCCTGCTGCAGCCTGATCCAAGCAGTCATCTCTGCCTTTGGCATCATCAAAACTTCTCCATGTCTCGGGCAGCCCTGAAGTGTTTTCTCCTCTTCAGAAGGCTCCCAGCTCTGCGTGGCTGTGCACGGGCAGCCGTGTGTGTGACTCGTGTGCAAGCGTTGGTGTGTACACCCCTGGGGTGGGCTTTCCAAAGAAACTCTGTTCCCTTGGGCTTGCAATCTTTTCTGCATTAGGTTCCCTCTGATGTTGCAGCCAACGGGTTTTCTTGGCACAGGCGTCGAAGGAAGAAGCATGCGCTCAAAGGGTTTCAAAGAAACCCCACTGCAAGAGGGGAATTTTGTATTCCCAGACTCAGAGCTCCTCCCGCCGACGCATCCTTCTCTGAACCCTTGTTCCAAAAACTGCCCTCGCCCAGCCAGGGCTGGCCTCATCCCACCCTCTCCACTTCTCACCCAGGAGAATTTCCCCGCAGAAGGTTTTCTGCAAACAAGCTCCTGTCAGGGTGAGTTGCTCCTCGGGGACCTGCTGCACATAATCAAGTCAGGCAACCCCAACACTCCTTATTGATGGTTGGAAACAGCATTTTCAGATGTGGGGCTGATGGATCCTTGCTGTAAGAGGGTTGGAGGACACTTGTGTGGATGCGCCTTCAAAAAACTGTAGCTCACCCCATCTTCCCCTCAGTGATCTTGACCAGGCCCCTTAGAGGAGTTTGTCTTCCCTGGGACAGGCTCCTCACTGCTGCACCAGGACCAGCCCCACTAGCCTCGAGCAACCCCTCAGTAGGGTTTTCTTGAGTGGGGGTGGCTGCCCTTTTATACAAGCAGGAGAAGGAAAGCTGGGGAAGGCAGACAAAGCTTTAGGTTCTATGTTTCTGGGCTCCTATTTGCTAATTAGAGGACACAGGGTGCAGGAGTATCACGTTAATAGGCTGAGGTAGGAAACTGCAGGGTAGTTGCTCTCTGAAGCGTGGTTCTCACAGCCTGGTTTTCTGTGAATTTGACTTCCAATACATCTTTTTTCTTCCTCTTATATGTTCCTTAAAGGTGCCAACCCTGTAAGGATTCACCTTGACCAGGTGAGGCCAGGTGAGAGGGTAACTCTTCAGATTTTCAGGCTGAATCATTATGGCAGGTTACTTTTAAATCCCTGGTGAAGGCCCTTTTTCACCTGGTTGTGGTTGTGTCACCTGGGTAATGTGCCCTTCCATATGTTCTGTTCACTGTATGTATCTGCACCATCCTTTCGTCATCCGTGATGTTTACATCTTCCTCGTGGCTTTTCTTATTTTTTTCCTTTAGGGGCGATATTTTTTTTCAGTATAGTTGCTAGTGCTTTCTCTCCTTGTTAACCAGGAAATCTTTTCAACGGAGGGCAATTTTATTTTTTTTTTTAAGAGGGAGGAAATGGGACAGGCTCTGGATTATGCATGGCCAGACTGATTGCATTCCCTGCTCTTACAGATCCACTCAGAAGAGAAGTGGAGGAAGAAGAGGATGGGGTGCTGAGAGGCTCTCCAGCCGACTTGACTTTTCCATCAGTGACTTGTTAACATCGCAGATAATTTTCTCCTGGAAATAACCAGAAAAATCTGCTTGGGCCAACACAGTTCAAGAGTTTAGAAAAAATGAGGAAGGAGGAGGCAGCAGCTCCTTTGTGAACATGTGGTCCTGGTGTCAGCCCCTGGCATCTCCCATCCCTATGGGGAAAAGAAAATGTTTGGGCATAATAAAGAAAATAGAATAACTTGAAAAACAAACCAGAGCAGTGTGAAGTGTAAGAACCAAAGAAAGCAATGGCAGCGCTCCCACTGCTGCAAGGAGGCCTGGCTTTACAGCCTCTCTTGTGAGATCCCAACAGTGACGGGGCCTTTCTGAGGCACTGATTAGGAAAAGCTCTAATTTCCCAGGACAAGTCAGACCCAGAGCAGGGTCTGAAGTGGGTAGGGCTGGACACTTGCCACCAGCAGACCCTGGTGAGGAGGAGAGGAGAGGAGAGGAGAGGAGAGGAGAGGAGAGGAGAGGAGAGGAGAGGAGAGGAGAGGAGAGGAGAGGAGAGGAGAGGAGAGGAGAGGAGAGGAGAGGAGAGGAGAGGAGAGGAGAGGAGAGGAGAGGAGAGGAGAGGAGAGGAGAGGAGAGGAGAGGAGAGGAGAGGAGAGGAGAGGAGAGGAGAGGAGAGGAGAGGAGAGACTCCCTGCCTTGCAGGACCACAGCACTGTGACAATCACAGGATCAGTCACTGTGACTGTTCTCTGCTACTCTGAGTAAGAGCAGGCTCAGGAACTGAGGCTCTCCAGGAGCTGATCCCCCTAACACTTCTGCAGGAAAGAGGTTTTCCATCTGAATCCCCTTTGTACATGTAGGTGACCAAGGTGCAGCAGAGCCAAGTGAAAGCCTTTTTATCCTCTGTGTGTCCTTCTTATGCTGTTATATTAGCTGCAGTTAGACTGAGCTTAGTCACCTGCAGGAGGACAAACAGATCTGTCACAAGCCAAGGCAGCCCCTTGGGTGAGTGCCCGCAGCACATCACCGCTGGGCAGTCTGACACCTTGGCAGCTCTCAGGCATCAGGTGGCACCATCATGGACATTTCTGCAATCCGTGTGCTCTATCGCGTGCAATTGGTTCAGCTGACTGAGAGAATTCACTGTGGAAATCATGTGCAGTCCTCAAGCTTAGTCCAGAAGTAGCTAAACTGTACAAGCACAGCCTGTGTCAAGATGGAAGATGTTATCATCCCCCCTGGTGCTCAAGTGCGTAATTCCTTAGCGTCTCTCCAGTGCACACAGGTTGTTATCTCCCCACCGTGCTTATCTACAGCTCAAGCATGTAGGAAATTTCTGGGTGTATTACAGCTGAACACTCATTTCGCAGATGAACATTCATGTCCTTGTTGTTTGAGGGATTTCAGCCGAAGCTGGTAGCAAGCCAAGTGTTTGCTCAATGAAACTTTTGATCCGTGATTTCTTACAACTGTTTTTTCCATGGTGGGGAAACATGAATAAATAAATAAATAAATAAATAAATAAATAAACCAAGAAAGTGTAACTTAATTTGGCTTTATTTCTGATGAGCTCTTGTCCGAAACTGCAGCTGCCAACAGCCTCATTGTAGGCACCAAAGGAGAAGAAGAGAATATGTGCCCGTTCGGAGTGTGTAACCTTTCTCCAGCCCTAGCACAGCGTGGAAGCAGCTATAGACCCTGCACACCACGGGGCTCTGGGACACCGTGCCGGGGGGACGAGAGTACTTCATCCTAGGGTAAAGTTTGCACTTTTTTCATCTTTTGCTGTTCTGCTTAGATTCTGTGGATTGCCAGTTTCGTCTGGGTCAAGCCTTAAGGTAATGATAATACCATGAATAAGAACGGTTCTTGTGGGATTTCTGGTTCCTCCAGCTCAGGAAGTGCTGGACACTGCAAAATATTTCCTGTCTAATTTTCTCAGTCGAGTGTGTTTGAAGCAAATGCAACCATGATAAGCAGTCAGGGTCTGACAGTTGTCCAAACCTAAACCTCTAAAATTTCTGAGATTTACCAATTGTATGAAAAACCCTTAACTTGATCTTCCTGTTTCTTAAACTCTGGAAAAAGGACTTTTTGACTTCCAGCTTATGTTGTAGGACGGTTAGCTGCTTTATATTTTCTACACCTGGAGTTCAGCCAAAATATCAGAATTTGAATCCAAACTTCTTCACAGATGCCAACTTTGAGGATTTTTTAAATTTTTTTTTTTTAATGAACAGATTTATAAAAGGCCAGAATGATCATCCAGCAGTAACTTTCCTCTTAACTCTAGGATTTCATCCATTGGTTCCTACCTCGAGGTCACTGCTTTCTGGCTGGGCAGTTCTGTTTCAGAGAGATGTGTGATCCAACCTGGGAGGAGATGGTTATTTTAAAGCCAAGAGCCAGTCATGAAGGTTAGATCCAAACATAACCATTATCCTGGTTTTGGACTGTTCAATTTATGTATTCTGGGGTTTCCAGCACTTTTGTTTAGGAAACCTTCCCATGGCTGAATGGGAAGTGCCAATTCTCCTCGTATCCAGACTCCCTGTCTCATCCATTCCACCCGCCATAAATGATTCCCCCCTCTTGCCTCCCCTTTGTGGCTCCTGATGTTCATGTAGACCAGGCTTTCCAGGAACACTGGGATTGTTGAGGGTTTGTCCTGATTTCCTGATAATGGGCCATGTAGACTTTTGTCTGCATCATCTGGCAACCACCTCAGGTCCTGGACACTCAGCAGAGGCTGAGCAATCTGCTGGCTGCTCGAACTGGCTTGAATTGTAGGTGAGGGAGTCAGTGGGGTTTTGTAGGGACCAGGGTGATTTGAAGGCCCTCAGAGCCAATAGGTCTTATATACATGGTCCTGGTTTTCATGTGCATTTCTTTTTGCAGAGCTGCTGAGGACGGCATTATTCAGACAGGATTGAGATCCAAGCTGAGGGGGAGCTCCTGATTCAACGGGAGAAGGTCAGCTTACTCTCTTTTGCACAGAATGTTTGGTGCTGAGGTATCCAGAGAGGAAATTAATTCAATATGGGTTCAGGTTTTTGGTTGATGTTCTCAAAGGGAAAGACAGAGGGGAGAGTAGAAACTGCAAGCAGTGTGGGTAATGAAAGGCCCTTTCAGTCTAATACACTGTAGTGAAAAATGAGACAAAATAAAATCAAAACCTCAAAGTTTCACGTGGAAATGCCAACCTGGGGATCTGCGTCCTGGAACAGTGCCTCTGAAGAAGACATCCAGAAGAAGAAAAAGCCATTGCAAGCTCCCACAAACAATTTGCTGGTGTGCTAGGACCGTGCAGTGAGGACTCCGCAAGGACTTTTGCGCTAGGAAGATCCTTTGTGGCTCCGTCCTTGACTGCTCGCGTGGTAAAGTTTGAAAGTCGTGGTTTGAAACAAGCCTTAGCGATTTAACTTAGGAGGCGGTGTCCTTCCTCACTGTTTTCTTCAACAGGAACAACAGGAAGGAAGGAGAAATCCAATACTCATGGAGCCCTTGAGTATTGATGCTCATGTCCCTGGTAGTAACCTCTACAGGAGTGTCAGCCCATGACAATCTCCTGGGCCGGGCTCAACCAGCAAGCGGTGGCGTTAGGTAAAGCCACAGATCAAGTGGAAACACCCCACCATTTTTTCTGAAATACCCTAGGTAAGGAAGGGCTGCTTTGAACTGCTAATTTTTCACATGAATTTAACACCAGAGTGGCCGGAGATATGCTGGGAGGAGGCACGGGGGAAAAAAAAAAAATAAAATACAACTGTGTGTATTTACATCAGAGCTGTGAGATCATGTCAACTTTCCTGTGGCAAAGTCTCCGGTATTTTCCGCATTATTACTGGATAATGTTAAGGTGTGTCTCAAAGTGCTTCCAGGCAAAAGTGTTCAAATGTTTCTATCCAGGCCTTAGCAGAGAAAACTCCTCCCATTGCAGATTTATCTGGTATTATAAGAAATCCCCTGGCTCTGCAGAAGTCAGTATTTCTCCCATTGGACAAGAAATTCTGTAAAATTTAGCCACCACATCTGCGTTAGAGCACAACCCCTTCTGTGCTAGAAAATGCTGCTGCTTTCAAAAAGAGTGTTTTAAGGGAAAAGAGGAACTTCATGATTCTCCTCAAATTTTAAGTACCGAAATGGCTTTGTTGCGGTATTTTATAAATATTTTATAAATATATTTTAAATGACCAAATTATGTGGATTTGTTTGAAATTAATTGCAATAAAAGTATAAATATAACTGAAAAGGATTGAAATAAAAATGAAAGCTTTTAAACTTTCTTCAAAAAGTTCAAACCCAGACAATTTCAGTAAAGCCCACAATCCTCCTCTCCCCATCACTAGATTTTTGGGTGTCAGCACTTTGAATATTTCAGCTTTTTATCGCAATTTATGATGGGAAGCTTGCTGAGATTTTAAAATAAAATTCACAGAATAGGAAAACCATTTCACACCCAACTGTAACACCCTGCAGACAGACTGTGTTCAGTTAAAGATGTTAATGTTGTGAAAAACAGATTTCTTCGCTGCCTTTGACTTTTGTAAAGCAGACAGGAGTGTGGGATTTGGAGGGATCTGGAGTCAGGTTGCTCTTCTACATCACCAACGGAATTGTTTACTGAGTTGGCTTTACATGAACACCTTGTTCACATCTGCTAATAGCCCAAAGGTAATGGGCTTACATCAAGCCAAAGGCTGAAGAAAGTGATGTCTCCCAGGTGTCTTTAGCATTTGTAAGGAGGCCAAAAAAAGAGAGAAGTGGATTCTGTTGAGAAAGTGAATGTAAATTCTCTGAAAACTTCCATGGAAAATGTAATTGTCTTCTGTCACTATTATTGTGTCAATGTTTTGAAAGTTCTATCCCCAGATCACGGAACAGCTCGTTGAAGAAAGAGCATTAAAAAATGCTGTCTGTTCTCTTTACCACCACTGAGAAACACTCATGAAAAAGGTCTGTCTCAGAAAAAGAGGAAAAAAAATCAAAACCTGACAAATGAAAACTGGCTGTGGTAGGAAGCTCATTTGCCCAAAAGATGGTGTATCCTGAGCTGGAAAACCAGAGAGCATTTAAATTCATTTTCATCTCTGCTTTAGAGGTCTGTACTTTGAAAAGGATGGGTAAACAGGGATACCAGTAAGAGAACTTGTTCGGCCACCTTTGACTGAACAACTGTTCCTCTAGAATCCAGAGTCAGAACGAGAACTTTATTCAGTACAGCCTGAAGAAAACTCCTCATTAGCAGGGTGAGGTAATTGCTTGAGGATTGGGACCCCAGACTGTCGGCTTGATGCCTCCACAAATGGCCTTTTGAAGCTTTCCATCTTTCAAGGGAAATGTGGAACCTCTATCTCCTTTTACTAGAGGTTTTTAGATGAACTCCAAACAAGCTGCAAGTTGGCCTGATGCCACAGTATTACTAACAAAATCTGGCAGGAAGGCAAACAAGCTAACATTAAAAAAAAAAAAAAAAAAAAAAGTAAAAAAAAAAAAAGTCCTTGTGTTATAACAAGTTGATTCTGCTGGAAAATTGCAGTCTGTTGTCCTGTGCCAAGAACATCCAAATCAGGTAGATCATTGGCTTTATTTTGCGGGCAGCTTTGATTGTATAAGAATTTAATACTAATGTGTTTGGAGCCGTCAGTACGGAGCTGAACTTCTCCCGTCATCTTATAACGTCTGGGATCTCGCAGCAAAACACCACGAGACTGTGTCAGGTAGGGGGACGAGGAACAATAGGATTACCTGGCGTGAGATCTTTTCCACCATGCGAGCCAAGGAGGCCCAGGGCTTATCCCTTTGGCCTTTCCAAAGCGGAGAGATCAAATGCTTTGCTGTCTTAGGGATTATGGAAGGAAGGGAGAGCGGTGGAGGACTTTGGGCAATGGATGAGTTAGCCCTGGAAGTAGAGTAGGGGAGCAGGGGGGAGTTTATGATGGAAAATAAGAAGGGAAGGTGATACGGCTGGTGGCTGGAGTCTCGGATGTTTGGTCTGAGGTCCTCCTCGGGTCAGAAGTGAGAGTGACACGCTCACATCACAAAATCCTCTCGGAGGGGTTAGCAAAACTCTGGAAAGCCCCAGAGCAGAGGCAGAAGAGCAGCAGGCACATGGTCAGGTGATGGTGATTGAGCAAGACGTTGCCCGTGACCTGAACCCACTGTGCTCTTACCACACCTTAAACGAAACCAACCGACCCCACATTTGCCATACGCTGAGGGAAAGTCACGGTGAATAAGGTAAGGCATGAAAAAAAGCCCCCCAGCATCACTACGTCTGGGGAGGGAGGAGGTGTGCGGGACACACGCCTCCACGCAGGCAGACCGGGATGGTTATCTATTATCTGTCTGTGCTGTTGCAGGTTATCTGCTGTGATTACTGCAGCGAACTGGGCGGCATCACCCTGCGGATGGTGGAGGTGTGGCTGAGCTTTGCAGTTTACAGGGTCACGGGAGAGGTCAGACAGGAACGGACCTCGGGAGTGGTCTGGTCCAACCTCCCGCTCAGAGCAGGGCAGAGAGGAAGCCAGACCAAGTGGCTCATCCAACCTCGATCTGGAAAACCTCAAAGGACAGAGACTGTGCAACCTCTCTGGGCAATTTCTGGCACACCTGGGTTCCAAAATAATTAACATCTCAGTGGTGAGTTCAGCGGGGAGTTCGCTTTGCCTGGGTCGTAACTTCCTTAACACCTTCCGCTGTGTGTGGAGGGAGGGCATGGGACGAGCGGGGAGGGGGTAGACCCTCCCCAGATATCTCCTGTGAACCTGTGCAGTGCTGGGTGGATACTCCAGCCAGCAGACCTGAAAACCCTGAGCAACTTCTCCTTTCTGCCAAAGTGGGAGGCGCGTGTGACTCCTGCATCCTGCCAAACTCCATCGGCGTCTTTCCCTGGTTGTTACCTCATCTGGCCAACCACTCCGGAGCACAGTTTGGCTGTTCTTTCTCTGACACTTTTATCTGATTGGATTTTGTTCCTGGCACAGCTGTGGGGCTGCTGGGTGACCTGGGGTAAGTCAGTCCTTGGTAAAATGGGGGTGGTGCTCACTGCCGCCTCGGGAGCACACGGAGGATGGGCTGTGAAATGCATTGGGATAAGGGGGTGCAACACTGGGACCTCTATCTCTGGCTGGTGGCATGAAACAGGTTGAGGAGGCAGAGGACGAGGGGATGGAAGGGGATTGTGATAAGAAGAGCCCGGAGTTGATGAACTGGAGGTTTTCATTGGTAACCCGCCCTTTGAGCAGAATATGTCTGCTACGTCCTGATCTCCTAAATCGTCTGCTCTTCTTCCTCATCTCCTCAGAAATCTGTCTCTTACCAACTGCTCCGGGGCTGCCAGGCTCAAATCTGCTCTGTCTTATAAACTTCCCTTTATCACGCAACACCCACAATCATTTACCCCATCCCACCTCATCCTGTAGCAGGTGTAGTGGAGCCATGGGGACCTGATGGCTGATTTCCTTGTGGAGTGGGAACATGAACTGTGATAGAGGCATCACTTCTACAGGCTGGCTGGGACTCTCTTCCCATCCCTTCTACACCCTAAAAGACTCATCTTTGGGCAGCTCTAGTACCCTAAGTATCCTTCTTAACATGGGGATGTGGGACCAAACAGGACAGACCTGTCTTCAGCCGTGTTATTGCTGTGAACTATTAACGTACCAAATCATCTCTACTGCTGTGGTGAGGGGGATTCCTATTTGTGGTTTGAGATCCCATTGTACAAAGAGCTGTACAAAGGCATTTGCCCTGTACCATTCCAGCATCGGTCTGTGTGCACCCTTGTCTCCAGGTTTGTGCCTGCCCTTTTCTCAAGTCACGAAGAAAAAGCCTGAACAAGTTTCCAGGGCAGTGAAGTGAATACTTTCTGCAGCTCCCTCTTTCATCGTGTCAGTCTCTTGTGCCTGGTAAAGCTTAAGCTCTTTTGTCATCTCACCTAATTTGTTAACTAACTAGATTTTTTTTTTTTCCTGTCTGTTTTAATGCAGGAACGTAATTTAAAACAAAAAAAAAAATGCAGACCCACTAGGAAATTAAATTGAAATTGGTCAAAAGGCGCAAAAGTTATTAACTGAGAGGAGGGAGAATGGTTTGGCAGACAGGCAGATATACACAAGATGTGCGTTCACAAGCCCCTTCCTTGGTTGGGAAACCACATCACAGGACAGCCAGCAGCTTTGACCCAGTAACTGGGCAAGCCTGCTAGGAGAAGGTGCATTAGGGTTTGACTAATTTTCTGTCAAAACCTTGTATTCCTACAGGTGTGAAAGTTCCCTCTTCCCAGAAATCCTGACGAATGGAAAATCTTTCCTCAGCCAGGCTGATGCTCTTTAAATATAAATATCACTTGAAGGGTACGAACGGGGAGACAGCCTGAATGTCAATGAGTGGAAATGACCTTTCCCTGCTGAGGCTCAGTGTATCCATTCAAGTTTGTGGATGCGAGAAAAGATCTGAAGTCTTGTCCTGCTGAGGCAGGGGAGGCAAAGTGTGTGCGTATGTGCGTAGGTGAGTCCAAATATGTGTCCAAAATATCTAGGTGGCACAGAGTCCTGGCTGCAGCCTCCAGTCTGGATTTTCTTGATGAGACATTAAGGCACCAGGATTATGTGTTTGTGTAAGAAAAAGAAATGAAGAAAGGCTGCTTTGTTTTATTATTGTTATTTTTATTAAAATAAAAGGGAAAAACATATTATGCTAGGAAATTAGGAAAGTGTTTAAGTTTATTTCTGGAACGGAGCACCTTGCCTAATATTCACTCTCGATGTGGAAGGCGTAGCTTTCATTGCAGAGCTTGCAAATGACAAAGGGGAGGGGAAAAAACCAGCCCTACCACAATGGTGCAAGTCACCCCAGGGAATTTACTTTGCCCTGAACAAGCAGAAGGAGATCCCAGAGCGACAGAGGCAGCAACGGTGCTGTGGCAGAGAGAAGGCGTCTGTGCCCCAGGCTCATGCCAGGGAGACCAAAGGATGCCAGAGGCTGCCTTCTGGGCTGTAGGGCTGTTGTAGGCATCTCCCCGTGCAAGGCAACTCACCCTCAGGGGGGAACCACTCACGATGTGCTCTTGACCCCCGTGGCCCTGGTCGGTTATAGTTGCAGCTTTCTGCAGGATTTCTCCTCTGGTTCAGCCCTGGAAGCAGCTTTTCCAGAAAGGGCTGGGGGGAGGTTGCAATCTCAGTCTCGCTGCTGTGGACACCTTTGTTGACCCTGGACTCTTTCAGTGGTAGAGTAGAACCAGGATCCTGGGCAGGCATTTCTCACCATGTTTCTGAATGAATTCAATCTCTCGGTCAGTGCATCTTCAGCGTGTGCGCCCGCTCGTCCTCCTCCTCCTCCTCCTCCTCCCAACTTTCAAACCTTTCAAGAGTTAGAGTACAGCAGTGTTCAGACCACTGAACAAAGCAGCGGAAAGTGCCGATGATGCTGAGAGTGGGATTGATGCCTCCGGGGCACAGATGCCTCCAGCAGAGCTGGAGTGAGAGTAGTGATGACTTCTGCTATGCATTCCTCTCGTCAGAAAGCAGACAAGGCTAGTCCAGAGGAGTCACACGTCATTTCTCTGACTGCACAGCTAGTGAGGTGTAGGCCATTAGCACAAGAAGGGACCAGCATTGACAGTGTGGGTGTCTACTTGCCATCGATACTGCTTGAAGTTCTTACAAGTGCTGTGAAAATTATCAGCCAGGCAAAGGAGAGAGAGGAAGAAAGACCCAGATGAATGTCACTGTGGAGACAAGGGTATCTTGTGAGCTCAGGCACAGTACCAGTGTTCAGTGGATCTGTAGGAGGAATGCTCCGCTGCAGGATATGTTTTGATCGGAGTTCGCATTTATCTGGAAACCAGGGAAGAAAGTGGCAAGATCTAAAGGAGAATCTGGGGTTTTGGGGACAACTGATTTTCTCGTCTTTTTTCTGAAATTGTTTTCACCCCATTACAGGACCCTGCCCAAGGGCGCATAATAACATTGCACCTCATCTAGGGACAGAACAGCAAATGTGAGGAAAAAAAAACCGTAATTAAAAAAAAAAAAAAAAAAAAAAGGAAAAAAGAAGAGATGCTTTTTCAAAGAATTGCTCTGACCTCATGCTCCAGCAGAGCTGTACTTGGCACAAGGCTGGGCAAAGATGGATTTGTGCCTGCTCCTCTGGCCAACTCAAGTTGGTCTGGCGCTCAGAGGACCTCCAGACTGGCCTCTAGGGAGCTCTAAATTATGCTCACAGCTGTCTTTGGCTCCCTCAAGGGTTCCTGCAGCAGCCAAGGACCCACAGAGCACAGTGATTCGCAACTTCACGGACATGAAGGAACCCTTGGATCACAGCGCTCTGTGTCCTGGGTAAGGCCATTCGCTTTCTCTTTGTGCCTGCTTCAGGCAGCCTCTGAAGTCATTGATGAACTGCAGGAAATATGAGCATGGATGTGAAAACTGGGTGCTATTGACAGCCTTTTGGCAGCAAAGTGGGATGGTCTGAAGTGGCCATGAAAATGATGCCGCTCGCACTTGAGAGGATGACAAGCAGGAAGGTGGTCCTTTTCAGAGTGTGCCAGGAAGATGTGGACCTCCCCGAATGAAGATGTTGCAGAAATTAATACTTTACATGCCTAAAATAAATAAATAAATAAAATGTAGTAGAAATGCCCATGCCAGGTTATTGAAAAAAAAAAAGGGGGTTCCTTTGGTACAAGAAGGCCTAGGACAGAACAGACTGTTGGCTGGGAGAATACTGTTGGGAAGTATCACCTTGTGTTTCCCATCTTTTTTTTTTTTTTTTTTTTTTTTATTCCGTCTGAAGCATCTGCTGTGTGCCAGAGCTGCAGAGAGGATACGGTATAATCAAACATTTCATCCAACTCTGTACTGCCTCTCTTGTAGCCTTGTGTCCAAAAGCCCACATGCCCAAACCTCACCACTGCAGAAGCTGGGACATATGGAGGGTGACCATGAGGGAAACGGAGCTCGGAGGACACCCTGCTCATCGCATTGGGCTTGAACAAGATGATCTTTAAAGGTCCTTTCCAACGCAAACTATTCTGTGATTCTATGACACGGGCAGAGTCCTAAGTCCCGTCAGCCCACAGTCATGTGCTGGAGGAGCGTGGGTAATGCTGGTGCAGTCTTGCAGAGCCGGAGCCAGGAAGGTCGGGGCACATGTGAGGCTGCCCTGGCTGGAGCAGGGCTTCTCCTCCCGGGCTGCCTGTCCAGCGAGGACGGGAGCTGTGACCTGGGGAGGCTCAGCAGTGTGACCCAGATGGCTGCCAGATGTTGGGGAGACAAGCAGGAGGGCTGGGCAGGGGTGGGTCATGTTTTGTGCTAAGCAGGGATTGGAAAGAGGGCACGGAGGAAGGCACAGGGCTGTGCGGAGGACACGAGGAGCACAGTGGAGAGGTGCTGGTGACAGGGGAGAGCCTCTGAATACCCCTCGTGTCTGCGCGGGAAATGTCGCTTTATTCCTATGCCCCCCAGTACCCACAAGATATCCAGTGCAAATGGAAATTTAATTTTTAAAAGGCCTAGACTGCCTAAAATGGAAGAATTTGTCTTGTTTTCCCAGGGATCCCACCTCCTCGGAGATGGGAATGCAGCTTGCTACAAATGTCCCTCTCCAAGGGACACCCCACTCAGCACGGTGACGTGCTCCTGCAGGAAGCAGGACAGGGGAGCCGCTGGCTCCTCTCTGGGTTCCTGTGCCAATTTTTAGGCAACTGCTTCCACCCCAGAGAGAAGCAGGTACCTTGGTTTGGAGCAGGAGCCTACAACAGGAGAGCAAACATCCAGAGTGACACCAGGCTCCTCTCCAGCAGAGCTGGGAACGCCTCGCGGCTCTGATGCCAACTGCAGGGTGTCAGAGTAGAAACACCATGGTGGTTCATCCCCCAGATCCATCATTTACCTTCCTGAAATGTGTCTTTCGACTTTCCTCTCCTTATTGGATTCTGCCTTCCAGTCTTCTAGGTATACCTTCGGTGGTTATTAAAGAAAAGTCTTTGCATCCTATTTTTGCCCCCCCTTTGAAAGCCATTGCTTAACCTTTGGGTTGATAAGGATATTGTGCACACAGAGATAAAGTAATTCCAGGAAAGAAGGTGCTTTCTCGAAGTAACACACTTCAGGATTTAGCCACATCTGGTGTTAATTCTACCAGTGACTTGCAGTGAGAGAGGAGTGACTTTTTTTTAAGTGGTAATAGGGACCAAAATGATACAGAAATTCAGGGTATTGTTTCCTATGGGAGAAAAACAGTGCAGAGGACTTTTTTAAAAAAGAACAACAACAACAAAAAATCATTTGGAATTCTCTATTTCAAAATGATTCCTTGTCTCAGTGTGGGATTTAAGCAATTCTTTGCGAGGACTGAATAAGCTGAAAACAAAACCAAGCACCTTGGAGTGAAACAAAACATTCGAAGCTGTTCTGAAATAAAAATACAGTATTCTTTGTGCCACACAATAAAAATAGGAACAAACCTCTGGTTTGGTTTGATGCTAAGCTGGTCCGCTTTTCTAGCAGTTCGGCTACCGCTCTGCTCACTGCTTTTTGGAGAAGATGTGGAATTTTAAGAATAAAGGTCCTTTTTGCTAACACAGACCGGTGGGGGCTGAGGGGAGCTGCACTCTCGTCTCAGTGTCAGAGCAGCCCCGTAAAGACCTACCGATGGAGTGAGTACAGGTGGGGAAATTTTGACATGTCAAATCTGTCCTGTAGATAAATGGAATTTCACTCTCTCAGCAGAGGAATAAATTTCTCCCAAGTCCCCATGTTTCCTGTGGAATTGCAAGAGGGAGCAGTGCAAACCCAGTGGAAATAAATGTTAGAGGCTATAGACTAATTTTTTTTCACAGTGCTGCATAGTTAGACCTTACTGGGAACCACATCCCTTCACTTTTTGCTTTATCAAATGACTTCTGAGTGCGTCAAAACCTTCCTTATTTTCCTCCTCTCTTCAGTTGGGATAAACAACTTTCTTTGAGCAACTTATCTGTGAACACTGCCAGCTCTCCAGTGAAGTGATTACCTTTTACTATCTTCCCAGAGCAGCCAGACCCACGGGTAAGATGCAGTCCGTGCCCACAGAGAGCTGTGCTTCCAGTGACCAGGTCTGGAGCGCCAGATGATTTTGATGGCCAGGTCTCTGTTTTACAGATGGGGAAGGAAGAGTTATAGAAAGTAAAGCTCACCTAAAAACCTGGCCCTTCTGGTGTGGAGTTTTTCCCACGGATCTGGTACTTCTGAAAACCTAGTTAGTCTCCAAAAAGACTTTAGACATCAGGCCTTAGGAGGGACTTGGGTTGGGCGTGTGCATTTCAAAGACATTCGGCTGAGGGGGTAACAGGGGCTGGAGGGTCGTGAGGACTTGCACTCAGATCTCCGAGCAATTTTTTCCACCAGATGAACAACATGCCCTTGCACCCTCTGCAGTGTTTCTAAACGCTAAATAAAAGGGCTGCCACAGAAGACCCCATCATGATTGCATTTCTCTTTGAGCAGTACTTTTGTGACGGGGCACTCGCTGCTGCAGAAAAGGGGGTACAGGAGGGGAGGCTTCTCACCGGCTTGCAACCCTGTCTCTGAATGAATCCTTACCCATCATTAAGCTAAAGCGGTTAAGAGTAATGAAGCTTTTTCCAGTCCCAGGAAGGAGGATGCTCTAGGAATGCAAAGTATTCTTGAATTGTACTTTCCCATCCATGCGTAATTTCAGTTTCTGAGCCTGGGGAGAGATGGAGCTAGTACGTATTTTCTGGCCTGGAAAAGCTTCTGTGCCTGTTGATGTGCTCTGAGCAATTCACAAGCATCTGGGAAAATCCTCTCAGCTCTAGTGGAACAAGAACAACTGTAGGGTTGGTTTGAACTCTCTGGCAAGAAACAAGTTGAGAAGTGAAGAGCCCAAGAGTGTGATTCTCTACTGAATACAGAGCGACTTCTAAGAAGGAGCTGGAAGCGATTCAGACCTTCTGCAGAGCTCTGGAGGCCTAGGAGCCCGGCTTGTAGCCCAGTGCTCATATCCAGTTCATGTTCGAGCAGGCTGTAATGGAAAACAGCAGCCACTGATAAGTAACAATGGCCATGCTAGCTCTGAGCTTGAACAATAGGAAGGTTCGCACAAGCTACTGCTCTGGCAAGTCCTGACTCCCAGGGGCACCAGCTACACGGCAGTTTCCCTGGCAGCAGAAGCAGAGCATCTGAAATGTTCATTAAGAGGTGGTGGACGCATGAATGGCGAGACAGTGCAGGATCTGAAGGGTGTTGAACAGCCCGTGGGACCCTACCCCTTGGGCCGGGGGAGCACACAAAGGCACAGCTCTGCAGCCACTCACAGTGACAGGGAACAGGGTAAGGAGCCAAGACCGACGGCAACGTCCAACGGGCACTTAGGCAGCATTATAATCCGGAGCTCTGACCTCTCCTGTCAGGGGTACCTCCCCGTAGATATAGGGCCATTGTCTTACTAATCTGCTCATGGGGCAGGTCTACAGAAAGACCTCGTGGAACTGGAGAGTCACGGGCCATCAGACCAAAAATCACCCTTGTGCACATCCCAGCCCAGACAAAATCACCAAGTGCCTCCTGCGTTAATTCCGCGCCTTGTGTTGGAGCACTCCTCTGGACTATTGCCACCCCCATACTCCGAGCTCACCTTTTGTGTGCAGCGAAGGGCTGGACCACCAACTCCATGTAAACACAGACACGTGGTACAAACATGGGGATGGAGATGTGGCTGCCAACCCCTGACCAAACCTGTGCCCATCTTTTGCAGACAGAAGCAACTGAAGATGGCTTTCCCATATCCGCCATATCTTTGAATTCAGGGGCTTTCATTACCTAATTTTGCAAAAGAGCCAGCAGTGATGCTGAGCAGCTTCTGAAAGGAAAAACGTGTCACTCTGTCACTTACCTGCAGGCCAGTTCTTCCTGTGCAGAAATTGGCCAAAAGACCAACTTTGCACTGAAGTTCTTACTCCGTACCGACGGATTGGCTTTGCTTGGGAGTGAATCTCCAGCCTGGGGAGATTAATTTTCTGGAAGGTGTTTCTGACACAGCTGTATGCAAGAAACATTTCAAGAGGAAGCCTGAATTCATGAACTTTATGGTGCAGATTAGCAAAGGATTTGGTTGGCATTCTTGGCCTAATCCTAGAAGTGCTTATGCGGGCTTTGTGCTGGCTGTTTGCATTGGATTTGGAAAATTGGATTGGACTCAGAAGTATGACATGTTATTATTACAGCACTGGCCTGCTGAAAGGAATGTGGAGAAGCTTGTTCGGTGTGCCTCAGTTTCCCCTTTACAGAAGAGCCTCATTTGGAAGCTGTTTCGTGCTTTCCAGATTAAAGAAAAAAATCCGGATTAAAATCGACATTCCGAACCGGTGCTAAATCTCTCATACTACCATTCTTAAATTAAATGAGCATCTACCGCTGAGTCCGCATGAAGAGTTGAGCCCATACTTGTTGAGCTTGATTTTTTTCTTTACATAAATCCTCTAGTCTATAGTTAAGCCCGGCGAGCGATCCTCCTTGAAGAAGAGCACAGAGCCCGTTGCTGCGTTGCCCAGCCGGTAGCGATCTGTGCTTGGCCCTTGGCTGCAGAGGAATTTCTCAGCATGTGATGCGTGTGGCTCCCTGCTCAGATTTATTGGAGCAGTGGTTGGGGGAAGGCATTACAGCACCAGACAACCTTTCTGATCTTTCCTCCAGGGAGAGCGAGAAAATAGAACAGCAAAGAGACTAAATATACGCCTGGAATGACTGGCCTTTTCCCTACCGGTGCCTCTAGCACTCAGCAAAAGCACGTATATGCATTTTAAAATGTTTCTTATTGGCACCATTGGCTGAAGAACTGCTGAGCTTTCCATCCACAGGGGATTGTCATCTATTTCAGCCTCCTGCTTTGGAAATGGGGTCAGACTTCCTGAGAGTCTGTCTCGATGGCAGGTCATGGCCCATTATAGGAACGTGGGGCTGCCAGAGTGGCTCCAGACCAAGTCTTGAAGGTCCTGGGACCAGCTGCGTTGATGCTGGTGGAGGAACCTTTCTCCAGATGTTGCAAGATTTGCTGCTTCCCACCTGGGGGACTGTGCAGAGCGGCTGTTCCGCGCGGCCGGCGAGGGGCTGGCAGGCAGCGAGATGTGTATCAGCAACCTAAGGATCCCGATCGATGGGGATCGATGGGCCGGCAGCATTTGGCATTTGATGTTAATCATCTGCAGATGCCCTCACAGCGTGGAGCTTCTTCATTTTGCTTTCTGCTGCTGAGGGCAGCTCCGGACATTCTTTGCATCCACCGGGAAAAGCCTGCCCAGTAGCCTGTTTAAATATGTGAGAGGTGATAAAACTACAACACAGGACCTGGGGCAGTGGGGAAAACAGATGTGAGTGAGGGTCGAGGTCCTCTGGAGTGGGTTGCTTGCACGGTCATTCCCTCTGCCGTCTCCTCCAGTGGACACAACACTGAGACTGAGACTCCGAGAGAACATTTAGCACATCTTGGTACCTTTCAGCTCTCCACCTTCCCATCCCCTCCTTGACCCTCTTTGGGAATTAATCTAACACGGAACCGGGAGTACAGGACACTCTATAGCCACCGGGTCCCTTGCTCTCCCCCAAAGGGAGGGCTCAGCTCTGCCCAAGACAGCCCTGAGCACGAACCATCTGGCCCTAAATGACTTGTTGACAGGGGAAATCCAGGCCGGGCTGGAGATCTGAGGCGAGACCCGTGCATTGTTCAAGCCTGGCAGTGAAACAACACACTGGCTTTTCACTGGCATCCTTCACAGGGTGATTTTTTTTTTTTTTTTTTTTTTTTCTTTCCCCAAGTGAGTTTATGGCTCAGCCAGAGGCAGTAATACCATGCCAGCATTTTAACAAGGCTTTCCTATAAATATTTCTCTTTTAGCTTATGATAAAGGCAGTGTCTGCTCAGATGGAGGGGAAGGGAAAGGCTGGGGAAATCTATTTGTTTTCCCATTTAAGCAAAACCACACATCCTTGTAATTATAACCAGGGAGGGAAGCAGCATCCTCTGGCAATCATGTTCCTCTTAATGTGCTTTTTTTTCTGGAATTATTTATGTCCTGTTAGTGGGAAATATACAGAGTATGGTGATAGGAGAGAACAGCCTTCAACTTCTGTAATGTGAAACGGTTCCCATTTGTGGCTAAAAAGAAAAGCCCTAGAGAAACAAATAGAAAACAATTGCTCTTATAGTTTGTCTGAACATCTGTAGGAGTACATTAGAACTGCTGATTGGGAAAAAAAAAAATCTTTACTTTTTCCCAATATTTTACCTGTTTTTCAAAATCCCTATGTTATGTGCATTTGTTGGGGTGTGGGTAGGGTTGGGTTCGTGTTTTGTTTTGGTTTTTTTTTTTCCTGAGTACTTAAGTTAGCTGAATAGGTGGCTATGGGAAAGCTAAAAAAGATATGATGATGACTATTGCCATTATTTCTCAAGGTGGGTAATGCGTGCAAAGAGTTCAGAGAGGAAAAATCAACTGAAAAAGTCAGAAATACCTGCAGTGATTTCACACAGAACATGAGTCCACAGCCCTGTGACTGCTTACGTGAACATCTCATAGTATTTGGCATGATTGCTTTCTAGAAGCTCCAGGAGACAGAAAACCAGCATTATCTCCCTTACAGACCACTGAGGTCCGAAGAAGGGGAAAGCTAGATTTTCAGAAGGTATTTTCACAATTAAGGGATAAGGTAGAGCACTTGGTGGACATTTATGATGTGCAGATGCCCAGCTCCCATGGCAACCCTTGAGTTCAGAAAAGTAGGCACGAGGAGGATTAGGAAAAGCCCACCAGGGCTTTGTTTCCATTTTTAGATACTTCGGTGAAATTATTCTTCTCTAACATCACCTCTAAAAGTTCAAAGTCCAGCTGAACCCACTCCTCAGTGCTCTCTCCGTACTCCGGAGGAGGCACCTTCCGCAGATGTGTCACCACACCTGGATTACTCCTGGTTTAGGGGGGGATGAATGGCTGCAGAGGGCTTTCGGTCTCTTCATTTCTAGAAAAAGGACATCTACACAGCCGGCTTAGAGCTGTCTATAAGCAGGACTCCTCCTGTGATTTTTTTTTTTCTTCATACAGAGAACTGCGCTTTTGTTAACGAGTTATACAAGGACTTCCTTTATTAAGCTCTCAAGTTCTAAGATTAATTTCCACCGAGTCCTGCTAATTTCTTGTATCATCAGATCAATTTTATCCTGGCTCCATTTTATGGGAATTTTCCACACTGGAAAAAAAAACCCCACAAAAAAACCCAACAAAGAACTAGAACCAATGATGACAAGAGAAACTGTGCCGACAGCTGATGGCATGTTTCCGACAGCCCGGTCCTTCTGAAGCATCTGGCTGCGACTTCAAGAAGCACTTCAATATTTTAACTCTTTTCAAGTACTCATACACTTCCGATACTAAACAAAAATGTAAAATTCTCTCTCTCTTCTGGAGGAGAGGCAACGCAAAACCCCAGATTCCTTTTGCAGTTCTTAGTGAATCAGCAAAAGGGATTCACAGGGTGAGCTGTGTGCTTTATGAATTAATTACCAATGGATGCAGGCTCCAAAATCCCAAAAATCTGTATGCTTGCACCCAGGTTTTACGTTGTGCTTTTTATAACAGAAGGGCTAGTTTTAGGCAACGTTTACGTAGCTTTGGAAGCATTGTCTCCGGAGTGCCCACAGCCACAGGGCAGACGGCTGCCTGCCCACCCCTGGTGCATACGACTGCTTGGCAGGTCGCAGGCAGCACCGGTGGGTGCGATGGGCTGAACCTCACTGTGTGGGAACGCTGGCTCCGAGGCTGGGATCCCCACCTCAGCTCAAACATCCTTATCTTCCAGGCCTTAGAGATTTGGGTTGGCGCAGCGATTATGATGTGAGAAAGCAAACACCTATTTATTTATTTATTTATTTATTTATTTTTGAAGCTGCTGTCACGGTCTGGCAGAGCTGGTGGAAACGAGGACTGTTGGGCCATGGGAAGGAAATCCAGCCTCTGCTGAAAGCGCTGTTGGCAGCAAAGGTTCATAAAGGGCAAAATCCCCCAGCAGACAGTTGGAGCGTTCATAGCAGTCCTTGTGCAGATCCTCCAGCATCTGATGGAGTGGTTGAGGTCAGAGCACAACCTTTTCCTAGTTGCTTGCTTTCATCGGCTTTGTTTGAAACAATATCTCTGAGACCTCTGCTCACTGTCTCTATTGGAAAGGAGCTGAAGAATTACTGGGGACTTACTGGACAGAACGTGAAACACAAACACACTTACCCTCAGAGTCATCCCTTCAGACACAGGCAGCTGTGGAAATTATTCGTGGCTCTGATAATTTACTTTCTATGGCTATAAATGATTTGAGAGCTGACAAGTAATTATATTATGATTTTTTTTTGTAGAAAAATACTGATTTGTCTATATCAATATATTTTTTTCCCAGAATGGGTTGTCTGTGAGAAAGTTGTTGACATGAACATTACTTGAAAAAGAATATCAATATTTTTCCTTTTAAGAAAAAGATAAATGTTATTTCTCGGGTTGTGTTATTTTTTTGTTTTGGAATGTAAACTAATAGTGCAGAAACTATATAATGTGGTCTAAAGTGCAACAGGATGTTTCCTAATTATTAAAATGAAATTACTTAGATTCAAATTTGTTTTCCCCACTGGTTTGTGGTTTGAGATTATTCTGGAGATTCTTCTTTCCCCTCCCTTTCATTTCAAGCGGGGAAAAAGTTTCAATACCTCAAAAATGTTCAGGAACTGGGAAAGTCACATCTTCCTCTGCACCTATTCCCCACAGATGATCAATGTACAGAGGCATAGTGAGAAAAACTGAGTCACCCAAAGACTCCTGACAAGAAACAGAGGTTATGCGCCCCCAGACCCACAGTCCTCCATCCCTGTTTGCAGAACCCCATTGCCACGAAGAGCTGTAAAAGCTCTTGTAGTCATCTGGACGATCAGTTGTAGATTTTGACAACTTGCTGTAACTGTTGCATGTTATGTTAATCTCACAGGAAAAGGCTTTGAGTTTAGGGGACAGATGTTTGTAATATGTGTGTATTGATTACAAAGAACTCTTGGGCCCCACCCCATAGGCAGCTGCATTTCATTGTAAGGAAATTCTTCGTTTTTTTCCCCAAATCCACCCTGTGGGCTGTTATAGAACGAAAGGTGTACATGTGGTGCAGTTCTGTGAAGAAACCACTGTGAAATCACTTCACCTCTCTGTCCTTCAGCTTCCTTACCTGTAAAATGGGTGCAATGCTATTAAAGGTCTTTTGCAAGGTGTTTGGAGTTTCTCCGGTTCAAGTGATAAGATTTGGTTTCCTAATCAATGACCATGAGAAAGAACAGAGAGCATGAACTCCAGCCTGGAATAAATAACTCCAACATACCCGCACTGGGCATGGACAGTGTGAGAAATACACTTCAAATGAAGTCACCTACATGTCAGTTCACACCATTCTCCTCTGTATCACTGCCCAGATTGGACGTGATGGGAAAACATTCCCCGCCCTAGCTCTCAGGGGCTGGTTGGAGATAACACCCTCGTATCCCAAGACTTCCTGGTAACATCATATCGGTGTGACTGGGTTGGTGCTGTTGTTCTCAGAGGGCTGAGAGAAGTTGACCACATCTGTTATTCTTACTGCATCCAGGCCACACTGCAGAGCCCAGCGTGGAGCGTTGGCTCTTGGAAACCATCTCTGTTCATGATTAGAACTATTTTCTTTAGAAAATACTTAATGGCCAGCGTGCATTAATTTTTCCTTCCCTGTAATCGAGGTTAGTTAACATTTGCATGTGGTAATCTTTTTCATAAGTTCCTGGACATAAATCACTCGTCAAAGAGAGTCTGGTGGCTTGGGAACAGAGAACAGCTGTCCAAAACACCACTGTGTGGGCCAAGGGTTGTGTGTGCTCCTCTCTACCCAGTTGTAAAAATCAGCAGAAAAATTAGTCTAGCTGCGGTGTATGGCTGGGTAAAACGCAGAAAAATGGCATTTCTGAAGAGGTGGTGTTGGAACTGGAGAGTTGGTGCAAGGGGCTCTGGGGTCACTCTGATTTTTTGTGCCCTTATGTGAAGCAAAGCCTACTCTGATGGAAGAACCGGTCTGGAAAGGGTGAGAAATCATGGGATCGTATGAAAGAGAAATCACTGGGATTGTACAGATGTGAGCATCACAGTTTGTCTCTTGTCCAAATGCAAACCCAGCATGAAGGAGGTACTGGACATCACCGCTCTGACCGAGTCACCAGGCACGAAGTTTATGTTTGAAAAAAAGCAAAAAGGTGACATCATTTCATCTGGGCTGTTTGGGTTGATGGTGAAACCATAACAACAAACGGATGCGCTTACTCAGACCGAGGTTTACATGCAGGAAGCTTATTCCAAATTAACCAAAAGCATGGCTTTGAAACAAATTCACTGAACATCATTAAGGCTTTTCCTGCACAAAACATTAGGGTGGTCCACTGGATTAGCTAACCCAGTTTATATTTTCATCGTGAGTTGTATCACACCGACGTTCCCTTGTGCTCTCTACAAGCAACTCAAACTCACACTACTCTGGTACAAGCTTGTGTCCAAGGGAACAGACCAGAGATAACCAGTCCTTATATGATTAAGGCACAGGACAAGAAAGCTGTGGCTTTGTTCTGCCCCCAGCTCTGCTCATAGAGTTGGGAGGCTCACTACCATACAGGGAAAAGGGATGACAAAGCCTTGGAGGACCACGTACTGGCAGCATCACGCAGAGCATGAAAGATACTTTACGCCATGGCAAAGCCTCCAACAAACATCAGCTAGTGAGTGGAGCTGGGTCTGATCTGCTCAACCTGCAAATTCACCAAGTTTTTCTTCCTGACTTCACCCCAAACACTAGTACTCTTCAAACTGCTCATCTTATAATGATTGCGGGACATCCAACATCATCTGTGGGGCCTCCCAGGCACGTATAGACCATATCTGAAGTCTTTGCTCACAGAATCCCAGCACCCCGTGGGGCCCTTGGCAGGTGGTTCATACTCCATAAGATCACGCTCGCATCCATTATTTTAAGCCCTATAAGCATCACTGAAGAATAACTGTTTCTTGATGGATGTTGCCTTCACCTGGTCAAAAACTTGATCAAGTCCAACAAAAACCTGTTCAGCAGGAACTCAAGGAGCACTAAAACATATGTTACTGAGTCACGAGACCTAGTCCTGGCCTAGCGCTCTGTGCCTATTACAGTTCCACTCCACTAACTAGGCAGAGCTACTAAAACATAACCCCAAGTTTATTACGTTAAATCTGTAGTAAATCTGTCATGGCCATTCAGGCACTAACGTATGACTGTGGAAAATATGTTGGCTTATGATTTGATAGCAGCAGATGGGCACTTTGCTATTGTTTCATCATCGTAAACTACAGGGAAACGCTTAGTTACAAGGATCCGAACTCTGCGGGACAGATCTTTGGCTGGCGTAAAGTGGCCCGGAGCCAGGGAAATCCATGGAGCTCCGTCAATATAAACCAGCTGAGGACCTCATCCTGCACTTCCCACTGCCATCTTGCGAGGGGGGAAGGAGGACCATCCTGGCTCAGGTTGCAGCTCATCTAACTCTATCCCTCTGTTAGACGTAAGTTTTAGCAAAAAGTGGAAGAATGGAGCAAGAGTGACCCTTTGTCTAGACACAAATTTCCATCTTTTGGCCACTGGTGAGTTAGGGACATCCTACACCAAATGATCACACTTAATAGCCATTGGTGGCTTTACATCCATGATTTTTCTCTTCACTTGGAAAAGTCATTTATACCTATTACCCTAAAAATGTTACGTGAGAATGTATTAGACAGCAAAATTAAGCAGCTTATGCAAAAAAATTAATAATTTTCTGTGTTTTAAAATTATTACCTTAAAAATTTTTCACCGTCCCTTACGATTTGATTTATGAGAAGAGGTGGATAACACTCTACTCTTCACGTTACCCATGATTCGGTGAACATCTAAGATAGCTGTCTATCGTAGACTCTCAGATAGATATCTACCATAGTCAGTCATCCCTCTTCCAGTGTGGACAGTCCTCAGCTGCCTAGAGCTTATTTTTCTCTGCCACAGTAACTCTTAAGAGGATAGATTGAGAAAATCTTCCAAAGATGTAAAATTCATAAGGTGTTTAGTCCGTGGCCTGAAATTCACTTTATATTTTAAGGCTATAAGTAAACTAATTGGAGGGAAAAATGGAAAGACTTGAGAGTTTTGGGTGAGAATGCTGGATATTCAAATACAGCAGGTTTCACTGTGGTGAGAGCTGAGAAACTACATCTAACGAGTCCTTGTAACCAGTGGGGCTCATGGATGTGGGCAGGGTGACTGTGGATCCAGCTGTCACAGCTCAGCCAGGCTTGGGGAGCTACGAGACATCCGCAGGGCTGGGCTAGCACAAGGGTGCAGTCAGACTTAGCTGAGCTCGGTGTCTGTGTCTCCATGAGCGAACTGGCCTGTATGAGCCGAGGTCTGATGACTCAAACAGCAGGAAACTGGTTTTTGATGCTCCCTTCTCCTGGGGTTCGGTTCTTTGCAGCGTGAAGGTAAAATGCAATGTGAAGGGTGAGAGGTGATACTGTCACCTAAGTCAGTAGCTCTGCAGAGTCATAAAGAAACCTCTGGGGGGTCCCTCTGAAAGCAATGTTCATCCAATGGCAGATCAGGTTGTTCCGTGGCTTGTCCAGTGGAACTGTATTTCCAAGGATGGTGATGCACAAGTGTTGTGGTATAACCCATATGAAGCCCCACACAGCCGCTCGCTCACACCCCCCCAGTGGGATGGGGGAGAGAATTGGAAGAGTAAAAGTAAGAAAAAAAAGCTTGTAGGTTAAGATAAAGACAGTTTAATAGGGAAAGCAAAAGCCCATCTGCAAAGAAAACAAAACAAGGAATTAATTTCACCACTTCCCATGGGCAGGCAGGGTTCAGGCATCTCTGGGAAAGCCGGGCTCCATCACACGTAACGGTGACTTGGGAAGACAAACGCCGTAATTCTGAACATTCCCCCTTCCTTCTTCTTCTTCCCCCAGCTCTGCAAGCTCAGCCATATGGTCTGGGCTATCCCTGGGGGCAGCTGGGGTCAGGTGTCCCGGCTGTGTCCCCTCCCAGCTCCGTGTGCCCCCCGGCCTGCTCGCTGGTGGAGCGAGGAACAGAAAAGGCCCCGGCTCTGTGCAAGCCCTGCTCAGCCGTAATGAAACCATCCCTGCGTTATCCGCACTGTTTCCAGCACAAATCCAAAACACAGCCCATACTGGCTACTGGGAAGAAAATTAACTCTATCCCAGCCAAAGCCGGCACAACAAGGTGTCCAGATGCCTGTCCCAGTGCTTTACCACCTTCATCGTGAAACATTTTCCTTCTTTTTGTCCATTGCCTCTTATTTACAGCGCACCTTAGCTCATCCTTTGTCTGAATCCCGTCGAGTTATTTCATGACAAATGTTAGATTGCCCTCTAAACCTCTCTTCTCCAGGCTGAGCAAATCCAGATCCTTCAGCCTGACCTTGCATTTCACATACTCCAGTCCCTTGACTTTGTGGCAGCCTCTGAACTCCCCCAGTTTTGCAATTTCTTCATGGTGACCCAGAATCGGGCTCACCAAGCAGTGGACAGCAGAGCACAACTCTGATTGTTCTCTATGTAAGAAAAAAAAAGTCCCTTTCTTTCTGATTTTTTGCTGATAAATTTTAACAGCCATTGTGCACAAAATCCCTGAGGTTTTCTATATTTGCACACAGCTCCGAGCAAAAGCATTTCCTAGTCATGACTAGGCACAGCAGTAGTGGCAGTAATGATAATGATATTGGTAGTAATAATAATAAGGATTTAAAAATAATAACACCACCAATAATAAGACAGCATTGTCACCTGTAATAACTAATAACAACAATAACTGGCAATTTTATAATATAGTCTTTTAGGAGCAGTGGGAATATGCCATTTCAGTGACGGGTATTTGCTCTTGCTGCTCCTAGTCCAGAAACTATGTAGGGTTTTGGCCTCCGATCCTTATTAAATCCCTGAAAAACATTGTGGCAGAAACCTCACGATGCTGTCTGTATTTTACTAAGATTTTCAGGGCCCCATTTCTGATGAATGTATTTCTTTACAAGGGGGTAAAACTTATTCTGAACTCAATGATTTTTTTTTTTTTTTTTTTTAATAAAAAAAGAGGGGGGAAAAGGTAGTGATATTTTCCATAAACTTGTCCTTGTTTATAGCTGGTAGGATGAGAGCTCTGTAGCTGGTTATGATTTCTGGATGTCAAATTTTAACAAAAAAAGAACAATAAAAAATAATCTGTCTTTTTTAACACGGTGAACATCCCCACAAGCCCACCTCAGCTTCCCCGGTGAACTGGGGTTGTGGCTTTACATCCTCATCCAGATGCTCTGTGCTAAACCCGTGTACCGTTGATACAGAGGAATGATTACTTGCTCCACAAAAAGCTCCTGAACAACCCAGGAAAAGCCAGTCAGGTTGTCCTTCGAGTGTTGGCTCTGAGTCTTTTCCCTCTGTGTAAGGCTGTGATGGAGGCGGTGGTAAGAGCAACCCCAAGGAGAAAAGACACCAGGTTTGGGCTAAAGGAGCCAGAAGGGCTCTGGTTTTATCAAAGCGAGGTTTAAGTTGAATTTCTTCATCGCCAGCCCCAAAACCGCTCTCTCAAAAAGGAAAAGCTGCCATTCATCCTTAGCATTCATTCCCACCTCCTTCCCAGAAGTAGGAGACCGCTGTGTTATGTTTCAGTGGAAGGGGATACTGAGCTAACTTCTACATCTCACTCCCCGTGTGGGCACAGCTGATTTAAAACAAGTGCTGTCTTCCTGAACCCAAATATTTATACTGATTTAGGGAAATTCAGCTCCACAGTTCCCTTTTTTTTTAATGTAATAGAAATTTTCTACGGACACAGTCATCCCCTCCATGTTGACATGCAACTCAATTTTATTTTTTTTAAGCCTTAGAGGCTCTTTACCTCAATGACAGAAAAAAAAAAACCAACACCACCCCTACCTGAATAGCCTCCTAATAAATTTTACTTTCTCCAGGCTTACCCATTTCTTTTAGCTGAACCAGATGCTTAAATAGAGAGCAGAACTCTTACGCACATCTGAGAGTGCAGAACTGAGCCACGGAGAAGTTGCAAGAGGGTCTGGATATAATGACAGCCAGAAACTTGGAGAGGAGAGTGAGAGAAAGCTCAGTCTGTACATGTCGTGTCAAGCATCACCAAGACCACTGCTGGAAAGGGGATAAAAGGCTAGCTGGACCTCTCCTCTAATCTATGGCCATATTTATATTTTTATGAGCTGGCTTCTGCCCAGGCAGGTTGAGAGTCCTGCACTTTCGGGGGTTATCCGTAGCGTCCCACCAGAATGGAAAAGTCCTCACGTCCATCTGCAGGGCTGAAAACCAGGATGGTCCAGAACGATAACAAACCTGACTTTCTGAACGGCCAAGCCTGGCATATTTTGCACGGCACATGCAACATCCAGAACATTTCTTGCTCTAACTCAAAAGCACACGGCAAGGAGAAGGGAGTTCTTCCTAAGGCGAGCCCTCCCCTCTACTGTGAAACCCACTCTCACCTGTGCTGGAGATGGGGAAAAGGGGAAGAATGGGAATGCTGCTGAACTGATTAAATCTGCACACAAATCCATATGTTACGTTATTGAAAAAGGAGAGAAGGAAGAAGAAAACAAGCATTTGTAACAGGATGAAAACTGGGAAAATGGGACCAAAAACTCTTCGTAATTCAAAGCAGTTGTGGGAGTTTTGAGCCCATAAGCCATAAATGACTAAAACATGTCCCTGCATTTTGGATTATGAAAAAGATATTAGGGTGGGTTTTTCTCTCTTTTTAATGGGATTTGATGGCATGCCAAAATATCAGTTTGGGTCTTTCTTTTTTTTTAATATATTTTTTTAAATGGCTCAACTTGCCAAACGTGCTCATGAATACAATTTTCTCTAAAAACACACCGACTTAGGAGGAAAAACACACTGACACACACAAATTGTCTCATGTTACTCGGCATGTAAATCTTTTTTTACTTGTATTTTAAAAAAAAAAAAAAAGAAAAGAAATAAAACATAAGTCCTCCAGCAACCCGGTAGGTTTTGCTTGGAGCTGATGCTGGGGCCTCCTGGAAGTTGAGAACAATTCTTTGTACATCAGAGAGTCCCACTTCTGAATGAAAAGTGTCTCCTCCCTCCCCCTGAAATGTTCTGATTCCTGACTTCGTGTCGCCAGTTCCCATCCTGCCCCCAAGCTGTGGCATGTTCCCAGAGCTACTGGTTCCTGATGGCTTTGTGTTAGATGACTTCCACCTGCTCTCAAAGACTGGTGGGGGACTGCTGTCTGCCTGCAGATCACGGCCTTTTTTGGAAATGTATGAGATGAGAGGGGCTGATTAATTTGCAAAAGCAATGTTTTTTGAATGCAAACTGACAATAAAGCATAGATAGCGCACAGTCCTGCCACGAACAAGAGGAGTAATAAATTTTCATGAGCTACAAATTTCATCCATGTATCAGGCTTGTATATTCAAGCTGTCAGCCTGCATTAAGAGTCCAATACAGTGTCTGACAAAGAAACATTCACTCTCTAGAGAGTGGAGCAGTGTTTATTACTGCAATATTAGTTACAGTAGCTACAGAGAAGTTCTGGGCAAGTGATATCCAGACATGTAACAGACAATCTCTGCCTTTTAGAAAGTAGTTTCTAAGCTGTGGTTGGCAGATATCTATAAATCCTTGGAGTACTCCAAAGGTGGATGTGCAAGATAAACAAGAAGCGTTAGGTTCTTGTCAGAAAGCTTCAGATCACTTAGTGGGGATGGCACATCCCCTGGAAGTCTCTGGAGTTCTGAAAATTAAGAAAAAAAAATAATATATATATTGGAAACCACTACTGTAAGGAAATATCTGGGGTCTCTGGAGTGATGCTGTGAGAGTACCAACAATCCTGACTCTGCCTTGACAGGGTTTCTTGGTGGCTTTCCCACAGGCAACCCTTAATTTCTAATAAACTTGTTATACTCCTTTTTAAGACTTTGTTCAGTGACAGTTTATGGAGAATATATGACCAGCAGAAGTGATGAACATGGCCAAGTTACGGGCCTGAGGATCACGTGCTACAGACAATAATAAGCACATCAGTCGAAAGCACTATAAATACTTCAATTTCCTGTGCTGTTGGACTGTATAATACTCTCTAGCTCTTTGTGAACTGTTTACTAATTCTTCATAGACTAGTCATGACTGAAATCTTACATTTATGTGGGACCAATAAGTTGCTACAGGCCTGGAGAATCGCCCAGGCTGAGGTTTTGTTATTTTGATTCTATGAAATAATTTGTCTTCTGCTAAAAGAGGTCTCCCTAAAGCTTGGGGATACAGCCACAAAGAAAAAGGAACACGTTCAATAAAGGCTCAGCAGTCCCTTTCCTGGCTGACCAAACTGAGTCTCGCACATTTATTTGTTTATTGATGTATTTATTTCTCTTGCTTTACTCTAACAAGCCCAGCATCTAATCCAAGACCTTTGGGCACCCTCACACATCATTAACAATGCACAATTGCCCCAGCTGTGATAAAGTCATTATTTGACATGAGCTCAGGAGGCAGAAAATGTCCTCCGCTTTGAGAACCATCCTCTGAGCCTCTCCAAGCATCCTCTGAAAGCAGATGGGGTGGTTTTGGTATCTGTTCCACCACTGTCCATTGGCTTCTGAAATGTCAGCTGCTTGCAAGACCTCTCCTCCTGCTCTCTGAATCATTTTCTCGGGAAGACATTGCAAGAAATGGAAATATTCCAATTCTGTGACCGTAACACAAGGGACCTAGTTAGGCTGTGAGTGGCTTGCTTGGTCCTTTGCAGTAGCACAAGGGGTAACTCTTTTGTAGGGCAACTGTTTAAGGGAAAACACTGGATAAGACCATAATTCCTACAGATACAGCGCTCATTTGTTCATCAAGACAATGATTAAAACCACGAGTTGGCTGTGTCAGCTCATGGTTTTTGGAGAAGTTCATCTGACAGATATTCTGCAGGGAAAAAAAAAAAAAAAAAAAAAAAAGTTGCCCAGCATGTCAGAGAGTCCTGGCAAGCACCCTGAGATGCAGGAAATGAGAACAGAGAGAGATTGCAAAGCTGCGGAGAGGCTGCTCTCCTGCCAAGCATGCAAAAGAAAGCCAAGCATGGCTGAACATGCTGGAAAAAAGAATTGCTTCCACGTTTCTGACTAACATGTCAAGAGAAATGGCAACCTGTTGGCAAAAGGTGCCCCCAGGTTCTAGAGCCTGAGCTGACAACTTCAACCGAAAGGGCGGACTTCCAGCTTCAGTGATGTTTCGTTAAACATGTAGCCTGCCTGATGAGCTGGGATAAAAAGGGAAGGCTGTAAACACCCCTTGATCAGCTGCAAAGCTCCCATTGACGTCACCGTGACGAGTGCACAGAGATCAGGGCCAAGCTACGGGCTTTTTGTAGTACAGAATATGAATTTGTTATTATTTATTTTTTGTTGCCTACAGCCTTGCTCAGTGGGAAAGTCTTCTGCCTTTAATGACTGCCAGCATCTTTCCCTTTGTTTTCTCCTTGGTCCCTTTCTCCAGCTTTCGCCTTTCTCTCATCTCACCTCCCTTCCTGCAGGTTTCCCAGCTGCTCACCAGTGGAATAGCAAATGCCTCAGACATCTTCATTAGGCAGTAAGTCACCACTTCCCTTGTCTACAAGCCACACGGAGATGTTCTTCTCCACTCCCCTCTCCCTCCCAAGTGTTTTGCCAATTATCAGGCCTAGCATAAAGGACACAGCCGGCATATAGATGAACCAATAACCAAATTGTACTTGACACGAAAGGGTCAGGACATGGGTGAGCGCTGGGGGGTACAAACAAGTCAATCAGGTTATACATAATCAATATGAATCCCAACAACGACACCACACGACCAACAATGGGTGGAATAAACAGTGAAATAGAGTCTCCCATAGAGGGGACGGGAGACAACCAGGTCAACCAGCCAAACACATCAGACCAAGGAAGCCCCACACTGAATCTCTACAGAGCCCGCGTTTACAAAAGCCAGACCTGAGTGGAGCCCAGTCCCAGGGAGGCGGGAGGTCCTTCCCCAGCAGGGAACTCTGCACAGGGCATCCCCCTCACACACAGACACTCCTCTCTCCCTGCAAGGGGTCCCAGCTTTGATCCCTCAGGGGGACACCTGACCTTGGGTTACTCAGTGCAGACCCCTGGGGCTCCTTTACCCCATGGCTCTGTCTGCAAGGCCCCGCACCCTGGAGGGAAGCCTGAAGGGAAACTCACCCCCCTTTGGGAAGGGCTGTGGGAATCACCCACATGTCAGCCTTAACTGGGGGCTTGGGGTTCAAACCCCAGCGTTTCCCCAAGCCTTTAGAGTCACTGAAGAGTCATTTGGTGACATCTCAGAAAAACGTTTCTGTCTTAGAAGCCCAGGGATAACATTTTGAAGTTTCTCTGTGAGTTTCTCTGGGGGATAGAAACTCACACCCTGTTTCTCACCCGCAGCTTGACATTCGGTGCAGTACCAACAGGTTGCATGAGCCGGCTGTAAACGGCAGGCGCCCGTATTGGCTGGTGTGGCACAAAACTGTTGTTCTGTAAAGCTGTTGCGTGAGGTTTGGAGGGTAGAAGGTTATATTCTGTGCAGAGAAACAAAAGCCCAAGTGTTTTGTATCAGTGATTCCAAATGCTCAGAAGTCATGAAGCAGCACTTTCTTCCTCTTCCCCTGGCGCACGTCTTCCAGTTGGCTTAAAAATCATGAGTTTAGGAAAAAAAAAAAAAAAAGGACATAATTGTGGATTGGTTTTATTTCTTCTCTGGCTTTTGAAAGCTGAGCATTTTCTATCAACAGACGGGCTAGATTCTCACTTCTGTTTTGAAAAGAAAACTGAGATTCTCCAGTGTCATATCACTCTGGCTTTGAATCTGTAATATCCTGAGGGTCAGAAGACGATCTTAAACAAGCACAAAGGTCTAATCAGAACTCAGATCAGCTGGCTGCAGTAGAGTCTGAACTTTGCACTGTCAAATGTAAATTAAAATTATCAATGAAGAAATATATTGATCCCACAGCAGTCAACCTAACACAAATGCATAGAAAAGAATGAGTTTTACTGATCAGTGTCTTGATCCCAGGAGACAGAGCACCTGCATCCTATTTGGAGCTCTGCCATTATTTGAAAATTTGCCCATCAATGTCCAAAACGATGTTGTAATAACAAGTCCTTTCCTCATCTCTAATTTCTGTGATTTTATGAGTACAGCCCTACGCTGTCTAAACTTCTTGGGAAAACATACAGGGCATGCCCATGACCGTGCTTTCGAAAGAATTTGTGGGATTATGTCAGACAGTTCCCAGTGAGCCAACATCAAAGATATTGGGTTGCATTTTTTAATAAAGCTTAACTGATCGTGACAGCTAGTTCATTCAATATTTCTGAGCTGACAGGATGGATTGAAGGAAATACCCAATTACAGGAGATTATGCATGTATGAGGACAATGGGTGCTGCTGCGTATTATTTTTAGTGAACATTAGAAAAATAATAAATTGAAATAGAATTAAAGATGGGGCTGTAAAGGCAATCAGATCTGAACATGGTGTTGATACCTGCTATTCCAGACTATCAAGGGACACTTTGGTTACACAAACAGCAGGAGATGCATGAGTAGAAGACAGACAGATAGATTGAAAGATAGATCACTACACATAACGTGTAGAGTCATGGAGGGTGGAATCGACACCTACTTCAGTGACAAAGCAGAATTTAGGTCAAAAAAAGGCTACTTAAACAGCTACTGCACAGGACTGCCTTACTCTGGAAATATTTTAAGTTACGTTGACATCTCCTAAGGAGGTCTACAGCGTTTGGAAGGTCTTTTAGCGTTTGGAAGGAAAGAGAGAGGTTGTTAGGTTCATTTTACAGACCTATGGAGCACCAGCATCACTGGTGACCAGAAGAGAAGGGCTTGGGGATACTGGTGGATGAAAAATTACATGTCAGCTGGCAATGTGTGCTCCCAACCCAGAAAGCCAAGGGTATCCTGGGCTGCACCACCAGCAACGTGGCCAACAGGTCAAGGGAGGGGGTTCTGTTCCTCCAGTGAGACCCCCCTGGAGCTCTGCGTCCAGCTCTGGGGTCCCCAGTGCGACAAAGACATGGACCTGTTGGAGCGGGTCCAGAGGAGGCCGTGACAATATTCCGAGGACAGAAACACCTCTGCTAGGAAGAAAAGCTGAGAGAGTTGGGGTTGTTTAGCCTGGAGGAGAGAAGGCTCCGGGGAGACCTTATTGCAGCCTGTAAAGGAGGCTTGTCAGAAAGATGCAGAGAAACTTTTTACCAGGGCCTGTAGTGACAGGATAAGGGGTAATGGTTTTAAACTGAGAGTAGATTTAGGTTGGACGTAAGGAAGACATGTTTTACGATGAAAGTGGTGAGGCCCTGGCACAGGCTGCCCAGAGCAGCTGTGGCTGCCCCCTCCCTGGAAGGGTTCAAGGCCAGGTTGGACGGGGCTTTGGGTAACCTGGGCTGGTGGAAGGTGCCCCCGTGGCCAGGGGGTGGGACTGGATGGGCTTTAAGGTCCCTTCCCACCCAAACCATTCCATGTTTCTGTGATCATGGGCTGCCTCCTGCCTCTGACCTGACGCAAGCTGAGCTCTGACCCCTCCGGCCAGTGCTCAGCAGCTTTTTCCCTGGGAGACCCAACCTCTGCCCTTCAGGGACACCCTTACCACCGAGCTGTACGCAAGAATACAGCAGGGAGGCATTTCAAACCCTTGCTGGAAAGGAGTTATATTTTCAAGAGGTTGTTCTATTTTGTTATTTCAGTGATCATTGTTTGCAACCTTCCCCTCTTGCTCCCTTTACAATAATTTTGCCAAAAATGCTGCTTCTCCCAAAAGCTGTAACTGCAGCCCCTTTAATCACATTCTTTTTAGTGCCTCTATTTTACCCTTTGTATTAGAGGGTATGTTCTGGCCCCATATTTTGTTTTTAATGCTTTTATGAAGAGTCTCATAATCACACAAAATTTACTAATGCAGACATAATCCAAATCTTTCAGGGTTTTTTCTTCTTCTTTGTTTTCTTGGCGTATATTTTAGGATTTCATGAGCTTAGTGTTTCTTAAATGTGCTCCAAAACTCACTATCTTTCCTCTCTTCCTCCACCTTTAGCCTTCTCCCCAGTTACTAATTAGTAAGAGACTTTGCCAATCCAACAAAAGCTTTTTCTCACATCTTTCTGCAGCCATTTCTTTTAATCACTTTTTTTCATTAATACCCACCCATCTTGCTTTGAATTCACTTTGCTTTGTGAAAATTTCTTGCTACTTTTTTAGCTTTTTTTTTTTTTTGAATTTCTCTTCTTTCTTTTATGCAATGCCACCAATTCTGACGAATCCAGATGTTACGTGTGCCATTCATGAACCCAACCAACCAGAGTTACTGTAGTGCAAAGACCAGAAGACGCCCATGTTGACTTCTTGTGGTGGATCTTAAGCCTTGTGGAGTGTGAAATCTGTTCTTCAGATCAGTTCAAAATTCCTACTTCAAGGCTTTTTTTTTTTTTTTTTTTTTCTGTTTTGACAAGGTTCAGTTCAACCTGGTGTGCTGGTTTTGGCTGGGTTAGAGTTAATTTTCTTCACAGTAGCTAGCATGGGCTATGTTTTGGATTTGTGCTGGAAACCATGTTGATAGTACAGGGATGTTTTAGTTATTGCTGAGGAGCGCTTACACAGAGTCGAGGCCTTTTGTACAACCCACTTCACCAGTGAGGAAGGTGGGGGGTCACAAGGAGCTGGGAGGGGACACAGCTGGGACAGCTGACTCCAACAGAGCCCAGGGATAGCCCAGATCATGTGGCATCATGCTCGGCAATAAAACTAGAGGAAATGTTGTCTGGGGGCTGCTGCTCGGGATCTGGCTTGGCATCAGTTGGTTGGTGGTGAGCAATTTGCATCATTTGTCTCTCTTGGGTTTTATTTATCTTTCTTTCTTATTTTCCTTTTCATTACAATTTATTATTACTATTATTATAGCTACTATTTCATTTTATTTGGATTATTAAACTGTCCTTATCACAACCCATGGATTTTCTCACTTTTACCCTTCCAATTCTCTTCCCCCCCATCCTGCGGTGCGGGGAGTGAGTGAGCAGCTGTGTGGTGCTTAGTTGCTCACTGGGGTTAAACCACAGCACCTGGGAAGATCATGTGTCAAACATTTTTCACCCTCAGAGTAACCATCAAATTAAGTATCAAATGGCAAAATCCACACTGAACAGATTTTGAAAAGGCATTTGATAGACTTCCTTATGATTCACTTTGGGACACCCTGAAGTGTTGGGGTATTCCAAGAAAAATAATCAACATCATCAAGTCTTTTTTTGGTCAGAGGGCAGTCTTCTCGGGTCAAGAAAAGAGTCTATGTGTTCAGATACTGATGTGTAATTGGTATAATTATATCACCTGTCCTATTTGGTACCACCACTGACCTCTCTGAGGGAAAGTAGAGACAGTTCTGGAGCAGATGATGAAAATATATAATTTTTGCTGATGGCAGCTCTCTTGAATAACAGCTCAGCTGCTCCGCAGGCAGGAACGAAACCATCATCCAGCATTACAAAATCCAACGTGAGGCTAATAGCTTATGTAGAAAATAAGAAGGCAATAAGATTCCCAGCAGTTTCCAGCGCAGAGATTGTCTTTTAGAGGGCAGAAGGTTACAAAAGGTGAACTTATTCCTGTGCCTTGGCAGAATCACGATTGGCGAGGAAATTCAACAGGAAATAATATCATGAATTGGCAATGCAGCTGCTGATATTCAGGAGCTTGGATCACTGAAAACCTACAACCGACAGATCAAACTCTGGCTGTTCAGATCTGACGATCTTTCCACCTTTACGCACAGATGTGAGTGCTGGAAACACACCAAAGGTATAAAAAAGATATCTCAATGCTTTGGAAAGCAAATGCCCTAGGAAAACAAAACAAAACCCCGAGGATTAAATGGAATGAGTTTGTCAGAAATACTGGGATTCCTCAAGCTTTTGACAGCCCCTTATCTCCAGCAGGATGTAGTCGAGCTATGTGAAAAATGAGAAGCCAGAGAGTCTGCCACAGCAGGTGGGACAGTAAGCAGCAGGAGAAACATGTGAAAGGAATTGGCTGAATGAATAGAAATATCAAAACCCAGTCAATTGGGGAAAAAACAGGCACGTAAATGACAGGGAGGACATGCAGGGAACAACACGGGGTGGAAAAGAATGGAGAAGCTGTTTTGAATTTTAAAGTTTCATCTATACTAACAGAAAATTATGGACAAGGGTCAGACTTGAGCAATGGTCTGATGACTTGTCAATATGATTACAGAATAAAGAATGTTGAAGAGGATCTCTGGAGGTCTCTGATCTAACACCCTGCTCAAAGAAATGAACATTTCACAAACTCTCTGGATCCCAGTCCAGTGTTTGGTCATCCTTATGGATGAAGTCACATCTCCCCTTAGCCCTCTCTTCTCTTCTGTATGGGTCTGGCCAAGTCCAAGCAGCAGTCTTTCAGAAAATACTCAGACTCTGCTCAGAAGTTAACTTCAGTCAAGGACTTTTACAAGCAGGGAAGATGGTCAAGACCACCTTGCTTTTTGGAGGCAGTTAATGTAGCTATTTGGGTGTGAGGCTGTTTCAGTTATGTGTGTGCACAAAGCCTGCTTAGCTCGTGATAATATGACAGGGTTGAACTCAAAGTGAGTTGGACAAATTCCCATGGGATGAAGGAGAGAAAGAGGAATCCCACCACAGAGTCTATAGGACAGCTGCAGCCTTGAGAACCAGAGGATCTCAGGTAAACCACCTGGCTGCCAAATCTGCAAGAAAACCACCACAAAGCAATACTGGGAGACAATCCAAGAACTACAATGCAGTGGATAGTTGATCCATGACGACTTTTGAAGATCTAGGCCTGTTCTGGAGCTGGATTCCCTGACACGCTGCAGAGACTGGCCGTCAGTTGGCCTGGGCAACATCTCATGCACATGGGACATGTACACGGATCACCAGGGAAAGTTTCAGACCAGTGAGGCTTCCAGGGCCTCTTGCTTCAGTCTTCAATGTGAGAGAGAATAAAAAATAGAAACACAGCCTACTACTTTTCTTCTCTATGGTGAGCAATGCCAGAGGACCCCTGAGAAGCTTGAAGGATGCTTTAATGTTTGCAGATAAATGCTTCTGGAGTTCCTCAAGAATGTGTTTAAAATGGAGGCAATGAAATTCTGCGTTTTGGAATAGCTTTGAACTTTCAGGGTAACTTTTGAGCGTAAGAAATGCACCATAGCAGCAGCTACATACTTGGATCCAGCCAGGTGGAACATGCATGCAGAAACAAGCTTTCAAAAAAAAAAAAAAAAAATCAGGACTGTGTGCTCAGCAGTATGAAAAGGAATGAGCTGTTAGCTAAACCTGAAGAGTAGGATACAGTCCTCCAGCAATAGCAGCTGAACTTGCAGCAGTCACCAGCTGGCATAAATTGAAATAGCTCAGCCCCAGTCCCCAGGTGATATAAATCAGCTGAGTTCCAGCACAGCTGATCTTGGTACAGGGGATAAATCTGTGTAGTGCTCACACCAGCTTTTTCTGTGCTGGGGGTAGGTGCATCTGATCCTCTGGGCTAGGGAAGGTCTTGGCAAGTATGATTCTTTCTCCTCTTCTGCTGTTGGGGAGAAGCCAGGTTGTTCAGCAGGGGCTGAGCTTGCCCACCTACAGCATCACTATAACATAAGGAGGGAGGGAAAGCAGAAGGGAAGGGAAAAGCAAAAGGGAGGCAAAAGAGACCCAGAAAAAAAAAAAAAATATCCGTGAGGTGTGGAAAGGGAAAGAAGAGGCAACAGGGAAGAAATGAAAAAAGAGAAAATATGAAGCAAAAAAGGGAAATATGGACAGTAAAAAGAGCATAGTAGCTGGTATGGAGGAGACATAAGGTTTCAAATCTGGGTGATTTGAAGAAGGGCACACGAAAGAAAGAGAAGGAGGATGGAGGGAGGAATGACTGGGAGGAGGAGAGTGGCTGCATCCTTCCCCAGGTTGGGGGAGGAGGAGGGGGGGAGCTTTTTGTTAGTTTTCCTTCCAAAAGGCTATTTACAGAGCTGATGGTATCCCCAGCCAGAGCTCGGCTGAGTAATTTGTCCATGTCCCCCAGCCCCTCCCTTGCAAGCCTGCCTGCCATCCACGTGCGATCTGTTTTGACAAAAAACAAAGCCCAAGTCTTGGTGACCCTCTCGGTGGCCCCCCACTCCCTCCCACACGTGTGCATGCACACGTTAATTCCTAACCAAACAATTCAGGGGCTGTTGGCTGGGTGCGTGTCCTTTGGCTGCCCTGGTGTAACCCCCAGAAGCAGCGGAATTAAGCCCTTCTCTTTAAATATTTTTGAATGATTCGCTCCAGTGAAAAGTGAAATCTGGAAAAATCCTGCCGTGTGCAGGAGCTGTCTGAGGCCTCCCCTGAAGCCCCAAACCCCACTAGAACCTTCACCTCCCCTGGGACCAAGGGCTGAGACCAAAAAACCTTCTCCTGGGCTCCCATCCAGCTTTAAAAATATATTATTTATAGTACACAAATAGCCAAGGGGAGCTTTTGTTTGTTCTTTCCATCTGTCCCCTGCAGCACTGAAATCCAGCATGCGAAGGGATGCTCAGGGCACCAAAGGTGACGGCCATCTGTGGCAAAAGGAGAACTTCTTTTTATATGGGACCCAGCACTGCAAGTGGTCACAGAGATGTAGGAACGGTTTTTGAGCAGGCCAACCCAGTCACTGCTCATCTCATCGATCTGGAAAAGGACTTTTCTTTGACCTTTTCTTTTTCCCAGAAGCTGGATAATCGCATGGCTTTCAGAGAGCTATAAAACCTTATCTCCAAGCGAGCATAAATCCCTTCATTTTCCTCACCGTGTCCTTCCCTTCTTGGGAAATTCATAGGAAAATGTAAGAAAGCCCACAGCTGTAAGATAGCATCTCTGTCTGCTTCTGACCTACCTTGGAGACTTATTTCCCAACTCACATTTGTTAGGAGCTGACGTGTTCTGAAGCAGGCAATTTTGCATGAAAATGTTGCAGGTACCAAAAGATACCAAAAATAAGCCAGGTCTGAATATTTTCTGATTGTCCATGAATGAGCCTCTGCTCTCATCCATACTCTGGACACAGCTCACTCCCATACATGCTCTCTTGATCCTCTGTATGATTATCGTGTAATTCACATATTTTTGCCCCTGGCTTTCGTCTTTGTTCTCTGTAAGAATAACAGCTCTAAGGCTGGAGACTTCTTAGAAGTATTGACTGTGTGAAGTTTCCCTAAATGCCCTTTTCATTCCTTCTCTAACTTCCCTCTCTCTGGGTTCAAGGAACTCCGGGGTGTCTAAGTTTCATGCCTTGACACTGGCAAACCATAAACAAACCAAACCTTGAAACCAGCCTCTCAAATATTGGACTACTCGGGTCAACGGTAGCAGAGCATTATAAGCAACTCCCAACTCTAAAATGGAAAGAACCAAAAAAAGCCACGATTTAAGAGCAATGTTGCTTCAAAACCAGAATCCTTTGGCTCTGGGGTAGAGGTGTGGGTTAAAACAAGCTTTGCCTACGATGCAAAGACCGTATGCCTGAGGGTGTCATACCTGATGCATCGGTGTTTTCTGCAGTTCAAAGTGACTGAAATGACGTGGTCCAGCTCATCAGCAGGATGTTTCCCTCTGTAGATGTATCTGAAGGCTGTATTGCCTGTCCTACGGCGCGGCATGAGGGCCCGGGGCTGACCATGCAAGGGGCAGGAAGAGGATGAGCATGCAGATCCAGAAATGCTCCCGTCCCATCCTTGCTGCCTGTAGGAAGACGTCTGCGGTGAGAAACACTGTCAGTTGTGCACCAGAGTCTGTTGTGGAGAAAACGATCTCATTAAGTGCAATGGAGTGAAAGAATAACGAGTGCCGTGTGCATGATCAGTGGGACAGGGCCAGGCGGAGAAATAGGGAATCAAATGCTTTGGCTGTGCAGAGGATGGTCTCTGTTCTTCAGATGCTGCTCTATGAGTGAAGCCATCCCAGCTGAGATCTCTGCTCTGCTAAATGCAGACTCTGCCTCTGTCTTTAGTTGAAAATCGTTGCTCCTGCGTGAACACTGGCTTTGGTCTTCCAAAACACCTTCCCCATATGTATTCCCTAAGTTTGCTGCCCTTTGGCCGTGTCCCCTGCTCTTCCCTGACCTCTCCCGCACCTGGACCTGCTGCAGACTCTTGCACTGGTGATTTCTTCACCAGAAAAAGAGGGTGTGTTAGGTGCAACCTGGCCCTGAGCTTATCTTCTAGTTCTTGAAAGAGAAAGAGGAGAGCTTTGAAAATTTTGATACAGGATCCCATCTGTCACCACGCTGCAGAGCCAGACGAGATCACACTCCTGTGTCTGAATCTCTCTCTTCTGACCACGTCCTCTTGAGTTGCGGTTCACCTAAGTTCACTCTGACCCAAGCTGTTGTGTATTTACCTTCCTCTTCAGCCTTTGAATAGAGGGTATTGGCATAACGTGTTTGACACCCCCTTCCCTCCCCTCCAAAGTCCCTAGAGAGAGAATGAACATATCAACACCTAACACTGACTCATAGAGGCTGGGGGGGCTGTTGATTTTAGGTTGGAAAGATTGCTAAAATTAAATAAACAATGTGCCAGACCAAAAAAAAAAAAAAATAAAAAAAAAAATGTTCCTCAGTTCATAACTCCCCGGATCCATTTACAAAAATTTAAGCTCACCAGAAACCAGATCTTTGTTTGGAGAGGGAAATGCGGAAGGGAAACACTAAGATGTTAGTTGACACGCACAGAAAAAAAAAATAAAAATAGAAGTGAATAGAATAACATGGAACCAGAAAGTCCTTTATGGGCCAGTGAATCCCCCCCCCCAGGCAAACCCAGGCAACCACAACATATCATTGCTTTCCTAAAATGATCGAGCCTGTATTTAAAATGTTGAGGTTATTTGCTCTGAGTAGCCTTCTTGGAGGATAACAACAGAATCTCCTCGCTCCCGCAGTCACAAACTTTCATGTCCAACCTAAATTTATCCGCAGCCAGTTTACAACCGCTTTGCCAGTGCTGCTTCTCTCTTCACCGCTTCTTCATCCACTTCTGTGACTAGAAAACCGTCACAACTTCCCCAGCTCTCAGTTTGCCGAGTCAGAGAAATTAACGTTATATAGTCCCTTCTTGGGAGACAATTTCTCTTTTTCCTGATCCTCCATCTACTGTCAGTTCCTCCTGCTTGGATGATCAAAAATCTCCAGGATTCAGTTCCAGGTCTGAGCACACCTGCAGGAACGGCGTGAGGACTGCCTTACTGTTTTGGAAGTACCTTGCTTGATACATCCCCCATGAATAACTGAATTTTGCTAAAAAGGCATCGCTTTTGCAAAACTATTTAGTATGCAGAGGGCTTTTTTTGCATTCTTTCCAAGTGAAAAAGCAGAAGTTTTGGCTACAAATCCCGAGCTGCAGGGCTTTACATTGCTGTTTTCATCGTGCCACTTGCCAAGGCCATGTGTTTCTCACCTCCTATCCAACACTGCAGACTTTCGCTGTAACAAAAGTGCTTCCCACCTCTCTCTCAGGAGCAGATTTCACCAGAGCACACCCACTTTTCTGAGGGAAGTTATAGTCAATAAATTTGGTTCCAAAAATTATCCTCAGACTGCTCTATTATACTAACCTCTTTCAAGTCCTACAGAACCTTTTTTGACAATACTTGTTCTTGTCTCCTTTTTTAGACAGTTTTGATGTGATTTCCGTTTACTGTTTAAATCTCTCTTTTTCTTAACTAAAAACATCCTATGTGGCATCCTTTCAAAATCTTTACCGAGCTCTGGACATACAAGATCATCTTAATTTGATTTATCTATAAATTATTTCAATTCTGTCTTGCTGAGATAAGAATAGTAGACACTTAAATTTCACAGAAAATTAGTTTTCCTATTTTTAAAGCAGGGAGTCATCTTTGCTATAGTGCAGTCAGACAGTTCTAGACCCACCTTTATCAAGGTTTCTAAAATCCATGTTATCAGATTTGCAGAATCATGTGCCAGTTGCTTTAGTGTTCAGGGAGGGAGAAAATCCAGTCTCCTTTCTCCCCCAACTCCAGCTCTAATAGTTGCCAAGATCTTGCTTCACCTCCACATCGTACTCTACCTTCACCGAATCTCAGAATGATTGAGTTTGGAAGGGACCTCTGGAAATCCTCCAGACAGGCCCCCTGCACACAACAGGGTCAGTGTTGTCCATTAGGGTTTTCAATATCTTCAGATAGAACAGCTCCCTCATTTATTCCTGGGTACAACATCACCTTTTTTTAATGAAAACTCAGACATTTTTCTTTTTTATGCTGTGTTTAGAACACCTTTCTTCTCTAAACACTACTCAATGAGTAGTGGTTGTGTTTCTTATTCCTATATCGTCTTTTTATTAGCACAGCTGAAAACCTTTCTGCTTTCTATTTTAATACCTCTCACCACGGAGCAGATCAAACCCTTCCTGACAATGCTCACTGAATCCCAGAAGCCTGCTAGTCTCCCAGGTAGAGCTTTCTTGTCTAATCAGTCTACTTTATTGTCGTTATTTTTAAATCTTTTTTGCTATTTCAAGATTCTCTGCTTATTTCTATTTTCTTCTGCAGGAATTCTGATCTCATTTCATGTTCCTTTTCCATGAGATCCAAATTTTTCACATTCTGAAAGTTCCAGGCTTCTTCTGTTGTTCCTAATCTATGTAGAACACTCATGGTCGGTGAAAAACTGCGAATGTTTGTGTGTTAATGAAGAAGTTGGGGAACAAAATGGAAGACCTGGAACTATGAGTTCGGGATATGAAAACAGACATTAAAATGACAAAAGAAACTTGGTAGAAAAAAAAAATAGGAAGGTCCATTCCTAAGAAAGGACAGAAATAAAGGAAAAAAGGGAAATAATTACAATATACATTTAGGATGTAACAGACTGGAAAGAAAAATTGATTTTTTTTTTTTTTTTTGGTCAAAGTAACTTCATAGGAAGCACGGTAGGATGGCCAGACCCAGAGTTCTCTACAGACAGTGAAGTGTATCCTTGGATGACGACAGCAAACTCTACAGGATTCGAAGACAGAGAAAGCCTACAGAGTCATGCTGCTGTGAAAGGATTTAGCTTCATCTCTCTCCGTCTACCTACTTAGCTGTATGTTCAGGAGATTCATTGCTGGGTGTGATAGCCTGAAGGTTTAATCATAGCAGGTTGAGGGAGGGGATTCTCCCCCTCTGCTCCGCTCTGGGAGACCCCCCTGCAGGGCTGGGTCCAGCTCTGGGGCACCAACAGCAGAAGGACACGGACCTGCTGGAGCGGGGCCAGAGGAGGCCACGGAGATGCTGGGGGGGCTGGAGCCCCCCTGTGAGGACAGGCTGGGAGAGTTGGGGGGTTCAGCTGGAGAAGAGAAGGCTCCGGGGAGACCTTAGAGCGGCCCCCCAGGGCTGAAAGGGGCTGCGGGAAAGGGGGGGGGGACTCGTCATCAGGGGGAGGGATAGGACGAGGGGGAACGGGGTTAAACTGACAGAGGGGAGATTTAGATCAGATCTGAGGCAGAAATTGTTCCCTGTGAGGGGGGTGAGGCCCTGGCACAGGCTGCCCAGAGAAGCTGTGGCTGCCCCCTCCCTGGAAGGGTTCCAGGCCAGGTTGGACGGGGCTTTGGGCAACCTGGGCTGGTGGAAGGTGCCCCCGTGACCGGGGGGTGGGACTGGATGGGCTTTAAGGTCCCTCCCAATCCAACCCAGTCTGTGATTCTATGATCAACATGTCATTGAGTATGTTTGCTACTTGCAAGAAATTCAGTACATGGAGAGCCAAGGTAGAGCTGAAGGAGGTGACAAAAACTTTGTTGAGAAGGTTCTTCCCTCTTTCCTTGCCATGTCTAATGTATGTCTTGCAGGCATATACTGATTTATGACTGCATAGTTCAATCACATGTAAATTATCCTAAAAGACAATAACGCTATTATATTCTAGCAATACATTGCTTTCAAGTGATCTCTTTACATCCCTGTCTCAATCCTGACTTGGAAATCCTTTTACTTGTTAAACATAAATTCCCAGCCCTGCACAGCCACAAGCTCTTTGTTTAGAAGATAAAGGAATGAATCACTTTAGAAATGCTCAAGTGGTTTACAATATGCAATGAAAAATAGACATTGTGTTTAAAATAGATGGCTGTAGAGTGTATTTTTTTTTTAATAAAATTGTGTTTTGCAACTCATATCCCATAGAGGACAGCAAGCTGACAGCAACAGAAACATGAATCCAGGGTGAGTCAGGGTCAGTTTAGTTTCAGTACGTGGATCACTCCATCTCCTCTGAGAATGGTGCTGTTCAGGAACTTATATACCAAAAAAAAAAAAACCCCAACCCAACCTTGTGAGAGTGTGTGTGTGTCTCCTCATCCCCAGGACATAACAACTAATTTTTTGTCCATTGGCTCATTTGTTTATAGCACGTCCTGGATGGGTCTATCACATGTCTGCCTGACTCAAGGCCACCGGGTTGGGAGGGTAAGTCCCCTCCCTGAAGGCTGAATTCTTCCCTCTGGAGCACAGGGAGATTCATGGGAGGGTTAAAAGAGACGTGAGCCTGGCGTCAGGTCACCATGACACAGCATCAGACAATACAGACCTCGTCTTGTTCTATAAATCCATGTAAAAAGCATCTCCAGCCCCTGAGATTTATTGTTGGGGGTAATTAATTCCTCAGGTTGTGAAGATAGGGGATAACACGCAGACCCTGGCATGCTTTATTTTTTTTTTCTCCCACTCTTTCCTATTAACCCTCCCCGTCAGTGTGCTTCCCAAGCATGAGAATAAAGCTAAAAACATGAATCCTAAGTTTTCAGAAGCTCTGGAAATGAGAGATAGCTCGGTGTGCAGCCTGGATCATGGGAGAGCTGCTTTCGGTTCATAAACTCTGTGTGTGGTCTCAGCAAAGGCACTGAAAGTCCAGATTTTTCCACCTAGATGAACTGCCTAAGTTAAAAGCCAAAGATGAGGTTTGCGACAACCCTTCGGAGCCGTCGAGAGGTGAGATGACTGGGCAGGATGGCTGGCTAGATTCTCCATGTGACCAGTGGAGAGGGACTGTGTGACTCCAAAGGCAGGCTTGGGTGTATGTGGTGGTGTAAATCACACCCTGGTGCTCACCACGGTTAAGGGGGCTGTAAATTACGTGTTGTTCCTTCCCCGCGGAGAACTAATTTGGAGTGGGTTACTACTGTAAGCACTTCTGATAGGATTTCAAAGGTGGTGGTGGGGGAATTGATCTGGGTCTTAGAAACCAGAGTACAGTCCCAGGGCTCCTCGACCAGCTCCAGGAGCGAAGTGGGTAAGTCCCCACGGCACGCTGCTCAGCTGTGGTGTTTCCAGCCTCTTTGCTACAATAGAGCCATCTCTGGTGAAACAGGAAGAACAAAAACCTCAGCGTCCTCCTGGTATTGAGCAATAGGTTATCTACTTTTAAGGACAAACTGGCTCTAGAGGATCGGGTGAAGCTCAGAGGACACCACTGAAGCAGTCTGCCTCAGCAAGTCATGCAGGTTTCCTCTGGCTTGAGAGAAACTCTGCCCGACAGTCCAAGGGAACTTGCCAATATTGTTACTTAGGGATGCAAGAAGTCTCATAGATGGCAGCTCTTTGGAGGGACTATTATTTAATAACCAAGCTTCACTCCTGGTTTCAGTGCAGCAACTGCCCAAAGCTGCTGCAATTTTGACAGTAATCTACCTTTAATTTGATTATCCCATGGTCTTATCCTGGCGTGTGGCTAACAAGTATAACTTTGGAAGACTCCCCCCAGTAAAGGCATGCTTTACCTCATGCTTTTCCTGCAGAACTAGTTCTTGGACTATCCCATTCCCACACACACTTCACGCATGGCTGAGGTGATACCTTCAGCCTGGGTGATTCTAGGGAGCAAAGTTTCTAACCAAAATTAAACCAGATTGACCAATTTCAGTACTACCACCAATCCCCGTGCTTAAGGCTTGCAACACTAGTGGATCTCTGCAGTGGCAGTCAGGTGTAGTGTGTGTCTTGGTGCTTATGTGCACTCGTAGTCCTACCACATTGGAGGCAATTCCACGCTCTCTAATTTCTGTTCAGGCAAAGTCTAGAATAAATACTTAGGAACATTTAAAAGGAAAGACTAAAATGGTCTTGGGGAGTGCATCATATGGAAAAGTCTTTTTCAGACTCTATTCATTATGGATTGCAAAGTCTTGGAGTGAGAAACTCGCCCTGTTTGTCTGGCATTTCTTCTTATCATGCCAATTTAAATGGAGTCACCGTAGTCCTCTCTGAATATTCATGCAGCTCCTGGAAACTGCCAAGCACAGCAGAAAATGTGAGACATTATAGAAAGAAAAATAACCATGAAAAGAGAGCTCTCTGATATCCCCAAATGACACAAGACAAATCACGTTTATGAACTGAACTAGGGAGGTAAAGGAGGGAGGGAACAGCTCCGTTTGCCGGACCTAAAACCCAGGCTGAATCCTGAAGAAACCCCTTCTGAGTTATGAAAACACTGAGTAGACATTTATTCTGGTGGTGTTTCTTCCTCCACCCTCTCCATTTTCACATGCTCTGGTATTACTGCAGTCTTCTAGGATCAGACACAGAGTCACCACATCTCCGGAGAGCACTTCACTTTCCATTTGTCTTGAGCCAGCCATTATGGATTGTGAGTTTTGGAACCTGAGATCTTGCCTAAAGGGCTCTGAATAAGTGCCACGCTGAACCCTTTTGCCTAATAACATTTTTGCTTTGTTGAAACTAGACGTGATGGAACAAGCCTTCCACAGTCTGCTTTGGACCATTTTGGTCACGTCTACACGCGAGAGCACGGGGAAGCAGTGCGCCTAAGTCCCCAAGACAGCGCCAAGCCTAGTGGGTACATTCAGACCGTGCTGCAATTTATTCTCGTTCCAGGGGGCTTAGTGGTGCTCTGCGCCGCAAATGCCACACGCAGCTCTCATCCTAGCTCCTGTTACCAAAGTAGAAATCTCTCACCTATGCAGAGATGCCTTTGTCCTTCCTCTCCCCAAGGATCACAACTAGCCTGAGAGGTCATCTGTCAAAACCAGAAGTCCTGCCTTCTCTCTTCCTGCAGTTATTATCCCGGCTATTGATAGAGTAACAAAAGTGGTTTAGCTGCTTTGCAGAGTTACAGCCAGAAAAGACTGTCCCTGCTGCAGGGAAGGAACAGCCCGATGACCCAACATAAAGAGGAACCACAGGGAGTGGGCTGGAAAATTACACACAGACTCGGTGGTGATGCTTCACACATGCCTGCCTAGTTATAAGACTATATCTTCAAAGTAATTGTTCTGGACACGTTTGTGGTATTCCTTCTACGGCTGGGAAATGCTCCTTCAGAAGGCAAAAGTATATGTGCTGGGATAACAGCCACTAACTTCTGACTCAACTTTCTTAGAGCAAACATTTTTTTTCCCAGCAAACTGGGGTCTGTATGACTTTTTTTTTTTTTTTTTTTTTTTTTTTTTCCTGAAACAGCTGGCCAGTGCTGTCAGCATTTTCTTTGAACAGTGCAGGGAACTTTTGACTTTCCTAGTTATTTCCAGCTTTGCTGACCAGATACAATCCTTATCCCTTTTGAATGGTATTTTTTAAAAACACATTGCAAATAAGTCTCAATGTAGCGATGTTGTTACAATACTGAAAAATCATGAACGGCATTAAAAGAAACTGAGATATTTCGGGTGTCCTGAAATGTGTTCAGACATTCAGAAAGAGATAAATGTGACCTTCTTGTATAATCTCTGTATCTTTGTACAGCTGAAATAGAAGAGCATACTGTACATTTCTTGTTTTGGGAATTTTTGACTGTTGCAACATCTTAAACCCCTTCTTCCCTACTTTTCCACATTGTAGATATTGACAGAGAAGCTCCTTGTCAGAGTTGTTATCTCTCTCCTGCTCCAAATCAGCATCACGTAGCAGTGGTGCTATGAAGTGGTGAGGGACGAGGAGTGCTGAGACTCAAATAAACCATCTCTCTTCTTGCTGCGTAGTCCTTTTTCTTTCTGAAAACAGAGTTTCTCGTTCATCTTGCCTGTTAGAAGAGGTCAGCCTGAGCTCAAGACAAAGCTGACATCAATATTGTGGGCATGGTGTCTCCCAGTCTTGCAGTTGGAAAAGCAACCATAATATTTCAAACCAAAGATCTTGTTCCTACCCATCCTTCAGCTGCAAACACAAAAGACATGCTGTGGTGGAGCACGCCGACCAAATGTCCTGTTTTGTAACTGCCACTGAAGTCAGTGGGGCCCACAGGCCTGGGCACTGGACTGCAAGCAGCCAGGCTGTTTAATTCTGCATCCCTCAAAGTAGTTTTTGGTACAGCAATGCCCAACCATGGGTCAGGAGTTAGCTGAAACCAGCTCCAGCAGGCTGTTTGGATGGGGCCATGCTTTGCTTAAGAGAAATGAAAGTGCCATCATACGGAGGCAACCCATCCTGTGTCCCTTGCCTTCATGGCTTGTGGGTGCTCTGCTGAGCATTTTATTTGCAAGGAAAGGTGTAGCCTCTCCATTTCAAGACCTCTTTTGAAGCTGCCAGGCTTTCCTTGGTCTAGTTTGTGGACAAGGGCTTTTCTTCAGTTGACAAGGTGAAGCAAACGGTTTGTCTGGTGAGGATGAGAAGGGGTTTCAATCTTGAAAACAACATTTTGAGAATAAAACACCTTTGAAAACAACATCATCTTTGTTCATATGAGAACAAACGTCAGTGCTGTTAAAAATGTGATCCCAGGCTGTTTCCAGACGAGGTATCTGCAGTAGAGAGAGGGTGATATTAATGCTGCTGCACAAGGTAGAGGTGAAAACCCTCCAGTGAGGTGAGCACGGCTCTGTGGGGCGGAGGTCTGGTGAGACACACCCAAAATAATGGAACTCAAACGAAGTCACCCAAAAAGAGGGGCATTAGGGTGCTGGAAAATGGCTCATTGCTATTGTCACAGCTGGAGAAAAAGGGTTTATCTTTCAACCTAGCAAAACAGAAGCCAGTGAGGACCAAATGTCTTTTTATAACTAAGTTAAGGGGTAAATAGAAAGGAAGGAAAAGACCTGCTTACGCCGAGGGAGATGTGCCTAAGAACAGACGGGAGTTACTCAGCGTGAGCCAATGTGGGCTGGAAAGGAGCAGCAGATCCTGGCCCAGTGAGAGGCTGCAACAGCCTCAGTGCACAGAGGGAGGAGGACAACAAGGCGTAAGGGGTGCAAGAGCAGCGTGTGAGGGGCTCCCTGGGGCTGCAGAGGTTTGCGGAGCAAGGCATTGGCTCCAGGACGCAGGAGAGGCTGCCTGCCCTGTGGCTCCTAGCTCAGGGCTTCCACGCCTTGCTTTATTGCTGCAGCTTCATCATCCACCCAACATGCAAGTTAACATTTACAGGCATAAAAGGAAGATGCTGCTGAAGCCAATCAGAGCCTTTTCATTAAGAGAACTCCTAACTAACTGGCCACTCTGGAGAAACAAATATATTCCATTTGTCCACTCTGATTGAAAATATGGGGGATTTCTTCTAAAACGCAACACAAAAATCTAGCATTGTTTACTCCTTTCTATCTCCACTCCCTACTATTACACTGAAAAATATTTGACTTGGGAGTCACCATTTTTTTTGTTTGTTTGTTTGTTTTGTTGTTTGTTGTTTTTTTTTTTAGGAGCCCACATCTTTTTTCTATTTGGTACAACAGTGAAAGAGATCAAATAAAGCATGAAATACTAGTAATAAGAAACCTCCAGAATGTTTTCAGAGGGCAGTAACAATTTCCCAGCCAAGCCTGTTAGAGATAGAAAGAAGATTTGTGACGCAGCACGTGCTGCCTGTAAATTTACCTTGAGAAAGGAATTTTCTGCTGCCTCCCCTCTCACAGCGAACCCACACGCTGCTGAAGGCAGCCACTGGGAAAAGCACTTGAGGATGTGTGCCAGGTTTAGTGATGACCCTGAATTTAGAGAAATCTCTCCCTGCTTCACCTTTGCTAAGGGCAAAGTGCAGGCATCACGCCTGGCAGCTGAGCTCACAGGAGTGTCGGGAGAGTTAAGACAACGTGCGTAAAAGGCTTTGACCGCGAATAAGTGCTTGTTACTATTAGATAAACATTCTGAAAAGTTCATTCATGTAAACATCTGCATTGTTACTTAGGAAATTCCTTTGAACTGAATATACTTAGGCATTCAATGACAAACATTGTCGTGCTGAATGACCTCTTTATGCCCCCAGAAAGTAATTGGACCCTGCAAAGGAGCACTCACCAAACCCCAGCTCTTAAGTGAGGCCCAGGCATCCTTGGGACTGGGCTTTATTTCCCCACGGCTCAGACTATCTGTCCTTCAGAGAGAAGGAAACTGAGGCACCAAGCAGCTGTAACAAGTGACATAGTCAAGAAGCAAACTGCATTCTCCCCAGCCTGAATACATATCTATGTCCAGGAACTACAACTGTTGTAGGTAGCATCTCCAAGAAGCGTATCTGTTTGTTAAAAATAAAAACTTCTCCTTGGCTGCCATTTGGTTGATGGCTCCTCTCCAGTTCTGGAGTTTAATTGAAAGGCTTCTTAAAACAATTAAATAAATACATGTATAAAATAACCCCTCTGAGCCCTTTTCTCTACTACCTTCCAGATGCCCCTGATGAGTGGAAGCTTTACAGCTCACACACTGAAGGTTGTTGCTCATGTGAGTTTGCCTTTGTTTGGGTTATTCTGATTATCGTTTACTTTTACTCCTGGATTTCTTCCTGTTAGGAGCATGTGTCATTTCCTCATCTGCTTTTCTGACCTAATCCAGAGACGTCATGCCCCTCTTATCCTTCAATGGGGTAGCGCAGTTCATTGCAAAAAAAGGATGCTGACCTGCTTTTGGCTGTTCATAACAATGATGCACAGACCCCTGTAAATAATCTCTTCTTTCAAGATGACCTAGAAGATTTCAGGCAAACCTGGAATGCAGCATCTTCTGAAGGCACCAAAATATTTTAACAAGCCTGAGTAAGGAAACATGTGTTATCTCATACTGTAAGTCTCCGATAGGATTGATTATGCCAGCTCATGAGCTCTTACAAAAGGCTTTCACAGCAGGAAAAAACAGCGATTTCTAGGAATACATTCCAGAAAGATCTGCCAGGGATGCTTTTAGGTGAGTTGGGATTGGAGGGCGGGGTGTGTGTGTAGGACTAGATCTCCGGATTTCAACCTGTAGGCCATGGACACCTGGGCTTGGTGGTTTATTTCTAAGGTGGCTGTGAAGCAGATTTCAGCCTGAGAAACAAGTTTGTCTGGGCTACTCAGAGATCTTCATGTGTACAAGTCCTGCCAGGAGTCACACCTCCACTGGGATATCTTCAGGGATCCACAGGGTGAAAAAAGTTTGAAAAGCCCTGGAATAGGTAACCTTTGCCAGTCCTATCAGCCCAGGGTTTGCATTACCCTTAGCCTAAAACAAACCTCACTGAGATGCTTCATGGGCTTCAAAAATCTTTACAGCAGAGACCAGGAGTCCTGGAGCAGTAGAGGGAGGACCCTGCACTCACCCCCAGGTTTGTGATGTGCAGCTGATAACTTCTGACTCCCCGCAGTAGAGGGCAGCAATGACACGCACACAATAGTCACTTAATTACAAATGGATTTGGAAAAAATATGTGTGTGCAATGTGCCTAAAAAAAAAAAAAAAGTGGAAAAAAAATCCAACCCAAAATGAAAGAAAAAAATCCCTAGCTCCACTATAACGAGATCTAAGGTCAGGGTCTTTTACTTTTGCAGTGACTGATTTCATTAACATCCAAAACAGTGGGAGGAGAGCAAGAAGGGAGACTGCATGGAAAGGGGATGTGGCACTGCAAGTACCTACAGCCCTTGATTTCAACAAGAGTCCTGGCGACCTTGTTGATTCCCTGGAGGGCCTGAAATTAAACACAGCCCAAAGAATGATCCACTAGCTTGGATGAAATCAGAACTAAACCAGCTTCTTGCCACTGAGCCCGTGGCTTCGGAGAAGCTGGATTGTATTTAGGCTCTCCATCCCAACGCTCCTGGCAAAGCTGCGATCTCAAGAAAGAAGACAGCCTTAGGAATCCAGCCCAAGGCCGCTGCAGAGCCTACAGCTGCTCAGGGTATATTGCCTGGGAAAGCATAATGCTGTTGGCATCTAGACAGGGCTTTGGAGTTCATACTTTACAACTCAGAAAGTTGGGCTGTAGGTACCAGTGCAAAGTGCTGAATGCACCAGTATAAATGACTGCACAGAGTGCGAGGCAATAGGAAACCAAACTGGGAACGCAACTACGCCTTTTCCCATGGAAACTGCACAGGGGCAAAGCCAGGGATAACACTCCGGATGGATTCTTTTAGTTTAAAGGTACTGCCAGGACAGTCTTCCGTGTAGGCATTCTTCTTTGTGTCATCTGATAGCTTTTCCCCCATCTCTTTTTACCCTACTTTTGGGATAGGAAACAACACTTGTTGCATCCCATCACAGAAGTCGGGATGTGTTCGGCTCTGTGCTGCTCTCTGGAGTGACGCCAGGCAGCCTGGACGAATGGGTCAGTGCTGGTTTAGCTCCACTTGGATTCAAGAGCTGCTGGAGAAGACGATATTTCCTTCTCCAAACAGCCTGGGGACAGCTGTAAAGCAGAGACCAGCCTGCTCCTGCTGCGCAAGAGCCACCACCACTCTGTGACTGCTCCTGGCACATGAGAGGTGCAGTGTGGAAGGGGAAGAGTACAGGGTCACTTCCAGCAGCTCCTGGGCATATACACACATCTTAAATCGGGGTGCCAGTGCCAGGGAAATGCCTAAGCTCTGCCCTAGGGGCTGAAGGATATGGCAGAAGGGAAAGAATTAAAAGTGGGGTGCTGAAATTTTTGCTGAGAAATCAGGGGATGTTGGGCAAAGCTGGGAAAGGGTGAGATCTCAATGAGCTCTCAAAGAGACTTTTTTTTTGCGTTTTTTTTTTTTTTTTTTGTCAGACAAGTACTAGCCCATGTCTTCTCTGCAAGGGACTTGCCTGTGCTGGGAGCCATCAGATGTGCACTGCAGCTGGCCAAACACTGGCAAAAAGCAAATTTTTGCCTGTTCCTCCTGCATCACAGGTACTGCCAGGTGCTCCCTTGCTCTTGCTTTGCAATTCCTTCTGCCTGTCGCTGAGATCTGAAGAGGTCAAAGGAAGAGGATGATGGAAATGTGTCCCAGTCCAGTGGTGAACCTTGTTCTCCTTCTCTACCTGCAGACTACAGAACGGGTTCGGTGCCCTGGTAGCAGACAAGGGGCTGGGAGCTCTGCCCAAACCAGCATCTGCGCTGGTAGCTTGGGCCACACGGGAGCACTGGGGGCAGTGCCAGGGACAGGACTCCCTGCTGCAGGGGATGGATGCCCCCCCTGCCCACCTGCCCTGTTTTCTAGGGAGGTTAGCTCCTTGCCAGGGCTGGGATCTGAGACTTTGCAGAGAGGCTGTTGAGGCTTGTCTGGCTCATAGACTATTGCTCCCCGATGCCTTTCCACATAGGCAAGAACAATATGGTCATGGAGACCTGAAGCATATCAAGTTGGACTACCTGGCTCTGTGGGTGATGGTCAAGGGCATGGGAGCCAGGTGGTATCTCCTCAGTCCTGTTGGTGAAGAAAAAGGTCTTAAGGAGTGGAAGGGTCTTGCAGGTCAGCAACCGACTGTGCAGCTGGTGTCGACAGCAGGGATTATGCTTTTATGACCATAGGATCCTCTGATGATGGAGGACTTCTAGGGAATGATGAGATATACCAAGTGGGGCAAAAGCATCCTAGCAAGAAGGTTGTTCAACCTGGTGAGGAGAGCTTCGAACTAGAAAGTAAAAAAATGATGGAGAGCAAGAACATTGCAATCAAGTGAGGAAGTGGTGGACTAGTTCAGCAAGCAAAGGGTGATGTAAGCAAAAGCAACCTCGTAATAACAAAATACAGCTGAGGGGGGCTTACCCCTAGAGAGGCAAAAAACCTTCATGGATCAACAGGGATCCCCTGACAACACTCAGATGTAAAAAGGAAATATGCAAGAAGTAGAAGCAGGAACAAATGATCCAAGAGAAATGTAAAGATGTCTGAGTATGCAGTAAAGGCTTAGGAAAACCAAAGCCCGCTTGCAGTTGAATCCAGTGAGGGACATGAAGGGCCACAGGATGGGCCTCTAGTGGTACATCAGCAGAGGGGAAACCTGGAGCAAAGACGACTGACCTTCAGCGGAGGAGGATCAGGCTTAGGGAATGCTTAAACTAGTCTGTGGAACGTGATAGGCTGCACCCCTGACTGCTGAGGGAGCTGGCTGGCGGCATTGCAAGGACACTCTTTATGATCTTTAAAAGCTCATGGCAATAGGGAGAGATTCCTGAGGAATGGAAGGAAACAATCACTCCTCAAGAAACACAAGAGGGAGGATTTGGGGGACAACAAACTTGTGAGTTTCTCATTGACTCCATGAAGGTGATGGAGCAAGTTCTCCCAGAAACCAGTTCCAAACTTGTGAAGAGTGCATCCTCAGCGAGTCTGCAGGTGATACAAAACTGGGATGAGTGGCTGCTGCATCAGAGAGTTGATCTGTCATCCAGAGGAACCTAGATAGTCTAGAGAAATGGACCAACAAGAACCTCATGAAATTCATCACAGGGAGGTGTCAAGTGCCATCTCTGGGGAGGAACAGCCCCATGTGCCACTCCTGCTGGTGTCCACCTGGCTGCTGAAAAGGACGTGGGGGTCCTAGCAGCCAGAAAACTGGCCCTGACCCAGCAATGTTCCCTTGCAATGAAGAAGGCTGATGGTATCCTGGGCTGCAATAGGAAGGGCATAATCAGTAAGTCAGGAAATAAAGAAGAGGGAGCACGACTCTGCTCAGTGGTGCCCGGTGACAAGAGAAGAGGCAACGGGTGCAAGTTAAAGCACATACCATTCCATCTGAACACAGGGAGAGAAAAGGTGTGCACTGAGGGTGATCAAACATTGCAAAAGATTGCCTAGAGAGATTTTGGAGTCCCTATCCCTAGAGACAGTCAAAAGCTGTATGGACATGGTCCTGAACAACCTGACCTAGGAGGTCCTGCCTGAGCAGGAGGGTTGAACAGGATGACTTCCAGAGTCAGCTATTCTGTGATTCTGTGTGAGTCTGTAAGATCTGGCTTCTCTAACATTGTTCAGTTGTCTTCTCCTAGCAGGAGACCGAAGGCACGAGCATTTCAGCTCCTGTCTGCTGCATTCGGGAGAAATCTCTTCGTTTGTCTTTTCTGTGATGAAGCAGAGAACAAGAGGAGCTCGCCTACTCCACGAGTTCTGTCTGTCTGAGGTGGGGAGTGGGCATCGATCTGGTATGAGGACCGGTGGTGTAAACAGTCTGGGCTGGAGGAGGCTGACACTAACCTGAACTTCCACTGCTGATTCAGGTTTAGTTGTATGCTCCAGGTCTGTGCTTTCAACCTCCTGCCATTTCAGATTTCTATGAACGCTCCCACAGAAGTGTCAATCAGTTGAGGATGTAGAAAACACAGCATCATTCTGATGCACCTCTGAAGACATCACATGGTTGAACTGGCTTTTCTTAGTTGCTTTTCACAGATCAAGTAGGAAAAATCTATGGATCGCCATAGGTCTTTAAACCTCAGCTTGAAAGCCAAGTGTTCAAGTCATACATTATTCAAGCTCCATGAAGAATTTTGCAGAGTTAAACTTCCTTGCTTATCCTCTGCTTTAAGACACCTGAGGTAATCCTCATTCTTTCTTCAGCCCTGGAATTGATAAAGGGGATATCTTCAAATCCACCTCAGAACAAAAGTGGCTACATTCATATCTCAACAACTTCCCTGGAAGAGGTGGGCAGAAATGCTAACTCATACTAAAAACAGTGGTAATGGAGCTGTAAGTACCCACCAGACTAGAGAGCATCTATGCAGGCTGTTGTAAGCTCAAAGATTTGTGAAAACGTGTTTTCTTTACCTCATTTTATTCATGAGGACACTGAGTAGATCAAAAGTATACAGATAAAGTTGAAGCTGACATAGGAAGTATTTTGTGAGGAGCCACCTGACCGTGGGGACAGAAAACACACTGGAGCAAGATTTTCTGTTATTATTGACTTCTTGATTCCAAGACACATCACTTCCCTAGCAGACATTTCATCTGCCTGCAGCTTTCTACACAGACAGATTTATAGAGCTCTCCTTCCCCCTTTCCTTCTAGCCAACTATTCTTCTAGCCAGAGCCTCCATCTCTCCTCAATGTGTATACTTCTCTCCACATAATCACCAAGTCATTCGTGCCTTCACAGTATTTATGTATCATTCCATCTGTCCATTCCTCTTTGCATTAGTCAAATCTCAACCATTTTCTCAGCCTTAGGTATCCAGTTCCATAAACAGAGCACCACAATTCTGTTTGAAATCAAGAAGAAAAAGAAGGAAATCTCACCATGCGGAGAAGTGGAATCTAAACCATGCCCTGTAAATGAATTCATGGAAGAAGTATTACAACCTTCGAAAAGGTTGTAAAACAATCTGACCTAGGCTGGAACTACCAAGCAGAAGAATTTGAGGTCTATCAATGTTGCTTTTTCACATAGATGTTTTATTGTATTGTCAACACATTTCTGATCCCTTTCAAGATGAATGCATATTTTCCAGATTTGATTTCCTCTGCTTCTTTTGTGGCTTCTTAGTTCAACTGTGCAAGGAAAAGGAAACTAAGCTACATTTAAGCAGCTCGAAGCTCTGCAAGGGATGGCGTGCAGGGTGTGTTGGCTCCCATTCGCATCTGGACAGGCGCCGCTGATTCATACATATGAACAAGGAGGTGACAATCATTTATTTCAGAAGCCCAGCCATTCATTTCAGAAGGCCCATGCCCCCCTCCCGTTCCCCCACTGCCTCCCCCTCCCAGAATAATAATACATCATTGAGGGAATCATATTCTCAGAGAAGAGGATCGGAAATGGTTCTGTTGCTCTTCGGCAAACTCTCAAATAAAATAAGAACTTTCTATTATTAACCCTCATTATGGTACGGAATTTTCCCACACTGAGGGGAGAAAATAGCTCCAGTAGGATTCATTTACGGAGAGTGTCACAGGAGGCCGTGGAGCTCAACAGGTTAGGCACTGTGAACACTTGGGAAAACCAGCATCTGTTCCTGACCACCCCATTGATGAACTTCCTGATGTCCAACCCCCTGGCTGGGACAGCTCCCAGCTCCTGGACCTTTTGGGTCTGAAGGTACCTCCAAGGCAAATGGCTCTTGAGCATATCCCAGCAATGTTCCTCTGCAGTCTCAACAAGTGCAGAGGGAGGCAGTTGGAAGGGAGGTACTTGCTAAGATTCTCCCAAAGAGAGGTGACTCCCTTTCCCTTTCCTCCACCTGTGAGTGCATAAACGTAGACTGGACCTTTCTTGAGTAACATGACTTACCTGGTTTTGGTGCAGGTAAGTGTTGACTGATCCTTTCAGAGGTTCATGGATGGATGGATGGATGGACGAATGGATGGAAGGAAGGAAGGAAAGGCACATGCAGAGGTAAAAAGAGAAAAGATGGAGACATTTCTGTGGGAGCCTCTTGTTAAAACATTGGCAGTGCTTCACTGACTTTAGGACAGGAAGTGATGAATATTTCACTCAATGGAAACCGCACAGGGGATTTGAGCTGCTGCGAATATATTTGCCATACCTCCTACCAGTTCTCTAGACATAACAGGAAACTGAACGTTTTATGAATGTGCAAGCCTACCTGCCTATAAATAATACAGAATAAATTAAGCACAGAGTTAAAAGGGGCAAAGCAGGTTGAAAATGTTACTGATCTCTGTCCAAAGCAATAAACCATCACGCATTGTCTAATAGGATATTGCTTTCTCTCCTACCAGCTGTACCCCTCTGGATCATGATCATTCCTGGAGGTTAGGCAAAGCACAGACCTGGTTGGCTGGAGGGTGGTTTGGAAACAGCTAGAAGTGGTGTCACCTGGGGATCTTCATGACGTATAAGAGAGGCAAATCCATTCCCAAGATCTCTGACTGGGAGGGAAGACCACCAGCTTGGGTTAAGGACAGAGGGGACATCCCAGCCTGGGGTGGTTTGCCAGGAAAAGTAGGGATGCAACTTCAAGTCAGGCGCTTTTGCTGATGCCAGGGAATGTCTCCAGACCTCGTGGTCAGCTCTGAATGAGTCAGGAGTGGGGAGATGTTTCAGGAAGCAGGTAGAGGCAGGCTGGGACATGTTTGCAGCAAGATGTCATGCATCAAGGCAACTAGAGCAAAGTCAGAGCTCCTGTTTCAGGGTGCTGGTGGTCTGCGGTGGGAAATGAAACATCTCACCTGAGGGTAGAGGGGTCCCAGTCACTGTGGCAAACAGCTCTCTGTGTGCCTGTGCCCTGGGTGGTAAGATGAGAGCCTGCCTTAGGAGGACATGAATTTATGCTGGCCAACAGCTTTCATCTCCAGGCTGGGTCGGGCAGACCCCGTGTGACACATTTCTGTGGCCTGGTTGGAGGAGGAAGGCAAGCAGGAGCCTGAGGCCAGCAGGCTTTTCTCAGACATGTTGAGTACACCCAGAGGTCCCAAAATACACGGGAGTGATCCAGCACGCTGCTGGGGCGTGCTGCCTGCTCCCATGCCCTGGGGTTCACAGGCCCACAGAGGCTTTCTGCCCTTGCCTGTAGCAAGAGTTTCTGTAACTCAGCCAAAACCAGCTGGGCATTTTGCTGTGCCCTTGTGAGGCGGACAAACACAGCAATCAAAGATAACATCCTTCTTTTCCTTTTAGAAAGGTATTCCTTGAAATTTGAGGATTTGAGGTGCTTAAACCCGAGGTCCTGGATTTAGGGAATAATTAGTGTTAAAGAAGAAAACGCTCCCTTTGCTCATGGAGCCTAATTCCACTCAATTGCGATTTTCCTTCTTCCTTTAGTGGGTTATGGAGCTCTGTGATGTTTTGTCTTCTAAATAAGTATATAGTGTTAGGGCAGGTTGCTTGACAACAACTGTACTCACGTTGGTCCTGGTTGCCTTGGAGAGGTGGATAACATCTGTCCCTCTTCCCCAGTCTCTAAAGCATTTCGGAAATCTCCTGGACAAAAGGAAAAGTCTGAATTCCTTTTAAAACAATGACTGAGCTCAGATCACTTCCTATTCCTCCACTTCGTAGAGTTTGCTTCTTCTGCAAAACCCTTTCCTGGAGGAAAAAAATTTAAAAAGGTATGCAAAAATCCCCCACCATTGCTGGATTTTCACCTCAGAGGTGGATAAGAAAGTGCTGGTGCCATGTGGTTTCCAAACAGCAAAAGTGTTTTCACTTGGATTTCGATTCTGGAAATCTTGAAGGGTAAGTTTGACCTTTCTCTTTAGGCATAACCTCACTAAAAGGAACAGTTCAAGCTATAGGTTCTCAGAAGCAGGGTCAGTATCTTGCCAGGTTTTCACAAGGCAGCACATCTCCGCATGCTGCCTCCCCTAAGAGGGAGACTCCCCAAAGGCTCAGCTGGAAAGAGAGCTCTGTAATCATCCTAGGAGATTTCTAAATTAGCGAGGCAGACAGTGAGACTGTGACATGGAAATAAGGCTCTGATACTACTTCCATTGGTAAAAGAACAGGAGTTTAAGAGCTTAAGTCTGGTTATACTGGATCAGACCGAACTCCCATCTAACCCAGCATCCCGTCTCTGACTCTAACCAACAATACATGCCAAGGAAAGAGCCTAAGAGAAGAGTGGGACTGAAATAATTGCTTGAAATACCCTCCTGTGCATCGCCGAGTTCCTTTTAGCAGAAACTCTACAGTCAGACACCTTGCAGAATTGGGAGGCGATTGGATGTTCCTGGGTAAGGTCCCTGTCCTGAGGCCCCCGTGGTGCTGGCAGAGGATGAACTGGTAATCACTGGTGGCTGAGGAGCAAGACCAGATCTCCCAGTAGACGCAGCAGCTCCCCCTGCCCTTGAACGACCGACCCAGAACTCATCCATCGTCTCGGCATGGTCAGTCCTTGGCCTCAGATGCGCTGACTGCCACAAGGTCTTGTTATTGCCAAGTAAGTGCTACAAAACCTTTCAGAGATGCTCAAGAACTGGAGCACCTGGAGCCTTCCCCACTGCTAGATCTTTGGGCAATTCCTAGATATTCTGGCATCTGAATCTCAGTGGTGAGATGTGATCCTCTTCTCTGCTGTTCTTTTAACGACACAAGGACTTTTTTTTTTTTTTTTTTTTTTTTCCCCCCTAAATCTGACGATGCTCATTAGGAGCCTGCCAGTAGTATCATGTGTTGCAAGCTTGTTCCAGGCATGAAAAGCAAAAGACAGCTCTGAATTGAGAAAATCTGCGTTCACTCAGAATATTGTGAATCACCCACATACAGCAGGGATGTTGGTCTGCTTAAAGTTAAGCATCTGCCTAACATCTTGGCTGGGTTTAGGTCACATTTCTGATGAACAGTTTATTTCATGAATTCCACTCTCTCAATTGGCCGTTAACAAAGGGCGCATATATTCAGATACAAATATAAATATATTTTAAGATTTGTATAACTGAACATATATCCCCAAATATTCATTATTTAAAAGCATTTACTAATGTATTTTCGGATTAATTCCTGGTATTTGAATCACTGCCAATATTAATACTGGGCTGCCTTCAAGTTTAATAGTAGAATTGTATTTTAAAAATATATGTTCACTGGAGCTGATTTGATGTTTTTTTAATGTTGAGATTTCTTTACAATTGCTTTAAAAATGACCTTTTGACCAAAGACAAAATGCTAGAATAATTTTTTTCTTTTCATTTTTGGGCAAAACCTTATAATGTTTAAAGGAGAAAAAAAAAAAAAAAAAAAAAAGAATCCCTCAAAACCTAAAATCTTTCAGTATATATATTTTTCCTTGTTTTCAGCAAGAATTTTTAATTTGGATGTGTTGAAACACCACATTCCTTATTCAAAAGACTATTTTTTTAAACAGTTTTTGATGTGTGACATAGCTGTTATTTTACGAGAAACCTGAAACATTTTGCTGGAAATTTTTACTGGAGAAAAAACAAAGTTCAATTTTCAAGCTCTCGCGCTCACACGCACAACTGGCATTTTTCATTCATCCGGCTCTGGTCGTCACTCCGGATCTCCCGCTGAAAGCGAACAGCGTAGGGGCAAAGCGAATTAGCTGAACTAATAAAGCAATTCAGACAAACGCAGGAGGAAATGTTCCTTATTATTATTCGTCAGCTCCTACTTGAGATAGCTCATGTTAACATTTAGCCTCAAACTTTTTCGGAGCAGGGTATGAACATCATCCAGTTACGTGGGTGAGAAAAATAAAGCTGGGGGAGATTAGATGCTCTCCTGTCAAAGTCCATCACCTTCACAGCTTGGCCCGAATCCAAGAGCTGTCGTAAATTCAGCCCCCGGGACTGGGCTGGCGGGTGAGGTCGCTCCTATATCCTCCCCACAAACTATTCTGCTCAGACTCTTCCCATCACCATGGTGCCTGCCAGTCCAATCTGAGGGCGACGCTAAAAGGAAGAGGCGTCGGGGACGTCTCCCTGATATGTATTTATAGCGATACACGAGCCAGGCTGTGGTCACTCCAGCGCTGGGAGCATGATGACAGTAAGGAAGGAATGTGTCCAGGAGAAAAGGCTGGTTCGCAAGCAGATGGAGAGAGCCCACAGGTCCAAAATCCAGCAACACTCAGCAAAAAAGACGTTACCACACGGGGCAAGGCTTTCTCCCCCCCCTCGCCTCGTCACCGCTCACATTCCTAACATACAAGGTGCTATTGTTTTCCAGCCCTTGATTTACTCTTCCTAAGGGTGCTGCTGTCTGGAATTAGAGGTCAAGAAAACGTGGCTTCTATTCTTACTGTCCCCTCACAAATCACTCCTTGCTGTGTTCCAAAAGCATCTCTCCCCAAATACAATCCCCCCGCAGCAGCCCCACCAGATGCTTATATTCCTATTCCCTTTCCTCTGTGCCCCCAAATACAGCTCTTCTGAGACATGTGATGGATTTGGGTCCTTTATCAAGGATGTTAAATGTATTTTATAAGGGATGTTGGATTTGACGATAATAGTGGAGGATTATTTGAGAGCAGGGGATTTTGGAGGGGATGATAGGGGAAAGAAGGACCAGAAAGACAGAGATTTTGTTTGAAATTGTGAGCGAACACCCTGCGCCCTGTGCTGGAGGGCAGGCACATCTGCATTGCAGGGACTTCAGCGAGTGCCAAGGACCAAGGTCTGCATCTGCCTTAGCCACCAGTAAGCCCTTGAGTATGCCCTTACCTCTCCAGGTCTCATTTTCCCTCTCAACAGGATTGGTAAATGACAGTTTCCCAGCTTTAAACTGTCTTTCCAACTTTGCTACGCGAAATGGTTTATACGACTGCGAAGCACTTCATGGGTTTTGTCCTGGATTGCAGCATCAGTCCTACACCCAAAATAAGGATGGATTTGTTTCAGAGTTGTTATTCTGACCCATCTCACAAACTTTGAGCTGGAAAGCCAGGTTTTATTTCCATTTTGCACAGATGCAGGCAATAACTTCAGATGCGCGATGCTCAGTTAGGCTGTTTGGCTCATTGCTCTTGGCAGATACTGTCAGCATTAACTGTGGTCCAGGAAAGATGTTTTCTGCCCAAAGAGCCCCAGGATTGTGACTCGCAGGTGAGTGAATAACACACTAAGTTTGGAGATGGCTTCTTGCTGTGGACACTCTCTGTGAGCCCGTGGGGGAATCACTAATGCTCTTCTTGTGAACTCTGACTCTCGTAAGAGTGAAACACAAAATCGGGGCAGCATTACAAGAGCCTGCAGAAAGACCACCCTAAGATTTACGGCCACTCCTCAAGATTTAGTACCTGGTAGTTAGCCAAGTAATACTGTCATTCCAAGTGAGTCTATTTATTTATTTTTCTAAATTTTATTTAGGCACATTTCATTTATTTATTTACTAACCCATTAATAGATATATAAACGTTTCATCCATTGTCCCTGTAGATTAAGGCCAGATGGGATGACCTTATCATAGCACAGATGATACTGCATCTTTTCCGTATCGTTGTTTATCGTGTATTTTGGAAAGACATCAAACCTTAATGTAAAGACAGCAGCTTATGAAGAAGGTGACATATCCCTTGAGCAGCGATTTTAAATGATTAATTATTCTCTCCATGAAAAATCTCCAAAACCTTTTTGGATTCTGAACATAGCTGAAGTAATAGTATTTTTAAAAATACAAATCAAAAACACCCACTTGTTGACTCGCAACCTGGCGGAAGTAGAATCATTTCTACGGAGAGATTCCTCTTTGTTGTTACTGGCATGTTAAACATGTTAAGTAGACACATTCTAGAAATATGCTTTTGATCAGAATAGTGATGATATAAGATAAACCTTTCTTTCAGAGCAGTTGAGCTAGTTGGGACATGTCTTTTATCCCGCAAATGTCATTAAAAACAAAGAATTTTAGTTTTCATCAAAATATTTAGTTTATGTCAAAACTTCAAGTGTTCAAGAGGTTTTGGTGGAAAAAAAAAAAAAGAAAACAAACCTTTTCCATTTCTGGCAACAGAAAAATGTTAGGAGGAAGAAAATGAAAACTTTCAGTAACAGCAAAAGAGTCAGCTTTTTTTGCATCTATAATTTTTCAATGGAAACTTAAAAAACCATCAAAGTTTAATGTGTTGGTGGAAATTTTCACTGTGATGAAAATCACGACTTTGTCTGAAGAGAGCATTTGAATCAACCGCTTTCAGTCTTTGGGAGCCTCTCCCGATCTGATCTGCTCACTTTTCTGAGGGGGTTTCCATCTCATAATTGAAAGTTTCCAGAAAGCAATCGGGACTCGGCTGATTTGGGGTGTATGTATGCACACGTGAGATCGCAGGCTTGCACTGGTCCCCACCTGTGAGCTGGGACAGCTTATCCCCCAGCCTTTAGCCTGAGATAACAGATCAGATAGACAACCTGAAAAAGAATGGGTGTAGCTCTGTGAAGGATCAGGTGGGTTCACAGGTCATCCCTGGAGCTGAAAGGGGTCACACCATGCCTCTGCCATGAGGGAAGGAGCCGTGGGAGGAGGAGGATAAGGAGGAAGGTTAAGGCATGGTCAGCAGTGGGAAAAGCCTATTTCTGTGTCTCCTATATTGATACTGAAGCATAAATGGTGGTGGGGTAAACCACCACACCTTCTGTGTGCAGGGGCAAGAGATCATACAGGTGGGTGTCTGCACAGGCATGTCGAGAGGAGCTTTCTCTTTACTCCCTAATTTTGTGTATTTTCTAATAACTCACTTACTCACCAAAGTTAATCTGACTCGCTGAGGAGGAAGAGATCTCCAAACATTACACGAGTTTACCAAATGTTGTGCAGCTAGGCAGCCAGATGGAGGCAAAGTACCCTCAAAGGAAGGGCTGCAGTGTAAACATGCCCCTTCCTCGTCACTGCAGAGTCCACAGAGGAGTTCACACTCCAGGCATAAATCCGTTGAAAACTGAGCTATAGGACTGTGTATTGCTTATAAATAACGACTCTTGTTACAGCAGTAATTTGAGCAGCGGGAAAGCGGAGGCATGCTATGACTGCACTTGTTCTCTGCAGAGAAGACATAAATCCACATCTTCTGCTCCGCGTAACAGCACAACACACAGCGAAAGCTCGGAACGGCTCCGGCTGTAAATCACGGCTGGTTCCCTGCTGCTGCTGCTTTCGTGATCTCTGCCGAGCAGCTTGTGCTCGGCTGTGTGTAACAGCATTGCCTTTAGAGGCTGGAGGTGCGAAGCATCAGGCTTCATCATGGGGGAAGGCAGGGAGGAAGGATGGTCTCCCCATCAGGTCTGCGTAGGACCTCAGCTCCAGGCCTGACGCTGGGATGGGAGTTTTTTGTAGAAATGTTCCTGTTACAGCATGATTGGTCATTACCTTGTGACCCAATTTCCTGTGAGTGAGTGTTACAGACAGCCGAGTGCCCCAGGGCCTAGGAGATGCCTACAGACATGAGACTTGCAGAGTAACCATGCCTTTCTGGAGTGCAGCTGGAGGTCACGCAGGATGCCCCAGGTTATCCGCAGTAATGCTTAGTGCCTGTGTTTTCGGAAGCAAATCATATTTGCCCTACTCTGAATACTAAAGGACACCATCAGGCCATTTCTATGCACGCTTACAACTGCCCTTAACTATGTGGAATCAAATTGCTCGCTCATCTTCAAAATAACGTCGGGTTTTGGCCAAGAGGAAGGGAATAAATTGTTCTCCCTACTAGGAACAGGTCAGGAGGCTGTGGGTTGGACTACTGTGAAGAGTGCTTAGGCTGGACATTAAGAAACACTTTCTAACAAGAAGAAGTGATGCAATCCACTGCCTGGAGAAGCTGTGAAGTCTCTCACCGGAGGATTTTAGGAAGGAGGCAGATAGCCATGCTTATCTGCCACGAGGGTCAGAAAAAGTCAATCCCACCTCAGGGCAAGGTGCATGAACAAGATCACCCCTGAAGAGCCTTCCAGGCCTTTTTTCTCTTTAATTGTTTGGGTTCATAATCCTTCCTGCAGAACCCCTGACAGGTCAGGTTCTTTGCGGCAGAAGTGATGAGGACACTAAAGAGATAATCACTACCCCAAAGGATTTATGCGCTAAAAGACACATCTCTGAGGTGTAGGAGGAAGTGGCTGAGCCAAAATCAGGAAGTAGGTCAAGTAGCAGAAATAGGAATTACCTTCAGGGCTGCTGTCCCTGAATCCACGGCCACCAGACAGCACTTCATCCTCTGTTGTTAGTTGTGACTGTAGATCCTTGGTCTTTCACAGGCCATGCTGTTCTGCTCAGCAAAGGTAAAAGGCATTCCTACTGGGGTATAAACTTATTGCCAAATTAATTCTTCACTGCTGCAAATAACCCTTTGATTTTAGAAAAGGAGCAAATTAAAAGTGAGCCACACACAAGTACTTTAAGGGAAAAAAAAAGGCAACAAAGACTGCAGCTGGACAGAGTTCAAGAGGAGCAATTAAGAACAGTTATTTGCAGGCAAGGTGGCTGTGAGGTGAAGTCCTGCAGTAGGTTGTTGTTCTACCCTGGTTGTTTCTCCTGAGCTGGCCTTGTGGAAGCACGAGTTATTCTGCTTGCATGGTGGAGACTTTCCTGTTCATGCCAGGGGCCTTTGCTGCGACCACAGGTTCTTTTTGTTTATGCAATTGCAACTGCCATAAACATTTCTGGGTGCGATGGTTTACCTTGACGCTAAAATTCTCTGTGCAAAAAAATGTTGACCTTTCCTGTTTTCAATTACCAGTTAGCGCTGTGTTGGGTATACGTGTGTGCATGTTGTGGGCTCTTTATGTGTGCCATAACCTCTTTAGACTTCAATGAATGAACAAGAAGCAATTCTCTAGAGCCTCCTCCAGAGCTCATGAGAGGAAGCAAACAAACAGAGCAGCGTGGTAATTTTGAGAACATTCCTGATTGTGTCTGCATGCACGCTCTGTTCCTCTCACAGGCGGCTCTGTTCGTACTTATGTTCTTACTTGAGGAACAAACCACAGCCTCCAGTGAAGCAGGGAACGATGGTGAGAACAGGCGGTTCTTTGGGATCGGCAGTTGCCAGATTAAAACGAGATGAGGAAACTCTCCAGCCCTGCACATGCCTACACCACGTGGGTTGGGATTACAAATGCTCTGCTGGCCCTCTCCTGCCTGAGAGCTTCACCTATGTGGTCCACGGCAGCTGCAGGAGTCCATGTCCCAGGCACTGCTGCATCTCTGCCGATGTCACATCACCTTTTTAGATTTCAGCCTTGACCTCCAGTGTGAAGGTTGTATAGGGAAACGTGCTCTACCATGGCGGGGCATGTTGGGCAGAAATTTATGGAAGATTTGGATTCAATATCAATTCTTTGGGAAGAAGAGAACTTGAAATGGCACGCCAAGGAAATCCACTTCTGCAGTGCCACCACAGTATTAACTCCAAGACTGAAGCATTCAGCTCTGATGTCCTGATTTGTCTGGTGGAGCAGATCAGCCACGAATATGGTATTATTCAGCCCGAAAAACACAGGAAACAGGAGTCCCTTGCTCAACCAATATCACTGAGAAATGCTAAGGTACAGTGAAATCTGTGGTCATAGCCTCCTTTGTCCATCCCCCAGCCACTACTCCTAAAATCTTTTGGGCACAGGCCCGTATAGCTCCTGGGAAGTCCAGGATTAATGTCTGTTGGTATCAGATATACCAGGGGTTGGGAAGAAACAGCAGAAGCCTCTCCAGTACAGGACTGTTACGAAGGCTCTCAAATAAACAACTGACTACCAAAATAAAAAAAATTATTATTAACACAATTAACTAGCTCTCTGTAAATTACAGGTTGGGATGTCTGCAAGCGGATAACTGAACCACTTTCTTTTTAAAAACAAAACCAAAACCAAAACCAAAAAACAACCAACCTTCCAACCATATGATGCATTACAATCAAAATTGAAGGAAGCTGACTAACCATTCTAACAGTTCTATTCAAACATATCCAATTAACCAATTAATGCTTAATACGGCAACAATTGCCTCAAGTCTCTTGCCACTTTCTTCATTTTTTGACCTAAAGTGACATCAAGACAATAGCACCAAGTTCAGACACATTCTTCTGAACACTGCCAACTTCACAAGATTCATTCGCCACCACGTTGCCATCCGAGTCTTGATTGTCCGTGTGGATCCCCATGGCCAAGCAGGATGCTGAAGTCATCTGTGCCTTCAAGATTCTAACAAAAAAAACCAGAACTAGGTCTCAGATCAGAACCTGGGCATCAAGTCAGAAATCTGGGATTATCCATCAGGCACTGATTCGGTGAGTTTTTCCACCTTTATCTAAGGCCTCCCAGTCATGTAAACCCCCTAGATTTTACCAAGGTCGTAGGCACAATGCCAACCGAGGGCAACTTCACCATGATAGCTTGGCCTGTGTAAAAGGAATAAGCTTTAGAAATCTCTTTTCTCTTAGGATATTATTAATAGCAGGACTATTAATAAATAGATATTGTTTTACACAGCACAGGTGCTCTAGGAACAATACTGAAGATAAGTAATTGTGATGACCAAAGACTGCATCGGTGAGCAGCCATGTCAGAAGAGGAACCGGAGTGGAATGAGAAGAACTAGTTGGAAGTCTGGAATATAATGGACTTTTGAAACTGATGATGTATTGGTAATGTATTGCATGTTATGAAGAATCACATAAATTTAAGATGCTTTTTGTCAGCTGGTGCCACTCACTGAGGTGGTGGACCAACTCTGAGTTGTTAATAAAGCAAGCCTGGAGATACAGCCTGCATCTATTTTCAGGGGGAACTGGCCTTTATGATTGGCAAATATAGGAGCGTCATCACCTGATAATCCCATTAGACAAAATGCTCATATTTTGGGTTCACATAATGTCCCCAGCGGTGATTAACAACAAAACCCCCTTGTGCCAACCGTATATCCCACTTAGGTTGTGAAACATTGGCATGTCTCTTGATCAAGCCATTAATTCGCTCAACCATGCCATTAGCTTGAGGGTAATACGGAGTATGAAACACCCGCCTGATGCCTTGTGTGCCCACTCCTGGAGCACCCTGGCACTAAAGCGGCTCCTGTTACCTGATTAAATGGATTTGGGTGTTTCCTTCTCTATCTGCCCTGGGTGGTAATAATGGTTTAACTGCACATGGCGCTTCCCCGACTCCCACAGGAGGGTGGGGGGGGTCCAGAGATCTTAACCCCTTCCCCAGGCATGGTTTGAGCGAGCTTTTGAGCCAGTGCAGAGCAAGCGATTGTCGGCGAGAGCCATGTAAATGTAAATCGCCTGCGGTCCCCAGGCGAGCAAAGCCACCTCCGCTTCTGCCAAAGGCAGCCCCAAGAGCCCGGCCCAGCCCGGCCAGGCCTGCGGGTGACAAAAGGCCTGGACGGGCTTTCAGCCACCCTTAAGCGGCTGTTAACCGCTACCTCTTGTTTGGGTTGGACTGGCCACAACAGAGAGCTGTAAGGGGAAGGTGTACGATTTATAATCTTTTTTCAGTATCATTAATCACCCCAAAAATACCCTGTTTGGCAGCCGCTGGCAGTGGATATTGAGAGACACGGGTAACTTCTGTCCTCCAACTCCACAACTCCGCTCCACCGTCTGGCAAACACCACTGTTTCCCTGCCAAAACATCAAACCCGAATATTTTCCATTTGTTCTTGAGTTCTGCCCTCCAGTAACTGCACCAGCTCCGCGATGTTACCCGCAGATCGGCCAGTCCCACTGCCCGGGGCCCCCCGTGCCCGCGCCTCCCACCAAAGAGGATTCCTGCCTGGATCCTAAAATGGACCCGATTTATCCCGGGGCGGTTTGAACTCTCTGCGAGGAGGCTGCTGGGGGGGCAGTTTCCGACTGACTGGCCGAACCCTCCGGCTTCCACCTTGGCCCCCACCCGGGTCAGCCCAGCCCATCTCTCGCCCATCAGCACCCAGATCCTGTCACGCTTCTGCCCAGTTCCCGCGTGTACACGGGCCCCGGGGGGCCGCTGGTCGCATTCAGTAGCTCTTGGCGCCCTTTCTCTGAGGGACTGGCCATGGAGCCGTAAGGCACCCGGAGCCCCTGATGAGGGTTGAAGGGGGCTGGGACCCACCGGCGCGGCGAGCGGGATTCTGCCCCCGCTCACCCCCCCCAAACGCCGCCGCCTTTTGTCCTCCCCCCGCCAGCCCCGGCAGCCGCTTTACTTTAACGGTAACAGGTTCCCCCTCCTTAGGGCCCCCCCAGCCCCGTGAGGCTCTAGAGATGGGATCGGCGGTCACCCGCTGGTCTGTCACTTAAACACTCCGGGACCCCAGAAACTCCCGCCTCGGCATCACTCAACAAAATTCGCTCCCCCCCGTTAAAGAAACTCTCCACAAACCCTCGGGTTCAGTCTCACCCGCCTTACGCGAATATTTAACCTGAAGTTCCCTCAGGCCGGGTCCCACCCAGGGGTTGTACGGGCCGTGGTTCGCAGGTTCCCACCTTGGGGACCCGTGTGCCTTTCTGTTTTAGGGAGAGGTCGCACATTTCTTCCCTCCAATTCCTCCATTTCCTCCGAGCCGCTTCCATCGGACTCTCCCCAAATATCTCCATCCCGCTGCTCAAGATCCACACAGGTCATGAACTTCCAAGTCTGAACAGCACTAGGAGGCTTTTTTGCTCGTGCCACCATAATTTCATTTTCTCTTTCTAATAGCCGCCTTCTCTCTCTTTCTCGTAATAATTCTGGTTTTAAATGATGGATTTCCAACCGCTGCTCTAAGGCGTCTTCCTCCACCACCACAAAGCGACCCCGCGCCTGGACCAACCGGCACCTCAAATGGCCGCGTCTGTCCTTCCCTTCCGCTCACCCCAACCCCCCGGCTTTGGGCCAACTTCTCGCACCTTCCGCCGGATCAAACCGCCTCTGCTTCGCCACCGCACCCCCGGGGGAGAAGGGGCACGGCGAGATTTCTGTAACAGCTCCTCCAGCCACGTCCTGCCCACCGCGCCGCCTGTCACGGAGGCTCTCGGATAAACAGCCGACTACCAAAATAAAAAAATTATTATGAAAACAATTAACTAGCTGTCCATAAATGACAGGTTGGAACGTCTGTGAGAGGAGAACAGAACAACTTTCCAGGGTTTAACGGTGCTCCAGGGGCCGAGCTCCCGATGGCTGCCGGGGCCTCCATGAACCCCCGGCCCCGTCCGGCCTGTGCTCGGGAGCGGCTCCCACTGCCCAAAGGCCGCCATTCCCGCTGGCCCCGAGAGCAACGGCAGCGCCGAGCTGCCCCTTGTCCGCAGCCCGGCAGCTCCGCTCCCACTGGGCGGGTGAACCTGCCCCAAGGACAGAGGAGATCTCAGGGGAGGGCAGAGCAAACTTGGCAGGAGCAACTCAAACGCTTTGCACCAGCAGTCTTGCTGTGCTCTCTTCACTCCTTCATCCCCTTCTGAGCTCTCAGTTTCTTGCTTTGGACTCCACTCCTGCTCAATGGCTTTCTTTTCATTTTAGTGATCTCCTACAAGAAAAAAATAAAGTAACAACCCCCTTCTTGGATCTTCTTCCATCCTTCTAAACTATTACTATAATGCCACTGATAATGGCATTCACTTCTGCACTGCTTCAGCCAACATTCTATAACCCACTAATATCTTTGGTTCTATTTTAATTCTGTTAAAGTCAGTTCGGTGTTAATCTCTTCAGGGAGATAAACATCTATTTCTCTGGGTTTCTACAGAGGTACATGATTTCTCTTCATGTCCAACTTTGAGCTGCCTCAGTAGCAGGCAGGAGTAACCATCGCAGAACAGCTGCCATCAGTATTTGGTGGAAAACATCTAACGGAACCCTGGGAAAACTGACCAAACTTCCCCTCTCCCTGCTAATCAACTTGGGGATAAAAAGACGGAAAATCAGGCAGTGGAACATTTATGGTTTAATTTCTGTAGTTTGGAAGACATCCAGTTAGGAGAACGTGATACACGGCATTGTAAAAACAGAAGGTGAGAGAAGGAAAAAGAAAGAAGCAAGGCACTGTATAATAAAAAAGACACGGTCAAAAAAAAAAAAAAAAAAAAAAAAAAGTATCAAGCAACCTGGCAGGATTTCAGCATAGTAGGTTCGCAGAATACAGCAGTAATCAACTGAAAGAAAGCAGTTTGGCATGGGAGGAAATCTAGCAAGTGAAGTGCTAGACGGGGATATGGTAATGAGGACTGGTGTGGTAAAACACTGGGAAAACCCATTCTTGAGGGGGCACAGCCGGTGATTTTCCGGAGGCTGAAGTAGCTGACAGGATACCAAAAGGCAATGCCAGAACACTGTAGGTCAGGGAGGCAAAAGAAGGTGGGAAGCAGTGTAAGTGAGAAGCAACCAAATAAAAACACTCAGAGGAAGCTGGGGCTTTGAGGGAAAAGATAAGGGCAGCCAAAAAACAGTCTGAATTAATGGATAAGCAGCATAAAAATGTGCTTTTACCAATGTATCAGGAGAAAAGGAGGGACAGGGCACAAGTGACTCAGACAGCTGAAATACCATGTCCTTTTTATAACCTTCCATCGGCAAGGAAAAGAAGCAAACAAAAACAAGAAGGAAAAAAAAAAAAAAAAAGGAAAATATGTTTGAACAATTGGGACTCAACCTGTAAAAATAGCTCTTGGTAGAAAAGAAGTAAAGAAATATGTGGAAAATTGGATAAGAAGCAAACGGGCCAGTGCCAGGTGATATGAATCTGGGAATACTACAGTTACAAGTGAGCAAATTTTATCTACCACCCTGCAGATACAGGTTAAGAGCAGAAGACCTGGAAAAAGTGAAGGCTGTGCCAGACCTTGAAACAATCAAAAGAATTGCACTCCTGGTAATTATCATTCTGGAAATGTAACCTCTGACTCAAATACAATAATTGAATAAGTATGAAGGGAAAGGACTTGGGAGTGAGCCTGAAGCTGGAGCCTGAAAACTGAGCCTGAGCATCAAGAAAATCTTCCTGGAAATAAGAAATGTTAACCTATGGAATAACCATCTCATAAAGAAGATGTGAGAGCCCCTTAGCTGGGAATATTTACACCTACGTACGATGGAGAGCAGAAATGCAAGGAAGAGGCCCGAACTAGCAGGGAGACAGACTGGATGTCTCTGCAGCGCTTCTAGGTAACAGATAGACATCATCAGCACCTTGAAGGAATGCACACTTTGAAAATAAGAACATTGAAAATTGGAGCGCTGATGTATCTCAATCCAGATAGCTCCTGTATTTTGAGGACATTTAAAACGGCAGTTTACGTTTTTCTTCTTTTTCTACAACAAACTTTCTAAAAAAAAACATTTTCTTGTATCCCTTCACACTGATACCTGTCCCTCTGTCTTTCTGTGCTCTGGTAGAGACCATGAGGGTCAGTATCTCAAACTCTGCTGCCTCCTGTCCTTCCCCAGCTCAGCCGCCTCTTTCCTCTAACGTGATGCTTCAGCACATGAGCTCAGTGTTGATGGGGAATGAAAACTGAGAAACAGAGTGAGCAAGAGCAGCAAATCAAAAGGAAACTCCCATGGGCATAGCAGTGGCTTAGCTACAGGGAAGGGGACGGTACATCATGGGAGGGAGAATCTCAGAAACAAGCAGAAGTATTGGGAAAAAGGAAGGCAAAGAGGGGGATGAAGGCTGATCCTGGTGGGAGAGGAAGACAAAGCTGGTCCCTCATGGTCCGCACTCAGGCCAGAAGCTGTGCCCATACGGTGTCCAGGGTGCACCTCTCGCACACCAGACCCCTGGATGCTCCTCCATAACGCACGTGCAACCCCGGCTCCAAAATATCAGCAGCCTCACAAAGTAAAATGTGGAACAGGTAAGACATAATTGGCATCCAGAACAATGCCAGAGATGTTCCAGCTGTGGGGAATTTGTTAGGTCAAAAAGCCAGGGGGAAAAATTCCATTTCGAAAGAAAAAATCCTCCTTCTCGAAGAGGGAGATATTTTGTTCGAGGCTGTTCAGCCAGCCCTGGCAGTGAACTTGGCCAGAGAACGACATTCTCTCTCGATGGATGCATCAGTCACAGCTTTTGCCCATTCCTCAAGTTCCTTCTCCCTGCTAACCAGTGTCACTCCTGCCTTCTCCGGCCTGAGTCACAGCAGGTTCCTTCTCATCCAGCTCCCTGCAGCGGCCTGGCCTGGGGAAGGCATGGGGATGGCTCCGTTTGGAGTGTTTTTTTAAGCATTGTTTATAGTTTACTCCTCCTGAGCACTTGTATATTTTTCTTTCAGCCCACTCACATGCACAGCTAGCAAACACACAGGCCAGGGCTCCATGCAGTCCCTTAGCACCCCAGGACTTTGCATCATTATCTGAAAACTGCAGGAGATGACTTTTATTTGAAAAGAAAACAGCCATGTCAGGCTATTCCACACTCCCCTGCCCCAGCCTGAAAGTCCCCGCTCTGTGTCCTGAGTCTTTCTTGGAGAGCAATTTTGCATACCGAAGCTAAGATTGCTCTCAAAGATGCCAAAGGAATTTGGTTCCTCAGCTCCCAAGGAAATACTTTGAAATTAGGTGTACATCTCTCTGATGACTCTGAATATTTCCACTGATAACATTTTTCAGTAGACTCTTCCTCTCCCAGTCCTGCAAAGGAAAGTGTTGCTCTCCTGACAACCCACTGGAAACGGTATGATGTTTGATATGTTTGAGCTAAGATGCTTTGTCTCAGTGTATCCAGACAGCAGCAATCCCTTTCCTGCAGAGTCTACTGGAAAGAGGGTGTCAAGGTAATTACCATTACCATTTATTTACCACAAGGAAACGAGACACAGAAAGAAATGCAGGTTGCTAAAGCCATGCTAGAAGCATGTAGGATAGTTAAATGTTAAATTCAGATTGCTCAAAGCCAACATGTCATCACTGTAATGCAGTTCCCACCATGTCCTGGGTTTTATGCCCTTTCTGGCCATAGGGCTTTGCTGGACAGAGAGGGGAATAGCACTGTGGTCCTTTTTGTATGGTCTCTCCTGGAGACCATACCACTCACACGAGTCCCAAGGAGCCCTTCTTGGAAGCTGCAAGCTTAGTAACTGTGACCAGCTCTCGCTAGGAGCCGCAAGGCATCGTGTAGGGAAGGAAATCCCTCTGCACCCTTCGGCTGCCCTAAGGTTGTTGATAATGAGGGATGTGATGAAGCCATATATAGACATTCACACATACATATCCACATGCCACATTCATACCAGTGGAGGAGAGAGCAGAAGGATTTTCAGGAGGAGGGTCACGAGATGAAATGAAGTGAAGAAAAATTTGGACGTACTCTCAGGAAAATATTTGTAAGTGAATATGTGTCGAGCTGTGGAATGGTCTCCCAGAGGGAGTGGTGGAAGGGTGGAAGCCCCTTGACTCAAGTAATTTCGAAGTGGACAGGACAAAGCCCCTGGGACTACACAGTACGGAAAATCCTGCCGTGCCTAGGGTCAGCGGATGGACCAAATGACCTAGTGTAATAGGTCTTTTCCATCCCTGATTCCAGTGAGTCTCTGAGAACCCTTAAGACTTAGTGGGAACCATGAAACCAAAGACCCATGAATATAGCTCACATACCAAGATGTTAATGTCATTGCCAGACCTTTGGTCCCTTTGGCTGAGCTAACCGATGGACCTGGGATTCCCTCCAGCGTCGTCTTTGGTGGCTTTAAGAGCTCTAAATGTAAGTCCGAATCCAGACATCTCTGCTATTGTGCTAGGGCAGATCAAACTGCAGAGTGTGAGGAGAAACTAATAAAACCTCCATAAATTGTTCTTATCTGTTCCATTTCATATCTGAATGAAGAATGGTCTCCATCCCCTCTTTCCTTACAGTGAAGACAAGCCCGTTTGGCTGCTTTTACGTATTCATGGCATGCTCCGTGCAACAGCGGCAGGACTTTAGGGCAATCGGTGTGAATAACAAACTTATTTTACCTTCTCTTCTCCTGTTCTTTTTAGTGGAGACTTGGGCAAATTCCTCTGGAAACTGAAAAGTATTTAGTGGAGCAAAGGTGTGAAAATAGCTGAGGACTCCGTGTTGGAAAAGTACTGTTCATAACAGCAATTGTTTGTTGCTCTCATGAGGAAATCTAAGTGCCATAAGACTGAAATGACAAGTGGATACAGTTGTGATTTTACATCCCATCCACATAATGATAATTCCAGCAGGCACAAGGCTCCTTTATAGCAGGCAGAGACGTGCTATAAAGTAACCCTGATCTGCTAAGATTAGAGGTTTTTAAGGTTTCTTGTTGTTGGCCATCTTGGGTCAATACTTTCAAGAGTTTCTAGTGATTTAGATGTAATTCTGGGGAGCCAAGCTGTGTAGAAAAGGCTCTAAGTTTTCATGTGTAAGGGCTTGAGATTAACCTTTTAAATTGAAGGGAACTGGGAATCTGTAACTGAAAGCAGCTAAAAACTGTTGCTCATTTCTGAATATTTCAGTCAGGCCTGCATGTCCCTTCCCCAAAAAACTCTCCCTCTGGATAAACACAGTGTGAAAGAGCTTTGGGCACAACCTGGCTGCTTGAGGCTGCTTCTGCACGATTCACTCAGCTCAGAAAATGCGTCAAGATTCACTGAGGAAGGAATAATTGCTCAGACAGAAATGAGCCCGGGATGTGTCAAAGCGATAGTTATATACAGAGTTTTAAAACACTCTCAGGATGGAATTTCTTAGTATGGTCCAAGGAGGTTAAACTCAGGATTAGAAGGATTAAACTTTGTAATGGAAAGATGAGAAAATATTTCGACACTGCTAGGCAATAGAGAATATATTCTGACAGAGAGCGATGGGTGACCTGCTGCACGGTTTCTTTAAGAGCACGTTATCCAGGCCTGCACCATTCATGGGAAATAACTGTCCCCAGAACTAGTTTTGGGCTGGCACCAATCTGCCACAGTTTGGGGAACGAGACATCGACAAAGCGCACCGTCATGATCCTCCACTGGAGGTCTTTAACACCGCTCATGGGATGGAGAAATGGGTCGCTCTACTCAGTCGTCTGATTTTCACATGCTTTTTCAGAGCAAATTATGTTGTTATTCACTGTTAATAGCTTGAAAACTGTCTTTGTGGCCTTTCTGTAGCATGTTTTCCTCTCTTGACATCCTGTTGAGAAGAGGTGGTTGGACAGAGTAGTTGCATATAACCTAAGAGAGCAGTACCAAGTAGGTGAGGAGTCCAAAGAGACGCAAGCACTTCCAAGCTAAGATGACACTAACCCACTCCTTGAGAGACTTTACTTGAAAAAATGACCACCAGAAAGATCATCTATTGCTCTTATTTCAGAGGAATTAAGCAAAGGAGTATCGAATGGGTGGTATTTTAGGGTGGGAAACTTCTCTGCACAAATTAAATTTTCCAGAAAGTGGTGTAAGTGATGCAATACAAACTTCTCATCTCTGCTTGTACTAGATTTGTTTGCCAGAATTAATTTGAGGGTCTTTCTTTTGGTAAGACATAAACCAAAATCCCAGTGGCCACTCCCAGTTATCCAAGTTCTCCAGAGTCTCTCTTTTCTTAAGTAAAAGTAGGTGTAAGCTGGTTTCTAGGCCAAATTCTGATTCATATTCTGCCTACCCACACTTATTTTTACTGTAATTTTAACTGGACACAGTTCTTCTGTTGGATACAATCATCCTCTTCCCTTCCTGTGCTAAACTGATGTTTGGTTATGGTTGTGAACTTTCCAGCTTAGAGGCAGCTGCATTTTAGAGCGGGGTAATGCAGTCGTTACGTTGAGTGGATATACTGTAAGTTCAGAAACGACGGCATGGAAAACACTATGTACAGGAAACTTGTAGAGCTAGCATGCAGGACTAGGCAACAATCACCTCTGAAAAGATCTATTCATCTTTCTGTTCTTCATGGGAAACACCCGAAGGAGGCGACATTCATTTGGATTTCTGTCTAGAAATTAAATCGGGGAAAGGAGGCTTCTGTGAGGCTCACTTGACTATTCCTTTCTTGAACTGTGTGCTGGCTCTAATAAGCTGAGGTTCTAGAAGCTGAGCTCATCTGTTAGTGAGAGAGAAAAGTCTAGAGACCAGACTCAGTTTTCTGGGAAATAGAGAAAGTTGGTTTTGAAAGAGCAAGCACTGATGGGAAAGAACCATTTGGTGGGATGGAGTGGGCAGGTGGAAGCAGTGAGTCACAGAGAATCCGAGATGTGAAGACAAGTAGGAGGAAAGACTTTTGTGCTCCAGTGGGCTATATTCCACTCCTGGACCTCCTCACACAGATTTGGGCAAGTCAACTGGAGTGACATCTCTCAGCTGCTTGGCCTTAACAGATAGGGTCAAAAGTGGTCACTATTGGAAACTCTTAAGAAATTCTGGGACTCGCCTTCCTCCTTTTAAACATGGCATACTGAGCAGCTCTCCCAATTCTTTCCTTCTTTTCCTCCATCTCCTTGCCATCTTCTTTTATTTAGCAGTAATATAAAGTTAGAGGTTCACTGAGCCTTAGGCTCCTTAGGAGAAACTGAACCTCTTGGAGTTTGCTTGAACCAGCAATGGGTTGGGTATGCTGACAGAAGCTGCCACCGGCTTGCTTAGCAGTCCTTAGCACTAAGAAAAAGGCGGCTGGATTGCTGTGATGAAAGAAATTGCAGACTAAGCAGGAGTAGGCAGTGGTTTGTATCAGGCAAGAGTATTTTTTGCTAAGAAAAATCCAAGAATGTTCTCCAATATAAGGGCAAAGTTTCATCCCTGGAGAAGCAGTGAGACAACTGCTGTCATTTCCTGGCCTTCTGTGATATCACATGGGGCAGGCTGCAGATCTCTGTGGCCCTGCAGTGTGCAGTGGTATGTGTATTCCGTGACTCCAGATGTGAAAGGCAGTTCCAGGGATGTGAAGACACGGAACACGTTATCTTTGGTCCCACCAAGGGCAGAATCAGAAGGCCGTGTTCTTTCTTTCATATCCCTGCATGCAGAAGTGGCAGCTTCCCCTCTTCTCTTGCCCTTGCCCTCTGCTAATTCAGCAGAAAGGATAATCTCCTTGAAATCATCACCTCCTTAGTAGGTCAGAACTGCTCCATTTTGAGGGATTAGCACAGTGGGGCCTGATTGCCGTGAAGCAAACCTCCCCATGAGGGGAAAACCTTTGCCGTTTGGAGACGTGAACGTCCATTCGCATCCATGGCAGCACTTCACCACTTCCACTCCATCAGAGCTGACACTTCACTGTCTCTGACTTCAACAGAAATGGGCTCCAGCTTTTCTATTTTTATTTTTCACATGGTCTTCCTTGTTTGCAGTGCTTTAATCAAGCAAAACCAAAATAAAGCTTCTCCCCATCAGAACTCAGAAAGCCCCTCTGAAGGAGGAAGCAGTTGGAGTCAGCAGACATATCAGTGAAAGAATGAAGGTCATACTTTGCATAATATATTTATCTTGGAAAACATAATTTTATTCAGGCTATCCAAGAATTCAAGTGCTGAAACTAACACTAAGTCAACAGCACTTATAGTAATGAAATAAATTCTTTATAACAATCCAGCAGAAGGAGTTGACAAGGGTTTTGAATGGCTTGTTTTTATTAAAATTCTTTCATTCTTGCAAACCAGCATTGTCTGTGTTTCTTGGATATGGCCAATGTAGAGACACCGTGCAAAGTCTAAGCTGGAGTTTATTTAGTCTGCCTGCCTGCAGCAAAGAAAAATAAAATGCTTAATAAAAGATTTCCTTCTGTGGGAGACCCTGCAATTTGCAGATTGTAAGATAAGGGGGCTGTTTAGAGGAAGGTATAATTCTACATCTAAACAGCGATGGCATTCCCAGTAGAAGTTAATAAGAATATATCTTCAGCATTTGGTTAACCACAGACCTGAGTGAGAGCCACTAGAATTGAAAGCTTAAACTGTTCTTAATTGTACTGTAAAGCTCAAATGAAAATATTTTTTATGCTCAGTCTTTTTAATGTAAATATGATTTAAATTCATCTGTACTATTTACCTACTGACAGTAGTATATCAAACCTTTATTTCATGACCTCTCAGATGTACTTGCTCCGTGAATTTGAAACTGAATTTCCAGTGGCCCTGAAACTTCGACATTCGGTTGTGTTACAGCTACACCGTTTGCCTGAGCAGCAAAATGTAGTTTCTACTTCTGCTCATTTTAACTTTGCCTAGAGATATGTTTCATCATGTTACTATGAGCTGTTGTGTTTGGGTAATTATTGCTGTGCTCAGGCACTCAAGGCAGGGCAGTTACTATATGTGACAACCTGGGGGAGGGCAGGTCCTGAAGTGGGTCCTCTTGCATGATCTTGGACATGGAAAACTTTCTTACCGACAGTGTCTTCCCCTTCAGACTTCCAGGCTAACTCTCCAGATGGTCACCACACGGTGCAGGGACCCATAATTCCATAGGACTTCTCCCCATTCATCCCACCAACCAGAAAATCTCATGGGATCATAGAAAGGGTTGAGTCAGAAGAGAGCTTTAAAGATTATCTAGTTCACCCCCCCCCCCCCCCCATGGTCAGGGTCACCTTCCACTAGCCCAGGTTGCCCAAAGCCCCGTCCAACCTGGCCTTGAGCCCTTCCAGGGAGGGGGCAGCCACAGCTTCTCTGGGCAGCCTGTGCCAGGGCCTCACCCCCCTCACAGGGAACAATTTCTGCCTCAGATCTGATCTAAATCTCCCCTCTGTCAGTTTAACCCCGTTCCCCCTCGTCCTATCCCTCCCCCTGATGACGAGTCCCTCCCCCCGTTCCCGCAGCCCCTTTCAGCCCTGGGGGGCCGCTCTAAGGTCTCCCCGGAGCCTTCTCTTCTCCAGCTGAACCCCCCAACTCTCCCAGCCTGTCCTCACAGGGGGGCTCCAGCCCCCCCAGCATCTCCGTGCCCTCCTCTGGCCCCGCTCCAGCAGGTCCGTGTCCTTCTGCTGTTGGTGCCCCAGAGCTGGACCCAGCCCTGCAGGGGGGTCTCCCAGAGCGGAGCAGAGGGGGAGAATCCCCCCATCACCCTGTGCCCACCCTGCTCGGGGTGCAGCCCAGCACATGGGGCCTTTCTGGGCTGTAAACTCACACTACCAGGTCACCTTGAGCTTCTCATCAACTGACACCCCCAAGTCCTTCTCCTCAGGGAGAATTTCCAAGATTTTGCAGTCTAAATATTCTAACACCCCAGTCATAGAACAACAAAGAGGAAAAAAAAAAATTAACAAAACCTTTGCCACCCTCTTTTGCAGCACCGAAATAGAAGCCATAATATTCTTCTCTCACAGATGTTCTGCAAGAGGAAAGAATGAGTCAAAGGCTTTACAGCAGCCCTGTAGCAGAGCCAAGAAGACAACTCAAGTCACCTGTGTCCCACACTCCCATTTTGACCATAAAACCATGATGCGTTTGCTTTCTGTTCCTCAAAATGCACAAGCTGTCAATGCCTCATAAAGTTCAGACCAAGTTAAGATTTGCATCCCAGTTAAACTTCCAAGGGCTGTCACGTCAAAATCTTCGGGATTTTAAAATGGGGGAAAGTGGTCCATGTGTCTCAACAGACTCTGAGTGAGATTTAACTGAAATTCCTCCAGTACTTTGTCTATAGTTTGCACTCCTGGTTTAATAGCTATATAGAGATGGTTATGCTTTCTCTATATCCCTCTCCTCTTCTCTTTGTTTCACCTGGGAAGCTTCTGCAGTCTGTCGTCAAATCCACACCATGCTCTTGATGTGGATTTGTTGGATGAATGAAGTGTGCTTTCCACAAAATCCCATTCAGCTGGCTTCCGGAACTGGGTTACCAGTCATACTCCTCCCCTCTCTTTCATACGCTATCTCCTTTAAGAACAGCATTTGTGCAGCATTACATCTCTATAAACAGGGCCATTAGGAGTTAATATTTCTGTGCTACCTCTTCTCAGGGCCAAATTTTGGTATCTGAACCTACGCTGAGCACGCAGAATCCACAAGTGGCCTTCCTGTGCCAGACCCTCTGTGGGTATAAATGGCTATAGCCCCTATCTATTTTCAGATTTTGTACAACACCATAATAATGGCTTTCAGTGAATCTACACCGATTTGCACTAGCTGAGGTTCCAGTTTACGGATTTTAGTGCAGCCACTCCTGGAATACCGGGTGATACCGTGTTTGGATCAGTTGCCTCCCTAGCTCTGGCGAAAGAGTTCTGTTCTTAAAGCCACTATGTTAAAATGTCACCTTCTTATACAATATTTTTCCCTTGATAACTGTAGGTTTCAAATGTTTATTTATGGAGAAGGCGTGTTTTTATTTTCATTAGAGTTTTGGAGTTTATTCAGTTAGAAGAACCTCAGGTCTCCAAACCAAACTGAGAGATCGAACTCTGAGCGTATTACCTTGATGACCGCCACAGCCTGCATGAACACAGCTTGATTCTCAGACCCCAGCTTGGCTTCCACACTGATGGGTGATCAAGAAACACTAGAAATAAATCCAGTCTCTATTTGTGAAGGGGGCAAACCTTTTAAGGGCAGCAACACCCCTCTATACAGTTCTGGTAATACGTTTTTTAGAAGCCCCTGGGGTTTTTGACCATGCAGAGGCAGAGGCCAGCCTGGGGTAGGAGGATCATGTCTTGTTCTTGCACTTTCAAGCCAGGGCACACTGTTGGATCAGTGGTTAAAACAAACACAGGCTTCTGTAGCAGGAAAGAATGATGGAACACGGCATTCGCTGAAGTACAAACTGTTGTACTGAAGTGTTGCTTGGACCACAGAGCCCAGGGATCCAGCATGAAGCATTAAAGCTGGGGGAAAACCAGAGGAAATTAATGATTGAATAATGGATTCCAAATGTTGCAGTTCAAAGTCAAATCCTAATAATACAGTCACTTTAGGGTACACTGAGCTCCAAAACAGATTGTTTTTCAAGGCAGAGTTGCAGCGAGGAGGATTCTGGGTAATACTATCCAAATTCCCAGTAAGGTAATAAGGTGAAGATTTAGCTACACCAAACACTGCTCGGAGTCTGTTTGCTTCCGTGCGTGCAGGAACAATCACGGAGCACTCTTCCCAAGGCTTTGCATTCTGCGTTGACTGTTAATCCTGGTGGCAGGTGGCTGCCTGCCATCTGGAACATCTTTGCCCATTAAGATTCCCCCAGAAAGAAAGAAAATAGCTTACTTAGTAGCCGGGCCAGGTTTTCAGGAGAGTGCTTCTGTACAGCAGCCCTGGGTCAGTGCTCATGGTTAGATGGATTGGCTCAGACCGTTGGCTCAGCATATGGGACTATTCATTCCCCTCTTCCAGCGAGGATGAAACAGCAAGTCTACCTAGACGCTTCTTCTTCTCCCAGATCCTCAGATCACCTTCTTGCTGTACTTTTCATGAAGTTACAGGGGCCCCCAAGCTTGTCTTCATTCAAACATACAATCTTCTGGCTTATCTGATGTACTACTGGTTGTGTGTCCTTATGGAAGACATGCTCCTCGGGAGAGCAGGAACCTCCAGAACTTCTGCATCTAAGAAACTGGGGGTTTGGTAGTTTCTCTTCTCATTGTTTTTGCTTCCTTTCTCCTCCCTTTGGTTATACTAATTTAAAGTGGGTTTGCATACAGAGGGGACCAAGTGCAGCACACAGATATACAAGCAGCTCTGAGAGCTTGGATAGCACAAAAACTATAGAAGTGAGTAATCAGGCTTGCTAATATGAAACTTAATTTAGGTTTCTCTCCCTTAGATCAGTGCTGTGAGTGCTCTATAGTTTGTTCAGTGTGTTTGTACAGCACTGAGCACACAGAAATCCCGATCACATCCTACAAATGCCATAATAATATTAATAATAATAATAATAATAATAATGTTTTCACTTTTCCAAAATGGTCAGTTCTTAGGCGATGGCAGTGGTGCTAAACCTCACTGGTGTTTACTATTCGGCTTAATCCAAATCCTTTGTCAAATCTCAGTATAAAACTGATTCTTGGAGGCAATGCTGTGACAGCTTCAATTGGGAACCGCACTGGTTCAAAAATTAGATGAAGAAATCTCTGAGGAACTTTCAAAGATGGTGGATTTATAACTTTGGACATGAGGTCAGGGGAAAACAAAGTAAAACATTCAAACATGGGACTAATTGTTTCTATCATTGCAGAAGGAAGCCAAAGAGATCGAGGGTGTTGGAGAAAATAATAGTCTTTCCTTTATTAATCCTTTTCTTCAGATGACTGCAGAAATAGAAACAAACCCTCCACAACAGGCTCAGAGAGGTCTCCTCCCATTCCATGTGCTTCCCACATAGTCAAGAGGGGACTGGGAATAACTGCCTGGACCGAGGTCCCTGTGCCAAGGATGTACTTACACAAGGCTGCCTTTGTTGTCAGGAGAGAAGGGGGCAATTTTTTCTTCCTGAAATATTAATTTCCTATCTCTAGTCTGCCTCATGGAGGTATCTGGCTCTCCATGACCCACAGCAGGAATTTATTAGGTATCGAAGTTAAGTGGCCAGAGTATCAGATGCCACATGTATTTTCCAGGCCATTTTGAGTGAGAATAAAGGCCAAGTTAGGAGGAAAGCCTAAGCAAGGATATGATGGGGATGGAGGTGAGCTCCTTTGCTCTTACTGTGGAAAGAACCAAGAGAAGACGATGATTGCAGTGGGGCTGATCCAATATGAAGTCACCCTGTAATGAACCTATAACCTCAGTGAGTTTTGGGAGAGCCTAACCTGGTGGAGTTAACATCTCCATGTGCATCACACCAACATGGCTTGCGGGTAGACTTGGGCCACCTAACCTTGTATCCCTCACGGTAACTTTTGTGGGTCACTGCTGTCCTGTCCTACTGACTCTAAGGGAATCAAAGCTGCTTTTGAAGGGGCCAGAGCAGAGGAATGTGTTTTAATCTGCTTTAACTAACTCCTCCTTAAACCCTTCAAATCTTTTTCTCGCTTCTTGGAATGCTTGTCACACTTGTTCAGGTTCCCTGTATCGGCAAGCAGGTAGAAAGTAAGAGGAACTAAAGGCATTTGCTGAAGTGTTCCTTCGGCTCCATCCAATGCACAGAGTTGCTCCAGTGCTCAGCACTCTACAGGGTCAGCCTTATGTCAGCATGAGCAAAGTGATCTTCCCTACCCACTCAGGTTTAATCCTAGGAGCTCTGATCAGATGGAGACCAAGAGGTAAGCATCTGAACCTCTAGATGTTTATCTGGACTGAACACAAACTGTGGATCCTTTTGAAGTTGATCCATCCCTGTCACAAACAGCCCGTGGAAATAATTTGAACCGAAATCAGGATCCTGAGCATTATGCTATAGCTACAATAATCTGAAAAAAAAAAAAAAAAAAAAGTGCCAGATGGAAAAATAAAATATGCCAGCTTCCCCCTACAACATATAAGCTATATTTGTGCTGCCTTGACATAGCTCTACTTCCTCGCACCATTCTTTTATATCCGGTTGACGGATATTTTTCCATAGAGTGGTAATGCTAATCTTGGCAGAGGCTGAGAGCAAATATAGAAGCTTCAATGCGTGCCCGGAGATTTCCAAGCCATCGGGAAGCATGCCTAAGAACGACTCAAGAGCAGCATGAGGAAATATAAAAGAGTCGGAGAACTGGAGAGAGCTTGTTTCACATTCACAAATCCCCCAGTGCCACTAGATTTTAGAAGGTGAGGGGAACCCCGCCATCTTAAATGATAGGTTACTGTGGAGCTGGCTGCCAAGACAGACGCTGGCAAGTTTCCTCGTCAATTATTATCTTATTTCTTTTTACTTCTGCTTCTGCTACAGATATCTGGCCTCAATCGTTACAATATCAAGCACCCCACTGTCTTTAATATATTTATCTTTACCACATCCTCTAAGGCAGGCAAGTGTGCTGATCCTCAGATTACAGAAGCAGAAAAGGACCAGAGAGGCCCAGGCTCACAAAAGGACTTAGACACTTATATTTCATTTAAGACAGACTTTGGACCCCTAAAGAAACAGTTCATAAAATCCCCATCTACCTACTTAAGGCACATTCATACGTGCATTAGGTTTGGATACACAACACTGACTGGTTTCCCCTATTGTGACTTGCCAGAGCAGCCACTGCCACAACAGCCTGACCCACCGATTCAGCCCATGTTCCCTCCTGCTCCAGATCCTGTGCAGGTAGATCCCACCAGGGAATCACAGTCCTGGGTTGGGAAGCTGGTGCTCAGATACCACTTAAACTTCTCACCCCCTGTTCCCAACTCTATTTATAATCTTATCCTATGACTCATTAGTGCAGAATGACCTGGAATCAAGAACCAGCACCCAGCATGAGCCTACAAAATAAATACAGAATTCGGTTGCCTGGGCATAGGCATCCCACTCAGACTCCTGCTCCTATAGGTCCAACGCCACGCTGCCAGCCTCAGATCCCACCACGTATCCCAGACGGCTCTGGGCATCTCTGCCTTTGCAGCTAAATCACATTCAATAAATAGGAAAGCTTGAATGCTTAAGGGCATGAGGAGTCTGCACAAGAGTTAAAAGGGTCCCCAAATGCCTCGAATCAATCTTTCAACCTTAGGGAGAAGAAGGAGATCACCTGCCAGGTCCTCTCCTGGCGTAAGCAAGCAGATGAAACTAAAAGCAGATTGTACCCCTAAGAATAAGAGAAAAAAAGGACCAATATAGACATGGAAGCATAGTGTGAAACATTACTTTATGAGCTCTCAGGTACGTATGGGTAAATGATGCTGCAGTTGAGCAATCCCTTTCTACCAGCATGTCTTTTTGCTTTTCTGAGGAAAGTGAGATGTAGCCATGTCACTCGTGACGCTGTGGCCTCAGTTTTTATAAACAGAGCTGCAGCAGGAGTGGACAGAGCAGAAGGAGCCCACCAAGGAATGCTTTTTAGGTTGCAATCTTCCTCTAAAGCCACTGGCACAGCGTGATTTGGGTTTGGCATGAAAGTAGTTTGATTTGGTGTCACCTGTCTTCAGAAGAAACAGGTTCCCTTTACACGCACCAAAAATTCTGGCCTTGCACGTGCAGTCAGCACCTCAGCTGATCTTGGCCCTCAGAGGGTCCTCACCATCACTGGCAAGACTGTTGAGCCCCAGCAAAAAATTCCTAACTTGTGTAATCACTTACACTTTGCCTATCTGAAAATTTCCCCCCCTGTAGTTTTATTTGAATGTCACATTCCTTTCTCCTGCTCAAAAAAAAAAAAAAAAAAAAAAAATTTTAAAAAAATAAAGTTCTTTAGGACTTTGACCTGCACTACGGGTGGTGTTACCCTGGTAGCAGGAGGGTTATCTGTTTGAGTGGGCCAGCATCCAAGCGGCTGACAGTGTAAAACAGTACACATTTTTGGTGGAGAGCCCTGCAGAAGAAATGGGGGGGTACATTTATTAAGCTCTTGGTGGCTAGTGAGGACAGCTTTTTCCAGAGTGCTGCCTGCGAGTATTAACAGCCAAGGGTGAGACTCGGTCTGCACGGACCAGATGCTGGCAAAGTTGCTGTTTTGTACTTTTGAAAGGAGAAAGGCTGCCTTGCTTGGGAATAAACCTCACTGGTACTTACATAACCCCGCAGTGACTGGGCTTTTTGATCCTCATCGAGTACTACATGCTCACCTATAATCAAGTCAGTTTTTCACCACAAAACGTCACTGCTGAATAATGCAGACAAATCTAGAGAAGGTTTATTGCAGAAGTGACCTCTAGAGGCATTTACGGAGACAGGGTCCTGTCAGCTGAGCTTAAATTCAAAGAAGGAAGACTAAGGCTGGACGTGGTGAAGAGGGTCCCAAAGCAAGAGCAGTGACATCCTGGCAGGGATCGCTTGCAGAGCCTGCATCGCCGAGAGGTTTTAAGCACAGAGATCTGATTGAATTGATCTCTACTAATTTTCTAGGATGAACTCTCCAACCACTGGAGAACCTCTGAACTGCACTATGGTTGTAGAAAGAAGTGTACGAGCCCAGTAAGGGAAGTTCTGCCCTGCTGCTTCTACTCCAGCTACTCCCAACAAGGAAATGGTTGGGGAAAAGGAAACAGTCTCAGTTTTGAGATGTGGGGCCAAAGCACCAGTGGAGCGAATGGTCCCTGAACGGTTCTGCAGGGCACAGCCGGAGTGAGGCTGCCCACTTTCTTTTAGGCAGATCTTCCTGTCCGAGGTCTTTCCAGGGGGATCTTTCTAAGTGACAATTGCTGGGACCACCCTGCCAAGGGGCTGCCAGCGGCCGGTAGCCACGTGTAGCCACTACTGAGCTGGGGCGATGGCGTTGAGGTGAAAGGCTGCATATGCCATTATCAATCCCTAGCGTCATGCAGTCTTCTGTCTGCATTTTAACATGAGTGTGCTTGGACAAATCAGGACATTTTTTTTTTAATGAGAACTGCCAGAACTCTGATGTTCAAATGTAAGGGAGGGGCTGGGGCAGGGGGGGGAAAAAAAAAAAAAAGAAAAAAAGAAAGGATATTCAAATGCTTTATTTTCGGAGTCAAGAGAAAAAATGTTGTTGGTTTTATTTTTTTCAAGTATCTATTTCTGTGAAAAAAAAAAAAAGGGGGGGGGGGTGGAACTGTTGATTTGTTTCTGCCAGAAAAATGTAATTCATTTCTCCTTCATTGTTTCCAGAGTTCTTTGCCACTTCAAGAGGTTCTCACACCCACACAGGAGTCTCTTATATAGCCAGGCAGCAGACTCTTTCTGCGTGACCCTTCGGCCATTGTTGATTTATGAATTATTATTATTAATAGCATGCAGAAAAATTCCAAAACTTCAGGACTTTCCCTTCTCGCTCTTTCAGTACAAATCCAAGAGTCTCCACGGAGCTTCCCTCATGTGTTGTGAGAAGTCCAAGAACTTTTCCATGCTTAATAAGGAGAGTGGATTTAGGGAGGAATGACAAAGTGTGTGCCTCTCGTTATCCCTGTTTGTTATTGATTTATAAGCTGCCGTTCCCATGTGCAGAGCTCTTCAATGAGGATCAGATCAAAAGACCAGTGATGTGATCACCTATCATGCTGAGGTGATCAAGCAGTCTAGACTTAAATCCACTTCTGGATGACAAACAGTCGTAGGTTCAAGACTGAGAAGATCTTGAATTTCAGATAGCCCAAACAGAGGCATCCTGCTTTACTAAATTCATACCAGACCCAAGTTTGGATCACTTCTCTTAGCTTGCTCCGAATAAGCAGTTCCCTTGAAAGATAAACAGTCTGAACTTTCAAAAGAGTGTCCTCAAGCTGGCGTTTTAGGAGGATGAGCATTGTCAGCCAGACAAACATCTCTTGATGAAACTAACAGGTGTCCTGAGAAACCATGAAAAATCTGGATGGAAAAACTCAGAGAAATTGTTAGCAGATCTTAGAGTGCTAGATGTGATGGCCACGTAGGTCGTCTTGTTTAAATTAGCAGTTGGGGAAGGGAGTGTCCGTAAAGAAAATGCGTGTTCTTGGATAAATAAAGAATACCTTGTATCATCCTCAAATATGAAGCGTAATGAGTTTGAAAGAAGAGACAATATGCAAAAGTGATATTTTCCTTGGAACTAAACACGTATGAGTGGCATCGGATAAAGGCAAGGGTAGAATGAGCCCTATGTTACAATGAGAAGGATGGGAGGAAATGAGTGGGAGAGAAACTGGGGAGTCAGGAGATGACAACACCAGTTTGGATCACCACAGTGGCTGAATTTGTCTGTGGAGTCACCTCTAGACATATGGACCTGTGCAGATGCACCTATGCAGATGCAATATCTCTTTAAAAAGAGTCTGGAATTTCATTAGATGGAGCCAAGAGAGGATATCAGATGGGGAGGGGTGTGTGGGGGGGTGTTGTTGTGAAACAAAGCACAGAAATGAGTGAATCAAAAGGACAAAAAGTGGGAAAACTGGTCAGATGACTTGGCTGCAGCTGAGGCAACAAGGTGCGGAGTGACACGAAGAAGCTGGACTTCACACCAGACAGCACGATGCTGTCAAGGTGAATTTTACTTGTTTGTGTTCAGGGTATACAGCTGCTATCTGAGCTTAGAGTAGCAGGGGAGACATCAAAGCCAGTGGAGAGCAAGGTTTTGTCCCATGGCCAAAGTACAGTCTGTCCCAAGAAGGAATGTTTATTGTGAGAGCCATTCACTACTGCATCTTTCGTGTAGAGGAACTGCAAGTTTTCCTGCATTCACTTGGGTTACCAACGAACACAACGAGATGTCTCAGGTTCCCCCTCTTCGGGCCATCTGGGGCTCTCCACCTTCAGCAATGCTCTGTTCTTTATGGCTTCCTATGGAAAGCGATGCTTTGGGGGAAGAAGAGAAGTGGCCACGTGCTTTCTGCTAGAGTATGAGGGAGGGGTGGATGTGCGGAGGCTGTGCTTTGTGCTGCAGTCGAGCACACCACCTCCAGAGGTGACAGAGAGGAGAAATCCCAGTCCTCTCTCTGGCCCTGCGCCCTGGCTGTTCTCCTTCCATCCGTACTCCCTTAGCAGGCCTCCCCAGTGCTCATAACAATGCCTGGAATTATCTCCCTGTCATTTTTTTTGTCCAAGATATATCTCTTCTTTCAAAATCTTCCTCAAAGCCAAGTCCTTTCAACATCTGACGCTGACCCCACTTTCGCAGCCAAAGAACAAGTCAGGGGATGGATGGTGGGTGAATGTTGGGTAGCAGAGGATAGGAAAATTATAGGTTGCACTGGCGCTCACCCAGACTAATACTGGCCTAATCCAGCCAAACAGAAAAAAAAAAAAAAAATCACAGGCTGAAAGGAGGATGTTCAAATAAAGCAAAACAGATCTGGAGCAGGAGACGCAATTGCCTTGGCTCTTCCTGGCTCTGCCAAAACCTTTGAGGGAATAAGTCCCCTTTTCTGTGAGGCAGCGGCCTCTTCTCTAAAGTGGAAATAATGTTCATCTTCTGCAGAGGCAGGATAAGCACTCAGGAATCAAAGACCCATTTTGCAAACCAAGGGATTGCTGACTAAATCCTTCTCTGAGTCAGGGTTTTTGTGCTGTTGCTTCTGTACAGGGAGGGAATGGGGAGGCAAGTTGATTTTCTGTGCTCATTTTTATTCCTTTTGCGCAGAAACTGGAGAAGCGAAGCCAAGCAAGGGGAGAAGGACCTGGATAGTTTGTCTTGAAGAGCAATGCTTCTGCCTCCTCTGTGCCTGAACTGTGGAAAATCAACGACAGGAAAAACAGAAGATCCTCCCGTATCTGTTCTTTGGCTCTTTGGGCTGGAAAGCAGCATGATGGATTACATGAGCATTTCCTAGAAGTTTTCCCTTTTAACCTCTCCTCCTTCTTCCACCACTTGACCTCTCTAAAATATTAAGCGCTCAGCCATCCACCTAAGACATGTCCCAGCAGTGACTGCTCGGCCTGGGTCTGCTCAGCAGCCCTGCACCCTGCTGCGGAGCAAAGGCCACCTGAAGGCCGTTGAAAGTTCCCTCCAAGCCAGGACGAGCAGCTCTGGAATTTCATTATCCATCAGTCGCTTTCTCAGAGCAGGCCTGATGAGGTGTATTTGGGATATTTGCTGCTCAGCAGCATTTGAAATGTCATCGGGAAGAGCAGACACATCTGGCAGGGGTGAATCCCAGGTTTTCCACAACCTCATTTCCGAAAGATAGAAAAGGGCTCACGGATTGCAGACCTCACGGTTGCAATTCCAGGCTTACTAACACAGACCCTGCACCTTGGAGTATCTGGGAGGTGTGCTGCTTTATGAATGATTTTTGTTTTTTTCCTTTTCTCCTCTCATGCCTTTAGGCCTGATACACCCCATGCATCACAATGGTGAACAGATGAAGGAGAAATCTGACTTGAAGAAGTAAAATTGCAATAATTTCAATAATAATTGTCTGGAGGTCAACAGCATCACTTTCCCCAGACACACAGATTGAGATTTGACGTTACATAGAAAAATCACAGAGCCTGCATCAGGACATGATCCCCCTCCAACACCACGTCCCCAACACCAGGGTCCGACACCTCTCTTTCACTTGATTGCTCTGAATCAGGAAAAATGTTTGCTCTGTGCTCTCTGCAGGACCAAAATATTGGCAAACCCTCTGAAAACAGCTGTACCAGAGAGTTATCTCCACACAATATGTGTCTTTCTGCTTGACTTTAATTGCCACCCTTGGGTTTGACAGTGTGGGACAGTTTCCCTACACACATGTGCCTCACTGATTCTTGCTGCCTGCTGAAGGGGTTTTGCATTTTTCTTTGCGGTATCTGGTGTGGTTTGTTTTAAGACTTCTTCCTCTTGAAAACCACCTCTTCTCTTTTCCCTCAACTCCCACAGGGCTTGTCAATTTGGAGGACAATTAAGCAAAACCATCCAAGTTCTTTTTCCAAATGGATTATCCCAGGTCCATGAAGTCTCAGCGAAAAGGCTCTTACTCAGGATTGCACATGGCTTAGTTAGTCTACAGCGGCTTTTTTCATTTGGGGGTTTGACAAAATCCATTTTTCATTTACACCTTCAGTTAAACTTAATTCCTTTTCTCTCATGTCTTTTTGTACACATAGAATCGTGGGGGGTTGTTGTTTTTTTGTTGGTTTTTTTTTTTAGTGGCTTGAGATCAGCAACTCTCCCATTGCCCTGTGTGGCATTGTTATTTCCTATAGTGAATACCATTACCTTACCTCCATCGTGTGTTCTTTAAGTCACGTGAACATCCTCTTTTAAATAATTTAGCCTATGGAAAATCTCCCTGGCTAGCTGTAGCCTGTTTTGCTTTCTAAGTGTCTTACAGGTGCTTACTACTTTTTGTAAATCTAAGACCCTTTTACCAAAAATATGCAAAGCTGAGTCCTGATGAGGGTAGCTCATTTCTTATCACCACTACCTGGAGATAGATCACCAAGCCTAGGCATCACGGCTTTGTGCAAAAGATTCTGTAGAAAATAAATTTGTATTCAGGCTAACAAAAGAATGAGGGCAGAATGAGTATGTGTTGAAAAAAACAGTTACAAGTTTAAGAAAAAAATATTCTGGAATTCACACTGTTAATTTTTGAAGAGTGGGGAGAATGGAATTTTTTTGTTTGTTTGTTTAACTGGAAAAGTCCAAGCAGAACTTCAGCTAGCAAAACAGAGAAATAGCTTTCAATAATTGTATGAGCCTTCTAAAATTGTTAATATTATTTGAACTGTTAATTCCATTTTATTTTAAATTCAACAAATTCCATCCAGTTCTAATAAATGCTTTGTTTCCAAAAGAGACATACTATCATTTATTGCTTGTCTGGCGATCTTATCTAGCACAAATATCTCAACACAAACACAGCAAAAGCCAGTGTCCTTACCCTGGACGTCTCAAGAGACCTCGGGTCTTTGAGTCCTATTTCACTGGTTTTCACAGACCTGCCACAGATAACTTGATGACAGATAGATAGCTTTGTTTTTTGTAAATGAGGAGGTTGTGGAACTCCAAGAGATCAACGTGGTATTAAGGTTGATAACACAGAATAATGGGATGAAACCGAGCTAAAGGAAATGTGATTGTGAAGGCAAGCATTTCATAACCAAGCACTGCCAGCTTGTAGGACAGGCTTTTCAGGAGAAGCTCCAACAGGTGACTTATCTGGGCCAGCTTGGGCAAGGCAGCCAACACTTTGGAGCCATCTGGAGAAGGAGGCATTGATTTGATGACACTGAAGGTTGCTGGGATTTATCTGCTGAGAGTAGGTTTTTCTGATCTCTTCATTTAGTGAAAAGAAACAGGAACTGAAGTGGGGTCCCCCTGTGAGGAGGCACCCCAGGACCATCACGGTTTCCCAGAAACACTGAAAGTGCCACAGAGTTGCAGGGACAACACCACAGGTTTTGTCAGCCTGAGCAGATGACTTTGGATGGGTTTTGAATTTAAGAGGCGACAGCATGACAAGCGCAGTGACCAGACACCATTCATGGGCTTTTATCAGTTTTACAGAGCAACCTGACCGTCTCATCATGAGATTTACAGACTAGTAACCTCATTTTTGTGATGGGTTCTGGTTATGACATTTGTTCTTTCACTCCTTTTTTTTTTTTCCCGACACTGCTGTACCATCACTTCTTTTCTGAGTCATTTCTCTTGCTTCTGATTCTTCCTGACTTCTAATTTTATTGCTCTGTAGTTCCTTTGCTCCAGCCTCTTGTTCTCCATGGGGCTCCCTGTGGACACCAGAACTTCCTTGCCCTGGTCAGTTGTTATCTGATGGCCTCACTGGGGAAGTCTTCCAGACTGGAGACAGGTTGCCAGGGAATGGCTTTTCCATTTTTCCCTGGTGATCCCACGGAAAGCCCAAGATCCCCTGTGGGCATCTGTTCCCAAGGGTTTGCATTTCCCACGTGATGCTCTGAAAACTCTCCCGCTCTCTTTAAGTTAGCACTGAGATCAGATCTGAGCTGGATGTTCTACCTCATGTATCTGATGCTCTTGCACTGAGTGAGTGTGGGAGATGCTCTTCCCAACCCTGTTGCCAACTTTCCTTGGGGTCATCAAGCTGCCCAGGCAGGTGACCATCCTCATCTTCACTTCCTGATGTGACTTTGTGACGGGGTATTTGTATTTCTGAGTGCTTCTTTTGGGTGAGACACTTCAAACCTTGCATGAGCAGTTGGGTTTTGCCAGCTTATCTCTCTGTGTGTCTTGCTCCTCAGTGAGGGCACTGGGCTCCTTGCTGAGCTGCAGTTGTGGCACCTGCCTCTTCAAGCCATGGGTGAACTGATGTGAACTGGGGACATCCCAGTCTTTGATCTATGGCTCCTAGCACTGTGGGGCAGGCAGGGCTGCCTTTGATAATGTCCCTCAAACAGGTGTGAAAAAGCCAATCTTCGACACAGAGCCGAGATATCAGTTTATTCCATATTTGCACAAAAATGGGTGCTAGCTTTGTGGAATAGGAACAGGCAAGGAAATTGCTTAGATCCACACGTACTTCTCACTATTGGTGTCTTGCTCCTGCGAGCTTCCCCTCCGATATCCCACCTTGGGGACCAGAGAACACCTTGGCCCCCATCTCCTTCATTTCACCTCTCCCTCTGTCCTGCTCTCCCCCTTCGCCCAGCCCATGGCACAAGCAGCCGGCAGCTGGGCTGCGTCCCCACGTCCCCCCGGCACAGCTGCAGGCGCTGAGCACATACGAGGCAGCTGGCTGGCGTCTCCCCCTGCGTCCCCCCCTTCCACCCTCCCTGGCCGCCCTCCCCATTCCCTCGCCAGCCTGGCCGCCAGCCTCTCCCCCGGGCCACCCCAAAACTGCGGTGGCCAAAGCCAAGGCTTGGAGGTGCCTCTTTATCCCGAGCCTTTGCAAGTGCGGCTGTGGAGCAGCATTCCTCCACCTCTCCTGCCCCATCCTGCTCCCAGCCAAGTGGGATGATGATGACACAGTAGGGCTCGGGTAGGTTTTTTGCTCTGTCTTGTCCTGCAGCCAACCTCTTTGACCTCTGGATGAACCCAATAAAAGAGAGTGTCTTTGGAGCGCGCTCTTGCCGGTTTTACATCTGCGACCAGTTGCAATTTAAATTCCCTTTCTGTTTGGGAGAGGAAATGAGAGAGGAGCAAGGAAGAGTGATAGTTAAAATTAAAAAAAAAAAAAAAAAAAAAAAAAAAGCTGGATGGGAAGAAACCAAAAACAAAGAGAACTGAGGCAAATCTTGTGGTTGGAAAGAACTCGGCAAAAAGTGGAATAAGTCAATGTTTCAAAATATATTAATATCTTTCTTCTAAGAAAACAGTGGAAAAAAGTAACAGGGCCTTATCTTGAGTTCATTGCTACTTCACATATAACCCCACAGCGTCGCTGCCAGGATGGGAATGTGCTGAACATCTCACTGACACTAGCTGATAACTTGTCGAAAGCCCTGGTTTGACAAGTAATCAAAGCTTAACTCAAAGGGCAGACCAGAACGCCAGTCGTGTGTCCAACGGCCATTGTTATCATTAATATATCACCACTGGCTGAGCTGGTGGAGTCTGAACTCATAAGTCTTGTTTAAACCTCTCCTGCCTCCAGCAAACAGCCCAGTCCCTTACCCTGAAATAGTAGCAGCATCATACCAGCACTATGATAACCCTTAGACTGGGACTGACTGGAAAGGGACAGAGGCAAATGGCATAAGCTTGCCCTGACATGGGAAAATTTTGATTCACTTATCATAAAATTGGTAAAGGATCAACAGCTTTGCAGAGCTACCAGGGAATGTTACTCTGCCTCGATTTACTTTTAATTTTGTTTATTTTCACTAAAATCAGAAAAAACTGCACCGAATGCAGAGGCAGTCGATGAGATCAGGGCCAGAAGTGCAGTGATGCAATTGCTACTACCTCTATATTCCAAATAACTTGTTATTTGGTTGTAACGGTCGTACACATAATCAGGCAAGAGGATCCTAACCTCCGAAACTGTTTTTCGGGGTGTTTTTGAATTCCAACACCACTGCAGCCACTCAAACACGTAATCTGTTTATATCTTAAGCTCTGTGGGGAAAAGACTGTCCATCATTATGTATTTGTATTGATTTAGTGTATTGCAATCTCATTTTCACCTAGAACTTCTTGGTGTTACCCTAATCTATGTAGTAACAGAGTAAAGACCTGTGTAATAACAGCACGCTATTAACAGCAGGCAACAGAGATCTGAATTTCCGTTCATCAGGAAATTCCAACATTTTAAAGTTAAAAGTCTTTGATACCAAATTAAATTTAAAAAAAATAATAATTAAAAAAAAAAAAAAGTACTTTGTTTACTGCTCTGGAAATATTTCACTAGGGAGAAAAAAATCAAACCACTTTCATTTTATTTTTGGGTTACTTTCTTTTCAGAATTTTGGTAGATAAACAAAACGGACACCCCCTGGGGTGGGATGTCTAACGTCTCGGAGATCTCCAAGGGGAAAACCGCAGGTTCGCCACCTGGAAATGGAGACACACAGCCCCCCACCACCCAGTGCTGTAGGGAACCCAGCGCTCTCGAGAGGCTCCAGGAGCTCAGCAGCATGCCCTGGAAGCTGGAAATCCTGGGTTCTGGAGTTTAAATAACTGTCGAGGTTTTGGAGGTTCTACCATCTGACCAACCATTAGTTGAACTGGTAGGAAATCAGGTGAAAAACCCTCTCCCGGTGTTTTAACAGCAGCTTGTCCAAATATTCATCATTTCAAGATACTTGCACTGCAGAAAACCTGGGTGTTCTCTGATCAACCTGAAAATCCGCAGAAAGCTAGAGCAAACAAAATTCATTGAGCCTCTTTTTTAAAAAAAAAATTATTTTATTTCTTTTTTCTTTTTCTTTTTCTTTTTTTTTTCTTGATGGAATTCTAAGCAGAGAGAGAAGCAAGGTAGTTTTCACAAGACTGAGGCATGCCCAGGACATGACAGAGACCAACAGGAAGGACTCACCAGATTCCAGCCCCCATTTTAAAAACAGCAAATTAACAGCAGGAAGGGAAGAAAAAGCAGTGGTGTCCTCTCTCCCATTCTCCCCATCCAAAGTGCAAACGATTTCTGTATCCACTGAAGGGCTTTGCTGTCTATTAGCTCAGCTAACGAGTATTCAAGTGGAAAGCTGCAGAGCTGAGAATTGCCAGCGGCTTCTCCCAACGCCATTAAATTTTTGCTCGCACAGTCTGTCAGCAAAGTGGCTTTCCATTCTGAAAAATCATAACAGAACAATCGTTTGCCACAGCTGAAACGCAGGGACTTCTGGAGAGGCATATGGTAGCGAATTCCCATCAGGTGCAGGTGCCTTGTCAGTCTGGGGAAGGCAGGTGGAATAATTGCTCAAGCTGATGCACGAGAGAGTTTAGAAAAGATGGAATTTGGGCATGAAACGGGTTTCTTTCACACTGGCTGTGTACAGAGGTGTTTTGCCTTCCCCTAGAGAGCTCTCCCTGAGTTTACCTTCTGTAGTAGCCTACCCTCCCGTGGCATCCCAAGAGCAACAACGTGGCCGTTTGTAGAGATGCTGCTGGGACCAGCTTCAGCACCCCTGCATGGATCTTCTAGTGGCAAACTGAGGTGTGCTCTGAGCTTTGAACATCTCTGGGATATACTTACCCCACTCCAGAGGGGCCTGTATCTCCAGCTGTTCTGTTTTTCGACATGACAGATGTCACTGAACACCCAGGGAAATCATCCTGTCCCGGGGTGACAGAAACCTCAGAATAGAGTGTAGATTCTTGGTCTGAGCCCTGCTTGACAGGCAAACCAGTGAAGTAGAACAGTAGAGTTCTTTAACTAAAGAAGCTAAGGGACAGTGAAGCAATGAGGGCACAAGAGAAGGATAAACCAAAGCTCACTAGAATAAAAGATGAAGAATTAAGATTAGGAACTAGATTTAAAAGAGCAAAGACTGCTGGTTTGCTCTGTTTACTCTGTGGAAAGCACATTTATCAAGTCAAATAGATGCAGATTTAGGGATTTACCCCAAATGTGATGTCTTCAGGTCCTGGTTAAGAAATATGTACTTTCCACTGAGACTGGTCTTAATTCTGCCCTTATACAGTGGCCACCATAACCCTTTCTGAATTTGTTCTATCCTGCTTACACCCAAGTTTGGCACAGGAGAACTGTTCCTTCAGAGCAAAAAGGCCCCTCACCTGTTGTTTCTTATCCTCCACCAGCTAGTGCCAGACATTTCTGATGAAGGGGAGGAAAACTGTGCTGCACATCTGAGCTCTACTCTGCTACAACTCCGCCTTGGAGGGAGGGGCGGGGATACAAGAAGACTAACCAGAGCTAAAAGTTATTCAGCCTATCAATCGGCATATTTATGAGGCCCTTGGTATAAATACACAAGTTGGATGACCTTAAGCTCAGGAGTAATAGAAATAGACTGAAATTTAATAGTACGAAGTCAAGCGCTTAGAGACTGATAACAAGAATAGCTGCTTTAAGCTGTGGGCGCATCCACTGGAAACGAGAAGGTTGCAGGAGAAGGATGTGGATGCATGTGTTCATGGCAGCACTGTCAGGCACTGTTGCCGTGATGCCGTTATGGAAAAGCAGAAATCAATAACTGTAGGCAGTACAAAAGCAATTTCCAGTGAAGTTAGTGAAGTGTTAATAGAGTGGGAGAAGATCTCCCTTGGCATACCATAGGCTTTTCTTCTTCTACATGTCCAAAAAAGGTGAATTTGAACAGGAGGAGACATAGTAAAGGGCTCCTGTGGTGATCAGATGGACAGAAAGCCAATCAAATGTGAGGAGACTAAAGAGATCTGGGTATGTTTAGCCTAGCACAAAGATGTGCTGCTCTCTATAAATATGTTGGGGAGGTAAAAATCACAGAGAAGAGCTATTTAAGTTAAAGGACTGTGCTGGAACAAGAACATATGGGTATAAATGAGCTGGGAATGAATTTAATCTGGAAATTAATATAAGGTTTCTAAAACATCGTCTTGGATATCTATTCTTACTACATCCTTCTCCCTGACTTTGACCGCTATGAATTTTCCCTGCTGTTGCTACAAGGTTATTCCCCTCTCCAGTTTTCTGTGCATCTTTCCTCTAGTATTTCTTTTTCTGTTGCATCAGTTGCGTTGCTCAATTTATTTGCTCATAGTCTCAAAGCCCTTCCTGCTAATCCTCCTGTCACTTCCAGGGTAGCACCAGAGTCAAATCCTGTCTCTGTTTTTTCCCAGCTTTTGAGCTGCATCATCACCACTTGTTAAATTTTCAACATGTCTGGAAGGCAAACTTCCCAGTCACCTGGAAATGAGGGAAAAAGCTGCAAATTGTGGCTCAGGATGTTCAGCCCAGACATAAAGAAAAAGCCTTTTTTTTCACTCGGGGTAGAGCAGCACTGGGACAGGTTCCTCAGAAAGGTGATAAGGGTGGTGGCATCTCCACACTTGAGAGTTTCCAAGACTTGGCTGAACAGTCTCCGCTAACCTGATGTAGTGTGGACAAACATCCTGCTTCAAGCATAGGCTGGACTAGATTATCTCCAGACCCTTTCCAACAGATATTTCAATGCTACTATGGAATCGAAGGGATCTGGGTTAGTTCTGCCCATGGGCCAATTATCTTCATGTCGTCACCAGCCCAAGAAAAGTAATTGTGCTGTGACTGGGCTTTCTGAGTCAGATATGGCATAATCAGGGGGTGGGTTGTGAAATAGCTGTGTCATCTCGAGGCTTGTCCTGTGATTGAGCAAAAATCACCCAGTTTTCAGCTTCTTGGCCTTTGACACAGAGTGTTATAAAAAATGACGAATTTCAACCTGGCCTGGAGGCATCGGTGAGCCTCGTCTCACAGAGCCTTAGGCATCTTCAGAGTTATGAAGCCCAAGATAAGCCATTAACAGGGGAACAGGGGAACGAAAGAACTTACAGAAAAGCACGAAAGGAGAAACCAGAAACCGGAAGGTGGTGGATGGAGAAAAATTCACCAAAAGAGTTGCATTAAAAAAAAAAAAAAAATTCTCTCAAGGTTAAGCTGACAGAGATCACAGAAGGTCTCTTAGACTGAGGGTCGGAAGGGAGAGCAGTAATGTCTCTACTAAATTAAACAGGCTGAGATGTAGATTCGAGCACCAGCCGTGGTCATCCAGACTCTTTAGTTGTTGGGACATTTCCTGGCATGGTTTTGACCCTTGCCAGCAACACTATCCCAGAGAATGCCTGGAAGATGTGTCAAGGACCCTTCCCACCAGGCAGCCCGAGGGAGGGGAAAGCATTTTGAGCTGACCACAGGGACACAGATGTGCCACTTTCTCTCAGGGTGAGCAAGTGGTCCCTGGAATATGCAGCAGAGGAGATGTAGCCTTTAATGTGATGCTTCTTAGTGCCACTTATGTTCCCTTAATCAAGTAAAGATCATTTATATAGTCAAATAATATCTTTTCTACTAATGTCCTGAGCTGAGCTTTTTATGTTTTAGCTTCATACCATAATATCTTGAATCTTTTTTAAACTGGTAAATTCAGACCTGACGGAAAGCAGAGGATTTACAGTCCCAGACAGTGAATATCTGAAGTCCAGAGATGTCAGAGCAGGAGCACCATGGAGTATCTCTTTTCTTGCTGCTCTTGTGTTTCTGGTCTTCCCTGCAACTTCCCACGAACTGTTCCAGGTCATAGGGGGGTATTTCTTCCCCTTATTTAAGAGCAGTGCGTGAGAGTCTCATTGAAATCTGAGTCCATATTGCCAGGCACAGGCAGAAGAGCAGAAAATACTCACCTAATGGCTTCCCATTCACAGGAAGAGGGGGAGAAAGCAACAGCCCACTCATTGCCGTTCAGTGGCAGGGTCAGGCTGGTTTCCTGCTCCCCTGACAGGGGGTTTGAACAAATTGATATCTAATCCATCGATGCACCAGGATGTTACACCTGCAGTTCATTGATGCTCAACAAAGCCCTTGAGAGCTGAAAAAGCAGCTGCTTGGGTGAGACTCAGGGCATTTGACCTCCACAGACCAACAGGCGTGGTGTTCCATCTCATACCGTATCCGTATCGACACACATGGACTTCTTGCTTTTTCCAGTCTCAGAGATCAAAGGATCCGCTCCAAGCAAAACCACAGAATCTTTTGGCTTGGAATAAACATTTAAGATCCTGGAGTCCAACCATTAACCCAACACTACCAAGGCCACCACTAAACCATGTCCCTCAGTGCCACATCTACACGTCTTTTAAATACCTCCAGGGGTTGTGACTCCATCGCTTCCCTGGGCAGCCTGGTCCAACGCTTGACAACTCTTTCAGGGAAGAAATTTTTCCTAATATCCAATCTAAACCTCCCCTGGTGCAACTTGAGGCCATTTTCTCTCATCCTATAGCTTGTTACTTGGGAAAGAGACCGACCCCCACCTTGCTACACCCTCCCTTCAGGTAGTTGTAAAGAGTGATCAGGTGTCCCCTCAGCCTCCTTTTCTCCAGGTTAAACAACCGCAGTTTCCTCAGCTGTTTCTCCCAGGACTTGTGCTCCAGACCTCTCATCAGCTTCATGAATGGTTCATTCTTCTGACCTTGAGGTCATCTCCTAGGATTGTACTCATTAGCATTGGGCAATAAGACGGGCCAAGCCCTCAGCAGTATATATAACTCTGGACTTTCTGCAAATAGCCTTCGTTTTACAGGTGGAAATAGGAGATGAGTAACTGTTGATCTCTCTCTGGGTCCTGAATCTCCCTGTAGCCACTCATTTTCTGGAACTGATTCTGACCCTCTCCCCGCCTCCCTTTCCAGTTCTGGCCATCAGCACAAGGCTTCGGCACCCATGGTTTGGGTGTGCAGCTGATGGGGTTGTGTTTCCACTAAACACCACCCAAACAGCTTGCTAAGTCACCAAGTAAACGGTCTGCATTGCTGAGCTGCCTTCCAAAGCTGGCAATTAATCACCCACAGCAAGGAAATGATTGACCTGGCTGGAAAGAAAAGACAGAGAAAGAGATGCAGTAAGGACAGGAAGAGGGAATAAGAAAGAGAAGACACAGAAAATAGGAAAAGAAGAAAGGAAGAGAGAGTCAGTCCCCAGAGTCCATGCCCAGAGTTCACCCTGCGATGTTCATTGACTCCAGCCTTATCTCGCCAGCCAAAACAGAGTGGCAGAGGTCAGCCAATGTCACAGATGTCAGTGGGAGCTGTTGCCCTCAGCATCAGTGCTATAATTAACTGGGGGAATATGAGTTTCACAGGCTTTTAGACATGATCTTAGCTTACTGTGAAAATGAACCAATAATGATGTGCCTGCTTGCATCCGCCTTCCCTGTTGCTCCCCCCCAGCTACCTCAAAGCCCCATTCCAGCCCCACACAAGAACAACAGCAGCTGTGTTGGTATTTATATTCACTCCAGCCTGAAAAATCACTGCCAACACAGAGCCAGGCCCTGTCTTTGCACAGACCAGCTGCCAACTGCTGATGCTGGCAGCTCCCACAACCTCTCTCGTTGGTTAAATGGGCTCCAAGCCCAGGACCCATCAGCTTTCCTCTGCTGATGGTGGGTGATGATTGTGCAGGCCCAGCACATCCTACCTACAGCCCGTGGACTGGCTTTGGCAAAATGACTCAGCCCACAACCTGGGCTCATGCTCACCTTGCCTTAGACCTGTGGTTAGAGTGGGTGACGGAGGAGACTGTCCCTCTTGCCCACCCACATAAGCAAAGGACCAGAGCCAGCACTGAGCACTTGGTGCTTGGTGTTTTATATAATGGATATGCACAGACTCTTTGGGTCACTTTGCAGGCGAGCTGTATAAATACAGAACTGATTATATACCCATCACATGGGGGTATATATGTCACTAGCTGAGCTGTCTCCATTCTCCATAGGAGACAGAAAAAAAAAGTCTCTGAACAGACTTTTGCAGAGTCACTTACAAGACGCTGCATGGAGCTAGCACCTGTGCCAAGGCATTACTTTCTCCTCTTCATAGATTTCCAGGCATTCTCTGATGTGCCTGACAGACATTTATGCCACATATATATATATATATATTTTTTTTTTTTTAGAGGGTTACAATAACCTGCAGTGAAAACTAGATCACTAGAAGCTAGTAGAATGAATGGTTAATTAGGGCTTGTGACCACACCAGTAACTGAATGGGAAAACTGGTTAAAAGCAGCTATTGATACAATCCCACAATCACATCTAACAACCCTACCACCCTGGAGTCATGACTCATCCTGTCTTCAGTACCATCAGGATCCTCCTTCCCCGGACAATTTAATTTTCCCTCCGTCCCTGGGCGGCTCCAGCCAGCTCAGCCCATTGCTGCTCCAGCTCTACCTGCTCCTGCCATCCTGCTTCTGCACCAGCCAGGAGCTTCTGAGCAGAGAACCTGTGAGTATCCCAGCAGGGCACTGTGGGCTGCTTTATGGCAAGGAGAATGAGCTATGCTAGGTTTTCTCCCTCAGAGAAGGAGATTAATAATCAATTTTAAAAATTATATTAAAAAATATTCATAAAAAGGAGACTATATCTGCAAGACTGACCAGAGATAGCAGGGCCAAGTGTACCCAGGTATGCTAAGCAAACCTCTTCCCCCTTTTTTTCCGATGTCTGATCAAGATTTTGGGGATGCAGACTCCCAGGTGGTGTGAGCTTTGGGTGGTGGCACTGCCAGAATTCCTTTGGGGAACATGGAAGTGAGAGTCCATTAGACCTCTGCCCCCTCATGGCATTGACTGCCCTTACTATTTTGATGTCAGCCAAGGACAGAACCTCAGCCCTGTAATGGCCAGGGCACATGATGTCATGTCTCTCTGAATGTACCCGGGCAGTTGTCCTCAGGGGGAGTCAGGCTCATCTCTTCACCACCAACAAAGCTGCCCTACAAAAACTGGGCGCCTGTACGTGACAAACTCGCCGTGCTGTCCCCTTCCTTTCTTCCATACCAGTCATGTTTGCACAAAGCCAGGGCAGCAGTAGGATGGGAAGCTAACAATTATTATTTTTTTAATGAATTCTTGGCAGATAGAACCCCCTGTTAATCACAGCTCCCTGCTTCAGCTTTGTTTACTTGTTGTGACTTCAGAAAGCACAGGGAGAAGGAGCCAGCTCTTCTCACCCAGGTCCTGCAGCCTGGCTCATCAGCAGGGGTGGCTCATAAGGGAACGTGCTCTGCCCAGGCTCCGGCTCCAAACTCAACGGCTCCATTAGCTGAAGGACAGCCAGGCTGCAAAGTCTTCTCTGCATTCTTAAAGTCCTACTGGTGGATCAGGCAGGGATGAGTCAAGAGTCAAAAAGGGGAAAGTGCAGTCAATAGATTAAAACCTACAAGAGAGCATTTCATCCTAACAGAGGCCAATGGAGAGAAAAAGAGGATTTGAGGGCACGACTCACCCAGTGTCATGCAGAAGCTCAAGGGTAGAGCTCAGAGCAGGTTTGCAATCCTAGCACGGAGCTTTATCCATTGGGCAATGTTGCCCAGCTGTGGTAACTCAGTGGGTGGAAATGCATTTTATTAACAGCCGTTGAATCACCGGCCTGGCAGGGCAGCAGGCTAAACTTTATCCTCCAGATGCCAAATCACCCCCTCGTTCTCCTTCTTCCCCTAAACTTCCCCTGCAGTTTCTGTTACACAGAAGAGCTTGCTCCAGTCTGTCTCCCCTGACACCACAAAATATTACTGGGCTTTGCACATCACCTGTTAAATGTGGCTCCAGGTTGTCTATATTTCATGTTTTACCTGTGTACTCTAAAGCATTTTAGGAAGTTTTGAGGTAAACAGCGGTGCAACATTTAAATAAACTATGTTTTATATACAAAGATGATTCACAATTGTCCATAAGGCAGAGTGAAAAAAAAAAAAAAAAAAAAAGAGAATGCTTTTTAGCCCAAAGTGCCCTTTTTTTCAACATCAAAACTTGATCTGAGAAACTCTCAATTTTGATACTTTCTTATTTGCAGACAAAAAAAAAAAAAAAAAAAAAAAAGTCAGAACAAAATATTTTGACGTTGTTCAAATGGCATGCATCAGCTTCTGTTTACCAACTTAAAAAATGTTCCTATCAAATTTGGAAAGGTCACAGTCAGGATGAAATGTCTCAGGTTTTAAAAGAACAGATAATTTTTATTGTGATTTGCAGGAAACTTTAGGCACAAAATAATTTTATGTTTGTTTGTGTGTTCTTCCACTTCAGAACAAAACTAGATTTCAGAATCATGGCATTTCCTACCAAATAAAATCAAGTAGTTCCCACACAGTCATCCTGTTCAGGAAAGACAAGGAAGGGTTTGTTGAGTCATTGGCAGGAACAAGAGTTGTCCAAAATAAACCTGAGACAGGAGAAGGTCTGAAGAAGCTCTCAACTCCAGTTGCAGAGGTCGGGTCAGACCTGCCGTGTAAGCCTGAGCTGCCCCAAGAGCATCCCATAACTCAAGGAAGAACCTCACCATGACCCACTCCAAAAGAGCTGTACCATAAAAGACAGCTCCCCTGCCATCTGTTTTGGGTAGAGCCGTTCTGTAGATGCTTTTATGGCAGTGGAAGGTGCTGAGGTTGCCCTCAGCACTTTGGCTGCACTCTCTCCAGCAGCTTAGCCTTTCCAACCATGCATAATCCCGGCCTTGTTTCCTTTGGCCTTAACATTTTTGAAGCTCCACAGTGGAGAAAAACGATGCAGAGCCATCCCTCCTCCCACCACCCACCGTTGTCACTCCTGTTTACTATGTGACTTCATCACAAACCTCCACAGCTGCCTTGGATGCCTGGTGTCGTACTCCAGTAAAGTGAAGATCATGCTGAGTCCAGCTCTCATTTTCCATACGGGTCCGCTCTGCAGACACAATTACCTCTGCAAGTTTTGGCAATCTTTACTGAAGTATGAGTTCAACCCGTGCTCTCCAACATGGGTTTAAGATCTCCTTGTTTGGCAAATAATTATTAGCATCTCTTGAAAAGAGTACAAATAATTTTTTTTTTTTTTTTTTTAAAAAGAGAAATATATAGGCTGTGGTAACTGTGGATCTGAGCTTGCATGATATGCTAAAGCGTGAAATGAAGGTAGTTCTCTGTCTGCTGGGCTGATAACTTCTTTAATCTCAAGTTCAGGAGCGCTGAGAGAACTAGATGTGTAACTGTTTATCCTGCCCTTGAAACCTAAGCAGGAAGAATCAAAAGCTGGTTTTCACAGCCATGACTCATTGCCCAGCCTAGCTGAATTAGTAAAGGTACAAAAATCCGTTTTCAGTCGGTGTAGGCCAGCTATAAATACTTATTCCAGATAGCACTGGATGAGAAAGGCGGTTGGTACGTTGCCCTCGGAGGCACACCAGCCCTGGCTGTCCTCTGGGAGATGTGCCGTCGACACCGTTCCCTCGCAGTGCCGCAGAACAACCCTCGGCGTTCACGGCTCCCGAGGCACATGCCCTCAAACAGCGCTCACCAGCTCCTGACCCAGGTCACAAATCCTCCAGTTCCGGAGGAACGTAAAATCCACATCATAAATAGACATGTCCCTGGCCTCAGCTCACTCGCAGCTTTGCTTCTGTTTTCTTGAGACTAGCCTGCCTGATTTTCTCCAGTAGTTCAATCATATTTATTAGGAATTTATAGTTCTCTGTAGGGTTTTTATATTTAGCTGCCTACACTGGAAAACCGCATTTTTATAGATGTTGGATACCACACCTTTCTCTGTGGCCCCTCAAGGCTGGTTTTTTTCCCTTTTTGTGCTTTATATTCCATTTCTGTAGCTTAGCCCCATTTTGTCTCTATCCTTTGTTCCTGTCCACCAATACTGTAAATTGCTTATCAACAAAGCAAACACCAGGTCGTGTTTAAATGGCTGCAGTTCATCTGGGATTGGATCATCTTTGGCTGTCACAGCTGCTTGGCTCCGTGACTGACACAGAGAAGTAGGAAAAAGAACAACTTTACAGCATTTGCAAAAGGCCAGCCGTGCCACTCAGTTTTTTAGAGGCAGGGGTGTGAAGTGTCCTGTCACAGTCCTTACTGTATAAGCTCATGAGGCTTGGTCTGCTACACATGCTAGTAGACTTTCTTCTAGACTGATCAGGGTCAATGCTCTTTCCAAAGTTATCAGTGCAAACCTAGAGTAAGCCACTGTTAGTCAATAATTACCTCCATTATACGGTTATTTAAAGCCTGATTCTCCATGAGCAAACAGAGGTAAGAGAGGCCAAGGCCTTAGTGACCTTGCTGTTTGCCTGGCAGCAGGTAAATGGGAAGGCAAAGCACACCTGTAGTCTCTGCACCAAGGGCACTAAAGCTGTAAATCAGAGAAAAATCCAATTGGCCTCTCATTTTCCTAAGGACTCACTGCAGATAAAAAATAAGAAGGAATGGCAGTGACCTCATTCTGAAAAGAAGTTCAGTCTATTTAGACCCTTTAAAGTGATTGAAGAGGTTCATATCATTCACAGCGTAGGTGAGAGAGCTTGAAAGAGTCTGCCTCAAGACTGCAAAGAAGGTCTCTACTGTAAAACTCAATGGTATATGCAGTTTATTTTCTCAGAGGATGAGTTAAAAAGGTCAAAGCAAATTCAACCTGAAGCCAGAAACATAAGAGAGGACTTTATCTCCCTCTGCACATCTACCTGTTCCATAGATCCTCCTAGGCTGCCAACACAACAGCAAAACTCTGTGAAAAGCTTTTCTGGGATGTCTTTTTCCTGGTTCCTCCAGTAGGGACTTTGCATTTGAAAGGTTTGATGGTTTGCATGGTGCCACAGCCAAAAAATAAAATAAAATGGAAAACAATCTGGCTGATCAGAGTAAAAATCTGCACACTTACTGCTTGTAATTGAAATTAAAAATGTTACCGTTATCCAGTTCCCTTTTTTCTACCCAAGCCTATACCATTACTCATGAGAGGCAAAATAGCTCAAGTATTATAAAACTACTGAGAAAGTGGCATTTTGTTCTGAGTAGCCAGAAAGCAAACCAGGCTGCTCCCCAGGTTTAACTTAGTGCAGGAAATCTTAACCCTGACAACAGCCCACAGCTACATGACAGCCCCGATGGCGACAGAGGAACGGCTCTGTGCTGGGAGCTTTCAGCCATGACCTATCTAATAATACATCACTTCTTTTTGTTAAGAATCTGGAACCTAGTAAAGACTTCATGCTCCCTTAATGGTCTTGCCCTAAATTAAAGAAACCACCAACAGCTCATTAATACCTCATTAGAAGGTGTGAATACAAGATATAAAGGGAAGGTACCATAAAGCAACCTTTAGGAGAAAGGATTGAAAAATCAAACTCCACCCAAGTAATCTTCCTTACCAATTTATCAGTAAAGGCCAGACCTCATCACTTTTGGCTTGCATACACTAGCTCCTTTATTTACTGTGAGTCAGACTGTAGAAATCATATTTATTCTGTAGTTCTGGCACAACTGCAGATACCAGGGTTAGGAAATTATACCAGCCAAATTTCAGGATTTCTAATTCATGGGAAATTTTGGCATTTAGAAATTTGCTTTTATTCTGACTAAGAAAATAAAATTCTTTCCTTCATTATTGCCTATGACTGGAAATTCTGACTAAAAAAAAAAATGACTTTGGAAATATTGACCTGAGGACTATTGTTCACATCAGTGGAAATCTGCAGTATTTGCAAGGCGGGTTTTATTACTAGTAGATCTCCCTCAGATGTGTTATTCATCTTTTCTTATTGCTCAGAAGTATTTTTCTTATCGTAAGAGAAAACAAACACGGATTTCAAACACATAGACTGAATGCAAAGGTTTTTGTAAAAGCGATAGCAAGAGGAGCAACAACAAGGGCAGCTGTTACCGTTCAGCTGCTGGATCGTTCCTGTTAGCCGCTTCCAAGGAAAAAAGGTTCCACCAGATATGGCTGCTGTGACGACTCCTCGGTGTTCTCCTTTTGCTCACTGTAAGGAACAGATTGATCCGCTACCTGGCAAAGGTACCTGGGGAGATTTAATCTCAAATTCCTAGAGAACAAAACGAGAATACGGCACGGAAAACTTTCAGATTCAAGACGAAGATTAATTTCAGAACAAGTCTCACACCTGGGCACAGAAGCCACGCTATATATAATCCTACAAGTCATCCATGAGAGCAGAACCAGCGTAAAGTCATCTGCAGCGAGAACGTCCCCATGGGAGATTGAAGCTGTATTTGCAAAATGACGCACCGAAAAATTTGAAAAGCGGGTCACATCCTTATACCTTAACCAGAGGGCTCGTTAGTCAAAGCTTCTAGTGGTGACATAGTTAAATAAAGTTTCTTATCGCTGTATAGAACTTAGGACACCAAGACACAAAGATGAGACAACACTGATGCCAGGTCTTTGACCAAACCAGACATTTGACTTCTGACACAGGTGGGTTTTGTTTTGGTTTTTGTTTGTTGTTTTTTTTTTTTTTTTTTTTTTTTCAGGATCCAAACTGTCCATGGAGAAAAAAATAGATTCTCTAGTGCATAACTCATCTCCTTGTAAAATAGATATGCATTTTTGGTTAGATGACTCAAACCCTCACACCCTCGTTAAGAAAGCTTGAGATGACTAGACTGAATGTATGTGTCTCCACTGCGGTTATCCAAGGGAAATTGATCTCCTCAAACTGCAGGGGTAAGATTAACCTTCAAATTAAAACAACAACATGTATGAGGGCCCAATGCCACCTCTGTGCTACAAATATTTCCATTTAGTCTGACAAGAAAACGGTCTTAAAGATGGGAAATAAATCTAAAAATGGGTAATTCGATGGAGAAAAACTAACTTGCTTTACATTGTAAGGTGGTTGCTGGGAGAGATTGATCCCTGGTGAAGAGTGAGGCAGCTCATCTGATTGGAGGATGGTTGTAATTCCCTCCTCAGTGGAAAGACATGATAAAATGTCTCCTTCTTGCAATGAAGAGAAACAAATGATGATGGGGTCTGCTGTCTGCTACACGGGGTCCTCGAGACACTTCTCTTGTACAAATATCAACTAACACTCCTACCACAAAGAGGCTGAGGACAAACTCTGCAACCTTGAATGCCTGAATATACTCACCCAGCTCAGCATGTGGATTTCCAGAGATGCTGAAAAATGCGGAGGAAGACATTCATCCGGGAAAAATAACCCAAAAAACAAGCAAACAGCTTGGGGCCCATCCAGCTACCAGGATGAAGCTGTTTGCGATCCTCTGTTAAAACCTTGTCAGCAGCAGTGCTTCTCGGCTAGCGTGGGAAGGCCGTGATCTAAAGCCTGTTGAAGTTAGTGAAAAGACTCCCGTTGACCTCAGTGGGCTTAGTTTTATCCTCTGAGCCCAGGAGGACTCCATCTGCGGTTTAGAAACTGCTGGTGGTCCGTGTGCCTGTGGTGAGTGGGCTGCATCTGGGCCATAGAAGCATATTAAGCCTAAAGACATATGAGCTACCAAGTCTGCATTTCCTAAGCTTGATTGGGTGTGCAGTGGTTTGCAAGAAAATTTGAGGGTTGGCAGGGTTCTTCCAAAGAGCTTGGGAATTAGTGATCTGGTACCTTCTCTAAAGGCTTTTTACATACAGCGTGTGCCAGGACTATTCCATGTACTCTGACAATGATTTCTCTGAGGCTGGGCATAGCTACTTGACCTTGTTCCAGTGTCTGCTTTCCTAGAAATCCTTTATTTAGCCCTAGGGAACAGATAAAACTGAGACCTGTAGCCTAAACCAGAACTTCTCTTTCCACCACTGAAGTGACAGCCGAGAGTATTGGTTGACTTTTGTGTGTGCGTGTTAATTTGTTCTCCCTTTCCTTCCATGGGGTGTGCAAGCCACAGGTAAATACTTTTGCAAACTATTTTAACTTTCCCTTCCCTACATAATTAGCAGCGAATGAACTCCTAGTCACCCGTTACTTGATTGAGAGAAAATTACCTCATGCCCAGTCTTTTCTGAGTGAAAATCCCCTGCTGTTACAACATCTCCTTTTTACAGGAATCCCAGTTAAAACTAAGAATTTCCTCTAATAATCTTCACACCAAACTTCCCCTGTTTGGCTCAAAGCGACTTTAGAGGAAAAGATTTCAGCCCACAAGTTCACCCTGGGACAAAAATCAATCCGTTGGAAGTTTTTAACATCTCAAGTGTGGACATCACACAACTGTGGTCCAATATTTTAGCAGTGGTCTCAGAAATACCGGAGAGAATATGAAGTGCTGTATCCACCAGGTCCACACTTCCACATCCAAGGGCTTCATTAGTCCTCACCCACAGCGCTGCGGAGCTGTTCCAACACCACAATCCCAGGCTGGTCAGGGCTGCTGCTTTCCAGGGCTCTGTCTCCAATCTCGTGTGACTTGCATTCTTTGTTTCCCAATTATTGGCCATGACTTTGGCTGCGTTAAAACCTTAGGCTGTGCAAATGAGCTGCCCAAGCAAGCGATCCAGCCCGCTTGGGTGTAACTGACCTGTTTCTGATGATTTTCATCGCTTTGCTATAGACTGCAACATTTGCGGATTGTGCCAGCAATAATTTTCCACTTTTCTTGGATCAATAAAAGATGTTGATAAAGGTGTTGGATAGCATTGGATCAGGGCGAATTGCTGTGGGACCCTATTCAAGGTGTATTTCAGGCAGATTATGAGTCCCTGCGCACCGATATTTTTTGAGATCTATCAAGTAGCCAGATTTAGTCCATTCAAGACAAAGATTTTAAGTCCTGTAAGCACAACTGGTAATCTCTTTGAAAATTATTCCCTTTTTTTTTTCCAGTTTCTCTTCCCCACCAGAGGTTTCCTACAGAACACAAAGAAATGATTCAGCATTTAGGGTAACAGGGAGGGATGGAGACCTTCATCAGGAGCTGGGAATGAGCAGCAGGCTCTGGGAATCTGCTCTGCTATCGATGAGACGGTTGGTTTCCCTTGGCAGCTCACCTACTTTTGGAAGTGCCAGATTCTGCCTGGTTTTTCCTTCCTCCCCCACTTCCCTGCTGGATTTTGTAAGGAACGCCAAATTAACTATTCAAACAGCCGTGCTGCTATGGAGGAGCAGGAGAAATGTCTCTGGCAAGACTGAGCATCTTTTTAAATGATTGCAATTGTTTCTCTTTAGTGAAAATGAGCACCGGAGAGCCAGATCCCATTGAGCAGCCCTGTACAACGTGGCTTCCATTTGTTTTGCATAGTCTTAATGACTTGGCTACATCCCTCTCCCCTACCCCCGTGTTTCTCTTCCCCTTACCAGTCTGAGTCTTCAGTTTCTCAGGAAGAGAATTTTCTCCCTGGTTCCAAAGGGACTTTAGGCAGGGGTAACCCAGCCCTGTCGGATCTAAGCCACCCCACAGTCAGACAAGACTTGTTTTCTCGCAGAAGTTGGACGTGGTCTTTGGATGTTGTGTCCAAGTCCCACCAGCCAGGACAGCGAGCCCTATCCAGTCATGGGATGTGAAGGCAAGGGGAGAGAGCTCTGCCATCATGGGTGGAAGCTGTCGAAGGCTGGTGTGGTTCTGCGGTGATCACGTGGGACTGGAGAAGAGGCAGCAAGGTCTGCAAAACATTAAAGTGTATCACAAGGCAGCCTGGCGAAAAGCCATTCGGCAACTCTTTTAGCAGTCCCGTAGCTAAAGCACATTGATTTTCAAGCATCTCATGGCCATGTTTTCCACCAGAATTAACTTTTCTCCGCTCCTTTTTCCATATGCACACATTTGGCTATCTACCCCCATACACACCTATCTGGAAAAGCAGTCTTATTCCTGACATTCGTTCAAATCTGAATTATCTTAAAACCCTATGCTGCTGTGATAGACAGATATTAACTTTCTTTTAGTTTGTCTGTCTGGCTTTCTTTAAATAGTGGCAAGTAGCGCTTCCTCCTCTCGTCACTCAAAAATCAGACAGTACACAGAAACTTTAGATTTTTCTTCCTGATACTCCCATCCACATTCTCACTCCGTGCTAAACACTCCTCTGTGAGGCATTTTTAACCAAACATGTTGACACGTAGAAAGGGAGAAAATAAAATAAAATAACATAAAATAAAATAAAATAAAATAAAATAAAATAAAATAAAATTTAAACAAACCCAAGCCCCAACCCCTTTCTTAAACAGTGAACAGAAGTCCCAATTGCAGATTCATTCTAGGCATGTGAAGCCCCATGAGATGAGTCACCTGCGGATCAGCTTAGCTCCAGGCAAATTTCTGACAAGTTCTACTTTCCCTCTTCCGCTGCATGGATGGGATGGAATGGGAGGGCATGGGGCAAGGATTCGGGTCTGTGGGCTTCTACTTCCAGGGACTGATGTAGCAGCAGGGCTCCTGGGAGTGGGGCAAGAGGGAGGGAGCTTCATGCCCAGCCAAAAGGGCATTTAGGAGTCTGAATCACAGTCAGACCTGACTGCTAAGAGCACCTATTTGCGATGCTCTTATTTGTTATAGCACATATGCCCTGACAGGTGATGACCAGTTCAAAACATCAGTTCACCAGAGTTATCTCCCTGTACCATCAAGGGAGAGGTGTGCTCATGCCACCAGATTACCCACCTTGAATGCGTGGTTTAACAGAGTCTCTGAGACGTTCCTTGGGACACTTCTCCTTTTCTTGGGCCTGAGCATCACAGCAAAAACTAATACCAGTTCTGAGAGCAAGTGAGGGGAATATTAGCATCCCCCAAAACACGTGTCTGTAAACAAGCAGGGCAGACTCCTACCACCCTGGCTGGGGACTAGAGACTGATTCCTTGTTCTTCCAACATATTTGAAGGCCCTGGATGAATGCTGCTATTTACACGCAGGGTTATTCTCAGGGCAGCGACCAAACACAGAACAGAATGCGAGCAGATTGTCCTGTTTACTAATAATAATTAGATTTCAAAGACTGTCCAAAGATAACCCAAGTGTAAGTTACATTCTTGGCACATGGTGCAACCAAGATGAGGGTTGCCAGCTTCAACCAGGAATGGAGCACCATGCACAAATAGAGTCTGAACGTAAACTACCTGTCCTGGAAAAAATGGGAAGGGACGGAAACAATGTGTGACCTGTCAGATACTGTGACTTCAGGAATGCGGCACTCAGCAAGTACACGGAATACTGCTTAAGCTATTTATGTTAATTCGTGTCCTTCTATTAACTACTCACACCTCATTTTGGCTGAAAACCAGGAGCCGTTTGCTGTTGCTGGGGAAGCTTGGAGGGAGAAGAGCTGAAATAATTCCAAAGGAGCCATAAGGAAGGAATAGTATTGGCTATATCTGTATTGTACTTGTACTGGAAGAGCAAGTCTTTGGAGATGTCAGCATCCACTGGTCATCCTTCCCAATGCACACGTAGAGCTGTCTTGCAACTCGGCTCTGTGAACATTTCTGGCAACACCCCGATGCACCAGGGATGCTCGTGCAGTCCAAACCTTCCTACATGGTGTTAGTTGACTTGGAAAATAGAGATAGGAGACTTCAATCTTGAGGGGGCTTCGGAGACAAGTACACGATCTTTGTTTTCAGAGGAGACTGATTTACTGTTCACTTCAAGTAGGCCCCAAGAAAGCTTTGCAGAACAGAAGCTGTAAGTTAAAGACTGACCAGAGAAAGCACTAGCAAAATGAAAGGTAAGTAAAGAGGACAGATGCGCTTGTTCAGAACAGAAGTAGACCTGACCTGAGGAACAATCACGCTTACAAGGAGAGTTTCATCAGCAGAGAAGAGGCTTTTAGTGCCAGTGGAAAGTCTGCTGACTGCATCCCACTCCATGTCTGGGATTCAGCTGCACTCTCAAAATTTGCATGCCTCTTCAGCTCTCTGAACCAGGACCCACAGAGTTAAGCCAGGCGTGAAAATCAGCCAAGATTTCCTGAAAAACATAATTCAAATTAAATCCCCACATTCTTATTCAGCCATCCAAATGGACGGTCTGATTTCCTGAAGGGCTGGGCTTGCAACTCATTGACTTCAAGGACAAATTCTGTTCTTGTGGCAATCAGGATATATTAGAAAACTTTGTCTCAGCCTTTCTTTGTCTCCAGTCTCTACTTGTAGCTCCCACTGAAATGCTTTGTTGAATTTGGGTAAATCTAGAGTATGGCTAATTAAGTGTTATGGGAGGAGTCACTAGATGGCAATGTTACCCATGCTCACCAGGGCAAGATATTTTGGCCGGCACACACAGGTTGTGTTTTGTTTTGGTTTTATAATGAAGAAATACTGTTTTGCACCAGAGTCCGTTGTGCAGCAGTCTTTAGAGAGGCTATGGCAGGCAGCACTGAATTTGTTCCACATTTTGGTTGTTGAAAGTAAATTCTTGAAAAAAAACAAGTTCGGCGTGCAGGCTGGTTATTTCCAGAGCAGCAAGCTGATCAAGACCGTAACTTTTTCAAGACCAGGGTTCAAGTTTAAGAACTAAATGAAACCAAATTATCCTTCTCGTGTAATTATTACTTCACTGGAAGGACAAAGCTTTATTTTTCTGTACCCCTTATGCTGCATCTATTATAGTAAATTAAACAGGGCCAGGGCACAAGAACTGGGTCACTGGGTCTCTTACACTGCCTGAAGAGTCCCCGGTCACTTCAAGCCAACCAGCTCATTCCCAGAGTGTTCCTGGGCATGTATTGGAAGCTAACACAGACCATGGCCATGCCCGTCAGGCAATCTGGAGGCAGCCGCCCTGTTTTTGAAAGTTTAATCACACAGACTCAATCTCATTCTGCAGCAGTGGATCCAGGCCAGGGAATGGTCCCAGCTACATTTAATTTATTAACATCAACTTAACCTTACTGCCTGAAGTGGAGCAAAGAAAAAGGAGGCAACCTTATGGTGGACACGTAGTGTATTCTGAGAATATAGAGTGAGACAGAAAGTTATTGCATGATGTATACTGAAGCTCTGACCGTCTGTCTATCTCCCTTTCCTATGCATTTTAAATTAGGAAGCTTATCCAAGGTAGACTGAAGAGAAGCTGTGCTGCCGTCCCAGTTGCTGTCATCAGATGAAGCTTGATGTATCCCAGGAGCAGCTTGGTGGCAGGCTTATATTCCTGACAGAAGAAATTATTCCATAATGAAATTAGATGAGGAATTTAGCTTTACATGGGGACCACTGGTATCTGCATCTCTACACAATGTAAATCTAAACTCCTGCTAATTTCTCCGAGTCCTGCTCTCATGAGGGGGAAAGGGCCTCTCTCTCGTCCTGTTTACATTTTCCTAATTACCTCATTTGTTCTGTGTTTACTGAGGGATTGGGTTCTTAAGAGGCCAGCCTGAGATATCACAATACTACCAGGATGGCCTTTGATTGAAGAGGCCCTGAGCGGACCTAAGGAGAGGATCAGATGGCAGAGATGGGGATATACTAATTATCCACAAGAATGTGAGGGTTTTAAACACCAGTGAAGGAGCTCTGTCTAAGGGCATCGGAAGACAGGCACAATGTCATGGAAAGAAAAGACAGGACACGTAAGAAGTGGGAAATATTCTCTACCTGTGCAAACACATCAACCGAGGAGCAGTCTCCAGAGAGCACAGTCATCTCCTTCCAGACTGGGGTCCCTCACGCAGTGCGAGCTGTGTTTGAGACTTCTGATCTAGCACAGACAAGAAACACGGGGCAGTCCTGAGCATACATCACAACCTGAGCCCAGGAAGAGCAGAGCTTGCTGAGAGACTGCAACACGGTCAGCGTGTGGCCCCGCTGCCCCCAGGGCTGATCTGCATTAGCAGGGCCATGCTGGTTTTCTGAGGACATCGTGCACCAGCACTGCTGGCTCCAGGGCTGGCACCTGACGGCTTGGCCCCTGTCCCCTGGGCTCTCTTTGGATGACATGAGCCACCTTAGTAACAGCTTCTTTGTGTCTCTCTGGCCACTTTCTTTCACTGATGTTGCCTTACCTTTGTTTTGCCTGGGAAGCGTGAGATTCACTGGCCCATCTGTGAAATATCTGAGGAGCCGCTAGTTGCAAGAGGAAATCTAGTCCTGCCATTTTCATGGTGGTTTGGGACATGGATACCTTGGATTCAGGCCATAAGCTTGCTAAAGGCTTGTTGAGCAACTCTGAGTGACAGAGACAAAATTGACTAAGGGAAATGAGGTCTCACTGCTCTCAGCGGTGGTTCTGGCAGGTCAGCAGTGATAGGCTCTGGGAGTGAAGATAAAAATTTGGGCAGAGCCTTTGCGGGCTTCAGGAGGGGAAGGAGAGTCATCCCTGGACTGCCTGGTGTAGCCTGGCCCATAACCACAGTGCTCAGGTCTCACACTTGGGGGTGGATCGATAGTATCTTCACTGCAAAAACCTTGGCCTGGGCCCTTGCTGGAACCTAGTGACCTTGACTCATAACTTGTGGTTTTCCTGGAGGGAGAGGGACAACTCGGTTCAAAGTCCCTGAAATGATGATGAGGCTGACTTGCACCCTACCAAGTGGTGTTTCTGTAGCGTTGCGGGTGTTGCATGTCCTGGAACAAGCTATAATCATATAGAGCAAGCGGAAAAGCAGGAGGCAGGCTGGGGCAGTCCAGAGGGATCGCGTTGGAGGGTTGCCTCAGGGTAGTAAGGTGACTTGGTGCAATGTGTGTCCACACTGTCTGTCTAGTGTGGACCCATGAGTGAGTTACTGAATTTCTCCTAGTGAAATAACTATCTTGCTTCACAAGGGAGCCTGGGAATCGGCAAGTTGCCTGCAGTGTGGACAGTCAGTGGACCAGGGGCTCTGGAGCAAAACAGGAGTTAAAAGGAAAACATAAATTGATGTTCTCTGTGTAATGAAAGAAGAAGAATCAGCACATCCTTGCATTACAGCCTCGACCTCATTACACCCAAGAAATTGAAGACGTGGATTCGAGACTTTTCTTGATCTGAAGGAGATCAAGCCCACAGCTACTCATTTTTAGAAGCATATTTTATTTTGCTAAAGCCTGTGAGAGATGGGGCATTTACACTGTCCTGAGTGACAGGAGACAGGTATGTGAAAAGGTATTATGAACTCTGTGGGTAGGAAACATGTTCTCCTATCACCTGTACGAGAAATATAGGTGCCTGACTCAGGGCCATGAATCACAGGAGCCCAGCTCTTCCTGGGATTCCAGTCCTTCCCTGCTTCCCTTCTTGTTTTCCAAGTCTCACGCAGCTGGCTAGGCTGGAGTTTCAATAACCAACTTGGCACAGGAAATAAAGTCAGGACTATTGCTCTGCTCTCAGCCCCTGGAGTATAGCCAGGATTCTTGGTCCTGTTGTCTGCATGCATCTTGAAGGAAAAAAAAAAAAATCTCTATGCTTCCATTCCACCTTTTGTGGAAGAGATGTGAGCTGCACCAGAAGGGAACAGAGACTTACTTCACAAAGATCCCAGAATGAAGGTTGATATCTTTGTTACTATTTTTTTTTTTTTTTTTTAGCTGTTACTTTGATTTCAGAATTCAGTCCTACCAAACGCCCCCAGTATAGTCTAAGACATGCCTACCTTCAAGCCTGTTGAAGCCAATGGCTGAGCTCTTCAGTGGATCAGGACCAGAGTCCTCAGCAAAATTCGGGACTATGCTCCAAGGGAAAGATTTACAGCTGTACTAGCTAATAAAGCAATCCAGGGACCACTGCCTGTCCCCAAAGAAACAGGGCACAGCACGGCTTCTGTCCGTTCAGCCAAACAAGCTTTCCCCCCAAAACAAGGTGGTTTCATTGTGTCGGGGTGAACCAAATCCTGATTTACAGCACATCAGGTAAGTTGTGTCTGCATGGACAATGTCAGTTTTGTCAGCATATACCTTGCTGTGTACGTGAGGTCTCTTGTGCTGCAAGAAGACCAAGTATCTTCATGTAATTTACCCTCAGTTACCACAGGTAGGAGTGACCACCTCATGAAGGAGCAAAACCGTCTTCATGCCTTTGCTAGAAGAGAGGAATTGTTTCCATATCCCCATGCTTTCCAGGAACTCAGGTTTCTTTTTTTTTTAAGCAAACAGTGCACTGTTTGTTGTTAACATTGTCACGAATTCCTCAAAATGCAGGCAGGGTGGAGCAGAACAAGAATATCAGTAAGAAAACCCAGGACAATAGCCTACAGGCCTGGGTGGGCCGTTCATTCCAGTGATGGTAATTTTAAAGTCTAGGATCTTCAAGGCCAGCTCTCTGCTGTTGCAGTCACCACCTCATAAACTTAGCAAGTTCCAGGAATTCGTTTCTTTGCTCCCCTTGGAAGACTGGTTGAGAATCTCATTACTCCAGTGGTTAAAAAACATCTTCCACCTTCCAACCTAAATTTATTCATGACCAATTTATCCCCATCTGTTCCGATGCCAACGCTGTCTTTAAGTTTAAATAGCTTTTCTCCCTCTCTGGTGTTTAGCTCTCATTCTATTTATAGAGCATGACCGTATCTTCTCCAACCCTGTGTTTTGCTGAGCTAAACAAGTTGGGCTCTTTGAGTCTCCTAAACAGGGCACTCCCTTCCTCTGATGCTTGTCGTTGCCCTTCTCTGCACCTGTTCCAGGTTGAATTCATCTTCTTTAAACACTAAAATTGAACCTGGGAGTCCAGCAGCTTTGTGCAATGCCACTAATAGGAACACCAGGCGAGAGATGCCCTTCACGCAGAGATCGCCCTTTAAAAGTTATCCTACTCCATCCCAAGCTAGCTGCAATCCTTCCCCTGCTACCTTTATTGGAAAGCTGCCGCCTGGTCTCCACCATTATCTTACACACACTTGGACTTTGCATTTTTTATTTTCCTTGTGCTGAAATAGGCCCAGTATTTTCTTAAAACTATAGGAGTTTCTTCACTTTAAGCATGCCCACTTCGGTCATGCTGAGGTCTCGACGGTCAGTGGTAGTCATCCTGGGGTGAAGTAATATCCAGCATCTTTGTCTCCCCCACCTAAAGAAGGAAACTCCCGCCCCCCCTCCTCCCCCAGTTTGTGGAATATATTCTTTTAGTGTTGCACTTTTAATATGGAAGGTCACCCTGCTTGTGTTACTCCCGCTCTTCAGCCATCTTTCTTCTACAGTTCAGGGAGTGAGCCCTAAGCCAGAATCCATGTGCTGCAAGAAGGTCCAAGATGCTATCTAAAGCATATTAATCCTTAAATGAACTATTTTCCTTTCCACACCCAAGTTTCCTTAAAAAGGAAACCCAGCAATTCAGTCAGTATCAAAGCAAAATATGTCGTGTGGGTGATCTGCAGGGACAAGGTACTGGAGCAAAAGAGAAAAGAATACAGTGGGGATGCACAATATTATCTCAGAATTCCCTTCACTAGCAGCAGGCATCTCACCTGATTCTGAAAATGGGTGGAATTTTGGAGAAACTGTTTCCCATTCTCAATAAAAATGAAACCAAGTCCAAGAAAACTGGAGGAGTTCATGGCACAAGTCCCAGGGATGGGGAGAAAATGCCATGGTCTACAGCTGAACCATTTACTGTGACTCACTCCAGTGACTCATCGGAGCAAAGCTGAGTTCGGGAGTAAAGAAGGAAGAGTTGCCACCTTTTCCCGCTCCTTTTCCCTCAATCTGGTCTCCAGAGCTATGTCAAAGAGTCTCAGGATTTCTCATCAGGAAGTGGCATGAAAAGGACATTACAGGAGCTATTTCAAGACACTGCAAGGAATTTCCTTCCACTTATATGCAAGGAACTTCTCTGTTCTGTCTGCTGCCACCACCAGATCTCAGAACAATAGAGTCTGCGGCACAGTGACAACCCATATGGGTTTATGTCTCCAGTTTAGAGATTGGTAAACTGAGGCACGGGTGGGGTTGAGATGATTGCCTGCCAGTGAGCCGCCAGCAGAACCCCAGTGAGCCACCAGCAGAACCAGGAATGCACTGCAGCTGTGGTGGACATTTTGAAACCAAGCTCCCAGCCTCATGGACCAGGTTGCTATTAGTCATATCTTCTTGGTAGTAAGAACCCCGAAGGAGGATGCTTGGTGCTGCTGAGTCAGAGGGTCAGTCCCAGTGCCTGCCTCCCAGGGTCGAAACAAGAGCTGACTCCCAGGCAGCCAAGTGCAACCGGGTGTCATTGCCACCTTGCCTAGGAGAAATTTGCCAAGCAAAAGTCACGATAAGGGCAAGGTGCACTCTTTGTCAGGAACATGCTCATTTGCTGTTGATTTTGCAACCCAAAATCTGACACCCACCAGGAGAATTTCTCTCTCTCTCTTTGGCTCAGGATGAGAAGCGTTTCTTTCAAATTTTTCTCTCTCTCTTTTTTTTTTTTTTTTTTTAATGCTTCACTTGAGAGGCTATAGGCAATCAGGGCTATAATACAGGGAGCTCAAGGAAATTGCAAGTGACTCAAGAGGATGCAGAACATTTCATCTAAACAACTCAGCTCCTCACTGCAACATTTTCCACAGTCAGAGCCACATGGCTCTGGAAATCCCACCAAATGCTGAAAGGGATGGAAAAAAATGACAAATATCTTATGAACTTCTTACTGGCCTGGCACTAGAAAGAGTCATGGGCCAAAGGCAGGTCACAGTGGTTGCAGCCAGCTCTGGTGCAGAGCAGAGCAGCTAGCTCACTGTTCCGCTTTCAGGAACACACGACTGGTTGAGTCCTCCTTGGTTGAGTCCTCCTTGGTTGCTCAGTTGCCTCTTGAGGAAAAATGTATCCAAGAAGTAGAGCAGAGTGGTAGAGTAGTCTCCTATTTTTGCGAAAAGTCGCAGGATCACAAGAGAAACCAGCTGTTCCTCTCTTTCTCCATCAGCAAAATGGAGAGCTGAGTCTCCGCTGCCTTATGACATGGGAAAAAGTCTGGAGAAAAACGGGGTGATTGGAAAGTGTCTACAGAGATACCAGCAGAAAGGAGCATTTTCCTACATTGGAGCACGGTTTAGTTTGCAGATGCCCCCCCTCTCAGATGTTAAAAGATATGTCCTTGCCCATGCACAAGGTGTCTAAGCTCCCATTATAGTCAAGGGAAATCTAGTAAGTGGATCATGAGAGGGGTCCACCTCACCCTAAAGCACATACCAGGTCCTCTGCTCCACGCCTCTGTACCCCAGGGCATCACAAGTGGCCCTGGATGCCTGTGTAGGGGCAACTGCATCGGTCTCAGACATCACAGGTAGTCACTGGGAGCTGAGAGGAGACAAGAGTGCTTGTGAGTGATGAGGACAAACACAACCTAGGTCTTGGGAAGCAAGGTTTTCCCAGCTGAGCGATTAGGAGGAGCAGAGCTCAAATGGGTTTGATCAGATGAGTGGGCCCTTCTTGGATCGACCAGCCAGTGGTGTCAGCCGCTGCTGCAGGGGAGTCTGGAAGCGCGGGGACATGGGGAACCGCAGCTGCCTGGCAGGCGACTGGGAGCATGGGGACTTGGCTATTCCCACCTCCGGTAACGGCACATTGCCACCAGGAGACCTTGGCAGCCAGCCTCAGCACAGCCTGTCCTCGCCACCCAGGGCCAATGTGGGGCCGGTATGTGATTGTGTGACTGACAGATTCCACCAAATACACGTCAGTAAGGTCTGCATCTCTTTTTTTCTTCTTTTCTCTCCCTCCTTTTTTTTTTTTTTTTTTTTTTTTTTTCATTTTAAATATAACTCGCTGCATTTAGGCCAACAAAAACTAGTAAAAAATCAGACTGTTCTCTGCAATTTCAGTAAACCTGCCCAGTGTTGGAAGCCTCCCAGCAGGGTCATGAACTGTTTTCTATACGTCCTGTGCCTCTATTTTTAAACTGGCATCTGGCACTCTGACATTCAAATTGCTCTTCCAAGAGGACATTCAGGAACAGAGAATTGCCTAAAACTTCATTGCTGTCACACAGCCCCAAGAAACCTAGACCAAGGTGTGATCCTCAGCCTGACACAGGCAGAGACAGGATGGGCTACAGAGAGCTTACCAGTCAATAAGCAAAAGAATTGCCCCATAATGTTATCCTCGCAGAGCTGAGAAGCCATAGAGAGGGTAGAAGCCAGATGCCAAAGGAATGTCGGCACTTAGCTCCCATTTATTTCTGTAGGTTTTCACTTTTGCATCTTCTCTAGGAAAGGATGCTCCCTTTATGAGAGGAACTAACCAATATCTCCACCATATCTGAAAACTGACTGTGAACCAGCTCCTTTCTCACCTCAGGGACTTGGCCCCATTTAGACTAGCCAAGTCAGAAGGATGTGGAGACAAAACCAACATCCTGACTCTTCCTTGCCTTGCAGGCAAGAATGGATGGTGAAATGAGTCTGCTGTGACTCGTGTAAAGACAACAGGAAAACTGCGTTCCCAGAAACCTCAGAGACTAGAATTGGGTTCAGCATCATAGCAAAGCTTCCCAACACCTGTTTCTACTTGGGGGTGTCTTGGTTGAGCTCAGGCATAAATGTTTCCTTAGTGTTGAGATGCATGTAGGAACTAGACTCTTCACAATCAGTATTTTATCCCAAGCTTTCTTTCAAATTGTTGCAACACCTGACATGAGTCTCCTGAGTCTCAGATGTTCAGCACCATTTAAGAGAGACATTGATGAGTTTCTGAGTAAAATCCTGAGGTACTGTAAGATCTGAATCTTAGGAAGTGAGTAGAGGAAAAATTCTCTTCTAAATGCACAGGGAAATCAGCCAGAAATCAGGAGCAAAGGAGCCTAGATGTTGGGCTTGCTCAGCAAAATACATTAAAGAGAGGACAACCCATTACCAGAACTCTGGAGAGCAACATCCTTGGGGAAAACAAAAGAGAATCCCTTATTCTCTGAGAGGTCACTCATAATATCATGGAGATAAGTACTGGGAAAATGCCTCAATATATACCTCTTTGAAATATGTGGGTGTTTGTGCTGGCCATTGGACGCTGAACAGCATCATTTCTGTTTAGCAATTGGTCTTCAGTGAGTTGAAGCTGAGACAGGTAAACACTACACTACAGAAATCAAAACAATGGAAAACTTTCCAACCCATCACCACTGCCATACAAGAAAAAGCAGAAGATGCTATGGGAACTGAGAGGAGAGGAGAGGAGAGGAGAGGAGAGGAGAGGAGAGGAGAGGAGAGGAGAGGAGAGGAGAGGAGAGGAGAAGAGAAGAGAAGAGAGGAGAAGAGAGGAGAGGAGAAGAGAAGAGAAGAGAAGAAAAGAAAAGAAAAGAAAAGAAAAGAAAAGAAAAGAAAAGAAAAGAAAAGAAAAGAAAAGAAAAGAAAAGAAAAGAAAAGAAAAGAAAAGAAAAGAAAAGAAAAGAAAAGAAAAGAAAAGAAAAGAAAAGAAAAGAAAAGAAAAGAAAAGAAAAGAAAAGAAAAGAAAAGAAAAGAGATTAGAGTAGCTCAGTTGGAAGGGACCAACAATGTTCATTTAGTCCAACTGCCTCACCACTATAGCAAGATTTAGTTAAAATGGGATACCATAACGAGGATAACTTAGACTAATACGCAGTAAAGGTGGGTAAAAGTTTGCTAACAATGATATCTGAGACCTGCCTTGAAAAGAATTGTAAGAAAACCACTGACATCTTTTTAGGGAAAATTGCCTGAAGTGAATTTCCAGAAGAGAATACATGGCTTAACCACTGGAAACAAGACTGGAAGACACTGTAGAGCTTCTCTGATCCATCCTTTAGCTCCATCACATATTCTCTGAACCATGGATTCGTTTAACGCTTTCGGACATCTCTGAACTGTCACCTAACTTTGACAATGGGCAATGTTTGCAGGCTGCAAGGCCCCAGTAGACCACTGTGACCAGTTACCCTTTCTGCCAAATGCGTGGCAAAAAACTTGATTTCTTCTAACTGACTGCTAAGGGCCATACTCAGGTGTTCTCAAGATCCAGGGGAATATCTGTAATCAATAACCTAGGCTGTCTTTGATATCCTAGCAGTCCCTAGACTCTTTCTTCAGTTAAAGAACAAGGACAGATTACAGATTTCAGCTCCTAACTCCTTCTTCTCAGTGCTGAGGTTGCAGAGTCTTGAACTAAATTCATATCACTGAAATACAGTTCCATAGACACAGCTTTGAGGAGCCAAGATACCACTATATAACTAGCTAGTCAAACTCAGACCGAACAGAACTTGTTTGATGTTACTTTAGCATTCTTTGTCTTACCTTCTAATAGCTCTTTAGCAACTCTCCAATGAGAAAAATTTACTGTGTTTGAGCCAGTTGAGAAGTTGTGTCAAGGATGCTTATTGCCTCTTATTACAAGACCGAGTCGTACACTGCCTGATTGTGGTCTTGTTGACTTCACAATAAGCACTGAGGAGTGGAGAAGCGTGGCCAGGAGAGGAAGACCAAGGTGTGCCAGGAGCAGGTGCTCTTGCAGTCAGCTTAAGGGTGGAGCACGGGAAAGGTGTTGGGAAACAGGAGGGAAAATGGCAGCAGGGTCCAGACCGTCATTATCTCAGAATGCATGTGTGCGGTGCTTGTGCGTGGGTTTTCAGAGGCAAAATCCGGCAGGAGGCAGGGCAAGAAATGTGGTTACTATATGAGCAAATATAGTAAATCAAAGCAAACCTACATGTTGTCTTTTCAAAGGTTTTTGGCCTCTTCCTTACTCCAGCCCTGGGCTCAGAATCAACAGGACTAAATCACACCTCAGTCCTTGTGCCCAGAGATTCCTGCTGGCTCACTCGAAGCCTTTGGAGGCACCTAGCCCAAAGGAACACCAAGTTCTGGGTCCTGGCTGGAACTTCAGCTGGATGAATCTGAGCTTAGATCACACAGAAGAGGAAGAGTCACTCACCAGTGAGAGAACTGGTGACCGTATCTCAGTGAGAATGCTTCTGCCATAAGGCAACGATAAACTGGGGAAAGGAAACAGATGTTGGTCACACAAATCCATGCTGGCAAGTCTAGATGAGTGCAGAGTGGCACCTTGGCATGCAACTACCTGTGCTATAAATAATACCTTACTCCCAGGACACCTCTGAGCTTAGGAAACATGGCCGAGTCAGTCACACCCAGAACAAACTGGCAGGTGGGAGCAAAAGGGAGTTTGTAGTTTTTCCAGCTACGCACCCCCAGGGAACGTTGTTACCAACGATCCTGACCAATATGCTTTGGCCCAAGGGCCCATGTGCAGAGGCAGTTCCCAAGGTACGCTACATCCATTGGAAGGGTTGAATTGCCATTAATTTGTACAAGCAGGGGTGTGCGTGTATGTACAAACACAACAAAAACAAACAGCCTTGGAGGCACATCTATTTCCTTTCTACGTCCACACCCAGGTTGACTCAGCCGCTGCTCCATACCTTTTCCCTTTTCTCCTCCAAGACTTGACACCAAATGTAGTTTTCTCAGCCAACATCTGGAGCTACGTGGTGCCTGCTTCATTCTCCCGACACAACTACACAAGAGCACACACTCACACACACACGCTCTGGGACCTGCTTGAGTCATCGCGTCCCTGAACATCCTCCTTGGCTGCAGCTTCTGTAGAGACAGTTATTCAAAGGTCGGAGACCCAGAGATGCTTTCTCATGCAGCAGAGACAGACGCAGGATAGAGTCCTGAGGAGCAAGGGGTATTTACTAGAATTCTTCTGGGTCACTCTGTCTATTTTTCCCTGGTTTAGCACACTCAACAATGCAGAAGAAGCCATGACCTCTATCTTGGTACGGGAGCAATGAGAAGACAGGAGGTAACTGGTAGAGGGAGTACAAAATAATTGATTTGGATCTGGTTTATCCTCTCAACCCTTGAACTGTACTGTTGTGGAAGATGGGAGGAGAATGAAAAGGCAAAGGAGAGATGCCTTTTTATCAGGCAGGAACTGTGTAGGGAAAACGGAGACCACGTGAAGAAGGCTGTTGGCAGCTGAAGAGACTTTGCTCTCATAAACCAGTGAATCGGTACCGTTATCCAGGAATCACCCTGACTGTGGTTTTCACCTCCTCAGCCACCACTCGCTGGGGTGGTGAGTTTAACACCTCTGAGCACACAACATTAAAAAGCAGGGCCCATCTCTAAAAAACTTTGAGAGGGAAACCAGCTGGGTGGTAACCATGGCTACACATAGTTTAGAAAGCGACTGGTACCCTTTCTTTTGTCCTTTCTTCCCAGCCTAGAGCAGAAAGGCCTTGATTAATAATAATCACTGTCTGTGTTCATGCATGGGAAAATATGTCAAGGTGTGGATGCGCTGGTAATGAGGGGGGTGATACAATTGGATGTCCAGTGCTAGCCAAGAAGCCATGGGATACTCCAGGTACCCACACAGGCCTGGTAGGAACGATGGAAGCTCCTGGGAAGCCTGTGCTCCAGTGGAAGCTGCAGACCAACCACTTATCTCAAGGAGGACAAGTACTGAAGTGAGCCAAAGGCATTTGCTTGAGCTGCTGGTTTCCAAGCAAGTCAGACAGTGTCACTGATCATATTTTTTTTTTGCTGGTGAACAAGCAGACTGGGTTACTCTGAGAGACTGTGATAAGGGAACGCGAGGAGAGCCATTCAAGGAAAGCAGGAGCACATACATCTGCTAGCTGAACCAGGGGTCGGGCAGTGATAATCCCAGCCCTGTATTTTTCTCCTAACACTGCAACAACATCTGAGGGTGCTTCCAGCAAGTCACACTCGTGCGATTCAGTAGACAGCTGCCCACCCTACCCATCTGCAGAAGGTTTACCTGCCTGTAGCAGGAGCAGAAGAGTCAGACCCATGCAGCCTCCTTAGCTGCAGAACCCACAGAGCAGCTTCGTAACTCAAACCACCATTGAGAAGGTGCTTCACTTCTGCCAGCCCTGCTAAATAATCACTAACCTCCGGCAGCAGAGAGTGTGAGGTGGTAACCTCTTAAATCACTCCCATGCGAGTTGCCAGAGCTTGTCTGGAGAAAACCTACAGCTACCTTTCATTGGCAACTTGCTTTCCAGTCTTAACAGAGAGGCCAAGGAATCAAGTGGAATAAGCTACCTTCTGTCCCTCTCAGCTGGTTTCTCCAGGTCAAAACCAAACCCCTCTGGCAGACAAGTAAAAAAAAGTAAAGCTAACGCTCTGGCTGCTGGCACATTACCTGGTCTGTGGATACACAGGGTAATTCAATCTGCAGGGCTGTCTTTCTGGCACCTCTCACAAGCCCTAAAAATTCAATCCACAGTGAGAAAGAAAACAGAGCAGGATTTGTTTGGTTCGTTGCCCTGTTGTAGGGGAGTGTGGGACAGTCACTAGGAAAGGAGACATTTTTCATGTAGGAAACAAAGACTTTTGCCCTACATAAGACAAGATGTACGTACACCACATTTCTCCCTCCCCGTTTGCCTGACGAAACTGTGCATTTGCATTCATTTTGCAGCAGGAAGAGGTCTGAAGTAGACCTTAAGAAAGTGCCTAAGGGTCTGAAGTAGACGTTAAGAAAGTGCCTAAAGGCTGCATCTAGACTGCTTATTCCAGTACTGAAAACAGATTTAATGTGCGGGATACTCAGCTCACCTAAGTTCAGATTTCTACAGCCCAGACATCTCAGCAGAGACAGTCACCTACAACTTCTGTATCCAGGACACGGAGAGAAATAAGTAGCTCTAAAAAACCGGTTCATCTCTCCAAATCCAGAGGGTAAAATACAGGATCCAGTATTGGGGATGCCTACTTTTCTCCACTGTCTGTAGGTGGAGCACAGGGTGCCTCGTTCTGCTGTAGCGTTACACTGCAGCCACCAGCGTTGCTCAGATGCCTACCAACATGTCCAAGCTCAAGAGAAGAATAAGCAGTGCAGAGCACCTCCTGCTCAGGTTTGCCAGAGTCTGGCTCCCTGCCTGTTCAGTCAGTGGAGAGAAAGGGTCATGTTGCTTGCTCGAAACATCTGTAATAAATGAGGTGCTTTCATTCCTTACCTCTCTCCACTGGCTGTACAGAAAATTAGGCTCAGATAGTAGGTGGTCTGAATCCCTTCACTCTTATGAATGTGTTCTCTTAAGAGGTAGGTCAAACACAGCTTCAAGTGACATAGGCAGACTAGTCACCTGAAAGAGAGCTGTGCTCCGAAACCACTTCACTTATATCTGCATAAATCTCTATCTACATGGGAGTACTCAGGAAAAGTGAACATCAATCAGACAGAGGTGTGGAGTTAGCATGCACATTAGTTAGAGCACATTCGATCCTCATTTGGATTTTCCCTTAATAAATAAAATGGTTTTATCTTTACGTAGTCACATCAGGCCTGGAAAAGAGTATCTCTCCCTAGCTGGAGCGTTGTTTTATGTCAAAGCCTGGATCCAGCATCTTGGCATCTGGGACCAGCCACACTCAGCAAGGAGGACTAAAACAGACAGAGATGCTGTCGAAGTTTATTATATTGGCACTTGCAGTATTTTATTGGTTGTTGCCTCTACACTTTCCTGCCCGGTACTTGAGGTACTGCACACAGGACAAGCAGCCTTTTTCCTTTGGGACTCCAGGCAGGTACATCAGTGTTCTGGTCTTTCTGACTTTAGTGGCTTGGGTGGACTGAGGAATCTCTGCTTTATTTGTCGTTATCATGCCCAGAAATTGACAGAGGTCTATGGGCAATAGGAAGCCATGTCTCAGTTGGAAGAAATGTAGGAGAACCATACCTCTGCTATCAAGGGCTGTTGATCTGAGTTGCTGATTCACATTGGTGTTATTTCCCCCGCATCCCCAAAATTAGAATTTCTCCCTGCCCTGAGCCATAATTCCTCCCAAACCCTACAGTTATGTGTGTAATCGAAGCCTGCTTTAGCATGGGGACCATACAGCGTTAGTGTAGGCAGCCAGGCACGCTATTTTCCACGACTGGTGTCCTACCAGGACACAACATAGTTAATATTATGTCTGGCTTCCTCCGACTTTGCCAGGACCAGAAATTCGAATAGCACGTCTCTAGCAGAAGCCTAGACTTAGGGTCAAACTCACCCTGGGGTCTGCCAGCATACGCTGTACATGTTTAGATTCCATGTGCACTGCAGAAGCTGTAAAACAATTTTGTGTTTTCCAAGTGTCAAGAGCTCCATCGTCCCTGGCAAAAAGGAGGGCAGGTAATAGAGCATTTCTGGAAGTTCAGATGCTTTATCAGTCAGGGCTTTAAATGACGACTAAGAGGCTTTTGCCCTTCAGCCATAAAAATCCATGAAACTGTGAAAATTCCATCAGCTTGACACCCTTATGCGAAATCTGAGGAGAAACAAACATGAAAGCATTGCAATGGGGCCTGAAAAAAAATGGCTTCATTATTAATTGCTGACTACCAAGCATGTTCTTTCACACAAACAGGACTGGGTGCTCCTGGTAATGGCGTGGAGATTAATGTCTGTTCCTCTCACGTTATTCTGGCACATCGTGGTTTCAGATGAACCGGCGACACCAGAACCAAGAAACATCAAAATACTGGCCCAGCAGCAAAGCTGATTTTCTGAAGCATCCCTGCTGCAACTTGTGAGTGAAGGCAATCTCTGAGGAAGAGGCACTGTTATTACACCCAGTACTTCATCTTACAATATCACACCCTGGCTCGTTTGGCTGAAGTAGCTGTTAGAGTAAGTGGTGATCAGTGGAACTAATTTGTTGGCTGGGTGTGATTCAGGAGGGTAACTCCTGTGTCTCCTGTATTCCAAGTGATTTTCGGAGCAGTAGTGTCACTGTTCTTCCAATTCTTTACGGGAGTCATCAGCAATAAGTTGAATTTGTGGGGATTACTTGGAACTCAACCCCCCTGACGAAGGAGGTGGCTGTTTCTCATGCTGACTGCTGTTGTCATGTGGTGGCTTGTAATGTTTGATTTGGCTTCCTTGAGCAGCCCCAAATCCCACTGTCCTCATCAAGGCATTCTGTGCAGTCACAAAAAGAAGATCTGGAAAAGACTAACTAGATCATTTTGTCTGTTCACCCTTGGCCAACATGAAGTTGTTCCCTACCATGTATTCCCCCTGGTTTTCTTCTGGACACTCCAGTCCAAGGGCTTCCACTGCCGTCCTCCACGAGCTATTCCACAGCTCTTTAAATTAAGGCACTTTTCCTTCTGCCTGTTTCCATTACTCGATTTCACACCATGACTCCCATTTCTAATCCCTTTTCCTTTTCTAAGTAATTCATTTCTCAGCTTAATCCTTTCCTAGGATTCCTTTTTAGACATAGGACTCGCATGTCTGGGAGGGATATTATGAGTTCTTCCAGCCTGTCCTCTGCTTCCATTTTCTCTCTGCCCTTTTTGGTAGATGTGGCTCCAACATCCTCTTCGTAAAGGATGGAGTGATGGAGATGCCAACCCTTCATCCAATAATCTTTGCAACCCTTAACCTCAGGAAGGTGGCCTTAATGGCTAACCTAATTCAACGTTTGCATGTCATTTTTTTCCGGTTTCTTTCATATTTCGAGTTTGCAGTTGGGTTCTTCCTTCACCCTTTTTTTTTTTTTTTTTTTTTTTTTTCCTTTTTGACTGAGCTAATCTGCCCTTTATTTCCAGGCCACATCTTTAATCATCCTCCTTGTGCTCCAAAAGGACTCTCCAGTTCATCCATACCTTTCTTGCAATGGATTAGCCAACACTGACTGAAGCAGAGCTGTTTCATTCCACTGGAAGGATATATTTCTGCTCGTACAACTCAGTACAATACTAAACTTTTTTTTACAACAGCAGGAATTTTTTACTTCTTGATCAGTTTGTAATCCATCATAGCTCCCTCAAAACTCTGCAGAACTGAAACCTGCACAGTTATTCTTTATTTGACATTTATCCAGGCAATGAATCTTGCTCAAATATAGTCCTTGCACGTGACTCCTTTAAATATCATCTGCTTTTTACATCTAGATTTTTACTGCTTGGCTATGAAATTGCATCCTGGGCCAGGAGAGTCAGAACTGCAGGCTATGATGGCAGCACACAGATTTGCCTGGTTCAACAGCCTCTGCTAAAGAAACTGCTGTGTGTCAAAATGAGCTTAGCAATCAAGTCCCCGTGAAACACCGATCTTTCAGGCAGAATAACATCATCATTACCCAGCTTGATGTCACTGTGTCTGGATGGGTTTTGCCATAAAAACGCTAAACTCATCTTTGCTTTGCGTCTCCTGTATGTTCCATCCACCACTAACAAACGGCTGATTTCCTACAAGAAATCTCCGCTGCCTCAAACAAAAGGCGCATCCATGGTGACAAATTATTCTCCACTACAAATCATTAGGCTGGGTACAGGAAATAAAAGAGATGTGGGTAAGGAAAAGCTGAAGACATCCCCTGTGTGATACGATGTCAGATTAGGGGGGTGCATGAAGTCACCCAGGGCAAAACATGTAGGGGATTGGCCTGCCCAGGCTAAGTTTGAAAAGCGTTACTGCTGGTGAAGACCCAGAAGAAGAAATGACCCCGGTTTGACTTGTGTATTCCCAAAATGAAATTGAAAAAGCTGCCAGCTTAGAAAGGAAACATCTTTTTCCTTTCAGACAGAGCCCTCCCAGGTACAACAACTCCTGCTGCGCCGCACTAGAAACTGATTCTCCCACCAGCACCACCCCCAAGTCTAGCTGGTACCAAGCGGTGTGTCCTCGCCTGCTTCCCAGCCACCTCATGTCCCGCAGCACGGGGGTCACTGCCCTCTGCAGCAGCCTCCTTCCCTCACCCCAGCAGTCCTCGTGCAGCTGAGCATCCCTGATCCCAGATCCAGTCCGGCCTCCCCACCAGGGCAGTGCCGCTTAGCCCCGTGCCTCTTCAGTCGCTGGCCTGCCAAGATATTTGTGTAGCTAAAGCAAACCAAATAGTTCACCTACCTTCCAAAGGACATCACCAAGTTAAAAACAGATGGAGAATGCTGGCGACGGAGGGGTGTCTTTTTTTTTTTCTTTTTTTTTTTTTTTTTTCCACTAATGATTCAGAAGGCCAGTAACAGCATTCTAACCCTGGCTTTGGACCAGCATATCCTGTTGAGTCATGGCTGATGTCTGCACTCTAATCTTAACACATGTGAATGGGCTTGTTAGAACTTGTCATCCATCCCTGGCTACCAAAATATCCTCCTGCTTGACCTGCCCCACGTATTACACAATATAACTTCTATGTTTGTGCACACGGGCAGACGCACAAACGTGTGAGCGTGCTTTTGAGAATGCAGAAGGCTACAGATGGGAGAGAGGTGCAGAAGGAGCTGTAGCTGGAAATACAACGGCCTAAGGAGACAGAAAAACAAACTGCTCTTGTGTTGCCCTCTCCCTTGTCCCCATTTAAAAAAAAAAAAAAAAAAAAAAAAAGTATTTTTAAAAAGTGGTTTCAGCTAGAAAAAGAGACTTTGAAGGTTTCAGCATTTCTTGGTCAGGGTCTGTCACTGGTATTTTATACAATAGCATCAGCAGTATTTTCGACCAAGCTGGTTTCTACCACTGGGTGATACTATATGCCCACGAACAAGATAGGAATTAGGGAAAGCTAGTGATGTTGACTAGTTAAAACACTAGCAAATACTGGCAAAATGTTTAAGTGTTAGGCAAGTGTGTTTTAACCTTTATTATTATTTTTATTTGCTGATCTCAGAAAATTTCCCAGTGGAAGGGCAAACCCACATATAGTAAAGCCAGGCCTCTGTCTAGCAAGACTTCACACTTTTAGTTACGTTTTTCGAAGTTTGCAATAGTCCACAGACCTTTCCTGCCTCTCCCCCTGCAGAGGACCACAGCTCACACGTTTAAAACTGATCTGGGCAGATACATAAGCAGGCAAACAGGAGAACGCATCGATGAGATGAGATGAGATTAGATTAGGGCTCACACTGCAAAATTTACGTGCAGACCCTCCCTTCTTCAGAAGTACCCAGATGGAGGATTTTGCTTGGCCTGTGTTATAAAGATAAAGCACATTTGCAAATGCAGATCCAGATTGAAGTTCAAACAGTCCTAACATTCAGGAATGTTCTGATTTGTGGTTTTGGTTTCAGTCCACATCAAACTTTAAAACGAAAGATGAAGGGAGATTGCTCTCGAGATAGCAGGAGATAGACTGATGTGACCAGGGCTCTCGTATTTTGGGCAGTAGCTGAAACTCTCCAAAACAGAATTTCCCTTTCATATGCAAAGCTACAGAACACTTAGCACTTTAAAATTTTTTCCTGCTGAAATGCTGGGAGACTTGCCATTGACTTCAGTGGAGTTTGGATCCCCTCCTAAACATTTAATCCTCCATATGGGGTAAGTATTTTTCATACTTTTTTGCAGATGGGGAAATGGAAAGGAATCACGTTGTAGCTGCTCGCCCAAGGCCAAAGCACGGTCAATGCGAACTCCAAATTTCCTGGTGCTGAGCCCCGTGCTTGGACCTTGTGCCACGGTCTTCCTGGAGAATAGGACGCTGGAGGCCACACACAGCGTGCATGTTCCTGCTCTCTGCTCCCTGCTTTCCTGGACCCAGGAGAACAAGCTCTGCCTCCTGAGCCTTTCTTCCACCCCAGCCTGCTAACCAAGGCGAAGGGCAGCAGCAGCCTGTACACAGGGACTAAAAGCATCCCCAAACTCCTCTACAGCATGCTAAAGGCTGGAGCAGCCCCTTACCGCTTCTCCTCAGATGAAACAGAAAATTATAGTGTACTGGGATTAAATCAGGCCTGTGTTGGACTAAAGCTAAACATCTAGACTACCTTTCCTCTGCCAAAAGTGTAAGGTGATGGATGAGGTTCCAAAGCAGCTTTGTGGCAACTCAGGGTGCTCCCTGTCTTCTAATATCAGACTTGTTCTCTGGAGGTGCCTGACCCCTGTTCCGTCCGTCAGGAGAGTCTGGGAGAACAAATACAAGCATTGCAGGCAAGGACTGAGTGAGGTGGAATGAATCCATCGCCTCCAGAAAGTGATCCTGATGCAGCCCACTCCTTCCCTATTGACTTGGGAGAGAGCTAGAGCCCTGGCAGAGTAACCCCCGAATTGTTAATGACTTCTTTTGACCCATTTGTCATAGAAGATCCCCAAATCTGTCTTAAATACCTGCAAGAAGCCTGCATATATCAGATACAGCTGTCGAGAAAGCCCTTGTGGGTCAGGTTTTGTCTTAGCCTTGCCCCAGTAAATTCATAGGAGCAGAAGCAGCTTGTACAGTTTAACATGAACGCAATGATTAACCTCTGGGCCTCTCTTCAATCCCCTTCTACAGTAATGAGATCTACCTAGATGCTGGTGAAAGCTACACCCATGAAGCAGGGAGATGAATACGTCTGGGAGGGGAGGACAGTGCACAGGAGGACTGTTGGACCTTCGATAAGTTCCTCCCTTTTCTGTGCCTCAGTTTCCTGAACTGTAAACTGGGAATGATGAAATCATCTGGAAACAGTTTTGAGACCCAATGGTGAAAAAAACCTAGGTGTTACTTGTTGCTAATATTATACTAACAGTTCATCTCCTCAGTAGCACTAGTGGATAAAGAATAAAGGGCACCATGCCAGGAAAATGCTTCTAATAACACAGAAGTGCCGTGAGCTTTTCAAATAAAGCTCTCACTTGGGAACCAGCGTGCCCAGGAATCTGTCGCTCTGTTACTGAGCAGGCTCCTGGCCTCCAACCAAGTGTCCTGGTAAAGGGTGTCCTGCATGCAGCGGAGCAGGTGAGGAGGGACACTGCTCAACAAAACAACCACCTGAGAGTGCAGCCCCGCACCATGCAAACACGCAGAGCAGACCAGTGACAGGAACACTGAGCAGCTCTGAGCGCTGACCGGAGCAACAAGTATTAGAGAACATTGCAATATCCAGCTTCGTCCTGAAGAGGTATTGGAGGGGCATTTCACAGATGCTTAGAGTTGGGTAGCTGGAGCCAAGGGATGATACGCAAGAACTGTAATGCCCTGGCTCGATACGCTGAAGACATGGTCCACTCTGTCGGAATTTGATTTATGGTGGCTTAGTCATGCGTGAGGACTGTGGTATCGGGGGGCATCCTCTCATATCAGAATGAACAAAGAGCCGTGGGTCCTATTCAGACCACTAAATTGTCAGGTTAATCATTGTGACTCCTAAGGGAGAGGTACAAAAACGCAGCCTAAGTTTGGTCATAGAGGGAGGTTTTTAGAAAGAGTCAAGCGTAGCCTCAGGGTTTCATCTGCGTCTTGACTCCATAGACAGAGCCTGTCAAGGTGCCAGACTACAGCAGTGGTCTCCGAGTGCATAAATGCAACGGACACAAAGTTGGTGTGGTCTGGGAGGCAGCCCAGGCGATTCAACCCCCCTGGAATTGTGCTGAAGCTCTGTATCATTTATCATCACTACATTTGCTTCTTGCTGTCCTGAACATGGCCCACAATATATTAATCCCTTCCATTTCCTGACCTCGTTTCACTGTCAGGAAATGTCACCGTATCTCTCAAGACAGATCTTGAGGAATCACAGCCATGTCACTACGTAGGTCAAATGCCAGTTAAAGTGATTCCAGCATCGCATGCAGACAAAGTCTCACCCTGCTCCACTCTCCAAGTTTCCCATGTTTGGATAAAACAGCATTCTTCTACGGAGAAGCTGGTGTGATCTGCTCGGGGATTAATCCCCTGTGGTTGATCAATGAACCCAAAGAACCACCCCTGGGATGTGGTGTAAGCAGTTTAATCAGACAAATTAAACTATGTGGCTAAAGGGATCAATAAATCAGTTGAATCCCAACCGTCCTGGCAATGAGTGAAAAGTGTAAAATAACATTATCAAGGGTGTGGCCTAGATAATTTAACCTAAAGAAGAGTTTCTGGATTTCAACCAGATTAATTTGCCTTGAGTCCAGATACACTGAACAAGAAAGCTAGTGTATCTTAATTCACACACCAACTCCTCTCAGTGAAGGAAGAGGGAAAAATACAGAATTTAATTTAAACTTCACACAGGTTCCAGCTGCCTTTTGTAGATCTCCCTCCATCGAGTGGAAGAGGAGATGAGGTCAGTGAAACTTCTTACTTCAGAGCCTCCACTGACTGCCTATGGCTATGCGGGATGAATCGAGGTGAAATGAAGATTTTTTTGGGGGTGTTAGAAAAGGAGCCAATGTGGGCTCAGTGATGATGGCAACAGGATATCATTTCTCTTTCAACAGGTAGCCTCAAAATAAGGAAGGGAGATGGAAGAGCAGAAGGAAATAAGCTTTTGGAAGCCAGCACCGTTAACTGTCATGCCTGACGATATGTGGGTTAGAGGACCCCAACTGATGTAGCTGCATATATAATATAAAATATCAGAAGAAAATTTAATTAAGTGTAGCATATTTCAGTCGTCTTGTACTTTTTTTTTTTTTTTTTTTTTTTTTAAACCTAGCTGAAATACTTCTTTGAAAGCTTTGGTGATGAATTATGGACTTTCAAAAGTTTTATTAAAACTTTGTTTTGTTTTAAATTGCCCAGATTTTTTACTGAAAGAAATTCAAAACTGAAGCCAATTGCTCCAGTATTTGACCTAGAGTAAAATGCTTGGTTGGATATTTTGCTTTGGAAAAAATAAAAATGAAGAAAATACTGATTTACATTGGTTTGATTGAAAACATAGTTTTGAATTACTATGCTGAGGAGAGTGATGGAATCATATTTCAAGAAAGGGGGAAAAAATGAAATGCATAGCATTTTCCGAACTGTTCCACCAGGTAAGAGATAAAACACTTATTGCTGATCTTATTACTTCTAAAGCAGCCACGGGGAGTATAGCAGCAGCTCATAGGCCAGTTTGGACATACCTCTAAGTACAGCACTGCCAAGGGAGTAGAGCTTTTAAAAATAGTAGGTCAAAATGGATTGAGATCTTCAGCTCTAACTTTGAAGCTACTTCAGCTCTGAGCAGCAGAATGGACTGGACAACCTCCAGAGGTGTCTTCCAACACTATTTTTTTTTTTTAAATTTATTTCTAAATGACAGATGATGATGTAGCTCTGAACATTCTTGATATTAGAATGTGTGTATGCCAGAAGAGAAGATAGAACTTTGACCTAGAGGAGGGGACTGTTTTCGGGTCAAATGGCCATGACCAGCGGTATGAAACTCCTCCAAGCCTTGGTAGGAATTCAGGTAGCAAGTTTATGTTGGTTTGGTTGTTGTTTTTGTTTTTTCTGGTTTGAGCAATGATTGTATTTCCAAGAGGTGGTTGCCTGAGTAGCTGTCAAACAGAAGGCAACAGATGCAAGATGAAGTCATGGTTTACTCTTGTTTGGAGGACAACTCCACGGGGCTCAGCTGTGTTCTGGTGTCATGGTTTCTATCTATCCTGGGCACGGAGCCAGATCTGAGTCTAAAATGTTCCAAAACGGCCACTGGTTAGAGAATAGGAGCCCAAAACATGTAGACACAACAAGACATGTAGTAATTTACAAGGAGAACAGTCTAACATCACCAAAATTTATTTAAAGAACCATACAAAAAAGTGGCTGCTGTCACGTTATATACTCCTGCTTCTGCCATGTTGTGAACTCCCACGTCTCTGCTACGTTGGCTCGCATGCCCATGTCTCTGGTAGCCCCCTCAGATTTATCCACTGCTCCTTCTTGGTCTCCAGAGCACCAAGTGACAATGCTTCTCTCCAACATGCCGCCCTCTTCCCCACTGGCTTTGCTCCAGGACTGAACTGAGGAGGGAGAAATGGACACTGCTGGCAGGAAATTAACCCCCCTAAACTCTGACAGCTGCTGAGTGCTTCCTATTTTGCCAGCACATGGCCAAGTATTCTGATCCCTGAGCCACCACTGTTCCCATCGAAAAGAAAATATTTATAAGCCTTCTCACGAGGCAGGATAGAAGCTTAATTAGCTGAAAACTTCTGTGACCCAGGCAAGTAACTTCAAACTGATAACCACAACCCTTAGCACTGAAAAGACCGCTTGGTCTTGTCTGAGTGTATATTCAAGATTTTGAAAGCCCCGTGCTACTCTTGGCCCATTAATGACAATCTTTGGTCCTGTCGAGATGCCGTTTGCTGTTGGAGGAGTGACCCAAACACCTTTACGTGCCCAATCAGCGGTGACAGGCAGTGATTGCTGGGTAATGAAGCTCTGCATCACTTCAGACCAGAGGTGCGAGAAGAAGAGTGCAATTACGTCTTCTGGGATTCTCCTATCGCTTTGAGCTATTACCGATGTATCTGAATTGTATTAGTTGCTACAGGTTTTGCCTCTGTACCAAAGCCCCAAGATACCTGACACTGCCAAAAAATGGGTCCAATCTTGAGAACCGTGGGTAAGTCACTCCACCTTTCTAGGGGCAGTTTTCCTTGTCTGAAAAAAGCAGATGAGTGATTATTAAGAAATAATAATTCATTTTGTTTCAACCAAGGCCAGAACCGGGAACTCCTGCCCTGTAAGAAATTCTGTTATGATGAAATTAAAACTTTTGCTCCCTCTGTATGTGAGATTACACATAAGTATGCTCCATATGCAAATATTTAACTTTTTCATGGAAATGAGAGGAAATACATTGGCTATGAATTACTTCAGAGAAAAAAAACGTAATGTTTTGACATTTCTGAATCAGACAGTTTTGTTTTGCTTCATTGAACCAAAATGAAAGTTTGCACTTCAGCTTAATCCAGAGCGGATTCAAGTTCTGTACAACAGTCGTTTGAATGATTTTTCATTAGAACCAAGAGGCAGACAGGATGGAAAAAAAATACCCAAACAAAATCCACCCTCTCCCTCTTTCTACCTCCAGCAAAACAAACTTTATGGTCTTGAGCCTGCTCATCTGACTTTGCAATGCAGGGGAGGGGCTTGAGGGGTACAGGGGTTATAATATAATGTGTAATATACATTTCTTCTTGTTCTGCTGTCCGTGGAGTGTGAAGGAAATGGAGATCATTCTAACTGAAGGAACATAATATATCTAAGAAATTCATCCATCATCAATACCAGGAGGAAGCTGAGAAGCTGGTGTGAAACCAAGTACGGGGAACCACTGAAGATGGATAATTTAGAAGAATGGGTAAAATAACATTTAAAAAGACAGAGAGCATATTGCTGGTCCACATGAGGACTGGGAGCAGAAGGGAGAGCAGAGCAAGAGGAGACTGAAGTGATTTGCAGCCACATGATCTAATTCAAAGCATTAAGGCATTCCTACCCTCGCAGCACGGGCACTCTCAGCCCTCCGTCGTGGTAGGGTGGGACCATGTCTGGGTTTCTGCCTGTGTCCTGCTTATGCACAAGTACTGAATGCCCACGGGAGAGTCTCTGTCCTGCATGGGAGGCGAGTTGCCAGTGTCCTGACCATCGCCCCTTCTGCTGCAGGGAAAGGTCAGATCGTGCTGTTCCTGGTTCTGACCCTGAAGGAGGCCAGGCGAGGTGAAGATGTCCACAGGACATGTCACAAAGTGCTCCCGGATAAGCAGCATCTAAACAATGAGGGATGAAAAAATGGGTTTGATCGTGGCCCCTGAAGAGCTGGCCGTGACTCACAATACACCTTAGAGCACCCTGCACTCTGCAGCCTTCACTCTTCACACCTTTCTTTTACTCCAGCACGTGCCTTCTACCTAAGGTTGGCAACTTGGCTACAACTCTTCTCCTGGGGTCACTTAACATCCACCCAACTTCATCCTCTTGGTGTTAGTACAGTAGAAAGACTACACTGAGTAAAAAGACCATAAATAATCCAAAGCAAAAATAATGACAATGCTGTGAAATATCTTGCCAGCTATGGGAAATGGATGCCTTCAACGTGGTCGTTTTCCTTCTATCATTGTTATATTTTACCCCACTTCCCACCCGTAATTCCTGTGGGATATAATTTTATTTTACTTCTCGGTCTAGATTCTTGCATAGCGTTAGCAGAGAAGAGCTGTTTCGCTCCAGCAGCAGGCCAGGCATAAGTACATCCGTTATTCAAAGGATTTATTTTCTTGCTTTTTAGAAGGGGTGCTGAGATCCTTTGAATCTTAAACTTTTCTCTGATACAGCAGGAAGGGAGGGGGTCTTTCTACAGGATCTCAGTACTATTCAGAGGCACTCACCCTGCTGGTCAGGTGGGATTTTTTAATGCTCCAATACTATATATAAATGTGAGATCGTTATCTAGGAGGAATGAGCGAAAAGAAGCAGAGGAAACTTTCAGTGGAATTATCAGGAAATGTTTCTCAATGGTGAGACAAACTGTCAGCCTGCAAAGGAGTCTCTTGGGGATAAGTAGTGATTTTCCCCTCATGAGTCATGTTTTGTTGAACTGGACAAAGAAGTCAACAACATACAGGAGGGGAGGTCTTGTAACAGCAGCCAGGTTCATGGATTTGGAAGGGGTCTTGGCAACAGATGCTGCCATCCATTCTGGCAGTTTAACCACGTCGTCAGCAAGGACAAATTCAAGACCCTCAGCATTCGTCTTGTGTAACCCACTAATCTAGGCAAAAGGTTTAAATCCTAGTAACTGAATGATGTGTGGATCTGGGGAGTGCAGGCAGATAGGATCAAAGGTTGGATGTATAAAGAACAATCCATTTTACACATGAGCTACTCCCCCCCCCCCCCCCCCAAGTCTGTGATGCAAACAAAAATGAAATTATTAGGTTGTATTGCAAACAAATACACAAATATACCAAGTGGCAATTTGTTAATGAAAGCCCTAATTAGCTTGCTCAAGGGATCTAAATGATGAAATGTTAAGATCCAGAATAGCCTTACATGGTTTAGTTGCATGGGCTTCAACTATTAATAGAGTTTTGTTGATTGGGAAGTTTAGGGGCCAGCACACTGATAAACTGCTCCAAAAGCCTGGCACACCCTTTCTCCACAGAGATTTCTCTAGTTCTTACATCGGCCATCGATACAGAGCAGCCATTGCTGAGTGTAAGTTTTACTGCCGAGTCCTCAGCGCGTCTCCAGGTGCCACTTTTGCCAAACTCCTCCATCGGAACAGCTGCCATGACACATGTAAACTCTGCCTATAGCAATCTCCTCAGCAATGAATCCTTAGGGAAAGGGATAGGATGACAGGAACCAGTTGCCCAATACTTATCCCTATGCCCATCTGTGTTTGTGTGTCTCCTATGACTGAGGAGCAGGACCCACCTCACTCCAATGGGTTTATGTACCAAATTATTTCACTTTAGGCACCTGGTCCCCGGAGTGGATCCAGAACTGGGGTTTTGGCTCTTAAAGTCTCAGTGCAACCAGCAGGGAGAATGAGATGCTTCAAAGTGGGATCCCAGAAAACACCTCGGTGACAAAGGATCCATGCAGCATTACCCTAAAAAACACACCACGGACAGGGACAAATCCTAAAGCTCTCTCTGCTGTAGAAAAAGGAGAAATCTCTCTCATCTAGTGATCCTTACACTCTCTTTCTCTCCTGAAAATAAATGCCTACACTTTTTATGTCAAGAACAGAGGAGGGTCACTTACACCATGTTCCTTCCCTCCCACTTGACAAAACGGCCACCTGGTTAGGACACGGGAAGCCAAGGTCAAGTATCACTTCTTGCAGATGTCGGACTCGGTCTTTGCTGTTCCCGTTTCCCAAGTATACACAGGATTATCAGAAAGTCCACTGGGCCTCCCAAAATGTCTGCATAGAGGAAGGCCTTAAAATTTCATCCTGATGAGTTGCTGCTCTCTCATGAAGAATGATCATTTACTGGGTTTGATAGTTACAGTGACATGAGCTAAAGCTCAACAGTGGCCACTGATTTTAAAATTATTTAGCCACGTGAACAAAACAGCTTTTGCTATTGAGTCCCTTATTCTAATTTTATTTCTAATAGCTCCCCAAAAGTGCTTTAGAATCTCATTCTCCACCAACACTACTAATTTCTCACCGATTTCCCACACCTGCAGACCTAAAGAGGTGGAATCTCTTCTGAACCGATCCACAGACTTCCACAGTACTCCTGAAAACCAGCACATCTCTGGGAATTAAGGTCTGTCCTGGATGAGAATTGATACCATATTACCACTTGAAAAAAAAATAATTTAAAGAAATACTTTTGTTGTGTTGTCAAAGTAAGAAAGGCAGCTGCAACTAGAACACTTTCAGTAACACTCCTGCTTTGAATGATGTGTTCATATTTTCTGATCATGCTCTCACTTTCCTAAAGCAGTTCTCAAGAGGTAAGATATTATCCTAGCTAGCAGGGTATAGGAAGGAGATAATCCTCAGGGTATACAACCACGTCAAGGCAGAGGTATCCCCAAGGACCTCTAGTCATTCCTCAGAAGCAGAATTCAGGTTGTTTTCATTTTTTAATCCCAGTAAAGGAGGTCTATGGAGTTTGGGTGTTTGCAGGCAAGTGATTTGAGGATCATTGTTAGTCACCGGGTTGATGTAGGCTCCTGCTTGCCTCTACGGATTTAAGCGTCTCTACCTGTCCCAGCACACCGATGTTAAACATGCACTGAAGTAACATCCTTCGCTCAAAATTCCTGAGCCACTATAAACAAATCTGTAAGTAGTAACTCCTTGTCCCTCGTGTACTTGTCCTCCGATCAAGCATTAAAAAAACAGAAATCCCAGTGTTGGCCAGGGCAACAAGTTTATTTGTTGACAGAGACCTTCACTTTCCAGGAGTTGTTTGAAATAGGTCACATGGCTTCCATGAAACATCAAGTGACCTTATACCCTGAGCCGTGGAAAGTTGTGTGATGTTACTCAACCATTTGAGTTGCCTAGTTTCCTGGAAATTCTAAGAGAAATTCAGGAAACTTGATGGACAATGTAATTCTTGATTTTTTTAAATTTTTTGTTTTGTTTTGTATGGTAGCAAACAAGGGAGCATAAATTCCATGAATATGGAAGAACGTTATCTGGAACTCAGTCCCTGAGGACTTTCCAAAAGCCAGCCACCAGGTTTCCTCAGGTTTGTTAAGCCTGGCTTGTTATTGTAATTCACATCAAAACATCCTTCAAACACTATCCCGAAGGCCAGACCAAGAAAATCCAGTTTTGACTCATTTCTGTTTATAACCACATTCCCGCACGGTCAAGTCTAGGACGACCTGTGAACTGCAGATTGCCACCACACATCTTTAAATGTCAGAGTTTACCGCCAGAAGCCTGCTCTGGAGCAAGCGGGGGGAGAATTAGGAGGCATTTGTGACAAGCTGATGGCACAACTGTCTTCAGGCTGTGGCACATAAGCGATACTGAGATGATGGCATTAGAAACTCGTATGAAAAGACTTAGACCCAGGGGCTCCATTTTCATCTGAGGCTTTGCAGCCATTAACAATGCATGAAAACGCAGCCGAAAATCCCTGAGCAGCTTATATTACATCAGAAGACCCTAGAGGACACGATCGGCGTAAAATTCACTCACACATTTTTTTAAATGCCTGCTTAATTGTTTTCACTTAGAGTCAAGTCGCCTGTTGTGCTGCCTCCAAGTCAGGTCAAAGCCGAACTGTTTGGGTAAATCTAAGAATATCAAAATGGTTTTGTAGCCCCAGTACACCAAGAGCATTCAAAGACAGGATTAAATGAAAGCGTCAGCCCAGAGTCTTCAGGGTGCGCATGGCAACCACAACGCAGAAATTGCCCCCAGAAATCTAATAATTTCCACATTTGAGTGTCTGGCCTTGCTGGGTATCCTTGAACCGCAACCACGGGGTGGAAAAGTCAGTTTTAAGCTTGGCAGAGGCTCCCTCCTGCAAGGTGCTGTGCTCTGGGGCATCTCCGTGGAGCACTCACCCGTGGAGCACCCAGCAGCAAAGGTTCATCATCCTGAAGCCGTAAGTCTCATCAATTTATATATCAGACTGACTTTTCCCGCAGAGTTGCTAATCAGGTGCTGTTATGAAGGTCTGATAGACCTCAGCCAGTGTTCAGAACAGGGAAAAGAAAGTTATGAGAGGTCTGATCCTACCATGGAGATTGATGAAAAAAATCGCCTCGGGCAATTACACAGCCTCCGGTTTCGCTGGTTTTTCTTAGAAATCTTCTGTGGATATAAACATCACTCTGTCCATGGGAAGAGATACCAGAGACAACGAATATCCCACAAATGTTGCAGAAGTAAATGGCCAGAAATTAAGTCCATACAGTCATAAATTCATCCCATTTGTTTGCACGACGACAAATTTGTTCATACAATCGCTAACTGGTTTGCCGTGGATGTCAACGGGCAATTTCTGCTGTCATAGTTGACGTGTCGTATGGCGTCAGCTGAAGACCCTACGGGAGGAAGACGAAAACAGAGAGAGGAAGGAAATGTTACAGATCTATACACAAATAACAGAGAATTTTAAAATAACTCTATCAAAAAGTTAATCAATTAAGAGACACAAATCCTTAGAAAATCAGGTTCTGTTTGTTCAGCTGCTCAAGAAGACTGAATTTAGTATCTATGAAGTAAGGGCTCCCTCCCCTTTCCCCTCCACTTTTTGTTTTTGTTTTTTTGTTGTTGTTGTTTGGTAGTGGGTTTTTTTAAGAATAGGCAGATTAGTTTCTTTTTTTTTGCCCCCCATTTTCTTTTTCTTCCTTCCCCAATTTCTTATCAGTTGCATCATTTTCTCTGTCATCCCAGGTAACACGCCAGGAATGCCAAGGATATATCGATGAGCAGTCGTCAAGGCTCCACCAACTTCACTTCCTGAAAAAAGTTTTGGACAGGACAAGGAGACAAACTGCTTGTGAACACAGAAGACAAGAAGATGCTGACTGCCAGCCAAGACAAACCCATCGAGAGCAGGGTATCTCAGCCCAATCTAATTTCTCTTGTCAATAGACTAGTGGGCCCAATACACACAAAATCTCACACTTCTGCTTTAGAACTGTGATTTGCCCTGTTGCACATAACATTCTTGTAATAAACGTGGAGACAATGGTGCAAATGACATAGCTGTGCCATAACAGGTTTCAAGTAGAACAATTTAAGAGTGTTCTTGGAAGGGAGTTTGCACCGGGTCATGGTCCTGCCAGAAACTTGATGAGCAGCGGTCTGTCCTAGGCCAGAGGCTGATCAATATTTTCATTAATGACCAGGACAGTGGTCATTAGCATACAGACTATACTTACTAAAATAAACTAGACTATGCAGGTACATGGGAGATCACGATTAGAATTCAAAATGAGTTGGGCAAACCCAAGAAAGAATCTGGGAGGAAAAAAAGATGAAATTGGATAAAGATCAGTTTTCCACTTACAGAAAGAGAGGGAGGTCTGGCTTGGCAGCAGTGCTGCGGAAGGGAATGTAGGGAAACAGTGAGGGTCGTAGGCTGAACTTGAGTCAGCAACGTTGTCATGTTAAAGTGTGCAAACGCCACACTCAGTCTGTAAAGAGCAAGGTGGTCTATAAGAAATTATTACAGTCATGTTCTGTTCTGCATTTGATAATATATGATATATATATATGATTCGATGATAGGTTCATGGTTGGACTAGATGATCTTCAGGGTCTTTTCTAACCCAGGTGATTCTCTGATGTCTGTGTCTAGGGTTGGGTGCTGCCCTGTAAGAAAGCCATGGCCTAGCTGGAGACCGGCCAGAAGGAAGGAAACAGAATCAGAGGTCTGGAAATCATGGTCTGTGGAGGCAGACAAAAAGAATGGGGTGTTTTACCTTGAGAAAACACAGAAGGGGAGGTGATATGATGGAAACTGTCTCATAAAATGCTGTTACAGAGGGGAAAGGAATCACCGCTTTCAACATCCACAACTATCAGGCAAGAAGACCCTGGTTTCAGTTGCAGCAAGAATAAAATAATGTGACAGGTAATGCTCCCTAATAGATAGGACAGCAAAGCAGAGCTACACAGAGGATGACTGAAGATATTTCTGGAGGCTTTTACAGACAGATTAGGTTAAAATCTGTTAAGGAGGCCATACCTGGTCCTGTCTTGGAGCAGGGACACATTCTAGGTGACCTTCTGAGATCTCCCGCAAGCCAATATTCCCTGCTGCCATCCGTGCCTGTGAAGCCAGGGTCTATTTTCTTGCTGAGCACACAGAGCACGTTACAAGAGCCCGGCTGCTCGCCACAGCCTCCCCTTGGAGCTCACCCCCCCTGTGAGCACACCAGTGAGGCTGCCCACGCTGTTCCCTACAACAAGGCAACTGTTCCTAAGGTGGCATCGCATGATCATCCCTGGAGTAATCAGGGCTAAGCAGAAAAGCCTGGCTGGATGTTGTTTGCCCAGGGAACACTTAGTCTGTGCCAGCCAGAGTCCTTCATGTTGTGCTGACTTAGCAATCAGGGATGTGAAGGAAGGCTGGTTAATCGCTGGAAATATAAAGTTATGCTGAGGAGCATCAACTTCTGCATCCTAACCAGTGTCCAGCCATGGAAAAAACACATAACTGCTCTTTTATGTTTCCCTAGAAGCAACTGCCAGGGAGCTGATGAAGAAGGTCTGCCTACATACACACAGGCTTTCCTGGATATCACCTCTGAATCACCATAAACATGGGCTGCTCAGGCTTTGCTCCCACTAGGGAATTATTATCATTTCTGCCTCTGGAGTCAATCCAAGACAAGGCTTCCTTTGCTCAGTAATACTGATTATTATTGCCGTTGTATGTGGGAGCCCCAAGTGCAGACCCAGCACCCACAGTACCCCATGTTGGGCAACCAAGCAGCAAAAAAAAACGTTCTCTGCCCAACAAGCTCAGAATCACTCCAGCCTCTTAATGCTGCTCCCATTAACTGAAGTATTTTGAAGGATCTTACCTGGGGATTCCCCCCGATCTGGGGAATCTTTCAATCCTGCACGTGGAAAGATGTTGTCTCACCAGTGTCGTGGTTCTCAGAATAAGACCAGTTGTCATTTAGCACCAAGAGCATCCCCTGTAATTTGCTGGTGTTCCCAGTCCTGCTGTCTACTGAAGTACCTGTCCCGCTTGTTTACGGGTAAAGCTGTCTCTGCCTGCCAGCCTTAAGAGACCAGAGATTTCCAAATGGCTCCCAGTTTTGGTAGCTCAGCCCTAACTCCAATAACTTTTAGAAGTGAGTTTTCAGCTCTGTTTCCTCTGTGCTCTGCTTCCCAATTGTTATTTCAGAAAAAGCTGCCTAGTTCATGCACAACTCGCTATCCACGAGCAGCAAAGGCACAACACTACAGTTATCATAGACTGAATCATAGAATGGTTTGGGTTGGAAAGGACCTTAAAGGTAATCTAGCCTAGTCCCCTGCTATGGTCCAACCTGGCCTTGAACTCTTCCAGGGAGGGGGCAGCCACGGCTTCTCTGGGCAGCAGAAGGACAGCATATGCAGATCTCTGCATTTAGGAAGAAGCATCAGGTCAATTAATGTCTGGCCCCAGTCAGCAAAGCAGGCCAGCAGAGCTGAGCCAGTCGTTTGGTCACCGGTGGAACACAACAGCAGCCTGCCATTGAGGTGTTTCTCCTCTTCACTGTTACTGTAGGGAGTCAGAAAAGGGGCATCTGACCTCCAACTCCTACCCAGACACCCGAGAGTGATGAGTAAGTCACATCCACAGCAAAACCAGTGGTCGATTTGTGTTAGTGAGAAGGGCTAGAACACTTCATGGGGGATCCCAATTGCAGAGACTGTTCTCAGTGAGGCGTTTCATGGACAGACAATTTGTGCACAGCTTTTCCATCCCAACCAGGATACTTAGGGTTATTAGCAGCCATTTACGGACATCAAAATACCTTTGGTTTTTGGGTACCCAGCTATCTTGGAGGATAGGGGCCTTAAGGAGGCATGTTTTCCTCACAGGGTTGCAATGAGAAGTGCACTGACGAGCCTGAGGCTCTCAGGAGTTGTAATAGGGGCTACCCAGCATGAATTGAAGCTGCACCCAAGCTGCGTTTGCGAATGCATTCAAAGTCCACAAAGGGTCCGAACTCTGAGGAGGAGAGGTTGTCCAGGGTGAGGTCTGTCTGAGAATAGGTGTAAACAGAATGAATTTAAGGAAAGGAAAATTTAGGCTGAATATCAGGAAATGTTTCCTGACACTAAGAAACAGAAGGTTGCTCCTTGCCTCCCCTAGGGAAGCTCTGGGAAGATTGTGCTTCGAGTCATGTTGCTGTCTGAGCTGGACAGAGCACCAGATAATAAAATGCAAAGGAACAATCCCAGATTGCTCCCCGAGGATGTCAGAGATGACCTCATAGGTGTTCTTTCCACCTCTAATCTCTCCGCTATCAGTCTGAGCGTGACAGGAAACGTGGAGATCACGCCCTTTGTATCCTTCACTGTCCCTGGGAAGACAGAGAAGAGCACCAGGGGCCAGGCATGCTTCAGATGCCAGAAACCCAGCAGAGGTGAGAATGGATTCTTTCATTTGGGGGAGGGCTGTGGGGGACGGGGAGAGGACAGCACTCTTTGAGGCAGACTGCCCAGGGTCCACAGCAGCTCCCTGTATTGAAGAACATGGAGGAAAAGAATCTTAATGGGCTCTGTGCTCCTTCCTGCAGCCTGATGGTGCTGTTCTTTCTTAAACTGAGCTGCTTTTTCAGGACATACCTGGGAAACCTTCACGCAGCCCAGGCAATTTCTCGCAAAACAACCAGGAAAAAATATGTGGCTGCCGATAATGGATGTTGATGTTTTGCAGTGTGACTAGTTTAGGGCAGAAGACGTGTCTTCAATCACCTACACAGCTCCAGATCTCACGGCCATGAAGATCTTGGATGCTTTTCCTGAGCTGTTCTAGGCTGAGCCCTGCAAGTGCTTTCCACTTGTGGTCCTCCACACATGCCAGAGTCATTTATTGGGTCAGCTTTGCTGCAACCTGCTACAAATCTTCTACAATGAAGGACTCTGAAGGTGTCCCCTTGTTGACTTCTACCATGGTGCGAAAATTGGCGACGATAGCAGAGACAGGATCCACATTTGCTCTTTGATCTGGAAAATGCCCACCAAGCGAGTGTTCTCTCTTGCCTAGAGCAGACACACAAGGCAAATGGTTCATTAGCTAGAGTCAGCCCTTCGTTTTGGAGGTAGGCAAGCACAGAGAGAGGGAGAGTAGGCACCTCCACGCGGGACCAGTGGCAGTCAAGCAGTCCCAGAATCATTTTTCCTTCCCTACCTCCCCCTCCCTCAAATAATAATCCATTGTCACTACGCACAGGACTCCATACCAGACCTGAACCTGTGGCTTGGTTCCACCTCTGGAAGATTTAGCATTTGGTTTGTATTATTTCATGCCCAAAATCTCTCTCTGTGTGAGGATGACTTATGCTGCCAAATGGCCAGGCACCTGCCGAGAATATGGTTTTTTTTCAGTGGCTTTGCTGCCATGATGTCTCTGGTGCGTATGATCTCCACTTGGAAATTGATAACTGCTTTAGGGACTCATAAAAATTATGACTGAATAGCTCTTCTCTGCAATTCCCCCTCTGATAGAAGGGCAACTGGCATGACAGTGCCAGAGCTAACGGTGGGAGGGTTTTGGAAACCAAAGGGATTGCTCTTGTATTACCATAGCAGCGAGAGGCTGAGATCAGTGACTGTTAGTCACTACAGTGGTACTTAGGGAGACTGTCCTGACCTTTAAAGAAACGGAAAGAGAAGCAAAATGACTTATCCAAGAACAGAGCCAGGAACTGTTCTCCTGGGACTAGACCCATGGGCAAGACAAGATCATCTCTTCACTCTGCGGTGTAATACTGAGATCAGCACTCCTGCCTGCTGCCACCATCCTGGATAAGACGTCTGATGGTAGATGAGAGAATGGCCCTGCTCTTGGGCCAGCTACCAGGTGAACTTACTCCCTTGGGCAGCTGGAAGAGAAGTTTTGGAGCATTCTTCGCTGTGCAGGAGAAATCAGCACAGTGTACCTGCTGTGAACACACCGAGAGTCTTAATAAATGCCCTTTTTTCTCAAAAAAAGCGCAGAAATTTCAGGGGGGAAAAAAAAAAAAAAAAAGTGTGTCTTCATGAAGAGCCATAAAGTCCTTCTATCCGCCACAGAGCCACGGTCATTGTTTAAACTCTTGGTCTCTGTCTGGTTGCTGTTGTTTGTGTTGCCAACACAGCCAGTCCCAGGAAGGGAGGAAACTTGGCTGGTAGACAGACAGCGTGTTTTCCCTTCAAAGCAGGGTGTGAACTGGGGCTGGTTACAATAGCTCTTTCCACTTTCCCCTTTCAGGGTTCTCCTCCTGCTTCACATGAGGCCAGCAGGATAAACACAGCAGCAGGTCCAGGGCCGTTCGTGGCTCACCGGAGCAGATGACCGCAGTGCCTGAGAAAAGAGCCAACACGGAGACTCACCTGGCACCTGGTTTTTCCTTGTGCACTTCTTCTTGGGACAACGGCGTTCCTTTCCCCATCGTCTTCCTCTAATTTGGCTGTAAGGGGCATCCTTTGATTTTGTGATAGTGGCAGAGAGATCTTGGCTAGGGCCTCCCTGTGGTCCTCAGGTCTCCTGGGGGCCCTTCCTCCCTGGGGGGATGCCTCTGCCCTTCCCTCATGTGCCTCCTGACCTCTCTTACACCACGTTCCCAATAGACACACCTAACGTTACCCTGAGGAATGTCTTCCTCTGGGCTGGGGAGAATGAATCAGTTTCTTTCCTATTTTGAATTTTGCATAATATAAAGAAGAATTCTGAGCTCCACCCTTCAGAAGTTGGAGCTTACTCATTGCCCCAGGCTTCCCTAGGCCAAAACTCCCTGCCTACCTCGCCAGCTTGAACAAATCACCACAGCTCACTCTGTTTCAGAGAAACTGGGCTGCAGCTATCAGCCCAGAGCGTCCCCTTCCTCCTCCCACCAATATCCCTCCCCCTGTATCCTGCACGTAACTTTACTCAAAGGAGGTCTCCCCAGAGGAATGGGTAGCTCCGCAGGTGGGTATGAACTGCTTTGCCTCCTGCCGCTTGGGGCGGTTTGGTGCATGCATGGCACGGAGAGAAGCCAGCCAAAGCCAAGGAGGTGCTCTAGGAGGGGTCCCTGCAGAAGGTGGGGCCATTTGCTCATCATTTGGTCCCAGCTCGCTACCCTTTCAATTGTGGGGGGCAGGCTGCATCGTGGTGTTCAAGGATGCAACTCAGCTGCTGGACGGACCCATCCTTCACTCAGTCCCCTGATTCACAGCTTACACAACCTCTGTGAATAATCAATGAACCTTTCTTCTCTTCTGCAAGGGCACTGCCTTGGAGATAGCACTGTCAGGACAATTTCTCTGACAGGCAACCTGTACTTTCCCTTCCTTTGATTCCAGTCCAGTTTTAATGCAATGACCTTCCTTAAACCAAGTGTTTTGGGGTTGCAGACTACAGCATTTGTCATTAATGAGCTAAGTTTAGGACGCACGTCTGGATTCAGGAGACCTACAGACTAATCTGTCTAGACTTGGTGAAATGGTGAAATCTTTTAAATGAATCTATTTTTTAAGACGGGTGAAAGTTGAAAGAAAATCACCAAAATGTCCTGTGAAATCATCTGAGTCTTGTCAAAGTGTTTTTGCCAAAAAGATCCCAGTGTTTTTAATATCACCATATTTTGCTATGATTCTATTTTAGATTGCCCCCTTTTTTTTTTTTTTTTTCCTCCCAGTCAAAATGGCTGTTTGTTTTTAACGCCGGAAAAAAAACCTGGTTGTAAAATATTTTAAGTACTTCCTTACAATATGTTCAAATCCAAAATAACATATCTCATCCAGGTCCTAGGAAACTTTTCTACTAAATATAGAGTTTATAGGATTATTTTTAGACTTTCAGTTAACAAGAAGTGGAGCCACAATGTGCCAGGGTGTTGAAAATTTTGAGGTCTCTTGGGAAAGAGATTTTCTTAATTCCCTTGAGTTTATATACTTATTCTCAGGCAAATGTATGCACAAGTGTACGTGTGTGTTTAAGAATGCCGTTTTATCACAGCTTTTTTTCTAGTTCCTCTGTCAAACATGACCTTGGTAAATCCCTTATTTTCCAGTCCTCCACACAATCAGCGTGAGTAGTGTGAAGCCAAAGCCAAATGCAGCAAAGGTGGGTGCTCATGAGGGTCCATCGGGGTCATCAGGCACCTGCAGTTCTAGGCTGCCCGGCCACAGGACCTGACCTCCTCCATCCCCGCCTGGCGCATGGGAAGGATCCGTGCAAGGTGAGGCTGGGCACAAGCAGCCTGTCTGCTAGCGGGGCTGTTCTTCCTGCTCTGCATTTCACACACTTCAAATATTTCTAAGATCTTGTATCACACGCTGGTCCAAGTCCATTCCCAGCTGTTATCTCTTTCCCCCTTCCCTTACTACTCGGCTGCTCCGGACCCGCAGTCTCACGGCTGGTCTCTGGCTCAGCCAAGGGCAAGTCCTCCCGCCCCCCAGCTATGTCCCCCTCCCAGTCACTCTAAAACCCTTCTGCTAATGGTGCATATTCATGATGCTGATGGCTCTCTCCTCCAGCCACCCTTTGACAGAGCAAGAAGAAGGTGACACAGTGAGGAGGACAGGGCACAGCAACCTACTCCAAGCCAATTTACCTGGGATTCAATGCTAAGCTGCTAATTACCTGCACTTGTCGAAGGGCAGGACTGCATCTGTTTTAGTGCTTCCTGGAAACACTCTTTCTTTCTTTCTTTCTTTCTTTCTTTCTTTCTTTCTTTCTTTCTTTCTTTCTTTCTTTCTTTCTTTCTTTCTTTCTTTCTTTCTTTCTTTCTTTCTTTCTTTCTTTCTTTCTTTCTTTCTTTCTTTCTTTCTTTCTTTCTTTCTTTCTTTCTTTCTTTCTTTCTTCCTTTCTTTCTTCCTTTCTTTCCTTTCTTCCTTTCTTTCTTTCTTTCTTCCTTTCTTTCTTTCTTTCTTTCTTTCTTTCTTTCTTTCTTTCTTTCTTTCTTTCTTTCTTTCTTCCTTCCTTCCTTCCTTCCTTCCTTCCTTTCTTCTTCCTTTCTTCTTCCTTTCTTCTTCCTTTCTTCTTCCTTCCTTCCTTCCTTCCTTCCTTCCTTCCTTCCTTCCTTCCTTCCTTCCTTCCTTCCTTCCTTCCTTCCTTCCTTCCTTCCTTCCTTCCTTCCTTCCTTCCTTCCTTCCTTCCCTCTTCTCTCTCTTCTCTCTCTCTCTTTTCTCTCTTTTTTCCCTATTGTCTTTTGTGCCTATGGACAAGTCTGGAACAAGCTCATGCCCAGGCTGTCTCCAAGCTAAGCCTCCTTGAGCTTGCCACACAATGTCTTGATCATCACCGCACTGCCCTGCGCAGACAGACGAACATCACAGGCTGATTTTGAAATGCAAGTCAGAGTTCACCCACTGCAGAGATCCCCAGGCAGATTCAGCTCCACATTTAGTCATTTAACCTCATGAGTCTGCTCTGAGCAAGGCACTAAGCTCCCTTTATAAAGAACTGATCAGTGGACACCTGCAACTCAGTTCCATTCCCTAAACATACATCTAGTGCCATTTGAGAGGCTCTGGGCCATCCCACCTGGCCTCTGGTTGCCGCTCCAGAAGGACATGTGTCTTCCACATGTCGGGTGCTCAGGCTTTTGAGGATATCTCAGATACCTCAGGGTAGATCTGATGATGTTTTATGCCTATGATTAAGCATCTAAATTGAATTCCTAGGGTTGGTGAAGAAAGAGGGAACTCTGAGGTGCCTTTTAAATGCTTTGGTTTTGGAGGCAAATTAAGAAAAACGGGTGAGCAGAGAAAGAGATGAATGAGAGAGAAGGAATAGTGGCAATGGCACGAGAAGAGGGTTCCTCCTCGTTCCTGTGGAGAGCCCATGCTGGTCCCACCGCTCTCACTGCTGGGATCGAGGAGTGAAGAAGCATCATCACATACCAGTTAAAGCGCTGCTGGCTTCTTGAACAAATCTACCCAATGCATTTCACCTCTCGGGGCCTTGGCTTTGCTCAATAAAATATAGATAAGACCCAAGGGGACAGCCATGTCGAGCCAGCTCATCCTGCACCCATGCTGGAGCCCACCCAGACCAGCAGACTCTCCCTTTTGTGCAGCCCAAATTTCCCCTGTCTCCCACTGCCTCTTGGCTGGATCGCTGCAAAACAGGGCTCTTGGCTTGTTTTGCTTTCAAAAGAGACTTGGAAAACTTGTCATCCTAAGCACACGTTGTTATTTTGCTTTAATTACATGGGATGCATTTTATTTTGAACTCTGCTTGGCTTTTTTTCTGATGGATGTTTTAGTGCTCTCTGGGTATTAGTATTCTTGTTTATGAAACAGCCGGAGAGCTGTGGCTGGTGGGTGCCATAAAAATAAAATGCATTATTATTATTATTGTTATTATGATTACGTGCTGGCTAAGCATACACAACTTAGGAATGAAAAACATCTCTGTTATGTCAGGAATGGGGAGCAAACAAATACACTCTGCAGCATTACAAAAAAACCCAGTAATAATAAAACAAGCTATCATTTCAAGTAGACTCTCAATTGGTTGTGAAAACATGTGTATTTATTTAAGCAAGCAGTGTCACAGATAACAATCTATTACATGGTTAATTTTCAATGAGTATGTTTCCAATAACCAGCTGATATTTAAACATATGATAACTGTCCTATTAAACCTTGCATCAGATTTATATGATAAGGATTTTGCCGTGCTGCTATTTCAAATTCGAGATGATTATCAAAACCAGCCCAGCCCAAAGATTAGCAAGTGTTTTTATCACTCCCACACTCCTCTCTTGAGTGTGCAGATTGAAATCTGCTTTCAATAATCATTTCTAAATATGCAATTGCTTTGTTGCATTCGAACCGAGCGACAGTTCGTCAGGGGAACTGCAAGAGCACAGCGTGGCTCCCGTTCCCCAGACACTGCATGCCAGCGGCAGGGCTTGGGATTGCCTGGTTTATCAGGTCAGGCCTGACTGCAGCTATGGGTGTCGGAGAAGATCCTCTGCTGCCAAGAAGTTTGGTCTCACATGCAGAAAGAGACCTGCAAAGCTTCTAAACTGCAGCTGACATCCTGGTCTGCACCCTGGACACCAAGAGAATGGTTCAGGGCAATCGAACCAGGTCTGTGAGTTAGTGCCAGGGCTGCTGACCTTCTGCAGGACTTGTGAGCCCGTCTCTGTTTTCTCTCTCTATGTGGGACATGGTGCCATGCTCAAGTGCTCAGGCGCTGAGGACTGGAGCTCACCTGTTGAAGTCAGGATGATCCGTCCAAGCGACCAGAGCTGAGACCAGGGTGGGTCAGCCTGTCCAGCCCTGACCAAAGTCGGGTGCTCTTTGGCGGGTTCCAGCTCCCTGCCAAGAGCATTAAACTCAGTCGTTTGGCAGCAGGCAGGGCTCCAGACACGCCACGCTTTGCACCGTGCTGATATTGCTTCCTTTTGGCAGCTCTTCATATCCATCAGCCAGGTTCAGCATTTCAGGTCTAGTCAGAAGAGTGTCAGGAGGGGCAGCAGAAACAGAGCAGGGCTTGGCCAGGATGCTGCTGTGTCTCCGTGGCGGTGTGTGGCTCTGGTTTGGCACAGCTATGGCTCTAGGCCTGAGCCCCACCTCATTTCCCAGGCAGCTCAGGAAGGCCCAGCCCTGGGAAGAGTTACATGTTGTCAGACCTATGGTTTTGTACGAGTTCTGCTTTTCCTACTCAGACTTCAGCTGAGCAGCCCGACACCCTTCACCTCTTCCTAGGTGAGGTCCCAGATGCAGTTCAATGCCTCAGAGAGACATCTTGATGTCCTCAAGATGACACCCTCAGGGCGATAAACCACTCATTTTATAGAGGACGGATGCTCAGGGAGACCGTGAAGCCCAAACCAAGAGAAGCGTTCGTCCCTGGTTGCTGTAGCTCAAAGGGTTGTGCTCTGAGTTGCTCACCTTGGTGTACCACGGGACACAAATGGGCCTCTATTGGCATGATCCTGACAGCAGACCAGCCATCAGCCAGGACCCACCTCTGAAATCTTCTGTTAAGCGCTGAAAACCGTCCCACACATGAGACATGGGTCCTTGTTCTTACACCCAGTGTGACTTTCTCTATCCTTGATTCTTTTTTTTTTTCAGGTCTCTCCCCCGCGACTCCCCCAGCGCACAGCACGCTTGGCTATGCCAGCACCCTCTGCAGAATGGCTGCGAGCCCATGGTTAGAAAGGGCAGCTAAAAGAAACACATGCAAATATACAGCGTTTGCAAAAATCCCTTTCAAAGGAGCTCACGGGGATATTTGCTGTGTCCGCTTTCTTTGTACAGGGAGAGTGCAGGCAGAGTCAGCACCAGAGACAGAAGCTGCATTTTTTTCTTTCTCTCTGCTTTTTTTTTTTTTTTTGTGTGTCCTCCTCTCTTGTTTTGTTTTCAGGCAAGCTGGACTGAACTCCAAGAGCAAAGGCAAACCCTGCTGCTTCAGCATTTTCCCCTTCTCTCTAAAAAGGGCAGTTCTGCTGTCAACTTTCGGGCTGTCTGAGCAACAGTCAGGCTGGTGGAAAGGAGATTTCTTGCAAAACTGCTGTCCAGGGGAAAAAAGAGAAGGAATGAGACATGACACTAACAGAAAGAAAAAGCAGTTGTTCAATTGCGGGACATGAAATGATCTACCTGTTTTTCAAATGTATTTGTAATTAAAGATCTTATAAACATTTGAACTTGCTTGGTGATTTAATCAAGTAACTGGTGGAGACTGAAAGGACCAGTGGGAAGAGCAGGAGAGGGGAGATGAAAGGTCCTGACTAGCTGTGGGAAGAAGCTGTTCAATAAGATGGGACAAGTTCACCATCACTCTCGTCTTAGGATGCTTTTAGATTAAAACATTGAGAACAGAGTTTCCTAAAAATATACCTTTCAGAGATTCCTTATCTACCTGTAATTCCAGGTGGGAGTAGTCCAGGTCACAGACAAACATAAAAAAAAAAGACAGAGAAGGTAATTTTCACTGGTCCCGCAACCTCAGTTTGGCCAAAGGAGTTTCAGGCTGTGATTGGGAGCAGAGGGGTGCAGGGAGTGGGTGTCTGTGTGTATAGATAAATGTCCGTGTGCCACTCAGCTAAACTGGGAACCCACTGGCCAGCTCTCACTTGATTGAACAGAGGAGAGGTCCCAGAGATATTCTTCAACAGCAAATTTCATGAAAATACGTTTGCATCTATCTGTGCATTCATGGAAGGAAAAAGGTTGATATGATCACAACCACCTTACCAGCTTTCAGTATCTTCCTGAGTGCTCTCGAAATCAAAATCTCCTTTGTTTTTCCAGGCACATGTCCTTTCTGATACCATTTATATCCCTATCAGGAGTAAGACCAACTACCTATTACATAACCTCAGTGTGACGAGCCATTCCCAGTCAAGTTGGATAATACCACGAGACAGAGAGGACCTGCAGAAGAAAATATGATGCTGAAGAAAATCCATGGAAAGCAGCTAGCCATCTTTTCCTCATCTGCATCTAAGGGACAACCGTGAAAAACAGCTGTCATGACAATTAGGGACTCTGGATGTGCCCCCCTGGCAACAAGCAGACTTTAACTTTGCCTAAAACGAAGTGCTTTTTTCAAGTGTTTTCCTGAATTGGGGTTAGGTCAATAAGCACTTTTAGAACTTTTACCTTCAGGTCAAAATAACATCTTGTTGGGGAATTTATTTTTCTGGTCTTTTTATTGCTAGTGATTCAGGGAGAGGAGAAGTTCATGCATTTTGCGTGAGGTTCCACAAATTTTAAGAGAGTCACATCCGGAAGTTTTTTTTTATTCTAGTGGATGGCACTTTTGACTGTGAAATATCTAAAACTAAGGACTACAGGATTTGAAGTTGACATTAAAAGAATGGCAGAAAATAAGAGAATTAAAAAGAAATGAGATAACAAGTTGGCAGAATACCACGTCCCTCCCCAAACCTTTGTTTTTCAAGGTTTGTCTATTTTCTGCAGATCGATCTGGAGGAAAAAAAAACCTGACAAAATAATTGTGATACAAACAGGTGACAAAGACCTCTGTCACAGGGAAGAGCCTCGGGTAATTCAGGGGACCTTCAGGTGCAATCAGTGTTATTTCATCTTCTCTCATCACAGACTTTTTGGTGGTTTGTGCTTTGGAAATGTCAGCAGTACTGCCCAGGGTTGCCTTTCCAGGAAAGGTCAACCTGCCACTCCACCAGGAAGTGCCATTTGCCTTTTACTCAAGAATAACACGGGGATCTTTAATTGACCCATCTTAAAAAAAAAATAAATGGTTGGTGTTTTATAACACTGATTTGGAAAAGATCACCCTTCAGAGTGGAGTTTTACAGGCGAGTGAGCTTGGATGAGTTTCTACCTTCTCTTGTACAACTGGACAAGATCTTTTCCAGTCCTAAAAGTGATGGAAATTCACTCTGGGAAACCAGGTAAAGTCTTTTTTTCTTTACCAATCTCAGGCCGTGGGAAGAGAAAGTGAAACTTTCCTCTGTCTGAAGATACAGACAAGAAGATCGGCAACTCTAGAAATGTTTAATCTCTCTTTCCAAACAGGCCTGGTAGCATAAAGCCCAGAGCCTTTAGACTTGCACTTCGGGATTGCATAAACACACAGAGAAATGGTCAAATTTCATGGCTGGCACAAAAATATAATAATGGAAGCCAGGTGATGTTCCTGAGTTTTCTCAAGAGGAGATTCATTGTGATGCCATTACCCTGTGGCAGCTGCCAGGCACAGGCATTTTTGGCCGAAACTGTTGTCAGAAGCAACCTGAAGTCTTCCTACAGTTTTGGCAACAGTGAAATATTCATGAAGTGGTCTCAATGTCACCAAACATCTTGTCCCAAGGAGATATATTAAAAAATAATTTGAAACACTCACAACTTTTCACCTCAGAATTTGTAACAAGATTTCTTTTTTTTTTTTTTTTCTCAAGATTCCTCATAATTTTCAATTTTCTTCACATTCTGAATTAAAATTTTAAACTCATCTGAATTCTAAAGTTCAGGTCTCCATGAGACCTGAAATAAAATACTCTCTCAGTTTCAGTTTACCAAATATGTTTTGCCTCAGTAGGTCCCAAACTAATTTCTTATTTATTTAGAACTTCCAGTTAACAGTAAAAGTCAGTTACTCACAGGTCAGGTCCAGATGATGAAGTGCTTCAGAGGTCAAATATTTGTCAAAACTATGACTCAAAAAAGGGTGAGTAGATTTCTTTTAAATAAACTAACCGCAGAAGTCAATGGAATCAAGTTTCCTCCGATGTGTCGCATGCCCAAACACAAAGCTAGCCATTTTTGGCCCTCCACAAAACAAGTAAAATGTCAGACCAGAAGGAAAAGTGTTCAGAAAGTCCCATGCTTTGTAAATGGACAGTTGTCCAAGGACAAGGTTCAACCACAGAAATTACCAGATGACGTTCTCTGGCCTGTGTTGTGCAGGAATTTAATACTCAAGAATTGTAATTTCTCTGCTCTGGTTTTAGAACAAAAATATTGTGATGCCTTCAGTGTTGGCCCTCCCCAAGGCTGGGGTTTCAATGTACCATAGGGCTCAAAAAAAAAAAAAAAAAATTTCCAGAAGCATCCTTTCCAGATTTCCAAGCTGGGCTTGTAGTAAATCATCAAGACAACTGGAGTCTAGGCTAAGTTATAAATAATTTTTCCCAAACAGTCCAGAATATTCTGCAGCAGGAGTTTAGACCCTCCAATGACTGGTGGCACAGATCTGCCCTGTCCTCTCTTCATATATATCTTCCCAGGTGCCTGTTTCTGCTCGTCACTACAATGTCCCATTGCTGGAAGTCCAGTCCCTGGGGCATGGGGCCCATCTGGATGGGTCACTCCCATTCTCTCCACACCTTCCCACCATGGTGGGATCTCTAAGGGACACTTCCCTCAGGCAGGATTTAATTAGGGATGGAAGGGAGTTTAGGATTATAGTAGAATATAAACCCATTTGAAAACCAAAGCAAAGAGGTAAAGCCTGAGCACCGTAACAAACAGAGGAGGTTGGGGTTGCCATCCTCACAGAAGCCTCTTTGCTTGAGGACCTCAAGTAGGGCCGGTTTAAGATTATGGACTTAATGCGGAGTGAGGGCCCTGGGGAAGGATGCAGAGAGCAACGACCTTTCACAACACCTACCCCGTCCAGTGGGTGCGGAGAGGATTTATACAAAGTGGCCAAGTGTAGGATCAGATTTCTCAGCCGTATTCAATCCAGAAGGTAAAAGAATCCATAGAGCTGTTTTTCTAACCCCTCAGCTGCTCACCGTCCTGAAGCATCATCCATCAGAAGTTGATACCAAATGGATGCAAAATCTGAAGAAACGGCTCAGGTCTGTAAGAGCTGTTTTACTTGATAGCCTGTGAGGGCTTTGAGGATTTGGTTTTCTGAGACTCCTGACTGTCCCCTAAGAGCAGACTAATTCGCACAGCGGAATTTGTGACTCGGCCTAGGGGCTTAGTTGGCTTTTGCATGGTCGTTGTGACAAAGGCGGTTTGAACAGCCGAGGTGGGCCTTGACACCAGCTGAGACAATGCACATATTAATCAAATCCAAGGAGGCCCTCTATCTTGCTCCAATTAATCATCTTCTTCCTCAGGAAAGGTGGGAGAAAGCAAGCCCTTTATCACTATCATTAATCACAGCGCCCTTTCACAGATGTAGGCTACAGTGAAGGTCTGCACAGAAAGTAAAAGAACAAGAGAAAAGCCAAAATGTTCTGGAATATGTTTTCTGTCTTTTTTGTTGAGGGGGGGGGTGTGTGTTTCATAAAAACCAAACCAAAACAACCACCTCTGTGCAAAGGAGAGACACTGCCAAACGAACAGTTTATGTTCTGCGGGGCTAACACTCGGTGATGCTTTGTGCTCTTCTGGAAGTCTCTGAGAGCATGAAAGCCACCTCTGTCAGGAGATAGGTATGCTCCAGTGCACAGCAATGCAAGCAGATCCTTATATTCCAGACACACTCTTCAGTCTTCCAGGAATTAAATTTATCTTGTGTATGTAGGCAGAAACCTTTTTAAGGTCCTTCATTCCAGAATTAATCATATTAAACAATCCAATCTGTCCATCATCATTTCAACAACAAAACCAGGAAGAACTTGGGCACCCATCCACATCTGGTGGTTTTGATACTAATTTCCTTTAAAACTTGACGAAGATGAGCGAGCCTCATCTCTCCCATGCTGTTAAGTGATGCCTTAGCACACACAGCAAGGGGTAACTCACTTTGCGCGGTGCAAGGATGTGATTCCAGCAGCTCAGTGCTGGTGGTCTGTAGGAGCCTGATGAGCCTCAGAGAATGGCCTGGTCTCCTGAGACTCCGTGAAGAGTCTCGACTAAAAACAGTGGGGTTGAGTGGAATTTCCTCATTCATCTATGGCATCTTGGGGCAGGCAAATTCTAGGGATCTGTCTGGTTCCTTAAAACAACCCTTTTTGTTGGCCAGGATCTCTGTGAAAGAAGAGACAGGAAAGTGTCTGCACTTTAATCTTTCTGATGGAACTAGCTGACTCATTCCAAGGGGGTTTGTCCATTCATGATGCTCGAGTGGGTGGGCATGCTTCTCTGGCCCCTCAGCACTATTTGGGTTTGGCTAGGGAAGGTAGATAGGCACTCACTGGTATGGCTCCTTTTTCCATTAAGTTACTCAAAAGGACAACCAGCTCCTCCCATAAAAACCCTGGATGCCCAAGTCGGAGCTGAGGATACCGTGAGGTGACAGACCCAGGCTTATGCCAAATATATTCACAAGTTCACAGTGACTCACTGTTATTAGTGTCAGCCAACCTAGACTCCCTTTTAGTGCCGAGCTTAACATCCATGTCGATTCTTGTTCCAAGCTGTGATCCCCTTCTCGATGCCCGCGGAGAGCTCACTAGGTCCCAGCTTTTCTGATTCTCAGCCCTCATCTGAAATGTGCTCATTTCCTTTATAGTGATAGCATGGTCCACAGGCCACGGATCACGGGTGAGGTCTTGCCAGTAAAACCCTCCAATAATCACAAAAAAAATAGAAAAAAAAACAACAAAAGCGATGTTTATCTAGAGAGGAAGGTGTGATATTGCCAGCTTGCTGTTCTCTGTCTGCGCTTCCCACCAAAGGCAGGGATCATCAGTCCGTGAAATCCTCGGGTGAAGGATGTTGTGCTTGTGTCCGTGACCTCAGGTGGATACTCTGGCAGCCATAGAAATGTTAACACGGTTCAGCTCTCCCTTAAATTTGCCACTCCCATTCTCCCTGCTCCACTTCATCATGCAGCAAGAGTATCTCCAAACTTGAGATGTTCCTCAGCCATAGGTTGGAGAGCTCTTTTTTTAAAATTCTTATTATTACGCATTTGATAATTGCATTTTCAGTTGGTGCCTGGATTAAGAGTCTGTGGCTGTTCCTCGCTTGACCTCTCCAACAGTAAAATCCGTATGGGGACTGAAAACAAAAATCCATAAAATTACCTTTGTCCCCCCCCACAACAGCCAGCCATGAATCTCTGCAGGAGAAGGCAGGTACACCGGTGCCTCCAGCCTGCCCAAGTATATTCATCAAGGATCCTCACTGTATAACTCAAGCCGCAGTTATTTCACCAGCAGATTTACAGCGGATTTAAAACAAAGGATTATTTACACTGCTGTGGGGCCGGCAACAAATTAAAAAGAACTGGAGGTGGCAGAGGGAGCCGCCAGTGTGGAGACTAATTGCTATTAACCCACGGCTTCATCACTCAGCTTCTGAGTTGCAGGAAAGTTATTGTTCCCAGGGGCCTCTCACACTTAGGCATTGAGAAATATTGTTGGGAAATCCAATCAGTCATGCAGTCTGGACCATAAAACAATGCCGTCCGCTCAGGGCTCTCTTCACACAACTGGCGCTAGTTTTCTTCATTTCATCATTTCTTTCTTTACTGCTTGGGGTTGAATTTATCAGGCAAACAAGCACCATGCCCGGCAGTGCTGGGCAGCTCTCCTGTTCTCCCCTTGCAATCCACCATCCCCTGCTCTCACTGCTTCCCTCCCTCCTGCCGGTGTGCCTCCGTGCTGGCACATCCCCTGGGATATTCGCCCTTTTCTCCTCTTGCACCATCATGCCCCTTCCCAACCCACCACCCATGCAAAGGGTCCGTTTCCTACCAGGCTGCCGAGAGCAGCTGAATTCTGCCCTGTTAACAGCCTCTGTCATTCCAGTTCTGCCAATAACCCTCCCATTTGGCCTACACATGGGTCGAGAAAATAGTCTGGTAATCTGATAGCGCTTTCCCTGCTGTTCAGTGACACCTTTGTTTAAGTAGCACTGGAGTGTCTGAGTCAGAGACACTTGTGCAGGGCGGGCTCGGCCCCAGACATCCTTCCACCCCGTCAGCAAGGTGGCAAAACCTGGTCCTAGTTCTAGGGGTATTTAGCAGAAGTTCCTGGCTCATTTGGGGTGTTGAGCCCCACTTTGGACAGGAAAGGCATCATTAATGTTGTTAAAGGCATCTCCTCCAGCAGAAAGGTGCACACTGTCAGGAATTATTCACTGTCATCGAATGACTCGAGCGTGGCCAGAGAAGGGCAACGGAGCTGGGGCAGGGTCTGGAGCACAGGTCTGCTGGGGAGCGGCTGGGGGAACTGGGGGGGTTCAGTCTGGAGCAGAGGAGGCTGAGGGGAGACCTCCTGGCCCTCTGCAACTCCCTGCCAGGAGGGGGCAGAGAGGGGGGATGAGTCTCTGGAGCCAAGGCCCCAGCGCCAGGCCCCGAGGGAATGGCCTCAAGCTGCCCAGGGCAGGGTCAGGCTGGCTCTGAGGAAGGATTTCTGTGCAGAAGGGGCTGTTGGGCGTTGGAATGGGCTGCCCAGGGCAGGGGGGAGTCCCCGGGATCCCTGGAGGGGTTGAAGAGTCGGGTCAATTTAGCGCTCAAGGATATGCTGCAGTTTGGAACTGTCAGTGCTAGGTGAACATTTGGACCAGATGATCTTCAAGGTCCTTTCCAACCTAGCTGATTCTGTGATTCTGTGAATGGCTCCATCAGAGCAGGCTGGGGATGCCCACAGGACTCAGGCTCTGAGGAGACACTTGCTGCCTCTAGCCCAGAAATGGGGCTATTGAGTGCACGTGTGGGAGGAGGTTTCAATTCAAAGTGCAAAAAATGAAGCACGGGCTGTGTTGCAGCCTGCTGGAGTGATGTTTTTCATAGCGTGATGCCAAGGATGTGTTTCGCATGTCCTGGGGCACGGCATGAGCTAGCAGGGTAAAGAGGTCTGAACGCAGAAGACCTGCCAGAATGGTCTTGGAGGTCTGTGGGGGGAACCAGACTTTTCCAGGTCTTATCTTCACTACCTGTAGGGTGATCTCTGGAGTTTACTATAGCTGGAACATCTTCTGGGTTTTGACTCAGGGTAAAATAGTAATTTTTGCTCCAAAATGTTGAGGGGTATTGAGAATTGGAAGACAACTCATGCCCACATAGCATGGATAGTAGGGCACCAGGGAGACGTGTATTTCATAGAATCCCAGACTGGTTTGGGTTGGAAGGGGCCTTAAAGATCACCCAGTGCCACCCCCTGCCCCGGGCAGGGCCACCTTCCACCAGCCCAGGTTGCCCAAAGCCCCGTCCAACCTGGCCTTGAGCCCTTCCAGGGAGGGGGCAGCCACAGCTTCTCTGGGCAGCCTGTGCCAGGGCCTCACCCCCCTCACAGGGAACAATTTCTGCCTTATACCTAGTCGAAATCTATTCTCTTTCATTTTAAAGCCTTTACCCCTTGTTCTATCACTTCTTCTTTTCAACTATTTCTTTTAGGACTTCAGTGGGAAAAACCTCTATTGATGCTGGCCTAGGCAGGAAGCTGACAGCACATACTCGGTTTTTATTTGGTTATGTTTATATATATATATAAATATATATATAATACTCTAGGGATTTTCTTAAAGATACATGAGAACACTTTCTACTGAGACTATCTATCTTTTCCTTGCTTTTGCTTTCAGTGGTCTGAATACAGAATTCAGGAGCCCTGAACTAGCACAGGAACAAAGAAAAAACTAAATTGTTCCTCTTGAAGTTTTCATCTGGGTGTCCTGGCTGAACTAGGTGAACCTGAAAATGAGGAGGATAACAAGGAAGAAGAAAAGGGAAAACTCAACTGGAGTCAAACCAAGCCAGAAATATTTTAATGGGATTTTTGGTTTTTTGGGGGGTTTTTTTGTTTGTTTTTTTTTTTTTTTTCTAAAAGAAATCTGCAACATTCGTTTTGATTCAAACCAAAATGTTTCCTTTAATTGGCAACAAATTATTTTCAGGTTATTTACCTTTTTTAACATTTAGAAAAAAAAAATAAAGGCCAGTTTCCTATGAACTGTTATTTCAAAACAAGGATCGTTGACCAAGTTAGAATATAATAGTACAGTGTTTCTGAAACAAAAGATTTCACTCAGGAAAACGACGCGTTTGACATTTTCACATGTTTCCCAACCACTTTCTTTCCAGCAGCCGTCAAACATCACATTTTCTCAGCTTTGCTCCTCCCAAATCTCCGTGTTGAGGAGGGGAGGGGGAGGCGGAGGTTTGTCCGAAGGAGACTGAGGTCCTGGTCAGCCTCAGCAGGGCGGCGCCGCGGGGATGCTCCATCCCCGGGGGACACCTCCCACGGCAAAGAGCTGAGTGTGGGGAGCGTGCCCGGACGGGGAGCACAGTGCTGTCCCTGCCTGCCCCAGAGAGGCTGGGAAACCAGGGCCAGCCCCGAGGGGCAGAGCTCTAGCAAAGTCTGTGTCTGTTAGCTGTCATTCCCTCCGGCCCTCGATGCACAGATCAATGGGAACTTTCCAAAGCTGAGGATGGAAAATGTTTACTATGAATCTCCAGATTGGGGCCTCAGGGGCAATGCAGGTTCTGCTTTTGCAGGTGGGTGGGATCTAGGACGTTCCCTCAATTTACACTTCCTAAAATAGGAAAAATGGTCTTGCATATAGGTTTCTACCTGCTTTTTGACAATCTGCGCTGTGGAAGTCACGTTCAGGCTTTTTCCACCAGCTGATCACCTTTGCAGCATGAGAACAAGCCAAGAAGGAACTTCAGGCAGATGTCTCAACCAAGCTCTCCAGTTCTGCATTATTTACAGGGAAATGCACGCTGGGAAGCTCTATAAGACACCAGGCTGGGTCCTGTTGGTGGAATCTAACGGTACTAGAGAGTGGGGAAAAAATACAAGTTCAAAATAAAAACTGAACTTTCTCAAAATGGCGAGTTGGATGAGATTTCTGTATGCTTTCAACATTTGGTTCAACTCCCTTAAAAACTAAAGACATCAAGTGCAAAATGATCTGGGAAGTCCACAAGAGACATCTGTTGCTAATGTCAGCACCAGTGGTTCCTGGATGGGATAGATGAAAGCATTTAGGGGAATCAAACAGGAAATTTTTAAGGTAAATGAGATTCCCCCAGGTTGTGAAGCCCTCTCGGTTTCACGGCAAGAGACGTTTCCAGCTTCCAGGGACAGGTTTTGAGAGGCTCCACTGTGGTTTCCAGTGGGAATTTTCTCCGTGGTGGGTGTCTGGAACTGGTTTCTTTCAATCAATCATATTCATGTACGTATGAGAAAGACTTTCAACCAAAAGCTACAGACTTGCTCGGTGTTAGGAAATCTTGACTGTCAAATAAATCTCAGGAACAATTATTTTCTTAAAATATATTTATATATTAAAAGAAAAAAAAAAAAAAAGAGAGAGAGATGAACAGATTTAGACTGCAGTTGGCACTTGTTTAAGGCAACTTAACAACCACTGTGGGAACAGAGACTCCATTGTAATCCCCCATATATACTGGCCCAGTAGCCAAAAGCAACAAACAAGCTTGTCATGAAATGGATGTGTAAAGGAAGCAATCAAAATTGGAGAGAGAAACAGAGAGAGGTGGGGAGAAAGAATGAGAGACACAGAGAGTGAGAGGATTTTGAGTGAACTTTTTGTTCAGGAAACAGTAAAAAAAAAAAAAAAATCATTTTTGGCCTGATTCTGAGTGGCTCTTGTGTAGTGAACGCTGCAATGAAGACCACAGATATGTGCATTTTTTTAAAATAAAAATGCTGTGCTGTCCACTCAGAAATGTAACACTCCAGCAATGGGAGTGCCAGATATATACAAATATCAGTGTTATGTGCTGGTCACCACTACCCCACTTTTTTTTTTGGGGGGGGGGGGGAGCTTTGGGGTCCATGCAGAGAGAAGGAGATGAAGCAGCTCTGGTTCCTTTCCTAGATGATTGTGCTTGAGAAGAGCAAGAGAAAAGGGAATGGAATAAAAAAAATCACCTCTCCCTCCTTGTTTCCCTGCTTGCAGCTGAGGTTCAACCTCAGCCACCTTGACCACGCTGCGGCTGTACTGCAGCACGACAGTCTCAGGGAGGTGAGCTGCAGCTCTGACATCCTGCCAACACAGGCACACACGGAGAATGTCCGGGGGGGACCTGGCCTGGAGGGGAGCAGAAGAATTACACGTAACCACGGAGAAGCAAGAGACTTGTGATGACCCTTTGCAGCTCTCCACCAGGGTAGATGAAGGGGCCAGCACCTTTGGAAACGCCAACTGAGATCTGCTGGCCTGCGATTCAGTCTCCCCGAGGCATGTGGTGGAAGGGCCACTGTTTGCCATTTGGCAGGGCACCCTGAATGCTTCAGGGCAGGGGTCAAATCCATGCTCACGGGATGCCAAGATCAGATTAGCAACAGAGCTACATTTATTACAGAGAAAGAACAGATGAGGAGATACCGGATACCTCCAAACCTGCAGTTGCTGTGGTCTTTATCACAGAAGCATCACAATGGCAGGTAATGTCCTTAATTAAAGCGTTGATTTAATGTGGGTTGACCTGTTTCCCAAGCTTGCATAAGGTGTGATACACAGAGGACTTTTGCAAGAAGGAGAGCATGAATACCTTGTCTCTGGTTCCGCTGGGCAAGCAGATGTCTATCTCTCTCTCCACAGGCCTTTCTCCACCATGTGATGACCACCAGCCCATGGTTTGTATTTGGGAATTATTTACTTGCAGCGGGCCAGGAGGAGCAGGGGAGTGGAGCAGAGACCTTTTGCAGTTCCTTCCAACCTATATTATTCTGTGGTTTTGGTCCTGGATTTAATCGCACTGCCTTGATCATGTGAACCTGGGCAAGTCATTCGGAGTGAAGTTTTCAGACGCAATCTACGCAGTTTCCTCAGTGCGAGTGGTTATGATCGAGGTTTCTGCATTCCTTGGTCAATTTTGAAAATGTTGTGTGGGCTCCTAGATCATATAGGTTCTTTTGAAATAATTATTCCTGTTTTTCCTGTCTCTTGCCTGTCTACACATTCAAAGGGGAGACACTAAGAAATCTGTCATTTCTCCCCTTTTGTCCAACTCTTAGGACCAACCCTTGAGACTCAGAACAAGTATCTGCAAAGGTCTACATACCAAGACCTCTCCTGAGTTCCCAGAACCCTGCTGTTAATCCATCTCTTTTCATAAAGGAGCAGAAGGGCGGGCTCTGTGGCCTTGGTGTGTTGCAAGTTGAACTCTCTCCACAGCTCTTTACAGAAACTCAGGCAAATTCCTGTAAGCAGATGGGAGAAATTTCAACTTTTGTTCATCCTCAATTAATTAATCACCAGGATGAACTGGGTGCTGTGGAGTTACTTGAACCTTTCTGCTCCTGTTCAAGCATGAGGGCCTCAGATTGGCTCCGTTGCCTCCTTGACACAGATTTAGCAGGCTTTCAATTGTTTTAGCAAACACCAAATGCCTATTATCTGCCGCCTTTCCTTCCAGAGCCCACCTGTGACAGCAGGTACAAAGGAAGACTAGCTGCTGTCGTCTACAAACACAGTTGGGCCCGATTTCTAATGCCTTGTTGTGTTTATGCAAGATCAATAGTGAAATTTTCTTCAAGTGCTCTCTGGGATGCTAGTGAAACTGAAGTTGGAGTAGTGAAATGAAATCTGGCCCATCTGGAAGCCTGTCTCACTGACGCTAGCAAGACCTTCAACAATTAAAGGTCTGTGGTCAGCCTTTTTCCAGAGTTACCTCCCTCACAAGCCCTTCAGGGTGGGACCAGTTCCAACACCGTAAGACCAGTCTCACTTGGTCAGACTTACAAAGGTCCGTCTCACTTGTCGTCTGTCTCCAACAATAACCAGGAGATGTTCCCTGGAGAAAAATACAAGAATCAGTTTAACGTGCAATGGCATTTTTCGTGGCAGACAGTGATCGGAAGCTTGGGGGTTTCCAGATCAAGTCAGGGAATATTTTTTTAAAAAACTTCAAGAAAATTTCCTCTATGGATTTGATTCTTTTTTTTTTTTTTTTTATTTTTTTAAATCATTGATCTTTTAAGCTCTCCATGCATCTTATTTTCATGCAATAGAGTCTCACATAATGACTTTTCTAACTTCTAGCTAGCCAACATACACGTTAGCAGCATCTTGTGGCAAGTTAGCAGTGCCAGCTAGCTGAAATAAAAACAATTCATCAGTGATGATCTCTGAATAAAATAACTCATGTTCCATGCAGGAAACTGTAACAGGAAGGATTTCTATATTCCTGTGTCCTTTCCACAGCACCTGGAAACTTCTCAGTCTTTAGTTAGGCTGTTTATGATGTATCATAAAGCTCTGCTGGAACCAATACTTTGTCTTTGGGCCTGGCTGAAGTTCTCCAGCTGGTGAAGAGCAGAGAGGTTTTGGTGTCTGTTTAGTTACTGTTTTTCCCACACTGTCCTTCCCTAAGAGAAGAGTAGTCACTCTAGTGATGTTTCACAGGATTACCTGGATGGGTCCCAGTTCAACAGCCACGGAGCTGAGTGTTGCAACTCTGTCATGGGGACAAAGCAAGTCATGGAGCTGAGCGAAAGGACATGTTAGCTAGACAGATGGGGACCTTTTACTTGTGCATAAGAAAGGTTTTCCCATACAGAAATTAAACCCTGTGAGAATATTTTCCGCCAAAAATTGTGATTTCTGTCATCTCAGCAAGCACACGGATCTGAACCAAACCACAACAGAATGGCAATCCTTGCTCCATACAGCTCACATCAGAGCAGAGGCCAGGAGGAGAGGGTGATGCAAAGACCACAGTGATCGGTAAGGTTGCCCTCTTTCCAGGGATGGAAGGAAATTCAGATTTGGCTGCTTCTGTGCAGGCCAGGAGTTCAACCAAAAAGAACATATATGGCCACTTTTCAGAGGTTTCTCTGTTATTGAGAAGTTTAGGGGTGTTACTGGTGAGCAAAAGGATTCTGGGCTGAGGCAAAACCTTATTTGAGGGACTAGAAGAAATCCTTTTTTTGGCCTCTTTGACGAGGACAAGAATTGTTCTTAGGGGCAGCTTTTTCACATCAAGCCCTACACTTGCTGGCCACTTCATAGAGTCTTTTCGGAAATTACTCCTTCCTTATGAAAGATATTTATGATTGCAAAAGTTGACACTCATTTATAAAAATGAAGAGAGAAGGAAAAACCTTCACATTTCTTAGCTTGCATTGAAAAAAAAAATAATAAAATGGAGTTTTTGTAATAACTAAACGCAATAATTGGGGGATTATAACAAAAACAGGAACATTTTTGTTAAAACAAACATTTCTTGCCAAAACAGTCATTTCAACCAAAAGTTTATTTCTTATTTATTTATCTTTGGATAAAGCGAAAAGACTCAGTAGAAAATTTCTGCCAGACACACGCCAAGCTTTTCTCTGTCTCTATCCATAAGCAACACAGTGGAAGCCCCTGGGGGTAATGGACTCTTGAAAATGCATTCCTCTGCTTGGTGTCTGAAGAGAGGCTCAGCTGAACAGAAAATATCCTTGGAAATCTGCCTCCATCTCTACACTCAAGAGAGCAGCTTGTCGCCAAAGTAAGGGAAGCTGAGGAAAATGTTCTAGCCCAGCCAAAAGAAATCATTTGTTGCAGCAGATGTGGTAGCCCAAAGGGATGAGCAGGCAGAAGATGGGACGTTGAGCCAGAATTTCTCCCAGTTTTTCAAGGCCAGAGAAAATTCTCCACGTAGTCTCAGCAAGCCATCAAAATCACAGGTATGAGCTCTCTTTTTTAACTTGGAAAAAAAAAAAAAAAAAAGTAGTTGGGGGGGGGGGGGGGGGGGGGGATTTAAACAAAATAGGCACCTATCTAAGCTATCCCAAAAAGAAAGTTCTTGGAAATGCATTTTTGGGATGTTTGTTTCCATATCCAAGGAAGGTTTCCGTGGGTTTGGGTCAAACTAAACTACACAACTGGAAGGAAGAACCCTCCAGGATGGTTCCTGGGATGGAGGCTGTGTTAGTCTTGTGTAAATTGGGGTAAATCTTTCTTCCCAAGACTGTTCCATCAGAGGAGTCCTGGTAGCTGGAGCAGGCACACTGCACAGCCAGGACGGCAGCGGGAGGGGCAGAAATGACCTCCTGCCCTTGCTGGTTGCTGCTGGGACCGTAGAGGCTGGGAGCCGAATCTCAACCCATCCCTCTTGAGAGGGACAGGTTGGTTTGGGTCAAGGGGCCTCCTTAGCAGGATTGACTCCTCGTTTCATCTTCAGCCTCTTGACCCCAAATGTTTGGTAGTTTGCAGAGTGAAAATGTCTGGATCCGTATCCCCTGGTGGGCTCAGCTGCATCCCTTCCCAGCTGAGAGGAGGTGAGGACTGGACACTGAACTGTGGCACCTGGACAACACTCAGTGCACGAGGTACAGGAGACACAAGGACATATGCACACAAACATATTTTTTCACCTAAAAAAATAAACATTCCTGGTTGTCAGCGCTGCATTTGTCTGTAGTTGTGTTTTAAAAATAGCCTTAAAGCAAGTGACATGGCCAACTCCATAACCAAAATTTAAAAAGGCACTACAGCCCCCAGCTGTTTTCTCACTCTGGTGCAAAAAGAGAGGGCCTTTGCAAAGTTTGGATGATACTCCTGGACCAGACAGGCCTGGCTGGGGTCACCTGGCGATGCTTTTCCCCAAAAAGGCAGAGTTTCCCCTTCCCCATCCCTCAAGGGATCCCTCTCCAAGTTACCAAAGTCAGGCTCCCAGGGCCACGAAGGAGAAGATGCTTCTGTGCTCTCCATGCTACAAAGGCAAAAGAAAATGGGAAGAAATATGCAAATACGTTATACCGAACTTTTCCATACATAGTGTTAAATGCTAAAATACCTCATGCCGATACCCAGTGTTAAGCCGTGTTTTCCTCCCATATCCTCTGCTATAGGTTCCTCACAGTATCTTCTGCATCTTCCCAGCACTTTGTCTCTCCCTTTTCCCTACTATTCCCTTCTCCATATCGTTTTCTCCTGTTTTTCTTCTTATCTATGTATGACCGTATTTATGTATGGTCAGGCCCAATCATCTGTGAGGTGCCAGCAGCTCAACATTTTGGACTTTGAACAGATCATTCCCGGTAGCAGGGGATGGTCAAAATTAGGGAGCGATGGTATTAAGCAAGCTGATGTCCCCTCTTCTCCCTGGGGACCACAGGGATCCGATGGCTCATCCAGCACATTTCGTGAAAGACAGTAGCTAAAATCTGGGATCACCCCTTCCATGCAGAAGATAAAGTGTGGGTGAGTTGTGTACCTTCAGTCAGACAAGAAGAAACAGGCAAAAGTAGGAGGAAAGTAATCTCTTCTCCTTAAAGATCCTTTCTAGTCCTACTCCATGGCAAATAGTCTAGGGAAAAAGGCAAAGTACGAGACACCTCTTGTGAGTTTTCTGGTGGTTATCTCTGATGATCAAATGGGTTCAAAAGCTGCAGCATTGGTCATCCAAGGCAAGAAGTCGGTCTCGTATCTCTTGTAAAGAGAAAGGGGTTTTCTGTCACCCACCCCACTCCAAAACCACCAACCAGTTCTGCCCTGATTTGGGTTTTGTCTCTTGAACTTTAGTCTTTGGATGTTTCCCATGGAGTGCCCTAGATAATGTGGTCAAAAAGCTGAGCCTGCCAGGTCCCTGAAATGGTTTGAAAGCCAATGCCATCACCTCAGCCCACAGAGTGGGGAACAGCGTTCAAGCACTGGGTGCAAGAAAGCTCCTGAAAGTTAAGTGCAGCCTCAGCATGTTTATATTAGCAGGGATCGGCGAGGAGGTTATGGCTGAAGGAAATGGGTGGGTACTGAGACCAGGGATATAAAGAGGCCGTAGGAATGCCCTGGATTTCTGCTGCTGTCTTCCTCAGCTCTGCCAGACAACTCTGCAGCTTCCTTCTGCCTCAGTTTCCCTGTAATTACACCAATCACCTCTTTTAATGCTGCAGCACTAGGGCCTTCCAGGAGAAGTGTGCTAAACTCGAGGGCTATCTTGCTGCTTTGCAGTGAGCACCCACTTTGCTGTGCTAATTTAACCTGGGCTGGAGATTCAGGGGCTGGGACCAGGGGAGCATTAAGCTGGAGATGCAGGTACAGAGCTGTTTTGTTACAACATGGTCTAAAGGAGAAAAATCTGGACCCATGCAGGCAGTAATGCCTGGGCTCCGGCCTCAGAGCCTGAAAAGGAAATGGGAGAAGGAAAACTATAGCTTCGCTCTTCACTCCTTTATCCCTGGGACCCCAGTACTTGGATAAGAGGCCGTGTGCTGTGTGATTCCTTGTGGCAGCATGTACTCAAAAGCACCTGTCCAGGAGAGACGCCATATTCTACAGCCTGTGGTGCTTTCTCAGGGGTAATCACCTAAAAAAATAAAACCTGGAGGGAGCAGGGGCATGCTTCTTGTCGTGGCTGTTAAAGATGCAAAGGCTCTGAGGAAGGCAGCACTGCCTGGTGACATGGGAAGGAAACAGCCGCCGGTGTTGGTGTAGACCTGGACAGACCCGTCCCTCGAGGACTCGGTGATCTCAGCTCCTGCTCCGCTCCATCCCCTCCCTTTCCCAGACAGGGAATCTCCACATATTGATCCCGAGGAAACATTCACTCCTCAGTTCCTTCCTGCCGGTTTCTATTCTCAGGGAAAGCTGCAGCCCAGCCTCACCCTTTCCTGCAGCCCAGCGCTAAGGAGAAGAGCATCGCGGTGACTTGTGGCTGGGTTGAAAACCCCTCCTTTCCTTGCACTGCTAGAAGTCTCCGGGAATATTTTATTTTTATTTAACTCCTGTTCTGGGGTCTTTGGTTTTCACATGAGAGCAGACATGCAGAGCAGAAGAGATTTCCAGGACAGTGAAAGGACAGGACCCAGCTAAGGATAAAGTTTGAACTAAGTGATTGTCAATAAGCAGGAATGGGGACCATGGGCTCAAATGTGGGTGTGGGTTTCACTTTTACCTTTCTGTGCAATACATAGAGAGGTATCAGTCAGAGATAAAAAGCAGAAATACTTCTAGTGATACAGATCCTATGGTATTTGAGGTCCCAGAGTATCTGCTGGTAACAACTGATGAAAGAAAAATTGCAGCAGGACCTTGTCAATGACCTCCAAGCCTTTTGGACCAGACTTCTGTCAACTCCCAATATTTCTTGCAAGCTGTTACGTACCCACAATTGAGCATGAACTGAGCAATCCCTCAAGACCACAGAGCTCCCAATATTACAGCTTGGGAGCCTGATGCAATCTTGCCAATCCACACTTGCTGGGCCCAGTGAACATGCTATTTCCCACACACAGAGAGGCTAAATTGGAGATAATTTTTGTCCTATCTCACAGCACTCTTCATGTCGCAACACACGGGAGGCGGGAGATGTAGTCAAGTCCTTGGAAAAGAGATTCAGCTCAAGGATCCCACTTCCTTGAGCAAGTGGTCTAAGCACTGATGAGCGTAGATACCCCATTGTCCCACTTCTGGATGCCTTATCTGAGTGCTTGACCTGCTATATATAAAAATGTTGATCAAATCCAGCCTTGGCAGCGAGGCTGTTGGAGGAACACCTAGTCTGAGGGTTTAGGCAGGGCTTATATATGATCTAAGCAGCAACTACTCATCTCCGCCTTGGATGAGGGTCTCCGTGGCTTCTTGTATCAAACCAATAAATAGAATTTCCCTAGCATAGGAAAAAAGACTTCTAAGGTAGGGAGAAGGGTCATTGTTAGGTAGAGCTGAACATGTTTCAAAGGATGAAAGAAAGCGGATAGGGCAAGTACTGGGGTTTAGGTGCTCTGCAGAATTAGTCCCTCATGGTTGATTAAGGGTATTTTAACTGCTCATAGAAAGGCTTTGCACATGTAACAGGCTTGACTGCATTCTAGGCCAGTGAGAGCCATCAATTAAGCTTGGAGTAGATGTGCTTAATGATTCTGCCCCTCTGCGAGGGAGAAAATCGGGCGGTGGCGGGAATGGACCACAAGAAACTGCGACAGCTACAAAGCTCATCCCCAGACTGGCCGCTACGTTTGTGCCAGACTTCTGGCAAGCAATGTGGCTTGTGACAGCTTTGCCATCCCTTCACACGGCTCATCCCACCTCTGCTGCTTTGTTCATCTGCTCCGCAGGGGCAACGCTCTCTGACCTCCCCTCCCACCTCTTTCCAAGGCTTTTTCAGACTAGAAGTGGTGATACTTCAGGAGTGGCTGCATTTCAGAGTGGAGGACGTTGCCCAGAGAGTTTCCTGCAGTGCCATAGCTACAAAAGGCACCTCGCAGAGATGCCATCCTCAGTGCCCACAAGCCCTGGACCCACACACCAGGACCAATCTACCACGAAGCAGCTCTCCAAAAACCCTCTGACAGCAGCACCCGGGCGGATAGCTGAGCGCAGCCCCAAATCACCAGCACTCCCGCAGCACCTTGCATTTCCCAGGGCTGGTGGAAAATGAGCCATCTGCTCTCAATAGTGCTTTTCTCCAGCTGCCGGGGTGTCTCAGACGCAGCCGTGCAGGGATGTGTCACCAGCGAAGCGGCTCTGATTTCGGTCTGTGGGGAGAGAAGTGATGCACATGCTCCCCGTAACAGCTCCTCCAGCCTGCTCGCTCCAATAATAGTCTCCGTGTGTGAAATTTCACCTGACCTGAACTTTCTCGAGTTTATCCAGCCTTCACCCTGACAGTTTAGAGCAGAACTGTTTTTATGCCTCGCAGTCCAGACACCAAATTGGAGCCGAAGTGACGTTTATTGTTTCAACAGTGTTATTATATGAAGATTGAGCTCATTACAAACACGACCTGTTTTAGAGCCAGGACACATATTAATTTGGATAAAATACCAGCTGTGTCCTCTCTCCATACGGCCTTATCGGAAAACAAACTGGCTTAAGTTTCATTCCAAAGAATGAAAATATAATTGAATACTTGCTTCATTTGAGGAAACTCAAATAATCATTATCATCACAATGTCTCTGCTAATCACAGTGCAGAGGGGACAGAGGTGTTTATTTCTCTGTGTATCTAAAAATAAACTGAGGCACAATTCCTCCGGGGGGAACCTGAGGGCAACATGGGAGAGACTTTCCTCTAGGGCTGGGGGAAGAGGAAGGTCCTCACCCAACCTCTGCACAGTTTTGGTCCAGCGTGACACCACACATTCTGTTTTTACAGTGTTTTTCCCTAGAGGAGACAGGGATTATCTTGGGGAACACATGGAGGTGGATGTGCAGAGCTCCCACATCCTTCCCATCTGCCCCCTGAGTGTTGTGACCATGGGCTGAGAGCACCAGACATCACAACCTGCCTCTGCGGGCTGGCCAGGCTGGTCTCTGCTCACCAGTGAGATGAGGTGTGCTGGCCTCAGTGACACTCCAGAAGGGCAGTCTGGAAGTTTAGAAGCAGCGGGTGCTACCTGTCCCCCAGCCTTGTGCATCTGTGTAGTGCGATCCTAGAATATGAAATAGAGCTTCGTGGTCCCAGTCCTGGGGTGGTTTCTGACCTCGGATACACCTAACATAGCAAACTTTAAAATAAACTGAAAATCTGAAGGATGTGGATGGGGAAAGGAGCCCGAGCTGCCATTGGAGACATCCCCTTGAAAGACTCTGTGCTGCTGGCTCCGCTCTGACTTGGGGGAGAGCTGTGCAAGGAGACGCTCACTGAGTTTATTTTCTTTCTAGCATTTGGGGAGAAAAAAAGAGCAGGGCAGAAATCCCTGGATACCTACAGCCATTTCTGGGCTGGGATTTCTTCAGTCAGAGGTAACAATTCTGTACATGACAGAGCTCAATGGATTTTTTTCTTCCCATACTTTGGATCCTTCGAAGGGAGAGCCCTTAGTGAGACAGAGCAGGGGGGTTTAGGAGGCTCCACTGTGTTTTGCAGCTGGCAGGAGAAAAGGCAAATCCCTATGAAAGTGGAAGGCATGGGGATACCAAAATGATTGGACAGCAGAGCATCGATTTCACGGGACATGAGTGGGTTTCCTACAAAAATGCGGACAGCTGAAGGAAGACAGGAGAGATGTACCCAGCTGATGGGCAGGACAAGGAGGATTCACAATGAGATCAATGCAGAGCAGAGGAAAAGGAGGCAACACAAAAAAAGGGTGGACATTACTAACAGCTGGGTTTAGAGCTCTGTTTTTGTAACTGCTGAGGGAAAGAGGGGACATTTCACCCATGCATCTGTATGAAAAATAAATACGGCAATGATCTTTTTCCAGTAGAAGTGTTTGGGCTGTGGTTTGGCTTTCATTTCAGAAACTAAAAGAGATGCTTTGCTGTTTTCAAAAACTAAATTCTTTTCCTACCAAAACCAAGCTTGCCTTTGGTTTTCAAACCATACTCTTCTGTTAAAAATAATAATAAAAATAAAAAGTCAAGGTTTGGGGTTTTGGGGTTTTGTTGTTGTTGGTTTGGGTTTATTTTAATAGAGACTGAAATCTTCAAACGGAAAGAAATCAAAAGTCCCCAAACCAAATAAGTCTGCTGCCCGAGAAGCTCATTTATTGTCTTAGAAACCAAAAAAGTGAACATAGCACAACAACTGCATGAACGCACATTTCATCTGGAAAACCAATACAGCAAGGGCAGGTGAGCGACAGTTTTGGGGACCTCCCTTTGGACTGAAAACGTCCCCACGTTCTGCTCAGGAGGAGCCAAGTTTGGGATCTCTGTCAGAGTCTGGTCAGGGCTTGGTCCCATGGGGAGGTGCTTTCCTAAGCTTTGGTTTTCCCTTTCCAGCTCAGTCTAAGGTCAACCTCTGCCTGCACCTGACTCGAAGCACAGGCAGGTCCAGGTTCAGCAAAAGAACTCTGGGGACGGGTGGCTTTGGTGATAGTAACACGTGAGTTACTATCACCAAAGAATGAGGGCTTCAAGTGCTGAAATACAAAGAAAAAAGGGAGCGGGGATGATGTTGAAATTATGGAGTAATTAAAAAGCTGATGTAGACAGGATAATTAGAGGATTAGCATCACATTCATCAGCACTGCAGTGTACTTTTCTGAACTGGAGAAAAGCCTTTAGATAAAGCCATACAATAACTCAACCTCCCAAAGCTTAAGAAGACAAAACCTAAACAGCAAAGAAGTAACTCCCCAGTCTTGCCCTCTTCTTCCATGATAAACTATGGAAAAAAGTTAAGCGAAATTGCAGAAAGTAAATAATTCTGAAAATTTCTGGGGGCCATCTGCAGGGTGGAGCCCATCTGCTTTCCCTGAATCCAAGACAGTTGCTGCTGTTATTGCTACAGGAAGGCAGCTGAGCAGAGGATGAGAAGCACGAGAGGGAAAGAAAGGCTGATCCCAGGACTAGGTCTTCAGGCTGTGACTCACTTTGCCTCTGTGCGACTTTGAAGAAGCTGCCAAACCCCAGAGCATCTGCCTTGACATCTAAAATGGGACTGCGAGTGGATTTTGGGCTCTTTGTTCACAGGCTGTAGTGGAGGCATCAATATTTTTCCAGGGTTTGTATTTTGGCCTGCAGAGATGATCAGGTGCCCATGGCGAGTGCCCAGCCTCAGCAGGGAGGCACTTTCCTCCTTCCTGTGTTTTCTGTTGTGACCCAAAGACGTTTCCAAATCAAGAAGAGGTTCCCATGAGTCCCCAGACAATAGGTCTGTGTCAAATGAATCCTCCTCAGTTGGAGTTTTGCTCTCAGGACCCCCCAGATCTGATGTGGACACCCTCAGCGCTACCACTCCAGCTCCAGAGGTGGGTCAGGGCTCACGACACGCCCCGTCCCTGTGCTTCTGAGTAGCTGCATCTACTCAGCATCGAGGATTTCTGATCCGCTCTGCAGAGTCACCCAACAGTAGCTGTTTTCTGCAATGCATTTGGGTTTGGCTTCCAAAATTGCTAGAAATGTATTTGAAAGAAATTGCGGTTACGTTATGTGTAATGTAGAGGCTCTCGTCCACCATCAAAATATCGTCTCTGATGCAGCAGGGTTTAATTAGGAAACGCTGCTGGACCTGTCTCCATTGCTATGTAATTAAAAACCTTTGGGATATTGGATATGGAGCTGATGGGTCTCATTTTTGCCCGAGTGAATGGAATTCCCCCTGATGAAGAATTTCTTCTCACCCAACTGAGCTGCTTCCTACTTGCAAGGAGCTCTGAGAGCCTTCACACAATGAGGGTCCCACCCAAAGCTGGCTGAAATCAAGGAAGAGACTCAGGGCTCGGTTGCTTTAGCCAAAAACCTCCTTTCACTGGGATTACAGAACGAACTATCTCATTGCTCATGTTTCTCCTTTGACCGCTTAAGTTTTCTGTCTAATACGGCTAATTAGGAATTGGCATCAAACGTTTCTTGCCACCTGCTTCCCATCCTTCCGCGATACGGTTGTAGACAGGATAACGGGAGATAAATCCTCCACTTGTGCATTGGCAACAGAGGCTAAAAACTCCGTGTTAGTTTGTAGCCTGCCTGGAGCCCAGTGCCTCGTCCTGGACGACAGCACGTCTTGCACAAAGGCATTCAGCCCTCATTTCAAGATGCTTCAAGTGGTGGATAATCCATCACTTTCCCTTCTCATTTACTCCATTGGTTAATCACCCTCTTCATTCAGATTCTGTGCTTTATTTTTAACTTATGTGTGCCGAAAGCTCTGTTTTCTTTTCCCCGCTGCATACCACCGCGTTCCCCTCCAAAGATGAAAGTCGGCGGCATTTCTGCATTATCCAGGTCACTTCCATCCATGGGATGCGGTTGTTTCTTTGAGGTGCATTTTTCCCTTCATGTGTCTAATAGTTCAGTAACCCATTACAAATACTTCTAAAGTGGAAGCAGTCGCCTGCTTGTTCTTTTCAGATGTCAACTTGGCAAGACAAAATCCCAATATTTCCTGCGTGGGCTTGGCTGGATTGAATCACCGAGTGGTGCAATAAAACAAATACATCTCGCACAATGCAAAACAGGAAAACTATCCCCATTTGGGGCAAACATCTCTATCAGCTTACCCCTTCCCTGAGAAAGGCTGACATTTGGTTTAAGGTAGAACACATTCCTGACACACAGGACTATGATCCGTTACAAAAGGGAGCCCGCTTCCTGGATTTAGGCTAAGGGACAGGGTTCAGGCAGGGGGCAAGCTATATATGTGTCAAAATGAGCAATGTCTTTTTGGGTCACATATACTTTTGACTTCAACACTGCTTTATGTAGGCTGTAAAATTAATAGGTGGGAACTAGATTTATTTGTCCCCCTGGCCTGGTAGTTGCTTGTTAGGTTAAACTCACTGATTTCCTGGTACAAAAGTGCTTGTTAAAATAATCTCCCTGAAAATATTCCTCTGGGACTACTTTATCTTCTGAAATCAAAAATTCCTAAATAATGAAATGTGCAAGATGTGACAGACAGACTTGAGCAAAACAAAACCCCCAGAAAAGAAGAGCTCATTCCCATAAACACTGTTTGGGGAATTCAACGTGTTTCTGGTGTTTTGTAACGAGTGCCGGCATCCATGCTCCATGCAGAAATGCTCTTATGCAGGACTCACCTGTTTCCTTTTTATCCATGGGGCCTCATTCTGCCCTTCCCATTGACCCAAGCTTCTCCGTGGTGTAATTCCCATCAGGTTTACCTGGTTTGGCTCTGCCCTCGGTCACACAATTTCCAAACTAACCCACCAGGACTGCCCCAAAGAGGCAGCAAGGTCAGTATGCTCAGCAGCCCCCTTCTTCTGTGCTATCAGAGGGGCTGGTCCTCAAACTTCATTTACCGACATCCCTCACATCATCAGTAGGGACGCTGAACCCGTTCATTTGCTGCTCAGCTACCAATCTCACCCCATAAATGAGGACTCCTATGTCTCCTCATCTCTCCTAGTATCCTGCCAGTCCCATCCTCAAGGACAGCCTTCATCTATGTCCACCTTCATTTACCTCCATCCTCTGTGGTCCTATTTTCCTCCCACACACCACAAACCCCTCAGACTAACCTAAACCTCTGTCTTTTGCCACCAAAACCACTTCACATTATCTACCCTGATCTCCCTCCATCCTGCAGTTTTGGCCCTGTCCCCATGTCCTGAGCAAGACACAGCCCTGGGGAACCCAGTGGGGCAGGTGGGAGCGGAGGAGCTGTCACATCCCTCAAAAATGAGGGAGACAAGTGACTTAGAGTTGTACACGCAGCACATCTGCACACAGCAGCGAAGCGCCGCCAACCAGCAAGACCTTGTGCAGTCAAGTATCCCCTCTGAATTAGGCAGCTGCCACCAGCGGGTGCCCATCAAACATGCTTCTCCTGCCCTTGAAGGTGGACGTGCTCCCTGGGGAGCCCAGGTATGGCCAGCACGTGGATTTAGTGCCATTCCCTCCTCCATCAAGGCCAGCTTAACCTCTTCATGTTTAGGTGCTAAGGACTTCCTCCATCAGTGCCTTGAAACGGGGAGCTGCGGAACAAGGACCCGAGTTAACATCTCTGCATGGCTCTATGCAGTGCAGACCTTTTCCCACTTTTAATCTCTCTAGAGTTTATTGGTGGTTTGGGGTTGGAGATTTTTGTCCCTTTTTTTTTTTTTCTTTTTTTATTTGATTGCTTTTTCTCAGCATCTGAAGTGTGTGTGTAAGATAGGGAGTGAGCACCTGGAGATTCTTGCTAAGGCTGAGCTCATCACACTGCAAAACTGTGCTGGTACCTCCTCCCTGCCTTCAGTCCCCCTCCCCTTCCTTGCTGCAGCTCTGAGCCAGCTGTCAGTCTAATTTGGGGCAGCCCCTCCCCACAACTCCAACACCCCCTCCTACCTCCTCCAGGTGTGGGTACTTGACTGCAATCAAATACTCTCTCTAGTAAAAGGTGGTGGAGAGATTTCATTATGGGGTTGGAGCTGTGGTGCTGGGGGACTTGCCTGCACAATGCTCTCATTGTGTGGCTGCATTATTCTGGCTGCTGGAGGAAGAAGCCTGGAGTGCCGGAGGATGCTCGTGTGTGCCGTGAGCTCGTAGGTGAGAGTGCAAAGGGCATGTCCCTAACGTGACCGTGTGGAGGGCTGCAAGAGGGGGAACGGGGCTCCTATGTTCTCCAGGGACAGGCTGTCTTTACCTAATAACAGAGATTGAGGAGCTGGTTTGAGCTACCCAGACATTACATCAGCTCATGGCCTCACTCCCATTGGTCCCCTTGCCTTAGCCCCTTTAATTCGGCAGCATATCCTTACAGTCACCTTAGTGTCCTGACCCATGAATCACGTTTGTGTCATTCCCCTAGAACTGGGGAAGGGCAAAATTGTTCAAGGAAAAGCTCAGCATCTCTTCTGTTTAGTGAGATGAATGATGGATCTTGTAGGAAGAAGGAAGCTTGCTTTTTTTGGGGGGGGGGTGAGGCAGTATTTCTCCCCCCCCCCTTTTTTTTCTTCTCCCATTAAACCCTTTTTCCTGGTAAAATAGACCTCCAGGCCCCTACTCACCTGAGATTAGCTCCAGCTGCACTAAACAGGATCAAACTAGGTGCCATGAAAGTGCATGTGAAGGACAAGCTGTGGCCCAAATAACTCTTCGCCCTACTCAGGTGGAGGAAGAACATATCCTGCCCCTCCAGGGTAGGAACCAAACCACGGAGAGATTCTTGCCTTGATTAAGGCATAATTTACAGCCCATACACAAGGAAGCAAAGAAGCCAAGGGTTTGCCCCAGGGTCCTTCGGTGAGGAGAGAGACGATCTGAATTATGGTCCAGTGTTCCTGCCGTTCTCAGCAAGGGGATTCTGCAGTGAAGGAGCCAATGGTGGCCCTCTGGAAAGAGGAGAAGACCGTGGTCTTGGTGACTTCTTCAGGGTCACCCAGGGAGCTGGTAGGAGTACTCCTGAAGCCCAAGTTTTCACCCTCCCTCCAAGGGGACAATTCCTGGGATTTCTAGGCACCCGCTGCTCCCCAAAGTGTGCTCTCGAATCCCCCAGTGCTGAAGGAGATTCAGCTTCTCTGGTTCATGTTGATCAGTTTCCATCACCTGCAGCCGTGGAAAAGGACTCGAAATTATTACCCAAGTGTGGTTTTCAGTTTTTAAAAAGTAAAGGCTAAGAAAAAGAAACAATTAAGAAAGTATAATATTTCCCTGAGGTCCTGTGGTTTAGGAAGAAGAGGGCTCACTTCAATGCTCTGTCTTCTGGATAGATTGTTTTTTCCTGTCCTCTTCCCTCCCCATAAGAAAAATCCTCCACTAAGAATAAAACAAACATTTGCCTCCAGCTTTCTTGTAGACACTCTCATTGTCCGAACACTCAGTGTGAGCATCCATCAGGCTTAGCTGATACTTGTCCTTACAAAAAAAAATACACAATACCAAAACCCCAAACCTTTTCACCACAATTATTTCAACAGAAAGAAATAAGGTCTCTGTCCATCTTGGGGCCTAGGAATGGCAAATTTGGGATAGTTAGATCAGATTTGACATGGTGCACAAGAGCATTAAATTGAAACCCGGACTCTAGTTTTTCTGATCTGTTCATCTTGGGCTGGGTCCTCCTTTTTTCAAGCTGGCCCAGCCCTGGCTGACCATTAAGGCAGATCTGCCCGTGATGCTTTAAAGCAACATCTGTTCAAAACGACGGTGTCTCCAGATTCAAACAACTCCAGATTCAAACAACTCCAGATTCAAACAACTCCTGATTGCTTTCACATTTCTGATATAGATAGAGCAGCTCAGAAGCTTTGGTCTTAAGGTTCCCAGAACATCTTCCTCAAAGGACATCATTTGGAGGTAATTGTAAGGCTGTTGTTGTAAACAGTCTCTCCGAAAGCTCCCAAAAAGCAAGCATCCCTTATTGAAAACACTCCATCCAGACAGCGTTGTTTGTCAGTGATGAGCTGCAGGGATGCTGGATCCCTGGCCCTTTTATAATATTCAGCGGTCACGAACCAGGCTGCTTGGAAGGATCTGTTTGAATCGGGGGACTTCCAAGAGGAACCAAAAAAATCGCGCCAGGAGTGCAGCCTGTTCCATTTATTCCACTTTCCCTTGCTAATGAGGGTGATCTGTGCAAAACATGAGGCCCCAGAAGGGGCTGACACACTGTCTTAGAGGCCAGCTTTTAAAAGGACTTTCAGGGCTGAACTTTCATTGTAGTATGGGTTAAGGAAGGGCATGTATTAGGAGAGCAGCCACTGCAGTTGTTTTTTCTTTCGCAAGAGAAGAGACAAAAACACCTTCAAATCTGATCTGTTCTACCTGTTACGGGATGGGAAAATCCACCCTAAAAAAGCAGCCAGTACAAACAGGCTTATAACTTCGATACCTCTGTTAGGTGTCTGTGGTTAGCCAGGAGGACTCCAAGCCCTGGCAATTATAAGTGCTTTTAAGGATCTGTCCTGAAACCAGGCAGCAGCTGGATCACACCAATTAACTTGTCCAGTGGACCAGCAATAAAGGAGGGGAGTAACCCCCCAGTGTTGCCAACTTTTATGATTTTATTGGACATCTTGCAGTTGTCAATGTTCTTTCCATAAAATCCCAGCTGCTGGGTTCAGGAGATTGTGTGAAGAATCTCAGGTTTTGTTCAACATCAAAAGAAAAAAAAAAAGAAAATAAAAAGCTTCTACTCCTTGTGAGTGTAATGCAAAGCTTAGAAATATGAAATTGAAAGCATTCTGCAAACACAAAAGCTGGCAGATAAATAAAAAGGACCCAAACCTAGTAATTCTTAAGATAATCTAAGGACTTGCAAGCCAGCCTTACAGTTTTTGGTGGCCGAAGTCCTGGTAGGTTGACATGTGGGTTGGCAATTCAAGCTCCCTGTGTGGAGGTACTTGGGGTTTAGGTGGAGGATCATAAGCAATGGAATTACAACATCTGTGGAAATTACCACCTGTGAGCTGAACAACTGTAACCAATCATGTGCTGCTCTTACCTACTTCAACCAAAAAGCAAAATACTTTTTTATTAAACCCTCATGAAGGGCAAGGACTGTGGAGTGGACAGAAGGAAGGTGAAAATGCTTTAAGAATTTTTTTTTAAAAGATTTTTTGGGGGTTTGGTGTTGGCTAGGAAGACACACATCAACACTTGGCTCAGCTGGCAAGTGATAACTCATCACACTGATGAACCCTCAGTCTTGAAACGAATTTTGTGCTTCCAACTCTGTAGGAAGAGCCTCTGTTGCTCTGAGGCTGATGACCACCGAGGCTTGTAGAGTTGGATGAGGTGGTACATCCTGGTACCAAGGCCAACAGGGGACATGTGGAGTGCGGAGAGGTGGAAGACAACAGGTTTATCCTCCTCTTGCCGGTGCTGTTGGGGCTGCGGGGTGGTGGGCCCTGGAAACCTGCAGCACCCCGAGTGGAGGTAGAGGAGGGGTACGGTGGGTTCAGCAGGTGGCGCTCCTCCCCTGACTAAATGCTGACAATTAGCAAATTAACTTAATTAGGCAGCGATTGGGACTGAGGTTTCCTCTGCCTTCTCGTGGGGGGGGGGCTCTTTATTGTCCACTGAGCAGCAGAGAGTCCTTTGCCCTGAGCCACGGGGTGGGTGGCCGAGGGCTCGCGGGAGGAGACGGGACAATGTCACATCGAAGCACAACCCCAGAGATGAGCCCCACGGTGCAACACCGCGAGGTGGGAATTGGCGAGGAACGAGCAGCCAGGAGACAGAGAGGGCTTGGAGTGCTGGGCAACTCCTTCCTCTCACCCCAAGCAAAGGAATTGCCTCAGTTTCCCCATCCACACTGCTGAGCCCTGGGACATCCAGCCCTGGGGACAATGACAGGAGAACGTGTCCCTGTGTGCTTGGCAAGGGCTCATCATTGCCTTCTCCCCCGTGCTCGTCTTCCTCCTTCACTCACATTTTGAGGCAAGCTCTCTAATGGCTTGCTCTTAATTAGGGTGAACTCTGAGTGCCCTGCTTGCACACCCTTTCCTTTGTCAGCTAATTGGCCGGGCTTTCTGATCTATTATGTAAATAGTCTAAGTCTCTGCGGCACAGTGTCGTAACGCAGCGCATTCCTGGGAGCCTGGGCTTCTGTTTCATGGGATTGTGCTCCAGCCTCAGGCAAAAACAGCAGCAACAACAACAAAAAGCAGGCAAGCCTTTGGCTCATTTTCTGGAGGCTCCATAAACGAGTTGCAGAAGAAAGTGTTCTGGGCAGCAGTTCAGGGCATGCAGATGGGGAGAAGGGTGCGTGATGAGGCTGAGGACAGCGGGAAGAGTTAAAGGCTTTTCAACAGAGCTGACCAGTCTTGGTCTTGGTCCTGCAGCAGCCTGCAGAGAAGCCAGCATCACCTCCCAGCCCAGTGCTCCCAGTCTGGCACTCCACGTGCACAGGTAGGCCTGGGGTCGAGGCCAGAGGCTGTCCCCATGTCACGTCCCCAGGAAAAAAGGGAGCAGCTCTGCTCTTCTGCTGCGAGGGGCCGCGCTGCTCAGCAGCGGAGAAAGGGCTTTGCTGTGTGGCGGTCTCCTCACGGCCTTCTGTCAGTTTTTTCTCCTCTCCTGGGACCAGTAAAGCTCCTCAGCAAGTCACAGGGTGCCTCGTAGCATTATGCAGGGAAGCTACAGACTTTTTAAGAAAATCTTATGCATTTAAGGAGCTGGGGAGTCCGTGTGGCCAAGCAGAGTTTACGTGACAGACCTGCTCACCCAGAGAGACAAGCCAAGGGACTGTCCTTCCCACCCACCCTCTGGAGATGTGACAGCAGGAGAAGACACCGTCCAGTGCTAACAGGCAGCAAGGGGCCAGCTGCTTCCTGAAACACTCCACCAGACCAAGCTTTTTCCGAAGCGAACAATCATACCGGGGGGTGATTAGGCCATTATTTGGTTTATTTTGAGGTTAAAAATGGTCTAAGTTGGTCTTCTGCAACGTACCATGTCCTGCGAACTTCTGCTTTTGCAGGCAGCTCAGGAGAGGTACCCAGGACGGACTTGCCTGGCAGTGTCTGACCTCGCTCCCCAGAATATCAGCCAGTATTTTCTAAGGGGAATATATAAAGTGAGAAAAAGGGAGGGAGAAAAACTTCAAAACTATAATTATTCCACGGACAAGGAGAGCTATAAAATAAATGAGCAAAGTCCCTGCTCCGATAAATCCACTTAGAAATCCAAACCCAGTAGCAACAGTGTAATTTATGTCCCATTGAAAGAGGTCCAGATGAAAATTGATGAAGTCTCTTATTTGTGTAATAAATCAGTTTCCATTAATGTAACCGATACGCATATTTATAAACACAGGCTGTACCCCAGGCTTGTTATTCAGGTCGTTGGAAGGGGGGTTGTGGAGAAAAGGGTGCTCTGAACCATAAAGTCTTTTCTGATAAATCCAGAAAGACAATCTGTGAAAAGATAGTGGACTCGATTTATGACACCTGAAAAAGAGCCAAGTGTGAGTAAATCTTCTGTTCCTGCAGAAATAAATCTGGTGAAGTCCTCTTCTTCGTTCATGTCTCTGGAGGGGGCCGTAGAGCCAGTTAAAAATTTGAGATAATTTTAAACAGTTGTTTGCTTTGACCACCCCTCCGTGCTCCCAGTCCCATCAATCCCATTGCCCATGCTGACTCCTGTTGCACACCATGAACAGCTTTCCTGTCACGGGACTTCATGGGAAGCTGCGAGGTGGTTTGGGTTTGGTGCCGGTCAGTCAACACACAAGCTCATCCTCCTAGAGGTGTGGCAGTCATGAAGGACCACTCTGCTGGTCATGGGGCAGAAAGGGTGGGACGTGATTTATTGCAGAGGATCATTTGTGCGTCAGACACCGCAGTGAAGTCTGAAAGGTTGTCACATCTGTGGTTTGATTTGTATTTCTGGTGGAGCCACAGCCTGTCGGGATTGTTCAGAAGATGCACAGCACGTCTTTGCTGTGAAAAGGGCTGTGGTGTGCAAACTGTTGAACGGGTGCCAGCTTGACCTGGAATGGCACAGCCCGGAGGAGAGCCACAGAGATGCAGGACTAGGTCTGGAATCACATTAGGGTAAACTGCGCCCAAGGAGTTATGCTGACACGATAAAAGGAATTATGACACCAGCCATCCTCCCTGTCCTATGAGCAGAGAGCAGACCTTGCAATCGTGCATCTGAGGTCTCGGAGGAGTACGTGGGCTTGAACCTCCGTGACTTCGGTTTAGACCAGAATAAGCTGCAAAGTGCAGCAGACGTGGAGCAGGCACACCACCCATAGCACTGGTTTTGCAGGCAAACTCTGGTGAAAAGGCAGCAGATCAGGCCTAAGACTTGTTCCTTGGCAGAATTCATGAGCTAAATGTCCAAGGCTGAGTCTGTGCTAATAAATGAAGCAGGGCCAGGATATGGGCTCACCCGGGCACTTGACTGTCAGGGCAGTGTCCAGTTTTGTCCCTGCCAGCCAACAGTCTCCTAAAAAAATGTCTGAGTGTGTTTCAAAGGATAGCAGAGGCTGTTCTATGGACTCTTTCGTTGGGTTTTGGAGGTGAAGAAGCAAGCCCAGGCCATGTGGGCAAAGTCAGAATGCAAAGCTCTGCCCCTGAGATGTCATAACACCAGAAGGTCCCTCCTCAGTACAGTAGGTCCATCATTCAAGGTTTGGAGATATTGACTGGACAAGCTCCTGAGCAACCTCCTTGGTGTTTGAAGCCAGCCTTCCTTTAAGAGCAGACTTGGAATTAAGACATCCAGAAGTCCCTTCCAAACTCAGTTAATCCCTGGTCTTGCACCACATGCGTGTGCTTGTCCCAGGGACCTGAGAAAAGACCCTGGCTTGGCTTAGTTATGAGGACAGACTTAGCAAGTCCTGTGTGTGATTCCAGGGAGGGCTTGATGGCAGATGGTTTGGTGATCACAGAATCATAGAATTATTTATGCCGGAAAAGACCCTCAAGATCGCTGAGTCCAACCATTAACCTAACATTGTCAAGGCCACCACTAAACCACGTCCCCAAGCGCCACATCTACATGTGTTTTAAACACCCCCAGGGATAGTGACTCAACCACTTCCCTGGGCAGCCTGCTCCAATGCCTCACAACCTTTTTTGGTGAAAATTTTGTTCCTAATATCCAATCTAAACCTCTCAGTACTGCACCTGGAGTCTGGTCGTCCATATTCACAACCCAGTCAGGCATCAAGAACCCTGTACAGGTCTGCAGGAGATTTCATGCCACTGCTGTTAATGTGTCTGAGGGGTAGATGGCTGCTTTCCTGCCTGCACAGTTTGCACAAACCCTAAGTGCACAGCACGGAGGTGCCAGAGAGACCAGGCATATTTCAGCCCCTTCCAGCACCCCCTCCTGATGCCACGTGGGCTGGGGTGCCTGGAGGGGGAAGAGATGAGCCTGGTGGCATGTGTGGCTTCGTACGAGTGTGGAAAGCACCAGCTGTGGCTAAGGAGTGTCTGGTGTGGGTGTCACAGCTGGTTGGGGTGTGCCTTCCCATGCCAGCTCAGGGACAAGAGCAGTGCTGGGAGGGTGTTCCAACCCCTCCTTGGCACCCGGTGGAGAGTTCATGGGAGCTGCCCGGGGAGAGGAATGAATACTGGGAATGCTGGGAGCCAGGAGGCAAACACTGGGGTTATCACAGGTACCATCGTGAGACTCACACTTGTGGTCTAACGAAGGTGAGTGATCTCAGCAGCACCAAATCACCCAGAGAGCTGGGGTGAGGTTCTGGAGATGTTTACCAAAGGAGATGCGGGGTGATTTCAACCAAAGGGATGTGCCTGTAGGAAGAGCTGGGCTCTGGGTCAACAAACAGCAAACACCAGGAGGAAATTGGAGATTGGGAGAAAAGGATGTGTCCTACAAAGCCGAGTCATCCCAGGCCCGAACCCCCACTATCAACCTGACACCCACAGGTGCATTTCTTATTGGTGGCTGATGTAAGGAATCTGGCAAGCGACTCTAGAAAGGCAGGGTCCACGCCGTGGTGGTCCTCTTGACAGCTAGGCAAGGACACAGGAGGACTTAGGTGACAGGGTAGGTGGTCTGGTCTCCAAAGGTCTCTACTCAGTGCTGCTTTTCTGGGATAGCCACATTTAGGACCTTTAATTTTCCTGTGTGGAGAGAAACTTCCACTGCATTCCAAAGGCTAAGTTAGTTATTGAGCTTTGGCTTAAGGTTGAGCAAAACAGACTAAGACCATAGGAAGCCTTAATTCATGCTGGTTGCATGGCTTCCATTCACATTTGGTTTTCTTACCACAAACCTTTCCTCTTACTCGGGGCACAGGGTGGACTTGCTGTGTTTACTCCCTCAGTGTCACTCACAGTCCTTAAACTTGCCTGGAGCAGCCACCGTCAGGGGAGTTCACACTAAAATCCCTGGAATGAACTGGTCTAGCCCCAGTCAAAACTGAGGTCCAGCTGTGTCCTCAGCTCAGCAGGCTCCGAGAAGATGTGAGACTTTTAAAATGAAAAACAAAAATCCCCAAAAGCACAAATGGTGAGCAGTTTGATGTGTCCCACCTCAGCGATCCACATTGCCTTCCTTAGACCCCCAACAGCCCAGACACCTGCCCCAAACCCACAGGCGTAACTCCAGGGCTGTATCCCTGGCCTGGCAGCAACCAGAGCTGAGTTAGATCTCCGTTTCACTTTTGAGACCTCGGGTGAGTCGCCTAGTCATGCTGCCCTGTGGTTCTTCTCCTATAAACCTGGCTGCACCTCCTCTGCCTCGACTGTTCACTTTGTAAACTCTTCGGGGCAGGGAGTGCCCTCTGCCATGTATTTCCAAGCACAATGGGACCAGCAGTTAGGCTGGGCCCTGGGGACGTCGGTATAATTCCTTGTTTTGGAGTGTTTTAGCCCTCGCCAGCACAAGGCGTTCTGAGAAATGACCCTATTCTGCTCAGTTTGCTTGTGCTTTCCCCGTTTTGGCAGCAGGAGCTCTGCTGGACGGTTGTGGAGCAGGTTCCAGAAACAGCAGCAAACAGCTGCAGGTTCATAAATCTTTCTGCTTCCATAGGTGTGCAGGGAACCTTACCTCACCTGCTCGTGTGCTCATTAAAAAGGGAATCAGTGCAGCTCATCAGCACGGGCAGGGCTTAAACAGCTTGTTTACAGAATTATATCATTTGCAGGCTCAAATGACACTATTTTTTTCCTCTTTCACACTACACATATTCCAATGACTTTTGGTGTTTGTTTTTCACTCTTTGGCGGGGGGCTCACTGACGCAAACACTGATGGTTTGATTGACAGTGCTGTCTATGATGTGTCTCAAGGGATACCCCATGTCTGCAAACCGTGGCAGTTTCAGCCTGCTTGACACAAAGCATTGACTTGCAAAGCCTTAGCTTTCTCCCCAGAGGCAAAAGACCAAAATGAACAACGTTTTATGATTTTCTTTTCTCCTCTCTCTTCAGCCATCAACGGGCCACCAAACCCGTACTGCACTAAATCTGGTCTCTTCAGGCTTCTGTGGCCTTTTTTGAATCTGGTTCTTCTTGCTGGGGTCCCCAGCTTGGTGTTTTCTCCCTCAGGAGAGTGACCCCTGGGGCGCTGCAGAAGAGCATTGCATCAGCCCATGCAGAAGTATAAATAACAGGATCCTCCTGAAATTCAGCAGTTGTTCAAATCCTCACAAGCACGGACACTTCTGGGAATCTCTGGCTTTGCAGGTACAGCTGAGTCCCATTACTCTAACCCTAACAGCTTCAAACCAGCCCCTGATGCTCAAACTCACTCCAGTTTATGGGAGCCCTGAACCCACCAGCTTCCACCACCAGTTCCAGTAGTTCCTGTACCAGACCTGCTGGCCCTGTGTGGATGCCACAGTTGCTCCAGGACCTCTCAGGCAATACGGGATGACTCAACGAGAGCAACTGAGTGAGGCCTTAGATGTTGTCTTTAAGCAAAAACTCTCTGGATGTTGCTGACGGTGTCAGCTCCATGATTATACTGTGGTTCTTAAGCCTTCATCCAGAAACTTCTATAGATGCCCGATTTAAGAGGTCTACGATATGGAGATGAATCTCCCCTCAAAGTCTGAGGTCTACTCAACCACAGCTTCTTGTCTGAAGGCAGGGTGCTTGTGTCAGCTCTCAGGACTGTCTCATAGCCTGGAGGTATGTCGTTTTCTGTATTTCCTGGGGCTAGGAAGGTATTGATGTGCGCCTCAGGCCCCTTAAGCACAATGCAAGGTCATCTGTAATTTTGGGCATGTCCAATGTCCACCAATAATAAACCCAATATGTCAAAATCAGGCAGGGTCTTTTCTAAAAAATTAGTATCAAATTGTAGGTGAGTGTCACACTATAACGGGGAAAGATGTTAGTAATAATAAATCTTTATTACCACTCTGCAGTTTAAAGTACCTCCAGCCCAAACAGACACTGAGGGCTCATGGCCGCACACCGCACTGCAAAATGTCTGAAATCCTTCTGCTTTGCAAATAAGAAAATGGAGTTTTCAAAAGGTGAAGCAAATACCTCACCGTTGTGTCGCATCTTGGCAAAGTTGTTTTGAAGACCCAAGTTCTCTGACTCTACCTCGTGCTTTAGCTGCAAGGCTGCTTGGAGAAGGGCTTGCCATTTATGATGTGTTTGTACAGCACCTAGCAGTATCGGTCCCTGACCTAGAGAAGAGCATCTAGCTCTAGTTTGAAAAATAATCAGTAAGCAACTTCCCTGGAGGCGTTAAGCAGAGCAAGAAGCTTTTGCTGTGCTCTTTTTGGAACGAGAGCTCCCATCCACGGGGGCACGTGAACCTCCCTCCGCCAACTGGCAGCTCCTGACAGATTCCCTATAACTTGCTAAACATCACCTAATCCAGAGTGCCTATGCAACTTGTCAAGTGTTAGTGGGGACTAATTATTCAGCGAATGATGCAACGAAGTCACACGCATGCACGCAGCATACATCAAGCAAGCTTCTGCCCCGGTTGCAGCAATAGCCGAACCTCCAGTTGAGCAGTAATTATTGTTACTCTGCAAGATGAAGGAGGTAAAAAACTTCAACTACCACTCCCTGCTGTGCTCAGAGTTTTATGGTAACCCCAAGCTGGGGAAGGAATCAGCTGCAACTTCTTATTACCCCGTCCTACCTCTGCCTCCACACGGGACCACCCGCCTGACTGCAGAGCTTTGGTTGCAGGTTGGTTGGCCGGCAAGGGGTGAGGGCTGGGGACTCCCTTCTGTTGTCACAGCCTTCCTTGCAGAGAGGGTGCTTGAGTGTTGATAGTCCACCAGTGCCTTCCCACAGGTCCCCTCTCCACGAAAGGAGAAGTGAGATGATTCATGGGGAAAGGTCCATGGTGCACCAGCTTCCCGTGACACAAGGGCGTTTGACCACAGGACATCTTCAGCACTGCGACTGCTTACACCGAGGCTGGGCCAACTCACAGGTTCCCCATTGGGCAGCTGTCACTGTGAAGGCATATCCAGAAATAACTGACATCATCTGTAGCTTCCAGGTGTCAGGGACACATTGACCTTCCCAGAAATTCCCTTTTCCTTGCATCTCTGAAGGATGGAAATCTAACCTTGTTGCCATCAAAAGCAATAACCTGTTTTTTTCTCTAGCAATGGGGATTTGTCTTCATCATGGCAATGAATAGAGTGGAAAAGGTCCCAGAAACCTCCCTCGGCCTACTCACCCGCCCAAAACTATTGGAAGACTAACGAATGGGGACGGGCAACCCATGCGACTACCCTGAGCTGCAAGTAACACACCCGGATCTCTCGCTCCCTCGCTCCTTCCCATGAGCCATCCCTCAATCTAGCGTGAGATCTAAAGCAGATTCCTGGGAGGTGAGGGAAGATGCACGTGTTGTGTCTGTGTGCGAAAGTTGGAGCTGCCTGCCGGGCGCAAACGTCGACCTGCCTTTGGGCCTGCTCAGAGCAGACAGCGAGCTCTGATGCTTGGTCTGGGCACCCTGCCAGGGTGTTGCTGAGATGCTGAGCTTGCCCAGGTGTGAAGCTACGGAGTTTGTTATCCCTTCTTCCTCCAGATCTCCGGGGAGCTGACGCTAAATATGCTCCTCTGCTTTATTCCAATCCTCCACCGCAATGGGTCTTTTGTGCAGGGTTCCTGAAGCCATTACTCCCTTGTTCTCCCCAAAATTACATCTCCACCTCCCTGGCACACCAAGTACCTCTTAAAAAAATCATGCAGGCTCAGTGCGTGATTGTGCGTGAAGGAGTTAAGTGATGACCAGTCCATCTTCAGCGGAGATACAGCCCTTCTGTCCGTTCCGTGCAGGTGTAAACCCACAAGTGTAAAGCACCAGTTGCACTACGTGGTGAGGGAAGAGGTTTAAACCCATTTAGCTCCATCGTAAATCCTTGCCCATTCCCCACAACCTTGTCTGTAGCGAGATGCCACGGTTCTGCTGGACCCAAGAGGAGATGTTCTACCAGATAACACCAGAGGGAATGTTGCACGAAGAGATGCTGCAGGGTTTGACATACGTTTTACAAAGGCAACTTGAAAGCACTCCACGGATTCCAGTGGATGTTAAAGCACATTAAGAAATGGTTTTGGCCTCAGATGCAAACTCAGTCACAACTTGACTGGAGTTTAATCCTGACAGTTAGTTATGCAGCACAGGGGATCATCTTCTGTTTTCCCTCAGGGGCAATAAAGTTTCTGTCTTTGTTACTGGACGCCGTATTTTGGTACACTAAAGGCAACACTTTGTGCTAAGGCAGCTGAGTAATCCTCTAAGGTGGGGGAGATTGATAGTGATGACTAAGATTTAAAATCTACCTACTTTGTACCAGAATTTCATCACCAAGTTGCTGCCTTTCCCAGCAAGCTTCAAATCCATAAAGGATTGCATGAAATGCTTTGATGAGGCATTCTTAATTGGTTTTGTAGTTCTGGATGTCTTACCTTATGTATAGGTTAAGCAAATTGCACGAAGTAGTCATAATAATTAATTGAAACTGAAAACTGTCTCCTCTGTTTCACTTTCCCATAAATTTATATAGCTGTTCTCTTTGTGTTAAAATTCCCCTTGCTCTGTCTCTCCAAAGGTGGTTATGTTTGGGAGAGGTGTGGTTAAATTTCAATAACTCATGCTAAAAATTTGAATTTAAACACATACCAATCAAAAAGAGAGACCCTAATCAAGAAAAGAAATAATGGGGAAAAACCAGCCCATTTCTGCAGATATTCCCAATTACAATCCTTGGACACATAAAAATTAAAAATAGCTCAAGCTATTCTTCACACTTGGCTTGTTTTGTGGATTTCTAAGGTATCTCTAAGTTTCTTTGTCTTTTTTGGAAGGAATTGACTCAATGGTTTAAAGTCATAGGACATTTTTGCTGACATTTGTCATCTTTAAAAACAGGAAATTTTTCACCTGCGTCATAGTATTTCCTATGAACTTTTCTTGGTCTGAGTTTTATCATTGTTTGGGAGCTAGATTACTTTAAATATAAGTGGGAAGATTTTTAAAGGCTTTAGGTTTGTGTCCATATATAGGTGTGCATGTGTTCCAGGGTCTGAATTAGGTAGAAAACAAAGTCTTTCACCTTAGAGAACAGCCTGGGACCTTTTCCCTTCCCAAACAGAATGCAGAAAAATGAAATTTCCTGTAAAACTAAAATGAGGAGGAAAAGAGCAAAGGGATGGGATTTGTCCACTGTAGGATTTTCCCACACAGTTACAGCTTTTCTTTTGTATTCTATGGTTTTAATACCTTACGAGTTGAAACAAAAATTGTTTTGTGGTGGAATACGGTCCACGTGCTGACCTAGAACTTTGCTTTCAGTCCATCAGTATTTTTCAGTGTAAAAGCATGAATTTGAGAACGAGCCAGCCAGCAAGACCCAGTGTCTGTGCCCAGGGGTAGCTGCGCTGAGATAGCAGGGTACAGCCCCAGGGTGTGAGACCCGCTCAGGAGCAGGGTACATACAACCTGTTTGGAAAACCTCCTTCATGCAAACAGTCAAATTCCCAAATGTGCCATGCCCAGACGTTAATATCTCAGAAACTCACCCTCCAGATGGTTTAAAACTCAGCACAAGAGGGCTTTTAAGCGACACAGGATCAGACAAATACCAACTTGCTGTTCCGCTTCTCACAGCTTGCAGGTAGCCCAGTTCTGCCAACACAGAACCCAGGTTTTCAACAATAATCTGGGCTCTTAATTATTGCATTTTAAAGGCTGTCACGTGAAAAGTCTTAATATCGATTTATCTTGTGTACTTTGAGAACAGAAGCAGGAAGGCTTGTTAACAACTTGCTGCAGACCGGGGAGGGGTAGCGGGCTGTGAACTGCTTCCATCTGGCCATAAGTGCTAAAATACAAGGTTTTGGACGTTAATTCGCGGGGCTCCAAGTTCATTTGTAAACACCGAAAAGCACATCCAAGAACACAGTCAGAAAGGGGTAAAGAGAAAGATTGAGGTGGCTTTTGTGAAAGCTGACTTTGGTTTAGGTCAGGCGTCTTCATGACGGTAGAATTCAGGAGAAGCCAAGAATTAACCAAAATGTTTATGATTTCCTGTGGCAATCTGCAAGAGCAGTTTATACTGCAGGCAAATAACAAAGGTTAATGAAATGGAAAAGTTGAGAAATCAAATGCTCAGAAATTAAGAAATGCAGAATTAAGAATGTAAACTGAACCTCAAAGCCACAGCCCCCCGCTTTATTCATTAGGAGGCTTTCATGTCGTATCTCTCAGATGACCAAGTAACAAAGCAGGTGATAACTTTCACATCTACTTAAATGCAGGAGACGTTTTCTACTGCATATCTTCTGCGTTCAAACATCATTTAAAAATATGTGCTTTTTCAACAGATCGGTGCCTTTTTTCTACTCACTATTCATCACGTACTGAAAAGAGGTTGGTTAAAGTTGCAGCAAAACATTGCTTCTGAGAGGACTTGAAATACTCTGGCTGTGAAGAAACTGTGGCTTCTTCAAGGAGATACTAGACCTGATAATTTGAAAATTACAGAAAGCCAAATTCTAATGTATTGATGCTTTCTATTGACTTTGGAGGGATATAAATAACTATATCACAGAGAAAAATGGCTTTGCAATATAGCGAGTGCAACGTTATTCAAACGTCAGCACTTCGCACCCTTTCTTCAGCTCACCTTTTGCTCCCTCCTGCGTTTCCCAGCTCCCCCACTTCCCACCTGCTCCCTACTTCATCTGAAAACCTTCACTCGTTTGCTGCTGTTGGGTTGCTTTTCAGTAAATCGCCACAACCATACGATGGCCAGAACCATTTTTGAAGGAGTCATCGGGGTCCTACGTCTGGGTGTAGGCAGAGGGCAAGGCTGCTCTTTTGGCAGCTCAAGCTTAGAGCAGCCTCAGACAACGGTGAAACTTCACCGTTTGTTTCTTTGGGTTGCAGTCAAGCCCGGAGGCACCGAGACCACCGACCCACCACTCTCCATGCGTGGAGGTAGGAAGTCAGAAAGTACCAGAGGCCCCTGAGGTTGTGTGGGAGCTCAGGAGCACAGGGCAGATCTCCTGGCTCCCTGTCCTGCACCCGACGAGCAAAGCCAGCAGTGACCAAGCTTTTATACACCCTTGTAACGAGAAGAAGGTCTGTCCTGTGCAAGTCACCACCACATGGCATAGGAGGGGGTTCAGGTCCCTTGGAGAAGGTGCTGAGAAAAGCATGGGAGCAGGCTGCCAACCAAGGGGGATGGGTGGGCTCTCCTGGGGAGGGGACTGAGCACAACCCGTGGGCTCTTCAAGCAACACGATGAAGCAAATCAACAGCCTTGGGGTGGCAACCCACCTCTGGCTGTGTTCCAGCAGTGAGACGTGCTTTGCCTTGAGCTGGCGCCAAGGCAGAGCATCTCCGTGGCCCTGGAGCAGCCTCAGGCTTTGCTGCTTCGGCAGGTACATGCAGAGCAGCAGCTTCCAGGGTTTCCAAAATGTGGATCAGCACTGTTGTGGAGCTGCTTCAGAAAGCAATAAAGCAGGTTAGGGTACAGCCTGGGCCTGTGTTAATCCTGTCCCTACTAACCCCAGATCTGGAAGAGCCAGGAATTGCGGTTCGGAGACACAGAAGCCGCCTGGATCAGGGCCAGGTGAAGGCTGGAGGATGTCCAGCTGCCTCAGCCCAGAGGCAACAAGCCCTTCTGAGTGCCTTAGCAAGAGCACGGCGGCCTTGGGCTCATATAATCAGGATAGATCTGGGCCTGAGCTAGTCGGTCTGCGCTGCAAGGGACAAACTCAGATGTCACAGCCTGCATTTCATGGAATGGCCTCCCCAGAGCATCTCCTGTCTCTCATTCATGGGGACATCTTTCCACAAGGCACATCACATCCAACACATCCCAGCAAGATCTAGCAGTTGATGGGGTGTTTCTATTGTTTCGTTTTGTTTTCTTAATTAAAATGCACAGAGTATTAAAAAAAAAAAAAGAGAAAAAAAAAAAGGAAAGAAAAAAGCAAGGAATCAATTTATTTTATTTTATTGTTCTTTCTCAAGGAACAATCTCCAGGGAAATAAAGGAGGTTACAAAAAGAGAGGAACAATATCCATGCGGAGACTGTGGGTTCCTGTAAATTAACTTTTAAGGAGGGGAAGGAAGGAATGAAAGGACTAAGCTCCTGATAAATGAGTGCTGGACTTGTGAATGCCAGAAATGCACAACGGGGTGTTTCCTGCAGGATCCCCTTGGTGGGGAGGGGAAGGGGCAGAGAGGAGGCTTTTGGAAGGTGTCTGTCCTCAGTTCATGGCTGAGGACCTCAGGAGAGGGAAACGGCTGCAGCCACACAGAACAGGCAGGCACAGAAACCAGGGTGATAGTGTCATGGCACATGGAAGGTGTCCGGGTTAGACATGGTTTGCAACAACCCTGCCCAGCCCAGGGGTGTGAAAAGGAGGACACTAATGCTCTGGCAGTGGAAACTTGGTCTGGAAGGCAGAGTCCTGCTCTACCATCCTCTTCTGGGGCCGTCCCCAGAGAAGGCATCGCTCACGCCGGCCTTTTTGCAGAAAAGCCCCATCCCCTCCCAGGCCTCGGGAACACGGCTGCGGCCCCCATCCGTCCCTTGCAGCACCCCACTGAGGGGAAATCAACAACTCTGCTTCAGATTTCAGCAGGGCACTCTGTTCCCATCTCTACACCCCAAGCACATCCCCGTATGCACTCCCGGTGTACTCACATTCCCCAGGAGCAGGAGTGCATTTGGGAGAGTGGCATGAGCTCCCCAACTTGCGTGGGACCCTCTGGTTTCCCCCTTGCCCTGGGGGGCTTGAGACAACTCCTTTGCATCTGTTTTGGGCTCTGTCTGTGCAGACGAGGGAAGCGAGTGAGGGGGTCTGGGGTGCCTGGCCTGCAACCCACAGCGTTTCCTTCCGCGTGTCTGACTGTTTGCCCAGGTATCACCATCCCTGATGGGGTTACGGGGCTTGGGAAGAGCCAGCTCGGGCAGCTGGAGGCTGAACAGGAGTGCAGCGATGCTCAGTCCTTTCCCACCTGTAGCAAGAGCCCTGCCAGCACCATCCCCACCCCACAAGCTCTGCACTCCTGCAGAATTATTTTTAATTAATTTATTATCACCCGCTTTCCTAGAGAATACGAAGCCAACGTGGCCACGGGGTCTGTCTTTTCTCTCCCAACAAATACTGAACTAGCAGATCAGCCACAAACAGCTTTGAAAGCATGGTAAAAGTCTTAAATGCAGCATCTACACCTGTCATGAAAATGGGGAGAGAAGTAGGCTTTTGAGGTGCTTCACTGAGGGAAACGCATCATTACAAATTCATTAGACTCTACAGAGAACCCAGCGACTGGACCTGTGTCCTTAAGGCATTTTTCACTTCTCTGCTCTCTGCGCCCACAAGCACCCTCCCTGCGCCAGGCATGACTCCGACAGCTTCAGAGCGAGTCCTCCTTCCCCTGAGCATTAGCACAAAGTTTCTCCTGTGCTTCCCCAGCCTCACCTAGGAAGCAACGTGCAAACCATGAGATTTCTGGGGCTCTGGAGCTCTAGGCCTTTTGACTGCAAATCCTAGCAGGACAGCCTAAGGGAGGATCTCTCTATGAGGAGGAGGAACAGGATCCTTCAGATCACTTTGTGTTAATTCGCGTGTCCTTAAATGACATGAGCTTTAGGCCTGTGATCTTCACAGGCTGGGCTGGCAGCAGATTTCCAAAGTCCTCTCTCTCTTGGTTCCTTGATCAAACCACAACAGCACTTGCTAGGTCTAACTCTGTTCTAATCATCAGCTTCTATAAAACAACCTGCAGCTGAGGAAAAGGCTTAAAAGCCAGATTTGCCAAAATATCTGGGGGGAGTTTGGAGACAGTGTGTTGGGTTTGGGTTTTTTTTACTTTGTTTTCGCTGTGAACTTGTCTTTGAGCAACCAAGAAAGTACCGAACAAAATCTCTAATTGCTTTGGGAAAAAGAAAACGGAAGAAAAACAGTAGTTCAGGATACTTTCCGATTCTAATAATCTTTTGAGCGAAATCTTCCCTTTTCCTTGCTCTAATGAGGAATCTCACAGCTAAGAAAAGAAAGACGTTTGGTCAAATCTTGGTTTGGAAAAAGCAACAAAAATCAAAAACCATAAAAGTGTCGTTATCAATGAGCTTCTAGCAAGTAGAAAATGAGCAGAATAAGCCTTTCTCATCAAGTCTAATGAACTCCTCAGATTGTAGAACTGGTCCCACATTCAGTTGTCTGAAGAAAATAAGGCCGAGGAAAGCAAAGATTAGTGTCAGGCTAGAAGTATTAGATGATTAGCATTGTTTTAGGAAGCAATCTGAGATGTCATCTGGAGATACGCTACCGATCCATCTGGGGCAGAAAGGAGAGAAGACAGAGAAGAAAGAGGGAAAAAAACCTAACCAACAACCCTGTTTTGTTTCTCATTACTGCTCTAATTCTGGTGTAATTGAAAACGGACTGAATGTGTTTAGGAACATGTAGGACATCTGTTTCTCATTGGAAGAGCTCCACTTTTTCGAGTGGCGCCTTCCATCTTCATCACAGTCCAAAGATTCCCACATCACGACTTGTCCTCTTTCTTTCTCTACTTTTTTTTTTTTTTTTTCCTTTCCAGAAAATGTGAGGTTGAACTTTCGACTCCATGTAAAACAGTTGGAGAGAAACCATGATAAGTCCCGGGGGACCCATTGAGCCTTTCTTCCCATTATCCTACTTGATTCTTTGCAGCTTCTCAGTTCTTTAAATACAGCCTTGAGCTATTTAATGCTGGTGGCATGAAGCAAAAGGGGAAGGGACAAGAGGAGGGGGAAGAAAATAATAAAAAAAAAAAAAGAAAAAGAAAGAACAATTTGTAAGGTCAGACATCAAAATGGAGAAATAAAGACAACTAGACTGAAAGCTGTCCTTAAGCTGGGCCAGGACATTGTGCTTTGCCAAGGGGATAGATCTACACAAATACTGGATCATGCGGTTCTGGCTCTCCTACGTGTATGAAACAGCGAGGAAGGAGCCTGAGATCCAGGAAGACTTACTTGTGGGCTAAACGAAAGGGCAATATCCTAATTCTCCTCTTGGACCCACACACTGTGTCTCCAGTGTTCATTTTGGTTTGGATGACTACAGAATTGTCTCTCATAGGAAATTCTGGAGGCCCCATTGCTTAGAGAGAGATTACAACTTGAGTAGACAATAAAGAGATTGTGGGAAACATCAGTACCTTGGCAGGGAGATGGGCTGCACGGTCTGATAACTCGTAATTCTCCACCATTTGGAGAAGATCTGCCTTTAGCAAGAGGGAGCAAAGCAGGAAGATGTATGACCACAAGTTAGAAATGTGTCTTGATTTCATAAATGGCTCCATTCTGCTATAACAGCACTTTCCATCAAGAAAGTTAATTCACAATCATCGGTTCATGTGAGACAATGACTTGTCTTTCCCTCCACCACCAGCCCCACCACCTTCACCCCTACTTGAGGAAGGTGATGGTTGTGGTGCAAGAGGAAACACAGTGACAGTGAGATGTAGGAAAAACCTTGGGAACACCAGCCAGAAACACCGCTGAGGAGAGCCCTCGCCATGACCTTGGGTCATGAGTAACGCTGGGCCTGCAGGAGAACTTCTCAAACGAACCTAACAGCCCATGTGGTCTCTGCCTGGCCAGTGTCACCACGAAATTTCCTTGGGCTGCAGCTCCACGTGCTTCTGACAGTGCAAATGAGCCTCAGCGTGGAGGAAATATTCTCTCATTTCTAAGCCTGCTCAGCTGATCAAGGTGAAAAAATTCCTCCTTGGAAATCAAAGTCAGAGATCACTTTTTATTTCAATTGAGCTCAGGATTTTGTCTTTACAGCAAAACAGCTGGGACAGGAATCTGCTCTGTGTGAGGAGTCTGAGGTAGAATTGGTGAGAACTCAAATGTCAATGAAATTACAGTAAATAACTAAAAGAAACAATCTGATCCTCAAAAAGAACTGTGGAAAGAAATCAAGCTAGATCAGAAATGTTGCTGAAGGTACCTTGCCATCAGGGAATGCCTTTTTATTAAGAGTCAAGTCTTTTGTTGGAATTTTTAATAGGAAACTTGAAGAGCGTTTTTCTGCCCTTCCTCTTCTTGACAGGAAAGCGTTAGATAATTTAATTTTGGGTAATATTTGAATAGCCCCATTTTGACATGTATTCCATATACTTTTGACATGTATTCATATTAATGACTTTTTTTTGTAGGTATGCTTCATATTTTATCAAGCTAAATATTAAAATGTTATGTCCTGACATTATCAAAATCAAATGTTCTCACTTCTTGAAACAAAACATTTTTGTATCATCAAAATTGTACATGTCCATTATTTGGATTTTTTTTTCTTTTTTTTAACCTGCCTGGTCAGAAGACATTGTCTGGTTGTTGGTTTGGTTTTTTTTTTTCTCCATTTAGTATGAAAAATGCTCAAAATTTCAGAATATTCCCAGAAATGAGGAAGTGAAAATATTTTTTTCCAGTCAGTTTTAGGAAGCTGATTCAGTGCCCATTTTTTCCCAGTGCACTACACACTTTCTGAGGTGTAATTCAAAGGAAATCCAGGCTAAATTAGTTCATTAGGGGACTGAGTTCCTTGGCCAGAAAAACTATTGGATGCTCTGAAAAAGCTCAGGTCATGCTTTTTTAAAAAAATAAAAAATCAACTTGAGGTTCTTTGAGTTTTAGCAATTTTGTCAACAAAAAGCAACTGTAAGGCCCTCAAACTTTCTTGTTCTCGAGACTGGAATTTTAGCTGCAGCTGGAACATGTATTTCTCTGAGGAAGGACCCGGTTCAGTGCTTAGTACTATGCAACATGATGGCTCTTACATTCACAATTATTCAAGAAAAAATTAAAACAAAAGTAAGTTTCTGAATTCATTATTTGCTGTGTTGGCCAAGGTGGCCAATCATTACACATGTGATAATGTTTATACGGTTTAGTGTTTCTTGTGGAAAATAAAGATAGGCATGACAAAGCTACACAACAAGAGAGAGACATCATGTTTTAGGAAAAGTTGTATTTAAAGAACCTGGGAACGGGCTAAAAAAAAAAAAATAAAATAAAGACATTCATGCATCGAAAAGTGTTCATTACTAGGAATCTTTCCAGAGTAGGTGGAAAAGCAGCTTTAACCACTTCCTTAGTAGAGGGCATCAAACTGCTATTGTATGCAAAAATAGATGGTTAGTAGTTATCACTGATATTAGAGCCAAGGAGCAAGCCTGCAGTGGGACAAAGTTCAAGGGAATCTTTGTGTTAAAAGCCAAAAGCCTCCAACTGTAAGTTCATGAGATAGGTGAACACAACACCCAGACTAAACAGTACACTGGGAGCTCTTTGCCACAAGGTGATTGCAAAGGAAAAAAAGTGAGATAGACACACACACCCCCCCCCCCCCAAAAAAAAAAAAAAAGGGTCCTTCATGCAGATAAAAATGGAAATATTAACAGAAAATTATGATTTTTAGGAAGTTAGCTAAAGTGTGCCGCTTTCCTGTGTGCTGGTGCCACCGCTGTGGTCCTAGATCTTATGCAGATGTGGGTACTATCTTTATGTTGGTCTGAGTATATGAATTTCCTGAGACCATCCCAAAGGTGTCTGGACAACAGTAGAGAACTTTTGTCAAAAGAAACATCTTCTCCATCCTGATTTTTAAGCTCAGCTCATCCTAGCATTGCTTTTTTAGAAATTACTTCTGCTGTGAAAGAAAACCTAGTAGAATTTTAGTTAAATTGTAGTCAAAGTTAAATTAAATAGTTAAATTGTAATCAAAGTCGAGTTCATCGGCATTAATTATGATACTCATCCAACTTTACAGTTTTCTCCTTATTTAGGTATATATTTCCATTCTTCTGCCTCCCATTAGCATCGCATTATTAAATTTTGTCAAAAAAAAAAAAAAAAAAGAAAAAGGCTTGGCTTAGCTTGACTTCTCTTGGCTTGACTTGGCTTGCTTCCTTTTCTCTTGGAAAATGTTTATTTCTGTACAAATTTCTGACTGAATTTCTGGAAGAAACCTGAAAGTGATGGATGAGCAATTTCCTCAAGGTAATTTTATATTGTAAGACCAGTGAATGCTAATCGTTACCAAACCAAGAGGCACTCAGAAGAAGGAGGATGTAACCAGGGCTGGCTCTAGCCACCGTGAGGAGACCGAAGATGCACCGACATCCCACTGCTCTTCCTGACACAACTTAAAAGCTTCTCCAACACGCACGGCTGGGGAGATGGCCTTGCAGGACGCGGCCTCTCCTCCCAGCCAGGGAGGTCTCTTCTCATCGCCATTGCCACAGCGCGATCCAAACATCAACCAGACCTCTCAGCTGAACTCCGCAGCCACCAAAGTGCAGCCACCCTTCCCCATGGCACGCAAACTTTCCCCTACGAGTGGCAGCGCTGGGTGTTTCGAGGGTGAGATGTTGTTGCTGGGGAGATGGTCTTTGTCCATCAACTTTATCCAGTGCAAGAAAAGGAAATGAAGCGGGAGCGAGAAGAGATTGATGCTCACACGTTCCCATTTTCCCAGGAACTTCTACTGTTTTCACTTGGAATCAGAACAAAACCAACTACTTTTGAATCTGCCTGGATGAGGGAATTTTCACTCCAAAAACATAGTTCAAGAAATTCTTTGGTTATTTTATGGGTTTTTAATAGTATTTTATTATATTTATATTATCTATTCCTATGTTATGGCAGGTACTCCTGGCATGCCATAATGACCCAAAATTGTTTAAATATTCTATTTTTATTTTCTTTTCAAAATCATTATGAGCAGCTGCTACTTAGCAGTGAGTGAAATACCTTATCTTCCCTTCCAGATCAAAGTATCTCCTGTTTGTATTGTAATTAAGGTGTTTCATTACTTATTAATTACAACACAAACAGGAGACACTTTGATCTAGAAAGGAAGATAAGATATTTCAGTCAGTGCTAAATAGTATTTGCCTTAAATGATTTGAAAAAGCAAACAAAAGAAAATAAGGGAATACTTCCACGACTATATTATGACATACTGATAGTCACATTGCTTAATGAATCCTTTACCGCTGACACACCATGGAAAATTGTCAAAATGATCGCCCCAGAACAAAGATAACACAAGTGAAATGAATCTCCAGAGATTTAAAAGACAATTCAGAAGTTCTTTTTTCTTCTTTTCTGAAATTCAGCTTCTTACACTGGTGTTCTTTCTGTGGGATCTTTCACTGAAATCTCTATGCTTCCATGAAAAAGGCTCTGGAGGTGGTGTGAGGGGGGTGGGACTCAGCTGTGTCCAAAAAATACTGTTCTCAGTTAAAAATAATTTTGGCAGATGTTTTCTAACCATCTCTCACAGCCAGGCCTGGGGCTGGCTGCCCGTAATATAGTGCTGTGAGGGGCTTGTGCGGTAAGTCAGCTGTCTCCAGGACAGATTCCTCCTGCTTTAATCTTCTTCTTGTCCCTTGCAAGGCAGACCTTGCCCAAAAATCATGACAACAGTGTACCCCCTCCGCGCAAGACACCTTTATTTAATGACACATAGAAGAGTGAAGTATTAAGGGCTCTGTTTTGCTTCTGCACTGACCAAATAAAGAAGGGGGGGGGGGGGGGGGGGGAAAGGTTAACTGAGTCCAGACGCTTAAAACAATTAAAACAGAGGTGGGAGCAGAGGCCAAAGTCTAAAGTGGGGAAAGAACAGGCTACAGACTGTTTAGATAAGTTGGATGCACTGGGGTGGGCAGGTCTTGGAGTATTCAAGTGCCAACACAGGGCCATTTCTGACCCATTAGCAATTATCTGGGACAACTCATGCCCTTAATACAAAGTGTGAGTGCATCTCTATTTGCTGGGCAGGGCTTTTTAAATAGCTCTTTAATCTTCCAGCCTACAGGTTCCTAATGTGCCCATCACTGTGGAATCTAGACGCCAATCAATCAATTTTTTTTATGCTTGTTAGGAGCATCCAAGCTCATAAGATGCTTGGTGACCGCCCAGATGTCTAAGGATGCAAAGTCATGCTTCACAGGCCTTTCATCTTTGGTCTCAGCCTGGCAGGACGGAGAAATAAAGTGCAGTGTTGTAGTTTTGCCCTTAACTCCTGCCCTTGGGACACTGGCATCCTACATAGTCCACATGGAGTCCACCAAGGAGTGCCAGGAGATAAATGTACATAAGCACATGAAAATTCAAGAAGATGTGGGAAAGGTTGTCAGAAACTCTGCTTTTAAAAAAGTGGAGGGAAGGGGCAGGGAAGAAAACTCCAAGTGATTGTAGCATGGTCACCTTAACTTCAACATCAACAGAGATACTGGATTAGCTGATTGAACATACCTTGTTCAACCCTGGAGGATAAGGAAGTGATAAGAAATAGATTTCCTAAGAACAGATCACGTCGAACCAGTCTAATTTCCAAATCTGGAAGGCTACCAAGCCTTGCAGATAAAGCGGAAGCAATAGCAGCAATATCCTGACTTCAGTGAGCCGTGTGGATCCCTCCCAGGTGGTGGTTTCACAAGACACTAAAGGAAAGAGTTATCTAAACGGCATTTCCACAGAGCACGGCACATCCCATTGAAAAGTCATAGAGAGTCGCTATCAGGCCTTTAGGGTCGGATTCAGACCACAGACCACCGGACCCATAGTTGGGTGCCTGCGTGTGGGTGTCTCCCTGTCCTCTAAGTGCGCTTAGAGAGGGATTAATCAATATGGTCTAACGATCAACGCAGTAGAATGTCTACAGCAATGCAAGAGGGGCGACGAGTAGCTCCTCATTGAAAAGATTGGCCTGGGATGCCTTCGGTTGCCCACGCAGCCATGCGGTGTTATTTTAGCCGTGGTGGGATATTCTACCTGGCTTCCAATGGCTGCTCCAGAAGGGCACAAGTCACCAGCAGGTCTTGTGCCAGCCCTGTGCAGATATCTCATATACCTTAGAGCATCTCAGCTAGCACCACACACCTACGTGCAGAACACCAACAGATCCCCATTTATTCGAAGGAGAACCTTTACAAGGGTTCCAACCCATATAAGCCTGGCTTATGTAAACATGCTCATGCACAGACTCCTGAATTTAGATCCTTCAGTTTCCATATTAATCTCACATTTAGGGTGGGATTCAGTTGTCCAAACACAGACATCTGGTACCATTTCACGCAGTATAGCTTATCTGAGAAATCCACGTGGGACTGGTGGATCCCACACTACTTACAGGAGACTTTTCCTGGACAGAAAGCTGGAGGCAAGCTGCACTGCAACGCCTAATATGACCCTGGATGTCTCCGTGGGCAAGTGAATGTGACCTTTCCTGGCAGGGTGGGAGGACAGCCCAGGTGAATTGGAGTAGAGGTTTGTCACGCGCCTATAGTACTCAACAGTGACTTAAAGGCTGGCCTAGAGGTATGGAGAGCCATGGACCCTTCTGAGATGGGGCTAGAGCATGGGAAGGTTTGCACACAAGCAGCCCTATTCATCTCTCAGACTGAAACATCTCATTGATTGAAACATTTTCTTCCCTCACATCCTGCTCTAGACGCAATTCAAGCTCATCAGAGCAGCCAGTTGGCTCCGTAGCTTCTATCTAGCTGAGACCTGTGTCACAGGTTTTTAAGTTCTCTTCCAAAAATATCCTGATATCTCATCTTCCTTTTGAACTGTCACCTACTAAAAGTTCACTCTACCACATTTTCTTTGAGGGCCTGGTGTCCTCCCCGCTGAGAGTGTGTTTCACCCAATGGAGACACACTTTCAGGTTTGTTGCCTCAGCGCTGTTTGTGCAACCACTTGGCAGAGTTTCTAATCATTTGTAATTTTTTTATCTCACTGTTTTGATACGGAGAATAGCTCAAAGGCACTGTTTATTAAATTTCTCCACCCTTGGCATTCCCTTGAACGTGTCCTTTGCTTCATCCACAAGCAAGTGGAAATGGCTGCAACAATTGCGGGCCTTTGGTCTCCTGTCTGACAGTATCCTGGATCCGGAGATAGGGTGAAACCTGGGAGAAGATGAAAACTTGCATTCCCCTAGGGATTGAGCAAGGGTTTGCCTTGCCTAGACATGGCACTTGTACTGCATCCAGATTCTCCGTGACTGGAATATGGCTTTTACTCTCATGTTTATCTCACGTCCTCTGCACCTTTTGCTGTCTTTGCCTCCGTGCTCCCATAACTGCCAAATTGGAAAATACAAAAGCAGTGAAAGAAAATTTGCATCGCTCTTCTCACCTCTGGCACAAGAACATTTTCTAGAACTACAGCTCATTTTTCCGAAACCTTAGCACAGAGCAAGACCACGAGCTGGAAGCAACACCTCAGAGAGACTTCCCTTGTAAACTATTCCTTTGATTTTGGCCCTGCCATTTAGCCTCTTTTTACCTCCATTTCCCATCTGCTGATGGGGCAAACTTAATCCAAGTCATGAGGAAACTGCATGAAAAAGTGAGCAGCTCCAACGTTATCAGCCAAGAGCTCAGTATTTCAGAGAGGAATGTTTTTCAGCACAGTTTTGTGGTACTCATCTCTGGAAACAAGCTGCTTTTTGATTTCATACGAGGGATTTGATATTTCTTTGTAGAAAGTCCTATCAATAGCCACGGCATGGACGATACCCCCCTTTGCTCTCTGATTGCTGAATAGGAGCAGCAAAACTGAGACATTCCTGGAAAACCCAACTGTGATGCAAAGTGCAGAGCTCTGTACGGATTTTCAAGTGGGAAGATTCAACACCTTAGAGAGAGGCAGCTGCAAATTTTGAATGTTTACCCCTATCCCCTACTTTCCCTCAGTTTTTGTCTACCCAGAAGCTTTTGGTTCAAGCCCATGACTTGCTTTCTAAGCCCATGAATGTGCTGCAAGGTCAGGCTGTAGGACTGTCATTAGTACTCTTACTAATTCTAGCGAGATCTACCTGGGCTTTTCATGGCATTTTTTGGTCTCTAATGATGCAGTTCCTGGAACCAAATGATTTTTGAGACTATTTCTGCTTTCCTTTCTTTTTCACTGACTTCCCAGTGACTGTGATCAAAATGTCCCCTTCTTACCTCAGACACCAGAGAAGAAAATACAACCCAGAGATGTTCTTCAGGGAAGTGGCAAGGAAGCAGGAATATAATACTTTTTCAACCTTTGACAATCGTCTAGGTCTCTTCTGGATGCAATAGCTAGAAAAACATTTATTTGTCCTGCCTCTTTGTCTGAATCAGCAGAAGCAGGGTTAAAAAAAGATAGGACTCATGCACACTGACTTGGCACAGACTTCCAAGGGCCTTGAGGCTAAAACAAAACAAACCAAAAAAATGAGAAAAACAAGTTTTGTTTCCAAATAAACAAGTTTCCTCTCCCCTCAGGTATGGGGCTCGCTCAATTAAATTACACTCATCTGCCAAGGCCTGTGCTCCATGTGGATTCGGTTACTGTCTCTGCAAGAATTTGTGTGATGCTCCAGGCCCCAAGGACGGCGAAAGCTGACCCCACCCCTCCCCTCCAATGCCCTTCTCCATGCAATCTGCATTTTCTCCTATACTGCTAGGGTGGGTTTTTTTGTTGTTGTTCTGTTGTTGTTGTTTTTTGTAAGCCCAGCCCAGCCCCGCTTGAGCTCTGCATCTGGATCTGGGTTTGATTTTAATTGCTCGCAGTTAGGTACGACGTGTCTGTGTTCGTACAAAGGCTCACTTGGCGGAGGAGAGGGGAAGGTGGGGTGGTGGCTGTCAAATAGCAGCTCTTGTTAATGGGAGCTCTGTTGAACCCGTACTCTGACCACTTTATACCGTGGATGGTGCCTGACCTTCTCCCTGCCGTATGCCGTCTGGCTGCAGTCTTCCTACTTCATTTCCCGCTCGTGCAACATCGCTGCACTCATTTAATTTTATTTTGAGCCAGAATCACCTGTGGTTTAATTCTTGGGCCATTATCAACTTGACTGTCCCCCACAGAAATGCATTTCTGAGACAAGATATTAACAAAACAGGGCCAGATTTGTTTCTTGGACAAATAGTTATACTGTTGAAGTCCATCTAAGGTCAGATTATCATTACAAAACTCTAAAGCTCTGGGGTCCTCAGTAAATGGAAAATATATTTGTACTGTGCACTGAAGGAATAAATACACCTGATATTTTGGGTCTTGTTTAAACCAGCTGTGCTCATTGCCAGGTGAACCTCAGCTGGCACTTACTGCAAAGACATGCAAACTTCCCTTGAGTCTGTAGGATATTTGTAAGTCTTGTCCTTGAATGGATGTGTAAACCAGCCAGTATAGGACTCTGCTTTTCACTTGCTGCTTTTCGTAACAGTGATGTCTCACTGGTTTTCAAGGAGAGGAAAACACCATCTGCAATTGCTGAGTGGGTATCAGCCTTTCTATGACAATGAGGCAGACCAGCTTAATCAGGCTGGAGTTTCAGCATCTCTGAAGTCTTGGAGTATCGTCTCCAGAGCTCTTACCTCTCACATTTTTGAAAGCTCTCTGCTAATTTTTCTTAATAAAATGATTCTTACACAGTCTTACTCCCCATAACTTTTCCCAGACTGATTAGTTTCACTTCTAGTGGGAAAGGGAGAGGAATCTTGAAGATCCCAGCTGTCTACAAATTTTTTGTAAAAAAAACAATAGCTAGTTGAAAAAAAAAACCAGACATAAATTAATGTACCCGCAAAGAAGACTCAGCACCTTCTCTAGCTTCAGCTATCAGCCAGCTGGCCAGTCAGCACCTACTAGCCAGCTAATCAGCATGCTGTGGGCACAGACCCATCCTCAGAGCCCATCCCCTTTCCTGTGGGTCTACGGTCTCGGAGGAAAAAGAGCGCCAGGCCACACACATGCACCACTCCAAGCTCTGGAAATAAGCTGCAAACCTTCATCGTCTCTGCCATGCGCCCGCAGTCAGGTAGGATGAACCGTTGCCTCAGTCCATTTTGCATTTGGGAAGGAAACCAGGCCTTGCACATTTGACCTTTCCTCTGTTTTTATTCTCTTCTTGTTAGGGAAACCCCTGTTGACATTAATAATATTATTTGCAGGTGAAGGGTAGGTAATAGCTGAGTAAGGACCTTTAGGCTGGGTTCAGGATGAGTAAGTGGAAAATCCCTGAATTTAAGCCTGTCTGTGTGACTTGTTCATCTTTCAGGAGAGGAGTTCCTGCCAGCTCAATTTTCCTGGCTGTATAATGGAGCAGCAAGACAATTCCGCCTCCCTGCAGCAAGATAATTAATAATGGAAAGGTGTTTTGGCTATTGCGATCACCGCAGATGATTCAAAACATTTTATAGATCTTAACTAATTAATTGACACGAGCTGCCCACCTAATAGGTCAGTTGTTTGGTGTATCTGTGTGGAAGCTGAGGCTGAGAGATGAAACAACATGTCCTCAGGTGGACGGCCGTGCTCCAGAAAGGGCCTGAGATGCCACCACTTAACTGAAATGCTCTTTTGAGATGTTATGGCGGGTACCACCAGCTGCCAGCTGAACTATCTGGGCTAGGCTGGGATCTGGGATATTTTGATTTGCTGTGTGATCCAAGAAACAGATTGTTTTGCTTAAACTGGAAAATCTTTGGGGCAGCAGCTGTGTCTTTTTGTCTTCCTCTAGCACACAGAGGAGTGCCCTGCTGGCTTAGTCCTAGTAACCAACAAATGAAGAATAAATGGGCCACCCCTGCTAAAGTGACAAGTCTTATGTTTTTCAGGGGTGTTTGCAGAAGTGGGAAAGGATTTCAGTGCTGATAGAGACCAAGACACATGTCAAGGCAGAGAAGGTGAAGTAAGAGGTGTCCCAAAGCGGTGATAAGACATGCAGATAACAAATAACATGGAGAAAGGGGGGAAAAACAAGGCGAGTTCAAGGCACCGATGGGGGAAGGAGCCCGGGGAGGAGGAGGAGGTGTGGGATTGTGTTGAAAGGGGTGTGGAGGCACAGGGTGTGGTAGGCAAAGTGATTCCAGAGGCCTCGGAGAGTTTGGCAATCTGTGGGTAAGAAAGGGCAGGACAAATTGTGACAGGGTCAAGGACAACATCTGTCCTCTGCAGAGCGCTCCAAGGCAGCACAGTTGGGAGAGCAGAGGAGCAGCCAGCAGGAGAGCTGTGATATCACACCCATTTCCCACGCCTCGCTGCAGGGAATCAGCCAGGGAATGCAAAATGGAAAGTGGGGCTGAGATTCCGAACTAAGAAACAAAGACTGTCAAGGCAAAGAGCCCACAGAAATCCTGAAGGGTCCTTTTTCTAATGCCGGGACACTCTTTTCCTCTCAGAGAATAGTTTACTTGACACAAAATAAAATAAAATAAATATATATGTATATTAAAGTCAGGACCGTTCTTTGAGCTGCTTTTGGTAACCGAATACTTTTTTTTTTTTTTTTTTTTTTAAAGTCAGAGGAATGAAACAAAGACCAAATGAAATGGTTTAACTTGCCCATCTGAAATTTTGTGCTCCTTCAGAAATTTAATTATGGGAATATGTTTCTAGATAAAAACCACTGTAATTCGTCTTGGTCAAAGGATGCAATCTATTCATCCTGCAAGAGAATTCTACTAGTTCGTATGCTTGAGAAACTCGCGTTTTTTTCTTGTGTTTTGTTAAAAACTATCCTCTTTTTTTGTTTAGCTCCCAAATCAACAACTCATGTATTTAAGTTCACAGTCCCACTCTGATGACCAGAGACATGTCTGGATGAAATGCTAAGCTTCGTTTTTTATTTAAGAGCTGAGCAAGTTTCATCTTGCCTAAATTATGCTTATTATGGCCCATCTAAAATGACCATCCTGCTTCGGATTATCTTTAAAATATTTTTAGGAGGGACTGTCTCCATCAGTGACTCAGCACCTGGAAGCAATGAGCTTCCTAAACAATGTCAGACTTGGTGGATGCAACTGCAGCCTCGACAAAAGCAGATGGGGTATGTTTAAGCAGGTTCCTCCATTCTAATATAGTGAACAAAGAAGGAAAGAGGTTTTGTCTAAAACACTACAAATGGCTCGGATATGGAGAGGGAACAAGACTGGGCAATGGGAAGGAAATATTTGGGATTTATGTTTCTTCACAAAGAGCTGGAAATCCCTGAAAGCTATTAAGGCCAAGAAGGCAGTTTAGGGAATTCTAAATTTCCTGCTGCATTGCCCCAGAAATAGTTAAACAAGGCACCCTTTTATGTGCAACCAAATGACATGCCCTGTGACCATGGCCAAGGGAGGATAACTGTGCAACTGCAGGGCCCAGAAAATCAAAGTCTGGTTTCTGAGATGAGTGAGTTATGGAGTCCTACAACCCAAACAAGGGCAAGAAAACTACGTGTGACTGCTCAAGAGACTCTGCACTACAAACAGCCAGGACCCTGAGGCTGGGTATACACTGCAAAGCCAAACAACCAGAGTCTCTACACCCAAGAAAAACAGCAACCTGGTGAAAAACATTAGAGTCACCTGGAGACTCAGTGGACTCCATTATAAATAGCTAATAGCTTTTCTGGGAGCTGGTCTGACACCCCCCAACACACCGAGTCAGTGACTCCAACCCCAAACTTCTCTGATCTACAAGATTCACCATTTTGAAGATTTACATGTTGGGAAAAAAAGAGATCTTCATCTCTCGTGTCCACAACTCACATCAGTGTCTCTCTCTGGGGTGAAGCTGGTGGCTGAAGACCTTCCTAGAGTCAGAAGAGTTCATACAATCGAAGACTGACTGAGGGTCTGCCCATTGCCACCAGTCCAGAACACCCACCTGAGAGAGGCCTTGTTTTGGATCATCCCCAAAGCCAACTCAGACATGTCCATCGCATGGAAGGTAACACTGCAAAACAAATAAGGAAGCCCAGGGCAGACCCTACAGAGGACTTGGAGGGACCCCTGGAAGTTTGTGGCTTCTCCTATGGAGGAAGGGTTGTTTCATATAATTTCTTCCTTTCTTTTTAGCATCTGAGAAGGAGGATATCAGTCTTGATTTTGGAATTGGGCTCCACAGGATTAAGTTAGCAGGGACCTGTCTCGGTTGCTGTGTGTTTGTTGAGGTTAAATCCTGTCTGCAGGAGGCTGAGTTATTTCAGAGAGCTCCTGGGCAAGGCCATGCTAAAGCAAAGTCGTTTAACACCGCCAAGCTTTCCCGGGGTCCTCATTCCACCCCTGGACAGCCTTGGCTGTACGCTCACCACCAAGTGCTCCATTTCCACACATCGAGGGATGAGCCATGAACCAAGGCTCCGCAGGCCGGTGCTTTGGCTGGGTTCTGCCGGCCACTGTGAGCCTTCAGGGGAGGGGTGTATGGGGAGGAGACTGGCATAAGGGGCTGCTCTTTGCCTCAGAGCAGGGAGAGCAAAAGGCCTCTGCCATAGGTGACTAAACATCTTCAGCTTTCACCTGGGAAAATCCCATGACATTTGGCAAATAATGCCTCGTGTCTGAGGCCAGTGTCTTGGAGATCTGGCCTGCTCCACCCTTCACAGTGCACACAAATACAAAGACAAGGTTGTCTCTTTCTCCTCTGCCCTTTCTCTCCTTGAGTCTCTCCTTGTGTGCCCATGACTCAGAACTGCATCTGGAGGCTTCCTCTAAGGGCAGGGGCATCGAATCTTGGGTAAGAAAGCAGAGAGATGGTAACAGAAGCCCTGAAATCTTGGGGGATAGGGAAGGGCTGCAGAGGCATCCAGACAGGCTGAGCCTGCGGGGGCAGGTACTGTCCGCCCTGCCCTACGAGGGCTGCCAGGTATGGGTGCAGACAGGCCTTGAGGGAGTGGTGGTCAAAGGAGGCAAATCAAGTGTTGGGAAGTTTTAACAAGGCAAGGTTTATAAGGAGGGTGTGAGCATGTGTCTTTGTGCATGCACATCTACGTTAGCTGACCTCATAAAAGATGCATCACCTCTCGCTGCAGACCTGCCTTCATCGTGAAGGCTACAGCAACACTATTATGAAGAAATATGAGGAAATGAGTAGACTATCTTAAAAAAAAAAAAAAAAAAGTATAATATTTCCACAGGGAACCTCTGGCTTGGTTACTTACAGGGTGCACTGTTAGTCTCCTGATTCAGGAAGTATAGAGCAGAAAGCATCACCACACATAAGGTGATCGGAGTGATCAAAAGTCTGAGGTGAGGGCAGTGTGAGCACTTAGAAAGCAAACTCTGGCTGGGAAGAAGGGCAGTGGAAGAGAGTCCTGAACAAAGTCGTCCTGGAGAAGGTGAATGAAGAATGATTGTTCTCAGCACCTTGTGTCACACCCTGCAGTTCTTCTGTTATCAGCTTTAAAACAAAAGGAATTGCTTTTTATCACAGTGCATGAGTATAGCAAGGAACTCATTGTCCCAAAAGAATGTGTGGGTTCAGAAAGAGATCAGATGAACTACCAGAGGGCAGATCCATCATGGTTTGGGGAAAAAAAAAAAAAAACTGGGTGAAAATAATCCAGTTGTGCCCTAGCTCCCATACTTGCAGGTTACTCAGCCTAAATTCAGCCCCAGTGAAACAATGAGCAACAGCTACAGCCCCCTGGTATCCTTCACTGCTTGGTTCAACTGCCCACGTGTGCTCTTAGTGACTTTTCAGACGCTCCGGGGTTTCTGAGACATCCACAAGGGGCTGGCAAACAAAGGAGCAACTGTTCTATGGTGACAGCTGGAGGCAAGTGGGCCATGCTGCACTGGCCACCTCTGTGTGGCCAACTGATCCACACCCTCCACTGATCGTAGTGACTGGATCACCCCCAACTGCACTGGGAGTTTAGGCCCACAGCACACAAATAGTGACTTATACACAGACACCTACACTGAGGATTCTGCTGAACCCCATCAGATATCTCACACCAGGCAAGATGAGTCTTGGTCTTAAAGCTGATGGAAGTTACAGTGGTGGAAGGGTTGAGAGGAGCTGAAGCAGGACTTGAGTGCACTCGGGTTGGTATTTGCAGTGAGGTTTAGGGACTGAGGATGTCCTCAGCTGTGCCCATCTTTCAGAAGCTGTTGGATGAGCTTTTAACCAGAACTGCTGGAGCCCAGTGATTCTCCAGTAGCTCTGAACTTGCAACGAGGAGACAAGAGACAGCGGATGAAAGGAAAGAGAAAATCTCTCAGTGGAGGCTGAAGAGATTAGTCTTTATCATTAGTAGGGTGCATACATGACTGGGCATGCCTGATCCCCAGTTCAGGAGGAATTGAGGGTACACACAGACATGGATTCTCCAGAGATAAGAACAAAAATGAGGAAAAGTTAGATAAGGAGCCCAGGGAGAAGAAATCCAACTGGACACAAGACTTGCATGAGCGCAAATAGACCTCTTGCTTTTATAGATCCCCCATATCTCTAACGCTTTCATTAAACCACTTTCTCTTTGTCGATAGGACCCAGACTGCGGTTCAACACCAGTCGACATCCAGCTGCACCCACCAAGAGGGAGCGGTGTCTCCTGAGTCGCTGGAGTTGAGCCCTGAAAGCCTGATGATCTTTGTGAAGGAGCTTCACAGTTGGACTGTGAAATGCCGCTCAAGGTGAAAAGCACTGCAGGGCCACGTGACCACTGGCAAGCCCTACGCTCACCCTGCTGCGGTTTCTCCTTCCTCCATCCTTTCTGAAGTGGACCATGATTTCTGCCCCTTTCCAGCAGCAAAAGTCAGGAGTAATTCCCCCTGGATAAACTGCAGGAGGGAATTTCAAGTAGGCAGAAGGTAATTACCCAGCCTGGAATTTCTCCAGGCCATCCTCTTAACATGCAAGACAAGGAGAAAACAAACAAAAAAAAAAAAATGCAAGGAGAATCTTTAACCACAAGCAGTCCCAGGAAGCTGGCCTGAGCACACTCCCTTTATTGGTTTGAGCACCTCAACTGACACTTCGAGCAGTTCACAGGTTTGAGTCAGAGAGCAACTGTGGTGTGCCCGTGCTGCAGAAAGCCTTTCTTCTCCAGCCTGCTATTCCTCTGGGAGAAGACACACCTCTGATAGGAAGGCAGGTGCCTGGGGTAATGGGGGTGGGGAGAAGAGTGCATGTCAGGGTTTAATAAAATAACATGTCCACCCAACCTATGATTTTCTTTGGAAACCCAAATGGGGAATTTTCCAACCACCTAGCAATCGGTTTTCATTTCGCATTAGCCTTGGTGATGCGCCCTGCACTCTGCTCATCCCCCCGGCAGGAGAAATGAGCGGGAGGGGAGATGGAGACGCCTCTCAAGCCAAGTCCCTGCCTTCCTACCTCAGCAGCTGCAGGTCCTCAGATGCCCCCTGCTTGGTCACCACACTCGGGCTCTCTGCTCGGGCAAGAGATAATAAGTGAGGCTCTGAGGGCAGGTGCAAGTGTGAGCGCCCAGTGACCACCTTGTAGCCAAGGCAAACATTGCCTAAGAAGGGGAGGCCGGCCCCATCTCCTGTCTCCTGGTTAACTGCTCACTTCTAGGTGAAAATTTAAGGTTTAACAGGAATCCAACTGCAGTTCTCGGTTTGGGTTTCAGAAGCCCCATCAGAGCAGCTGAACTGGGAGACTCTTCCGTTGCCCTTTGCCAGTTGTCCCTGCTAAGAGCTGGTGGGTGTCTGAGTGCTTACACCCCCTGGCCTAGACACCTCCACAACTCACACCATTTCACCAATAAATAAAGCAAGTTACAGGGAAAACACAGTGCAGCTCCACAAAGGAAATAAGATTTTTCCCTTGTTCAAAAACCTCCTCTTGAGGAAGGTCCAGGCATTTCCCGGGGTTACCGCAGAGGATATTTTGATTAAGATGCCTGGTCCCCATCTGCTCACCAGCAGGTACAGGGAGAGGAGACGAGGCGTAGAGGCTTTGGAGTGTCTCAGCTGAACACTCCAAGGCCTGTAAGTCACCTCAGCAAGGCTGAGAAACCACGACCCAGGCTCCCATGTCTCACATTAATACGTTCTCCTGAGAGCATCAGGTCACAGCTATCACCCATCTACCGCGCCATCACCCACCCCATCTACCTGCCCCAAAGCAGGAAGAACAAAACTTTTCCTATCAGATGTTCACTGAACCTGCACTCAAAGCCCTCCGAAGCTGGAGCTGCCACCCCCTCCTCAGGCTGCTGATTCTTGTTGTTCATTATCCTCACCACTGCGGTCATTCCCTTCTTCTCTTTTCCTAATCTAAAACTTCCTTGCCATGATTTCTTCTTCCACCCACTACAGATACAGAGAGAAACTTATATTCTTCCTCATGCAGCCAACCTTTACATCCTTAAAAGCAGTATCATTTCTCTTCTATAAACTAAACACCATCATTTTCTGTCCCCAGGCCATCTTTTTGCCCTAAATAAGTCTATCACTATATGCTGTACATAATATTGGTTTTATTTTATTTTATTTTATTTTATTTTATTTTATTTTATTTTATTTTATTTTATTTTATTTTATTTTATATTTTTAATTTTATTTTTTATTTTATTTCATTTTATTGTATTTTTTATTTTTATTTTAATTTCTATTTAATTTCATTTCATTTTTTTAACACAATATTGTTTTACAGCCACCATATCACACTAAAGGCTTCCCTTCCTCTACAGGTAAAGTGGGAGTCCCTCTCCTGCTGTATTATTTGATCAGCTAGAAATAAATAATTTCTGATTTAAACATGTGATGTTCCCAGAAGAACTAAATTCCTAGTTCTCTCACAGAACAAAGGCTTATCCCTGCAAAAGATGAAGCACTCACAATCCAGATGTTGCCACACTCCAGCCCTCGGCATGAGGATGAAAGGCAAAAAACCCATATTAAAGCCCCTGGTCCCTTTCCATGGAGCTGCACTTAAAGCAAAATACCCACACGCTGTGCAAGGGGTGCCCAGAGAGAACCTGTCTGAGTGTAGAGGATGCATCTAACTTCTCAAGACGTCATGCATGAGACTAAAGGACCTCTTCAGCCCAAACCCGGGACTTTTACCCAGCTGCCAGCACCCAGAAGCACTTTTCGGAAGAGCAAAGGAGGCAGAAGTGGAAGTGATGCTTCATCACACCTTCCAGCCCAGTGCTGCTGGGTGGCTCACTCACCCGGAAAGTGGGAGACCCGAGTTCAGACTCGGTTCACCTCACAGGGAGGTCACGGAGTCTTGCTGTGAATTGCTTCCCTTTCATCTCCCAGATCTTTTTTTCTGCTGTTCTGTGGCACGTATCAGTTGCAGAGACAGAAGGAGCTTTTCAGTCAGTATAGCTGGTAACAACGTTCTCCTAGGAGGATGAAGCTTTAAACCTTCTCCAGGCAAGATCTGAGCCCAGGCTTCTCCTGCCTGAGTGAAAGCTCTGTCTATAAGAGCTGCGTGACAGCAAACCCATTGCCACTTTCTTTGAAGGACGCATCCCACCCCTGAGTGGCAGCGAGGGTCAGGCAGTGTACCTGTGTCCTGAGCTCCTCAAAGTAGCCTCCTTTCAGCTTACTTTTGGGACACCAGCAAGGCCTGGGTTGGAGTTGCGTGCCAAACTGTCAGCATGGGGTGTTTCTGGGCTTGCACAAGCCGAGAGCTCCAAGAGAATAGAGGTCTTCTGCAGAAGAGACTGTGTGTGCCCGTGGGTGGGACGAGGGTCAGACAGAGGGGAGGGAAGTGAACAAGGTGAGGCTGCAGCACCATTTGGGCTCAGGATGTCTCCATCCTGCCTTCGTCATCCTGGGAGCCGGCCTGAGCCCGTGACCTGGGGTAAGTCACTTTGCTCCTCTATGACTCAGGCTCTTGTGAAGTGGGACTCACTCTTCCCTGCCTCTGAGGAGTAAGGCAAAGGTAGATGCAAAAGATGGCAATAACTAAGCTGTTTAGATATCCAATCTAAGACAGTTTTATGAGCTCCCAGACAGTTTTATTAATTCAACTTGCCTTGGCCCCAGCTGGGTTCCTCTGGATGCAGTAGGATTTTTGCAGAAATGGAGGGGTTTGTTGGTCCTCACCAGCTCCCTTTGCTTCCAGAGGCTGCAAGGAGGGCACAACGCATCGTCTTAATCTCCAAAGGTTTGCCTCACAATCTCAGAGCAATGGACAGACTAAAAGTCAATGGGTGTCTTCTGCCTGGCTGCTTGCAGGGAGAAAAAAAAAAAATAAATAAAACAAGCACAGGATTAGCTTTGATCTATCACAAGAAACGACTTTCAACAGAGTACAGAAAGAAAAAGTTTTTATCTATGGCACACATAATTTCAAGAGAGACTGCAGAAAATCCCAACTACCCAAACAATCCTGCTTAACATCTCCCAGGACTTTGTATAATGGGAGCAGTAGTCAGAGGAGGGAGAGTCCTCCTTGCTCTCCAACTTATAATTGCTTAAGGAGTGTCCCCTAATATAATTAACAAGGGTGCTTTAATTAAGAACCCAACATAATGATGCTCAAAACAACTCCATCTGCTGTGGGGGGAAAAAAAAAAAAAAAAAAGGCAGATATATAAATATATATAATATATACGTTATATATGTAGAAATAAATGAGGCTGTGGTAGTGGGTGCTAGTTCCAAAGGGTGAGGATGTTAGCCTGGTCTGTGTCCTATCATTATGTACTGTGAAATCACCCAACATCAAAGGAGCATGAAAGGAATGCGGTGAATGCCGCTTCGCCATAATTGTCTGGAAAATTAAAGTTCAGTTGTGCCAGCCATTGTGTGTTAAATATCCTTAGGCAGGAAGGTCGATCCTGGAACAAGTAGGTGTGTCTAGCAGCCAGGCAAGGCAGCATTTCTAAACAACTGGCACTTGCCAGCTGATTCCCTCCCGTCCCGCTGGGACACTGGGTTTCATTCCCGTATTGGCAAAGGGTCGCCCTGGGGCTCAAATCACAAAGATGGAGCCTAAGGAACTTACTCATCCTCTGTCCAGCCTTACCCGGGTCAAAAAATCAATTGGAGTTTCCTTGAGTAAGAAATGAGTAAACAGCCGCTGAAGCCAGGAAGAGTTTAGCCAAGGGAAGGCTTGGGGAGAACGTGAGGATGTGTCCAGCAAAGGGCCCGGCCGGGGTTTTGCTCGGGTAAATCTGGGGCTAAGGAGAGGGGCTGAGCGAATAACAACACCTCGCATTGGCAGGCTCAGTGCGTTTGGCCCTGCCGTGCTCTCCCAGAGGCCTGACAGGGTGAGGAACTCTGCATAGGTGCAGAGGCTTGGTGAAAAAGCCCTTTTCCTTCCCCAGCACCAGGCAGGGCTTTCCCCAGCCAGGGCACCTTGCACAACGCGCCCCTGGTTTAACGGGTGCGCGGTGCGAGGCGCGGGGTCAGGACGGCTCGTCCACCTCCTGCACAAAGTAGCTCAGGATGGTTTTTCTATTCTTGAATGTACTTTTCCAGCCCTGGTTTAAATGATTCAAGCAACAGCGCATCCACAACTTCCTGTGTGGCAAAGCTTTTTTCTTCTCACCGCAGATCTCAAATGCTAGCCCTTCTTTCCTGACCTGAAATGACCTCTGTCGGAGCGATGCTAATTCCAAACTCGTTTTTGCCACTGCAGGGACGTCACTGCCGAGCCGCACAGGCATCCTCAAACCTGCGTGGTCTCTCTGCAGCTGGCAGTATCTGCAGTCACCCGCTGCTTTGCCAGCGCTGCACCCACACCTATAAATGACGGGGAGGGAGCAGCGTCTGGTCGGTGTCTGAAGAGGAGACTCGTAGCCAGAGCAGCAGGCTGAAGGTAAAGCTCGTGCTGGCAGAGGCAGAGCTGCTCCTTCCAAGTCTGCACACACCGGTGGCCCGGCGCGGTGCGGTGCGTTTAAAAATCTGCGCAACAGGCGCCGGAGATGCCGTGGCATTTTTTGCGAAAAGGAACATTACTGTGCCGCCCTGGCTGGGCTTCAGCTGCTCTGTCTACTCCCGCTTGCTTTTGCAGTTTCGTTTGGAGATGTTCCTTACCTCCCCTGGGATGTTTAAAACTAGTCTGGACAAAGTACAGGACAGAGGAACAAGCACGTAGGGGTAGAGGGATGGAGTAAATTACTTAATGAGTTTTTTCCCAGCCCTAACGCCTGTGATCGTATGACTTCACCTCCTAAACAAGCTGTTGCTTAACACCGCTGGCACAGACGGGCTGCTGCGTTCCACCCCAGAGATGACCGCGTTTCAATGGGAGCTGAGCAGGCCCCCCCCCTCTATTTACGGCCTGCAAAATGATTTATGATCTATTGGAATGAAAAGTGCAATATGAATGTCAGGTATTATAAACTGTTATTACGCTTCTGCTTCTGAAAATGCTTCCCTTTGAGTTTTTGAACTGTTTAATGGCAAGATAATATCCACAGCAACAACCCAAATTACAGACTCCTTTAGGCTACTCATTAATATTGTTTTATAAATGAACATAATATTCCCGGGCAAAAGTTGAAAGTGCTTAAACCCTCTTCTTTTATTTTTTAATGGCAAAATACCCAGAAACAATTTTCAACATCCAATAATTATGATTATTAATAACTCACATTTATGTAGCACCTTTGATCATAAAGCATATTACAAACAATTGTATATATATGCAAGTACACATACACGTGCAGAACCAGTATCTCAGCATAGCACCAGGCTATCAACCCTCCTATCACACGCAGCAGCAGAGATCCCAGAAAACGTTGTACAGTGCCGCGATACTTGCCCACATCAGCTTATATCATTAACACGGGGAGACTCACCTTCTCCACTCCTAAAAATCATCCCTGTGCAATAGCTTCGAAAGGCTGTCGTATGCAACCAAAATTGCGGCAGGAGTGCTTTGGGTTTTGTTGTTTTGATTTGGGGTTTCTTTTTTCTAGGCTGCAATATGATTAGCAAAGCTGGAGCCGAGCCAGGGATAACACACTTACTCTTGCAAAATGACCGTGGGGACTTTGAATGATTACAGAAGTGGCCAAACGCTTGGTTTTTCCATCTCATCCAGGGATGCTGCTTGTTTCAGTATCACCCAAGAAGAGCCACTGTTGCTGCTTCAGGAGAAGCAAGCCGGGGCAAAACGGGCAGAGAAAGGACATGAGGCCATCATGCAGGACATAGCCTGAAGTCAATGCAATTAAACTGAAGAGTTTAGATGAGTTGATGCTCCTTTATCGGGTTTTTCTTAGCCACACAGGTCTCAACACCTCTGTGTGGGGTTGGAGGGACTTTGGTACCGGAGGCAAAGCCGCCACCTCCAGCCCTGTCTATGAGCAACAGCAGGATTGGGGTGGTGATGTTTCTGGAATGGGTTTTGCAGTCAAGTCCCCGGTGGTTGCTGCTTATTTACCTCCTCTTGGCAAGACCCTACTGGAGAAAGCCTTGGAGGTCCTGACCCACACACGCACTAGCTATTTCCGACAGATGTGCAATACCTACACCCTCTGCTCACCTGGGTCTTGATACCCTTGTGAGTCCCCAGTCAGCCAAGATTTAAATTCATGTTTAATTTGACCTCTAAGCAGAGGCAGTATCTGACTCACAGGGGCTAACAAGCAGAGATTAAGGCAGGAGCCCTGGACCTCCTCCCACCCACACCCTGGATGAGTTACACTGATATTTATCTCAGCCTCATGGGGCTCCTTTAACCTCAGAAAATTACCCCTGTGGCTCACCCCTAAAAGAAGCTCAATGATAGCCCTCCCCAGGACAAACTGGAACAGCGGGTCTGCAGGAAACTGGAACCGAGGATGCTCGTAGGATGCTGCCCTTGGGCAGGAGGGGTGGACGGTGCGAGGGGAGGAAGTGAAAAAGTGGGGAGGCAGATGATGAAGAGGAGAAGGGTGGACTGAGCAGGAGACAGTTGCTCACACACACGGCAACCCTGTGCCAGCATGCCATGGAGAGGTGCATGTGGGAGTGCAGCCTGCAGATGGAGCAACCTGTCCCCTGAAGTCCACCCTGGTAGAACCTCAAAGTGTGCTGGGAGATTTCCAGGAGGATGAGGGCCAGTTGAAGAAAATCCTAATTTGAGTGGAGGGGAAGAACATTAGCCCAGAAGACATGGACAGCATGGGAAGGGTGAAGGAAACAGGGATGGTTTATCTAGGAAAGGCACTGGATGAGAGATGAGAATCTGCTTGTGTGAGGAAGAGGATAACCTAATAGCTGTGCCCTTGGTGGTTAGGATGAGGAGTCCTGAATTTAAATTTCAGCAAGAGACATTGATGTGAGACACTAGGGAAAACACAGATAAGGAAAGACTTACTGGAATAGATTGCTAGGAAGGAGGTAAAATAACCATCACTAGAGGTTTTCAGGAACAATTTAGACAATATCTGTCAGGAATGACGCAGGTAGAACTCATCCTGCCCCGGGGCAAGGAGGTGGACTGCATGACCTCTGGACTTCCCTCCCACTCCTGGTTTCTACGGTTTGGTGCCGCCTTGGTGCTGTTGAATCCCTTCATTTCAGCACGACCCCGGCCCACACTGGCCCACGGACCCAAGCAAGGGCCACACCACCAGGTCAGAGGGACAGCAAGACATGGATATGCAGCAGACCCACGAGCCCTCAAGTTTTTTATTTCTGGGGGTGATGGTCACATGGGGACATGTTCAGGCCATTCCCATAGGAATGAAGGTCTCCCTGGTGCGGTGGATCACACCACAGCTGGACACCAAGACATTCAAATTCAAACAACTCCAAGCAAGATGTCCCATGTGCCCTCACCCCCCCACACACACTACCTCTGACCCATTTTACATAGAAATGGCAACAAACACAACGCAGACTTGGAGGAAGAAACTGTCCCTGTTCAGGAAAGATACTGCGGAAACCTGGACTGTTGGGGTTTTTTTTGTATTGCATGTTATTTACAGGGATTCTTTTTTTTTTCCCCTAAATTCATCATTTGCCTTATATATATATATATATATATATATATATATATGTATTACTATTTTAAAAGGACCGGCGCCAGAGAGGAACTAGACAGATAAGCAGTGGGAAGCTGCTTTCCTGACCTCGTGGGCCAGGTTTTCTAGCGTGGTGCAAGCCAAACTCCCTCCATTGTACTCCTTCCAAGGAGACCAATTTTCACCCACTGAGGATAATAGAGCCAGGCTCATTTACACCAGCTGATGAGCTGCCTCATGACTGTCCAAGATCCCAGATGTGCATTTCACAACAGCAGAGCCCTGGTATCCTGGCCAAAATCTAATTTGAGTTAATTATGTTCTGTCTCCCTAAATTCCCCCTAAGGTTTCAATTGGATTCCTCTTCACTTCCTGCCCTAACCTGTTGTGTAGCGTTGATGTGCAGAGTTCAACAGCTGCTTTCTTCCATCCCGCAGCTAATAGCTCCCCAGACAGTCATGGCTCTGAAAATAAATTTGAAATTGTTTCCTCATTATCAGGAAGGTGCATTTCCAGAGCTACCTAAAAAAAAAAAAAAAAAAAAAAAAAAAAGAAGACAGATTCTCCGTTGATAAAATATAAACCCGCAGAGCCAACAGCCCCTGGCTTCAGAAGCACGTGCTGGTTGATGCTGCCTGGCCCCACAGCCCACCGGCTTCCCGAGACCACAGCAGCTCCTGCCGGCAGTGGATCTGCTGGCTTCCAGTAGAGCTGAACAGTTTGCTGTCAATCAGGACAGAAATCACAGATTTTAGCAGAACTGGCTCAATTTATCCTTCACCAAACTTCACCAGAGCCAATTCACACCGGCAAAGGCTACAACCTCCATCCTGCCTACAGTATAATGATATAAATATGTATTTCTTTTATGATATAAATATGTAATTCAGTGCTAGAGAGACATTTTAAATCATTTAACCCACATATCGACCAAAGCCTATGCAGGTATTTCCCCACACTGTATGTTTTAGATTCAGCCGTCCCCAGTTCAGTAGCAAGTTAAACATTTCAGACCCTTGCAAGCCCAGTCCCTTGTGCACAGAGCAAACAATGCTGGTTGAATTATTCAGTGCGAACTATTTGTCAGATTCTCTTCTCTTTCCTCCTCTCTTTATGAACTGTCAGAAAACACACTGTGATTTTCACCCATTTATTCCCAATTCTCAGTGGCTTATTTTTAGCCTAGCGTTTTCTTGCCAACTTTGCTGCAAGTCCTCAGTTAATTATTCAATGTGTCAAATTTGCTCTTCCAGATGTGTGAATAGGAATTAAGGAAAGGTTTAAAAATAAGCACAGGCTCAGTACTTTCCTGAATTACAGTCATAAACCCTCATGCTTCAGGGCAGTCTGTAATGATGTGGACTACGAATTTACGGACTTCTTATTTCATAACCTGGATGTTTCCTGCACCTTCCAAGCCATGCTTGCAAGCTAAACTTAGTCTGGAAGATTTGCCATGTGTCTACACCACGGGACCTAATTGGATGAGACAGATTTGCCCTGATGCTGGTCTCACTCTTCGATATGATGTCAGGAGATTTTGTGATCGACCTTAAAAAACACACCATTCCAGGGGGTTACTCTACACAAGCAGCAAGAAGATAGGCTGCGTACAGCTATCGGGTGTTTTTTTTTTTTTTCCTTAAAAGATGAGGATCTTCTCTTGTTTGCAGGCTTTTGGATTTCCACCCTCCGTGTCTGGGAGAGGAAGGAGTGAGAGGAGAAACAAAGATGGCTACAATGATTTCTCCAGAAGGAGCTTCTTTTCAACCTTTTTTTTTTCCTCTGCCAGAGATGGAAGTGACACTGGAGATTAAATAACATCTCTGTTTCTTCTCATATGTCTCGGTGGAGGACTGGGCAGACATGAAAGGCCATAGGCCAACTTCTGTTCTACTTAATGTTGGAGTAAATCTAAGTTTTACTCCCACTTTAGGCACTCTTAATGTACATCAGATACACCAACCAATTTATTATTAAACTCCTGCTTGTTATTCCTGGTTCTGGCATGTAGTCCAGAAGGAAAGTAAGAGTCACTCGAGATTCAATCTCCTCAAAGATTTTCAGAGAAAAAACAAAACTGGCATTCAGTTCTGTGTGCTTTGTGCATGAGCATCCAGAGCCTGTGGATATGCGGGGCTGGCTAAAACCTCAGAGAAGGGAGAAGGCACCTCTGCGGCTGAGCCAGCACCACAGGCTCAAGGAGAGGAAGAGACCCTCAGTGAGACGTTTCCTGGGTGTCATTATTTACAAGTTGAGGTCCTCCCTGAAGAAGAAACACTACCTTCACTACAAAAATATAGAGTAGTTCCAAACCTACCATAAAGCATCACAGCTGCCAGCGGAAGCACTGGTGATGCAGCCGTTTGCAGAAGGATTCAACCTTCACATTGGTTAATTTAAAACTCTCCTACCACAAAAGGCAACACCATTACTTGTATTAGACATCCCGCTCTTCCTTCCTTCCTTCCTTCCTTCCTTCCTTCCTTCCTTCCTTCCTTCCTTCCTTCCTTCCTTCCTTCCTTCTTTCTTTCTTTCTTTCTTTCTTTCTTTCTTTCTTTCTTTCTTTCTTTCTTTCTTTCTCATTCTCTCCTCTCTTTCTCTCTCTCTTTCTTCTTTTCTCTCTCTCTTTCTCTCTTTCTCTTTCTCTTTCTCTCTTTCTCTCTTTCTTTCTCTCTTTTCTTCCTTCCTTCCTTTTCTTATCTATTTATTTATTTATTTATCATTTTTTAACTTTTTTCTTTCTCCCTCTCTTTCCATCTCCCTGTGTCTTTCTCTTCTTCCTCTTAAATCTGGCCAACTCCTGGCTTCAGGGACAGCCTTTGCAACAACTCATTAACTGGACACTGCATAAAACCCCTGTTTCTCTCAAGCACACTCAGCTCTCCAGGGGGATTTTTTTTCTGAGAAAAACATACAGATAAGAAGCCTGGGAGTAACACGTGGAAAAAAACCCTATTGTTATATCAAAGGCAACATGGGCTTCAGATAAACCTGAAGAAAGCCAGAAAAGTGCTTTTAGCAAGGCTCCAGTGGTCACCAGGTCCCTGCCCAGTACAACTAGAGGACCAGCTCCTCCACAGGTTAAGCTCAGTCTCCCTCCATCAGCTCCAGTGGTGCTGCACTGGTTTCCAGTGGGTGAAGGTGTTGGCTCAGTATCTGCCTTCTTTGGTGATTGAGAAGAAGGCTGAGAAAGGCAATGGGTGAGTGTTTATGGGATGTACCGGTAGGCTTGGAAAGACAGTGCAGAAAGAGACAGGGTTGCACAGGGTCTCCTCATGCATCAGGACACTTTGCTCTGCCCTCTGCCAGAGGCAAAACCCCCAACCTCCTGGTGAACCCACAGCAACCTGCCCCACTCCCCGTGGAGTGGGGATGGACACTTTTGTAGCCTCTGTATCAAGGCAGTTTGCTGGCCGAGGCGCTTGCACAAGAGAGGAAAGAAGAAATTCTGTTCCCTGACAAGAGCCCCGCGCCAGCCAGACCCACTCAGCCCAGGAGAGGAGCTGGAGATTGTCTCAGCTGAAAGGGGGATCAGACAGGATCCGGCCCCTGCACCCAAGGCTGCCTCCCCACTTCCAGATACACCAGGGCGTGCTCCTGTCCCTGTCTGGCCTATTGGGACCACATGGAGCTCCAGGGCAGCACAGGAGTCCAGTGACACCAGACATGCCCAGAAAATAAAGGCATGGGGAAGGCAGTGAAGGATCAGAAACAAAGCAGGATGAGCTGAGAAAGTCTCCAGGACACATCAGTGGGCCCGTGCGCCAGGTTGTGATCTCACACTGGCAAAGCCCATGTTGAAATCAACCCACGCTCTTGAAGTCAACCAGAGTTTACCTGAGTAAAGATTGAGCCAAGAGGCTTTGCGTGAATAAATCCCCCAGGCATGGTGAACTATGAGAGGAATAGAGTTAATCAAAGGGAGGTTGGTGGGGGCTGGGCAGGGGGAGCAGATGCAACTGGAATTTGGAATGTCCAAATTATCCTGGCAAGTTGTGTTGACTTGAGTAAGTCAAAGCCCAGCTGCTTCCAAGGCTCTGGGTGAGTGGGAGGGTTTCCAAAAACTCGGAAGCAGGGTGGGGCCAGGACAGGGTGAAGTTCTTGCCTCGTGCTGCCGGTGTGAAAGGCAGAGGTAGAGAGAGAACAAGATGGGCTGGGTGGAGAGAGGAGAGGCAGGAGTGGGAGGCACATGTCTTATGGCATCTCTGAAGCCGAGCAGGAATGCAGTGAGTTTCTATCCTCTCTTCTGCCTCCCATCCCATGATACAAGGCAGTGGCCTGCACCCTGAATACACTTCACTGCCACCTCCAAGCAGAAAAGGGATCTCAAATGGCCAGAGCTGTTACCCAAAAAGTGGTGAGCATCCCCAGAGAGAGGAGGAGAAAACAACACCAGCACGATAGGCAGCTGATGGACTCCTTCCATTCAGCATTTGCTATACTTCTCAGACTGGGGAGAAGAGGGAAAACTGATTCTGGAGCAGTCATCCCAGGCTGAGTGCTCAAGCTGTCAGCAAAAACTGGATGTACATGGAGATTTATCACGGGGTTTAGCTAAATGTCCCCACAACTTGTGCACAGCCGAGGCAGCTGCACGCTGCTCCTCACATCCACTCAGAACAGAACCAGAAGGCATAGATCAAATCACACCGGGCAAAAAAGATTTAGATTAAGCACAGTGAGAAATTTTCCAGCAGGGAGGAGAAGTGAATTTTCTAGGGAGGTTCAGGAATCACCAGCACTGAAGAGTGCTTTTTTTTCTGAGAAAGATTAGAGAGACATCTGTCAGAAGGGGATTAGGTAGAGCTGATCCTGCCTTGGGGCACTGGAAAAACCAGCATAAACTCAGATGGTCCCCCCAGCCCATTTTCTATTACTGTGTCTGTCACAAGCACAAGGCAGATACTTGCGAGTGGGTGATGTGGCATTACGCCAATGCCGGGTCCACAGGGAGGCTGAAGGAGCTGCCTCTAGGAGTGCTCCCTGCAGAAGAGACGGGTCTCCTCCAACCCAGGGCAGCGTTTCAACTCATTTATTACTGAGCATGGGAGCATGCAATGGCCAAGGCCTCTGAGACCAAGGCAAGTTGTGACCTGACAGAGACTCTCACTGGAGATAGAAAGTCAGAGATGTCAGGAGTGGGAACCTGAGACACATCAGCAAAATAGCAAAACACAGACTGAGATATTTTCCTATAAGGCAAGAAAATATTTCTTAGATATTTGCTAAGATGTGGGTCCCACTCCTGTGGCAGCAGCAGGACAACTGTTGGCCCCAGTCAAGAAGGTCCCAGAGGATTCATCCTGGCTGGAGACCCCTGCAGAGCTGACCCCATGTCCCTGGTGGGGAGTGCAGGCCGACTGTCCTTGGTGAAAACAGGCTGTCAACTTGGCCATCGCCTGAAGAGAGTGTAAGGGGCGTCTGGGAACACGATGAGTTTAGAATCTAGGGGTGACTCTCATCTTTCCACCTCCTCTTCTTCTCCCAGTCTCCTCCTTTGCTCACCTTCTCCTCTCCATCACGGCACAGTTCGCCAGCAAAATCACTAAAATGAGCAGCTGCTCTGGAGGCACCGTGGCAGCAGACTCTGCAGAAGGGCCCAAGCTATGATGGGAGCTCCAGAGGCTTTCCTCACCTGAGCCTTTCCTGCTGGCACACCAGCCACAGCCTCTGCTCCTGCTCCAAAATCAAAACCAGGTCCCTGGAAAGCCCGTAACTACTGTGCTCTGCTATGTCAGAGCAAGAAGGGAGTGGGCTGGTTTATGTGCTGTTAAAGTCCTGTATTGAATAGATCAGGGAACTGATTAAAGCAAACACACTGGCCTGAAAAACACAAGAGCCATTTGCCAAAGCCACCTGAGCTTGTGCTGAGCGGACATCACAGACTGCAGGCAGAGCTCATGTTAAGAGGTCAGAGCTCAGAAAAGGGATTTGGGAATAGACAGGAGCAGGAGGAGGTGGAAAGCCTCCCCCGGTTTACAGCTGTTCCCAAGAGTGGAGGATGGTGTGGATGAACCACCCGGCTCTGAGCACATTCCTGAGTGATACCTGTGGGAGAATTCATATGTACTGGAGGAGGGCCAAAATGTAAAGGATCAGTGTGTACTAATCACATACTGCTTGCACTGGAAACAGCCCGACTCCCAAAGCATGGAGCAGGGAATCAAAACAGGTCCCAGTTCAGCCTGATCCGCCTGCGGTGGAAGTGGGTGAGGGAGTGAGGTGTTCAGGAGCACCTCAGTTGCCCCAGCACTGCTTTTACTCATGATTTTCTTGGTCCACAGGCAAGGCAGCCCAAAGCTATTCTGTGACACAACAAGACCTGTGACAGCCACTTCTAAAAGTCACTACAAAATTAAGTCTAAAAACTGTCAGAGGAGAGATCCTCAAAGATCTGAATTGTTTCAATGCTGCTATATTAAAATATTTTATTAGGTGTTGAGGGAAAGAAAAGCAAAACCAAAGATTCTATCACCCATAATGTTCTTCATGGAGTACTTGTCTATGGGAAGATACGTCCCTAAAGCTGCCAGAGCTCCTGGGCTTTATGCTGCTTGCTTCTTCCAAGTACAGCACAAGCTCTGTCAGGGCCCTGTCCTCTCACAGAACTCCTTTCTACTGCATGCAAATCACCCAAAATCAGAATCCCGGACATAAATCCTTTCTGGCTGCCAAATCCCACTTCCAAATTTGTTGGAGACAAAAACCAACTGTATATTCCATCTCTTCCCCTAAAAAAAGGTGAAATTCAAACCTCACCTTGCCATACCTTGGAATCATAGAATCATAGAATACTTTAGGTTGGAAGGGACCTTTGAAGATCATATAGTCCAGCCCCCCCCCGCCCAGGGCAGGGCCACCTTCCACCAGCCCAGGTTGCCCAAAGCCCCGTCCAACCTGGCCTTGAACCCTTCCAGGGAGGGGGCAGCCACAGCTTCTCTGGGCAGCCTGTGCCAGGGCCTCACCCCCCTCACAGGGAACAATTTCTGCCTCAGATCTGATCTAAATCTCCCCTCTGTCAGTTTAACCCCGTTCCCCCTCGTCCTATCCCTCCCCCTGATGACGAGTCCCTCCACCCTTTCCCGCAGCCCCTTTCAGCCCTGGGGGGCCGCTCTAAGGTCTCCCCAGAGCCTTCTCTTCTCCAGCTGAACCCCCCAACTCTCCCAGCCTGTCCTCACAGGGGGGCTCCAGCCCTCTGGTCTCAAAGTTCAAACACAAGCAGCAGATTTCAGAGCACTTCTCAGAGTGTTTTGAGTTTGACACTGATGCTGGCCAAGATGCTGGGCTGAAGTCTCATTTTATCACTGCGGCACAAGTTCTACAGATGCACGGCATGGAGAAGGTGGCCTTAAAGGCTGAGCCAGAAGGACAGATGGCAGATTCATAAGCCTCCATGAAGCCTGTGCACCTGAGCTGAGCTCCACTGTTAGTCTACTGCAAGTGCAAGATAACACCATTTTACCTGGCCTGTTTCAACATAATAGTGTCTTGAGGTTCAAGTGTCGTCTACATATGACCTAATGGCACCAAAATACAATTAAATAACATCAAATAAATTAAATTAATAGGTAAGGCTCAAAATTGACCAGAAAACAAAATGAAACAAAACCCCAAACCACACGAAAACCCCAAACACACACACACACACGAGAAAACACCCAGGCAGCTTTTGACCCAACCTTTTAACTTTGAAATGCACTTCTTCATCTCCGCTATGTCTCCCAGAAGAGAGCAACAGCTGTGCTGGTGGCCAGCCCCATGCTCTCTACCACATGTGCAAGGCACATACACCGTTCTCGTATCAATAGCCCACACAGAAACACATCCAGAGATGCTCAAGGTGAACATCACGACAACGACCAGGCAAATCCACTGCAAGCACTCAGTGTAGGCCCATGTGTATCTCCATCCCCACGGAGAACAAGGCAGCATTGGAGTTGTCTGTCTGCTGACAGCAATGTCATACCTGCATGGTGTCAGCCACCATCATTCCTAGAAAAGTCCCCGTTTCCTTGCCCCAAGGGCAGGCAGGAGAGAGCCCAGGGACATGTTACTCTGGTAAACCATGAGCACCATCAACTTCAGCCATGAGCTTCCTATAAGCAGCAGTATGGAAGCTCAGATCAAGGTCACGCGGAGCACGAGCCTTTCTCTATAGACACTGTCAACTTAACCAACGGATCTCCTCTCAGAAATACAAACCAGCCACAAACTTTTAGTGTTGAAGCAGCAAACATAGTGGCAGAACTCCCAAGCAAAGGGCTCAGCTTTTACTAACTCGCAGCAGCCAGGGGGGAAACACAGGATGCATTTTTGTGAATGGAGCAGCACCCAGTACCATCATTCCTAGTCTCACAATCTTGGCTCTGTCACAAAGTGGGATGAACCTGGAGTCATAAATTACTATTCAGATTTGTGTTAGCTTTGGGTTTTTGTTTTTTTAAGGCAGGGATTACAAACTCATTGAGATAAACACCTTTCCTTTTTTTTCTTTTTTTCTAAAGAATGCCTCCAGGGACAGGAGAGCTCCAGCATAAAATAAAGATACGATCTATTACAACACAGAAGCCATCTGTCACTGAGATAAGCACACAGACTATTTATTACCCAGCTACAGCAACCAAAAAAATTAGTCAGAGATTCAACCAATATAATCTTTCATTAAAAAAGTGGTTAATGAGCTTCCCAAGAATGATAAGAAATGTGTTGAAACCTGACAAAAAGGAGTTTTTTACTGCTGCTTCTGCAGAACAAGGCAGAGCCGGTTTGGTCTGTAGGAAAGCTGGATAACTGTGAGCTTTTAAAGGGTTTCACCCAGTCACTTGGTAGCTCTAACTCCTCACTGCAAAGAAATGAAAACCAGCAGCATCTTTTTCACCACAGCTGGTTTAGCCTTTACCAACTTCAAAGCAAGAGGTAGGACATACCACTAATACAAAACCCATGACATTGCTCAAAAAAAGCCCTTGGACACCTCATGGAAATACCGTGAGAATGGTTGTCAGTGAGTTCTCTGGTCAGAATTCTCAATTTCCGTGTGGTCTCCAAACTCCACCTTGATGTGTCTGCAGAGGAGCATCCAGCACTCCTGGCTGCTCTCATAGACTGAGCCACCTGCAGCACCCAGACCAAGGACTAAGGGGGAGTATTGGCTCCCAGTGAAGAGGTTGAGACTCCAGCTGTTGACAGCTGTTGGTACTTCTGCATATCTGCGCAGCACCGGTAGCTTGGAAGAGGCCCGTTTCCTTCCTTCAGGCATCTCTGAGCACAACTATTCAGGCTGGGAGCCCAGCCAGCCTTGCACACTTGAATCCCTTGGGGTTATGATGCAAGTGTCTGGCAAGGCCGGTGGGAAATCTGTCTTGGTGGGCTTCAAGGAGCCAGAACTGAAGCCGAAGTCCATAATGAAACCGTGGATTCACCCCGTCCAAATCTGGCAGTGCCCACATTTCACCATGGCCACACCACGCCAGGCCGCCGAGCCGTCACTTTTGTGATAGAGCATCATGTACCAGGCGCCAGCAGGACTTTGTTCTCCCACTGCCGTTTGCATGATCTGCTCCTCGGCCTTGCCTGGCCAAACCTGCTCTGCTGCCTTCACACCCTTGGTGCAAATGAAGGGCCAGAATGTTGGCACCATGATGTTCCTGAGTCAATATATTGTCTCTTGAGCACGGCAGGAGGTGCAACAGCCCCCCGGGAGCACAGCCAAACCCCAGCTCTAGGATCTCAGAAGAAAGGAGTTCTCCTTTTGGCTGAAGTAAGAGGGCAAGGAGCAGGGTGGCACACAAGAGACAATATTTACTGGCATCGCTCCAGGGAGCCTTCCTGCCCTATAGATGTCCCATAGTGCAGCACACCTTAGGGACAGCTGTAAAGGGCCGGGAGCAAGGTCCCAGCCCAGCCCAGAGGCATCCCCAGAGTCATCCCAAGGTGCTTCCAGTTATCAAGATCAAGGACAACGTGGAGAGGTCGTGGCTGGCAGTCCATGGACTCAAGGCACTGGCACAGATCTGGCATTGAGGGCTGCAGCCTTGCTATGTTTGTAGCACAACCATAGGCACGGCATTAATTTTTTTAATCTGTTTTTTAATCTTCCTGCTCCCAATTCCCCCGCCCTCTCCTCTGCTAGATCAAAAGAACAATACAGCTCTGCAGTGCCAGGAGCTGAGTGGATGTTTATACAGGGCTTTGAGATCCCCCAGGTAAAAGGTGTTAAGTGCAAAGCGCTGTCATTACAAGGACATGACTGCTAGCCAGTCTGTCAAACCTCCGCCCCCGAGCTCATTAAGGAACAGGAATAGGGAGCCACATTCCTGCCTGTTCTCAACTGCTGTTCCCGTTTACGGAAGGAAAAAGTAAAAGTTTAATTGCTTTGTTTATCTCAAATGCCACCTGCAGCTCATTCCTTACATGCCCACCCTCCTGCTGCTTCTCAATGAAACCCGGCCCGCCTTGGCCAAATGACACCAAAAACATACAGAAAGGTGGATGCAGGGACTGACAGCTTGGATTCACCTTTCATCCTGGATGCAAGTGGCCAGGGCAAATTTCCCAGGGAGGTGGGCTAAGGGGGCTGTAGTTCCCCTCCCCTCCTCCCTGACATCCCCATCAGCGCTTCTGGTGTGTCTGTGCCTCAGCAAGGGGTCCCCTGCCACTGTACCCTACACCCCTGCTCCTCACACCCCTTCACCGTCACACCTGCCCCCCAGAGCACCCAGGTTTGTGCCACGGAGTGGAGGGTCAGGCTTCAGATCAATAGTTTCTGTGGCCGGTGAGAGCGAGCGTTGGCGCATCTCCGTGCTGTGGACGGGCAGACTCCCTGGCACCATCAGCCCCCGCAGGTCGTGCCCCCCAGATCACAAGCACCAGTCTGCAGAGAGTCCCAGGTGACCCCCTCTACCCTTCTCCTCTAGCAACAAATGAAACTGGGACCCCTTCGGTCCGTTTTCATTGCTGCTATAAATCAGCACATCTGTCAGTTTGTTCTGGCTGAGGAACGGGCCTTTCTGTCCTCTTCTGTTGCTTTGCACTTCTGGAATACCAAGTACATCTCTCTCTTATTCATCTGCTCCCTGCATGGGTACCACTGTGGTAGGAGGGCAGAGATGTGTGGGCTCCGTGTCTACAGGTGTGCACTACTCATGAGAAAATGCTTTAAAGATGCTTTTCAGGGAAAGGAAGAGCTTTATGACAAGGAAGCATATTCTTCCCAGCCATAAAAACTGTGTCCTGGCACAGTGGCATTTTGCACAAGCAAGGAACTTTGTCCCACTGTCTCCTATCTGACCCTTAGCAAACCTCAAAATTTGCTTGCACTTGCTTACAGGAGGCTGGTTACACCTATATCATTTACTGTGACTTGCAAATCTGTTGTTGTTTGGTGTTTCTCTACCAATGCATAAAAGATTTATGTCAGGGTGTAGCCATCCGGATGTGTTAATTCTTTTCCTTCGCTGAAAGACACCCATAAAACCCACCTGTCTGCTGTATTTTTTTCAACACAAATGCAAGAAGAAAAAAAATCAGAGCAATGAGGAGAAAATTCTTGGCACACCAAACTGGTCTCTTCTGAGCCACAAATGGAATCAGGCCTAGATTATTTTTTTTTATTATTATTATTCAAAATGAATACCCCAAAGTGAAGGTAGAAGCCGCCTCTGAAGTCGATCAGCTGAATAGTTACATGAGTTTGAGCAAGAGTAGTGCCATCGTCACTAGCCCCAAAGAACAATAGCAACTCCACCAAGGACTATTCTGGGGCTTCTTTGAAAGATCTTCTAGAGATCTGCAAAGCGATGGGGGTGGAGGTGTCAGCCTGCCCAGAAGCAAAGGAATCTCTTTGCTTCCCTTTTGCTGAGAGAAGCCTGAGATTGGGAGGCTTGAGGACAAACCCCAGCTGCACCATCAGAACAGAAGGATCGGGCTGACCCTTCAACCTGCATCACTCCTGGTTTTTTGTCCCGGCTGCCCTGTGCAGCTGCTTTGCCTGCGTGGGGATGCTCTGACCACCTGCAGGCAGCCCATGGTGTCACTGCAGCTGAGGAAGGATGTCCCACAGCAAACCTCTCCTGCAAGGAGCTGCATTGCAAGGAAGATTCCCCAGCTGCCTCCTTTAGACTGGGCTCCTCTAAGCCTTGCAAACCTGAGCCGAAGGCACATATACTGTGGGACACACTCCAAACACATCCTTCTCTTGCGTAGCTCAGCACAGGAGATTTCTTTCATGCATCACCAGGACAAAACTTTAGAGGTTTGGTAACATCCCCATTTAGACTGTGGCCAATAATAATGTATGCTGCAGGAAGGGTTTGCAGGAAACCATCAAATAAAGAAAATAATGAGGAAAAAAAATGCTCAGAAAAGTCACCTTGAACATCTCCCATTGCCTTCTTTCCTCTGAGGTCAGCTGTTGCATCAGATTTTTCTCTCAAGTCTCCTAATTCTTTCTATCTAATGCATCTGAGGGTGGGTCTCATCCTCACTCCACCGGCCTAAAATCTGACGAGTTCATGGACTCAGCATTTCCTCGAGGCAATGAGGTCTGCAGGCCCAAGGTCAAAGGCACGTTCATACACGATGCCCAGGTTATGCTAAAAGATCACACACGCAGCAAGGCCCAGCTCTCAGCGGCTCAGCAGCACCCAAATTAAGTTACCACTGTCACCTCCATCCCGTTCCTGTGAGCCTTTTCAGCTACACTGAGGTTTTTAATTACTGGGGGGTGCCTAACCTCCCAGACTCTGTAAGACTCAAACTCCATTCCTGCCTGGCCAGGCTCCTCCTTCAGCTGGAGGAGATGCTCTAGAAGCCCCGGTGCCCCCAGTGCAACATCCTCCAGCAGCAGAGTTGGGTCTGATGGGCAGGAGGACCTTGAAAGGCAAGGCCAACCGCAGGCAGATGTCTGACCTCCAGGTAGGATGCAATCACTCCAGCCCAGCTTGTGTAACGTCTGGAGTGAGTAGAGCTTCACTCCGGTAGTCTTGGGCATGATGAGCAAGCAGACACAGTGCAGAACACATGCTAACGTGTCCTGGGGCCGTGCTGACCTTGGCTCAGAACCCGCCTGGCATTTTCCAGAGCCTGTTCTCAGATACACGGTGACTTTTCCTGCCTTCCCAGGCATCACCAAAGTCCTGGTAGTCCCAGTTTAGCTGCAAAGACCCTGCTGAGAGCTGTGCTTTGCAGTGCACCAGGTAGCACACCCAGAGGTAGGGAAGCGTGGATTCCCCCCCAACCCCTACTTCATTTCCTCCCCTTGATGAACGGTGCTCACCGCACGAGCAGCTAATCAGCACTTTGTTTCTCCCGAGGCCATATGTCAAGCACGCCCTTCAAGCCCTGCTCTGACAGCAAAAGTCTGTCTCTCCCTTACTCTGCTCACAGGCTCATCAGAGAGACTAACAGGAGCAGGGGACATGGGCACTAAAACCCCAAGCGCTGGTCACATGAAGGCACTACTGCAAATATCGGCCTGAGAAACACCAGCCGTTTCTCTCTCCAGGTTTTTACTTTCTTCTCTGCTTCATCTCCTCCTCCTCCTCCTCTGTACCAGCACCAGCAGGGATTCCTGTTTGCTTTTTAATCTCAGATTTCCTCCTGGGTCCCAGTTCCAGGGCCAAGTTAATGATTTTTGAACCCTCTTCTAGATTCTTCCCCACTGAAATTCTGGAGGAGAGAAGGCAAACTGCATGACCTCTCTTACAGCCAAGCCCAGTTTCATACACAAATGGCTGAGACAGGAATGACTCAGACCCACAGTTAATTTAAATGCAAAAAGGCTCATGGAAAAGCAACAAAGATTTGTGCAAAAAGCATTAAATCTGAATCAGCTGATTTATTTTTTTTTTTAACAAAGCTGAACTTGTGCTATGTGGTACAGGGCCCCTTCCCAACTAGACTATGATTATTCATCAAGAGCTGTAAGAAGTTCAAGTCCTTTCCTACTTGTCCTACAAGACTTATCAATGTCTCCGTCACAGGAGAAGAGGGTACTGTGTGTATGGAGGTAAAACCCTGTGAATTCTGCTCTGGCGTTTTCACAGAATAATAAATATTCCTGATGGGCAGATTACCTGAGCTCCCATGGACGCTACCAAGAAAGAGTCACAGTGGAGAAGACCCTGGTGACAAGTTTTGCACAGAGCCAGAGTGGTGTGAGACGGCATTTACTCCCCAGGGATTGGAAATATGAGGCCCCTTGAGTATCAAGTCCTCCTAACATTAACTCAAGACTTCCAGAGATCTGGCTTGAGACACGACTGCACGCAAAACACTTCCCACCAGTTCCACTCTCTTTCTCCAAGCAGTGTTTAGTATTAGTAATTGATCAAAGCCAGGCAAAGCACGGGGCTTTCTAAGTCATCAACCTGCAGGGGAGTTTTGCCAATGACACACTCACGATCCAGCTGCAAGAAGGGGAAAGGAAAGATTCCCATCTTACTCAGATAACTCACCTGCTTATGTGATTCAGCGCAGCAGATGGATCTAAGCAAGCCTCAAACGTGACATGCAAACCTGCACACATAATGCAGGTCCATGGGCTACAGCTCTGAGACTCTTAAGCCTCTTCTGTTTCCATTTAAATTTCAGCCTAAAACTCAATATCCTGCAAAAATCAAAGTGCCCTCATGCAAAGGCCTCCATCAGACATTACAGTCTCACTCCGTATCTGCATGTCTTGCCCTACACAGCTCTGGACCCCATGGAAGGTTCTCCTTTTTGTTCCCATGGGATTCTCCATGCGGAATTTTTCCACCAGTTGCAAACCACATGGTTTCACATGGCCCTCAGCCAAACTCAGGGATAGTTTCAGTTGCACATCAGTAAGTAGGTGAAAAGAGAATCTAACTGTGCCAAAGGGCCTGTCCCTCAGATGTAGCACCACTGAAGCCATCCTCTACCTCAGAAGGGAAACTAAGATAGAAAACCCTATCACTAGCTCAGGAACCACGCTGGGATGCTCCTGACAAAGCATCAAGTGAGCCAAGGAACCTGCACCCCCAGCTTCACCGCGAGGATAGTTGCCCCTAACTCAAGTGTCTGTGTGGAACTAGCCCGTGTACACAGCAGCTTGGGAGAGAAGCACTGTCCCGTTCCCTGCCGTGTCCACACATTCCCCAGTGGGCAGGGAAACTCCAGGCCCTCTTTTAAGTGGTCAATGATAGAATATAAGCTTCTTCAAAACTAAGAAAAGATGGTGCGGATGCACCCACCACCCAAATCGTTGTAGATTAGCCCCCAGCTAGATGCAAAGAGAATTAATTCAGCAGCTGGCTGTGGTGGAATTCCCGCAGCCAAATTTCACTTTCACACTGAAGAATTAAGCTAACCACTGCACTTTTAGACCAAAGGACCACCATGGTCCACTGCAAGTCCATCCACCCTCACTGCCTGGCTCCATCACCGTGGTGGAGGATGATCTAGAAAAGAGTGTGCACAAGGGTAACGTAGAAAGGACAAGCACAGAATAAACTTTCCCTTGGTGAATGTGCCTGGTTCTGGGCAATCAACAACTGAAGGATTCCTGATGGGGAGTTTTCAGACAAGTATCTAATAGCTCCAGTGGACCTCTCCATTCAGCCGTCCTCTCTCTGCTGACTGCAGGTGTTTGACACCTGTTTGGTGTTGGACAGTAGACTAAAACAGACAGCAAGTCTGGGCTAGACTGGGAATTTCTGTGTCCTGGACAAGTAAAAAAGCAGCAGCCAACAATGCTGACATCATGATGTACAAGGAGGGGTTGAAACAGGTAAAAGGAGGGAAAAGTCCCACGAGACATGGCAGAGAAAACAGAAGAAAAGTTTTCCATCTCCTATTTTGGTGAATAACTAGAGTATGCCAAAAAAAAGTCAGTTCACCTACTCTGTCATCTGTTTTTTCTACATTTTAACCCTTTCAAAGTATCTTGGAGATATCAGCTTCACTGCAAAAGGATCGCATAAATCCAATCACATGTTGTGAAACTCAATCATGCAGACCAGTACAGGCCTGGGTCCTGACTGGCAGCTTCAGAAACGGATTATTCAACACTGTAGGCAAAAGAATTAAAAACAAAACAAAAAAAAACCCCAACCAAATAAAAAACCCCAATCCAAACTCTTTGATTTTTCAGGTAGAAAAATTGGTATAACAAAATAATTTCATAGAGGCCACAGACTCAATTTGGAGAAATCCTTTGTTCCATTTTGTATAATTTAACCATTACGAAATATCAGAGTAATGTTTAAATTGAAAATATCATTGAAAAAATAAACAGGAAAAAAAAATTATTTGGAGAATGCAACAAGAAAAGTATAATTAATTTGATTTGATTTTCAAAATGAAGCTGTTTCAAATTTTGAACCCATCATCAAAAGTATTTTTGATGCAAGGTGGTATTTGGGGTAAAATCGTTTTTACACAAAAGTATTTTTAACCAAAAAATAGTCAAACTGAGTTCTCTTCATTCCCTTTGCCCTAAATTTCAGGGGTTTGGTTCAAAAGCAAAGGGCAGACCAGGTTTTGTTTTCAGGCTTAGGATAAATGACACTGAAATCTCTCATAGGTGTTCCCATGAGTCTTTCAGCAACTGAGGTATCAGTTGTTTCTTCTCACTTGGGACACTTCCAGACCTGGTAAAACTTGTTCCAAGTGAAAAACAAAAAGGGTGTATTTGTTGCCAGGAAAACACAAGCATCGCAACCCACCCAAGAATTTCACAGAGGGACTTCAGACCCCAGATTCCCCTGCAGGCCCACGTCAAGACTCTACTGAGGGATGATTTGGATTCTCCTGGGCGCAGAGTTGCGTTTCTCACTGCCAGTTCTGGGATTCTCCATGCGATACCTGTGGTGGGTCTCAGCTCTCTTCACCAGGGTGGAAATGAGCACATTGAGAAGCAGAGCACAGGAGTTGACATCTGTCGCCTTCTCTGAGGAGGAAAGTTTTGCCCCGGGTAAAGATGTTCAGATTGGGCTGGGCTGCGTGTTTTCCAGTGGGTTCCAGTCTCTATCAGCTTCACCCATTTAGTAGGCTGGTGTTAAACAAGTTCAGAGGCAGGTGTGGCCCCTGTAAGGAATTTCTTTGGCTGTGGGAAACTTGCACTGAGAAACAGTTTTTGTAACGCTTGTCCGGGCATGTAGGAAGCCTGTCCCCAAGGTCCCATGAAAGCTCTGGTGGTAGATACAACATTGCCTAATTCAGAGCAGCACCCAGAGAGAACCCACTGGTGGTACCCAAAGCAAGCTCCGATACTACAGAAGACCAACCAATGGATTGGTATATAGAAGACTCATTAGCGAGGAGATGATGGGAGATTCTTACACGGTATAGCCCATAACCATGGAAGGCCCAAGATCTTACCATTTCAGAGTCTTCCACACCTCTTTTTATTTATTTTTTTTTTACAGGTGGGACTGCCCAGCAGAGCCAGATTTCCAGGGCAAACCCCTGCCAGTTCCCTCAACTTCAGAGGTGTAGAAGAACCCAAGAACTCAACCTTCCCAGAACCACAATGTCTTCCCTCATACATATATGCTCATGCCATCCAGGTGCCAAACATGAGAAGATCTCCACCAGGACCATTTTCTCCCAACACCCAGCACCAGTGCAGAGCTCAGGAAACCTGAAGAGCTCTGGTTGCCCTAATCCAGAGATCTGCCTCTGGATTACAGCACAGTGAGATAACCAACCCATCGTTCACAAACACATACAGACTCCTCAGTCCCTCAGTCTGAAATGACTGAATATTGCAAAGCTTGAGTCACTTCCCACCTAAGAAAGGGAAACCATAATTCACCTTTTGTCTGTTTTGTCCCTCTATGGATTACAAACCCCTCAGGCCAAGGAGTGTGTGCTTGTACAGCACCAAGCACAATGGGGCCATGAATTTTGATGGAACCTCCAGGTGCTTTTGAAATACAGATCAGATGTTTAATGATGTCCTTTAGTGCTTGATGGAATCCCAGAACAACACTCCCCCAGATCATCCTGTCCACCCACAATAGGTAGGCTTCCTCGGCCCCAGAATGAATGTTCCACACTGGCTACTGTTGCAGACAAGGCTGGTGTGGCCAGGAATGTAGTTTGGTCATGGAGAAGCGTTAGACCCCACAGGCATTTATTTCTGTTTGCTGAAAATGTGAGATAAATTACTCTTCAAACCTCACTACAACAGGGAACACCCATATAGAAGCAATCAGCTGATGGCCAAGCATCCATCTGGTGTAAAAAAAAAAAAAAAAAAAAAAAGTACAACTAGCCATGAATCTACAGCAAAATATTCACCAAGTATAGAAGAAATCTGGGTGATTTCCACAGCCTCGCTGGCTACATGCATCACATGAGGACCTGGCACCCCTTTTTGTCTTCTTGTGCTTATGAGATCGCCAAACTAGTTTCTCAGCAATTATTAGTGCTCCTTGGCTATGCATAGCTGCTGCTTTGATGTCCTCAATTCTCTGCACTCAGCACCAATGTCCTGATCAGAGGTGTAGCAGAATAACGCTTGGAAGTGGGTTTCTCACCTGAGGTTTTGCAATTAGCTTTCTTTTGCAGTTTAAGCTCTTTTGTGTTCTCCACTAAGCCTGATTAGCATCTACAGCCACTTTGCTGTACACTGCTCCTCCCCAGGCTCAAAGGTGGTTCTTTTTCTATACATTAAATTATAGGTGTTTAACATGCAACCTGAAAGATTTTTCTAATCATCTCTCTGCACTCCTTTCTCCTGGTGAGCAGAGGGGATGCCATGACAGGTAACCTCCCTCTACTACCAGAACAAGCTCCACGGCCTGCCCTTGACCCATAATAGACCCTTTAGATCTAGAATTGCTAGTAGATCCCCCCCCCCCCGAAACCAATTGAATCTCCTTTCTCAGAAATACCTATTATAGATTTTTCCTCCTCGTGTTCCAACTATCCGCAGCGACACAGGGGCACCGCTCAACGTGGGTGTCAGAGGAAAGATTTCCAAAAGGCAAGTTCTCTGGTTTTGGAGGAAAAAAAAAAAAAAAAATCTTTCTTCTTTTTTGTTTTTTTTTTTTTTTGTCTAAGGTGGAGGGACAACACCTCATGTGCAAATGACAACGTGTAGGGACCCTACCCTACGCTTCCAAACCCAGGCGCTATATTTAAAGACTTTACAACAGCCAGCCCAGCTGAAGAAAGCCCGCTGCTGCAAGAAAAGGTTGAGGGCGTGAAGCAGAAGGCGTGGGGGCAATGCCACGCCATCAGGTTCGGGAGGAGAAGGGACGGGTCCCCACGGCGGGTCCCACGGCGGGTCCCCCGGGTGGGGGAGGGCGCGTCCCACCGCTGTCCATGGTACCGAGCCCCGGGGGCTGCCCGCCTCGGGGCTGCCCCCCAGGCACCTCTCCCCCCTCGCTGCCAAAAGCTACAGAGGAGGAGAGGATTGATGTGTCACCCTTTGGAAGTGCCCAGGCTTCCAGAATTTCCCTAAGTTAAGTGCTCAGCTCTCAGGAGACCGTAATCTCTCGTCAGAATCTGCTCTGGGGGCCTTAAAAGATAAATAGATTTATGAAACAATCCAAAGCATAAAATGCATCATGAAGAGCATTGTTTCACGAACAAAGCAAGTCAGCTTTACTGGAAAAACCTGACAAAGTTACAGTTCCCACTTAATAACTATACTGTCCTTACACGGACAGCTGAGCTGCTGTTGAAATGCTCCTTGAACCTAGAATGACTGAATCATAGAATCCCAGGCTGGTTTGGGTTGGAAGGGACCTTAGAGATCATCCAGTTCCAAGCCCCTGCTATGTGCAAGGACACCTTCCACCAGCCCAGGTTGCCCAAAGCCCCGTCCAACCTGGCCTTGAGCCCTTCCAGGGAGGGGGCAGCCACAGCTTCTCTGGGCAGCCTGTGCCAGGGCCTCACCCCCCTCACAGGGAACAATTTCTGCCTCAGATCTGATCTAAATCTCCCCTCTGTCAGTTTAACCCCGTTCCCCCTCGTCCTATCCCTCCCCCTGATGACGAGTCCCTCCCCCCGTTCCCGCAGCCCCTTTCAGCCCTGGGGGGCCGCTCTAAGGTCTCCCCGGAGCCTTCTCTTCTCCAGCTGAACCCCCCAACTCTCTCAGAAGGATCAATCATCCTTCTCATGTTATCTGATACAGATCACAAGCAGCACTTCCTCCTGCTATGTATGTTTACTCAACACGTAGTTCTATGGAGCTTTGGCTATTACTGAGGAAGTTTTCAGTGAGCTTTTTCTGTTTGTTGAAAATGTAAATCTTAATGAATCTTCATGTGAAACATTTATGCAGCTGTATTTTGATTCTAACTTCTGAAAAGGAAGTAACTTGTTCCTGAAGATGCATTCTGAAATTGCACTAAACATTTCAGTACTAGTCTACTCCTACTTTTTGTTTCCGGCATTACACAGGTGTGCAGCTGTTACTGAGAGGGGAAGAGCAAAGGGAATTTGCTGAAAAGGAGAGGAATTGATTCAGGTAACATGTCAGAAAATGTTATCTGAAACTCACAGTGAAGCAGGGGTAGGTGCAGCCCAGTTCTGCATAAGAGATGGAAGGCTGTGGAAACAAAGTGCTGAGGCTGAGCCATGTGACATGGGAGCATGCTGCCTGGGGCTGGTGGGGGTAGAGTTTCCTCAGAACCTTTTATTTTATTGCAAAGTCTCCTCCATCATATCCTAATTAAGAAGTGCAGAGAACTGGGGGGGAAATGCAGGTGTCTTCAGATCATCCCTTTTTTCTACTCTTGCCTCTCCTTGCCCTTTGCGTATCTCCTTTTGGTCTAGTCCTTTGCGGTGGGGGAATGCCAGCCTTGCTCACCTGGGATAGGCAGAGCTGGTGAGTCCTGATCACCCATGGCCCTTCCTCGAGGGACAGGAGACACTGGCTTTGGGACTGCTACCCTCAGCTCTCCCTTGCTGAATGGATGGCTGGCGTACTCATACACCTTTGCAATTTTATGGCACAATGTTGAATCTCAATCCAAATGTATACTAGTTTCTAACTTTAAAAATTCTGCGTAGGTTGATAGGAGAAGGGATAATTGTTTTAAACTGAAAGAGGGGAGATTTAGATGATATATAAGGAAGAAATTGCTTAGGATGAGGGTGGTGAGGCCCTGGCACAGGTTGCCCAGAGAAGCTGTGGCTGCCCCCTCCCTGGAAGGGTTCAAGGCCAGGTTGGACGGGGCTTTGGGCAACCTGGGCTAGTGGAAGGTGTCCCTGCCCATGGAAGGGAGGTGGGACTGGATGATCTTTAAGATCCCTTCCAACCCAAACCATTCTATGGGTCTGTGATACCACTCTACAGGTCAGAAACACTCTGGTCACACAGCAAGTCTATGGAGAGCTCCAGGTCTTCTTGGTCTCCAAATTCAGTATATTAGCCTAAAATCTTCCCTTCTTTATGCTTGCCACGGCCAGCTCAATCATCTTCTCTGAACATCTTCACATCAGCTGCAAATTCATCCAACAATCTGACCCAATGTGTTTCTAAAACCTTCTGGAGTCTGAAGAGATCGTGGCCATTGCTCTCTGACGCTCCCTGCACACAGCCAGTTTCAGGCACCACCCTCACCACCCATCTAGGGCAAAATTTGTCCCCCAAAGCCTTCTTGAACCAAACCACAGGTCTCCTAACGCCGATGTTGTTTAGTCACATTCCCCAAAGAGCCCACCTGAGACTGTGGAGCTTGGATTTACCTAATTATATTCCCTAGGGATGAAGGGGTGGGAAAGCAGAGAAATTTCTTTCCACAATCTCTTTAGTCATGGTTGTTTCTAAGGTTACAGGAAAACAGAAAGCCACTGAATACCACACCACCACATCCGGACCCAGGAATGGTTTTCAGCGATTAGGATGGACAGCTTTTCTTGGTCTAAATTCCTTGTGATTTTGCAACGTGCTCCTTTGCTTTCATTCAGTGCTCCATTTAAAACAAACAAGGAACAACAACCAAGCAAACAAAAAAAGCCCCAACCCAAACACTTCCCTATCACGCTTCACCTAACTTAAGGCATTTAGACTTACAGGTGCTGCTTAGAAATCCATTTCCTTGTGTGCAGTCATCGGAAGGTGAAGACCTGACTCCTATTCTCTGGAAATGCCTTTTTCCTGATATGTAATACTGATTTGCCTCCACTTCCCAGGCACGGACATGTCAGTCCCGTGCTCCCCAGCACAGGTTCTCAGAAATTGCCTATCCATGACCTTCCCAACAGCCACCAATATGAACAAGACTCCTAAAATCATAATGAACTCAGCTCACCCCCAGTGCATTCTATTTTTCTCAAAATGAATGTACAGAATCCAGGTAATGGTTTATCATAACGCCTGCAATCCACAGGCCCTGAGCAGGACTTCGCTGTGTTAACTTCTGTACGAACGCAGCAGATATTCATACAGCTAATCTTCTGCGGTTAAGTTTTTAACAGAAGATTCACAGCAAGTCACGAGACAATATTCTCTCAAAATCTGCAAGTTGTGATCGTGAGCCAGAAATTTCGGGGAAAGTGACTTGCTAACGTGTTTTTTGTAGGAGTCCTCTCAGGGTAGAGGAAGCTCAGGTCCTTGATTACAACATATCTGACAAAATCAGAATCCGTCATTCCTCATGAAAACTCTTCAGAGAAGAAGGGAGCTGAAAAGAAGTGAGGATGGAGGAAAAAATATCTCACTTTTACTGTCTAAATTTAGATTTGTGAAGGATTTTATTTTTTTTCTTGAAAATGAAAAAACAAGTGGACACTTCCACACTTGGCAGAGAAACAACAACGGAGGAACTTTTGCTTTTCAAGTTTGCAGCATTGTTTCCTTTTTTACTATTAATAATTTTGTTATTGACAGCTGAACCACGTCGGCTCTGTGTGGTTTGACTGCCCATAGAGACACCCAGACCCTTGGACAGCACGCAGTGCCGTACCCACCCGGAACTTTCCCAGGTGAGCTGCAATGAGTGACAGCAAAGGCGTGAGGCCGCAGCGGGACACATCACCGAGCAGGGCTAAATCCAAAACCATCTGCCCAAACCAGAAACTCAGGCATCCAAAATGTGACGAGAATATAAGTGGTGCTTCTATTATTTTTATTAATAAAAACCCTACAATACTTTCACTGACTCTGTTTACTGATGATGCTCACTGATCCGAACGTGCTCAGGACACATCCCCGCGTAGCTGCTTCTTTGCCTGGGACACCTAATCTAACCCTGTGAAGGAAAAGGATTTCCCTAAGTGGGAAATACGAGATGTGCTGAGCTTCAGGCATCGCATATCTCCTCTCTGCCACTAACAGCTTGTGTACAAACACCAGCCCAAGTCAAGGGGGGTGAGTTTAGTTCAGCTTAGTCAACCCAGTCCAACAGGCTGTGGGAAGTCTTTGCTTTAAACCCGCGAAACAAAAGTAAGCTTTTGAGATGAATTGGCTAAAGTGAAAACAAGAAAAGCCACTCTGAAAATGAGGTAAGTGTCCACAGTGTGTTTTCCACCTGTTTTACTAAATTGGCACATGTTTCTCACGTAGACAAGGCCTAATTTACTTGACCCTGGGCAAATCCCACAACCTCCTTCTGCTTTACGTTTCCCTTTGTAAAATGAGGGTAACGCTGTACCCGCTTTTGTGAAGTGCTCAGAGATTTATGGAGGAGGAGTGCTACATTAAACTGAATAAGTAGAAATTATTTCACCTTGACATACCAAAAAAAAAAAAAAAAAATAGCGCTCCAAGTCCAGTTCTCCACTATTTTACTGGCATTTTGTGACTTAGCAGAAGCAAGAGTTTAGGGAACAATAAAAACAAAGTTAAAGCGTTCTCAGCTCATTACACATTTTCTCAATGTCTTTTCAGACGCAATTAAACTAAAGAACCCTGAAATTAACTGGTTTCCAGCCTGAGTAACACTGGAAACATTTATTTCCTACCCTACATGTCTAATTAGTGCCGTTTAGTCAAAAGGGAGCAAAACTCCAATTTGTAAGTGAAACTAGACGTATATTAAAAACACACTCTGTAATAATGCCCCAGTGCTTCTGTAATGCTTCATGCCTTCAAAGGGCTGAGCAAGTATGATCTCATTAATTCTCACAGGTAGGTAATTTGGTGTTATTAGCCTTGTTTTACAGCCAGATCTTAGAGAGGTGGAAGTGATTTGCCCACAGGCACAGACTCCACGCTTGAGACTGAACTAGAACTTGGGAGACCAATGTCGTAACCAGAGCTGGGGACCCTCCGTCCCTCCAGAGGGGAGCTCAGAGCTTTGCAGGGTCAGGAGACAGCTCCTGTGGGATTTGGGGGTCTGCTATAAAGACCATTAAAAAGCCAAAGGAAAAGCTGGGCAGCATGGGAGCACCAAGCTCAATGGCAGCTGCGCAAGAGCCTTTCTCCTTGCTCTTCATCCCTAACGCCAGCAATATCAAAGCTTTCCTGTTTATGGCTCCACTGTGACTTTTGCTGCCAGGCTTTAGACCGCGTTGCTTTCCAAGGGGCCTCACTGAAGGCTTGCTGCCATTGGAGACCGCAAGAGATTTGCCCAGGATAAATCAACATAAGAACTTGCTCCCACAAGGGGCTCTACAGCCAAATCCAGCGTGTTTTAGCCACTGACACTCAAGATTTCATTGTCACACACTTGCTCACCTGCCATGGCACCCGGGGGGCATCGTAGTCCGTGAAAAAACCTCTGTTTATCCAGTGAAGGTCCCCAGTCCAAAAGCATGGCATCAGGACATGTGTTTCGGTCCATGCAAGCCATGCCTGGCCAACGCATCGTCCCTTCCTTGTGTCACAACCAAAGCCTGGCCTGTAGGTGTTTCCATCGCATGCCCACTACATCACACGCCATGTGGGACCAGCAGCTGCCCATGATACGCAGGAGTAGAAGGCAAAACTCATGCGCTCCCCTCCCAGATAACCACCGAAAGGTTAGCGAGCGTTCCCCGGGTCTGGGAAACCTCAGCCCTGATCACTCTGAGGCAGAAATCCTCCAAATCCTGCCTGCCACAGGCAGTGCCCCTATGTGACAGCAGAACCAGAGAGGGGCTCACACACCCCCTTCCTGGAGAAACTACTCAGCATGGAAAAAAATAAATAAATAAAATAAAAACCTGAAGCTCCAGAGGGCAAGAGTGAGCATGACTCCGCAGCCCTGGGATCGGGGCACTCCCCTGGGAGTGGGGAGACCTGAATTCCAGTTACCAGCACCATGGGTTGTTTAATTTTAAAACACATAAACAGTCCTTGGAGCAGGAGCTGGATCTCCGGCCGCCCCGCTCCCAGGTGAATTTCCCCAAGCGCTAACACAGACAGCCTTGCTTGTTCTTTCTTGCTGACCCACTGAATCTGGTGTTTCCCTGCTGCGAGGTGGAACAGTTTTCCCTAAATGGGGGAGAAAGGGGAGCAAAGAAGCACCTGCCACCTCCCCACATTGCCCCAGGAGGGAGGTAGGAGAGTGTAGTGGGAGATGTGGCTTGGACCCTTCCTGATGGAAAAGGGACTGGAGCCCACATCTCCCCTGATGTGAACGCGTGTTGGGGCTAGTGAGGCAAAGAACTGCTGACACAGGAGAGGCCCGATCCCCTTGCAGTGATGCCAGCACACATATGGTTTTGGATAAAAAGGGTTTACATGCTGTACGTGCTGCCCTTGCATTTTAGTCCAGGGACACAGCTCCAAAGAGCGTGCGGTGCTTGCATTGGCTTTAGGAGCACAGTGTTGACTCTAGAAGGGGAAAAAACAAAGCCTATCACAGCAACATAAAAATCAGGACAACTTCACTCTTCTACGGGAGTTTGTGAAGTCACCCACAGCCCAGCCCTGAGCCCATGGGTCTCTAATCAGACTTCTTCCATGGCCTTCAGGGAGCGCAGCGGGCTGCGGTGGAGGAGATGTAGGAGACGTTGCATTTCTCCATCTCTCAGAAGCTGCAAAAGCCCTGGCAAGAGGAGGCTGTCGGAGTGAGGAGTAGGTGTTGGGCTCCCCTAGACGTCCCTCTGCGCCTGCCCTGACCACCAGCACACCTCATTGCAGCCAGCACAGCTGCATTAGCCAACACGAGCTCCTTAAAATGTGTGACAAGGCACAGGGCAGGAAACCTGTCTCCTCCAGGTGGCCACAGGCTTCGTAACTTTTCAAGATGGGTTGATTATTTCAGGAACTGGGGCCTGTTTGAACACTGCAGCGCTCCAAAAAGGTTTTCAAAGTGTGGGGATGGAAATGCATGCACACTCTCACACACACCTCACGCCCACACACGCTCACTTCCAAATATTCCTTTCTCACACCCACAGATGAACTCCGTCTCACACAGGGACACTATCACAGCATCGCCAGCTCTCGTTCCCAAGTCCTCTCCCTCTCTCAGACACGTGCACACACTCTCTCCCTTCTTCTGCCCCACTGCACGTCAGCTTTGTTCTCCCTTCCCAGCAGGTTCATCTCCCAGGAACCATACAAGCAGTGGATTGAAGGGCCCTAGAAAACGTTCTGAAGGAATTTAATAAGAGGAGCAAAATCGTAGTGAAAACCAGCAGACCAGACAAACCCTCAAGTTGGATAGTTGCACCAGGAAGAAGCTTGGAGGGATGTTTTTTTTGAGAATAACGATACAGAAAAAGGTGTGGGGACACTTCTGTACACACAGCTACCATCCCTACACAGATGGCAGACAAGTTTGTTCATGAAAGTCACCCAAGCGTTGCAGTGCTCAACCCTGAGGGCCTGGTTTCTCAATTGTCAGGCTTGAGATGGGGCTTCAAACCTCCCCGCAGAGCACGAGGCAACCACGGCGCTTGCCAGGGCACATCCCCCAGCCCAGGAGCCTGAGGCCTCATCTCAGGTCTCCCTCCTCAGCAGAGCTGCAGGTGCTTTGTGCACCACCACAACCACAGAGAGGTTCCTTATGCCTCGGAGCTTCCTCCCAAAGGTGGTGTCCCCATGGTGCCATTGCAGTGGTATGAAAGAGGGAAAGGGGAGGAAAACCTCAAGACTATGGTTTGCACAATTGCCACGGGTGTAGGAAATGGGGATTCGGTTCCCTTTTGCTTCCGGAGGAAGATTAAGGATCATATATGTCACCCCCTTGTAGTGCAGTCTACTCATCTGGCACCAGGCTCAGCTCTACTGTCCCTTCAAGCTGGTCTTGGAGTAGGCTGCTGGTATTTTAGGGGTCAGCACATCTCCAGGACACCCCTAGTCACATGTTTCTACTTCGCTTTGGTGCCAGCAGAAGACTTCACAAACTGCATGCTGGCAGGACCACGACAGGCTATCAGCCAGACTGGTTCCCTGGTCCAGCTCTCCACATAACCACACACCTAAGTCTGCCAGAGCAAGGCTGAGGGGTGAAAAATTCAATGAGAAAAATTAAATGAGGACAAGCACCAGCCCCTGAAGTAGTGAGTCACATCCCAAACCCACACATCTTCCTTCTGGTGAGACAAGAAGTTAGAAACTTCTCCAAACTGGGAACGAGGTTTCTGACTGGAAATGGAGAGACCTGGACCCAAAGATTTATTTAATTTAAAATAATTGCGCAGTCCTGGGAGCAAGGACTAGCGGCAGGGAGGTTCCCTCATTACAACTGCAGTCCGTGCCGACTGTCCTTCCACGGGCCTTCCCAATATATTCCATTTCCATGCTGAAGAACATCAGAAACCTACTTGTTTAGGTACCTCTGGACACATTCATTTCCAAAATACTAGGACAGAGCAGTTCAGGTCTTCCAGACTTGCAGGAAGGGAGCTGAAGTCTGAAAACAAAGCCCAAATACTCCATCTAACTCTAATGGAGTTCGCAAAACGCTGCAATGATGCCAAATGTGCATTTTCCCCAATCTCTGCCACTGCATACCACAGATACTGGGTTATAGAGTTCAGCACAGGATGAGTGCGGTCTCTCGGTCTCTTTTATTAGCAGCCTGCTTCCCAGATCCTAGGCCAGCCTTCCCTACCAGGTCTTGATTAACCTTTTGGTGAGCATCTCTCTCTCTCTCACACGCACGCGCTACCAAACAAAGTCACTCGCTCACATCCTCCAGCAGCGCCGCTTCTTCAAAACATCCCTCTGTCTCATTTTTTGTGATGTTTTCCTTTCAACCGTGTGGTTTGCCAACCACCCCTCCCCTCCCTCGTTAATTGATTTCTCAGGAACCACAGATGTAGCTTGGCACGTTGGATCCCCTTGGTCTGTCAGCCACCAAATCACCTCCCCTCTCCCTCCCCCTTTCCCGAGCCATGCTCAGGGAGGGGAAATGCCTTCCTGCTTATAAACCTCCTGCCCCAGCTGTACTCCATGTGGGGAAATAAAACACACATGAGATAAGAGATGCAAGAGGCAAGGGCCATGCCCAGAGAGAAGGGAGACAATTGCCAAAACATGGAGCAGCCCTGCCTGCTCCTCACCCTGCCCCAGCACAGGCAATGCTGACAGCAGAAACCGAGGGTTATCAGGCTCCTACATCCCTCGGGTACTTTTGGAAATAGCTCTTCTTCCCAGAAGTCCCTCAGGGGGTATCTGCCCCATACCATGACACTGAAGGCATGTTCGGAGGAGCCACCCAGAGAAGGAGGAAGGAGAGGCTTGGTGGAGGCTGATTTATTCTGCTTCTCAGGCGCATTTGCAGCCCACGCATGTTGCTGCAGCTGGGCTGGTAGGGACGTCCAACTCTGCCAGCTGAGTGTTGGCTCAGCCCACGGACTCAGGACAGTCCCTGAGGACCCTGCCAGCTCTAGATACCCACTAGAAACGTCTAAACCATCAATGGCTTAGCAAACCAGTTTCCCCTAGGTCATGGTCCTCTGGCCATGCCTAGCACATACGTTAGCTTGTCCCTGACTCTCTGTGGGATGTGAAACCAGGCACAGTTGTAAGGCTGTTTTGCTCCCGGTTTTGCTTCTGTGCAGTGTATGGATGAGTCTCTCTCAGGTTTGGTGTTCTCCATCCTCCTCAGCCACCCAACACCTCCCCACACCCCCACAATATGTTGCAAAATCATCTCTCCAGCAGGCTGCAACACAATCCTCATGTATTTCAGGCACTTTGAATTTAAAACAAAAAAAGAAAAAAAAGAAATTAATTATAACACGGAGCCACGAGGGGCTCAGAAGAAACCCAAGCCAAGTGCTACATGGGGTGGACTTTGGAGCCCTGGGTAGGGCTGCTTGGTGGCAGGACAAAGTCACCAAGAAGCATTCCTGCAAATCTTATCTGTAGCAGCTCCTGGGGGAGGTCCTGGTTGTGGGGAGGAATAAATAACTCCATATATATTAGTCAGAGATGGGCAGGTTTCCAATCCTCTGTTTGGGGCAGAGCAGCTCCTTCTGCTTCCCACTGTTACAGTCACTACAGTCACTTCACCTTTTCCTTTTCACTGCCCGTGTTCCCTGAGCCATCGCTCCCCCGGCACAGGAAAGGCACCTTCAAAGCCCTCATTATTTACATTGCTGGCAGAAATAAAATAAAAGGCCTTTTTTTTTTTTTTTTTTTTTTTTTAGAGTGGAGAGAGAATAAATGATTAGTGCTTTTTTCATCAGTTAATTTGTGGCAAGTTTTCTATACAAGGCCATCATCTTGAAATAAAAATCTGACACCTGATCTCCCTTTTCTGAAAAGGCACATCACACCATAAACTCGTCTCGCTGTCAAGATGCTGTTTCGTCAGTGGACGGGGATGTACCTGCTGTTGAGCCACTTGCCAACACTCACTGCTCGTCTCCTGCTGGCATGAAATGAAGCCTTGGGAAAGGTAAGGTGGATCATAGAGGCTTCACATCCACTGTGCCATGCTGCACATTGGCATCAGATGTCTCTGTGCCAGGAACAGTGTATGAAACCGCACGGACCTCGCCTGGTTCATCCATCACTCTGCCAGACTAAGAGCTCACTCTTATGAAGACAGTGACCAAAACAAAGAAGGGAAGATCTCTTGATTAAGCAGAGACAGTTTTCATAGCCAAATCCCTCCCTATAACTATTAAAATTAGTTTCACATCTGAGAAGCTACATGGGAAAGAAAAATAAGATGAAGCTCGTTTCAATGACCCGGCGTTGCACTGAGTAGGAAAAGCCACAGCTATTTGATTGAGTCTGTTTGGCTGCCTGGTTAACCAGCTGGTAGACACAACAGATAGATACTCTTATCTTTTAACCAAAAAACCCGGCGTCTCTGAACCTTTAGAGCCTCCCACCAGCCACATTAGCTCCAGTAAAAACAAGACAGCTTCTCAGAGCAGAGGGAGAGATCCAGCTCCAAAAAGGCATTTTGGCCTTAAATTTCTGCTTTGATCCCTGCTATGGGACTTTAGCACCTAGAAGCTTTTCTGAACCAAAGCCAAAGGCAACAGTTGTTGCTGTGGGAACGGGACCAAGGAAGTCGTGTCTGCTCGGAGCAGATGAGTCAGACCAGCTTCGTGAAGGAGAAATGGGGAATCATCTCATAAGCCATTGTCAGAGGCCAGGTCTGATAGCCAACGCCTTGAGATGGGAGCCCAGAGGCTAAGGTCTGCTTGCAGCTCTGCTACATGACCTCGAATGAGTCCTTTCATTTCCTCAAATGAAAGGGTGTGTATTTACATAGAGGCCCAACATAGCCATGCTGAGCTCCAAGGCAAAACGTCACCATTATTTCTCAGTTCACTCCTTGGACATTCAGAGATCCACCAAAGCAGAACGTTTACCACTGCTCATCGCTGAGCAGAGCAGCTCATCAGCTGAGGTGAGTGGTACAAAAAGATATGATTACAGCCCTTCTCCATCACCAGATGTTCTCTCTCCAAAGCTGGGTGTATGCCCCAGACAATGGCGCTCTTGAGGAAAGGGTATTATGCTTACAACACACAGGTCCCAGAGCCTGAATTCACCTTTTCCGTCCTGGCATAGCTCCACGGAGAACAGGGAAATTCTCCTGCTTTGGGAATGTAGGTCTGGAAAGGATCTCCTGCCACTGGCAAGCAGCACTTTTCCTCCATCATAAATGTAATTGAAACAGGGTCCCAGCTTTCACCCCCATTAGCCATTTAACCAGCAGTAAATTGTCCTAGACCACAAAAGCCTGCCAATGGCCTTGTGTTCTCCTGTCTTGGTATGAAACCAAAGCAACTCCATCTAACTCCCAGGTCAAGTTGGACCCACATCTTTAAGTCAAGCACACTTACACCCATGTGGCAGTGATGGCAGAAGAGATTCTTTATGAAACCGTCGTCTTAACACAGGCTAGCAAGACCCTGCAGAGACGATAACAGCTTAATATCTATGCCCCTATTCAGGAATAGTAATTGGGAGTGTTGTTCCTCTTATGGTAACGTATATCTGAAATCTGAGTATTCGTAATGGTATGAAAATTACATACAGAATAGGAAAGTTAGAGCTTAATTGTTACGATTCCAAATACCAGTGTTCTTTCCTTAATCTTAACTGAGACAAAGGAAAGTATCCGACAAACGTATTTGGTCTGCACATCTCATCTGCAGAAGAAATTAAGAGCTGTATACCTTTTTCATGAAAATATGTGAAATCTCATTGAAAATAGATCAGAGGTTTCACGGCCCACAACCGCACCTCGGAATTAGAGGTCTAAACTGGAGGAATGTTGAAAATAAAAGTCCTGCTATGTTTTTTATTTGTGCCCTTGGACCAGATGTTCATCTCAGATAAGTATCCCATCAGAATAGATCCCACTGAAGCTTCTCAGGACAAACCTGTTGGCCCTGATGTGAGATCTTGATCACCCTCAGTTCATAGACTGCAATGCGCTGCTGTACCTCCAACTTCAACAGCACTTCAGAAAGGTCTTTGTTTTTCTGAACATTTCTACATACCCAAAAATAGTAAGAGCAGTAATGACAGCTAATGGGTCTGGCATTTAATGAGTTCCTAGATGAAGAGCCCTTAAGCTCTCAGATCTTCTAGTAGGTCATTAACTGTCAGAAATTATCTAGTCATCTATTTTAGGGCTTTCTCTTGGACTCATTCCTGTAACATTCATATGCTTCAAGGGCCTGAGCCTGTGCCTGCCCTTCTCACTGATTTTCGTCATAAAGAAACAAGTACCATCAAATGCACGTAAATTACATCATTTTCAACACTTTAAGTTCCTACACATCCTGTAGATCCAGGTGCTTCCACAGTAACAGCGAGGGCTCCAGGATCATCCTTTGGGGAGGAACAAAACCCCGGTGAACTGAAAAGATGAAGCTTCAAAAACCCTGTTTCCCTTCAGAGACACCCATCCCAGGGGCACGTGGTTGCCTTGGAGGAGAGGAGATGCTGTGCCCCAAGTTGCTGGCTGCTCCGCAGAGACGGAGAAGACAAGTAGGTATCACAGCTGGCAGTCGCCCACAGCACAGTATGTCCTCGCTGGGAAATGGGGCAAGATTGTCTTCAAAGCTCCTGCTAGGTAACCAGGCTTGAACCCCACTAGAGATGGTGGAGAGAAGCTGCAAGTCCCAGGTTAGCCACCAGTACTGACCCTTCTCTGTATAAGTCTTACCTAAACTGCAGAACCACTTTTTCACTGCTGTCTCTACATGAAATCAGAGTCTGGAGGCTCCAAAGAGAAGGCACTGTGACTCGATATTTTATTTTATAACACCTATAGCAGTTGAAATACACCCTCAAAGCTGCTCCTTACTCCCACTCCACAGCACAAGCAAACTGGGAGCGACTGCACATCCTTGGCCAGAATCCCAACTGGTAGAAACTAGCATAATTTCCTGGCATTGGCAACACGCTTCTGATTCAAACCAGCCAACAGCCTGACCCAAGAAACAAAAAAAACCCACAGAAGTGGTAATTTTTCCCCAAGAAGAGATGCATGAATATTGCCTCTGCCAGTTCATGACTAAGAAATACATCTGTGTCAATACTGAGAATAGACAGCGGTTGCTTTTTTCCCTCTCTTGTAATTCCAGTGCCTGAATGAATCTATCAGGAAACAGAAGACAAGCCCTAACACTCACCACGGCACGACGAGGCAGCTCGCTGCATCCTTTGATTTTGCTTCACCTCAGTCACTATCTATCACAGCCGTCGTGTCCCACCAGAGAGTATCAGGTCCTGCTAATATACAAAGGCTACATCTGCACTAGTAAATTAACCAGTGTCAGGGAGCATTCCCAGGCACAGGAACACCACCGTCTGTGCTGTCAGACTCCTACAGCCGCCCCTGGCACAGTTTTGGGCCAGGCCAAATGCTGCTTTAGCAAACAACGCCTGAACAGGAGCTAGTCTGAGCCAGGGAGCATCCCCAACAACCAGTCAGGGGGCAGCCACCCCGTTTTGGTGGACAAGAGAGCCCCATACTCTGGATATAGGCTGCCCTGTGCCTGTTGGCTTCAGGACCAGAGAGCAGTCCCAGGCCCATCTAATTTACTGATATAGAAGTAGCCAAAAAGGTTTCCTACCTTCAGCAAGGGAAGAGAAAGCAAGACACAGTCAAACATTTTTAAAGAATGCAGTGAAAAAAGAGAACATCTGGATATTTTGAGCATCTCAAGAAAAAAGTTCCTTAAAAAAAAAAAAAAAAAAAAAGATATTGTATAAACCTCTCAATTTTCCAGTGAGATCATTAATCCTACAGTATTCCCAACATCTCTGACAAATTTCAGCATAACACTTAATTTTGCTAAACTGGTTTTCAGACAGGGACACCCTCATTTCTACATGGACAAGAAAAGACTTCCCAGCCAAAAAGTTCATCCCTCTCAGAAAGCAAAGGCAGCCAGCTCCAAGCCCAGAGGATCCAGAAAAGCTCAGCTGACTGCTTGCAGGACAGTTTGTTCCTGCGAGATATCACAGTCCTTCAGGATGGAGATTCCCCACCCCGCTCCACCCAGCCACAGTCTGTCCCCGGACTTAACTGTCCTTCCAGTTCAAAAGCTCGTGCCCCAGTTCACCTCAGGTGTCCTTTGCCACATGCTTTGTTCTCACCAGTTGTCCAGCCGCCACAGGCACACCGGACAGTTGACGGATTTCCTGCTGTTTACAGTAATTTGTATACATGCAGTTTGTTATCTGCTGTTAATCCCAAGCCTTCCCGAGAGCTGTTGCCTTCCAAGACGCTGTCTCCTTTCATAAGCTCTTCAGAAGTGTAAACTTGCCCTTGGCTGCATTAACACAATCAAGAGGAGATTTTCTACCAAGTCATCACAATCACCTCGTATAACTGTCCTGTCCATACTTGACCTCTCTGCCACGATTGCACCATCTGAAAGTCTTTACCAGGATCTTTATATTTTCCTCTAGATAATTGTAAGAGATAGTGTTGGATCGCAGACAGACCCCAATGGACTGAAAAATACTTGTCTGAGTAATGGGTTATGCAGCATCCACAGGAACAACACCCAAGAAGGAAACACGCATTTCCACACTACCCCTTACACAGAGTCCTCTCCTGAGTGGTTATATTACTCTGTTGGCTAAGCTTTTTGACTTAGGTCTGAACTTCTTGTTAGGGTCAGGTCACCCATTTCAGCTCGACTTTTGACTAAAAACCAGCTCCTTCAAGTTTACTATAATAGTTCTTCAAGTTCAAATCATTTCAGAAAATTGCGGTGATTATATTGCTTTAGTCTCCCATTTAAAAAAAAAAATAATTCTTAAGGGAAATAGTTTAGTTTAAACAGAAATAGTTCCAATTATGTTTTTAATCTAAAATATATTGGATAATAGATTTTTTTAAATTACAGACTTTAACTGACTTCCCCAAAACCCCCATATTTTTCACATTTGTGATGCTTGGTTGAACCACCACTTCCCTCTTCTGTTTTCTAACTTTTCCAACATGAACCTTTCCAAATCATATTTACTTTCGTGAAAAGCTCCTGAGCACCGGCTGTGCACACACCTCTGCCCAGCTCTGTGCGAACAGGGCACCACCCTCACACTGACACCAGGGACAGAACGGGCACCAGCAAAGCAGAAATGTCAGTGAGAGCAGATGTCTCCCACAAGACCTGCAAAACAGGGTCAGCAGCAAGGGCCAGAACAGTAACAGCATTTTTTTGTGCTTTCCCCTTGGGTAGGATTCGTGTCCCCTACCCTCAGCGTAGCTACAGTGTCACGACTGCTCTCATGTTAATTGGACGTGCCTCAGCAGAGATATTGGAGCCTGGGGAGTGTCATGTCGTGTTCTGAAGATGCACATCCTGGTCTCCACGGGCAGCAGCACTGGTTTGGCTCCACTGCCTACCCCTCCTGCTCCCTGTGGTTCCATGTGCTGCTCACCAAAGACTTGGGTGATAAAGGCAGGAATCCAGGCTCCATGGATTGAGCTCCAGCTCCACGCTCAGCACAGTCTCAGCACTCTCTAAGCACTTAATCCCTCTCTGGGTTTACTGCAAGCCCTGGTACCGGTATTTGATACATACACAGTCCCTTGCCACCGCTGCCGTAACCCAAGAGAATTCCTACAGGACAAAAATAAGGGCAAGATAGAGAGGAAGAGCTGTTGCATGTCTCCTCTGGAGGACACTGGTCCCAGCTGGGCTGCAGCCCCTCAGATCCTGTTCTTGCACACCTCAGAAAAAAAAAAAAAAAAAAAAGTGTCTGTCAAGCCTGCTCAGTCCCACCGCACTGGACGAGAGCAATGCTGCTTCCACAGACTCTGAAGCCGCCCCCAGTGCCTCCATCTTCCTGATGAGCAAGGAAGATGACCGATTTCTTTCATCCCTGCCATTCAAACAGCTAGTTTGGAGGGGGAAAGCAGCATAAACATGCTCTTGGATTTCATCCGCAGCCTGTCACAGTCTGCTACCTCCAGCAGCCCAAAAGCTAAATGACCTTTCTAGCTCTAAACGAGATGAGTCTGACGAGCCCCTCACCATCCTGCTTCCCACCCCACCTTTAATCTCCTGCGCAGCCTTGTCAGGAACACGGTGTATTGGAGTTGTCATGATAAGGGCAGACAAGGCTCTGAGAAAGTCTTTACAAATCTGCTTGAAGTTTCAGAATTGCCTTGAGCGGGTGGTGATCCTAAACAGGCAGTGGTGGGTGGGGGGATTTCCAACGCTGTAACCATCTCACTGACAGTGCAGTGTCTGATACCGGAAAGGATCGGGGCTAATCGTTATTTTAACAAATTACTACAAATGCCCGTATTTTAGGGGGAGAGATGAAATCATGCAAATGAGCCATGTTCCCTGGCTAAACTCTCCTTGCAAGCTCAGCTACAGGGAGGTGTCTTTGAAATGGATATGAGGTGAAGTCCCTAAATGTTCCACAGGCTGGGTTTGCCTCTTCGTTCCCCCAGTTTCACAACAACAACAAACAACAAGAGGGCTTTGTTCATTTTAACACGGGAGAGAAGTAAATAGAAATTACCTCTTAGCCTTTGTCTTCAGGACTCTGTGTTTATAAATTCAGTTTGCTCTTTGTAGACATTAAAAAGTCAAAACATTGCCCTTGTTTCGTTCCTATTAATTTGCATTATGCTCAGAGATCAGAGCCCATCTCGTGAACGCAGCTCTACTCTGAGATCAAGGTACGGGTGCTAGAAAAAAACAGGCATATCTGATATCACGCAACATAACAACTTGTTGTTTTGTTGGGGTTTGGTTTTTAAGCTTTTCTGGAAATTTCCTGGTTTCCATCCTTAGGTAAAAACCCATAGAGATGCATTATAGGACAAAACACGTATCCTCGATAGATCCACCTTTCACAGCCAAACCCATCCCACCCCACAGGGCTCAGCTTCAAACTCACGTCCAGGCTACATCTAGTCAGTGTGGCTGTAAACGGAGAAGGAGCAGGTGGATATTTTGGTGAAGGGCATCAGACTTGGCCTCTTCAGTCCCCTGGAGTCCACATGGCACCACAGAAGCTCCATGGATTACTCTATCAGGCTTCTACGTGCTTTTAAAAACCCTGTGCCTTTTTTTTTTTTTTTTCCCCTCCTCAGAACAGGGATTTTGGGGGAAAGGAGGTCTTCTAGAGTCTAAACAGAGCAGCTTTGTGTTTGTTAAAGGCTGAAGCCATTTTCACGCTGCAAAACATATACTCCCAAGAGTCTTTAAAAGGAGATCTCTGTCCTTTCCAAAAAGTGCCACTCCTTGCAGTCTGAATAAACAAGAAATAAACTGTCCAGCTCTTACACCGGCTAGCACAGGTGACTGATGAATTCAGGAAGAGAATTCAGCCTTGTCCCAACCAAGTAATGCTGCTGGCACGATTTCAGGAGGAACCATTGTCAGACCTTGTTAAACCCTGTGCTTCAGCCGCTGCAAAATTAATACGCTGTGACTATTTCAGGCACCACTTAGGAGGCCAGGCTTTAAGAGTTCGGCTTGTGGTTCATCTTGGGGGAGCAGGAAGAGGAGAGAAAAGAATGACAAATTTAAAATTAAATCAAACAAGAAGAACAAAAATAAAAAGACTCAACAGCCAACCGTTCACAATGGCCTGCTGGGAACTCGTTCCTTTTACTTCTGATTTACAAGTTACATATGGCGGGTTGTTTACATTCTGTTACTGGTTTATGTTCTTCCAGAAAGGAGAAATTCCTCCAGTAGATTTTGATTGCTTTCCTGTATGCCTCTCTCCCCCAGCACCCCCACCCTCAAGTATCTGGTTTCGCTTAATATGCCCAGAGGTTTCCGGAACAAAAGAGGTTGCTGGATTTTTCTTTTTATGGCTAAACAAAAAGTCGACTATTTTTCCAGGAAGGTTTGAGCTGATTCACATTGTGTGACTGTGGGTCCATGCTTTCAGACTCTTCTCCGCATACGGGCTGTTACGGCAGCCATGTCTTCGTGTGTCACAGGAATGAACAGCTCCAGCTGCATGTACTGCCTGCCACAGCCAGAGACATCCCCGCGGAAACCGTTCTACCCCTGCTCTCGGTCACGTTCACATTGTGGATTCCCCAAGTTGAAGCAGGACTCTTGGTCTTACAGTGCTTCTCTGCAGACTCAAAATCTCCGCAGACCGAGCAGAAAGGGTGAAGGGGTTTTGCTGTTCATGCAATGAGGAAAAAAGGCAGAAGTTCCTTTACTTTCCAAAGAATCCAAAGCAGAGCTAAAGCTGCCTCAAGATTTCATGAATCTCAGGTTGTGTGCATGCTACAGCAGGGATAATCAGTGATAAAGATGCCTACCCAAACAGTTTGTTCCTTAAATTCCCGTAGACAGAGCATTTGTTTATTGCAGCCAAATACGTTTGGTGTGAATTCCAATCCTGTTCCCATAGGATCTGCATCCTGGGTTGGATTTGCAAGAGTAGAGCAGCAGGTCCAGTGTGGGACTCCCCAGTGCAAGAAAGACAAGGACATGGTGGACAGAGGACAGTGGAGGCTCCAAGACTGTTGGATGTCTGAAGCATTTTCCCTGTAAGGAGAGGCTGAGAAAACCAGGTCTGGTTCTGAGACACCTTATTGCAGCCTTTCAATACTTAAAGGGGGCTTAGAAGAAAGATGGAGGGACACTTTTTACTGGGACCTGTAGTGATAGGACAAGGGGTAACGGTTTTAAGCTTAAAGAAGCTTATTTAGAGATTTAGAGACAGTATATAAGGAGGAAATTCTTTGTTGTGAGGGGGGTGAGGCCCTGGCACAGGCTGCCCAGAGAAGCTGTGGCTGCCCCCTCCCTGGAAGGGTTCAAGGCCAGGTTGGACGGGGCTTTGGGCAACCTGGGCTAGTGGAAGGTGGCCCTGCCCATAGCAGAGAAATTTGTTAATCTTTAAATGTCCCTTCCAAACCAAACCTATCTGTAATTCTATAGACACCTTTAAGGAGGGAAGGGGTGGGCAAGACCTTACTGCTTCCAACAGCTATCTTATCAGAGGATACACAAAACGTGGAGTCAGACTCTTCTCAGAGGTTCACAGTGATAGGACAAGAGGACACACGTTAAAACATGGGAAGTTCTGACTACATTTTAGAACTTCGGTCTTACCATGTCTGTGGTCAAATGCTGGAACACTTTCATAGAAGTGGGGCCAACTCCATCTTTGAAGGTGTTCAAGACTCAACTGGAAAAGCCCCTGAGCAACCTGATCTATTAGGTTTGGTTTGGGCAGGGGTTTGGGCTAGATGACCTCCAGATGTGCTTTCCAACCCAAATTGTTCTTTGAGTCTATGAATCCTAATTCCTAATGTCTTTAATGACCAGGCCAAGTGCCAGTTTGGCATTCCTTTGCAGGCTCAAAAGAGAACTTAGCTTGTGGCTGAAGAGCTGGCTTTGTACATTGAGCAACCTCCTTTCAAGCCCTACCATTTTCCAGTCTGGCTAGGAAACAAAAAGAAAACAGAAGATGTCATGGTCTTCAGAGCTGAGCTTCTCCATACATTGTCACTTAACTCTAACATAGCCCCTTCCTTTGTTCTTCAGGAGCGTAAACATTCGCCTCTGAAAAGAAGATTACGTACAGCACCGTGTTCAACAGGCTAGTTCTGGAAGCTGGACTCTATTCCAGGAAGAGATAGCCACGGCCATACATTTAGCATGTTTAGACCTAAGTTTAATTATCTGAGGGTGATTTTTCACACCCCAGATAATAGAGAAAAAAGCCACTCACTCCCATCTTTGCTCACCTTTCCAAAGAAGGAACTGGCAAGTGAGACAATCTTAGGAAAAGAAAAACAGACAAACTTTAGAAAACTTAAGTAGCCATTTCTTTAATTCAACAGGGAATTGGCTTTGGCTGCCTTAGACATCTTTGGAAAAGACGAGGATCTCCACATATTGCCCCACAGACAGGAATAAAAAGAAAAAAAACCATGTAAGAAATCTCAAAGCAACCATGCTGCAGTGCGTGTGTTTAAATATACATGCTTAATCATAGAAAAGAAGTCTGGTTTAAATAAATTATCCTGCTCATGAATTTAACGCAACAAACTTTTTGACAACGAGCAACATTTGTGATGTACAATTTCAGAATAATAAAAAGGGAAAAACCAAACTGAGTCCACCAAGGGACTCTTTCACCCTGTCTCTGACACTAGTCAAGAACCGAGGAATTGAGGTGGAGAAACTTTAAAACCAGGGTCAGTCTTGGAGCAATACTCTCCAGAATACTTCACAGCATCCTACAACAACAGGGTGCTCCTGCTGGGTGTCTTTAGGTCACCCAACCCCTCCTCAGAGCTGGCCTAACTAGATCAGGTCGCTCAGGATTTGTACAATTCGAGTCTTGAACACTCCCAAGGATGGAGACATCCCTTGTAAAGGACTCTGCCGTGAATTTGTCCACTTGCTTTATGAACTCAGGTAAACTTTAAGCATCTACACCCCCCTACCGAAAGGCCTTCCTCAGCCTAACTACTGGCAGCACAAGGAACTACCCCCTTTGGCTTGTTACTGCTAGCTGCAGTAAATCAAAACCCAAACCTGCACCAAAAGGTACGTCAGATAGAAAGAGAGATGAAGGAGATAACATTGCCATGGTGTTGGCTAACGGTGTCTTTGCAGTAGCCACTGTCTTCAAAGAGCATGAGAGACAAGTGACAGGAGTTACTGACCTGTTGGGACCTTCATACAAAAACAAACTAAAAGGAGTGGGCCTGCTAACCGCCAAGCTTTATAACACACCTTTATAAAATCATCGGCTTTCCATATATTGTAAACCAGAAACACAAAATATGGTTCCTCTCCAGCATGTCAGGAAAGGAAAAATTATTAAAACACTGAAAAATTATGTGGTTAAGAGGATTAAAGTACAAGAACAACAGCAATATATAATCAATGGCGTTCATTTGTCCAGGTCATCAACAACAGAACTGGGTATTTACACGCGTGGCCCATATGATGCATTCTAAAGAAAGTCCAACGAGGGATGTTGAAATTCCGCAGTCCTGAGGCAGATTTAAGAAGACATTTACTGCACAATCTGCTCATTAAGTAAAATGAACCAAAGTTACAACAGATGAGTTCAGCTCCGATCCCCGCGGCTCTCTGCTCCAACACTCAGGACTGATCCAATGGCTGCTCTAACACTTTAGGAGATCTCCTTTAGGAGATTTTATCTCATTTAGGATATCCCAATTCCACTCCCCCTTGAAAAAGAAAGTCACTAATAAACCCTGAGGTTGGACAGTCCATAGTTTGAGGTCGCTAGAATTAAAATAACCTGTTCCACATCAGCACCTCCTGAAGTTCAGAGGAGTTCAGGAAAAGGTGCTTCACAAAATCGTGCATTCTAGTTTTACTCCTAGAAACCTTCAGCTTCATCGAGCACCCAGCACGGGCCTGCTTTAGGGGAAATGAAAGCTGCATCAGTAGCCCTGCCTCACCCCTTGCCAAAGGGACTGGAAGAAATCCTGGAAGGCTCCTGAGAAAGTGGAGGGTGTCTAGCGGGTGGCAGAGCACTTTGGATGAGGAGACCTGGCTGAAAGTTGTCTGAACAATTAGAGTCTTTCTATCCCAACCCCTGCCCTAAACTGCCTATGGAGTGCTAGGGAAATCACCTACAGGAAAATCATCTCTGGAGGCATCTTGCATTGATCCTGGAGACTCCTGTTCACCCTGCCTGTGCTATTTGTGACACCCATTCTCACTCCAGGTTAGCACAGGCAGCTCCTTGTGCTGTGCAGACCTCCTCAATCTGGACATCCTCTGCTTCTCCCCAAGTACAAGTGGGGGCACCTTTCAGAAATGCTGAGTGCTCCCCGCCTGACCACACCGGGGGTGGAGCAATGGATCCCAGCCTTGGAGTCCTCATCTTGACAGTACAGGTGATGTGTGGAAAAATGCTGGCATTTGCAAACTGGACTCCAAGAAGCCATGAAGAGAGGACGTTACGGACAGGGAAAAAGTCTTTTGCTTTACTAAGGGAGGCATTGGGATCCGTGTTACAAGCCAGAGAAACCTATGGCCTACAGCGCTCTCATTCAGTAGCCTTCGCCATGAGCTTGACTCTTCACAATGCAAAAAAATACCTTGATATCTTGGCTCTGTTGAGATATCAGACTCACTAGGAAGCAAGAGATCCATTTTTAAACACCATTCCTCCCAAATATGACCAGTGTGTTAAACTCAACTGCCAAGTCCCAGGACCATTGCTCAGTCACTGAGTGCAAAATCTTCCACTTCAGGTACGTGTATCTGTAAAGTAACAAACTTTTTAAGGAAAGAATCAGGCTTCTTGGGTAGTTCAGTCCCTAGATATAACTTGGGAAGGGAGAGACCGAAGCCTTCTGACAATCTCTGAAAAAGACACCAATCTCTAGGTAGGAAACCCACCGTAGGGACCCTGCTTCACTATGAGACCTCATGTAGCTGGTGGGTTTGAGGCTCGGTGACCACCACAGGAGCACGACAAGTCTGTGAGACCAGACATTTCAGCAGAACCAAGTTCTTGTAGGGCACTGAAACGCAGGGCAGGTAAGGCAGCACTGGAGTCCGAGCTATGAAGGGATAAGAAACCATTGAAATTAAGGGCAAGATGGACTCCTTTGTGGAGAGGGGCAGCCCGAGAATTTAGTATTCATTTTAATAAGAAACAATGTAGATGGAGTTGCATCTAATTTGCTTGTCTGGTTTTTATTTACCCTTCCTCCCCTCTTTGGAAAAGCATCACAGAGCAAAACAGCCCAGAAGGGAAACTAGCCTGATAAATAGACCATCAAGAGAAATAATTAGTCTAGATAGGAAAATTAAATAGGGGGAGCCACTAATCAGCTGCTCTCTCTGCAAGGAGGAGGCTGGGAAAGTAATTTAAAAAACCTTTTGGAGGAGACTCTGAGGCAGAGCGTAAAGTAAAAATACAGATGGCCAGAAATTAGAGCAAGCCTGTGTGCACAGGAACAGGTGGAATTGGTTAGAGGCAGAGCTCCCTCCCACCCTGCTTACCCCCTCCAATTCTTCTCATGACTTTACCTTCTGCTTGGCAGTGCTGTGAGCTGGGAAGAAAAAAATATCTCCCTCCAAGCTGGTGAAGCTGTCTCCAGCTGGGAGACTGCTCTGCTAGCAGCCCTGCTTGGTTCCCAGGGGCTGCACACAAAGCCCCCAGCACCGTAAGACTGATCCTAGCGCAAGTCCTTCAGGGCTGGCCTCACAAGTAGAGGGGTAACTCATCACCCCCGGAGCCCCTGCCAGCATAAACTAGAGGGAAGCTTCTCCTGGGCAAAACAACGCTAAATGAAACCATCAGAGCCTCCCTGCTTATAATCCTCCCAGAAGATGAAGCTTTGTTAGGATTAGACAGAGCCAGTCCACCACCAGGGCAGGAGGGAGCAGATCACAGCTCCGCTTTGCCCACATCAGGCTCCTTTTTGCTCCAGGACCGTACTGTTCCTCCCATTCCTTCAACAAGAAACTACGGGCTCTCTAGCTGAGATCACCCCACCGACCACCATCGTGGCATCTGGTCACCTGCGAAGGCCACCACGTACCAAGCGGGGCTACAGGCCGGCAGGTCCACGATGGTGCTACAAACTCAGGGGCTGTACCCGTGTCAGGGAGAGTGGAAGTCCTGAAGGGAAATTGGGATAGACAAGGCTTTGGAACACAAATAAAATTCTTCACCCCAAGGAAGTTTGGATCTTCAGCTTCCATTCAATTTGGGAAACTCTAGCTGACTGAAGCCCAGGGCTAAGCAAACTCATGTCTCCCAGAATGGAATCCATTACCAAGCTGGAATGCCTCTAATTATACTAACACTAATAACGTTAGCTACTAAAATAGCTCAGAAAAGGATAAGTTACAAACGTGGTTTTCAGCCTGTGGGTTTCGAATGCATGGAGGTTGCCAGGAGGGGTTGAGAGCAGGGACACAACCTACTTTCTTTCATTTTACTTCCATCTAGCAAACATACCCACCGTTTTCAGATCCAGTCACATAAAGAACAGATGTTTTAGTTGCTATGTAGGCACCCAAAGAAGTGGCACGGATTTCAGAAGAAAACAGCTGAAAGATTTTTCTCTTTTTTTAGATAGCGAGGAGAAAATTGTTTACCCTGGATAGGAATGATCAGGTTTCCTTCCCTTTCTATATGTGAAATCATATACATTATGACTCTGAAAGCTTTCAAAAAAAAAAAAAAAAAAAGCTTTTTTTTTTTTTTCTTTAAAACACCAGAAACCAGACTTCTGTCTACCTCATATAGCAAAGGGGAAGTTCATACCAGGTTACATCTGTCAGTGCTCAACAACCAGGAATTCGTACGATGCCTCTACCCCTCGCTAAGCGATGCATTATGGAAGATGACCTGGCTGAACGCCTCGCCCCAAGGAGAAAATAGGAGCCTGAAGAAAACTGGTGCCATATTTTATAGAGGATTTTCTTTGGCTAACATTAAAGTTTTCCATAGAAAATTAAATTCCCACCCAAAATAGAGTTTACTCTCCAACTAAATCCTCTCTGATTTATGGATTGAGATGATGGTTGGGTTTGGGTTTTTTTTCTTCCTAATATTGGAAGCAGGAGCAACTGTCTCCAAACGCAAGTTTCAAAGGGAGGGTCACAATTTTCTTTTTGTCCTGTTTTGGGAGTTTTTAAGAATGTTTAGTGTTTGTTTAAAAAAAAAAAAAAAAAACAAACAAGTTTTTTGAACTTTTTATATTCATCAGGGTGTCACTGCCAGATTTCAGACTAATCTGAAAGCCAAGCCCCAAGGGACTGGAGGGGGTGCAAAGGATATTTACACACGTGACACTTTTACACTGAGAGGCAGGGACCTAATAAAGGGCAGCGAGCAGATGACTACATTCAGGAGAAGAAAAAGACACATCAAGACAGATGATTTCAAATCAAAGGATTTTCCCATTATTAGGCAGGACTGTTTCTGAAGAAAATAAACCAGATCTCTTGGGTCACGAGACTGGTGGTTCTTCATGTGACCATCACAGGAAGAGGTAAAGAAGAAATACACACGCACGTACACGCATGACAGGTTTAGGCAACATGGAGGTCACAGCTAAAAAATCAAGCCCTTATTATCAACAGAAGTTAGGAAAAATTACCTTCCTAAAGACATGCCAGTGACCTCCAGCTCCTAATACAGTCTAAAGGGATTTGGAGTCCAGCTGTTCATACACACTCAGAACACCCAAATTCCAAGTGATTAGTACGACTCCATTGGCTACCTTTCCTAAGTTTGTCCCCACTAGAAATAAATGCCAATTGTTCAAACGTAAGGGGAAGAGGGAACACAGCCTAAGGGCAGTTACACACTTCGGCGAGGGTTTACCTGCCCCTCAGCGTTGCCTTTGGGGAGCAGATCCTTCCGTGGGCATTGTAACAACAGGTACTGTAAAAAAGTCCCGCAAAAGAGGTGTTGTAAAAAAAGGGGTTTTTTCCTTCAGACATGCTGAAGGAAAGGGACAGTCTCCCTTGCCACAGCTTGTCTCAGATATTATCAGTCCTGGACTAAAGTACACTAAGGGATGGTGCAGCCGTGGATGGGTCAGTGTTTCGGGAGAAACTGCAAGGAAGGCTTTGCCTTTGAATGTCCCCACAGGGGGCTGGAGCTCTGCATCATCTCCTACAGACTCTGAATTGCCCAAATATTGTGAGAGGCAGAACAGTATAGCTAATGTTTTTTGAAAGCTATTGTTCCCTCAATCCATACGATCCCATCGAACAACAGTTTTATCCCAACGGTGCATTTATATTTCCCACATTTTTTAATGTGAAACCAAAAAAGGAGAACAGGACAGTTTGGTCACCTCTTCCTCAACCCATTTTATCTTTAGAAATAAATTACAGAGCAAGGAACAGAGGAATAAAAAACAAAAGGTGAAAAAGGCAATAAGGGAAAACCAACATTCTTCAAAATTAAAAAGACGATCGTTCAAAGCTCTCAGCGACTGTCCTTTTAATGAAGGGCCAATCCCTTCTGAAGCCGTTGGAATAATTACTCTGAAGCTTCACAGAATTAGTTTCACCTCAAGCAAGTTAGGGAGTGATGAGCCATGGCCAAGTTTGAATAAATGGATGTAAATCGAGATCGCCTGGCCCCCGTCCAAGCTGGCCAGACACAAGGCAGCTCTGGTCTTGAAGTCACATACCTCGTGTATCTACACTCACAGCAGATCGTGACTCTGTCTGGGTTCACCGTGTGCTTGCTAACAAAGCCTCATTACTATTCCTTACAAAGCTCTGCCGCTGTAATGGCAAGGTGCTTGCAGCAGCAGGTGAAGGTGGTGTAAACGCATCTCTAAGAGGTTTCAAAGTGCTCGTTTGACCTCAGAACAAACAAAAACGCTTCTCTCTTTCCTTGGAGTTCCCTTTCTACAGGACTCCACATAAAAGGAAAAAAGCTCCAAGCTTGCCTGGCCTGGAGTCAGAAGACACTTGCATGTGGAGGAGGGAAAACAGCTCCAGTCCCCTCCCTCCCCTGCCCCACTTGAAACATTTTCTCTTCTTCAGCCCTGAAGCCCTGCCAGAATGACTCTGGATCCTGCAGACAGGAGAGCATGCGTGGGGAGTCAGCTCCCAAACCCTCCCAAGGCTGGATTTGACACCACCAAAATGCCTCCACTTCAGCACAGGTTTTAACAACCAGACGCACGATGGATACCCGAGGGAGATGGGCAGTCAGCGGGCGTTATCTACGGACCAGTTACCTTTCCCAGAGCACTTCCAGCTTCAAGCCCATTTGACTTGGGCTTTGCAACACCAAATCCAGCAGAAGAAATCACATTTTTATCAGACCTGCAAACCCACGCAGGGCCACAAGCCCCAGCTGTGTTGTATTTTGGAAGCGACCCAAGGAAAGTGCTACTCAGAGAAGGGACGATGACAGGGTGAAGGGAGTTTGTTCTGGGATGGGGCTGGTAATCCTTAAAAGAAGTGTGGTTCAGCACGTTTGGAGAAGGCGTTTTGCCAAAGGAGGGGCCAATGCCAAGCACAAAGGGGCTGTGAACCATCCAGAGGACTTTCTGCGCCAGTCTCTAAAATACCACCTCTTCCCAAAGCAACCATGAGATACTTTCCAAGGTAAATAGACAAATGTCACCACATGGAAGTTAAAATTATCAGAAATTAAGACACTTCATTGATGAAAAAAACAGAATCCAGAAAAATGAGATTAAAAGATTAGACACCCCCCCCCCATGCACACCCCATGGCAGGGATGTGCCCTGAGTTTTAAGAACAATTCCTAACTAGAAAAGCCCAGAATGGCTTAGATGTGTGACTTCATCCAAAAAAAAAAAAAAAAAAGCGTGGCCCAGAGGTATGTAATAAACCCAGAAGTCATCCGGAGGCCAAACAAAGAGCGGATGACTTAATACAAGGCCAAATGATCAGAAAAAGGAAATAAAGGTTTATAATCTGTCTAACCTGCCTAGAAAGCACAGGTCTTTCCTACATCAACATTCCTTAGCAGTTAGTAAGAGATAATAACATGATTATTATGGGGTTTCTAGAGACAGCTCAGGCAAAAGTAAAGGAAATTCGTGCTGCCACAGAAGAAAACCACAATAGAGGGCTCTGCATTTAAAGGTTGTCTGCTCTGGACATTTCAGCTATTCATTGAGCAAATATTAGTAGCCGAAGTATTCAGGCTGGCAAGGGATTGGGTTCAAATATGACTGAAGCAAATGATTAAACGAAGCATTTGCACAGCTTTCCTGGGATAGACTGTGTCTGCGCAGGCAGAGGAAGCGGGCAGACACCCCTCGGTTGGTTTGACCCGCGGACAACACCAAGCGGTGGATTCTGCAGCGACTGACACGGCACAGGAGATTTTGGGATGAATAATTTATTCACTGAAAAAAATTTGGGGTTTGGGCCTACCAAAACTATTTGCAAACTCAGTGAATAGTTTCCACCAAAAGCCTGAAAACATCTCAAGGAAGCAGTGTTTTGTTTAGACTTTTCTTTTTACTTTTTTTTTCTTTTCCCCTCCAGAAGTGCCTCTGCTTGAAACTGTACTTCGAGGCCAGATTACTTGACTGTGAGCAGACTAAGCTCGAATGGAGATGCTTCCATTTCACCCTGAACACTGTCAGCACTCTGCTTCGTGGGCCAACCCAAAGAAATCAGTGATTTGCACAGCTCTAGTAGGAACAGTTGGAACAAGCCCATTGGCTCGGTACTTGCAGGGAAAGACTAGATCCACGCCAGTAGACCCAGTTCAGGAAAAGACACAGTGTGGCCTGGAGCAAGTAAGAGAAAGAACTTCTGGACTAAGGAAATGATTGATATGGGCTACTCGAGAACCATGCTGGAAAGCCTGGGACCAAGAAGAAAAGCCTGGAGTCTGCAGAGTAGGGAAGGAGCACGAAGGAGCCCAGTTTGGCAACCCCACAGAGCTTTGGGAAGTAGATAACCCAAGAAATAGAAAACCACTGACAGCAAAGAGGCCAGCTGAGCTGATTCTCGAGGAACTGAAGCAGTAGGAATCAGGTCATGACAGTCCTCCAGGCTCCTTGAAGGCCAGAAGCTTACGCTTAGGAGCAATGCCTAGCAAGAGGACGGTGAACTCCCAAGGAGACGTTCCACCTGCTGATGCACAGAGAAGAGACACCTCTCCTTTCACATACACAGGCATGCTGGTGGTGGGTGAAGGGGCAGGGGGCAGGTGTTCTCACACAACCCTAAGCTCCCAAATATGTGCCAAGTCTCCCCAGACTTACTCCACAGCAGATTTGTCCTTTAACCTTCCCTTCTCAACCAGCAACCACCCATTTCTGTACCTCAGTTAAAGACTTCAGTGGAGACCGTGGGATAGCCCCACATTTACTTTTCTTACTTTCCAGCAACAAGGAAAGCACGGAAGAGTAAGACAGATACAGACACGCTTAGATCCCATCCCAAAACATTTCTTCAGATCCCAGTTATCTGCTGCTCAGGGACTTCCTAAGCCAGACATGCCGTCCTTATATTTAGCAGCACTTGATGGAGTTTTATTGCTTTTGCCTATATGCTCCATGCTGGAGGGAAGGGGAGGAGAAAATCCAGCTGGATATAAGCCAAGAATTGTGTCCTCAGATGATGGTGTTCCTGCACACAACTTATCTTTGCACCGATGGGGGCTTGTTGAAGGCAACTTGAGCTCATTTTGGATGTTCAGGAATTTTGGCCGTCACCGCAGAGACATTCTGGACATGTGCAGACACCCACCAGTTCACATTAACTCTTATTCATTTTCTGCCCAATCGCAGAGGGCAGAAACAGACCCTCAACCCATAAATCAGGTCATGGGGTGTTTGTCCTTGTGCCATGAAGAATTCTCTGAGAATCCTGCAGCTGAAGGCAGGAAATTCACAGCTGAGACCCGTTCCAGGGCTGGAGCCTGGGCAACTGGCAAGCAACTGCAGCGAGAGATTTTGGAGTTACTTAGCTGAGATTTATGCTGCTGGAATCCATCACAAATATTTCACTCTCAGCAAGAGGTGGGAAAGAGGGAAAGATAGCTTTGCGTGAGACAGCTTATTTATGCAGGGCTGTCTCTCATCTAGCTTTGGAGGCATCATGAGGCAGAGAGCTGTGGCTCGCAGAGCCTTTTGGGAGGCAGAGGATGGCTCTGCAGCTCCATCCAAGCCAATCTCCAGCAGCTTCCTGGAATCCAGCACCTTCTCCCTTTCGATTCTTCTACAGAAGCAGCATCAATTGCTCGCCTCTGCTGCTATCAAAGGCTGCACTGGCCGCTCATCAGCGTTCCGAATACGCCTCTTCCTGGGGTCTCTCCTGCTAAACAAACAGCTGTGAGGGATGAAAGGACCATAATAAGGTGAAAATTTGGCTCACTCTGCACTGTCACCAAAGCCCCACTGTGGTGGAGCACTGCGAGTCTTATCGTGTCCAGAAGGGCAGAGCGCTCTGCCGACAGCCCGTTCAGGAAGCACAGGGGTTCTTCTGTGCTTTGCAAGTGTTGGAGGTGGAAGGGGTTGCTTTGCCCAAGCTGAGAGAGATGCCACAGCAGCATATTGCTACACCGTGAATTAAAGAGATTGAAGAGTTTAGTTAAGCCCTGGGGAAACAGGCTTGGGGTTGCTCTTGTGTCTGCAGCATGAAGCTGAGCTGGGCACGCTGGAGACACTGGGACGTGCTGGCAGGGGCTCTGCCTGGGCTGGGAGGTCTTGATGAGAGGGCTCCGGAGGGGCCTTTGCTCACATCCAACCAGACCAGAGATGAGACCTCTCCCCGTACACACGTGTCACGCAGGCAAAGCGGTTTTGAATGATAGATAATGGCAATTCACATGTTTAACTGGCTCGTGCTGGGGCGATACCGGAGATGTCCATCCATGTACCAGGTATTGCCTTCCCCCTTGCAGGGACAGCAGAGCTGACCATGAATTTCACAGTCTGGTATATGAACATAATTCATCTCTAATTTGGTGTTTACCTTAAACACGCATGTTTGTGAAAAGCAGTGGCTGAGGGAAGGCTGTAGCAAATGCCCTGAGCAGTGCCCTGGGTGAGCTACCCCTTGCTGCTGGAGTCAGTCCTGAAGAGCTCATGGACCAGGGAAGGGAAAATCTTGGAGTGAAGGGCAGAGTTTATTGGTGGTGGGGAGGGTTTAAATTGGTGACAAAGGGACAGTTTGTCCTGGTGCCATGAAAACTCCCTGGAGGCACCTGATTCCCACACTACCCCCAGTGCATCTGCAAGAGCTGCAGAGGCCTCTGTCACTGTAGCCTAAATCCAACGAGGAGAAGGGATCAGACGCCTGACAGCTCATTCCAGTGACATTAGCAAAAGCAGGTTTCATTCTGTGATCCTTTCCTCCTTATCCTCCTCCCCCCATTCCCCGCCTTTTATGAGTAATCATATCTAAATACCTAAATCTGGTTACTCTTGCACAGCACTTCATTTGGAAGGAAGTTGCTCAGATGAGGCAATACTTAAACTTTGACCTTTTCACGCCTTTACAGAGCTTTTCTTCTTGAACATGTAATATTAACCCAGGAAACATCCTGAGCGTGTCTCTAGTGCACAGACCCAGTTCTGCTCTCATTCTCAGCAGCTCAAGATAATGCTGACATAAAAGAGAACAGGAGTCCTACTTTATCTACCAAAAGTGTCTTAGGGTTGTGCAACTTGTTTACGATGGCAAATTTTGGCAGCCAGCACAAGGAGCCTGGGATGGGATACCAGTTCAGCTCGAACTGCCTCTCAACAAGTCCTAACAAAAACGCACGCCATTCAGATCTTGCCACGCCAAATTCATACTCTGACTTGGCTCCAGCAGCACGCGCGTGGGGGACATTCTTACCGCTGCCTACGCCACCACGTTCCTCCCAGCAGATCTCACCGGGTAAGTTTCCCCATCTGAACCACTGAGATAGATACGCTTTTGTGACGAGTAGGTAAGCACAAAGTTCAGACGGCGTTTCCCCTGCAAGACCCACTGATAGTTCACAAGGGTCAAGCTCTCATGCAAATCTAGGAGGTGCAACAGTTGCCCATAAGTCAGCTAGTCAGAGAATAGGTGTTCCCTGCTCTAGTTCCCCGTATCCCTAGAAATGGATCTCTGTGATCTGACCGCTAGTGTACCAACTCCTCTTTCTGTTACTGTGCTACGGACAGAAGAGTGGTATCAGCCTTCCCATGTGATGAGTTTTTCCACAAGCAGTCCATTATTTAGAAAGTCCATTCAAAACCATTGGGTCATCTACATTTCCTGGAACAAAAAAAAAAAAAAAAAACACAAATTGGAAGCTTCTCTATTGCTTTTAGACAAATTTCCTGGGATGTGGGGAAAAGTACTTTTTCCCCCCAAACACACAAGGGCTCCTTAGTTATTAAGCCATGGCACAGAAGGGGAAGCAGCTACCCTTTTACCTGATTATGAGGCAGCTGGGGTGGAGAGTCTGCATTGCCTTTGCTAAGGGAATTTGAAATGGAACCCTAAAAGTTTGTTTCAGATTGAACCAAAGTATTTTGAACTATGTAGATCACACTTTGGGTCGATTTAAACAAGTTTTCCCACCTATTTTCTGGTGTAGTCAAACTAAAGAATTGTAACGTCCTGTCCACCAGTTGCTGAGCAGGTGTCTCCCCACACATTTTGGGTCCAGTCACATAAGTGATGGCTTTCTTTTAGGGTACAAAGCAAAGCTGTGACCTCTGAATTCCTAAGTAGTGGAAAAGAGCAGATTCCAAGCATGAAAGTCAGAGAAGTTTTTAGCTATGCCCTAGTTTCAAAGTATATGAATTCAGCATACTGGATGCTGACAAAATTCTCGGGTCATGTTGATGCCATTCATTGCTCAGGAAAAGACAGTCCCAGCAGCATCGATGGACCCTGCATCTACAGAGTCAGGAAACAAAGAGGGCAAGTGGACAAAATGCTTTGTCAAAGGTTGGGGTGAAGGCCAGCACCAGATCAGGATTAAGAAGTGTTCTCTGCAGCATCCCATGAGTGCAGTGCTGTCTTCACAGTAAAGACTAGATTAACAGAGGATAACAAGTGAGGTTATTCCAGAAGTATTTGCAGAATGAAAAAATGAGCCTTTTATATGGCACTTCAAATCCACCTATGAAGTAGGTGACTTTATGTAGACATAATACCCTACTCTTGAAAGGGAAATATGCCAGGAATGTGAAGTGATGGCTATGGTTTCACAGAAACTCTCTCTCAAAGTTCTCCAGCTTTCCCCAAACAGAACAAAAAAACAACAAAAAAAAAAAAAAGAAAAAGAAAAAAAGAAAAAAAAAGTAGAGTAAGAAGTTTTCACAAACATGAAGTCATTTAACTTTCTTTATCATCAGCAGAGAAGCGGGTAAAAGGAATGTGAAGCATTTACTAGCAGGACAGGAATCATTTAAAAATGGAGTGAGTCCATTAATTACAGAAGTAAATACAATTAACACAGCCTCCAAAGAGTTTACATAAGCTTCTTTTAAAAAGTATCCCCTTCTACCAAGCAAGAGTGTCTAATTTAGAAGTGAAATTAGGAAGCTGGCTAGAGATAAAACAACCAAGGAGACGCTTGCAAAATACAGTTCCTCAGTTGTGCTAGAAAAGATGAATGCTATGAACCACCAAGGCCGTTAGCACAATTACCAAACCACGGAGTACTTGGGAGATGCTGTAAGGTAAGAGAAGATGAAAGAAAAATAACAAGGCGGGGAGGGGGGAAGCAACATTTTCCCTAAGATACAGGCACAGTAAGGTAAGAAGCAGCACAAAATGCTCTGAACTGGTAACTTCTGATGAAGAATGCTGTCTGTGCCTACTTTGGGGTTGTCTGCATCTGAGTTTGAAGGGGCTCGTTGAAGTGACCCCCCCCCCCATCTAGTACAGCTATGAAGATTTTCTTTAATCAATTAATATGTTTAAGGTCTAAAACTGAACTCAAACACACCTGCCTTTCATTTTCTACAGAAGAAACTGGGAGACCTTCACCTTGGGAGCTACGGCCCAACAGTTTGCACATGCAGCATCAGGAAATGATGGAAACGTAGGAAGTGCTGACTCTCCACATTTTTTAGAACAATTTTGAAAGCCTGCAAAGGGTAAAGAAAAACTTTGGACAGGATGGGAAGGGTCTTTTCAGAAGATTCACAGCATCTTCATTAAATGGTACAATAGTCTCCAGAGAAAACTTTGACCACTAAAAATCACACCTCCTCCTAGTAGAGAAAGGCTGAGCTGCTTGAAGTTACAGCCAGGACTGGGACGTGATAAAACAGATTCAAAATGAGGAGAAACACTCATTAGTCTGGTAATCCCTACCCTGAGGAAGAGTCCGCAGCCCTGTACGTGTCTTGCTGGGTGACAGCAGCTGGACAGGAGGGTGGAGGCTCTGGCTCGGAGCGTGCAGTTACAGGAGCACAGGTTGAGACCAGCCTGTGCTTGTGGGTTTCCCCTTTCACAGAAAAATGCAGCTGATGTTTCTCCTCTGCTGGATGAAAGGACAAAGCAGGACACCAGCAAATTCTGCTGCAGGTCCCACTTGAAGACACACGGTGTTTCTGACACCTAGGAAAGCTCCGAGGAACACCCCAATGCTTTGCAACTTCACGCCAAAGTTTTGGAGCCTCCTTGCCTTCTGCACCAGACCTCCAAGCCCTTCACTCCTTCCTCATACAGAACTAACAGCCTAGTAAGGCCCCACACACCCAGTCCACAGCGTGGAGGGTGGACTCCCCCAGGACGGGCTAAGATTTTAGCCAGGTTTTGCTAGCCCTGGGTAAAGCGCCGCAGGGATTCAGTGGGGACCGTTGAACACAGCGCCAGGATAACACGGCCAGGCCACATCCCGACCTGGCACAGCACAGCCCGTGCTCCTCACTCAGGGCTCACACAAGAGAAGAGGCAGTTCAGGTCTGCCTACACCAGCAGGATAGACATGCCCCATGGCTATCAGTTTTGTAGGTGTGGGGCTGCACCCTCTAAAGGAACCTATACACTCAGCTTGCCTACAACCATGACAAGAGGCAAAAATATCCGGCTCTTCTAAGGGATGAAAGGCAGGCGCTCAAAGGATTAAGTCACCAGCTTCTCCCCTTCCTTTCAGAGCTGGTGAACCATGCAGCAATGCATGTCAGCTGTGTTGGTTTTGAGTCGGGAGCCAGAACAATGCAGCCTGTCTTTCCTGGTGTGCACCTCCAGGGAGGATTCCCGCAAGCGTTCCTCCAACCAGGGCAACGTAGGTGGCAAACAAAAGAGAAAAGCCCTTCAACTTTTGACCCTCCTGGAGTTTACAAATTGCGAAGAGCTCGTGTCATCATGAATGAGTCAAGAGGCATCTCGCAGAGCCCTTCGGCCCACGCTGCACGTGCCTCTGCACTTTGTCACCTCCTGCCAGGGTTTGTCCTGTTCCCACCACGGAGCAGGAGAACGGGGCAGATAGTTCCTGGGAAGTTTTGCCTATGGATGTGTTTGTCTGCAGTGGCAGCAAATAAATTAAAGCCCTCAGGTCCAAAGGCCAAGCCACATCTGTGATAGATCCTAGCCTTGATCCACGTGAGATGACAGCAGCTTTAATAAACCTAGAGATGTTTTCTCTATGTCTGCTTGTCTCCAAGTGACCTCGGACATTCTTTGCACCTGCTAGTGGGGTGCCCTGAGTGAATTCATGCTCAGAGCAAGTACTGTCTGGAAGTAGGAAGGGACACTAGACCTCTCGCTTTTGCAGTTGGGGAAAACCAAGCACAGGAGACAGATTTGTTCAAGATCAGACAGGGAGCCTATGGCAGGGCAAAGAACTGAGCACAACCACCCCAGAGTGCCACCTTTTCTACAAGGCCACGTCTGTCCTGTCAAGGAGAACCAAAACCATAGGGCAGCACATACCTGTACAAAGGAACTGAGAGGATCCTTACACAGAGGTGTTTCCACAAGCAGTCCAGACTATAATCTGCAGCCCATTTCAGTTCCTCACTGCTTTGGGGTTGTTTGTTGTTTGTTTGTTTGTTTTTTTTAAGGCAGTTTTTCCATCACACTCTTTGCTGGGTGTTGGCCTGGTATGTGTAAGGTCAACAAGGAGGACAACACCTAGAGCTCACATGACTGGTATGAACTGCATCCCTTCACTCTCAGAGAAAGCTTTGGCCAAGCGTATTGTATCTACAGAGCATCCCCACAAATTTCTGACAAGTTCATTTACAAGGCATAAAATGCTCCGGAAAGTCTGTGTTTTCATAAATGGAGAAAAGATAGATGGCCTTCTCAGGGCAGCAGGACTGCCAGCACTTGCCAGTTGGCTTGGGCTGGAAAGAGAGAGAGAGAGGGATAGAGAGAGAGATACAGAGATGGAATCAACTTAGACAACAACAGCAAGTAAGCGAGCATTCCCATTCTGGTGCAAACACTGATGCCAGCCTTTTCCTGAGCAGTCAGGACCAAAGGCACAGAGTCCCACCAGCCCAAGGGCAGGACGTACAGCCACACAGCACTAACCTGGAACTACTGCTTACGGGCTGCCACGCAGCCGGCTCAGAGTACGAACGTGTATCCGCATCTGTCTGCATTTTTGTGAGCTGCGGACGAAAATCAGGGCTTCTCAAGAAATAAGGCTGAAATTCAAGAGCCCTCTCCTCTGCTGATACACCACCCTGCCTTACACCCACCACAAGCTTTTCCCAAATTACTTCGCAGGACCTTTTGTACCTTCACTTGCTGCCATTACACTTACTTACAGGCAAGCACAAGCCAGGAGGGAAGGTATAAAATATAAACCTTCATTAAAGATTTTGTAAGAAGTCAATGAGGCCAAAATAACAGAGGGTGTAATAGAGCCATAAATATCTCCCACAGCCATAAACACTTCTACCTGCTGCAGCCTGGGCATTTATAAGTGCTTCAGGCATTCAGCACCATGTTCATACTTATTCCAGCTTTTACCATCCAAGAAGCCAGAGGCAGGCAGACGTGGTGCCATGCACAGACTCACAGCCATCAGCCTGGTTTTATGGCACTGGCTTGGGTACCTTTCCCAAACTCTCCTTTCCATGGATTAGAGCTCCTGCTTCAACCAAGGGGTCTTTAAAACTTCCAGCTGAGCTCAGAGCCCATTATATTCAGGCGCACATAGACTTTGAAGTGTCTCAGAAGATAGTTTCTCTAAGCATATCCCCTGGGATAAAGGGGAGAAAAGCACCTTTCATGAACACTAAAAAATACCCAGCGGGATTTCCCCTATCCAAGACTGGTGTTACAAAAGCTACCCTCCCAGTAGTTATTTTCTTGAATGTTCCAACAGTTCCAAAAAGCCTCTGGAAAATGGAGAACACTGCTCAGGTCACTAAAGACAAAGGAATCCCTATGCTAACTTGGGAAAGTGGAAACTGGCTATGCCAATGAAATTCCTCATTCTGCCTTCCTAGCACCAGCTGTATAGAGCATAAATCCTTGTGGCCAGCCAGCTTTTTGACAAAAACCTTCAGGCACCCATCCTCCTTCCCAGCCCTGGGCTTCCAGGTACTGAACAACATCACTGTCTGCTCATCCCACAACTTCCAAGAGGCACAGGACAAAAGCTGAAGTATTTTAGCAACAGAGAGATGGGTTGACAAGGGTCTAGAGGGTCAAGAAGTCTCCAGAGAATTCATGCCCACTAGCCTCAGGTGTGGTTTTGCCCATTATGCCAAAATACATGTCTTTCCCTAAAAAAAGACAACCTCCCCTCAAACCTCAGAGCATCCACAGGCATTCATCAACTCCTGCAGAGTCCTCCTCAGATATTCCAAAGCCTTCCCCATCTCACACCATCATGTTTCCACCTTTTCCATGCTTCACAGGAGACCTCCAACTAGCTTAATTTCCTTCTTCACACCCCCAAGTTGCCACAGCAGTAATTATTCATGGTGATGTGTAGTGTACGCTGGATACCCCAGTCATGGCAGGAGGAGATGAGCTCCCTTACATCTGAGCAAGGGAGCATCTCTTCAGTATTGACAGAGGTCAGAAAGAGACACGGGAACAGGCCTAAACTTTTCCTAAATGGATTCTGAAGGCTGTTTTTCTTTGCTGCAAAGCTACAGCTTGTCCTGAGATCACAACCCACCTTGGAACTCAGGGACGGGTCAGCAGTGGGATATCTGCCAAGTGCCATGGAGCCATCTCACAGCAGATGCTTTTGCTTAAGCTGCGCATTTTGTTACAGGAAACCAGAGTGTTTGCTACTTGCTCCTTTAAGTCTTCCCAAGCCATTGCCAAAGTGTGTTTGTGTTTGAAGAGGGGTTATAGGCAAGAAGTCATGATTCACCTCCAGAGGGACCTCAAGGTGAGTGACATTTGCAAGGCTTAATCATGACCTTGTGAACAATGGGTGAATCAGAAAGCTGAACTTTACATCACTCACCCAGATTAATGTGGCCTTGGACACCTCCTTCAAGATCCTAGGCCAAACATTAGTTAGTTCCTCCCCTAGATGATTCAGAACCAAGATTAACAAGAGAGAAAGCACCAAGCCAAACAGAATTATTTGCAAAGCTTAGTTAAGCAGGAAATATTTTCCTTGTCCATGACTCGAAGATCACATTATCCCACTATTATGTGTCCTTTGGAAGATTTTCATAAATATGGTAGAGCTGAGGGGCAGGAAGGAAGAAGGACAAATAGGTCAGTTATTAGAGAGCTCACGAGATACGAGAGCAATTGTAACCCTCTGTGCTGCATGAATCACACACGGATACGCCAAACACTGGCTAATCTGACCATAAGAACAAGCTTCATCCTGGACTAAGTACCTCCTGCTAGGTCCATCAACTAAATCATCACCAGGTTCTCCACAAAGAAGTCCTTGTTTCAACAAATCAATATTTTCCAGAGAAACACTAAAAAAAGGCTGTCGGGACTCTTTCAAGCTTCTTTTATAAGAAATAAAAGAGACCAGGTACACATCTCAAAGCCACTGAGAATCCAAGTTTCCCAGTGTTCACCTTGCAAAGGACATGGTGTAACTTTAGGTACTCCAACTTTCTCAAGAGAAAAGGTAAGAATAAAGTTAGTCATCTTGTTAATCCTTCACACGGTGAAAAAAACCCAAACCAGCACAAAACCTCAGCCCCTACCTTCAGCTGCTGCCATCACACCAGCTCTGACTCAGATTTCCCAGACTAAAAAAAACCCTACACAGCTGCTATCTTCTTAAATTTCTTTAAGAAAAAAAAAAAAAAAAAAAGTGCTGATCATTTACCACATTAATTCACTGCACCTGAGGTCTTCCCAACTCCCAGCTAAAGCTAATGGGAAATTCTCACCTAGTCTGGTTTTGACCTCTACCTTCTAGGAAGGGAGACCTGAAAGCAGAAAGCTCAGCAAAAGCCAGCTAGGACCTGCCCATCCAGTTCCACATCACCCAGCGTGGAGGAATTTGCCTTGTAGAATTCAGATGTGCAAAAAAGCAGCAGTTGGTTATTGCCTCTGTAATTGCTTGTACTGGAGGAGAGTGGGCCAGGGGTAAAGGGGCTGGACAACTGCCAGAGGGCAACCACAGCCTGAGGTGACTTGATGGCAGTGCCTAGGATGCACAAGGTGTCTTTCTCTCCTGTGACAACCATGCTCTTCCTCTTCAAGGAACTCACTGGGCCGCTCTTTTTTTCATTCTGTGCATCCAGGCTCTTTAAAATGACCGTTTCCCTGTGCAGAACACCCGAGCTGGCTACGCTCAAGCTAATCTGAGGACTCAGAAACGCCTTGAGCTCCAAGTTTCTCTAGTCATGTTGCTTTGTGACCCCAGCGAGATGATTTACATCTCTGCACTGCAAGGCCACAAGGCATAGGTAACTATTTCTGCGTCCTCCTTTTCCTGTAAATAGAACGCTTCACAGCAACAATAACCAACGATACAAAATGGTGCTGCAGAATAGGTTGGCCAGAAGGAAAGCTGCCACTAAGTGGGATTCCAACCTTCTCTACAAAAAATGTCCGGATTTCCCTGGGTAGCAGCATCCTGAAGACTTGGAAACCAAAAGAGATGGATCCATCTGTCACCGTTTGATGTCAGCTCCAGCCTAGACCTTTCTTTTTGTTATACTCCTCTCAGCACTACTGGTATGATCCAGATGTCCCTGTGGGGAACCAGGTCTCGTACAGCATAAAGAGAGACAGACAGACAGAGATCATCGCTGGCCTGAAGCACATACAGCCACAACAGCCTCGTACTCCCATACGGAGGACTCACTTCAAACCACGGCCCTGCTTAGGTATCACCTAAGTTTCAGCTCTAAAATGAAAAGAAATAGGGATGGAAAAATCCTGAGAGTCACTGACCCTTGGCTCAAGGTGAATTTAATCTGCACTCGCAGACGATCAAGCAAGCCCACGCAAGCCTCGCAGAACCATGCAGGAACGCAGCATTTTTCTGCTCTGGATTTATGCAGCTCATGTCAGAATGGGTGCCAAAATCCATTACTGCTTACTTTCTCGCTGCCTTCGATTTTGTAGCCTAATCTCCAGTTTAGCCTACACCGAACCACAGAAGAACAAACAGTGGCCACCCGCCTCTCCCCTCCTCCCTCCCCGGGAGCACTAGCTTCTATTTATGGGTCCCCTGGGGAGAAAACAGTCGTGGCCATTGTATTTGCTTAAGGGTTTTCTGTAATTTCCTTGGGTTTGACTGCAGCCTCTGAGGTTAACCACAGCCAGCTATTGTGGCTGTGTCTTCATCATTCTCTATTGTTCCGCACTAGGTGGCTCTGCCTTGTTTTCTTGGAAGGTCGAGAGATTGTTTGTCATTTCTGGCTTGGCGCTCAACAGGGAGAGGGTGATGGAGGGGAGGAAAGAGAAAAAGCGGCTCCTTCTTTTTTAGGACTGTGGGTTTCTGAGAAAGACCAATGTCACTGACCAACTAAGGTCAGCCCGAGGTTGCTTAGATGGTATTTGTAACAGCAGGAGGCTGTAACCAGCTCTCTGCTTTGATAGGATTCCCTTGAGGGGTTTCAAGAAAAATGTCAAGAATCCCCCACTTCTGGCTTCATCCACAGGGGTGTTCTGAAAGTCTTTTCTCCTGAGAAAAGGAGAAGAGGGCCATACCATATAAAGCCTTTCCCCTGTCACGGCAGGATTAGCCACATTTGCACTGCGTCCTGACCTTTTGCTACTGTAATGCTGAATTTCCGTGGCACTGCCAAGAGGCGATCCTTTTTCTGGCTTCCAGTTTTGCTCCCTTATGGGAGGACACAGTCATTCTCCAGCCACATAGAGACAAATTCTTCCCAGCTCGTCTCTGTCAGTGCCTAAGACTGGAAACTTACCTCATCGTCATGGATGTGTCCCGGAGCCAAGGGCTTGGACTCTGATTCATGCCTAGAGGGAGAGGAAGGAGCGGGAGAGCACGGCTCCATTGACCTCACTGAGTGACACCAAGGAGTCAACAAGGGGACTGGTGTAATCTGGTGCATAGGACACCAATCAAGGAATCAGGGCTTTCAGCATTAATATCACAACCTGCTTTTTGATCCAGGCAATGCCACTGTCTCACAGAGCTTTTGTTCCTCCTTTCCACTCTTTTGCCAGTAATGCCTGCCCCAAGTTACAAGTTGAAATACTGGATTGAGTTAGTCATCTATCTAACACATGGACTGGAGAGAAAAAGACACTGAAGAAATTCCCTCACCTCAGCCCAAAGCTGTTGTCCAGCACGGCTTAGAGGAGGTGACAGGTGTCCTCATGCCCTTCCCCACCCTTCTGCTCTTTGATGGGAAAGTGTAAGATGATCCAACTAGAGATCTCAGGAGGCAGCAGCTCTCTGGGATTGGGTATATCCCACTTCAGCTGGAGGCCACAACCAGCCTGCTCACTGCCAAAGTGGGAGAACGGCCCGTTTTGATAACATGTTGACGACTTCTCCTGTGATTGGAACAGAAGCAGTTTTAAACCTGGCACAGCCATGGCACCAAGCCTGACAGAGTTCAAGGAGCATCTGGCCATCGCTCTTAGTCATATGGTTTAGTTTTACGTAGTCCTGTGAGGATCAGGGAGTTGTACTTGATGATCCCAACAGGTCCCTTCCAACTCGAGATATTCTGTGATTCCATTAATTAATTAACATATTAGTTACGAGATACTAAAATTTACACCACAATTCACACCACTGCGGGTTATATTTTACAGGGGTTGTAAGAAGAGCTGAGGTACTTGACTAACTTTTGTATGATTTTTGATTGATGCAATTACGTTGAAATGGTGCTAAGAGGCAGCCTGGGAAGTGAATATAATTTGGACAAAGAAGTAAAGTTGTTTCATGGTAAAGATGAGAGAACTGAAGGAGGCAAGAGCAGATCTGAAGCAGAAAAATTCAAGTTAACTACAGGATTTCCATTATGCCCAAAAGAATAGCAAAAGACTAGACTAGTGGGCATGAACCACCTTCTGGAGGTGTCTCTCCCTCTCTGGAGCTTAATTCAGACCTAAATATTCAGTCTCAGGTACCTGCAGTCACACCTGCAATGGGACTTGGGCAGAATCCAAACACCCAGGTCCACAAACACAACCCTGGGAGCTACCCATGTTCCAGTGGCTGTACTTCAGTCACTAACTCTCTTCAGAAAAATAAAACAAACAAACAAACAAAAAAACCAACAAACGAAAACAAAGGCAGATGAGAAGACACCACTACAGCCAGGTGGGTGCCCCTACCTAAGTGGGTCCCTACCTTCAGGCAAGGTCAGGGTCCAATTTAAGCAGAAGCTCCAACTTCCAGTAAAAGAATTGCTGGGGTCAGGACTTTCTATTGTGGTTTTCCACATGTCAGGTGGAATCTGGGCATCCCCCTTTGGCTGAACCAGAAATGATGACACCTATCTCTGACAGTAATCTGACAAGGACCAAGAAGTGAGTCTTGAAATGTTGGAAGTTCCCACAGATCTCACCCTTTGGTGGGAGGATGAGAGACCCAGAACATCATCCTACAGCTGACAGATCATGCCCTGCATGACTCTCCCGCAGCAAAGCATGTTTATTTTCACCTCCTTCCCTTTGGCAGGGCATTTTAGGGGTACAAAAGGAAACGGTGTGTGGAGTATTGACGGAGGTACCTGTCTGAAGCATGGACAACCTTTCACAAGGGGATGAGGGGAAATCACCAATATTCAGGCCAAGGAAAAAATAAAAGTCATTCCAGCTAAGGATATGACCCAAACCACATCAGTCACACCCAGGAGAAGATATGCAGGGCTAGACAAAAGCCTTACCATCAAACACGGGGCCTGGGTCTGCCTTGAGCCCCCTGGAATGGAAAGCTGGCGGGAAAGTAATTTGAATTATTTTATTTTCAACCAACTGTCTTCATCCAGATTCACTCCCTTTCCCCAAAATTCACCATCGCACCTAACCACGAGATTTCCTAAAGACCTCAGCATGTACTTGGTTGATAAGACAAGTGGCCAGTATTCCCCAGAGCTGCTCAGCTCTGCAGCAGCAGAAATCATTAGAAACTCAGGTACCTTCACCTGTTGTGAACAAGTTTTTGTGAACACTTTTGGATGTCAGCCCTGGCATTTGTTGGCCCAGGCTAGTTCTGTTGTTAGCAGCATCAGCAGGGCATACCACTGACATTGCAATGAGCAGCAGAGGACTGCAAAGGAGAGTATTTTAAGAAAAGCCTGAGGCCCTGGCCAATGACAGAAAAGGCATTTTGACAAGCCAAAATCCACCCAGAGCAAAAACCCCAAAGAACAGCCAAAGTGAAGGTTGTTCCTCTCATGGGACACCACTGGCCAAACCTCGTTTTGAAAGAATATTCTATTTTTCCTCCTGGGCCCAGCACTGATGTGTTCCACTCCTGGGAAGCAGGGGAGATTTATGCCGATTAGTCAAGCCGCTGCACCGTGATACTATATAAAAATGGATATTAAAGCAAATGCGATGAGTCACCCATCCCAATCTTTAACAGTCGTCAGTCCTGGCCATGTAACAAGCTGTTGACATACCACTGGGAAATGAATGTTAGCAAGAACAGCCTCTTGTCTCTGCCTCAAGCACCCTTGACCTTGCTTTGAGATCTCAGAAGTGGCCTGCGAGACATATGAAGCCAATTACCTTTGCCTAAGATTGCCCTACAAGGGCCTCATTCCACCGTAGGCCCCCTCACCCTCTGCCAAGCTCTGAGCATCATTCAAAAAAAACCCGGGGTGCAACCAGAGTTTGTGTGAGACAACCTGCATTAGACATCACCCGGCACAGCAATGCAGCTTATCGATCACTCCTGTTCATTTTTAACCCCTCAGCTGCTCTGGGGGAGGCCGTCAAAGCTGGGGCACAGGTGCTGCTGGGGAGGAGGACACCACAGGCAAGGGGACTTCAGCTAAGCATCGTGATGTGGTGGTTGGAGAGGGCACAAGGGTTTTCCACACTGAGGTAAAACAGGCCCCCATGGAGTGCTCCTACAAGAAGACGAAGAACAGAAAGGAGGCGGGAAGAGAGGAGACAGAGCTTGGAAGAACCACGAAATGCCACCGTTGCAGAGAGGAGGAAGGGAAATGGAGGAGAGCGCCTCCCATTTCAGTCCAGCAGCCCCCAGCCAGCCCCCAGCAGCAGCAGCCACTCTAGCTTCACAGCAGACTGGGAAAAGGACTGCCCTGTTTTGTTGGCTTCCTCTAAAAAGTGTTTCCTTTGCCAGCTCCCAGAACAGCCCCAGCTGTACCAGTCTGCACCAGCTTTTGTCCTCTGGAAAACCAGCATCGGGCATTGCAAGTGCTGCCTCAAGCCAGGGCTGAAAACTATCATTACGTTTGGGCAAGGAACCAGGTCTTGAGCACCCTTGGCCAGGCTGTAGAGGAAACTGGCTGAATATCAAAAGTTTTGTCCAACGAGGTCAATGTGATGCTTTACTTCAGCACGCTGCATGGGGCCTCCAGATGAGCAGGATCTCCGGACCTTCGCGGGCAGCTCAGCCCGGCGGCTGCGTCTCTGTCAGAGGGGGTTGGACAGAAGCGTCTCACACCGCCGAAGGTGCAGGTCTGTTAGCAGGGAGGAAGGTCCGTTAGTATGAGGGAGCCTCCAGCTTTCTTTGTCTCAGCCATGCTGAGGTCTGTACGCTACATTCCTGCTTCTTGCCCTCCCACAATCTTTGCTATTACTTGCAAATTTGACAGGAGAATAAATTTAGGACCGAGCTGTCCAGGAACATGCAGGGTCTTTCTGGGGTTTTCCCCTGGGCAATTCACCCTGTCCTCCGACATGTCACCTGAGCAATTCCCAGTTGCACCAGAGCTGGCACTGGAGCTCAGAGGCCAGGCAGGGGTCAAGCCCAGCTCCAGACTCCTCAGTTCCCACTGTGTGACGGGATGTGGCAAAGCTCTGCCACAGCAGAGCGAGGGACAACTGCTTGTCACCCACGAGCAACAAGTGGCATCAGCAGGACATCATTAGCCCCAAGGGCCCTGCATGCTGCTACCCACAGCAACACGTCTGTCAGCCTCTGAGCCAGCGTATTGCAGGCACCACTTTTATCCTAAAAAAGAAAAAAAAAAGAAAGAAAGATAAGAAAGGAAGAAAGAAAAGAAGGAAAAAGGGTGGGGGCAGGAAAAAAAAAAAAAAAGCAAAAAAAATCTTTAGTGTGAACTGACAGTGACCTGTCAGAAATATGTTGCGTTCAAACTTTCCCATAGAGCACTGAAAATTTGTTCCTTATTAAAGAGGGGGGGTGGCGTATCCAGTTCAAAGGAGAAGTTGGAGCAGAGAAGAATTCTGTGGCTACTACTGTGGTGTATTTTTTTCCATTTGCTTTACCCTGCTTCCCCCCCTTCCCCACTCCCTTCCTTTCCAACCCCAATTCCTGTACGGTCGCCCTGAATCTAACAATCCCTATCCAGAGCAAAAAATAAAAAAGAGAAAAGTTGGGGAGGAGGGAGGGAAATCTCCAATTTGTGGGAACTGCTGGTGTTTTAGTGGGAATGCAGAGAGGGTTTTGGACTTTCCCATGCTTTTAGCTCGAAACACTATTTTTACAGTGCCATTTAACAGAAGAGAAAGGGGGGGGGTGAGAGATTAAAGCAGTAAATAAACTTTAAATGTCAGTGGCTCACATGTTTCAGGAGCGTGGCTGTTATTATTTATTATTCGAATCCTATTTATTCTTCAGGGTATCCACAGTAGCCTGAATGTTGTAATACAAACCCAGGACACAAAGCAACCCCTGACCCTTAGAAGGCACTTTGTGACATTGCCTGTTTTCTTGTGCGTTTAAACCTCGACAAGGTGTGAAGTGTAGTGGAGGAATGAAGAAGGGTTGAGATCACCCTGTCATTCACTGCAGCAAGTGTCCTGGGCACTGGTCATCTGAGCTGGGCAGGAAGAGGCATCTGGAGGCCTGGAAGTTTCCTGAAGGGTTTAGAAGGCACCTGAGATCCAGAACAAGACTTGTCATAAATGCTAAGAGGGGTAGGGATGTTAATAGCAACACTGTGAGGCCTGTAGGGTTTTGTCTTTAGGACATTCTTCACAAGTACCCACGGAGCGTATCACACTCGTGTAGAGCCCAGAGACAAACACGTTGTCTGAACCTTACTCTTGGAAAACAGGATGGGCAAGGTTTTCCTGCACAACTGGGACCAGAATGCCTCTCCAAATCCAGGACCAGGATTAGACCAAAGATCTAACTAATCCCTCGCCTTGTCTGCAGGAGTGACCAGCAGCAGGTGCTTAAGGAAGACATAAACCCAGCAAAGTCACGCAGCTACCTTTCCCCAGAACAGTTGCCCAGCAAATCACATCCTTGAAAGGATCAAGCTCTGTTTTTACAGTTCCTTACCCACACCTCTCTTACTAAACGGAAATTCCTGAACCTCAGAGCTTATCTATCTCTAAAAATGCCTTTATGGCCACTTTATGCCTGACCAAAGCCTCCAAACTTTCTTTGGCCACTACAAAAAGACCCAATAAACAGCAATGAAATGTGAGAGAAAGAGGTGTGTCATCTGGGACATAGTTTTCCCTTTGTTCCCAGGAAAGAAGAAAAATAATTTTCATTTTCTGGCCATCAGTCACCGGCTGGAGTAGCTGGATAACAAGATCAGTGTTTCACCCATTCTCTAGCTTCACATCTACGGCATGGACATTTCCCTCTTCCATCTGAAGCGAGGACAGATGCAGACAAGTACCTTATCATCACATTCAACTTCAAACACAGGAGAATGCAGTGACCTTGCCTGCAAGTAATAAACAGGTAGCTCAGTATGGTCAGATGTGTCTGTGCAAGAACGTGGCAGTTTCTTACCATGAGCTACATTACAAAAAAAAAAAAAAAAAAAAAAAAAAGCAGATTTTTACTTACTAGCACTCCTTGCCCTTTCAAGATTAGCCCCTTTCAAGATTAGCAAGGAGTCCCACAGGGACTCAGATACTTCTGACCCAGTTCAGTGGATGGGAGATGAACAACACAGGCTTGGATACAGGACACAAAATTCCGTCCCCACCTGGGTGAGCACCAAGGCTTTTTTCTTTTGGTAGCTTCATCTACTACAGGGACCTGGTGTTATCACACCACCTTCTGCTTCCCAGTTATGTCCTCAGTAGAAAGAGGATTTCAGGTGTTTCCCACTGTCATGTAGCTAATTTTCATCCAGGCTTTCCCCTTTTTTAATCCTGCTCGCTCAGCGTTTCACAAGGATCAAGTTTCCACCAACTGATCTTTACCCAGGAACCAACTCCTTGGGTGCATGAGGAGATGAAAATAGAGATGGGATGTGCTACACGAGGCATAAGATATGCACAAAAGAGAAATGCCTTGCTGAGTCAGGGCCATGCAGCCTGCAAAATATAACAGGAAAAAAATAAGCTGATGTTTTTAGTAAAGTGCTTGTTTTCCTATTTTTAAAAGAGGCTGTTGTTTTCCTATTTTTAGAATAGGCTGGAGGAGCAAAATTAGAGGTTGTGTTCTAAATCTGAAGAGGAATTTTCTGATGGGTTGACCTACAGTAATCTGTAGCCATGATTTAAAACCATTCACTTACCTGGTATTTGTATGAAATAACGACAGGATTGCTGCAGAAAAATAGTTTCACTGGTAAGCTGCATCAGGGCTGGTCAAGGCTTCAAGCTTCTGTCTATTCCCAGTGGTGTGCAGGAAGGATGATCATGAGCTAAAATCACCACCTGCTATTTCAAGCAGTTTGGCTTCAGGCACAACCTTGTCTCTGAACAAGATCTGAAGCACCCTACAACTTGCAGCGCTACGAAAGTGCTTCAGCTGGGACTGAGCTCCTGAGAAAACCTGACCCAGCAGAGGAAGCTGAGTACACTTTCCTCTCTCGCCTAACGTTTCTGTTCCTTATCATTAAAATGAGGGAAAAAACCCTCCTTCCTCCTCCAGACTTGTCTATTTTGATGGCACAGTCATTTTTCCCTCTCCATGGCATTAAATCTTCCACCATCTGGAGCACTCTCTTGTCTAAGGCGGCAGACAATGCGTTACTACAAATAACAGACGCAGACACTATAATGAATTTCAATTGTGGCAGAGGATCTTGGATGTGAATAAACAGTCTGGGGCTTAGTTTTATGCCACAGGCAAAGGCAATAGCTTCATCACTACAGCATCTCCTCATAACCCGATGGCACCTTGGGCTCTAATTAAGACTGAGCCATTACTCCTGTCCTGGGAGGAATCCAGAGCTTCAAAAAAACCTTAAGCCTTGCTCCAGTGAGCACTGGTTAAATCAACACTTCCAGTTGCTTTTCTTTTCTTTGGAAAGAGCATGAAGAGTTTGAGGGGCTCTGGAAAGGAGCAAGCCAGGCCCCACAGAGTGATCATCCTCCATAGCTCCTTGGGGTTCAATTCATCCCATGGAGACACAAAAGATTCGTGGAGGCCCAGGACCATTTGCATATGCTGCTAGTCTGACCTTCCTAAGTTAGTTCTTCCCACTTTTTAAAGATCAGAGAATGTTTTTTCTCTGGCCTGCATTAGCAAACACATATTAATATCCAAAGAAAACAAGGTGAGCATCAGCCTTGGTTCAGGATAGATGGCAAACATAAAGCGACTTCCTTTCCTTTGTGTTTAGACCAAAAAAAAAGGGCCCTAAGGGAAATGGAAGAGGTACTCTGGGCTTTTTGTTTGTCATGACATGACCTTAGCATGGACAGACTCAATTCCAGTGCATTTAATCGCTGTGTTTCCTTGGGCCAACCCTTCCTCCTTAGGTCCCTCCAACACCACCGCAGTAGATTACAAGGAAATGAATGAAACATAACACAGCAGGACATTCCTTCTCGGCTGTTCCCAGTGCCTGGATTCAATGCAATATTTGAATGAATTTGGCAGCTTTTCTCCAGCCAGGTCTCAGGGGTAGCACCAAAACCCTGTTTCCGCTCCATGACAAAGGAGATGGCTGTAGGGATTTTCTCATAAAGGTTTTCTCTATCAACCTCCTCCTTGGGCCAAGGTCACTGGGGACTTGATTTGCTTCTGGGTACCTCAGCAGCACTGGAATGCTTCAAGCTGGGGAGAAGTTAAAGTGGGACAACATGGATGATTAAGTGGTTGGAAGGATTGACTTATGAGGGAAAAAAAATGAAGGAATTAAATATGTATAGTTTGGCTGGAGGACAGCAAAGGAGGACAACTGTCTGCTGACTAGCTGACAGGCCTAAATGTCGGGGAGGGAGAGGAATTGTTTAGGTTAGCCCAACAGGGGAATAACCAGGAATCACAAGATGGGATTAAGAAATGGAAAATGAACTCTGAATATCAGGGGAAACATTCTTAACAGTGAGATCTAACCTACTGGATTGTGGAACATCCTCCCCAAGGACTGTGGTGGAAACCCTGCTCTTTAAGACATTTTAAAACGGACTAAAATAGGGTCTGTTGGGAATAATCCTTTGACTAGAGATGGACTAGGTCCAGGCAGGGTGTTCCCTGCAAGAAGCACATCATGTGATGCTGAGCACGCGTGCACCATGGGAAGGTGCTCAGAGAGCACAGGCAGGCCCTTTACCTGAATACGAGAAAATCCAGGCGTGGACTAGGCATTAAGGTTTGCTCTTCATGGCTGGGAGTAGCCCCACTGTGAGGGTCTGCCAGAAGAGTTACTCACGTTCTTCCTTCTCTCCCAGGCATTTGAAAATGAGGGAAAGTCAAGATAAAAGGGTGGGCACTTTATCTGGAGAACGCTGTTAGGAGTTTACACTAACAAGACTTTTATATGCTACGGCTAGAGTTTGGACACGCACTTCTTCCAGATTCCTGACAAACTGAAGAAATAGCACCATAGATCTTCATTATCAGGGAGGGTCTAACATCTGTGATACACAGCGGATTATCACACATGTTGGACTGGCCTGAGCTTCAAACTGGCCGTAAAAGTTATTTATGACCTAAAAGTCCATGCCAAGGGCCTGTTACATCTCTGATCTCATAAAAAGAAAACAAAAACCAACTGACCAAAGGAAAAAAAAACCCACACCACCAGCAACACCCCCCCCCCCCCCCAAAAAAAAAGTTTTTAAAAAAAAAAAAATCCACCGAGAAGGAGCTGGAGTAAAAGTGAAACACACAAACATGATGCTAAACAACAGCAATAATCTTAATCTTCCCTTATTAACCTGGAATAACCTCAGATGCTCCAAAGGCTTATGCAGGCCAGAACGTGGAGAACAGCACAGGGATGAGGGAACACAGAGCTAATAGCCTGGTGCACTGGAGTACCTTGAGAATTAACCAGTAGGATCCAAGGAGTCGATAGCCATGTCATGGCAGCATTGTGCCCGAGCTCATAAACTTTTCTTTTTGCACCACACTGAGGTGAGTCAAGCACAGTTTGATCCATTTTTGTTTGAGGCTCTCTGTGGGATCACTCCCGGTGAGAGCAAGCCAGCCTGGAGCTCATGGCTGTCTTCTTCCTGCCAAAAGAGAAAGGGAGAAAAGGTTGAGAGCACAGGAGGTGAGGAGCAGTGGTTTCACAGAACCATCTGGGGACATTTAGACGTGTTTGTCCTCTGCATAAAAATTAAAATGAAAATGTGATAAATAAGGCAGAGGTCCTGGCACCAACAATGCAGCGTGGTGCTTTTATGGCCTCAGCAGACACTTAAGAGAACGGCTTTGGCCTCAGTAGTAACACCGGGTTTTAACAGATACAGACAGTGAATTTCAGAATCACAGAATCATGGAATAATCTAGGTTGGAAGGGACCTACATTGTCCATCCTCTTGCCCAAGCAGCATCAGCCAGGAGATCAGACCAGGTTGCTCAGGACTTCATCCAGTCTGATCTTGAAAACCTCCAAGGATGAACAAAACCCGTAAGTCATCCCCTCCTTATGCAGCAAGTGCTCCAGCCCTCAACCATCTTGGTGTCCTCCATTAAACCCACTCCAGTTTATGAATGTCTTTCCTGTACTGGGAGAGCCCTGGAACTGGACACATTCTCTAGATGATGTCTAACAAGCGCTGAGTACAGGAGTATTTTAGGCATTAGCTCCAGAACCATCTCCAAACTCCAGCTCCCTGCAATGTATCCACTCAAAACTGAGAAGAATGATGATGACAAGCACGGAGGGAAGGATTTCACTCACATCAGGAGTGTATTTTCTCACCTCACACGTTTTTCTCCTTTATGTACAACAGACGTACCTGTGGATGTACCTTCCAGGCATATAGACTCCCAGGTGACCCATAGATGTTTGTTCTCCTTCCTCAGCAGCATCTGCCCTGCATAGGAGTCCTTGACCTGACCATTTCTGATCAACTCTTCTGGGTTTTCAAACCAGAAGTTACAGCCCATGATTACATCTATGAGAGCATGCACCAGAGCAGCAAAATCAGGTTAGAATTCAAGCAGCTTTGACTATCCACAAAAAAAAACCCCAAAGCAGAACTAGAAGAGATTTTGCCAGGTTATCTAGTGCGTTCTTCTTCTCCCTCATAGAATCGGTTCTACCAAAAGACATTTGCTTAACACGAGTAACCTCACCCTTGCAAACCCTCTCCTCCTGTCCAGCCCAAATGTCTTGCTCCTGATTTAGATGAAAATGTGTTGTCTGTTCTCCTGCAGTGGACTCAAGCAGGTTCTTCTCTTCCTTTCCACAGTACCCTTTTACATACTTGCAGTGTCCCAGCAAATCTCTCTGCAGTCATTTCTCCTCTAGACTAAACAATCCCAACTCTTTCAGTCCTTCCTTAGAGGTCATGTTTTCTGGACCTCTGATCATTCTTGCTGCTCTCCCCTGGACCTTATCCAGTTGGCCTTCATCTATCTCCAAATGCCTTGTACTGGACACATGGGCTCCAGCTGAAGCCTTTTGGGACTTCTCAGATCAAAGATCTCAGTTCAAACCATTAGAGAGGAAGACTTAAGTTACTAAGTCTGGATATGGTTCTGAATCCACATTTCCTCCGTGCTTAGGATGGCTCTGCTGTTCCCGCAAGGGACCTTGTTCGGAATGCAAATATCTGGAGCGTTAAAATATTTGAGAGCCGGTCCTGGACACTGAAGAAAGATGGAGTAGAAACTCTTCCTGACCGCAGGTCCTCAAAGCACAGCACATCTGGTGACTTTCCAGCTCCACGTTGTGGTGCAGAACTTGTTGGGGTTGACAGAAGAGAATACTGCTGCACCCAAATAATCTCCCTTGTTCACAAATGTCTTAACACGTGTCCTTTTTGCTGCCTGGCACTGCAGCTGCAGAAGCTGATGTGCATGCTAGATGGGAAAAGAAGTTAAAATAAAATCAATACAACTAAAAAGATGTTTCCTCTTCCCTTAATCAATATCATGAACTGTTCTTCTTAGGAGAGAAACTGATTCTGAAAAAGGAACCCATCTATTAGAGACAACGAAATCGCTCCAGTTGAAACTAACTGATGATTAACCACATTACAGCAATCTAGTCTGTCCTCCACGGAATCAATGAAATGCAAAAATGAACAGAGAGCTTAAAGGGTGAAACGTGAGATTTCTGTAATCCTTTCAGCTTCACTCATATAAAGTGCTTAACAGGAGAATAATTACACTTACATGCAGACACACACATTTTTTGCCTTGGCAGAGCATTGGCATTTCTTTTTAGTCACATTTATTATTAGAGCAAAGTAAACAATTTGCTGCAAACAACAATTTGATTTGTTTTGCTTTTCTCTCTCCACTTACAAATTAGCAGGTCATGAAACACACTCATTTGTTTTATTTGTAATTAATAGCTTCTAAACCCTTGGCTGGTTTCAGCACTTTGTAGTTGCAGCTGTATGTCTGTGCACTTCCAGCATTATCCTGTTCCCCTTGGAGCGTTGCACACTGAAAATGGAGGAATCCAGAGGCAACAAGGATTAAAAAGCAATTTTAGGTGCAATATACTGTTGTTGACAAACCCTCCCACCCCACTTGCCATTCCTTGGGCGTGTTTGTTGTGAGCTGGTGGATGCTGCAGTAACCGTGTGATACGAGTGTCACCCCGCTCCAGCAGGTCCTGGAAACACGGGCTGTCATCCCAGCACTCTGACCGGGGCAAAACTTCCTCTGTCAAGAGTGATGCTGATCTCACCAAGAGCTTGCTTGAGGCATCGCTACGTGATGCTGCATGGCCAAGCATTGTTTCCTTTCTGACTGGGGGGTAAAATAATCCTCATCACCTCCGTGCCCCCCCCCCCCCCCCACTTCGGCCACTTTCTGCTCATCTCCTGCTTCCCGTTCTAGAGATTCATGGGGTGCATGAAGGAACAAGTCCCCCCCTTATCCCAGCTGGGGCCTTCCAAGAGTGCTCTAACACTGTGCATAGCTGCCTGGCATGAGCTGTTAATGAGCCATCTCATTTACCCAAGCCTAGGTTAATCTCCAAATCCTGCATACCTGGAATGGGGTCTCCGTGCCCAGAGACCACATCCTGCCCATCTATAAGAGCCAGCAGCAGGTCAGGGTTCCCTGGCCCAGATCTGCTGACAAAAGGACCCTCTGCTCCTGTGCTCAGTGACCGTCCTGTGTTGGTACAACTCAGAGGAGCGCTTACACCTGCTCTGACCTCCCAGACCAGCCTGGCCATGCCCTCTTCCCCCAAGGCAGGGTCAAAGCAGCACGTGTGATCTTCCATCCTCGCTCCATGCAACTTTCTCTTGAATTAACCACTCGTTTCCAAGACATTTGCTGAGGGAAACACAAGACTTTAATTTCCAGCTGGCATGATGCACAGAGCTCAAAGATCAAAGCCTGTAGCTAGTTGGCCAACAGGGAGTAAGCTAACAAATGCTGCCCCATGAACATTTTAGCCAAAGCCCAACCACCTTTCTGGATAAAGAGAAGGGACAGGGAGGGGATCATGGACTTGTGCATGGAGGATTCATCCTATGACTTACCTGAAACTCCCTAGACTATGAGTCATGAAAGTCCTGAAGGGGAACAATGAATTTCCCAACATTTGGAGAAAGGCATGGTAAGGCTGTGCCAATATTTTAACTGGAGAAGTGATTTAACTCAGGTAGCTATACACAGGCTAGCTCAAAATTAATCCTTGCTCCTTTTCTTCAGTCAATGGAGACAGACAGGCACTTCCAAACAGCAATCATCCTACTGTAAGACAGATGTCTAACATAGATTAGATGATTCAGCTGCTGGAGGGCTGATCTCACTCCGTTGACTGCAGAACGAACCTTGACAACTAGTTTGGATCAGACAGCAAACTGTTATTTGGTTAAAATTAGGCCAGGTGACACCACTCCACCTTACAAAATAATTACATTTACAACAAATGTCAGTCAATGTTTTTCATGGGAAATAGGCCTGATCTCATTTTCTGACAAAATTATGAGTTCTGTTCATCAAAGAGTCTCTTACAGGCATAATACAAACTTTCATGTGGTGCATGACTTAACATTGCACAACCTCCTGTTTGAAAAGTTTCTGCTACGCTATAGAAATAAAACACACATTCAATGGATCGGGACTGGCTAGCTTGTGGAAGCTGGGGGGGTACTATTCAGTGAGAAAATATCACCGATGGTTGTCAGGATCTACTGCCTTGCCTAGACGTAGTCGACATTGTCATCAACTTTCATGAAAGTAAATATATTACTAGCAGCTGATGTAAGCTCTTTAGGTCACAGAAGCTGGCAAAGCAGTAAGCAATGAGGAGGGCAGGGCACGGGCTCCATCAGGACTATCAGGTTGTGGGCAAGCTTCAGCTCAAATATATATTTTAGGTAGTGAAATGCAATGTTACATGCAGAAGATGACAAGGAGCACCCACCATGCCCACAGAGCAGAGAGCTGTGACCTGAAGGACAGTGGTTTTTTTGAGAATGACTTGAATGTTAGAATAGGCAAGAAAGGCAACTGGATTTCCCTAACTGGTGATGGTGAATAGGGGGAAGAAAGAGCTGCTATGTCTGCAGAAACCACAGACAAGACAGGTACTGAAATACTGTGTACAGTTTAAAATACATATTGTAGAAGAGATGTTTAAAAGCTGGACAAAGCCAAGGAAAAAAAAATCATAGAAATTATCTGAGAACAAGCAAAAATGCTGTAGTGGAAGACCTCGAAAGCACAATGTAATTAAAAAGGATTAAGATTTTTAAGAGTGGGATTCATCCCTACCTGCATTTAGGAGTTTAAAAGACCAGAGGCAGCCCAGGCTGGACATTTGCCTTCCTCAAGAACCAATGGAGAATTGATGCCATTTCCAAAAAGCAGGTCATCTTCAGAGGAGATGAAAGACTTTGTCGAAGAGTCACTTCTCTGAGGGGATCAGCTAACCATTTCTGACCTTAACTTTACAGAATTTATGACAGAAACAGCAGCTTTAGAGCTATCTTAGCATATCCAAGTCCTCTGTAACAAACAATTGCCCAGCTCAACCTACCCTCCCTCCCTTCTCCAGCCAGAAGAGCACCAGACATCCCAAAAAACCCCTTGAAAGGTTCAGTCACCAGCACTTTGTGATACAAGTTGCAGAAAATGATGTGTCTGCTTGGGGAAAAGGAGGTATAAAGAGATAGATATTCATGTACATATATTAAAGTAGGAAGCCCACGTCTATCTTGTGCCATCCTCACAGTGTCTTTGGCCTTAACCCATCCGATTGCCCTCCCAGCCATCAGTGAGAAATGCTCCTCCCTCGCCCCAAGATGCCGTTGTTGCATCACCTCACCCATACACGCAAAATCTTGCTCACCATGAGGTCAACAAGCAACAACAGAAGCCCAAAGTGTCACTTTGCAGGCTGGTTTCCAGTCCCCAGGCAGATATCTGCTGGATCTTCTCTGAAGGGATCTCAGCCCAACCCAGCTCAGTGTTTTGGTTTCATTGACAAATTCAGCACATTTCTCTGAGAAAGTCTTCTGCAACATTCTTCCAGCAGAGCTCTTAGGTGTACCTCACAGACGAGATTTCACCTTCGAAAGCAGAGCTGTGGATCAGCAGTTCTTCTCACAACAGAGCCCTCACTGAAGGAAAACAGACCATGCACGTTTACTTAATACATGATGAAACGGTTTTCCCTCTACGAGCCCATCCAAGGGGTCACCAGCTCCCACAAACACAAATTCTCTTTACTTACAGTGACTCCCCAAGAGAAACAAGGACTTGTGAGCGGACAACCTGCGTAAGCAAAACTCCTCCTCAAAGTACAGACCCTTTCACTCCTGGAGGAGGAAGGAGCTATTTTCTTTTTCATCCTCTATCCCACAGGCACTTCTGCACTATCTACATTGACCAGGAAGATCCTTCTCCCAGAAGGCTTCAAGTTCATCCAACTTTGGGCAAAGCTGTCAGATAATGAGAGTCTCTGGTCTGTCTTGGCAAGGCTGGCTTTTAAGCGGTGATCTCCAATAACGGAGACCACATGATCCATCTCCAAGTCCAAACCACCACGCTTCAGAGTATCGTGGTTGACCTGAGCAAGAACCCAGCAAAATAAACAGAGGGCTGCGAAAGCTCTGCCATGGGAACGCTTTATAGCAAGCACGTATGCACACGTACTCTTGCTGGAACAAGGGACCCACATTTCAGGAGAAATGGGAAGGGATCTGGAGCCGAACCGATAACTTGGCTTCTGTCTTTTATTTCTTTTTTTCTGCCAAGCTGAGACAACCCAGTGCTTTTCAATCTGGAGCAAAGAGGGGAGGGAGAGTAGGAGGTGCTCTTACCCACCATGTGGTATCAATAGGTTGGTGGTAAAAAGCCTCTTGCTGCCAAGGAACACCAGAAATAACAGTGTCAAACATGTCTTTGTGAGCAATTACGGTAAATATAAATACACACACACACTTACTAAAGATGAGAAACATTAAAATATATATATATTGGCCTCCTGCTTCTCATCCACTCTTCCCTCGGCCAGGATTAGAAACAGATTGAAGTAGCCTGAGAAAAAAACCATTCATGTGTCCTAATTCTCTCATTAAACAGTAGGTGGTTCATCTTGCCATGTGTTTGATATCACGGGGTTTGCTTCTCCCCATCTCTTTTGATGTGTCATCACTCCCCACCCATTGCAAGAGAATTTCCCAGTGAACTTCACGCCTGCACGGTCCTTCCCTCTCCCTGCCTGCCCTGCTTAGCCTCACTAGAGTAGCACAGGGCCTCCTTATACAAAGTTTGCTACGTGCACAACGAAACTGCAGGAAAAGACCTGTGTCTGGTCCTGCTCATAAAATATGTGTAGACTTAGGCAAATGAACATGAGGCAGATCCAGCTGAAAAGGCAGGAAAATTTGCTGAGCCTGTTGCAGAAAAAGGTGTTGGGAATCGATAATCATTTTGCTCATCTGTACGAGGTGACACCAGAATTTTATTAGCATAACTTGGAATTAGGGATAATTTTTAACTGAGGAAAGAGTTGAAAAGAGTCTTTCCCCTCTACCTTTCCAAGAATGTGATTACTCAAAGAAATTTACTCCTGCTTTCAGTTTTTCACCAAGGTCTGAATAAAACTCCAAAGTGCAAAAGGAGAATGAAATAAAATTAACGCGAGTTCAACAATTACAAACCGTGAGGACAAAATAAAAACCACCACGCCATCACTGGCACATCTCTGCCAGTGTTGTCAACAAAACCGAACAAACAGATGATTTCTGATGCACAGAGAGAAAACGACCTTTCTAGTTCCTGCATGCAAACCCTCGTCCTTCTTCTGACCAGCTCAAACCACAACATTTTACAGGCATCCCACAGAGCTTTACGTAGCACATAGGCTGCCCTGTGCTAACCTCATCCCTCCCAGCAGCATATTCCAGTGTAAATCCTCTCATGTGTGCATTCAGAGGAGCGAAGTCATGCCTTGTGGGGACCAGTGTGAGGAAAACCAGTAGCTTCTAAGCAGCCAGTGCTCCTCCTCCCACTCTGGTGGGCAGGAAGCGGCTGGAGCCACAGCTCTGCTCCTCACAAAGCACCGGCTGAGCCAGCACAGGCAAGAAAATCACGTACGTCAAGGAATCGAGCAGAGATGTCTGCTCTCTTGGACCCAGACCAGGGCCAAGTCTCTGAGTTAAGGCCACGGCTGGCTGGTTGCTTTGCTCCCTGATAGCTCGAAGCTGCTTGGGGGCAGAAGCCAAGCATCTCCCTCATGTTGGTTAGCACACTTGTGTGCTAACCCACCCAAGTGGGTGAGACTTGTCCAGATCACCTTTAGAGGGGCAAGCACCAAAGGGAGCAAGCTCTACACACCCTGCATGCCCTCACTGAAATGCAAAATCCATGCCAGTCCCTCCAAAAAATCCTTTCGCAAACAAGCAGCATGGCACTCAACCCACTAGCTGTTTAGAACAAAAGATAAGGCAGTGTCTTCTGTTTTAAAGTCCCTCTCCTAAGCTAATCACAGTGGAAATGTTAGGAGGAGCTGGGTGTTTCCAGAGCGTGATTAGCCCACTGATTAGGCTATCCTCTTCCCAGCCATCCCTTGGTTACATGCTTGCCCCAGTGTGCTGCCCTCTCATCACACGTGCTGAGGACAGCGGCCAGCCCCGCACGCTCCGCAGAGCTAACCTGGCACACGAGGGGAAGCAGAATCCCCACGGAGCTCAGTTAAGAGCAACTGAGACCATTTCTTGTGATACAATTTGGGAAATCGGGCTTGAATGAATGGCTCCTCTTCCAGTCCTGGCCAAGACTGTGGTTTTCCAGTGAGCAGGGAGGAGGGGACACATACCTTCAGAATTGTCTCTGTGGATGGGAATTCATCGTGGTTTATTTTCTCAAGGCTCATGGCTTGTCACAAATCCTTTTAAAGTCATGAGGCCTGGGAGGAGCGGGGGGAGAAAAGAGAATGTTTTGGTGTTATTTTTGTTCAGATAGGAACAGTTAGTAAGTCATTCCCATCCTGTTAAGTGAGCGGTTATAAAGCCATAGCCCCTTGGACTATTTCACTCCGTGAGGTTTTGAAGAAGCGAAGGGGAGCAATGGGTATCCCCTGCTCCAGACATGCCCCCTCCCCATGCCCACCGCTCCAACTCCTGCCCACATAGCAGCATTTTGGAAAATCTGAGTGAATCTGCTCTTTTTCTAGCCTGCGTGAACCTTTCTCTCCCTCTCTGACGCTGGGCAAGGTGCTCCAGCATCCTGTGCCTTTCGCCTTGCTTCTTGCACCCAGGAGGAAGTCCCAGAGATCATTGCAGTCCCAAGCAGCAGCGTTTTGTTCTCATTTTCGATGTGCTGGCCTGGCTGCACAAACAGCAAAGCAGAGGAAACACAGAGCTCTGTGTTATCACTCGGGACCTCCAGCTCCAAGTGGGCAACGTAATGGTAGAAAGTTTGCAGTATCTCCTGCACAAGAGGAAGGAAAGATGCTGGGAGAGCAATTAAAGCTGGGAGAGCAATTAAAGCTCTGCCTCCCAGGAGGGAAAATGCAATAAGCAGCGTAATGTATCCTCTCAGCTGGGAATCCTCTCGCCTCCCTCCAGCCGTCTCGGAGTGAGGTGTTAGTCCGACCCGCTGGGCCAGCCGGTCCTAAGAGCCAGTGGAGGGGGAGCGTCACCTCCTGAGGTGCGACAGGCTCCAGGGGTGTGTAAAAGCAAGCAGGGGGAGAGGGGCTGATCCGGCTTTAAACATCCACCTTGCAGACACCAGCCACGGCGTCAAATCTTACAAACCTTCCTCACGTCAAGCCTCGGGGACACTTGCTCTGAGAAAGGGGCTCCTCATGTGAGGATACTTACAACAGACAGATCCAGACTCTGGCTACGCCATTAACTGGCGTCCTGTGATGTACAATACACCACCGCCTCTTTATGTAATATTACTCAGCATTATGGTTCCTGAGAGAATAGGCTTCCTTAACCACACTAATAAATCGTGCCTCAATTGAAGACTGTCTCCCCCCCCCCACCCCGGGGTGTATCTTGTAGCTGATTGAGCTCGGTAGAGCCGCATCCATTGACCTCGCGGACCCTGAAACAGCCTGATAGAGACTGAATGTAGCAGCTCAGACCTCAGCAAGCAGGGACTGGGACATCTTTCTCCTGATTCACAGCAGCATCTGTCTACTGGTGAGAGCTCGGCAGCTGGAGCTGGTGACTCTCTGAATATTCACCTGCATAAATGCTTCTCCACAGCCAACACAGGATGACTTTGTACCTCAGCCTTTCTCCTCCTGCAGTACATCAAGGGTATGAAAAAACCTCAGGTTATGTCAGGATGCAGTATGTATGCAGCCAGAAAAGCAGACAAGCATTTGATAGTCTGGAGCTTGCAAAACTGATCCAGCGTAAGACGTCTGCTGAGATTTTGGGCGGCTTTCTATAGAGCAGAAATTGTGAAGAAAGGAAATCTGGGGGAAAACAAACAAACAGACAAACAAACAAAACCCCCACGAAATAACACAAGCCAGAGTTTCCAGCCTCAGAACTGTATTTTCCCCATCTTTCTTTAAGGTTTATGCATGAGAGTAAATAGGGGAGTCTTTTTACAATGCATCCTCTCAGGCTCTCCGTACCACGTGAGGAAGCTGATCTCAGTTAGAGGAACACGCGGCAACAAAGCAGAAAAACAAGGTGCATTACCACGATCATAGGAGCACGAAGAACTGCATATATTCGAGCAGTCTGACCTCCTACAAAAGCCAGGGAAGAAAATCTCACCCAGATATTTCTGCTTCAACCAAAACTTTCAGATGATTTATGGCATGTGCTTACCAAAGTCTCCCAAACTCGTTTTAAAGACCTGAAGCACCCACGGACCCACCATGACCTCAGGCTTATTGCCTCTACGGCTCAACAGACAACAGCTCCCCAAGAGAAAACGCAGAAGACACAACTCATAGAAGCTCTAATGGATGTACCAGCAGGAAAGCTGAATGAGAGGAAGAGGTCCTGGCCTCTCTTTTCGATTTTTTTTTTTTTTTTTTAAATCTGTGGCGCTCACCCTGAGGCAAAGCCCTCTGAACTCAACAGGAGTCTTTCCACGGTCAACGGTAGGTCCATTCATCCCACCTCCCGTCACCTACCGTCCGGAGCTCACTCTAATTCTCCGTGCCAGCACTTCCCACTGCGCTGGGAAAGCTCCTTGCAGCCCCACTTAGCTCCTGAAGGTTGATTCCCGTTTTTAACAGGCCAAAACCGCAGGATGCCAACTAATTGCTTCGTGAATGACCCCAGTGTTAGGGGCTCCGCCGCCATGGCTGGGAGGCCCTTCCACACGTTTGTGGTGCCTCGCACTTCCTGACATCTGGTTCCAATTGGCGCTCCCTTCAGCTGCTGCCAGAGCTCAAATGACCTCTTACCTGTGCTAAGGTACCAGTAAGCCACGAGGCAGGCGTTGCCCGCAGGATTCTCGCCACATTTGCTCCCCCCTCTGCCCCTGGTGCCAAGCCCGTACTCCATCCCAGATCCACCATTTCAGATCCAGCATTTGAGCCACCATGAGATCCTTTCTTCTGCTGTCCCTCCTTGAAACCTTTAGTCTCTTTTATAGGTGGCGGTTTTAGTAATTTTTTTGGTCCTTATTTGCTTCCCTATCTGTGCCATCTCATTATGGTACCTCGGTGCTCAGCTTCGCAGGATCTTCAGGCGATAGAGCAGGGATCTAATACCCCTCGTGCAAAGGCAGCCATTCACAGCACCAGTCTCGGGCATCAGCCTGATCATTGCAAACCCTCAACTGTAACTGCAAGATGCTTCAGGGAACGGGTGACTTCAGACACAGCCGCCAGCTGAAAGCAGGCACTTGCAGACCTGAGGAGCGGGAAGGTGCAGGTTTCCTCAACCACCAGCTGGGAGGCTCAGATACAACCACATGTGCCCAAGTATGCAGCCTGTGCCTTGCCCCAAACCAAGGGCAGCAACCACATCTCCTAGCCCTCTAACCAGAAGAATGTCCTTTCCCCTGTTTGGTTTTTTTTTTTTTTTTTTTTTTTGTCATGATGCAATATGCAGCAGAGTCCAGCTGCTTCCCTCATCTCCATTTTAACTCCATTTTTTAAGCCATGGTCTAAACCTCAGCTGTTCTCTGCCGTTCTTGGTTTGTGAATGAACAGCAAACCAATTCGCCATCCTGCTTCTGCTTCTTCTGACCCATCTGCTCCTCCTGTTCTGCCTCTTCGCCATGAAGCTGAGGCAGGCTGCAGCCCTGCCACCTCCCACGCTGCCAGTGCAAACTGCTCCAGAGCAGGGTCCACATCCCGCTGAGTGGAGCTTTGATACTCAGCCACAAAAAAAGCACCATACACGTGAAAATTTGGTGCGTGCAACCCCAGTAACAAATGTTGAACTCCAGGTTCTGGAAGGTGGAGCCCCCATTGCCTACAAGGTGGGACCTTCTCATCCTGCTGGAGACCAAAACTGCTTCCAGCTCCCAGATACTGTGCGAGGTTGTGTTCTCATTATAAAGGGCTGTGGGGTCTGGGGGTCAGAGTAAAGTACCATCAATCAGAGCTGCCGAGTTCCGTCTGCAACCACAAATTAACCCACTATCATATTACTCAGCTGTTGTACAGTTTCGCAACAGTTATGGAGTGTCAGGCTGAGTACAGGCGCTGGGAAACAGGGCTGGAGCTGGGCTTGCTCCCGGAAAGCTCAGCAGTGATCCTGTCTTGCACTCTTCCTTTAACTTGGATTTTCTGCGAACAGGAAAGCACCTTTACCACCTCATTCGCACCCCTGCCACTGGCTGTCTGGGTAACCTTGGCAAAATCACATAGCCGAGCTCAATTTTTCCATCCGGACACTTCGGATAATTGCAAAGGCTGTTTTCCTAACAAGGTGTTTCAAAGTTCCCAGGTAAAAAACACTGTGGAACTGCAAAACTGCGTGATTTTTGTGTGTTTTGAGATTAATTAGATGCCAAATATAAATCCTGCCCAGAAACTGAAAAATGAAGTGTTGCAGAACCGGGGTGGTTTCAAGTTCTTCCTCCTTTTTTTTTTTTTATGTTTTGATTTCCTCAGTGCATGCAGAACGCAATCTGCTCACGGAGTTTTGTTTGGGGGTCCTCTGGATCCCATCAGATCACAGCTTCTGGAGCCAGCGCTCATAAATATCCTGGTGCTACAGGTCCAGGTTCCTGACACACCGACAGACATCCTCATCCCCATCTGGGTTGGGATCAGATCGAAGACTAGATATTCTGGATCAGGCCGATTTCCAGCTCTGGATCCTGGGCGGGAAGAGTCGATGGAAGGAGAGCGAGGGTGGTTCACGCAGGCCTGCAGCGTGGGAGCAGGAGGTAGCTCCAGCAAACAGGCTGCAACCTTGATTTCCCCAGCAGAGAAATGGAAGAGGAGAGGAAAGAGAAAGCTTCAGGCGCAGCCACTGCACAGCTGTCCAGTCTGTGCGTGCAAAAGCCGCTACCCAAAGCGACCTGAACCGTCTGTGGCTTTAGAAAGAAAGCAAAGACAATTAGAGTGCCAACTGTGTTTCAGTGTGAGCTCTCCCCACCGCAGGGCATCTCTGCAGCCGGGTTGGTACCCCCGAGCGCCTGCATCCCTCCCCGCTCACAGCTCAGCTCCAGGAGCATCTGCCCAGCACCTCAGTGTGGCCACTTGCATTCGAGGCTCCTGGGGCTGACTCTCATTTCTCCATCCTATGCACTCCGCCAGCCAAAGCCACCCCCAGAGCTGCCCACCCAGGGAGGCCACGGGTGTCCTTTGGCACAGCCGGCTCCGTCCACCCTGAGCGAGTGCAGCGGCTCCTCCAGTGCCCAGCACCCCTCGGACTCCGGCTGCGGTTGTGACGGAGCATGGTTATTTTGGGGTACTGGAATAGGGGGAAGCGTGGTGAGCCAGGCCAAGGCTGTTTCTGGGATGTTGTGGGGTGAGCTGTGGCTGCTCCCGGAGCCATGGAGGAGGGGTGGTTGCCTGCAGAGGGCAGCAAGGGAGCACAGCCAAGTGCTGTGTCTGATGTCCAGCGCCGGAGTCCGATGTCCAGCACTGGAGACCAGCTCCAACAGGTCTCAGATGGGTGCGATCAAGTTTAGGGTGCACGTAACCCCCATCCCATTCAGCAACCCCCCAAAGAGCCATGCACGCTCAACACACACACACACCCCCCCTGTGGGGTGTGCACAGGCACATTCAGCCTCACGTGTTCCCTAACACACGTTGGCATGTGCACACACGTGTTCTCAGCCACACGTGCAACCGTGCTGGGCAGCCCCTGGATTCCTGCATTCGGATTTGCACCAGTGCCAGAAAGCATCGCGCAGGGAAGCATCATAAACGTGACCCCCCGTCACCTGGGGAAGGCCTCACCCCAAAACACTCAGCGCGGCAGAGACAAGAGCGCCTGCATAGTGCAGAAAACCTGGCCTGTGTGTGTGTGCAAGGAGTGACAGGACACAGCTCCTGCAGCCCGAGCTGCCGAGCAGACCCACGTGCAAACGCACAACCAGCAAAGGGAAGTTCATGCAACCACGGGCTGCACTGGTGAAGCAAGAAATGAGCTCCCAGCTCCCAGCGCAGCACCGTGGGCTGTCCTCTCCCGTCCACCTGGGCCACGGAGAGGGGATGGGGCTACATCCTGAGCCAGGATCAGGCTCCTCTCCCTGCAGACCCCCACCAGCCCCATCACCCCAAAGCACCAGCCTGGCCCAAGCACTCCCAAAGCAGATGTTTAAGAGTGAAATTCCCTTTTAGTTGCTGCCACAAACATGACACCTTTCTCCTGCCTGCAGTTATCCCCTCCAGACTCCAGGTACTGCCGCCTAACCCTTGCCAAACAGCTTTTTGGGAAAAATTGGACAGGACGCACCCATCCAAGGGAGGCTGACCTGGCTGTTCCCCAAGACACCCCGCGTGGTCACAGCCTACGTAACCAGACCTGAGTGCGGAGAGTTGCCTGCACAGCTCCCACGGTGCATCGTCCTGCTACAAATACCCTGCTGGGACCATCGCTGCCACAGCCCACTCGGGATTTCTGCAGTAACCTCCTCCCTGCTCTGCATCGTAGGGCACGGGGGAGCCCAGCAGAGAGCTCCAGCCCCCTGCCAACCCCCAAACTCAATCTGCACACACAGATGCATCCACCCCACACTTCCAGCTGCAGGAGGGGGGGAGTGCAGGTCCAAGAAAGGTGCTGGCACACAAGAGAGACCAGATCCAGCACAGCCTTTTCATGCACTTAAATCCAAGCACATGAGCAAGCGCTTGGCTAGATGGGGACCCCCAAGCTCCAGGAGAGGATAGGAGGATTTATTCATCACAGCCACACTGAACACAGCACTTCCAACCTTAGGAGAGGGAGGGGGAAAAAAAATAAAAAAATAAAAAGGAAGGCAGGGGAAGAGGAGGGAAGAAAAATAACCCTGGCAAAGATCTAAGTTTAAGGCCGTACAAGGAGAGCTGTGCTCCCTGCCAACCCCAGCCCCTTCAGCTGGGAGTTCAGCCGATTCTAAACATTTGAAGCAAGGCTGTAAGGCAGAGGGTGGCGGTTTTGGCACAGCCTTCCCTGAGCCTGAAGCCCCGCAGCTGGATGGCTGCGCCATGAGGAAGCAGGTGCAGGAGGAGAGGAGAAGCTGCGGAGGATAAAGTCCCTTCACAGCAGAGACAGAGGAGAGAGCAGGGCGAAGGCCGGGCAAGAGGATGGAAGGCAAAGCAGCTGTGGAGCTTGGGGAGTCCCCAACCTCGGGGCAGGGGTGTCCCAGGGACACCTGCCCACAGGCTGCATCGTCTCCTTTTCAACCTGTCCACGGGACCAACCGGGAATCACCAACATCTCCTGCATCCGAGACGACCACACACAGGGTGAGTATCTGGGAAGGAGCTGGGAGCTTTACTGGGTGTCAGCTTGTGAGGACTCGTGTGCTCAGCTGTGAGGAGACAGCCACGGCCCCGCGCGCCTGGCCACAGCCCCATGAGGGGTGCAGGTGGTGGGAGAGGAGGAAGAGCCCAAACAGGGCTGCGCAAGACCACAAGTGCTGAGCTAACAAACAGCTTCCCAAGGATGCCAGCAGTGCCCGAGCATCTCTGTAGCACTGAAGTGTGTCGGGGTTTTATCAGCGCTAGTTCCCAGCATTACACAGGTATGAGTGGCCCCACAACTACCTAGATCTGCTGGGAAAAATTTCCACGTGCGTCTTGCTGACCAGGTAGTGTGCAAGCGCTGCTCTAGGGAGACCTGCAGGCACCTTGTTTCTTCCAGCAAAAGGGGGGTTGGGACATCTGTGCTCTTGCTGCATCTACGTGGACAGAGCAGGAGCATCCCCAAGGGCACCGTCGGGAGCGACGCTGCCTGCCCATTGCTGACTTCCCCAGCACAGCGCCCTCCTGGGTGCCGGAGCATCTCTGAAAGTCCCCAGAGAAAACTTCAGAGGGTTTGGCAACATCTGCACGGGCAAACAGTGGCCTGGCATGTTCCCTAATGCCTCGAGCTCACCCCTGCATGGCCAGGGTGAAGCTGGCTGCCCACAGAAGCATCAGGTTCTGCAAATGCCCTGGACTCAGGGTCACATCTGTGATCACCCGCTTCAGGCACATGTTGGGGTGCCAGCGGCACCTCTATGACCCCTCTGCAAAATTCTGCTCACTCCCAGTGCTGGGTTTGTGCAACTTTGGGCAATCGCTATGGGTCAGGGTCACTTGTGGAGCCCCAGGTGGATAAAGCTGTGACCAAACAGTGGCCTAAACCCAGCAACCCACAGCTGCTCTTGGTCAACAAGAAGAAAACCAGTTATTAAAGAACTGCTCATGAAGCGAACACCATCCCTTTGATCCACAAAGTGCAGAGATACTTCCGTGCCTCTGACCGTGTCATTTAAGACAGGAGCATCATTTACACACCAAAAGGAGTAAAATCAAAGCCACACAACCACACTTCAGCTTGGGGTTTCCCAGCCTTTTCAGCCTGGACTTCACGGTCACACTAATACCTTCTTTTAACATGGCTTTGAGAGGTTTGTTTTCCTAAAAAACAAACAATTTTTGGAGAATGTTGGGGCACCGTAACGTTCCCCAGGTTCGTGTGCAGGACTTGGGGCTCTTGCCTGACTCATGGGCTTGTGCTGAGCTGTGACGGGCAGGGGCCAAGTAGGAGACCCACAGCACATGGGTGTGAGGTTGCCAGGTGGGCCACGGGATGCTCTAGCAGCTGCAAGGGAGGACAAAGCAGAGGCTTTGGAGGGGAAGGGCTGCCTGCAATCTCTTCGGGCATTGGTGAGAGAGGCCAAAGGTAACTGGGCAAAGATAATAACAGCAGGGCTCACCCATAGAAAACCTTGCTGGAAAGAGCATAACCAGGGAAATCGGAAGTTTAGGCACTTTTATTCCAGAGGTTGCATCTGTTCGTGCCATCTTTGCATCTTCATACTTACAATTAGCCCATGATATTTCAACCTAGAGCCAAGCTCCTAAGCAGAGTATTTCATTTAGCACTTAAACTGAGAAACGTAGAAGCCAGGCAGATTGGTCAGGTTTCAGTTTTACCTACAGGGGCATAAAATGCAATTAATGGTGGTGTTCCATTGAAGGGACCAAAGGAGACCCTCTGCACGTGCATGTCAGGCTCAGGACAAGTTTCCACTGCATTATCTCTGTCAAGCAAAGGGAGAGGCTGGATTCAGGCTCCCCCTTTCCATTTTCAACATCCTGATAGGAACTGCTGCTGCATCAGTGCAGACATTTAACTTCACCGCCTACATTAGCTCCTGAGGTTGAACCTATTTCCTAGCTGGAGATCCACAAAAACACGGAGATGGTGTGGCCTTGTCTGTCCGAGCACGCAGTTCAGCCAGCCCTGGAATATTTTCCCAGTTCAACAGCTGTAGCACCCAGACAGTAAATAAACCACAAACTGCAAAGTAAGAGCATGCCTCAGAGTCACGCTGGAGGGATGGCTGGCACTTCCGAACTGGGCAGCCGGGAGAGCTTGACTGGTCTTTCGGGGTCATGGAAACACCACTGCATGTTCACTCTGTTTAGGTGTCTGCACCACAGGGCTGCCCATGTCTAATGTCTGGTTTCTCCTCTCTTTTAATAGCCAGAGAAACCACCTGACTGTGTGAACCTACCCGGGTTATCAGACCCGCCGCAGAGCTCCTCTGTTTGGCCACCGCTGTCTCCTGCTGCTTGCTCCTTTCCCCCTCTCTGAGCTGGATGTGACAAGCTGGGAATGTGCGCCCAGGGCTCAGCACCTTCCCTGGCCACATCGCAGGCTCATGAAAAAAAAAAAAAAAAAAGACCCTGGTGCACGCGCTGCATTTGGTCAAGTCACCCTCAGGTGCAAACACAACAAACATTTAACCATTAAACCATTGTTTGGTCCAAGCAGATTAATGAATTCAATCTATTCCGTTTTAATCCTTCCCAAGCACAGGAGCAGGTCCTCAGCACGGATAAACCTGCAGAGCTTTCATAAGGGAAAAAATATAAGAATCTGCAGCCCGCTGGAAAGCCATTTCTGATGGGTTTGTGCAAGTTCTGGTGACTAAACTGTGTGGTGCTGGGGGAGACAACCAGACCATCAGGCCAGTGAACAGCAGCTGGACATCCACACACACCTTGGGAGCAACCAGCAGCGGGGCTGGTTTGCATCTGCTGGTGGAGAAGTTCTGAGGAACCTGATCCAGCTGCCTCGGGGGATATGACATGGGGGTGAGCATCTCCAGTGCCATAAAGCACCTTTTTCTGCTTGGGTACTGGCTGCCTCAGCAGCAGCATCATCTTCCCACCCATCCTCTCCTGGATTTCCCCCAGCCCATGTGAAACAAGCCCAGTCTCTCTCCACCTTTTCACTCTTCTGGTAACTCAGATAAATAAGCCAGGTTTGGCAAATCCACCTTTGACCATTAAAAAACAAACAAAAAACCAGCTCAGATAACTTAAAAGCCTGGAAGAAATACAAATTGCAACAAGAGCAGAAGGAGCCAGGTGGAGCTTTTGGTAATCTGAGCTCATACAAATAAAGGGTCTTTTTACCCAGATCCCACGGCCCTTCTCACAAAGCAGGGGTATTGGACACATCTCCCCAAAACAGCCACTCCACTAAAGATTTTAGGTCCAAAGAGCCCAGGATGGGTCCCATCACAAAGCTGTGAAAGAAAGGGAAAAAGTTGAGTGTGATCTACAAATGCAGAACTTTCTGAGGAAGCTGAGCTTTCCTCGGAGGTTTCTCCACCAACAAGACGGATAAGGGAAATGTGGGCGGTGATTTTGCATCCCATATTTTTACAAAGATAGCGCGTTAATGAATCATTGTGAGGAAAACACGCAGAGAAGTGATTCAGAGGCTGAAGCAGCAAGAGGCTTCATGAGCTCAATAATATTTGCTTAGCTTATCAAAAAATGAAGACCGAGAGCTGGTTTGATTACGTTGCGTAAGCCTCTTCGCAAAGAGCAAAATCTGGGTCCTAAAGGACTCTTTAGCCTGGTGGTGAAAGGCAAAACAAGAATTAATAGCTGAGAGTCAGACGAATTACAAGTGGAAATAAACAGTGAGGGTGATTAACCAGACGAACCACTGAGGGAAGCGGTGGATTCTCAACCGCCTGATTTCTTCAAGATGGGATTTCTTCAAGACGTGCTTTTGCTGAATTCGCGTGGCAGGGCGCGACACACAGGTAAAAGGATGAAATTTAAGGCCTATATTCAGATGATGAGACAAGATGATCTAATGTCCCTTCTTGGTCATAAACGTGATGGATCTAGAAGTCTGTGAATGTTGGCAGAGATGCATTTCCCCAGTCTGCCCCGGCACATGTAATGCTGGCTCGGTTTAATAAAACCTCGTATTAAAAACATCTCACTAATTTCTGTGACAGCAGTTCTTTCAAGAGCAGACACTGCTCAAGTGGTAACAAAACTCTTCTTCATAACCCAACCACCCCCCAAAAACCAGTGTGATGTCTCAGACGAGACTGGCCCAGGGAACACACTTGAGACTCAAAATGATTTATTCCTCTTCCCGCTCAGAAAAAAACTAAAACAGGAACTAGAGCAAAGCAAAAACAAATTTTAAAAAGGGAGAAACCTCACCACCTGGCACTTGCAGCGTGCCATCCCAGCTGGTTTAGCCAAAACACAGATTTCTGCTACGTGAGGAGGTAAATCGGTGGGTGTTTTGGGAGCTAGCGCCATTGAAGATGGGGGCTGACAGCTCCGTGAACGCCAGGAAAGAACAGCTAAACTGCAAAAGTGAACGAGGCCACTTCCCTTTCCCCAGACGGTGAAGAAAAAATCCTGAACGCAGCTTTCTAAATATATTTATATTATAATAAATTATTTTTGGTCTTATCTTGGGCTGGTTCAGCATCACGAACATCAGAGTTCTTACATCACTATGGGAGTAATTTAAAGCTGAAGGGGGTTTTTGGAGGGAGGAAACAGAGCCAAAGGTGGCAGTCGCTTGCAGCAGCGTAACCCTCAGACCAAAACTGGGCAAGAACAAGTCAGATTTACTGAGTGTGACTGAGATTTAAGTGAGCGCAACGCCACCGTGGAGTTGTGCCATCCATAAACCAGAGGCAATGAATCATGCAGGAACTCACTTTGACAAAACTTTCTATCCCCCCACCCATCAGACCACCAGATTATTTTCTTTTACCGTCATGTAACTCAATAAAGAGATTTTTAGGGACTTTTAACCCGCTCGGGCTGAAATTCCTGTAACTTGGGCTTTGTAAAAAATCCTCTGAAAATCTTGTGTTAGGTCTTAACGAGGCATGGCCTCTTGCTTGCCTGTAGCACAAGGATGATTCCCTCTAAGAAGGGAGACCAGGTGAGCATGTCTCTAAGGTGACTTGATAGGACCCCATTAAAAAAATAAATAAAGGAAATCAACATTAGCTTCCAGTAATCCTGGAATTATACCCTGAGAGCAGGATGATTTGCTCTCTCCTGGGCTCCTCATCTTCTAAAGGATTGAGGGATGGTCCAGAAACCAATTGTGGGTTCTTCTGCATCTGCTTGAAGTCTGTTGGTCTGTTTTGTATATTTTTTTTTTTAATGGAAAACTCTACAGTGACAATTAAAATGAAAATTGACATCAGGTCAATATAAATACATTTGCTTGTATTGCTCGTGGAGCAGGTCTGGAAGGGCTTCAAACCCAGTTTCCCAGTCCCTTGCCAATTTTATTACCTTAAAAGTAAAACCAGACTCCAACAGACTTCATAGATTTCAAGTTCGTTTGTGAGTTCAGGGACACAGAAGTTTTGAATTTGTGAGTTCGGGGTCCCAAGCAGAAGAGACAATGGCCCAGCAACCTGCTATAGGAGATGGTAAACTTGGGGGGTGGAAGACTCATAGGATTCACCGGCTAATTACTCCTGGGGGTCTCCCAGCTGCCTTATTGATCTTGAGGGGCCTTTCCTATAAACTGACCTTACCCAGCAGGTCAGCTGTAGCAGCAGGATGGCTCTGAGGTCTCTCTGAGTCTGTTTTTTTCTAGTTTTCTGTGGACAAACACTGGTTAATTTTATGAGAGTAATCTGACACATTAATTTATTCAGTCCAGATTTGTCCATGAGGCCCCTTCGCTGCCCCATTGAGTGTATCCACCCAGTGATTAATATCCAGCAGAGGAAATGTTCTGCTTTATTAATAGACGCAATAACGTCTGTCTTAATGAGACTCCTGCAAAAGTAATTCTAGTACTCATGGGCTTCTGTTTTTAAATAAACTCCTGCAGAAGCAGCTGGTGGCTCAGACCAGCCAGAGACTGAGCTTCGGGCTGGTTTCTTCTGGGATGTGAAGTGTTTCTGCAGCGACCAGCCCTGTGACGTTGACAGGAGTCCAGGACACTCACAACATCTTCTACTGGGCTTGGGACAAGGCTCTGAATTTTGGTGGTGTGCAGCCCAACCCTTGGAGTCAGCCAAGGTTAACTAGCAGCGCTGCTGGCCATACTTCATTGCTCCCTCACCTTTTCAACCCATATCTCCCTTTCCCTAAATGCTTTACAAGCCACACCACCAAGAAAAAAAAAGATTTACTTGGAAAGCTCCAGAAGAGGACAAGACAAACTGATGTAGAGCATCTCCATTGGTGGCTACAGAATAATCTTGGTGCTCCAGCAGGCCAGGACCTCCCGAACCAACCTGTAGACCTAACTTAAGGTTTAGCCAGAAAAAAGTTTCAGTCTACACCTACCCCATTTCTTTCAACCTTTCCCCTCACTAGATGTTACTGGTCATGGTCAGAGACAGGGATATGGTGTGGTGGGACGCAACAACCGCTCTTACTTTTCACGAGCACCCACCCAGGGAACACATCTGTGGTGGTTTGGGGTTGCTCGATGCAATCCACCACCATCACACACAAGCACATGCAAAAAAACAACCTTTCCCAACCAAGCAAAATGAATCCATGTAGCCATAATTAGACAAATATTGTTAAAGGAAAAGCTATATGTGAATGTAGACTAAACATAGCTCTTATGCCAGATAAAACTGTGTTCGTTACACTGAAAGAGGAACTGTTCATGCCATAACAAATGGTCAAACACGATACTTCAGAACAAATATACATATATACTCCATCTATATTTATAATGTTGAAAAAGCATATAAAAGCCTGATCCCAGCTTTCAACACAGTCAAAAGAAAGACAACCATTGACTTTACTGAATGCTGGAGAAGGACATGAAATAGTAACATGAACTGTAAGACACAGGAAAGGTCATTTGGATGCTGGTCTTAAACCATTAAGGAGAAATTTTCTTAGTGTGAGTGAACTGATTGTTCAAGCTGCTGCCTGAAATATTTAGGAAGCGTTTGGTTTTGGAGACCATACTCCTTAGCATTAGTATGAGAGTCAAGGTTGTGTTCAGCAATACCTCAATTCAAGTTCATATCACCTAGTGGTGACTTTGGGAAGTCTTTTGAATAAAAAGTCTAACCTCAGAGAGACCTTTCCCAAGGTCTCCATCGTGCAGCCCTCACCCTGGCCTTTCTGATCATCAGTGTCCCTGGGAAGCCCAAGTCACTGTGGAAGGACCACCTCTTGATTTTGATAAACTCAGCCATTTTCTCATGAAACCACCCAGAGGGAACAAACACGAAGCCTCGCATTAGCTAAAACCACTCTTCTGCCCCCAGTTTTGTGTCTCTACGCTGCAGATTGTTTACAAGAAAACACGCACCTCAAAGTTTCCCTGACCCTCTCTTTGCCACATTTTTTTCATGCAAACCTTCATCATTTGTATTTTACCATATCAAAACCACATGTCAGCAGTTAAATGAATACTCGGGAAGATGTTGCAGGTTAGGATTTGGGCGTAATCACCAGTTAAAAAGGGAAATTTTCATTTCCAACTGGGATAAATTGGAAATCTCTCGCATGCAAGTGAGGAGGAACACCTTCAAAACGAAATATTTGCCAGAAAGCCAGTTACCATTCCACCACTTTGCATCCTTCTTGCTGTCGATCATATTTAAATATACAGGTTGGCCATTTATAAAATATCAAGGCTATCCAAGTACTATGATTTATTATGACAACATTTGGGAAGATATAGTAGGTTTTATTCTGGGGGTTTTCAACCTGTTTCTATCAGGAGGCCAGCAGAGGACTGGCTGCACACAGCATGCCCACCTCACTATTTCACCACAAGAGTCTAAAACTGGTGTGTGAAGCCTCTAGCACGAGAGGAACATGGAAAGAAGAAGCAGCAGCCATGAGCAACCCCTAAGCCATCTGCTGTAGCAGCGTCCTCCAGCAGGCATGATGATCACTGTAGTTCCCTTCCAACTGAAATATTCTATTTTATTCGATTCGATTCACAGGGCAGCACATGACAGGCACGCATGGTGTTTAAATGATGGCTAAGAGCAGAGCTGAGGGTCTACCAGGGCTCCCAAAATTATCTAGGGGAGAGATATGCCAAGAAGTCACCCATACCATCAGGAAATCCACCATTTTCTCCCATCTCTCTTTTTTAATAATTCATGTAAAAGTTATTTTAGTGTCACTTCAACATTCTGCGCTGTTCTTTTTAGCTCAGCGCTGCCTTGCCAGTCCCTCGGAAAGGCCTGAGCCTTGAGCTTTGTAGATTAAAGCCGTGCTTCAACCAGACCAAGGGGACACAAGCCCGTTCCAGCAGCCCACTGCATTTTGCAAGAGACACTGGGTTGTGGTCAGGAGAGGGGAAAAAAAAAAAAAAAAAAAGAAGAAAAATAGAAAAGTCCATGTATGCACGCACACACACTCGCACACCTTTTCTAGGCTCTCACACACAACTTTTCAAAAGAAACTTTCCAAGAGTTCAGCTAAAGTTAAAACAAAGCGAGTAACGTGAGACTCGGTGCCGGAGTCGAATGGAAAGTACACGGAGTCCGACTGACCTGCGCTGCCGTCCGGCGGCTCCCGCGAGACCACCCGAAAAAAAGCTCCCTGCTTCTGTTGGAGCCGAGCGAGCTACATCATCTCCCTCCAGGGGTGGTACGGCTTCTCGCTAAAAGCCGTAAATGGAAAATAAATAAATAAATAGAAGCAAAGGGAGGGGAGCAGGAGGGGAAGAAAAAGAAATCCCAAAGAGAAAAGGCCAAAAGGAAATGACCTTCCCTGCTATTAAATAGGTGGCAGACGGGTATTATAAATGCATCGCGGGTTGGAAGGGAAAGAAAGGGGCGAGGAGGTGACACATCAGCCCCTTCAGCTCAAGGAGAGGCCGAGAAGGGGACAGGCCCGCAGACGAGCGCAACCACACAACGGTTTTTTGGCGACAGCCGGGACAGACACGGCAAGACCGCTGCTGGCAGGACACGTCCAGAACAGCAACTAGGAAAAGAGAGCAGCCACAAAGCACTAAAGGGAGGGAAAGGAACCTCAGATCCTTTGGCTGCACCGAAGGGACACAGGCTTGGGTTGCATGGTCATATTTTCCAGCCAGCTACAAAGAGCTGCATTAATTCCTCCAGCCCTCACTTGCCTTCGAATGTGGTCACAGGAAGAGCTCACAGAGCAGCAACATCCTGTGCTCTAATGCTCCCACCACAGCCAGGCCGCTATCAGAACTTGTTTTTATGGGGAGAAGAGCAAGGAGACAGAAGCTAATTACTTAAATAATTACTTAATTACTCTAAGCACTCCCATCTCTACTCTGGAACGGGTGCAGCTGAAACTCCCACCAGCAGCTCGTCCCGTCACATCTCAATTAAAGCTCTTCACCCCACCACCCAGGGCCAAAAGTTCCTAAAACTTTTTGCATCTAAAAAGCTCAAAGCTGTTCAAAGAAGTCTCTGGGACACAGGTTTGCTGAGGAGCTGATTACCGGAGCAGTCAACCTCTCAGTAGTTCAAATGGAAGATGATGGGAGGGCTGGGGACAACCTGTCTGCTCCCACCCGACCTGCAGCGCTGCTGCTGCCCATCACAGGGTTCTTCCCACCTGGGCTACCCTTGGGAAGTGTGTCCTGCCTCATCTGGCCCACCACGCACATCCCACCCACCAGCCGGCCTGTCAAGGCAATTAGTAGTTGGGTGTATGTTCTTTAACCCGTGGTGGTCTCCTGTGCCACCTCAATATGGTGTAAGCTCCCGAAAGAGCCAACAGCAAAGGCCAGGGCACACATGCAGCTGGAGATAAGCACCTGTCCCTTCCCTCCTGCCTGTTTTGTCCAGCCTCTGTCTCTTGCTGGGGAGAGGTAAAAGCTCTGGGCAGAAACTGGGCATCCTGGAGCTCCCCAAGCCCTCAGGATGGATGTCAGAGCAGGGGCACCTTGGTCAGGTTGCTCAGGGCCGTGTCCAGTCAGGCTCCGAGTATCTCCAGGGATGGAGACTCAACATCTCCAGGCAACTCAGTTCAACGTTTGGCCATCCTCCCTATCAAAAAAAAAAAGCTTTTTTATTTTTAAGCAGAAGTTTTCAACCCGTGCCAGCCTGTAAGGCCTCATCTGGCCTTACCCACCATCTGGTGGGTGCAAAAATCCCACCTACAGGGTGCCCCAGTTCCCAGGATGGGGGTGTTACCCCGACACCCCAAACCAGGTGGCCACAAGCCCTTTGAGAGGAGATGCAGATGGATATGAAACAAAAAAAAAAATAATAATTTGGAGATTCAACTCTTTTTATTATGGAAGTCTATAAAATAGCCACATGGAATTTTTTTTTTTTTTTTTTTTAAGATCACAAAATACACAACATTCATTTTAATATGCGACACTTAATATTATATACATATTAAAAACCACATGACTGAAACACATGTTCACACGGCACCAATTTCATAACGAAAAACCCCACGAGTGCTTTTTTCTCTTTTTTTTTTTAATATTAAAAACAACTGTGATAAAACATATTAATATTTTTCCAGACAATGTTTACAATAAAGAGGAAAAAAATCATATTTTACTAAATAACAAATATTTAACAGCAAAACTTTATACTAAATATCTATTTTGAATTATAACAAAAATAGTACTTATAATAGTTTATAAAGACAGACCAAAAAAAAAAAAATTTGTGTATAAAATAATATTATAGCAAATTGGACTGTGCTAAGAAAAAAAAACAAAAAAACAATTCTGAGATTCAAAGTGCTTTATTCTGCAAACCCACTGCAGCAACTTTTTTTAGTCAAGTTATATTAGTTAGGAATGAAAAACAAAAGCATGACTTACTTATGCCTGGATTAAATACCCCCCCACACACACATTATATATACACATGATGTAAGCATATATATATAATGGATGTATGCATCTTACATTACCGCTCTCCAATCAACCACTCACTCAAAAGCATGTTTGGTTTTCACTTTGTAATGACATTGGAAGTTAAAATAAAAACTTCAGTGAAACCCTTCACTGATTTCCCTTAAGCACAAGCGGGACCGAGCCCTTTCGGAACAATCTGCCCGAGAGGTTTTGCTCGCCGTAGCGCGGCGTGAAGCCACCCATGAGCCTGGCTGGACCTTTTAACCTTGTTGTCCGTTCTCCTCTCCGGCTTTCCCCTTTTTCAGCCTCCTCTTTGCCGAGGGCCGTTTTGTTCCCCTGACAAGTCTCGAATGGACATGGGGGCTCCTGGTGAGCACCCAGCTGTGGGTCTCTGACAGGTTTTCACCCCGCAGCTCCCCGCTGCAGACAATCCACCTCCTGCCCCCGTCCCCATGTCCTACAAGGGCTCATCATCCACAGAGACCGTGGACACCCTCACGTGCCACTTACTTTTCCCCTAGTGTTTGCCCCTGGGGGACTCACCCCTTCCCACCATGTTCAGGTTTATGTTCTTTGCTTTTCCCTTTGGGATTTTGATTGGGATTAAGCTCCCTTTATCACCGGGGAAGTTTTCTCGCCATCAGGGACAAGGAAAGTACCTGAAAATCTCAACAGTGCCTGAGCTAGCGGTGTTCCACTCAAAATTTCCAGGCTGGCAAACTAGATGAGCCTCTGATTCAGGGACATGGTGCACATAGAGGCTCCGGAGGCCTTGCTTTTGGGTTTGATGTGTTGTTTACCAACCAGAAGGCAAGGTCTGGATCTGATGGCATCTCCTAGAAGAGTGGGAGGTTTTTTTCAGGCTAAATTAACCTGAAAATCAAGCTGTGCACCCCGATGTGTGTAGAGACCATCCACTGGGATGCTCCTGGGGGTTTTCTGGCAGCTTGGCTGACGGCAATCCAACCTCAAGTGCTTCCCCTGGCTAAAAAACTGCCTTCCTCCTCCTTGCCCCCACCAGAGGATGGGCTGGCAAAGGCAGCCATCACCATCACTCGCTTCACACTTCCTTCGACCTTCCAAAGAGGCACCCACTCGTCAAAAGCACAACCTGCAAAGCAATCTGGTAAGCCACACCTGCCCCTTCGTCTTTCTTATTTCAACCCCTCTGACTTCTCTGGACACCTTTAAAGCTGAAAGCCAAGCTGCCCACCCAAGCACAAGATCTTTTCCCATCACAGTTAGGAGAGGTCTGAGCCCTGGTCCTCGTGTTGTTCTTTCCACCTTGGAGGGCAGGAGATGGGAGAGGAGTGGGGCTGGGCAGGCTGCGCAGAGATGCCTCGAGTCAACGAGGGATCTCCCAGCCTGGTGCTTGACTCTGGTCTGAACCAAACGCCTGCTGAGGAGCTTTTGCTCTGCAGTCACGCGCGAGGCCATGTCTGCTTTCAACCTGCCCATCTCACACTCAGCGCAGAAGCCTCCTGCATGCAAAAATAAAATAAAACAAGCCCGCCCAGCAAATCAAATGCAAGATACCTTGGTGGCCGCTTGCTTGTGTTGGAGAAGCTTTGGGCAGGGCCCCTCTCCTGAGTTAGCGGTGGGACAGGGCAGACAGCTTGCAAGGCGCCCGCCGCTCGCTCTCCTTCCTGCCGAGCTCTCCCATCGCCAAACAAAACCCAAACATGAGACAAACAATGCGTGTGTTGGCTTATTTATAGAGATCACCTTTAATGCAAATGCCTCCCGTGGAAAAGGACGCACTGAAATGAGCAGCTCTGAGCGGGGCGGCTTTGCTCAGTGCCCCAGTGCTCGCAGAGCTGGGGTGGGTTGGCGGGGCCATGCAGTTCAGAGGCTGGTGCCTGCACCTTGAGGGAGAGCAAAGGCACCAAAATGCCCCCAAAATGGATGCCTTTGCACAGGGAAGGGGCTGGTGAGGGGCTGCGGCGGGGGAAAGGGTGCGCACAGGCCGTGTAGCAGCAGCAGGAAACTCAACGAGAAAAAAAGGACACCCTCCCCCCTACCCAGAGCCCCAAATGAAAATGCATTTTGCAAAATGCAAATATGCACTTGTCCGAGGCCTCAGACATCTGTTCAGCCCCAGACAAGACACCACAGGGTTTTTTAGTCCCGCAGCAGAGGCGAAACAGCAGCTCCCCCCTCCCCAGCCTGCCCCGGCACCCGTGGGAGAGGGGACGGGAACGGGCATCGCCCCTCTCCCTCTCACCAAGAAAAGCCTCCAATGTCCCAAAACAAAAAACACAACCAAACAAATGAAAAAAAAACCAAAACAAAAACCAAAAACCCAAAACACTGTTATCACCAGCTAATTTAACACTGTTAAAAAAAAAGATCAGAGGCCGCCCGAGAGCGGCCCCGGGATGCCAGACCTCTGATCATCGGCTGATTTCCCAAGCCTTTCCCGCAGTCAGGCCTTCGCAACGCTCCTCCTCGCAGCAGAAGTGTTTTATAGATATTTATATATATATATTTATAATATTTAGATACTGTGTATGGTCAGACATCCCAGCTCGACTCAGGTTTTGCGACTCTTCCTCCTTTCAAACAAAACGAGACGCACAACGAGACCCCAACCTTCTCCGCGCCCCGCGGGAAGAGCAAAACGGTTTTGGCAGCTTCACCGGTGGAGAAAGCAGTCCCGACCCGGAGGCTCTGCGAAGCGAGCGTCGTGGAGAAGCTTCTCATCCCTCTCTCCTCCCCTCCTGTTCATCCCCTTGCCCCCACCCCACCCCTCCGTCCCCCGGCCGCCCGTCCCTCGCGCCGCCGGTGTGGGCTTTACACCGTTGCCCCCAGCATGGCGTCTGTGCCCGTCAGGATCTCGTTCTGGTTGGAATCCAGTCCGAAAAATTTGACCTTGAGTCCGTCGACCGGGTGGACCACGGGCACCAGGGTGATTTTGGGGAAAGTCCTGGTGGCGAGCTCGAAGCGGCTGGTGCTGGCCAACTCGATGGCCAATGCTTTGAGGAAGAGCTTGGCCAGGTGCTTGCCCAGACAGGTCCGTACGCCTCCTCCGAAGGGGAGGTAGTGGAACCTGCCGTCCTTGTCTTCGCTTCGACCCTGCCCAAAGCGGTCGGGGTCGAAGATGTCCACGTCCTTGAAGACGGGGGCGGTGTCGTGGGTGTCTCGGATGCTGTACATCACGCTCCAGCCTTTTGGGATTTGGAAACCCTGAGGAGAAGAGGGAAGGGGTGGAGAGAAAACCAGAGCAAGTCAACCCTACTGTAAAGAGAGAGGGAGCAGGAGGACAAGATAAAGCCGTTTTGCTTTGTCTGCTTTTTCCCATTTGCTTTGGGTTTATTACTCGAGCATGATGCAGTGCTGGGAGGTGGGAATCCTGAGTTTACTCCTGCCTCTATCCCAGGGACCCGCCGGATGATCCGTTGCTATTTATTTGCTTTGCGGTCGCTGGCAGGAGTCGCCTACCAGGAACCCCGTGGTGCTCGACTGCTGCCGAGCAAAGGGAAGCAGCTTTTCTCGCGCCCGTGCCGTGCCCCCCACATCGGCCAGCCCTCCCCAGAGCATCCAACCCATGGCTTTGTTCACACCCCGCCATCTGTCAGCCCCACACACCCAACGCACACGTCAGGGCCTGGGAGATGAGAAACAGGGCGAATGTATCATCCATCCCCTGAGCACTCTAAAAGGTTTCCGACTCGAATCATTTCATTAGTAGGATTTACAGCCAGGTCTCAAGATTTTTTTTTGTTAGTAGGAAATTCCAGCCATCGCCGTGAGTAATCTGCCTGTCATCCAGCAACCTGGAGATGCCCTTTGCAGTAAACCTGTCCCTTGTCACAGCCCAGTTCAGATTTTGGTGTCAAACACCGTCACGAGTTGCTCTTTGAAGCATCACGCCTGTCTTCGCTTTGACAGCTCGAGTGTGTCCCTTCCCTGCCACAGATCCCATCACCCTCCTCTGAATCCAGAACAATTCCACCTCCCATCCCCAGCAGGCCCAAATTTGTCCTCCCTGAGGTCTCATCTGAGCCAGGCTCAAGCAAGCTTTGCAACAACATGCAAAAGGCTGTTTTGGGGAGCAGCCCACAGAGATGACAACACTCACATCCAGCTCGAAGGTTTGCAGCACCGTCCGGTACCCCCCGGAGATGGGGGTGAAGAGGCGAAGCACCTCCTTGATGACACAGTCCAGGTAGTGGAGGCTGTTGATGTTGTCGAGGCGGAGGGAGCCCTCGCAGATACAGCCGTTGTGGAGGATGCCCTTGCTGCGCAGCTCCTCCCGCAGCTTCTCCAGCACCCGGGGGTGTTTGAGGAGCTGCATGATCAGAGAGGTGCTGGCGCTGGCAGTGGTGGCGTAGGCAGCGAAGATGAGCTCCAGGGTGCCATCCTGAGAGACAAGAGCAAAGCCAGGCTGAGACACAGGGGACGGACAGACAGACAAGTGCACAGCCTGACATAAGGCCTTTTTTTTCCCCCAACAGCTCTCCAGCCTGGACATGTCTAACTGCAGGGCCTCTCCTTGTGCAGGCACAGGTCTTGAACACCCGCTGCAGGGAGCATCCCACAGAACCCTGGAGGATGCTAAGGACCAGACAGGCAGGACAAAAAAACATGGGGATGGCTCTTGATGGTACATGAAGGACAAGTTATGCCATGACCCTGATGTAGATAACAACTTGCCAAGGGGTCACATGCCCAGAAAAGTAGGCACCATAAAACAGGGGATGAAGCTGGTCAAGGCTGAAAGCTTCAGCAGACTTGTACGGTCTTCTGGTATTCCCCAGAAACGCTTTTTAGAAAGGGCTGAGCATGACCTGCAAATAAATATGGCCCGTAGGAAAGCAACTGGCTTGTTGGCACCATAATCCACCAGACCAGCATTCACCTGCAGCTCCAACAACACACTGAGGTCCCCCGGCTCCCCCTGATCATCTCAGATCTGCCCCAAAAAATCCTCCCTACAGCAGCTCACGCTTTGCTCTTCGGGAGCCCCTGCCCTGAGCACAACAAGCACAAGGGGACCATGGGGAAGATCTTTACCTTCAGCTCCTGCATGGTGAGCTCTTTGCCGTGTTCTTTGCCACTCTCTATCAGGATGTCCAGCGCATCAGCGTAGTCCTTGCCCTGCGTGTTCTGCAGTTTCTCCTGGATGGCTTTCTCCAGCCCCTTCTGCAGCGTCTCACGTGCCCGGATGCCCTGGGGAGCAGGAAGCCATCAGACCACACAGGACACAACGTTAACACCGCCATCCCCAGCCCAGCATCCCCAGAGACGTGCTCAGGACACGTCTAAATAATACAACTGCAATTTCAGATGCTCAAAGAGAAGTATAAAGATGCTGAAGTTGCTCCCTGGGCAGGAGGAGCAAGCCCCTAGTGGGCGAGATTACAGGCAAGAGTAATCAGCACCTACGTGCAAATGATAGGTCTGACGTGGGAGACCCAGTACTGCACCAGTTCACAGGCCTCTGGCTCACTCTGGGATGTACGGCAGTCCCTGGGAAAATTATCTCACAAAGGAAAGTCAATTCATCTGAAAGGATCCTCTTCCCAGGAGCGTAATGGCCTTCCCAAGCAATTTCATCACCTGGTCCCAGTAAAGCAATTCCTGAGTGCAGCTGCTCTGGCCTAACCATAATTACCTGCTGTCAGTGCTTCAGGGCTGCAGATCGTTGGGCTCATTCACGTGGTCAAATAACAATTACAGAATTTGCAGGGAGAATCGACCAAAATAAATTTAAAACCCCTCTATTTCTGTTACCAAAATTCCCCATGAAATAAATACAATTTTTTGTCTATGTTTTTTGTTACGTTTTCTTTTTGCATCATTCGTCAAAAAACTAGAATAGTTCTCAGAATGACTCTGCTCAGCCCACTGACCTGTTTCACCCTGGGGACAGGAGGGAATTAACAGGAGAAAGGCCCCACAAATTAAAAAATGCGGCAAAACTGCCAGTTAGAAGTGAGGTAAAATTATGCATTAAATCTGGGCAAGTCCTGGCTTCATTCTCTCGAGTCAAACCACATGGTCCCTACCACTCAAAAAGCCTCCGAATGGATCTTCCCCTCCACTCCACCAAAACAGAGCTTTGTAGCCCAAAACGGACTCAGTTCTAGATGTTAGAGGGTGAGAAAACATCCCACCAAGAACCCGTAAAGGTGGGGATTAGCCACTGTCACATTAACCCCAGACTGATGTTAGTGGCTGGTGGAGGCCTCAGCCCAAATCTCTTACCCTCCTGTAGCCGCTGAAGGGCAGATCCACAGGCAAGGAGAAGACGTTCTCCACAAACTGCTGGTAGACCTCGAAGAGGCGGTTGAGCTCCTCGTCGGGGATGCGGAAGCCCAGCAGGACACGGATGGCCATGCGGAAGGTGAGCTTCTGGGTCTCGTGGTAGACGTTGATGGACTCGGGGTTGCTGCTCCAGGCCCGAAGAGTGTCTTTGATCACCAGTTGGATCTTGGGGAGATAACTCTCCAGTGCCTCGTGGCTGAAGATTTTGGAGAAAACCTACAAAAGAGAGCAAGCAGAGATTTTTTACACAGCCCCAACACCCTACTCTTCGCTTCTGCCCACAGAAATGGATATCACCCATCTCCTGCGCCGAGCAGAAGGCTCAGCATCATCCAGAATTCATCATTCAGAATCACTGATTCCTAAAAGAGCTGCCAAAAAGGGTCGATGGAGAAATATCAGCCGGCAGTGCCTCTGCAGGCTGAGCCCCACCACAAGTGACGGGCAATATCAGGGTGCAAACCGGAGTCGAGAGGAAACGCTTCACCCCGCACACAGCAGGACGGATGGAGATGGTTCTCCCACAGCTCCATGTCTCCTGGCTCCCAGTTACACTCATCCCATGATTTGGATGCTACTAATACATCGCTTCCATGGGGATTCTCTAGTGTCTAACGTTATGGTTGTGCACGCATGCAGACACACTTTTCTCTCAACGGGAGGCATTGGCGGTTTCTCCTGCCTATCAACCAACCTTTTTTAAGATAGTTTTTAAGATAATTCTTTGGAAGCATTTAGGATCTTTGTGAAATCTGGATGAATTGAGGCAGGGGTTCAAATGGGGAAGAGAGTCACACACGTACGCAGAGGCTGCGATCACAAACGGCTTATTTCCTTGGGAAACCGGGCAAAAAACCTGATGTCAGCAGACAGTATTAATTTAAGCTCTGCGAGTAAACACTGCACAGGAATGGGCCTCCCCAGGTCCCCGATGCTAATGGCTCCTTACTCCAATTTGGGCCAGGGCCTGCGCGTTGCACGAGGAGCTCAGCAATGCCAGGAATGTCCCTTCGGCCCTCCCCAGTGCAGCCCACAGCACACGCTTTCATTCGGCATCCCCGCCGCATCCCTCCCAGAGTGCACCCGAGGAAAAAGTGCTGTTTGTTTATTTTTTATTAACCTACACACACACACACACGGGGCAGCACGCACACACGAACCGCCACATGCCAGGCCTCCGGGAAAATCAAATTAAAACAGGCTCCCAAGGAGGGAGCTGCCAGCCTGCGTAGCCTCCACCGGTGGCCAGTCCCCGGGGGGGGGCTCAGAGCACAGTGGGGGGGCTGCAAAGTTATCAAACCAACAAGAGGAGAGAAATCAAAGCCGCCCCCTCTTTCCATGAGCGCCGGACTCGCTGGAGCTGTAAATGTGAGAATTTCCTCCGCAGTCAGCACTCAAAGGGAAAGGTAATATTTTCCTGGCTGCGACCCCTCATTGCTAATGCACATCGTTCACTGGGAGCTTGTTTGGTGAAATAACACCTCTGTCCCCTCTCAGCCCTGGGCAGGAGGCTCGACAAGAGCCACTTCATACCGAGCTGCACTCGGGCTGAGCCCTGAGTAAAACTCATCACACAATACACGGTGGAGCAGAGCTTGGAGACTCCCTGTGGAAATACCAGCGTGCAAACGGGATGGTGGGAGGAGAGCTGGGAGAGAAAAATGCAAGCGGAAGGACAGAGAGATCTGCCTCCAGACAGACAGCCGTCCCCGGATGGCCACATGGAGCGGGGGCATGAATGAGCGGAGCAGAGGAATGAATGAACGAGCAGCGGGGCCGCAGTGAGATCACGGCGAGCGCGCGAGATGGCGCAAGCTATTTTTAAGCCTGGAAAGGGCAGCGATGCTCAGGCAGAGCTGCCTGGGTGAGGGGGTGAAAAAGCAGCCACTAGGAAAAGAAAACCTGGAGGTGCTAAAGCCGAGTCCCCGGCTGCTCGGGGAAGGTCCACAGTGAGCTGGGAGGGGGCCGGTTCCTGGTGGCCATGAGCAAGGACACCAGGTTTTGGTGCTCTGCTGGCTGGAGGAGAGCTGGCTGCCACGAGCTGCTCCCCGGGGATGGGACGGGACCTCCTGAGTGGGGCTGGCAAAGGGACACCAAAGTCTCCCCATCTGGCTGGTGCCTGCCCTTCATCCCCGCTGCGGGGTTTGGGATGAGGACAGAGGCTCCCAGTGAATCGCCTTACTCCCTCCAAACCCTCCCTGTGACTCAGTTTCTCCAGCTGAAAGCCAAACTGGCGAGGGGACAGCTTAGGGGGCACCAAGTCTACAGCTCTGCTTGGAGCCACCATCCCAGTGGAGGTGGCCCCTGCGGGTCCCAACCTGTCCTCCCCCAGCTCTGCCCACAGACAAGGGGCCCAGGGACCCCCCACACCCCCCAAAAAGAACAATATCCCAAGAAATGCTGTTGGTCCTGCTGGTAAAATTGCTGGAGCAGTGCAGAGAACCAACCCAGGGCCATACCCCCGCCCCACAGACCACGCCAGACCCCAACGAGGAGAGTGCCCAGCCCAAGGAGTGATGCTCAGCGAAGGCGCAGAGTTGGGGACCCTCCGAAGAGAAGACCGAGCCCCCATGGAGGTCAACACACCCCCTGCCCAGCCTGAAAAAGGGAAAACATTTAGCACTGGGGGGCTGAGGGAGGATTTGTTTTTCAAATTTGGGGGTTTTTTCCCCTTTTTTGACCTGTCCTTGTGCTATCAGACTCCTCCAGCCCCAGCCAGCTGCACCCCTCGTCTGAGGGAGCCTTCAGCTCCTGGCCATAGGGCCAGCCAACACCGCGAGCCCCGGCCACACCGCCGGCCCGTTGCAACGTCCCGTCCGCTCGCCGCCGCTGCGCTCCACGCCGCCTAATCCCAGATGTCAGCGGATCCTTCCCCAGCCAGACACAAGTCTGGATCCCCTTCCAGTCACCTCCAGTTCAACCCTGCATCTTTCCAGTTGATTAAAAAGGAGGAAAAGGCAGCCAACTTTCCCTGACAAATCTCCACGCAGTTCTAGCCTAAAATTCCTGCGCCCTCTAGTGAAGCCGAGCCGAACGTCTCGGCCGCTCGCTGGAGCAAAACCAGGCAAAGTCAAGGAGCATCGGTGCAAAAAAAAGTTGCTCCAGAGCTTCCAAGAGGCAAACTCAGCTCTAAGAATATGCTCGGCTTTGCTAACACCGAGATGCAATAGCCCAGCCATGGTGGGGGTCTATCCAGGTGGCCTTGACAGAAGTGCCGGGGCAGTGGCCAGGATTTTTTGGGGATGCTGGGAAGAGCCCCCATTTTTTTTCACATTTTGATATCTCCCCCCACAACAAAGTCCCGGGATTTGCTCTGTCCAGGGGCATTCATTTACATCTGCACACACACGCTCACCCCGCGCCAAGGGAGACACCACCACCCAGCGAGCCTGGCTGGAAACTTCCGAATCCATCTCACAGTGGAAACAGGATATTTAAAGATTTATGGTTTTCCTAAGGCAGAAAATTCCCTCCCAGTGTCTCAGCTCCAGGATCTCCTGGAGAGGTCCAGCTCCCTGTGACAGCAAACTGCCCCCAGTCCCGGCTGAAGAATACCCCAGCCCCAACCTTAAACCACACCAGAGAGGAGAGGAAATTCAAGTGAAGGGCCCTGAGCTTCAACCCACAGCATTTTCATGCATAGAAAAAGCTTTATTTCGTGGCTGGGGTGGAGAGGAGTTAGCAGGGATGATGTTTTTCATCCTCATCCATGCCGGCCAAGCCTCCCCACACCAAAGAGCTGCCTTTTGCCATCCATGATCTGCAGGTCCCCAGCTCCCACCCCGCACACCAGCCCGGCAAAGAGGGAACAGAGCTTTTCCTTCCTCCCCTCCAGGAGGAAAACTTACACTTTGGGATCAGACACCTGCATCTTGTCCAGCCGACGCCGGCCAGAGCCGCTGGCCCGACCAAACGAAGGCACGCGGAGTGTGGAGGCATTTTCACAAACCAATTTGGCACCTGATGGCAGTTTGGCCAGCAGGACATGTCAGGAATCATCCGAAGCAGCGTCTCAACCTGGAAACAGACTATTTCTTCCTACATTTCAAAAAACGAGGCGTTGTTTGTCCCAGCCCTGTCCTGTCACCACGTTATAATGGATGTCTGCCTCTCTCCGCCAGACATGGAGCCCACTGCCATGCTCCAGCAGGCTTGTAAATCATGATATTTTTGGAGTGGGATGAGAAGGCTCATGGGCAAAAGCCTGTCCTGGCACCAGGAACACTAGCAAAGGGAAAACACGGCAAAAAAGTTGTGAAGACTATGCAAGGCACCGCAAAGAGGAAAGGACCTCCACAAAACCCCACTGCTGCCCTGACACTCTGCTGTCTATTTATGAAGGGCTTTGCTTTTCACAGACACACAGCAGAGAGCTGATCCCTTTCCTCCCCACCCTGTACCTGGCAAACGGAGCACATGGACCACTCCACAGTCTCCCGCCATGCTCCATCACGGGAGGGATCCCCAGGCCCATCGAGAGGGAAAGCCAAGAGTTTCAGCTCCCGACCACCCAAACTGAGCAAGGCTGGGTTTTCCCACCGTAGAGTGCAGGTGAGGAGTGTGGGTGTCTCGTGGGAGCTGAAGGCTGCAACCTCCCCCAGAGAGATTCAAGAGCCCCAGGAACACCACGACCCGTCTCCAAAGGGAGTCTGGTTACAGTAGCTGGAGTCTCCAAACTCGGCCCAGCTGAAGCAAAGGAGTGCCTTTGCAAAAGGCAGTTTCAGTGAAATCTGAATGATTCTCAAAAAAAATGCGCTGGAAAAAAAAGTAAAGATCATTTCAGCATCCTTGGGCCACGTTATGATGATCACGCACATTTCAGGGTTACCCATACCTGTAATTTTAATTATTATTTTTTTTAAACATCTAGGGTTGTGAGAAACTCTAGCATTTCATATTTCCACTTGAGTTCAGAATAAAAGCAAGCCCGAGCACCCCATTTCCCCACGGCTCAAAAATCTCCACGTCCAAGCACCCCTCCTACAAACCCTCCTCATGGCACGGGAGACTTCGCTTTCAACCTGAAACTCTTTAACAGACCATCAGGTTGAAGGGGTGGTGGTACGCCAGCTGGGGGGGGAGAGCAAGGAACAAGCAGGACACCCGACATCTGTCCCAGCACCTGCCTCTGCAAAACTGCCTCATCTCTCGAAAAAACCAACACCATCACCAGCAAAATGCAACCAGCTACGTTCAGCGATTTAGGCTTTTCGGCCCATTTTACAAGGATAACGAAACACACCACAGTTCTTCAGCATCTGTGTGCCTGTACCACCTCTGAAGTGGTGCTCCGAGTGCCCCCCATGCCCATTTATTCACGAGGAACCAGTGCATCTGAAGAGAGCAAAATTCAGTTTATATGTTGTCACTGCTCTTCAAGGAGGGAATCAAACACAGGGGGGGAAATAGAAGGAGGATATCACACCAACGGAGAGGGTGGCAAAGAAACGGGAGCTGTGTCCAGCCAGAAGAGGGTTTGGATTGGAAGAGTGGGATTGGCTGGCCAAGACAAGGTCCAATGGGGCATGTACCTGCTGCCTGAGTCTGGTGTCTTGGGCTGAAGCTGTGGAGAAAAAGCATCCTGCAACCCCCCTGGACACAGGGCTGCATGGTCAGAGCAGCCATTCATCGGCGTCAGAGGGCTGGGTTGGGCTGGGATGGGCCATGCCCTTTAGTTTCAGACCACGTACTAAATCCCAGATCTGTGGTGTGGAGATGAGAGTTTACCCAGAGCTAGAGGAGGAGAGCAGCTTGCCCAGGCAGCAGGGATAGTGCCCTGTCCACCACGGCAGAGCCAGTGGAGGAGAAATATTAGGAGAAATATGAAGCATGGAGCAGGGACCAAAGGGAAGGGACCTCACATGTTTAAGTAAGAGGATGGACTCTCCTAGAGACAAAGCCAGACTTGGCAAAGGAACCAGCCTCAAGTGCTCTTCCATGGGGTTGCTTAGACCTCAGTCCTGCCAAGTGCTCCACAGGCTGGGAGCAGAGCAGAGCACAAAGGGCAGCCACGCTCGCAGGGAGGATGAGAGGGAAACCCTTGCCCCGTGACGCAGCCCGCTCCATCCCCGAGGCGAAATAAATACCCTTCCCGAGCACGCACCTCGGCAGAAATAAGGGAAGACGCTTGGCAAAGCGCTTCCTCCAGCAGTTCTGCCACCGAAATCCTGAGCAAGGTCTTGTAAGACCTCTGTGCATCACGATGGGGATGAGCACACATCTGATGGTGCAGACGTCCCCGCTTCTGAACACATGAGCTCCTGACGACTATCAGAGGCCTCTTCTGAGCTTTAAACTAAGCCCAGGGAGGAGATGGTAAGGGCTGAGATGACCCAAGGCCACCCTACAAAATTAAGAAGAAAGTTTAAGAGCAAGCTGGCCGACAGAGATATATTTAGTGGTAGAAGCGCCACCCGAGAAGTAATGGAGAGCATCATTAATGCGAGACAAAGCACTCAGTCCCCAGAGGAATGAGCGGGATAGCACGACCCACAACTCAGCAGGTTGCTCAAGCTGCGTGGAAGGATGGAGCGTGATGTGGTAGGAAACTAAGGCTACACAGAGATGGTGTAGGACAGATCCTGAGCCCGAAAAGGTCTCCCCCCATCTCTGGGATTAGCTGCTGGCACCCCCAGTTCCATCTCTAAAGTGGGGCCTGGCCCCGCGCAGAGCTACAGGCTGCAGATTGTGGTTCCACCCAGCACAGAGGAGGGGTTTCATCCTCAAAGGACATCCAACAGTTTCCATCCCAGGCGACACAGGAAGGTAGAGCAAAATTCAATTTTGAACTTTGAACCTACATGAAGAGGTTCAGCTCCTGGGCTGTAACCCGGCTCCGACACAGCACAGCTTCTCCACGCAGGGTCTGAGCTTGCAGGGCACGTTGGGGTGGAAGGTGCTATGAAAACGCATGAAATTTGTCTTTCAGCCAGGAGTGCCTGCACTTTGGGTTGTTTTGGTTTTTTTTTTTTAATCCATTGGAATTACTCTGGATTTACACCACTCTAGATGACAGCGCTATTTGGTCTAAAGTCAATGAGCCAACTTAGCCGACAAATTCTTCCCCAAGACCGCGAGCGGGAGCCCTCCTCCATCAATGAAAGCCTTTTCTCCAGCTCCTGTGGCTTCTGCCCGTGGGTTAAAGCTCACAGGGCAGCAGCCCGGCATGGACATGCCGAGAAGGGGCTGGAACTGGGCCAGCCGATGGCAGCTGGAATCCAGCCCGCTTGAGCTGACTGATGTGATTTTAGGGGGGGGGGGGGGAGCTCAGATGGAAGGGGATGGTTTCTTTTCCACCGTGGGATTTACAAATCACACAGAGGAGGGCAGCAAGGTTGGGTGGAAATACAGAAAAACACCCCCAAATTAAAAAAAACAAACAACAAAACCTTAATAACTTGGGTCAGGGGTTTTTTTGTAGGGTGAAAGGTATGTTCCCACCACCTCCCATCCCTCCTTCCTCCTCCCGCCCCTCTCCCCCATCTCCCTCCCTCCCTCCCCCCCAGTCCAGCCCACAGCAGCTGGTTTATATTTGGTTGTAAATTTATGGCCCCTTTTGTGTTCTTAATCCTCTTGCAAACTATATTAAAGCCTCAGACCTTTCTACTTGGTGCTAATAAGCTCAACACTTGTATGCCTCCGAGGCAGAACATTAATTGTGGTGTGTTAATGAATGATGTAGTTTTGGACAGTGAGACAAAACAGGCCGTTTCTCTGCACCACTGTCTGCTTCCTCCTCGAGTCTCCGAGTCTAGGATGTCTACTCAGCCCACGGAGTGACTTTATTTTATTCTTTCTTTTCCTTTTTTAAGCCAGCTGTGCCTATTTTGGGATTACTATGCTGGAACAGAGCACGGGCCCGGCAAGTCCAGCGCTCTCCTGCCAAGGCTGGATGCTTCCGAGGAAAGTCTGAGTCCCACCTTCCCCGTGCACCGTAGCACAGCCGTGCCGACAGCACGGATCCTGCACGGGGAAACTCCTTCCTGGCCCCAGGCGCTGCTTAGTCTCGACTTAAAACCTAAGGGCCATGCGTACTGGCCATTTCCAATTTCCATTTCCTCCTCCACTGAGTTGCGGGGGTCCCTCGCAGGCAGAGGCACAGGAGTGCCTCCCCCTCTGTTTGCTGAACTTCAACTCCCCACTGGCCTCACATCCCATAAAAGCAGAGCCCACGCTACCACCGTGCCTAAGAGCAGATTTGTTTTCCCTTCGTTACCGCTTGTACTGACCAACACTTCCAAAAGACACGCGCGGTAAATCCGGAGTGGCTGCACTGATTTCACTGGGGTGTCACAGGTAGAAATGGGAGCTCAGGGGTAGAAACGGGAACTGAAGATGTCTACAAGGAGAGATCTAGAGCGAGGCATGGAAAGCACCGAGTGAACAGCCAGGCTGGGATGGGCTATGGCAGAGGTGGCATGACTGGGCCACCAGAACAAGAGCAGGCTGGGGAGAGCACCAGAGCGTGGAGCAAGGAGAACCCTCAGCCAGGCACCGTCCCCCTTCACACCTTCCCGAGGAGTCCCCTAGGAAAGCAGGCGGTCCCCTCCCCTGGGACATGTCACATCTGCCCCCAAGGGATGATGCGCATCCTTCGTGTGATGGGGAGGGCCAGAGACCTGCCACCAAAAAGCCAGACCAAAGACGTGCCCCTGCTCAGCCAGACGCGAGAGCAACGTGGCTGCTCCTGCCAGTAACCCGCAAGGTGATCTCGAGACAAAAATGCCACCGCGGAGGAACGAGCTGCAGCACGGGTGGCCCAGATCCTTCCCCGACATCAACATAAACTCCATGACCCAAAAGCAGCAACAGCCTCTCGGTAGATATTTATCTCGGGAGGGCGGTTGAGGAGTTTTGAGTTGCTTTTGTTTACTACGTGTAAACTGTTGTTATCAACCAGCTTCATCTCAGGCCAAGGACAGAGCCAACGCTGATGACATCTGCAATAAAGCGAAACCCCCGACGCAGGGAAGCCCGGCTCCAGCCCCGCTCTCCCCCTCCATCCTGCCCCACGCGAGCTGTCACGTCCCTGGGCAAAGCTGATTTTATACCCTGAGACCCCCTCTAGTAATTGGAGAGTTCATTTCCCAAAAGGGGGAGGTTTTCTCCAATTTGTGTTAACTTTGACAGCTTCCTGCAGGGGAGCTTTAATAAATAGGGGATGGGGAAGCAGAGAGCTGCTGTAGCTACGGGTTTGTTAATACGGCTTTGTTCCTCCTGAGCACCTTTCACACGTGCGTCTCAGAGTCCTTTATCAACACCTACAGGATTAAAGCTCCTGGTAGCCCAGGGATGAAGAAGAGGATATTCACCCATTTTATGGAAGGGAATATCGAATCCATACAAGATCCTGAAGAGAAGTTGAGATTGAGAAACGGCAAATCTGAGAGAAGAGCTCCAGAGACTGAGTCGTCCATCCCAGCTCTGATCCCATCACCCTCATGGGCAAAGCGTCCTCCTGCAGAGCCAGAAGCGACAGCTGCAATTTGCTGATCTTGAAGTTACACCGAAGAACTAAAACTCTTTGGAAAGCTTCACAACACGTGGCCAGCAAACCCGAAAATTTCGACGGCAAGCTACCAGAAACATCGTGCAAGAACGTGTTGGGTTTCAAGCTCTTTGCTAGAGCTTGTCTTCACATCTCAGTGGCAATCTGTCCCATCAAGGGGAGACCACGGCTCGATTGCCAGGGAACGTTGAGAGTATCTCCAGTGCTGCTGCAGATAAGGACAACTCCACTGGCTTTTAGAAAGGTGACAAGGACTTATGGGAGGTGGGGACCATGTAAGGGTTGGTGGAACAAGAGCTAGAGATGACCCCAGCGGTTGGAGTTGCAGCAGAGGGTGAGGACATGGGGGTCACGCTCCACCTTGCCTCGTGTCGTCTGGCACCCTACATCACAAGCAGCCTCATGAGGAATTACACCTCATGTACAACTGGCAAGATCAGAGAAGGAGAAACCACTTAAGAGGAAGTGAAGGCTCAAGCTCAGAGATGAGGCAGAAAAGAGAATTGGAGACGTGGGTGGAACTACTCTTCCAGAAAGCCCTCTGATGTTTTAAATCGAGTTATCGACAACCTAAAAGTTTTCCCAGGAAATACTACTGCACCTCTGCACGGAGCTTTCAGAGAGCTCCGATTCTTTTGATATTTCCATTAATACTAGCATCCTTACTATGAAAGTTGGCAAATTCTGTGAAAAATGGTGCTTTCTGCCAACAAATTCTTTGCTCAGTTCCCCAGCAGGTCAAGAAGACGGTACAGACCAAGTGTCAAAGAGAAAAAACTTCTACCTAGAAGGAGCAAGCTTCAGTCTTAAATCTAGTGCCTCCTCCTTGGACCTCTCAGAGTGGCAGCAGCAGGGTGGGGAGGGTTAAAGTCAACGTCATTTAACAGCAACAAAAGCTCAGGGCTAATGAACTTAAAAGACACCGGCAGTTTCTACCGGTAGAAGGCACCCGGCCTGGAAAAAGCTTTAACCTGGTCATTGTAATCCTGCCAAGAACAAAACAATTTATTTTCTACCTGTTGGAAGCAGGTTCTCCTTATCTCTGCATGCGCAACTCACTCGGTCCAGGGTGAGGGTTGGTTTGGGTAGGGGGGGAGGTGACCGAAGAGGCTGCTGGGCTCGGGGAGAACCCAAGGGTGTGTGACACGCGAGATGCTCAGCTCCACGAAAGCAGGAATTAAGAGGAAACCAAGTGAAGGAATCAGAGTAACCTCCCGTTTTCAAAGGGAAGGGAATTGGCTGAGCCCAGAGGGCCCAACCTGAAAGCTGAAAGAGAAAGCTAAAAAAATAATTAGCTACTCTAACATCCCCAGTCCTGCTGATAGGGGGAAAGCGTTTGCTGGCGGGTACGCCGGAGCTCAAAGCTGAGCCAAGGCGTGTGATCAGGGGCAGGCACGGCAGGCGGGGGCACCCTGGGACGGGGTTTTGCCAGAGTACCTGTTCTCAGGAGGCTTTAGCCATCCCTTAAGATGGAATTAAGATCCTGGCCAGCTTGGGATCGTGCATGGTGCCAAAAATTGGGAAGGCAAAAGGGTTTCGAGGAGGAGAACGGAGATCCAGACCAGACTTTGGGCTCAGAAAAACCCAAAAGTTCACCGTTTAGCGTGGGACATATAAAACCCACTAGGCAAAAAGAGAAAAGTGAGAATTTCAGGTGTAAGTATCGAGGGAGAGAGGCTCTCCCCTTTCTCTGCTGCTGGTATTGCTCCTTGCTGGTGCCAGCACTCCCCATCTGAGCTGTGGCACAAGTGACAAGTCCATCAGGATACCGCAGAGGTCAGGCCTCCCTTTTCCACGCCCCCATTCCCATAACCCAGGCTCTCCTCACCTCCCCCGGTGCCTGTTCCCAAGGTCTGAATTCCGCGGTTGCATCAAGGCAATCGCCACCGAAGGCCTTCAGCCACCCGCTTTTCGGCAGCAAAAAAATTATCTTGCAGTGCAGAAGATAAAAGAAGCAGCGAAGGAGGGGAGGAGGCACCTTCAAACCACTGGCTGCCACCGCTTAACCCTCCCTTAATAGGAAATAAATACGAGCCAAGGTCGCTCCCGTGTCCCTGCACCTCTCCTGCTACAAATTATTCCCCACGACGAAGGAAGCCCCCTGAACCATCACCCTTTCTCTGTGACACCAAGGCTGGAAAAATTATCTCCCTTCTTAATTAAAATAAATTAAAAAAAAGGAAAAAAAAAGGACTAGCCCAAGCCAAGAGCGAGTTTGCCCGTGTCTCGGGTGGGGATTGACGCGGCGTTTCTTGTGGTAGCGCCCGAGTCGCAGCGCGTTCAGAGAAGGGACTAATGGGTGTCATGTGGTGGTTTGTTTTCTCCTCTTCTCCCCCAGGAGGAAAGAGCGAGCGGTTGGGTTTGGTTGGGATTTTGAGAGGAACGGAGGCACCACAATAGGAAATCCCGCGGCAGCCGAGCGAGGGAGCGGCCGTGGCCGCGGGGCAGGGGCCCGGCGCTGGGTGCCACCGTCTCTGCGCCGCAGACAAGTGGGGGGACACGTTCCCTTCACCCCAAATCTGCTGCCTGCCCCCCACCCAGCTGGGAAGGGGTGTGGAGGGCATCAGCCGTGCCCCCAAGCCAGCCCGGAGCTGTCACCTTTGTCACCACTTATGCTGGGGGGGGGGGGCGGGGGGCATGAGGGGGATCCCCCACATCTGTTTTCTGGGCTCGGCGCACCCCGAAACTCCGCCTTACCCTTGGGGCCTGAAGGAGGGTCTGACCCCAGGACCACCGAGGGGGTGAGGCAAGGAAAGGCCTTGGGAGGGTCTCAACACCCCCCCCCCAACCATCTCAGCATCCCCCACCCCACGCTTCATCCCGGGACCCCCCTCAGCACCCCAATTTCTCCAAAATCCAACGCGACACTCAGCGCCACGAGTCACCCCAGCAAACACAAACCCCGCGGGGTCTCCCTGCAACACCCCCCCCATACACCCCCCCCCCCGACTCCGGCAGAGCCTGGAAATGGGGGACAGCCCCCCTCCCTCCCTCCGCTCCACGCATCGCCCTTTTAAGAGCCCTCCGGGACCACTTTCCGCGCTCAGCTCACGGCCGCCCCCGCCACGCGTGACACCGCTTGCGGGGGGGGGCGCTGGTGAGGTGGGGAAAGGCATCGCCTCCGTCCTCAGCAGCACGTCCCGCGTGTGACACCCCCCCACGGCCCCCATCCGCGATTCTCCATCGCCCTTTTAAATTCCTCAACGGCACCGAGCGCGGATATTTTTGGGGGGGGGCACGCAGCATCTCCCCCGCACAGAGGATGTTCCGCGGGGTGAAGAAAAAAGGGGGAGTGGGAGGGGATAAAGGAGGAGGGAGGGAAAGGGATAAAGGAGGAAGGAAGAAGAAAAGGGGGTCCCCCCACCCCGCGGGCGCACCCACACCCCCCCACACCCCCCCCCCAGCCCGTCCCGCGTGGGGACCAGCCCCTCACCTTCCTCTTGTGGCGGTGGATGTCGCCGATGGAGTTGGCCACGGTGTTGGGCCCCAGGAGCATGCGGGTGCTGCGCGGCCACTCCGTGCTCACCAGGTGATGCTCCCCCATCAGGATCTTGCGCACGTTTTCCGCGCCCGTCACCCGCACCAGCGGCCGCCCCAGCAAGTGCGTCTTGAAAACGTTCCCGTATTTCTCCCGCCGCGAAGATTGGAAGCAGGACCCCTGAGGGAGGGGGGGGGGGGGGGGGGGGGGAAACACGGTTGGGGGGGGAGGAGGGTTACCGCACGGTCTTTACGCGCCCGCGCAGCCGCCGCGCGTGGGGATCCCCACGGAGGAACGGGGAGCAGCTCGGGGAGGGGTAGGGGTGTGGGGGGGTGTCGTCTCGCTTGAGGGGCTGGGAGCAACGCGGTGGGGTGTGGGGGGCAGAAATGGGGGGCAGCGGGGTAACCCCGGCATCCCACCCGCGCACAGCCCCGCTCCCACCGACGGGGCGCCCGGCGCTGCCCGCTCCTCCCGCCGCCCCGGGGGGGGGGTTCGGTGCCCTCCCCCCCAATTCCTCCTCCTCCTCCACCTCCTCCTCCTCCCTTTTGCTTCTACCTTTACCTCCCCTAGTACTTTTAAACTTTTTTTTTCTTTACTTTTTTTTTCTTCAAATTTTTTTTTTTAATTTTTTTTTTTTTTTTTTTTCGCTCAGGCTGAATTTACTCGAAAGGCTGCAATTTGCCTAAGTAAATCTCCAGATTGGAGCGCCTTTAATAACTTTCCCACATGCTCCGGGGGGGGGGGTGGTGGGGTGGTTTGTCAGTGAAGAGGCGGTTGGAGACACCGAGGTGGGTGGGGGTGGGTGTCCTCCGCTCTCCCCGCTCCCCCCCCCCAAAAAAAAAAAAAAAAACACAACACCAAAAAAACCCCAAAAAACCAAAACACAACAAACATCCCGAGTGGGGAGAATAAGCTGCGAGCGCTGCAGCTCCGCGCCCCGGCGCTGGGTCGTGAGCGCGGGTGTTTATTTTAAAACAAAAGCGCGGTTGTGAATTTTCAGATGTTCAGGTGACCCTGTTTCTTGATCTGCGTAAATATAATTAAAGTCCTTTTTGTGGCATTAATAAAGAGTTATTTGTACACCATTTCCAGGGCAGCACAAAGAGGACCTTTATGTGGGAGAAGTTTCGAGTGGAGTCCAATTTATACAAAATTTTTGTATTTTTAGCCCTGGACTCTGTTTGGACGGAGCCTGTGGAAAAGCGAGAACCCTTTTCTGGTCCCCCTGTAAAAATCTGATAAATTTCTTTAAAAAATAAAGCCCTATTGAGAGCGGGGGGTTAACCCCTTCGGCGCCGAGGGCGGGGAGGGGGCCGGCCGGGGAGCGGGGCCGCCGCTCCGGGCTCTCCCGTGGGGGCTTCCCCGGTGGCGGAGGAGGCGGAGGGGACACACACACACACACTGGAGGGGACTGGGGGGACACCCCTGGGGGACACCGCAGCCCCCCCAGCCCGGCCCGGGCTGTCCAGCCCCTCCGCGGGCTCTGCCGTGCTCCCCCCCCCCCCCCCCGCGGAGGTCCCGTCAATGAAACGGGACCTTCGCTGGCGGGAGCATCCTCGCCGGGATAATGATCTTTTTTTTTGCTTTTTTTTTTTTTTTTTTTTTTTAAAAATTATTATTATTTTGCCCTGGGAAGAGGAGGTGGGAAACCCGCGGGCTAATTTTCCTCAGGGGTTCCCTCCTGGGATGATGCTGAGAGCCCGCGGGGTGCCCCCAGCCCTGCCCGCGGCTCCCCCCAGCGCGGGGCACCCCTCAGCCGCCTCCTCCCTCTTCTCCTCCTCTCTTTTTTTTTTTTTTCTCCCTTTTTTTTTTTTTTCTTTTTTTGGCAGTCACCCTCTCGCAACGCGGTCCGAGGGGATCCCGCTCCGCCCGCCGCTGTTCAGCAGTTAGTAAGGTTAATCCCGGGTTAATCTACCGATTACCTCCGCGGGCTTCCCCCAACACCGGACCCGAGCCGGGCGGCTTCCAACCCCCCCCGCGGTGCGTGTGGGGGGACGGGACCCGGGGACCCCCGCACTGTGTCTGGCGACATCCACCCTCGCCCCGGGGTTACCTCTCACCCCTGGCTTTATTTTTTTTTTTTTTTTCCCCAAGAATTTAGGCTGGGGAAGGGCGAAGGAAAGATTTTGGAGACCCCAAGCCCCCCCCACCCCATCCCGCGGCTTCCCCGGTCCCAGCAGCCCGGCCGGGGGAAGCCCGCAGCGCTGTGGCCACTCCGGGGAGAGCTCCCTCGGCTGTGTGTGTGCCCCCCCCGCCGCTTTCCCCAGTCACCAGCAGCCCCCGGCCCCAGCTACCTCCCCAGCTCGTCGGGAACCCGCATGATGCAATCGAAAAGAAGGAGAAGGAGAAGGAGAAGGAGAAGGAGAAGGAGAAGGAGAAGGAGAAGGAGAAGGAGAAGGAGAAGGAGAAGGAGAAGGAGAAGGAGGAGATGGGAAAGGAAAAAAGAAGGGGGAAAGCAAAAAAAGAAGGGGGAAAGCAAAAAAAGAAGGGGGAAAGCAAAAAAAGAAGGGGGAAAGCAAAAAAAGAAGGGGGAAAGCAAAAAAAGAAGGGGGAAAGCAAAAAAAGAAGGGGGAAAGCAAAAAAAGAAGGGGGAAAGCAAAAAAAGAAGGGGGAAAGCAAAAAAAGAAGGGGGAAAGCAAAAAAAGAAGGGGGAAAGCAAAAAAAGAAGGGGGAAAAAAGAAGGGAAAGAAAAGAGAAGGGGAGAAAAAAGAAGAAGGAGAAAACAGAAGACAAAAAAAGAAGAAAAATAAGAAAAAAGGAGAAGAGGAAAAAAGGAGGAAAAAAAGAAGAAGAAAAAAAGCCCTTTTTTGTAAAAAAAAAGAAAAAAAAGCCGGTCCCAGCCCACCTTCCAGGGAGGGAAGGAAGGGAAGGGAAGGGAATCCTCCTTACCTGCAGGAGCCAGTGGAAGGTCTCTCCGATTAAAGGGAATCCCATGGAGCCTTTGGGGATTGGTAGCTTGCAGGTTTTGTCGCGGGTGGCAGCCCAGCGGAGCTGCCACAGCTGTTGGGACACGGCCAGCAGCAAAGTCAGTGACACCAAGCACGCGGCGAGGGTAGCCAGTGCCGAGACGAGATCAAAACTTGCAAAAAGCATATTTGGAAGAAGGAGGAGGAGGAGGGTGGGGAGAGAAACGGCCCCTTGACAGGCACCACACTCGCACCCACACACACGCACGAAAAGAGGGCGAGTGCGGAGCGCACGCTAAAGGCTGCCTGGGGGGTCCTTGGGCAGGGGGGGCCGGGCTCGCCCCCCTCTCGCTGGCAGGTTAGAAAAACAGCGGGGGGAAAAAAGAGAGCGGGGGGGGGCGGAGGAAAAGGGGAGGGGGGGAAAGGGGGGGGCAAAAAGCAGTTTCTTCTCTGTCTCTCTCTGAAAACTTTGTTTGGAATAAACTTGACAGAGTGACACAGGCGAAAAAAAAAAAAATACAACCCACACAGCACAAAAACAGAGGAGGGGGGAAAAAAAAAAAAAAAACCAAACTGGAGAGACCCCAAAGGAAAGGGGTGGGGGGAACTGAGTAGCCCAAAAATGCAAGGAAAAAAAAATACTAAAAAAAGAAAAACCCCGGAGTGCAAAAAAATAAATAAATAAAAAAGACCCCAAAAAGTCCAAATGCAGATGCTCTGGCTTTCCCTTGCTTTCAAGGCAAAGCCACACACACCAGAAGGGGGAAAATTTAAAAAAAAAAAAAAAAAAAAAGGAAAGAAAAGAAAAAGGAAAGGAGAAAAAGGAAAGAAAAAAGGAAAAAAGGAAAGAAAAAAAGGAAAGAAAGAAGGAAAGAAGAAAGAAGGAAAGAAGAAAGAAGGAAAGAAGAAAGAAGGAAAGAAGAAAGAAGGAAAGAAGAAAGAAGGAAAGAAGAAAGAAGGAAAGAAGAAAGAAGGAAAGAAGAAAGAAGGAAAGAGGAAAGAAGGAAAGAGGAAAGAAGGAATGAGGAAAGAAGAGGAAAGAAGGAAAGAAGAGGAAAGAAGGAAAGAAGAGGAAAGAAGGAAAGAGGAAAGAAGGAAAGAGGAAAGAAGGAAAGAGGAAAGAAGGAAAGAGGAAAAAAAGGAAAGAGGAAAAAAGGAAAGAGGAAAAAAAGGAAAGAGGAAAAAAAGGAAAGAAGAAAAAAGGAAAGAAGAAAAAAGAAGAAAAAAAGGAAAGAAGAAAAAAAGAGAAGAAGAAAAAAGAGAAGAAGAAAAGGAAAGAGGAAAAAAGGAAAGAGAAAAAAGGAAAGAAGAAAAAAGGAAAGAAGAAAAAAGGAAAGAAGAAAAAAGGAAAGAAGAAAAAAGGAAAGAAGAAAAAGAAATAAAAGGAAAGAAAAAAGGAAAGAAGAAAAAAGGAAAGAAGAAAAAAGGAAAGAAGAAAAAAGGAAAGAAGAAAAAAGGAAAGAAGAAAAAAGGAAAGAAAAAAGGAAAGAAAAAAGAAAAAAAAGGCAAGAAAAAGGAAAGAATGAAAGAAAAAGGGAAAGAAAAAAGAAAGAAAAAAAGAAAGGAGAAAAAAAAAAGGAAAGAAAAAAAAGAGAGATATTTTTTGAAAAAAAAAAAAAAATTTAAAAAATCATAAAATAATTCAGCCACGACCTGGAGAGATGGAAGAATTAAATAGCTGTATACATGTATCTATACACACGGAGCGAGAGGGCCCGGTTATATCTCTATCTCTCTCTATAAATATCTCTATAAATATCTCTCTGGATGCCGGTTATTTGTTAGCCCCAGACTTTCCCCAGACTTCTGTAGAGAGGGAGGCAGGGCGGCTGGGTTTAGCCCCTCGCAGTGTTGAGGAAAAAAAGAAAGTCAATGTGTGTTTATATAGAGGCGGGGAAGCCGGGGCTGGGCTGGCCGCCAGCACGGCTGCCCCCCCCCGCACCCCCCCCCCGCACCCCCCCACTTCAGAGGGCTCCGGGGGGGCCGGGCCGAGCCGGGCGGCCGCGGCGCTGGAGCGTGCGAGCCCTGGCCCGCCGCCCGCCGCCCGGTCACGCCGCGCTCCTCGGCCTCCTCCTCCTCCTCCTCCTCCTCCTCCTCCTCCTTTCTCCTCCTCCTCCTCCTCCTCCTCCTCCTCCTTTCTCCTCCTCCTCTTCCTCCTCCACCGCCGCCGTCCGTACCTTCGGCCTGCGGAGAGACAAGCGCGGCTCAGCTCCCCCTCCCCGGAGGATTTGCTGCCCCCCCCCCCCCCCCATCCCCCGAAATCATCCCCCCGCCCCCCAATATTTAACCCTTCATGACGCCCCCCTCGCAGTGATGCCCCCCATCATTTTCCCCTCGCCATGACTCCCACCCCCTCCCTGATGACCCCCCCCCCTTGCATGTCCCCCCAATATTTAACCCTCAATGATTCCCCCTCGCAACGATCCCCCCAATAGTTAAACCTTAAACACCCCCCCCCGCAACGATCCCTCCAATATTTAATCATTAAACACCCCCCCGCAACGATCCCCCCAATATTTAATCCTTTAACACCCCCCCCGCAACGATCCCTCCAATATTTAAACCTTAAACACCCCCCCGCAACGATCCCCCCGATATTTAATCCTCAAGGATTCCCCCCCCCCCCCGCGATGATCCTCTCAATATTTAAGCCCTGATCGCCTCCCCCCTGGTCATACACCCCCAATATTGAATCCTCAGGGATCTCCCCCTTGAGATGCTCCCCCAATATTTAATCCTCCATCATTTCCCCTTGCGACGACCCCCCCCCCCCAAGATTTAACCCGCGATGTCCCCCCCCTTGCGATGATCCCCCGCTCTATTAACCTTAGTGATCCCCCCTCACAATAACCCCCCCCAATATTTAACCCCAAATTCCTCCCTCCCTTGCAGTGATTCCCTCCCCCAAGACCGACCCCCCAACGATTTCCCCTGCACAACGACCCCCCCCAATATTTAACCCTTCCCCATTTCCCCTTGCAATCATTTCTTCCCCCCAATAACTCCCCCCTTCCAATGACACCCCCCCCAAGATTTATCCCCCGATGATTTCCCCCTTTTAGTGATTTACCCCCCCAACGATTTACCTCAGGCAATGATTTACCCCTCCCCAATAATTTACCCCCTTCTATTGATTCCCCCCCCCTCCTTACTTGCTCCTCGCAGTGATTAACCCTCCCCATAAAAATTCTGACCCCCCCATTTCCCTGCTCGCAACTCTCCCATTACCTCCCTGCTTGCAGTAATTTACACCGCTGCAATGATTTGGCCCCTTGCAATTACCACCCCCCCCCCCCCCAATCAATTCTTTCCCTAATTACACTAATTCCCCCCCCCCCAATTACATGCTCCCGGTGATCTGCCCCTCGCAATAATTTACTCTCTGCCCCCACAATATTTTTTGGGGGGGGGGTTGCTATATTCCAAACGCAACCTTTTTTTTTCTTTCTTTTTTTCTTTTTTTTTTTTCTTTTTTTTTTTTTTTTTTTTTTCTTTTTTTGTTTGTTGGGGGGGGGGGGTGGCTGTGATTATACTAACACAACCACCCCCGGTGCTTTCCAGCCCAGGGCAGCTCAGGGCTGGGGCACCCCCCGCTTTACCCGAGGGGTCTTTCCAACCCAAACACAGCACAGGAGGCTGCAAAACCGGGGACACCCCCCCCCCAGCACCCCCCCCGAGCCCCAGCAGCGATGGAGGCGAAGGCAGGTATCCGGGCTGCCTGCTCACAGGCACTTTTGCAAAAGCATTTGCTTCAGATTACAGGAAAAACAAAAGTTCATTGAGTTCCCCCCCTTCTCCTTCACTAGCCCCCCCCTCACCTCCCCCCCCCCCCCAGCTGGTTTGAGTCTGGTGCCCGGTGGGACCGCGGAGCGCCGAGAGGGGCTGAGCCCCCCCCCCCGCCGCTGCGGCTCCCGAGGAATCGGGGTGGGGGGGGTGTGGGGGTGTCGTGTCCCCCCCCCACTTTCCTTTGGGGTGACCGCGGGGGGAGCTTGGCCTGGAGGCGGCGCCTCCCGCTCCGTCCCGGTGCGGGGATGGACTCGGGGTGCGGGGATGCCGCGGGATGCTCTGGGGACAGCCCCCCCCCCCTTTCTCTCTCCCTCCCCGCATCCCCGGCAGCCCCGTCACGCCGGGTGTGTGTGTCCCCCCCCTTCTCCCCCTGTACCCCAACGCAGAGCCACCCCCCCCCCCCCATACCCATCACATCCCCGAGTATCCCAGCGATGGGAGCTGCCACCATCCCCGCCCCGCTGCTGCATCCCGATGGAGGGAGACCCCCCCCCCGGACCTCCCGGACCCCCCCTCCCCACCCCGTGCACCCATACGCAGAGCCCCCCCCGCACCCCGCTTCAGAGAGGCTCCCCCCCCCGCTCCCCGCGGTCCATCCCGGTGCAGGACCCCTCCTCTTTCCCCTCTGCGGACCGGCAGCCCCCCCCCGCACCCCCCCGCCGCCGCTCCTCTCACTCTTTGCCCTGTCGCCCCACCCGGTGGCGGCCGGCGGCACTGCAGCCGCGGGAGCGCAGGTGGCCGCGCCGCTCCGCGCCTCTCCGCGCCTCTCCGCGCAGCGCCAGAGCCCCCTCCTCCCTCTCCGGAGCTCCTCCCCAAAGCACCTTCCCAGAGCATCCTCCTGAAACACCTTCCCCGAACGCTTCCCTAAAGCGCCTCCCCAAAGCATCTTCCCAACGGATCTTCCCCAAAGCATCTTCCAAAAACACTTGCTCAAAGCGCCTCCCCAAAAGGTCTCACAGTGCCCCGAAACGCTTCCCCAAAACACCTCCCCTCAAAACCCGCCCAGAGCACCTTCCCGAAAGTTTCCGAAAACACCTTCCCGAAACATTTTCCTAAAAAACACTTTCCCAAAACGCTTTCCTAAAGCACCTTCCTGAAACTTTCCTAGAGCACCTTCCCAAAACATTTTTTTCCAAGTGCCTCCCGAAAGCACATTCCCAAAGGGGCCTCACACCTCCCCAAAGCGCTTCCCCAAAACACCTTCCCAAAACATTTTCCTAAAACATTCCCGAAGCATCTTCCCAAAACACTTTCCTCAAGCGGCTTCCCCAAATTCCTCCTCCCACACTCCCCACTGTTCCCTGCCCACCGCTACCCTGGGAGCCCCCCAGACCGGCAGTGCTGGACCCCACAACCGAGCTGACCCCCCCTTCGCCAGCCCGCACACCTCGAGGGGCTCAGATACCCCCCCCCCAAGCAAGGAAAAGGAGGGGGGGGCAGCTCAGCTCTCCCCTTGTCCCCCCGGATCGGTGCGGAAGGGGATGTTGGGTGTCTCAGACAGCACAACGCAGGGCTCAGCATCAACCCTGGGCTGGGCTGGGGGGGGTCAGAATCACAAAAAAACCACATTTAAGACAAAAAACATCCATCACCAACAGCTTCGCCTCGACCCCTGAGGGCAACGCCCGCCACGGAAAACACCCCAGGAACCCCCAAACCACAGCGCCGACCAGAGAGGTGCCCAGCAAAGAGGGAGTCCTTTGCCGCCCTCTCCTCCTCCCTTTCCCATGGGGAAAACCACCCCCAAGACGCTCTCGCCCCCCCCTCAAAGCCCCGGTGCCGTGTGGTCACAGCTCGTGTCCCGAAATGTCTCCCGCTGCTTTGTACGTGTGTGAAAATGCCCCTTGGAGGGGCTGGGAGAGGGGCAGAAATAAGCCACCGGCACATATTTTTCAGAAGAATCAGTTTCTTTTCCCGCTGGTGGAAATTCAAGGATAAGGGGGAAAAGCCTAAAAAATATCTGTGGGTTTTTTTGTTGTTTTAGTTTGTTTTGTTTTTGTTTTTCTGTGCAGAATTTCATCCTCTGGAGATAAAAACTCACGAGGCTCCAGAGCAAAAACGGCTTTTCCAAGGTCAGGGGCAAAGCTGAAACCACGTCAGTGGGGCGCAGCCACGGCCCGGCCCACACGCTCCAGGCTTTGCCCCAACTTTTACTGTGAGCTGGATAATTTTATTATTATCTGCAAATAAAGCCAAAAGCCTGTAAAATTGCAAACGGGCTGGAGAAGTTCAACGGGGCAGCAATAATTCAGGAGGAGGAAAGGGGTGATGGCACCAGCAGGCAACAGGTTTGATCGAACCAGCCCCAAGGAGCGTTTTTGTGGCTGGTTTTTGCTGCTCCCACCGGGAACGAGCACGAGGGAACCATCGTTTTGGGATGCGCCTGAGCCCAAAAACCAGCACCAGGTTTGGGGCTCAACACTACCAGGTCCCACACCCTGGGGCTCAATCCCGCTTTCCCCATCAGGTCCCATCCCGGAGGCCAATTTTGCCACATAAACGGGATCATGAACTTTTCCTGCCAGGAAAAAAAAAAAAAAAAAAAAAAAAAACCAGGAAAATTCAGTGCAAAGGAGGGAACAACCTGCCCCAGGAAAAGCTCCCTCCGGGCTGACTGATGCTGCCCTGTGCCTCTAATTTCTTTCTTTTCTAAATGTAATGGGTTTTGACTTCCCCGGAGAGGACGATGCTCTCCCTGCAGCTCCCAACTCACTCCAGCGCTGTTCAATTCCGGCTGGAGAGAGCAGCAGAGAGTCCCGTAGGTTAAACACGCCGCCACCTCGCTTGGATTTCCTCATTATTAGGAAATGGGGGGGTTGTTCTGCCTTTCCAGGTCATGCCTGGCTCCCCCATTACGGGGAGAGTAAAAAGAGGTGCTTGCTTTGCTCCCTGCACACACAACCTCCCTATGTGCATTTTTTATTTTTTTTTTCCCGCTTTCACAGCCGCTGCCGTCCCCGGCAGAGCGAGCTGCGTCCCTCTGGGCTGCACGGACAGAGTGGATGCCCTGAAATATTCCCAGAGGCATGTCTAGGTTATTTTTTATTATTATTTTTTTTTTTTCCCCTAAGGGAGCAGTTATTTCTAAAACCGCCTTTTCTTTTTCTCGCTGTTGGATGCTCGCTCATGTCCCATCCCCTTTTTTTTTAATACCCTGATTTTTCCTGCCTGTGTAACAACCAGCACAGGCAAAACCCACCCAAAAGGGAACTGGGAGAAACTGGAAACGCACAAGTGCAATTTCCAATTTTCACCGCCCATTCGAAGACTGGTTTTATCACACCGCGCATCTGTTCGACTTAAAAAAACCCCAAAACTTTAATTTTTGAGCCGGGACTTGCTGCTAACAGTCTGCTACGAACATTGCTACTTCTTTTGGGGCTGATGGTGTGTTTTATCTCTAGTGGGCACTAATATTCTCTCCTCTGACAACACTTTCATAGCTGATTTGATAACTTTTCTGGGATGGACTGCAACGTTCTTTCTAACTGCTCAACCACCTGTACGGCCGCCGAGCTGCTCCCAGGGGCACTGCAGGACGTATGGAAGCTTTACATTTCAGAGATATCCCATCTCCAGCTCCTTTGTAATTTAACCATTATCCCTGCCAGGCTATTAATGGAGAAAAAAAAAAAAAAAAACCACCAACCAAAAAAAACACCCACTAAACAAATCTGAGATTTAATTTTTGCACCCAAACCTCCAGTTTAATTTTTGTACCCAAACCTCCAATTTAATTTTTGCATCTCAAACGTCCAATTTAATTTTTGCTTCTTGCTCACTTTTGCTATTTTTCCCCCCAAAACGTGCCAGAGTCCTGGGGTGGGGGGATCCCAGCAGCTGGCGTGCCCTGCTTGGAGCAGAGTTACACCACTTCCCCCACCTGGGAATAGGCCCCCAGTTCTGGTTTAGGGCTTTGTTTTGCTTTGTTTTTTTTGTTGTTTTGTTGTTTTTTGTTTCTTGGTTGTTGTTTTTTTTTTTTTCAACCAGGCGCCTTTAAAGCCCTGCAATGAAATTTTTGAAGTTGTCATCACTGGTTTTTTCACCCCTCAGATGAAAGAAAACAACAACAAACCCTTTGGGCAGAAGCGGTTCCATAAAAACCGAGGGGAGCGAAGGATGGGGAACAGATATTTTGTGAGCGATTGGGTGCAGCTCCCCGGCACTGAAAACCCTGCTCAGCAACCAGCTCCCACCAGGGGAATAAAATAAGAATAAAATCCGTATTATTCTCGCCACTTACCAAACTTCGAAGTCCAAGTTGACTTCAGGCACCCCGAAGCCGTAGGTCCCGCGCACCGCTCCCCACGCCAGGGAAACCCGGAGCATTTTATAGCGTGAAAGCTGGGGTGGTCCCCGCCCACAGGGTGCTGCTGGAAAATGAGTATTCATAAGCATTTAGGGACGATGACAATGTAAAGCTTCCTCCGCGCTCCCCCAAGCCCCGGCTGCCGCCCGCCCGCCCGCATCGCCGGCCAGGCCCCCTCCGGCCCGCTTCTTCCTCTCCTCCATCACCCCGCTGCAAAAACCCTTATTTTTTTATTTCAAATGCTCAGATAGGCTCTCAAATATCGTCTCCCCCACCCGCACCCCTTGCAGGAGCAGCTCGTGGGGTTTTCTTTTTCTTTTTCCTATTTTCTTCTTTTTTTCCCTTCTTTTTTTTCTTGTATTTTCTTTTTTTTCCTTTTTTCTTCTATTTTTTCTTCTATTTTTTCCTTCTTTTTTTCCTTCCTTTTATTCCTTCTTTTTTTTTTTTCCTTCTTTTTCTTTTACTTTTTTTTTTTTTTTTTTTTTTTTCTGAAAAGCCTCCGAAACCAGAATGTTTCTGCAAAGAGTTTATCAAATTACATTTGGGGACAAAGAGCTAAAGTGCATTTTCTTGAAGGCTTGACAATTGGGGAGCCATCAAGGAAATGAAAAGAATGACAGAAAACCAAAGGCTTTTGTCAGATGGAGAAACGCCATCGAGAAAAGCCAGGGTTGGGGGCCTTTATTTTTGTTTTGGTTGGATTTCCTTTTGACTTTCTTTTCCCAGGTGTTAAAGTTGGGGCTGTGGGGAGGGCAGGGAAAGGCAAGGAAAAGCCATTCGGTTTGGGGGGGACTTAAATGGGGGATTTCTCCTCTCGTTTTTTTAACAAGATGCCAGTGTTTAAAAGAAAAATGAAGCCCCTTTAGAAATGTGAAGCTGCCGAGATAATGACTGCGATCTCTCTAAGACTGGATGGGAACAGGTGATATTTTTTTCTTCCTTTCTTGTTCCCATCTGTCCTTTGTTCAATATGAGACCGAAGAGAGACAGAAACGAGATCATTTTGATATTCCTCTTTTTGTGCATATGCCTTCTCCCAAGGAAAAGAAACGCGGCTTGGGCCCACTCCAGGCGTTATTAGAGAGGGTGGCTACAGAGAGATAGACAAATAAAACAAAAATAAAATCCCTCAAGCCATTTTTTTACATCCTATAAAGCCAGAAGCGGGGTGTCTGGGTCTGCTCATAACCTGCTCTCGGGGCTGAGCTCTGGACGGTCCCTCGGGAAGATGCTCCTGGGACACCCACGCAGCCCCTCGGCGTGATCCCACCCATAGATTTATTCCCATCCACGCTCATTTTTCTTCCCCCAGGTGCCACCCCGCACTGCAGCGGCATTTTGCGGTGGCTCTCAGCCCCTTTCTACCTCCCCAGAAGCCATCCTGTCCCTCCCTTCTTCAAAACCCAACGCCAGGGCAAGAAGCCAGTGGGCAAATGCTTCGATGTCCCTTTGGAGCATCCTAAATCCTGAATTCCGGGCAGGCATCCCTGCTGGGAGCCTCGGTAGGGGCTGCACACAGCAAGTTTTGAGCGTCTGTTGATTATTTTTTTCTCAATTAGGAACATTTTGCATGTTTTCTCCCTCTGCTTCTGAAAATAGGAAGATGGAAGCCCCTCAGTAGGTCAGATAAATGGGGATGCAACTGCCTTTCCCCGCAAGCTGGCAATATTTTCTGTATATTGTGAATCACCTCAGGTATCCAGTCTTTCTTTATTGTCTCCTGGTTTGAAATCTTTTATCAGAAGAAGAGATTCTTTTCCCGCGTGTCTTCCTTTTTAAAAATTTCCTTCGTGCTTTCTAGCTCATCTCCTATTTTATCTTCCTTTCTAGTATCTTTGCAAAACATTGCCCTAAAAAAATCTGGTTGAAATGCCTTTCCGAAAACCCAACCCGCCAGCCCTGGCTGGTATTTATTCCCTTTTTCCTCACAAACTTCCTTTTTTAATTCTGCTACCAGCAAAACCATTCTCCCAAATCTCAGCCCTTTTTGAAAACCATCTGGCTTTTCCCCTGCCTGGGTCTTCAGCGAGCAGCAGATAATTACTCGAAAGGGTGGGCTGCGAAGGATTTTTGCATCATTGCAAGAATACAGCCGCTATTATTCTACATGCCGTGCAGCCTTTTAGAAAATTAAAAAGGCATAACGAGAAACATCTTACCCTGCTCAGAAGGAAAATAAACTACGTTGAAGTTTCTCCGTTCATCTCAAAAGAAAATGCCAGGGTAATCCGAGACAGGGACCGGCTGGGAGGGAGGGAGAGAGCGAGAGGTACATGTGTGCATGTGTATATTTTCAAGAGATGAGATTTTTGAAGATGCTGCTGAAACACTATTTATATCCCAGACCTTTTAATAGGAAACAGTGCTGAAGAGGCAACTTCAAGGACACGCGGACTGGGAATAAGGCAAAGTTTGCTCAGGAACCTCTTTCTAAGATGAAGTTTTTCTCCCTGAAAATGCCGGGTGCACACGAAAGGGGCCGGGATTTACACCGTTATCCCGGACTTTCACGCTTCTCTTCACGCTAAAATATCCCCACCAGCTCCCTTTCCCCTCCCTGCTCCTGCCCCCTCTCCCCAACGCATCCAAAATCCTTTGAAAAAGAGTTTTAAAAGATTGTAGGAAGAGAGTGGTGGAGACCAACGGCTGTTGCACGGCAGCTGGGGATTTTAGATCGGTGGCGAGCAAAGGGCAGGAGCCGATGGGCACGTTAAGCTCCCCACGGCGATGTCCCACTGCCAGCTCCCGTCTCCCGAGTCCTGCCTGCTCTGCTTATTAAATCCCGCTGGGAAAACCAGGGAAGAAGAGGGGTAGAAAAAGAAAAGAAAGAAAACAAAACAAGACCCAAATGAAAAACACATCAAGCCTCAAACGAGAGGAAGTTCAGCGTGGGATTCATTGTCCCCTCGAGCGCCGAAATGAAGGGCTCGGCTTGTGCCAGGCACACACTGCCCTCCAGAGACACGGCCCAGCAGCGAGCGGGGCTCCCCGCCGAGGAGATGCTTTCCTAAAGGACCCCCCAAAAAAACCCCTTTTCCCCTCCATACCTTTTTACAATTTCTTTTCTTTTGGTTCAAATAGCTGAGGATGGTGGCCGGCTCCAGCGCTGGCGCACTCAGGGTGTTTAGGGTGCATGTGCCCAGCGGTTCGGGCACCCAGAATTTAGGGCACTCAGCATTTAGAGCAGCCAGTAGAGCCCTCACTGGGTGAGGGACACCCCCCCTGGTTAACCCTGCACCCTCCCAGCCTGCAGCACCTACATTCCTCCAGGTCAAGAAGCCTTGAACAGAGGGAAGATGCTCTGGGATGAGGCCGCCCCTTTGCTGCGGAGCTTTGGGGTGAAGCACCCAAGCACCCACTGGTGGCACAGAGGGGGGACCCTGGGGGTGGAAACCCTGCTTGGGGCTCCTGGGTTTGCAACCTGCTCGAGAGCAGGTGCACAGGGGTGCAGGATGGCACCCCTGGGCCAAAGGACGGTGCTGGGAGCTCACCCAGCCTTGGGGACAAGAGGTGGCACTAAAAAGCAGGATAGAGAAGGGATGGGTGTCTGTTCTCATAAGTTGGATAAAACCAGGCCTGCGTCCCAGTTAGGCACAAGATGTGGTTGACATTTTTTTCAGAAAAAGGAAAAAAAAAAAAAAAAAGCCATAAACCAGCACTTTTTCCCCCAGCAGAATTTTCAATTTACCCTTTTTTTAGCAAAGGAAGGAGGGATATCTTTCTTCTCTGCACCCGGAAAATGAGAGGGAGCTTTGTGAGAGAGGAAAGGTATTGGAGAAGAGGAAGAAAACAGCGTTTTTTCAGAACTAGTCTTTCTAGTTTTGGGAAGTTTGGGGAAGTTTTCCCCTTCCCTCAAGGACATGTGGAACGAAGCTGAAAGTAACACAGCGTTTTTTGGTTTGTTTTTTTTTTTTTTCCCCAAAACGCTTTCAAACAGGTCCCAATCTTGCAAACTGTTTATAGGACGTTATGATTAAAAGGAAACCCAACGGCCTCACTGAAAGCCACAGAATAAATTGGTATTTCACCTGTGGATGAGGTGGGAGGATGCTGGCTCCATGTATTTCCCCATCTCCTGAAACACACACTGATGGTTTCTCTAGCCCATCTTTGGGACCAATGAGTCACAAGGAGGTTTTCCCATTCCCCTCACAGAATTTAGTTTTCTTTTAAGGAAAACTTCCTTAAACTCAAAATCAATCCACGCTCCCAGTTAAAAATCAGGGAAAGAAATTAATATCCAGTTTGAACCCATTTTCAGGTTTTCTGAGGAAGCCAAACTCATCTTTCTGCATAAAATAACCTGGATTTATGCTGGGAAATTAGTAGCTTTAGCAATAATCAGGTGCTTTGTTGGGCTGGTTTGGGGGTACTGGTACAGGAGAACTGGGTGACATTGCCCCCCTCCTGCATCCTCTGCTCCTGTTTGCACGAGGGCGAGCAAATCCATAAACCAGCATTAAATATCTGGGGTGACGAGGGCTCAGGAAAAAAAAAAAAAAACAACAAAAAAAACCAACCCACAAAACCAAAAACAAAACAAACACCTTTGCAAAGGGTTTTTCGAGGCCTGGGTGAAACCGTATCAAATCTCTGGAGCTGGCAAGCAGCGTGGGGAGGAAGTTGTTAACATTTTGGTGTGAGAAGGTACCTGCTCATCCTTTCAGCCTCCGCCGTGCCCCTCGCCATTCAAGCCGGGCACGTGAACAGTTACGGTTAAGAGCACAAAACCTTTGCACAAAACACCGCGGAGTGACCCAGTAGCTAAAAGCTCATTTGCATTCATTAACAGTCCCGAGCCAAGTTCAGAGCTATTACCGCAGACCTGCTCCCCCTCCTCTCCGTCCCCCGCCCCGTCCCCCTTACCTGCCCTGTGAAAGGTCCCTCTCTCCGGCTGAAGCTCAAGGGATCGTGCTGGGCTCGAGACCTATCAAGTGACAGAGAAAATAATTCACTCTGAAAGAGGATGCATCCCCAGGGCCGGGCGCTGAGGCCTCTGAAGAGGCAGCTCCGCACCGATTTGGGAGGCTTTGCTCCGCCGGGAGAGACACGGATGTGTCCAAGGGCCTCCAGCTCTCGCTGCTGCTCACGGAGCCGGGGAAGAGGGTGGCCATTCCCAGGATGAAGGAAGGAATGATCAGGGATTTTATTCCTCCCGCCGCATCCTTCTCTGCCTTCTAATGGGCGATGGGGTTTAAACATAAGAGAGATGGGGTTTAAATGTGGGAGAGGTGGGGTTTGGCATGCAAAGAGCAGGTTTATTTGCTCCCGTGGGCATCCCCTGTCTCCCTTGAGGGTCTCCAGGAGTGCCAAGATGCTCTCTGGGATGCTCTCCCCAGGAGGAGACCTCCTCTCCCTCCAAGGGCACATCCCAGCAAGCCCTCCTTAGCTCTTGGTAGAAACTCCCCACCTAAGGTTACCTGCAACGTGAAATCAGTGCCCCCAAACCTCCGACATGTGGACCCCAGTTAGGCAGAGCCTCCTGATGAGGAGGATCCCGATGAGGGATCAGGGGCAGCGACGCTGCAGGCAGCTCAAGGGCACCAACCCCTGCGAGGGCCGTCACCGCCACGGCAGCCCCGTAAGATCCCGACCCGCCGTGACGTGGGTGGCGGCCGGAGGACGGACCCACGGACACGGTGGCCCCCCAGGATGGAGGGGTCCCGGCAGTCCCCCCTCGGCCTGCGTGATGCTCACATTGCACAACGCCGCGGCCCGGAGACGGGCTGCGACTTACAGCGGCGGATCCCGATGCTCAAAGCTGCTGTAAAATCTCCGGGGCGCTGGGACATCCTTCGCCGACTCGCATTGTCTACCTCTCGCACTAGACGGTTCTCATTAAGCCCCGCAATTGATCTCCTGTCTTTAAAGGAAACAAGAAAGAAGGAACAAACCAAAAGGGATCCTCCTTCCTTCAGCCCAGGGGAACAAATCTGGCTTTAATTTCTTTTCCTTTTGTCATTCCAGTCGGGATTTCACTTTAACGACACTGCCTTCCCCATTCCTCTTCTTCTGCTCTTCGAGAAACAGGAAAGTACCCCCTCTGCTTTCTATGTTTCCTCCCTTTGTTCTCCAGCCGCTTCTCTGATTTATGAATTTTTTTCTCCCCCTATATCTTTCTTGTTGTGAGTGAGGACCCCTAAAAAGCGGTGGTCCCCACCCCGGAGTTCAGAAGAACCATTCTGCGGCTTCCTCTGATGTTTCTGACTGGCACTAAATATTCCATCTCCGCTGGGAAGGTGCTGGAGGACCACACCTTTGGATCTACCCTTTGGGACGGGGGCTTCAAATTTATGCTACCGAATGGTTTTGATTTCCCGTAATGGCAGAAAATCCACTCCAGGACCCAGTATAATTCATACCCAAATGGGTAGGAAGAGGCTGACAGACTGATCCACCGCGATTAATCTCTCCAGGAGATTAAATCTTGCACGGCAGCGCTGTAGAAGCTCCAGGAGTGATGGTAAAATCAACTCCTTTCCCCAACCTGTGGGCAGACCCTCACCAGCACGAATCACAGGGGTGCACGTGGAGGTGTGAGAAGGAGCCTGCGCTGCTCCGAGGGAGCGTGATGAAAATACCAGGAAAAAAAGCAGGATTTAGGGGTTGAGGTGAGAAGGGGCATGGAGCACAGTGGTTTTTTAATCAGAAAATGAGACCAAAATAACGGCCTTCTAAGCAGAAAGTGAGCCCAAAATATGGTTTTTCATTTGGCGTGTGCATCAAAAAGTTATTAGAAGGAACTGGTTAAATATCTCATTAATGAAGATGAATGACGCCTCAGATTTGTTTTTAAACAGTTCAAAGCCGGTTTTTTTCTGACCTCCCAAAGTGTGTGTGTGTGGAGAGGGATCTCAGTGGCTTAAAATGTCCCCCTTTTTTTTTTTTTTTTTTTCTTTTTTTTTAAAGCAGCTTAGACTGACTTCAGTGCTGGAGCTGCTGCTGCACACCCTGGGAGGGAGAGATCAGGCCGACATGAGAAAAATCAGTTTGCCGACTGCAGAAACACACCAGGGATCTCGGGGGCTGCTCTGCCGAAGAAACAGCACCAGGGAATGAGGCATCTCACCCCCCTAAAACCACAGCTGGACCTTCCCCAACAGCAAGCTCTGAAGGATGCAGGTTGCCCCACCACTATCTTCACCATCACCATCCCATGGTGCAGGCATCCCAGTCTGGGACACCAAGCCTTGCCCTTGGGACCAGGCTGGACGGGGTGTCTGCCTGAGCTCTCATTCACACGGTGAAACCCCCAGACTGCCCCACAAACCCCCAGCCCAAACTAAAAAATATCCCAGCGCCTGCAAAGGCCAGAGACGGGCAGGAGCGGAGGGCAGGGGAAGAGCGTGTTTTCAGATTGGTTTTTGATACACAGCCTAAAATAAGGCACAGAGGAGCTTCTTTTAAGAATGATTGCATTAAAATAGCCCTCTCCATTACACAGACACTAATAGAGGCTCAGTGCATTATTTCTATCAAAGTGCAATTTGCATTTACAAAGGGGTCCTGGGAAGTGATGGATGGGGAAGGAATGGAGAAAGGCTTGTAAAGCCGAGCGTGCTCATCTTGGAGTAACTTTCAAGCACAAGGCGGTTTTTCTTACACCTTCCCCTCCAAAGAAACTCGTGACGTCTGCTTAAATGAACATTCAGGCTCTCGCCTTTCACCCCGCAGCCCATCAATAAAAGCCGGAGGAGCGGAGGAGAGGGGATATTCATTTATCTTCATTAGGACTCTGGCCAGCTCCTCTGATCACCACGTCGGCGTCGCTGGGAAGAGAAAAAGCTACTGTTTCTTTCCCCGGCTTCCCTGCCCGCACACGCACACCCCACCACGGGGCTCGAAAGCATCTCGGGGTGGTGGGACCCCACTCAGCACCTGCCCTCAGCTGAGGGAAAAACGGGATTTTAGGGGCATTCCACTTTTTTCTGTTCCTTCGCCGAAGCTGAGCTCCAGAAGGGTGGGCCGTGAGGGGAGAGTGAAGGAAAAAGCAAATTAATGTCATGAGATACCCATCAGTGGAGGCAGATTAAAAAGGAGGGGAACCCTATTAGACAGGCAGGAGATGAAACCGGTGGTATCTGGCTTGAATATCTTACAGGGGTGATATCTGGCCTGAAAGCTCAGCCCCCCTCACCAGTCTCCACACTACCTACTCGCATCAGCGGCTTATAGAGTCCCACTCCCGCCTGGGAGAAGGAGGATTATTCTGGGAGAGGGCACTTCGCCCTCCCTGCCCTGCTCCAGGTTTCCTCCCACACCGAAACACCTCCTCCCTCAAAACCCACTACGAACCTTGCTGGGATGTTGAGGGACAGAGCCACCTCCTGCTGCGCTCAGGGACGTCACGCGATGGTCACTGGGTGCTCTCCCACCTCCTCCCGTGAAGGATGCTCCCGGGTGCCAAGTACTGGCAGTTAAGTACTTGCGAGGTGAACGGAGACCCGCGTTTGGGTTCCATATTCCTCCCAAAACCCATCGGCAGCTCTCGGAAACCCCGTCCTGAAATGCACCATCAGGTGTCCCAGCTCTCTCCCTGATCACCCCAAGAGACACTCAGTTCTTCTTTGACCCTTCATAAATTTCTGAGCCTTGGTGGCTTCCAGAGGCAACAAAGTCCACTGTCCAATAACACTTCGAAGAATAACCAGGGGGATCAGGCCTTTAGGAGAAGTCAGATGTCAAATTTAGCCTACTTTTCTTCACCAGCATAGTGGAAGAATAGACTTTTAAAAACACTTTGCACGGCTTTGTGCTGCCTGGTGTTCAATGTTTCTGTGTTTGAGTTCTCATGACATCCCTGGGGATGCAGGTCCAGAGCAAGAATATCACACCTAACGAGAAATGTCTTCTTTCATCACGTGTTTTCCATCTTCATAAGTTTTCTTCCAATGTCTCTCACAGCGCTCCTCCTGGCATCTAAAAGACATCATCTGGAAAGGGAGGGAGCCCACGGGACATGTTTGATGAGCTGGAGGGACTAAATCTCTTTACAATGGAAAAACCACATCAGGAACCCACGGCTGTCAGTGGGTATGGTTCATCCCACCGATGTGGAGCTGCCCACAAACCAGGCGCCGGCTCCAGTCTCGCTCTCTGAGGTCCCCTGGTGCTGTCAGAGTTGGAGGCACCTCCGCCCAGGACTGGTGCTGCAGAGGGGCAGGATCTGTCCTCCCACGGAAGGGCTTAGGATGTCGTAGGATGGGATGAATCTCTCCCTGGAAGTGCCTCATGGCCTGGTACAGCCTCACTTCAGCAAGAGGAGAGAAGGCAAGCAAAAGAAGATAAGGAGGGAAGGAATACAGCGGATACACTCTGGGGTGGGCAGTGTGACAGGAGACTGGAATACTCCCTGGTCTAGCAAGGACATTCACTGGGGAGACATTAAGATTCGCATCACGTGCGTTTCTTCTGGTTGAACACAGCCATTTCCCCCAAGAGCATCTGTTCAGGCTTCCTCTGTACTCAGAGTGCTACAAGTCATCTCATCCTGACTTCTCCACCTAAAATCAGACAGTGAATCCCAGGTGGGAGGGTCTACTTTGTCCTTCAGCTCTAGAAAGATCCCAGGGCTCTAAAGTTGGGTGAGATGAATCCTTCTCCCATATTTAAATGAAGGTCCTCATAGCACAGGCACTGATTTCCCAAGAGCAGAGAGGGAATTGGGTATTATTTTTTCTCATCAGTTTGGGGAGCTTTTTTCTCAGATTTTTTTCTCTCCCTTGCTTTTGCCTGAGGGGATCCTAAGCCACACTCCAGGAACCAGCACCGGCAGAGAGGTGACACAAACCGAGGAGGACCAGCCCCTGCTCTGGCCATGATGAGAATCTCACAGTCCCCTCTGCCACACCATCCCCACTCATATCTCAGCCTTGTTCAGAAAAAACAACCTGGAAGAAAAAAAAAAAGAATACAGGTTGTGACTACTGGGCACTAAAGATGATGGATTGAAGAGCAGTATTGCTCTCACAGTGTTTTACAGGCTTCCCCAACAGCAGCTTCTCTGCTTCACAGGCAGTTATTGCCTCTATTTTCTCTGTTTTATGGGATTAACAACCATATCACCTCTGCCCTTCCTAACCTACCACTCTGCCTGACAACCACCTTTTTTTTTTTTTTTCCTAATTGCCCAGCTGGCATCATTAAGTCACAGTCAGTTATCCTTGGCCAGGACCTGGCTTTAGGTGTGTCCTACTCTGGACCCATGGAGATGTTCACATGCCTGAAAACGTGTCCAACCCTATTCACATAGAACACTTGCACAAAATACTGCTTCTTCCTAAAGCCCCAGCTCAGGGTTTCAGAAATGGGACAGAACAAACAAACTCCCTTCTCTCCCAGTTCACCCGTGTCTGCAATCAGAGCTGGCTCGAGCATCTCTGCTTCACAAAGTCCTGCAATGACGATGAGGACACACCACACACTCTTTTCACAGAAACAAGAAGTTTTGCAACCGTGCGTGCTACAGGGAAGGAGGGATGATGGACAGGGATATAAGGACGTATAGCTACTTGCATGCTGGCCACCACTCAGCACATCTGAAGGCTTGTTGCCTTCCCTCCCACCTCAGCTCAGAGCAGTTCAGTTCTGCCAGGCCATAGCAGCTTCCCACTCCCAGCCCCAAGCAGCAATATTTGATAGAATCACAGACTGGTTTGGGTTGAGACTTTAAAGATCATCCAGTCCCACCCCCCTGCCCCGGGCAGGGCCACCTTCCACCAGCCCAGGTTGCCCAAAGCCCCGTCCAACCTGGCCTTGAGCCCTTCCAGGGAGGGGGCAGCCACAGCTTCTCTGGGCAGCCTGTGCCAGGGCCTCACCCCCCTCACAGGGAACAATTTCTGCCTCAGATCTGATCTAAATCTCCCCTCTGTCAGTTTAAAGCCATTACCCCTTGTCCTATCACTACATGCCCTTGTAAAAAGTCCCTCTCTGGCTTTCTCGTAGGCTCCCTTTACGTACCACGTTTTGTTGCTTTTCATTTCCCATTTGCCAATGGAGGAGCACGTTTGAACAAGGCATTTGCTTTACAGACAACACATAAAAAGCTGGGAGTAGCAATCTGACCAAGAATGACCTTCACGCAAGGCTGCCCCTTGCTCAGAAAACCACCGTGCTCTGTGGTGACCCTCCGTGTGCTACACAACACCTGGGAGGGCTCCACACCCCATGCTCAGGTCCTGTTGCCTTCTGAGTGAGTGTAGTCATGGGCATTGCAGAAGAAAAGAGCAAATTCCTTCTTGTTCTACCTCCTGGGATATTTCCTAGTCTATGGAGGTCTTCAGCTCATGCCAACCTACGTGTGGTCAGCTGATGATTCTCCATTGGATTGACTAGGCAGACTAGATCTTCAAGGAAAGCCTTCAGTTGCCCACACAGAGGCACGAGGTGGTGGTTGAGGTGCTCAGGGTATCCGAGACGTCCATATGGAGCCGATGGTAAGAGCTCAGCACCTCCATGAACAATAACTGGAGGCCAGGTGGGCTCCACGTCTCTAAAACCAGCACTGGCCTCTGAGATGTCTGCAACTGGATTTCACCTCTACATTTAGGTGTGGGAGTCTGGGAGCTGAATCCTGCCCACTGTCCAGCTGGAACCCATTTGCCAGGGACAAGCAAGACCCTCATTTCTATCACTGTGATAAGGCTGGAAGGACCCCAAAGGCATTGAGGGAGCCCCAGATTTCATGAGCGCTGAAGCAAAAAGCTTAGTTACTAATTTTATGAAAGAAAAATGGCTGTTGGAGGCGGCTCAAGGGAAGAACCGGGTGATGATGCTACTGTGTCTGCAGCAGCAAAACTAGTTTAAGAAGTCCTGTTCCCAGCTGACTTAGCCACAGGATTATTGAAAAGATCTGGGTTTGAACAAACAAGAAAGAAACCCCTGAAAGCAGTGTTTAAAACCACTCTGCTACCAGATTGTTTCAACAATCCAGCTTGCATCCTTGCTACCGACGAGGCAGCAGCTCCCACCATCTCCTGCCCCTGGGGCTGGGGGTCCCTGAGCTGCCTCCTCCCCGTGCTGCTCCACCGTGCTGAGCACAATTCAAAAATCTCTCCAAATGCATTTTTCTGGCGTGGCGTGGCGTTCATCTGTGCAGGGGTCCCTGTGCAGCATCTGCTCCAGCACAAACCGCTCCCCACACACGCTGGTCCTCCCTCTTCTCAAGCCTCCACGGACGGGGAGGCTGTTTCGCTGCAGCCCCAACACGAATGCCTGTCCTCGCCACCGAGAAATGCTTCTCCTAACTTCAACCTCTCTGGATGTAATTTAAGACAATTGCCTCCTGTCCCATTCCAGGTGAACAAGGAGAACAGTTCATCCCTTCCCCGCTGCAGAAGCTTGTTACATATTTGTAGACTGTTAGAAAGTTTTCCTAAACTAAACACCTGTAAGCCTTTTGATCTTCCTTCCTCGGCCATGATTTCCAGTCCTCTGGACTCTTTTGCAGCCTGCAGCCTACAAATTTGGGCTCAGAGGTCTCAGTAGCACCATGCCAGAGAGGGAGACTGGATGCTTGGACCACGCCCAGCAGAACTGAGCTCAGACCTTCCCGCTCCCATCATTCTTTGGTGAGGAAAATGCTTTCCCTGAGCATCAGTTCTCCCTGGCTCTACCTGGGATTACCCAGATGCAGATGCATTCAGCTATCCTTGGGTGTGATTTCCCCAGCAGGGTGGGGAGAGCAGCTGTAAAAATATATTTAGAAGGGAGCCAAGCAACTAGGCGTGTCTCAGAAAAGCCCAAGATGTACTTTAGTCATCGGCTTATCTATATGGGAATGGGCGTCAGGGTGACTCTGGGGTTAAGGATGTCCCATGTCACATTCACATGCTTTCTAGTAGCCCTTGAGGGAAAAAAATAATAAAAGATTGTCCACTAGATGACTAGAAAACCAAACAAAAATATAGTAAGGCAAAAAGCAAGGAAGAAGGCCGTGCCCTCTGCACCGGGGAACTTCCTCGTCGAAATTCCAGCATGCAAATCTCGCCCGCCCATCCCACCTTCCCGACATACGGGCAGATCAGAAGTGCCAGGGAAGCGTGAGGGTTTTACGAGGTGCTTGGTGTGGGCTGAGGAGGAGCAGGCAGCTTGGGCAGCCTTGGAGGTCATACGGTCCCTGTTTCGTGGGGGAAGCGGCTGTTCCGGGAGGAATGGGGGCGCCATGGCAGGAGCCGCTGGTGTCTCGCCAGGTGAGGGCTTCTTCTTGTCTCTGCTGCCAGGAATTAGGCCTTTCCTGGTGGCAAAACCAGCTGCTGTAGACATGGCCTTAATCAGCAAAAATAAGCATCCTGGGGAAAAAAAAAAAAAAAAAAAAAAAATTAAAACCGACGCTACTGTAAATTAATATGAATGTTTGCAATTATAATTAATTACTATCACTTAGGTATTCACGGCTGCATGTTTGGTAACCAGCCAAGCTGTAAAGACTTGAGCTGTAGGTTTGAAAAGTGAGAGCCTGGCTGACCACGTCTGCAGTTCCATCCACCCCGGGGCCAGGGACGTGTCTGGGAGCATCCTCCGGCCCCGCGGCCGAGCCTTTGGCCATTGAACCGACCTCCTGCCAAAACAGGGTGGCCACATCCAACCTGCCTATTGGGAAGGGTCTGGGGCCACGCACACTCCCGAACCATGCCTGAGAATTACCTGGGCGAGTGCTAATAATTTAACAGCGAGGATAATTGGTGTCTGAACCCTGGAACTGTTTAATTTGCTGGTATAGACACAGCCTCAGGGCTTTCGCTGCAGCCCTACCCCGGGAAAGCATCCCAGAGGCTTGAAAGCATTCGAGCAGGTGTGAAATGTTTTCTTGGGTTAGGACTAAGGGTTTGGTTTTAAGCTGAAGTCAGCGGTGGGGAAATCTTGCCCTGGTAACCCCAAAAGGCCAGTCCTGACATACACTGTGTTCAGTGTCCAACACCAGGCTGGGTTTTCGTTGAAGCCAGCACCCTCATGCACTCCTTCCAGCCCCTTGGGGCCAAACCCCAAAGAGATGTTATCTACCCCTGCATGCCACCACACGCGTGCACGAGCCCTGGGCTGGTCTGTCTGCAGACAAAGCTCACAAACCTCTCCTGAAGTCGGGGAATGCTGGAGCCAGGAAGGAAAGCCGTGACTTCACCACTCCTAGGGTCTGGATGCGCAGGATCATCCCCAGGGTGGCTCCTTCATGGGGATTTTCTGCCTGTGTAAGTTTCCCCAGTGAAGATTTTGATGCCGAGATGTCTAGGGCATGACCTTGAAGGCTCTGTGCAGCCCTTGGGGATGAGCTGGCTTGGCGTCCCTTCCGCCAAGTTGACAGTGGAGTTGTCTTCTCCCAAGCAATGCTGAAGAAGGGTGATTTTTTGGCCAAAGCAGAATCTAGTGCACAGTGTGTGGCTGTGCTGAGGAGCTGCTTGATTTCTCCTGGGTCCTCTGGTGAGACGAAGCAGCTCAGGAGAGTGAGAAATCAAACCTGGGTGCAGCTCTGCAGCACTGGAGCCATCGCTTCCTGGGAAGCTGGTGGTTCCTGTGGAGAACAAAGGGCATCGGACCGATGCTGCTCACATCACTTCTGCACACCGAGGGCTTGCTCCACGCTGCATCGCAGCTCTGGGGGACTTTTGAGAAGGTCCTCAGTACCAAAATACAAGTAGCAGGTCTGTGTCCCCCCGGCTGTCTGTGCTCACCCTTTAACCCTCGTGCTTCCGACAGCACACGCAACCTGAAGCCCAGCTGTGCTGTTGCATCGTCCTACCTTAAATGCTGTTGCGATCCCTCCCTCCACCACCTGCTTTGGGATGAACAAAATATTCTCAGCCACTTTAGCCGTGAAGTACCCAAAGGGATCTGAACCTCTACGCCAGGCACAAAAATGCTTCTCAATCCTCTCACGAGCCCCATGCTGGGCATGTTTTGCCCATCAAGCAACAAGACTGCCAACCACTCCCATCAAGGAAGTTAATTCTCCAGCCAAGTTTTGCATCTCTTAAGCAATTGCCTTTCCATAGCGAGGAAGGAAGACTCTGTGGAGCAGGATATCTCTCAGCGGGACACGGCAGACTATGATGAGATGGGGTTGAGTATCACAGACGCAGTGATTGTGTAGCTCAGGGCCTCAGGCTGTTGCACCTCGCTCAGCTCCACTTCTCGTCAGTGGTCTGATGCAAACCCACATTTTTCTGACCGCAGTGACTGCAGGCTACCTTACAGCCTGCCCTCAGCCCTCCAAGCGGATGGATATAAGTGGATACATCCCAGTCTGTACCTACAAGAGGTGCACACGAGACCTGGAGGGGTTTCACGGCACAAGATGCAATGCCAAGGCCAGAAGCGGGTGTTTAACAGATAAACAAGGGATTTCCACCTCCAACAGCCATGGCTGCAGGAGAAGCCAGTCCAGGTGCACCCTGCCAGAAGCTGCTTCAGGCTCTTCACATAGCTTTCTGCTTTCTCCTGAGCTGAGGGCAGCTGAAGTCAGGAAAGGACCCAGCTGAGACAAAGTTACGCTCATATCTCAACCCCTGGGGAACGTCAGCCAGGGTCTGCCTCTTTACAGCCCATTGCTATGTGTCTAATACCCACCAAAAGCAAATTTGGACAACAAATATTAGGTTGTCAGCGGTCTCTTCCTTATAAAGCAGATCTCAGTGCCTCAGCCCCAAAGCTGTGCGGTGCTGCGCAGGAGAAGCTGCAGCTTTCGGGGGCATGTGGGGGTGCCGAGGGAGCAGCACCCACCGCTGGAGCCACTGCCAGCTGGCCTTGCAGAGGGGCCATCCCCCAGCGTGGGCAGCATTGAGGATATTCACCTGGAGGACACTTTTCCTCTCTTCTGTGGGTTTCTTCTAATCTGAATCATGATGCTGTGGTGAAGTGGAAAAGCATAAGGCAGGAAGGTAGGGAAGACCTGTCCAAACACGACAGTTCAGAGGCTGTTGCCCGTCCTTTCTTGGGCAGATGGGAACAGAAACATACCTAGAGATCCAGTCACCCACCAGGCTCTGCCTGGGAAAACCCGTGGCTTTGGCTCGGTAAGAGGCTGGTAGGGCAGAGTGAAAGCTCGGTGCCAAAGATTTGGGGAGGAGAAGAGCCAACTTCTGCCTTCAGCCAGGACTTTTGCACCTCATGGTGGAGAAACATTATCAGAGCTGCAAATGATAGTGGTGCAATGGGGTTGTAGAACATCCCCTACACTCTGCACACTCCTGGGGACCATCACAGCTTGAGCTTAAAAAGGGGACAGTAGTGAAAAAGACTGAAGTTCAAGTTCTTTCCAGGTCTCCACATGACCTGTCACCTGACCCCACTGGGATGGTTTTGTTACCAGGATTGTGGATGGAGGAGAAACAGGATCACTGTTCTCAGATGGGAGCCCCTGCATCGTGGAGCAACACGTGCTTGGGGCCACCAAGGGAGGAGAAATCAGGTCCCACCACTTCCCTGAGGACCGTAAGTGAGGACCTGGGCAGCGAGCGTGTGTCTCTGTGCCCCCTCAAAGAGTGAGCCGACATCTGCAGCCGGCCGGCTAATGAATACAAACGACTGCCCCGTGCCCCGCCGGGGGGTCTTTAACACTTCACACGTCCCGGCGACGTTGAGTGATCATCTCCCAAAGCCTGCTCAGGCAGCCCCTCCATCCCACGGCAAGCGGCGCGGAGATGAATGACTGCTGAGAAGACACAGCATCGCAATAATTTTTCATCCCCAGTGTTGCTTAACCTTTCGTGAGCAAATCAGATTTTCCTGACACCGGCCTGGGCTCCGTACCTGCATTAAGTATTGCTGGGTCAGGGAGGGGCAGCTGTGATTTATGCCTTCTCCTTGCTAATCGGATTCTGGGGCAGGCAGATATTGATGGGCGCCTGCCTTTGATCCATGGCTCTCGTGAGCCTTCATTCAATTACTGCCCCACAGAATGCAATTAGCAGGGCCGCGAAGCCACGTGGGCCTCATAATCACGGCACAGTGCGAAGATGAAGGGGCTGTCACCAGGAGGAACGCCGCCCGGTCCCACCTGGGGATCGGATGCACTGTGGTGCATTCGGACAAAACGCTAAAGAAGCATCGAGAAGAAAAGTCCTGTTTACCCCAAACAGCCCCATCTTGTTTCTTTCCCACCACACAGCATCACCACACGATGCTCCCACCCTCGTTGCCTTCAGTGCTGTCTGGCTTGACCATCCTTGCCCTCTCTTGGCATTGTGACTGCTCTGCCACGTTACTCCCTTCATGACCCACTTTCACAGCCCAAATCTGGTTGCTCTGCCTCCTGTGTCTCCCTGCCCACATTTCTTCCTCCGTACGTAATGCTCTGTGCTCATTCCTCTTGGATTTCATCCAGTCTTCTTGCCAGGGGAGGTGCAATCCCCTCCCTACCTGCTCCAGCTCCCTCACCCATCCTTATCGCAGGTTGTGCTATCTCTGGGCTATCTGTTCCTCTCCCTTCTCACATTTACCTGCTCCAACCACCTCCTTCACCTGTGCTCTCCGGGCGTGTGATGACAGCTGTCTCTATCAGCTTTCTTCCTCGACTTTTGCTTTAAACTCTTCAGTTTAAGAAGTTTAAGTTTTAAACCCGCAAGCTCTGGTGGTCGTTCTGGTGCAGTGTCCATCAGCCCCCTCGTTCCTTGCTCTTAGGGGTGGGAAGAAGTTCCTTGATGGTGTCCACATTCTCTCATCCATCTCACACAATCTTCCCTCCCCTGCTAGGATTGGTTTTGACCCATGGCAGGAAGAAATCTGGCAAACCCTCCACACTGCAACAACATCCCCACCAACAGGGATCATGGTGATGTCAACCGGGAAGAACTGAGCAACCATGATGAGCAGAGTGAAGGCAGGAGGGTGAGAGCCACCAGAGAAAAGTGCGGGGTCGGGCACCACGCAAAGAACCCTTCCCCTCAATGGCCAGTGAGAAGGAAGATGTGGATGCGATGGTCGCTGCCTACAACAAAGCAATTCTGTCACAGCACTGGAAGAGGGAGTTTAGGATCTGGTGAGACATTTCCAGTTGAGACAGTGAAGCATTAATACCCGTGTATGTGTCAGTCCTGGCAGCTCCTTGCAGCACACGTCTTTTTGGTCCACCATGTAGAAAGAGAGGCTCAGATGGAAACGTGTGGGAGAGGGGAACATGTGTGTGAAACAGCCACCAGAAAATGGAGAGGAACGGGGAACCTAAAGCCCCTGGGCTTTGCTGGGCAGGGAAAACCCCAGCTGAAAAGACAGCGTGATTTCTATCTATATACCTATCAAGAGAGACAACACCAGGGAGGGGAAAGAGCTAATGAAGTTGAAGAACAAGAGCTGAAGCAAAAGCAAGTAAGTGCAAACTGGTCTCAGATAAACACTGGTGGCACCTGGGACTGGTATCTGGGAAGTAAGATGCTGGAAAGGCTTCCAAAGAGGTGTCCAGGGAGTTCAGGGGGGGCGGATTTAAACACAACTGATACCAGTTTAACACCACAGGACCTGACGAGATCAGCCCAACACCTCCAAGAAGCAGAGTCCTGGACAGAGGCTTTGAGGTCCGAAGCGAGCCCAGGTGCTCTGGGCAGTTTTCCCTGCCTGTGTGCAGGGACCTGCATCTCACCTTGTCAACCTTTGGGAGCCGATGAAGAGAAGAGGATGTCTGGGCCATCATTATCTGGTGCTCAACCCATTTGGGGGTTGGTTGGGAAGGTTTTGGCTCCCCCCCAATCTCCTGCCTGCAGCCACCACCCTGACTCAGAGTTCAGCAATCACCCAACAAGGTTTTCCTCTCTTGTTGCAGTCACTGTAGCTGTTTCACAAAGAGTTGAATCCCAAACCCACAAGCAACCACAAGCAGGAAAGTTTTTTCCTCCTCATTTTCTTCAAGGCAGGCGAGACAAATACTTTTCAACAGATATTCCTGAGCATTTATTTCCTCCTGTCTCTGTCCCTTCTTGCCTTCACCTTGATTTACCTCTTAACTCCTTCCTTGATGAGATTGGCTGAGGTTGCAGGAAAGTGAGGTTGTCAGATGAGCCCGTCTCCAGCCCGTGGGATTTTCCTCCTTAAGGGAGCCAGATTCAGCAGCCCCAGGAACGGAGCTGCCATGGGATGGACTGGAAGATGCCTGCACTGAGCTGTGGGTTTGTTATTGCGACATGTCCCACGTACAGGACAGTCATCAGCCTGCATGCTCGTCACTTCCAGCACAATGCTCTGCCTGGTGCCACCCTAGAAAGCAGCCACAGAGTGGGAACTGCGCCGCTGAGTTACCAGCTCCATTGGATCAGACCTCGCGGTGACAGCGACAACCAGGATGAACATGAGCCCAAGGTTACTGTCCTTGCCAGCACCCCAGACCACGCTCCAGGAGTTGTGTTCAGACTGGACAATAAGGAAGTCTTCACTGGGAGGGTGGTGCAGCCCTGGGACAGGCCACCAGAGAGGTGGGGATGTCCATCCGTGGAGGTTTTTCAAGACATAAAGACACAGCCTTCCTGGGCTAGCATTAGCAACGGTCCTACTTTGAGCAAGAGATTGGCCTAGAGAGGTCCTGTCCCACTGGAGGGGGCAGGAGCATCTCTAGGGTTAAGCACATTAAGGCTGTGCTGGATCTTCTTCCTTGTGGTGTCGTGCAGAACCCCACAAAGCTCTGCTGATGGCGATAACCCAGCTAGACTTGTCGCTTGGCCTCTCTCCTGTCTGCACGGGCAGCGAGCCACCGCGGCACAAGGATGTTAAATCTCAGCACCAAAACCCAGTGCCCTGCAGAAGACATCAAAATAAGAAACTCTTATTTTAAAAATGAGAAAATCAAGGCATGGACAAACAAAAGGAGCAACTCAAGGGCTCCGGGCATGCTCCCTACATCTACCCAGTGACACGGCATCAGGCCAGGGTGTGAGCGGAGGTGTGGGGCCACGTCTCGCCCCCTTGGCTGCGCCGTCCCAACTTGCTCTTCTCCAGAGACGCCTGGGCATGTTCCTGGGGAGGGTTTGCTCCAGGGATGGCTCCTCGTATGGATGGGGCTATACCAGCACCATCCGCCAGCGCTGGGCTTACAACGTGTCCCCAGGGCTGGGACAAGCAGCTCGCTGCTCTGGCAGCTGCCTGCAGGGGCTGGTGGGGAGGTCACAACAAGTCCTGAGGACAGCCGGGGTGCCACCAGGCCTGGTGGCACAGGGACAGGCAAGTGGCTCTGGGGTGCCACTCAGCTGTGGTGAGGTTTGGCCCTGCTTTTGCCCCGATTTAGGGGCAGGCACGGCCCCTCCACACCGCAGCACTTGGTCTTTGGTGTAACATCGCTGCGCGCTGCAGCATCCCGCATTGGCGCCCCAAAACGTACCCGCGGCTCCAGCTGACGATCTGCTGGCTGGGATGGTCCGAGGAGATCTCTGCCCACCATCTCCCACCAGAGCCCCGTGGTGGGACCACGTTTCAGCCCCATGGGTGCAGCAGAACATCTCCAGCTCTCCTGCCCGGGGCTGAGCATCCCCTGAGCACGATCCTCAGCCTGGAGCATGCTGGTGCTCTCAGCACCGCTCAGCACTCAAAATACACCAGGCCAAGGGGCCCAGGGCTCACGTCAAAGCCCTCAACTCCCCTGTGGGAGCAGCCATCAGGCTGACCCGTGGTGCTGCACCAGCTTCTGGGTCCCAGGGTGGGCTGCCCGACCTTGGGGGGCTTCGTGCATTTCTGGGGCCCTACCTGGACCTGCTGTCAGAGGAGATGCCACTTTTCCTTTTGTTCATGATTGCCATTGCCAGGTAGTGCCCAAGAATATGCTGAGGTGGACAGATGAAATCTGGGAGGTTCCCATCCTCCTTTTAACCTCTTCTGCCCCATGTGCATGTGCAAATGCCCCTTGCAGAGGTTTAGTTAGAAATGAGCACCGGGGAGCATTTTTCCTCCCCACTGCAAATTAACAGGCAGGACTCCCTGCCCCAGGATGTGATGGAAACCAAAAGGGATAAACGGCTTAAAAAAGGGTTTTAGAGGAATTCAGAGAACACAACCCATCCAGGATCCTTTCACACAGCTGCTGCTTTCCAGGAGAGAGTCCCCCAGCCCATGACCATTCCCTAAATCCTTCACTCCTACACACTGAACCACATCGTCTGCCCGAGCCCTTCCACCAAACCTCCTCATGGCCCCTACCAGGGAGGCAGGACCCCCAAGTCCCCCCCAGCCTGGCACGCTCTGCATCACCCGGGCCCATGGAGATGCCCCAGTGCTGCGCCTCTGTTTAGGATGACATGCTGAGATAGCCCAGTCAGCCCATTTTTAATTAGCGTGTATCATGTTGATTTTATAACATTTTAATTTCTTAATCAACGTGCCGTGTGGTACCAAGTCAAACATCTTACAGAAACCAGAGTCTACTGCACATTGAGTGCCAGGCCTGGGAGGTGTTTGGGGAACGTAATATCCTAACGCAGTTAGGGCCAGAAAAAAACCCAAAACCAACATGCTAATATAATCACCAAACTACAAAGGATGATAAATACCATGAAAGAAAATACGCAATGTGAGCGGGCAAAAAGATTTCCCACAGAAAGCTAACGCACCCCTCCACTCTGCCCTCCAAAACCTTAATTCCTGCTCAGAATTACCTTCCCCAGATGCAAACCTAGATGAAATCGATGAGAGCAAGGCGGCTACTTCTTCAGCTCCAGGCTTGGGTTTAATCACGCTTGTTTATGGTAGAAACCAATTAAAATAGCCACCGAATTAGGCAAAACTTGGCTTTAGCTCGCAGCACGGCGATGCAACACGGGGTGCGGGAGCCAGCGCTCGTTAAGGGGTTGTTTCCCCCACAAGACCATCTATAAAACTGAGTGTTTCAGCAGCAAATTTTTGCTGGTTGTATAAAAGAGATGGTGAATTTTGTCTTTTATGGGATTTAGGGTTTTTCTCCGGCGAGGTGGAAGGCAAAGGCGGCGCCTTCGCAGCGATGCACACAGCCACGGCGAGCACAGGCACTTATTTAAACAGTTATATGCTGTATTGTTTAATAGAAGTTACAATAGGATAAATGTACAGTCCAAATCAACATGCTAATTTCTAACGCAATTTAACCTGTAAACCATGCAGTCCATTTTTTAATCAGTCCATCTCTTTTTTTTTTTCTCTTTTAATCAGTAGCTCTGCTAGTGAGTTTTAAGGAAAAAAAAAAAAAACCCAAACAAAAAAGTTTCCCTTTAAAGTTAAACCTAATTTGCTAATTTTTCCCCTTATTGTGCAACGACTTGTGCAAAAAAAGCTGTTTTCACCACATTAGTTTACAAAATCACGTCCTTCCCTCCCCCCGGAAAAAAAATGAGAAAAGGCAACACAAGCAGCCAGTGGATAGGGAGGGATGGGGATGAGGGTGTGGGTGTGTTTTCATGTCAAAATAAATCCAGAGGGATGAGGCAAGGCAGAAAGCAACTCGGGCCAGGCTGGATTCCAGAATCCGGCCCGACCCTGTTGCCAGTGGAGGTTCTGGGGTGCTGCCCCCCGAGCTGGAGGAGCTGCAGGTGGGATGGATGCTGGCTCTGGCCAAAGCTGCCCCCAGCCCGGCCCTGGGGGCAAGGGAGGGGCTCGAGACCAGAGCAGCAGCTTCAGGGATGAAGCAAATCAACCGGTCCCCAGGTCACAGCCTGAGCCCCCCCCTCCATCTGCTGTTTTTGGGGTGAATCCCGCCCAGAGCACGGTGTATTTGGGTCGCTTCCCTCAAACGCACAACGTTCCCAGTTGACAGCAGAGAAGGGCCCATCTTGAAATCATTTGCCATGCGATTTAGTTGGGATTTATTCAGGAGTTGTGCTCCCTCCCTCGTGATAAACACACGAGTCGTGCTGCTGGGGCAGGGGGGGGGCACACGGGGTCTCTGGGCACCAAAAGAAATGGGGCACAGAGACCCCAACAGCCCCACGGCATCCAGGGGTGGGCCACGCATCCAGCCAGGGCGTGGGAGGGTGGTTCGATGCTCCAAACCACTTGATGATTGAAAAAAAGCCCCAAACCCACCCCAGAATTAAAGAGAAAAAACCAAACCGAGGTGCGGCGGAGAGGTAGGAAACAACCAAGGGCCAAGATTTCTCTGCCCGGGGTTTGAAGGCTGGTTTGAAGGGATGCTGGAGGCACAGGGACCACAAACCTCCCTCATCTCCCACTTCCCAGCATTGCTACCTCGGGGGAGGGGGGAAAAGATTTTCCCCTAAAACCAGCATCAGCCCAGGAGGTGCCGACAGCAGCCGATGCCACCGCAGTGCCACGCGGCTCCATCTCCGTTTTCCACGCTGTCCCCCAGAATCTTGCAAAGTTTGGGGCCAGCCTGCAAGCGCCCACGCCTTCTGCCCAAACATCCGTTTTCGTAGCAGCACAAAAGCAGCCAATATTTAAGAAAGCAAAAAAAAAAAACCCCCAAACAGCCCCTCGAACAAAGCATCAGCCAGATTCTCAGCTTCTCCTCCCTCCCCTCCCCTGTCCCCCCCACCTACCCCTGCATCAGAGCCTGGAGTTGTGGTTGGATGTAGAACAAAGTGCAAAATTGCTGAGAGCATCTGACTTGAACTTCAGCCCTAGGAATAATAATAAAAAAAAAAGAAAATGCCAAAAAAACATCTCCTCTCCTCTCTCACACACATGCACACACGCTGATGCTGAACAGAGGCCATCCCCCTCATGTATAGGTGTGGTTTGGGCTGCAAGTTAGCACTTTAGAGACCTTATTTAAAATTATTCTGCACAACCCCGGAAGATTATAAAGATAAGATGTGCAGATGCTTCTCAGGAAGCCAAACGTCTGGGTTTTGGGGTTTTTTTTGTGTGTCTTTTTTTTTTTTTTTTCCCCCCCCACTGATGCTGAAATATGTTTGCTGGGTCAGGGAAAAGGTAGGGGATAAGCCAGTCTTTTCTTTAAAAAAAACCCCAAAACCCTAAGGATGGTTCAATGTATGTACATGGAGGTGTTAATAGCAGCATTATTTGTTTTGGGGGTTGCAAATCTTTGATTACAGCAGCTAATTTCCCCCCCGCCCCCCCCATTATAAATTTATAGCAACATCCTTTCCCTCATAAGCAATACCATCCGTATCGGAGGATACCAATCGTTAGTAAGAGATTTAGAGGGGATTTTAAATGTCTTCCAGGGCTTTTTAAGCAATCTGTTTAAAAGATTAATTTTATTTTGAAGGGATAGAACTGCATCTCTCAGAACAAAAAGTTAATTAGGACCAGAGCACCAAAATGCCATTTTTCATCCCGGTCTGTGACTTGCGGTTAGGTGCTTGACCTCCCGAAATCAGAAACTCGCTGAATCTCTCTCCCTTGGCCGATTTTGACTTTCCCAGCAGCAAGTCCTGAGCGCCAGAAGCTGGTTTGCAGGATCCCAATCCCAGCCTCTCCGAGCAGAGCTCAGAGGAGCAGGAAATCCAGCCCAGGCAGGCACGGCCATGCCGTGCTGCTCCTCTTTTAACTAAAGCTCGTGGAGACGGGACAGAGAGCCCAGTTGTGCGACGGGGAAGGCTGGGAGCTGCCTGGAGCGTCCGAAGCGAGGTCTTGCCCTGAAATCCAGCTGCTTTGTTGGTTTTTTTTTTGTTTTTTTTTTTTTGTGGGTCTACCTTGTGCAATGCAATATAGGGGTCACTCCTTGGGGAAAAAAAGTGAAGTTTCAAGGTGGCGTTGGGATCTGGATGATGTTTTCAGCCCCTTCCCCATGTCTCGGGGACCGGAGGCGATGCTGCCCGGCGGTGCTGCCCGGCGGTGCCTGCTCCTTCCTTCATCCTGTACCTACCATGGAGGGGAGGAAAATCTGCAAAAGCAAAGCACGGTCTCACCTGGCAGCAATGCCAGACGCTGACAAAAGCAATTAGAAATTGTGTTTGACAGTCTATCCTCCCACTAATAAAACCTGGAAATGCCAGAGTGCCTTATTTGTCATGCTTGCTGATGCTCAGTGATGCCACTGCCAGCATCCGTAGCAGCTTGATTCTGAAGGATTTTAAAGTGCTTGGTACTATTTAACGGCCCTTATCTGAAGTGCCCTGTGGACTGAAGCTTCCCCTGTTACTGTCACCATAGCTGGGTTTTCCGTTTTGATCTCCAACCTCTGGGTAGGAGCTCAGGTCTGACGCTTGAACCAGCCGATCCCATCAGCTTTTGCCCCCTCCTTTGCACTCTCGTCCCCATGTCAGCACTGCTGAGGGATGGGGAGGAGAAATTAATTTTCCTTGTGGTCCTGTGGCTCGTGGGACACGTCTTGGCTGGAGGGCTGAGGGCTCTCCCAACGCTGCCAGGGCCATACGGACCGCTCTGCTCCCTTCCCCAGCAATCTGGCAAGGAGGAGTTTCCTATCGAAGTCCGACAAGCCGGGCAATCTTTCCTTCTTGGTTGTGCAGGATTTGGGATGCCAAGATCGAGCTGGGGATCCCCTGGGGCTCACAGGGGCCAGGCTGGTTCATGCTCAGGTCCAGCATTTTGGAGAGCAGAAAAGAGGTTGCCAGTGGGGCAAGGACTGAGTTCATTTTCACCGGTCGCTCTGACAGCCTTTGCTTGGTCGTATATAGATGATCCGTTTCTGGCCACACTAACACCAACTTTCATTCAGCCGCTTCTTTTTTATCTCCATCCTTCTTACAAGTACTTCAAAGAGGAGTTAAGAAGAAATTAACCTCTGATCCCCTGCCAAAAGCAATGAACCGTAAGACCAGGTTTGGTTCTTCCCTCTTAATGGAAATAATCCACTGGTCCTCGTGGCTGGAGACTGCTGGGACAGGACAACAGTCCCAGAGTGACATTGCTGACAACATGCCTAATTACTTTCAGGGTTAAGTAACACGTACCCTTATTGAGAATTAAAAAAAAAAAAAAAAAAAAAAGTATTGCTGAGGAACAAGGAGGGAAGATAAAGCACCATCCCCTTGGTGTATCCAGAGCTTGAGTGTCAGAAGAGCTCCCCAGGCAAGAAACACTGAGCAAAAAGTGCACGTGGTCGGAGAGCAAAGGGACCGAAAGCACCACGGAAGTGCTGCTGCCCTTCTGCAAATACCACATGGCAACGATCAAACACGTCCTGCCCGCTCCGTAGCTTCGGGAGCCTGCGCCGAGGGCGGGGAAGGAGGGGACCCCTCCTCCTCTTCCAGAAGTGGTTTGAGGGCTGAGCACCCGCCGCCTTCACACGAGGGTGGGAAACGGGCAGGGCTCGTGCCCGTGCTCCAGCAGCACTGCCAGGGCTGTTACATCCACGGGGAAGATTTTAATTCCCTTTAAACATCAGGGTTTGGGTGGTGAGGGAACTGGCTGGGTAAGCTTTCACCTGCAGTAATCAGAGTCAAAATGATAACGAGGAGATAAGGGTGAAAGTCCCTTCTCTCTGTCACCTGAACCCTGGATGCAAGTCCTGCTGGGAGCGTTACCATCCTCTGTCTTGACCGGAGCGGAGGATGTTTGGGCACCTCCGGAGCAGAGAGGGGAATTTTGTCCGTAGGCACTTCTGAGCCGGGGGGGAGATGCTGCTCCGCGGGGCCTCTCCCGCTGCTCCGCTTCGGGCACCTGCAGGAGGTTCCTCCTCATCGTCCCGGCCAGCGGCGCGTTGGCGGAGCCGCTCCTCGAGCCAGGGCGCTCGCAGGAAGTGGAGGGGCTTCACCCCATTGCACCGTATCAGGAGGAGAGGGAAAACGGGACACAGCATGGAAAAGAGATGCGAGGAGAGAAAAAAAAAAAACCAACCCTGAAGGGTGCCCTGGACAACGTGAGAGCCCAGACTGCACCATCCCTGCTGAGCATCCTTCCTCTCCCGCTACCCAACCGTGCTGGGTGGGAGCAGGAGCATCCCAGCACCAGACTGGTAGGGCAGAACACCCTGCCAGGGCACCTCCTGGCTCTCCCTTTCCAAATCTAATGAACGAGGCAGCTCTCAAAGCCCTTCTACATGTCCGAAAGACACCGGCCGGTCCTAGAGGTGGAGCTCGGGGGGTGGCTCTGCCGACGACAGACGCGCAGGAAAGGGCTGCAGCTCCAGCGAAGGCGGAGCCCTTCCAGGAAAAAGAGGAGAAAAATTGGGAAATCAGCTTGCCTCTTTTCCTACCTAAATCCAGTATCCAAGTTGGTAAGACACGTGTTGGTTGACACATTTCTAAATGTGTGCTCCTTTTACCGGAGCCCATGAGAAGAACCTGAAACCACGACTCCTCCCTGTATGTTTTGTTTTCATTTGTTCTGCAACTGAATAAGTTAACAAAAGGACGTCAGAGCGATTCTCTCAATTTGGCTTATTAAAAAAAACAAAAAAAACAACAAAAAAAAAAGAAAATAGTCTGGGTGTGAACCTTCTCTCTCAGGCTTCAGGATTTACCGTCACTTTATAAACTCCTGAAAATAGGAGTTTATAACAGGCGACTCCTGACACCACCTTCACAAGAAGTGCTGCCTATCTTCCCCGGGATTGTTTAACAAGGACCATTTTGTCATCGGGGGTAGGTTTCGTGAATACTATACAGGTGAATAAAAAAATACATATATTCTCTTTGAACAAGAATCCCAAGTCCGGGCATGTGGAAGGCTGCGGTGCAGGAGGTCCCCCAGTCCCTCAGGAGTGATGGCTGTTGATCAGGCTGCGGAGCTGCTTGGCCACGGTGTCTATCAGCTTCTGCTTGTCCCTCTCGTTTTTCCGAAACTGGGCAAAAACGTTGTTTTTTCTGCTCGTGTCTCTCATCCTGCGCAGAGCAGAAAGAGGTTATGGCACAGGCATCGCCGCTCAACGCTGCACCCAAGCCCCAAGAAGGAACCGCGTGTGAAGTGCCCGTGTTCAGGCTCTGACAGAGGAGGCGACTCAATCTAAAGGTTCCACCCCCATTTTTATCACGTGTTTGTGTCCAGATGGGCAGAGCAAGCATTATACAGTTTGCATTTTTGCTTTAAACCCCGCAGACCCCAATCAATGCCACCGTAGGGCCTGGCTCCAATGCCAAAATGCACAAAACCTTAAAGCCTCTTGTTCTCCCCTTCCAAACAGCTTTTGCTACGTTCCCATGTCGCCTTCTGAAGTGGAAAATGACCACGCTGTAGCGTTAGGAGGAAATTAAAAAATTAAAATCCAATCCACAGCATTAAGGCTTCTTATTGGAAACGGTGCATTGCATGCGGCCAAGAGATGCAGCTTTCGTGGCAGCCAGGATGGTTTAGAGTTGTGAATTTCAAATATTCTATTATATCATTTATATTAAAGGAAGGAATCCAGCACTGGTTCCCTCAATTTAAAAACCTTGAGAATTGTCATTTTTTTAAAAATTACATTTAAAAGTCTTGAGAATGGTGATCTTTAAAAATTACATTTAAAAACCTTGAGAATGGTGATCTTTAAAAATTACATTTAAAAACCTGGAGAATTGTAGTTTTTTTAAATTACATTTAAAAGTCTTGAGAACTGTAATCTTTAAAAATCACATTTAAAAACGTGGAGAACTGTAGTTTTTTAAAATTACATTTAAGTCTTGAGAATTGTAATCTTTAAAAATCACATTTAAAAGTCTTGAGAATCGTAATCTTTAAAAATCACATTTAAAACCCTTGAGAACTGTAGTTTTTAAAAATCACATTTAAAAATCTTGAGAATCGTAATCTTTAAAAATTACATTTCAAAATCTTGAGAATTGTAATTCTTTTAAATTACATTTTAAAACCTTGAGAATTGTAATCTTTTAAAAATTACATCTAAAAACCTCGAGAATTGTAGTTTTTAAAAATTACATTTAAAAATCTTGAGAATTGTAACTTTAAAAAATTACATTTGATACATGAAATAGAACTTTGGTCTCCACAAGGTTTCCAAAAAAGCCAGAGAGAAGAAGAGCAGGTGGTGGGATGGGACCTGAAGGCGAAGCTGGTGCAGCTCCATCTCCCTCCCCATGCAAAGCTGGGGGGTCATGCATTCACATATGATTTTTTTTTTTTTTTTTTTTTTGCAAGGGGCAGGTCTCGTTGCATGGTCCAAGCGTGAGCTTTACGCAGGCAGGGCATGTGCTGGGAAAGGAAAACACCTCAGAAGGGTCAAGCCTCCAACAGATCCTGGAGGTATCAGCCTCAACATCCAACCCGCTGGGCCTCAGCCGGCACCGCTTTTGGAATACCACAATTTGTAAATGATTTTCTCGGTAAATCAGATCTGGCAGAGGCTGATGGCTTTGGATGAGTCACATAAGCCTGTGTTTTCAGCTTCGGGGACCTAAATGAAGCATTAAAGTGGCTGGGACAGAGCGCTGAGACCCTGGGAACCTGGAACTTAATCAAACCAGGGGGGTTTTGAGTGAACCGAGCACAAATCAAACCTCTTGAAACTTATTTAACTGATTAAAAAAAAAAAAAAAATCTAAGATTTTTCATGCTTCAGTCTTCCTAAAAAGAGCCAAAGGGAATCTGAAATGTTCCCAAAAACATCCAGCTTGGAACTGGAAACAAGGATAACAACTTTATCCCAAAGGCTAATTTGCTAAAGTTATAAGTGCCCAAAGACACAGGATTACAATCGAGCTGCTTTCCCAACAGTAACAAGATAGCTTGGAGGGCTTTTATTCAGCAAAATAAGTATTATTTTTTTCCTTTCTCTGGTTTGTTTTTTTTTTTTTTTTAACCAAAGCAGGTCGCCAGCTGCTCCGCCACGAGAAGCAGGGAGCGATGGTACCGCCGGGGAGCGGGTTTGAGTCACGAGGGTTAGAGGCGTCGCGGTATCGTGAGTTTCGGAAATAACCAGCCTCCTGCAGGACCCAGAGGATCTCAAAGCATTTCACCAGGAGGGCTGAGAGCTCTGTTTTCTATTTCCTAGGCTACGTGGGGACATCAGAGGTGCTGAAAATAAACCTGTACCTTCAGAAACCTCCGCCCAGTGCTGTACCCATCACTCTCCATCACTGCCTGCTGCACCTACCCCCGGGGAACACGTGGGGAATTTACAGCAGAGCATCCTTTGCCCTTCTCATCCTGGGCATCCTCGGAGCCATCTCAGTCTTGTGGGACCTGTTCAGGTCCATGAAATGCTTCTGCATGTTGCATGCAAGAAAACTTTTGCTTGTGTTGGAACAATTAGAAAGGAGTTACCTGGATAAAACTACTGGATCAGGATGAAAAAGCGGTCAGAGCACTGATCCCACAACAAACCCACGTAGGTGGATCTGTTGAGCTGGGGACAAGTGTCTGGGAGGGATGGGAGCTGCTGGTATCCCCAGGTATCACGTGAAGGTAGAGGCACTAAGCTGTTAAGTATTATTAATTCATTAAGTTGCCTAAAGGACACAAAATCCTGCCGAATTTGGGTTGTGCTGTGCCAGGGAGCGGGCAGCCTCGGGAGCAGCTGCATCCTTGGGAGAGGCTGAGCTTGCTGAGGCTGGGAGGAGACCACACCAGCCCCGGTCCTGCCGTCACAGCCCTGCAGACAAACACCGAGCCAACGTGATGTGCTCGGTGGCAAAATCATTCAGAAATGCCAGCCTGCTGGTTTTTTTTTTTGTTTGTTTTTTTTTTTTCCCCAGCATTTAGCTATAGGAAGCACCCAGTCCCTGATCAAGCAGTGCATCCAGACACCAACAATATCAGCTTTGAAAGAGGGAGGCAATGCTTTCAAGCAGCTAAGCAGCTCTTTGGAGGATTGAAAATTTTATTTCTTTAAGTGTATGCCTGCAGAGCCCTGGGCCAACCCAGCACAGTTTTGTAACGTGGTTCCTGGGCGTTAGCGCAAGAATTGAAAGTAAGAAGAAGGGAAAAAGAGAGCTCAGCGCTGTCCCCACCCCTGTCAACAAACACCACCTTCAATAGAGCCAAGCTTTGTTTAAATTAATCTATAAGAAAAAAAAAGCAACAGAGTAAAAGCTCCTCTTTTAGCTCTAATTAGTGCATTTGAGACGATAAAGTTACCGGAGGGAACCGTTTCAAAGACAGCTTGCATTTAGATCATTTAGTGCTCCATTTAAATCAAACAATAAAGTCACTGCAAGGTGAGGGTAAAAGCCCAAGCAAGCAGCATACTTACACTCGTGATATCCTATGAGAGATGTGTGATTAGGAAAAGAGATAATGATGAAAACAGGTTACCAAACGAACCAGCGGATCAGAATTTCACGTCGCCTTGTCGGCAAAGCTCGGCTGCCTACAGAGAGGGTTGGGGAGGTGGGCTTGGGGTGTGCCTGAAGCTGCAGCCAGGTCGGTGCAGAGTCTCAGGGGGAGCTGGAGCTGGTGGATGATGCACAGAGACCCCCCCAAAGGGCCTGAAGCCCGAGCGGGGAGAGGGCAGAGCCCGCCGGAGCACGCAGGCGATGCCACGCCGTGAGGATGTGGGAGCTGCAAGTGCCAACCCTGGGACTCCACGGGAGCTGCCTCAGGAAAGCAAGCTGGGTATGTGAAGATTGCCCTTCAGATGAGATCCCTTGCAGGGAGAAGGCTGGCAAGCCGAGGTGGGGTTTGTGGGTTTTTACAGAATCCCAGAACCATTCGGGTTGGAAAAGCCCCTCGGGATCACCGAGTCCAACCCTCAGCCCGACTCTGCAAAGTTCTCCCCTACCCCACATCCCCCACAGCTCATCCCAACGGCCCTGAAACCCCCCCAGGGATGGGGACTCCCCCCTCCCTGGGCAGCCTCTTCCACTCTCGGACCACTCTTGCTGGGAAACATTTTCTCCTCCTGCCCAGCCTGAGCCTCCCCTGGGGCAGTTTCCAGCCGTTCCCTCTTGTCCTGTCCCTGATCCCCTGGGAGCAGAGCCCAGCCCCAGCCTCTCTGCAATGTCCTGTCAGGAGCTGCAGAGAGGGATGAGGGCTCCCCTCAGCCTCCTCCTCCTCACACTGAACACTCCCAGCTCCTGCCCTGCCTCCTCACAGGATTGATTCTCCAGCCCTTCCCCAGCCTCGTTGCCCTCCTCTGCCCTCGCTCCAGCCCCTCCAGATCTCTCTGGGATCGAGGTGCCCAAACCTGGACACAACCTCCAGGTGTGGCCTCCCCAGTGCCGAGCACAGGGACTGTCACCTCCCTGTCCCTGCTGGCCACACTAGTGCTGACACCAGCCAGGAGGCCGTTGGCTTTCTTGCCCACCCGGGCACCTGCTGGCTCCTGCTCAGCTGCTGGTCAGTGAGAACCCCCAGACCCTTCTCTCCCAGACAGCTCCAGCCACCCCTCCCCGAGCCCGTAGCCACGCAGGGGGTTGTGGTGGCCCAAGGGCAGGACCTGACACTCACCCTTGTTGCAGCTCATCCCGCTGACGTTGGCCACCGATCCAACCTATCCAAGTAATACCAGCACTGAGCACGGACACTGCACACTCGATACTACCTGGGGAAAATGGCCAGGAGCATGGAGCTACCCTCCTGCTGTCCCACTTCTTCCCAGCAAGTGCCACGGATCCCAGCTGACTGCCTGCTCCCAATTCCCTGGCTTTTCCAGCTGTTTCACGTCCAAGCTCTCAGATTTTTGGTAACTCTTTATTTTACTCATAGCTCTGAATATACCACACGCTTTAGCATCATGGATGTCAGGTTGTGAATACGTTGCGAATAACACGGCATATTACACAACGCATATAAATACATATATAAAACCGGTGCTATAAGGTATAAAAGTGCTTTACACACAGCAACTACCTACATTGAGTCCCTGTGTACCATATTGCTAACCCTCAGATGTCAGGAGTTGCTGTGAAATTAGCTGTTCTCCTCTGCAGGAGAGGAAAACAGGGCTGCTACGTGCACCACAGATAATAGAGATGCAACTCAAAGCTCAGAAGCACACCAAGGTTGCTCTTCTAAAAGTGTAGGCCCGACTCTAAACTAGTCACCTCCTTCTCTGCAAGCAACGAAGAAAGAGAGGTACTCCAAAAAACCAACTCAAACTCCTCCTCAGGGTCTAATTTCACAGAAACCAAATCTAACTGCAACTCACTTATCCTGCCCACTCCTCCACACAAGACATAGCAAAAGAGTGGCCATGGCAAGAGCTTCTTGGGAAATTATTAATTATCATTTTTGGCAGGTTACTTCTCTGTCAGATCAGCTGGAAGACCAGCTGTGAGGTCTGATGGTAGGAGCAGGACTAGGGCTGATCCTCCCAGGGAGAGCCTGGAGGTTTACCAGAGGAAGGGTCATCCAGGGGCAGGATGGGTGACTGGTGGCACTTCTCTCCCACGTGCTAGAGGGCTTACAAGCGAAGCAAATTCAACTCTTTGGGTCTGCACTAAACTCCTGGGCTTTCCCTCCTTGCTGCTGGCTTGTAGGACTGGCACAAGCCTTCTCACTGTGCTTTGGGAGGGATCCCAGAACCCTGCAGAAACCACGCAGCGCTCACCCGGCACGTCCCAGCACAGCTCCAGGGCTGAAGCTGTGCAAAGCACATGAGCTACAGCCTTCACAGAGGCTCAGGTTCATCCTTCCCAAAGAGCACGTCCTTGCTAAGGGCAAGCCCTGGAGCACAGAGCCACCTAAAACACCGTCCCTGGCCTGTAGCTGGGCTCCCAGCACTTGGTCCTCTCCATGGATCCAACAGAGGGGAGAAAGAAGAGGAGAAGGGGGGAAGAGGAGGAGAAGGAGAAGGAGAAGGAGAAGGAGAAGAAGGAGAAGGAGAAGGAGAAGGAGAAGGAGAAGAAGGAGAAGGAGAAGGAGAAGGAGAAGGAGAAGGAGAAGGAGAAGGAGAAGGAGAAGGAGAAGGAGAAGGAGAAGGAGAAGGAGAAGGAGAAGGAGAAGGAGAAGGAGAAGGAGAAGGAGAAGGAGAAGGAGAAGGAGAAGGAGAAGGAGAAGGAGAAGGAGAAGGAGAAGGAGAAGGAGAAGGAGGAGAGGAGTATTTTCAGCGGAAAGGGTCCTAAAATAATCATCTAGTCCAACTGCCTGACCACTTCAGGCCTCACCAAGAGTTAAAACATGGTATTAAGGACATTGTCTAAAAGCCTCTTAAAACACTGACAGGCTTGGGGCAGTTACACATGCCCACAGGTTAGCAAATTTTAAATGATTTTGGGGGCTTGAGATACACCTTTACAATGGAATCCCGTTGCAAGACAAGGAAAACTCTGCTTAAGAGCGAAGCAAAAAGACAGGCTCAGCCAAGTCAGTGCTGTCTGATACCAACTCTGGGACTCAGGTTAGTGGGATAAAAGAGGATTTTTCGGTTTGAGCTGTCACTGTCCACCCAGGGGTGAAATCTTTGCCCACTGGATCACAAGCAGCCTCCTGCTTCCCAGCCTGCTCCATCCAGCCCCACGCGTGATGGATCAGCTGCTGACACACACGTTTGCCCAAAATGAGATGATGGGGGGAGAATTATCCCGGGTGTTGGGACCCGCACTCACTTTTCCAGCAGGATGAGGGCTGTCGTCGGGTTCACACGAAGATACTTGCACGTGGGTTGCCCGTAGTCAGCCAAATACGTCGACCAGTCCCACTGGATGAACAGATCTAAGAGCTGCAGCAAAGAAAAAACAAACAGAAATAAGATTTTTAAAAGCTGGTGAGAGAGCAGGTGGTTTATAGGAAAGCTGGCAAAGATCCTGGGCAGGTGGCGTTAACCACAAAAAATGGTTTGCAGTCTTCATTCATTTATTTAATATCGTTCTGCTAATGCGCAATCGTTAACTCATTCTTATTTAATTATTAATTTATTAATATTGAATGTTAATTTATGTGTATCTATATTAATTTAGCCACGGTGCACTCCTGCTACGTTATCTCTACCTTTGGGGTGAGCTAGAGGTACAGGGGATGTGAGGACTGAGACACCCCCAGAGGTGCCCTGATGCCCTCAGCCACGGCGGGAGGGCACTTTTGGGGTCAAAATCACCCCAAATTTCTTCTGTCCCCAAATAACCCCCCGGCATCCTCTGAAGCACACCACAAGGATTTCTCATCACGCTTGCTCCATCTCAACATCTTCCAAGTGCTCTGTAAGTGCCGGGAGCTCCCCGGGGAGCGGCTGTGGGACCCATCAGGCGCTCAGGGGTTTATCTCAGGTGAGTGAAGCTGCAGGAGGAGATTGAGACTCCCAGGTCTGTTTGTTACAGAAACCACCACTGACCTCAGCAGCGGGGGAAGGAAAAAGGGGGTTAATTCATCCGTCTCTGACGGGCCCTGCTCCAGACCCCCAAAACTTGTAGCTGAAGCCCTTCGGCTCCACAACGGAACCCCACGGCACTCCATCCCTCCCTGCTGATTCAGGTGAGGGATGAGCAAACGACAGCCCAGGTTTCCTAAATGCCCTCTTCCACCTCACCTTTCACATCCTTATTCTCCTTACAACGCGAACAGCAGCTCCCACGTCTTTCTCCCACCCCTCCTCACCCCTGAGAGGACGTCCCTCACCCACCCACGAGAGCACAGCTGAGGATGGATGAGATGCAACCTTCATCTCCATCACTTAAACCAGGTTAATTAAGAGCAGCTGCATTTCCCCCCCACCCCAACCTCCTGCCATGGAGAGCCGCTGTGACCACTCCGCTGCAGGACAGGCTGCCAAGCGCGTGGACGTCTCCATCGCCCACCTCTGCGTGTCTCGGCGCCCACCACTGAAGCCTGGAGAAGAAGGACCATCCCATGCCCAAGCGAGGACCATAGAGGGCTCATTGTCCCCGCGTCTCCATGGTTTTCCTGGAGGCACCAGCACTGTTTAACAACACATCCCGCCCCGCCAAGAAGGGGATTTAGCTCCGCCGAGACCTCACGGTACAAAACAAAAATGTGCAACAAGATTCTTTTTGACTATGTAGGTCAGGGCAAAGAAAACAAGCTGTTGGGAACAATCCCTCAGGCTGGCGGGGGGGACGGATTAGCCGGGACCTAAGAGGGCTTTTCCAGCCCGCGGTCCCGCGCGGCTTTGTACGGCGGGTCCATTGTGTTAACTACAAACCCGAGCTGACCACCATTGGCAGGAGTTTTTTTTCCCAATGGGCACCTTCAAGAGAGAACCTTAAATATGATTTCACAGGCTCTTTTCATAGGGCACAGCGGGGCCAAAACTCTTCTATCGGCTTTGCCAGCTGCTGGGGGGAAGTTGCATGGTTGTACAGGCTAAATTGGATCCCCCCCAATGCACCGAAGTCCTCTTGCTGGTGGCCCTGGGGGGCTGAACGTGTCTCTGGCAAACCACAAACAAAGCAGCATGAGTTACTGTCTTAGAAAGTGCACGGCCAGACCGTCGAGGGGCCAGGTAAGCCGTTCATGGGGGGTGGAAATAAAGCCTCAGGAGAGAGGAACAAAAGAAGAACCAAAATTAAAAAAAAGCGATGATTAGAAGTGAGTTAGGAGAAGATGAAGTAAAAAGCATCAGGAGGTATTAAAAAAATGCAGCAGGGAGGACAGCAGAGGCTCAGAGAACAATGCAGGAGCTCAGAGGATGGGTAAGGAAAGGGTTTGGATAAACCTCCCGTGCATGTCTCCAAGAGTGCAGCCAATCCAGCATGGGGAGCTTTTTAAGCATAAGTTGGACAAACAACCATGTCAGGCAGCTCAACCCTTGTTCTCCAGCCCAGGAGCTTGAGCTAACACTCGCCATTCCCACCAGGGCCAGGTGACGACGGGTTGGGATGGCACACAGCCCTTGGCTCGCTGGCCATCCCCACCCCACAGCTTCGCTTCAGCTCTGCTCCACCTCGGTTCAAATCAGCCGGGCTGAAGAGATGCAGGTCCCCAGCACGAGGCTGCCGGGCCACTGGGCTGGGCTGTGCTGGCGTTGAAGATGCACCGCTACACCTTCCACTGCGCTGGCATCGGCCTCAAGGGATAGTTGGTAAGTTATTTTATGGACCTGTTTTAACATGGACCTGCTGGAGTGGGGCCAGAGGAGGCCACGGAGATGCTCGGGGGGCTGGAGCCCCCCTGTGAGGACAGGCTGGGAGAGTTGGGGGGTTCAGCTGGAGAAGAGAAGGCTCCGGGGAGACCTTAGAGCGGCCCCCCAGGGCTGAAAGGGGCTGCGGGAACGGGGGGAGGGACTCGTCATCAGGGGGAGGGATAGGACGAGGGGGAACGGGGTTAAACTGACAGAGGGGAGATTTAGATCAGATCTGAGGCAGAAATTGTTCCCTGTGAGGGGGGTGAGGCCCTGGCACAGGCTGCCCAGAGAAGCTGTGGCTGCCCCCTCCCTGGAAGGGTTCAAGGCCAGGTTGGACGGGGCTTTGGGCAACCTGGGCTGGTGGAAGGTGCCCCCACAGCAGGGGGGTGGGACTGGATGGGCTTTAAGGTCCCTTCCAAGCCTAACTATGCTGTGATTCTATGATTTTACTGTCATCCATCACACTGTTTGGGTAGCTCCAGCTGTGCGCATCACAAGAGTGCAACAGGTACATTTGAGAGAAACCCCAATGACTGGGGGGTGTTGGTCAAAGTTGGCTGAATATGTGCTGGTGGTGTGCCCAGGGGGCCAAGAAGGCCAACAGCAGCCTGGCTTGTGTCAGAAGTAGTGTGGCCAGCAGGACTAGGGAAGGGATCTTACCCCTGTATTCAGCACTGATGAGGCTACACCTCAAATGCTGGATACAGTTTTGGGCCCCTCACGACAAGAAAGACCTTGAGGTGCTGGAGTGTGGCCAGAGAAGGGCAACGGAGCTGGGGCAGGGTCTGGAGCACAGGTCTGCTGGGGAGCGGCTGGGGGAACTGGGGGGGTTCAGTCTGGAGCAGAGGAGGCTGAGGGGAGACCTCCTGGCCCTCTGCAACTCCCTGCCAGGAGGGGGGAAAAGGGGGGATGAGTCTCTGGAGCCAAGGAGCCAGCGCCAGGCCCCGAGGGAATGGCCTCACATTACACCAGAAGAGGTTTAAGTTGGATATTATGAACAATTTCTTCCCCAAAAGGGTTGTCAGTCACTGGACCAGGCTGCCCAGGGAAGTGGTGGAGTCACCACCCCTGGGGGTATTTAAAAGACGTGTAGATGTGCTGCCTGGCCACATGGTTTAGTGGTGGCCTTGGCAGCATTGGGTTAATGGTTGAACTCCAGGATCTTAAAGGTCTTTTTCAGCCAAAATAATTCTGTGATTCTAAATAAGCCCCATCCTAAATGTGCTCCCACCTCACACTGGACCTTCCCCGAGCACTGGAAGAGCCACCCTCCCCCCGGCCGGCTCCTGACAGTGACAGATAGCCTGTGTATTTTACAACTGTTTGCCCACATCCATCTTGCTGGCGAGGAAGGTCCAAGGAGAGCCGGGGCCAGCACCTTTGGCCCCCGGCTGCCACGTGGTGAAGGGCATCGCTGGTGCTTGCAGGGCTCTGCCGCGGGTCGTGCTCCGTAGGAGAGAGGTCTTGCAGGAGGAAGCCTGACGGCTCAGGGCAAGCTGTCTCAAAACGATTTATCTGTCACATAAATGTGGTTTTATTGGTTTTACTGTTTAAACTTTTCACCTCTGCTGCTAAATCTGAACGACCGAAAAAAAAAAAAGGAAAAACCCGCCTGCGCGGCGGTGCTGGGCTGCGGCGGGCCTGCCGGGGGAGATTCCAAATAAAATATGCAAATACTATTAATTCTTCAAACTAGAGTCTCCTTTTCAAGGCTATAAATCAGACTCGACAGGACATACACCAGGGGGAAAGGAAAAGAGGAGGAGGGGGGGAAAAAAAAAAGAAAAAAAAAAAAGAGGAGCTTTTACCGCGAGTATATGAAAGCGGAATGAGCTCAGCAAGCTGCAGACGTGCTGCGCGCGCAGAGCAGGGCTGAGAACCTGCAGCTTCCTGGGGCACGAGGAGCGTCTGTGCTGCAAGAGCGGGGAGAGGTTCATGTATATATTTATAAAAATGAAGACATGGAAAATGGTTTGAGTGCGCCTCCAAAAGAAAGATACTGACAGAAAATAAAAACCGTTTTTATACACATGTATGAGCTCTTATTGAAATGGTGATTCAAGAGAGGGCAACCCTGGAAAGAATTAAACTGGGAACCAGTTCCCAACCTGCCCCAGGCTCCTTTTGGCAGGGGCCAAGAGGCTCTTTCTCCCCATTTCCCTCAGCTCCACCTCAAAAAACACTTCTCTGTCACTCCCCTTTTGTAATATCACCATCTCAAACTCTTCAAAGCAATTTTTTTTTTGTGAGTTGTTTTTTTTTTTTTTTCAAAGCAAAGGCATGTTTTTACAGCCCTTGCATCAAGTATAGGGAAAGGATGGTTGCAACTTAATTGCAAAGGAAACGGGGACATCGCGATGACTTTGCAAGCCTCTCCCTCCAGATGCAAAGCAAAGCGGGACAGCCTGTTCTGTCTGACACGAGATGACAGTGCTGGATCTGGATAAAATTCTTTTCAGCCAAGCCAGAAATAATGCAATGTGAAGCCAAACTGATTCAAAACACAGTTTGCGAGCTCTGCCGGCGCCCGTGGATGAAGATCGGGGAAAGCACCAGCATTTGCATGCTTGCACCAGCATCACAGCGGGCTCTGCACAAACTTGGGAGGTGATGCATGGTGGCTAGAGATAAAGAAGGTGACAGGAAAGGGAGACCCATGTGTTTTTAAAGCTGAAAATAAACCCACTCAAAAGAGACGTGTCCTGTCTCGGAGCAGGCAGGATGATGTTGCAGGGATAACTCTAAGATAAGGGATCATCCCAGCCTTAAGGCCCTCTCCTCCCCTCCTCAAGCCTAAGAGACGAAGGTCAAGGGTTATTGCAGGACAGATGAAAATCCCTGAGCTCCCCAAATTCATGCAACACCCGCCACTTCTATTTTTATCTTTTCCCTCTTCTGAACTGATGTAGCATCATTCTGAGTATCCAGAAACAGGGATTTGCACCCAAACGCTTTGACCTGCAGCAAACTGCCACTTGAGACGCACCAAATGCTCTGGGCCCACGGACAAGTCCACTGGAAGAGGAGTGTGACCATCCCCTGTCAGCAGAGGGAAGGCCTTCCTGGGACACAACGGCCACGACACGGGGCACGATGTTACATCCACTGGAGCGGGAAGCAAAACTTGTCCAAATCAAAAGTGAACAGCAACTGTCCAAAACTGAAGCTGCTCCAAGACACAAGAGCCGCCTGCAGTCCAGCCAGAAATGGAAACCACATCTTTCCGCTCCCCGGCAAGCAAACTTTTTGCTTTTTTTCAGGCCCTGCCAAAGGGATTTGGTTGCATAAGAGACATGCGCCTCGGTCCCGTTCGAGGCAAAAGAGCTGGCCCCACCTCTGCGCTCATGTTCGTGTCTTCCTTCGTGTCCCAGCCCTTTTGCTTTTTAATATCCTGACTTTGCAGAGCTGAAATCACCCATGAACATCAGTATTTATAAAGAGCCCTCACCAGATGCAGCCTGGCTCAAATGCCTCACGGCTACACAGTAGCTGGATGATAAAAGGAGAAACAACCCCAGCCTGAAGACTAACTTTATTTCAAGGTCTAGGTTTGTTCCTAGACAAGTAAAGGCTCGGCGGGGACTCCCATCACGCTATTCCAGTACTTAAAGGGTGGCTACAAGGAGGTATGAAGGCTCTCTCTTCACAAGGAGCCACATGGAGAAGACAAGGTGTCTCCAAGTTGCACCAGGAAAGGCTTCGTCTCAACGTAAGAAAGAAATTTCTTACAGTGAGAACAATCATTCACTGGAAAAACTTCCCCGAGGATGTGGTAGAGTCCCCATTGCTGGAAGTTTTCAAGAGGCGATGGGACAGGGTGTTGGATCATCTCATCAGGCTTCCTTTCCCATGAAAGGTTGGACCACATGATCTTTCAAGGTCCTTCTAGCTGGGGCAGTCCTATGGTTCTGTGATTCTATCCAAGAAACAAAGAGCCCTTCCCCTCTTATCCACCACAGTATTTACTCCTAGTGAGAAGAGAGAGCATCAAGGTGGCTTAAAAAGGACTTTCCTCTGCCAACAGCATCACAGGATCAGCAGAGATGGTGCAAGGGCTGGTGGGAAACATCCCATTAAAGAACTAAACCTCCCTTTCCATAAAAGCCCAAATATCCTTCCATAAAAGCCCAACTCGATGATCCCAAGGGTCTTTTCCAATCTGAACGATTCTATGATTCTATGAAATTAGGGAATTCTTGTGTCCCTGCATTATTAATTACTTTTTTAGTCCTTTTTCCTCCAAGCACAGGTACAGCGGGAGACAGACTCTTCTCTACTAAGGAGTTGTGCTCAGGGACAACACATTGGAGCTGCAACGTTACTGTCTGACACATCTCCTGCAAAGCACCAAATGCTCTTAAAACCCCCCAAACAAAAAACCCACCATCAGCATGCACACGCACACCCTGAAGGATGAAAAGGGAAAGACAACTCGAGACCATTAGCTGGCAAATATTGCAACCCGTTTCAAAAAATTTAAACACAGTTATCCTGGATTTCTCACATCCAACCAAGCTAAGGGAATTAGAGTGAACTTCTTGTGACTTGAGGAGCCTGGCCTGGGTCTAGGTAGTGCCCACAGCGGGTGCATGAGATCTTCTTTGTGGTTGGTTTTTGGGGGGAGGATCAGATCAGGATGGAGGGGACAGCGATGCCACATGGTTACAGACAGGCTTTCGTGATGAGCTTTCTGTCCCCTGGACGCCAGGGCGTAGACGAGTGCAAATTAAGTTGGGTTTGGTGATTTCCCAGGTGGAAGCAGCACTCCTGCCCTGAAACCTGCTGAGGGTCACATTCATGAGCAACTGCTCTTGCTTTCTGGGGGCAGAGGGAGGGAATATTTTCAGAACCAAGCTGAACCCAGCTTAAAAAAGCTCTCTAATCCCTCCTTATCCTTCTAAACTCTCAGCCTGATGCTCCACTTCCCCAGTCTTTGTTGGGGGCAGCACACAGAATGAACCCGACACCTTCCACAAACCAGCTGTGCTTCAGTTTGCAAGAGATCACACTGTTAGCCTACAAACCTACTGGCATCTTTTCTTTAAAAAGCTCATTTCACCGATTTAACACCCCAGCTCCTTTGATAAAGGAGGCTCAGAGAAGGGCAGCACTCGGGTCCTACCATCGTCCCACCCAAACCACCTGTACGAAGGGACAAGACGCTTCCAGTGAGACCAGAAAACTCCCAAGTAAAACCTGGTCCTGCTGGGTACCTCCACCAGAAACTACCAAATCCAAACCAGTGCCAACTCCCAGTTTACCCACGTCTAAACTCGCTCACGACCCACCCCCAGTTGAGCAGCCCCCACGCCTGGCAGCGGGTGAGTGTTATGGAGCACAAAAGCCCAAAGAGTTTCCAACATCAGCAGCCACAGACAAGTACATTCAAAATAATTTATCTTGGTGAGGTTTCAATTATATCTCATGGGAAAGTCATACTGAAAGAGAAAGAAATACTCTAACCCATGGGGAGACACGGGTTTGGACAATAGCACTGCTAAGAAGAAAAGGCACCAGGAATTGGAACACGATGTTTGTTCGTTTACTTGTGAAAGATGCGGAGGGTAAAATCGTGGCCGAAGTAAAAGCAGAAGCAGATTTGTCACCAGTTTGACTGGAAAATATTTGCTCTACGTATCGATCGTGCTTTGCACAAGGGGGTGGAGAGCACCCACCGTAACCTGACGTTGTACAAACCAAGGGATCGAGACACATGGAGTGCAGGGAAGGTTAATCTTATCTTAGGTGCTTACCAGACCTGTCTGCAAGAGAGAGATGGGCTTCTAGGAGGTACTGTAGGGCACAGAGTGCCCTCCACCTGCCTGGACCTCTCTGTAAGGCACAACAACTCCGTGTTCAAGTGACCCCTCCAGGTCTCCTGGGCAGATGGCCCACCTGGGGCTGTCCTTCCTCTGAAACGCTCATGCTGGAGGGAGGAGAACTGATACAAAGTTCCTCATTTCACATTTTAACTGGACTGATTTTGCAAGTTAAGGCAGCAATTTTATCTTTCCTTTCCTTTTTCTTTACTTTTTTTTTTTTTTTTCCTCTGTTTACTTATGTCTGCAAAAGTAAAAAAGTTCCTGGAAAAAACCACGAGAAGAATCTGGAAGGATTTATGGCAGATGAGACAATATGTAACAGAGAAAGGTTTGAGACCAACAAAGCCCTAATCTGTCCAGTCTGGATTATTGTCAGATTCATATTATTGCCTGTTTATAGGTTTTTGTATTTCTTACACCAGATTTCCAGGGGAACGTCTCCAGAAAGATTTTTGCCTGAGTTGTGTGCACAGAAAGGTACTTCTGGTTTTCCATCTGCAAATGTTCATCGTTTATCAGGAGGAAAACCTCTGGCTTTCCACCTGCTTTGAAGTAATGCTGTAATTACACAGGCTGACTTTTCTACTGTTTCAGAAGATATTTATTCCAAGGGTCTCGTTAAAAATCTTAACAAACACAATTTTACCCCCCAAAATGTTGTAATTTTTGATTGTAGCTCACTTCCGCACTTACGGCAAAAAAACTCCCCTTTGGGTTAAATCTGGCTTTGAGGAATCCACCTTCTCCTCCCAGCCTGCAACACGAAACCACACGAAGGAGCCACGAAAGGTTGTCGGGCTTCAAGAGAAGTGATGCAAAGCAGCCCAAGAGCGAAGGGTGGGGAGGCTGAGGATTAGCACATCATGTTACGGTGACAGTCTCAAAGACGGTTGGAAAGTCCCTACCAGCTTCGTTCACACTCCTCTTGACTTTGATGGTGCAGGATCACAGGTTTAGTCATTCGCTGGAGGCTTGCCCACAGGGAAGGCTCAACTGAATTCTAGGGAAATCCCAAGTTTCTCTGACCATCGCAAAGCACTGTGCAACGATGCTTGAAAAAAAACCAAAAAAACCAACAACCAAACCCACAACAAACCAAGGCATGAAAATTATTTGGTAGAAAACCACTGGGATTTCAATGTTTCTGAATAAAATCAGTTGGTTCTAACGATAACCACCCAGATGGGGGGTTTTGTGAATGGCCGAAAGAACAAAAGGAAACTGCTTTGCTGGGTTTAGTAGCCAATTTGCACTTAGAAAAATAATTATTCAGACTCATCAAATTCTCCACGCAGGTTCACAAGTTTGCATGGTGCTTTCCTCCGGGAGAAGACGACCCTATTTCTACCCTCCAGATCCTACAATCCGCGTAAGACAAAGAGACAATACTGGGCAGCGGCCAAAAGAAATGAAAGAGCCTCGGAAGACTGTTCTCCAGGGACCGCTATTGAATAACACTTTGCGTTTCCATTTAACCATCACAAAGGGGGATTTATTCTTGAAGCAAAGATGTCTCCCTTAGAAGCATCCCCCCAGTAGCCTCTCTGGCTCAGATCTTCGGGGGGCACAGCCAGGAGGTGCACCCATGGCTCTGCCTGGCAAGGATGGAGCCTGGCTAAACACTCGGGGTCAACATCTGAGGTTACGGGGGCCAAATTTGGGATGCAATGCTTGGAAAGAGCTCAGCTTGTAGGTGATTGTTCTTAGAAGCATTTTTGAAGCTATTATGGGGAGGAGAAGCTGGATTTGCTAATGCTTCCGTGGTCGGGAGATGATGGCACCGTGCGTTCAGGTACCCCGTGTATACAGAAATGCCTTGGCTGCTGCTATACCCCGGGTGCATACAGCATTTATCTGACTCGTCCTGCCTGACCTGCACTTCCACATCAGTGGGAAATGTTAAGAAATAACATGGAAAATCCATGGAATGTTAAGAAATAACATGGATGTTTCAGTGTTAAGAAAGAACATGGAAAATCCTATCTCAGCGGCAGCTCAGGACGCTTTAGGAAGGCAGGAGAAGAGTTAACAGGAGCACAAAAATGCACAAAACTCTCTAAACATGGAAAAGTGTGTTGAGAGGGGAGAAGAGCAGCGATCCTCCAAATAAGGCTGTGCACAAACCACCTCTACCATCAACCCTACAGTGTCAGAGGGGAGAAAAATCACTTTAAATGTTGCCTTTCTAGGGAAAAATGCTCCCAACTAATTGACAGATCGCAGCCAAAAAGCTTTTGGGCCAGGAGAGGTTAACGCTCCCCCGTCTGCTGACACTGCAGCAGCAAATCTGGGTACCTGCAGAGAGCTCAGGGTCTGCCCAGAAGACAACGGAGCCACGTTTTGTGATAAAAACAACCCCACCTGGTGCCACCAGCAGCCCGGACATGATGCCCAGATATCCCGGTGAGGGGCATCGTGTGGTGTTTTCCCCATGGGGGGGGGTCCCACCAGCAGTGGGGAGCAGGGAAATCAGTGGAGTCTTTCTGAGCTCAGCAATTCGGGTCCCTTTTTTCCACTGTCCAAAAAAGCCACGATACTGGAGTTAAACTGTTCCTGCCGTCCCTAAAGGCATCTCCTCCCCCCACCCCACAGCCCGGCACTTGCTGGGTACCAAACTCTGCCGTGGGGCCAGCACGCCACGCTTATTTTTCCTGTTGCTCAGCTGATGCCAAGTCCTCTGCAAAGTTGCATTTTTCTTTTGTTTACACATTAAAAAAGGGGATGAAAAAAAAAAAAAAAAACAGTGACCTCTCGCTAACCCCAGCCGGTCTATGAGAAGCTGCCGCTGCCTTCACCTCCGAATGAACTTTCAGATTATCTCAGACAAGATTCACCTTGCATTGAACTTGTACCCTGCGCGGCAGCACACAGTCACGTAACCTTGATTAAACATTACAGCGTAACGCGGCTATAAATTTAATGAGCATTATCAGCGCGCTTCCTCCCGGCCTCCTCGGGCAGGGGGAGCGATGGAAACGCCGGGAGGTGCTGGGGGATCCAGGCCTGGTGTGCACCGGCACGGGCAGGGGATGGAGAAGCAGCTATTTGAGGGAATAGGAGGGAGATAAAGCAGCTCCTGCGCTGTCCTCTGTGCATGCAATGAGTTGTGTACAGCCTCAGCGGCAGCTCCCGCAGGAGTGAGCGGCTCTGGGTGCCCACTGTGAGCAGGACGACCCATGGGAGGGTTTTGCACAGCTTTCTGCTCCAAAGGCTCGAGGAAAAAAAAAAAAACAAAAAAAACCAAAAAGAAAAGAGCAACAAGGAGAGATAAGCAGTGCGGCGATCCCTTCACCCAGCAGGAAACCTTCCTCAGGCCGCGGCCTCCTAAACTCTGGCTGCCCTCTTCACGCAAAGCGGTGCAGCCCGTCGCCGTCCTCCCATTTATTTTTCAAGACACACGCGTGAGGGAGGCCGAGGCAGCCGCCTCTTCATCTCCCAGCTGACACGTAAGGAAAGGGAGAGCTCAGCATCGGCGATTCCTGCCGCAGAGGTCGCTCGCCCGGTCAAGAGGAGAGTATCTGGGCGGTGAAATAGATACGCTCAAGTTCAAGTGCTTGAAATACCTTTTTTTTTTTTTTTTTTTTTAAAACACTCAAAACTAAACTAATATATCCCCTGCTTTTCATGATAACTTCCTCCTTATCCTCAGTGGTTTTGTTTAGCAGATCTATTGTTCTCAGAGAGCCTTGCCCTGGGGTCCAATTTGACTGTGTTCTCATTTTTCCCCCTATGTAACTGATGCTTATTTCTTTAAGCTATACTGTAAACAGAAAACACACTGCAGTGCCCTTGCCTGGCTTTGCAGGAGGCAGGCTCAGACCTGGAACTACTTCTTTTTTGTGTTGTGGGGTTTTTTTGGTGGTGTTTTTTTTTTGGTTTTTTTGTTTTTTTTTTTTAATACAGGAAACAAAAAGATTGGGCTTGCTCGCGTCAAGGATTCAAACACCTGTGGGATGCGGGAAGACGGCTGTGGTACCCGCGGGTGGTCCGGGCTCGCAGCGGGGACCACACGGCTCCAGTGCTGCTTTGCTGGATAAATGACCCTTTTTTTTTTTCACTTGCAAGGCTGAAAATGTGCCGCTTTCCTAATTATAGACCTCTTTAATGTCCATCAGCAGGGGCTGAGGAGGTGAGCAGCATCATTTGGAGGTGTCAGGAAGTTCTTTGAGGTGCTCAGGGTGAACGAGAAAGCCACCAGAGAGCATCCCCCTCGATGGGGTGGCACGTGGGAACAAATACAAAATAAAACCTTCGCAGAGGGGAATGCATCAGGGATGGCTGGAGGAACCCAACAGGAGATGGGGATTTGGTGGGTGCTGGGGGCACCGAGATGTGGTTTTGTGCTTCCCATTATTTTCTCGTCGTGGGTTTGGTCCTCACCCAGAGAAACATCCTCGCCCCAGCAGACAGCAAAGGAGGAGCTTGGGGGATGCAAGGACTGCTTGTGCTCCACCACTAAGGAAACATTTTGAGCAAAATGGGTGGTTTTTCCCCCATTTGCTGGCCTCATGGCTCCTCTCTGCCTTGGTTCCTAGACCAGCCTCCCAGGAGAATCACAGAATCACTGAGGTTGGAAAAGACCCTTAAGATCCTGGAGTCCAACCATTAACCCAACAGTGCCATGGCCACCACTAAACCATGTCCCCAGGCACCACGTCTACACCTAATATCCAACTTAAACCTCCCCTGGTGCAGCTTGAGGCCATTCCCTATATCACCTGTTCCTTGGGAGACCAACACCCATCTCGCTCCAACCTCCCTTCAGGGAGTTGTAGACAGTCATCAGGTCTCCCCCGAGTCTCATTTCTCCAGACTGAACCCCCCCAGTTCCCCCAGCCGCTCCCCAGCAGACCTGTGCTCCAGACCCTGCCCCAGCTTTGTTGCTCTTCTCTGGACACGCTCCAGCACCTCAAGGTCTTTCTCATAGTGAGGGGCCCAAAACTGAACCCAGTATTTGAGGTGTGGAGAAGACTTACTCCAGCACAGCTGGCAGAAGCCTGCCCGAAGAAGATGGATCCAGCGTCAGTGCAGAAAAAAACTGGTGACACTGGGGTCTCTGCCCAAGGCAGAGGATGCAAAGGGCAGGGGCCAGGGGATGGAGGACGTGGCCTCAGATGCCACCAGCTCCCACCGAGAAGGTTTGCTCAGCTTTGCAAACACACCAGCTCCCAGAGATGTCCTCCCCAAAGGCGCCGGTGTTCCCTCTATCTATCAGCATCACCTGCAAAACTAATTTACCCCGTGAAATAACCCGGCAATTTGGGTGGTTGATTAAAACTATTTTTATAAAGCTGCAGGATATATATTTCCAGAGTCTGAAGTAGTGTTTGGAAAACAGCGAGAGCCATTTAGAGCCATTTAGTGTATTCTACAGAGAGGCAGACGCACAAGCAAATGGATATTTAAAACAGCTGTGAAGACAAGATTGGTGGGAAACATTTGGCTAAAAGCAAACACAGAAACAAAATAACTTTGCAGAAGGTTAGAAATCAGTGAATCTGGTAATGCCCGACGTCAGGGGAAAAAAAAATATTGTCTTTCTTCAGGTTCTAGAGACTAACAAATTAGCATGTAAAACGTAAAGATTGAAGTTCCTTATTTCACCTTATATTTTCCAGCCACACTGTAAAAAAAGTGTCTTTTTGGGTTGAGTGGGCACCACCAAACTTGCCCTTGGGATGGGTCATCACTCCTCTTAGCACCTACAGGATAAAGAACATTTTACACGCCAAGGCCGTGAAACTGCTGGGCTCCCGTTGATGGCGACAGGCGAATTGATGCTTTTTTGGGGGGTTGCATGCTCTAGACCCCAGACTTTCAGGCGAGTCCCAAAATGTGCTTTCAGGAAGGGTTAAAAGAGAAGGGTTTAAAATTCACACTCATGTCAGGTTTGTTTGGAAGCCTCGCCAGCCACCTCCTGCCCTACAGCAACCCTCCCCTTTTTAGAAAATATTGAGCTTAGCTGAACCTCTTATATTTTTGGTGCGTGCAAACCATTTTGGGAACTTTAAGTTTGAAGGAAAGTAATGGGGAGGGGGGAAAAAAATGCAGTGTTCTTATGTGGAAAGCATGCCACACTTGCTTTTGGCATCCTGAAAAACCTCTTGAAAATACCCAGGGTGACCAGTTCCAGCTTCCAATTAATGAGATCCCCAGTCCATGCCCATGCAGGGCATGCTTTCCTGGAACTAAAAAAGATGTGATGAACAGGCTGAACATCAGGAGGGATCCCAGCTGAAGCAGCATTTCATCCTGCTGCTGCATCCGCCGGGCAGCCCTGGGCACGGGGAGACCCAGTAGGATTTATGGCTGTTTGTTGTAGATAAAAAAAAAAAAACCACACCTCAACCTTTGGAGGAATCTGAAGACAAAAGCAAAGGCTTTTCCTTAAGCGGTGTCACACTAACCTCTGGATGGCCTCGCGCTTATTGTCACAGCCTTGGAAAGGTATAAACAAAGGCGGATTTCGGATGCCAAGAGCCGGGTTAGGAGAGAAAGGAAAGGCACCGCTGCTGCGAAATCCCCTTTGCACTGACATCTAGGGTATAAATCCCAGGAAGAGATGTTTTATGATGTGCACGCAGAGTTATCGCCCTATTATAAAGCAATTTGTGGGGAAAAAAAGGCGATAGCGGATGACGGCAGGGTCCCAGCGGAGAGGGGAATTCGATACCCGCGGCCGGGGCGGCGATGGGGAGGTGGCGCGAGGCTTTGCGAAGGGCTGGAGGAAATAGGAGAAAGTCCCTTTTGGAGTTAAATATGCTCTTTAAGCACACTGGTAGGGTTTGGGGTGAGAGTGGTTCCCAAGGGCTGAGGTGGGACCCCAAAAGGTGCTGTCTTGCTTAAGGACAGGTTGCACGGTGTGTTGCCTAAACCTGATGCTCCCCCTGTGCCACAGGGGTCAGTCTCAACGATCAACAGCATTTCAAAGGCAGGTCTTTTTTTCAAAACTTTGGGGAATTTTAAATGTGCCAGGAGAAAACTGCTCCGGCAGGTTTGAGGTAAATATGGAAGAGGAAAAAATAAAAGGAGGAAAAATGAAAAGAAAGGGGAAAGGGAAAAAAGAAAAAACGGGGAAAGAAGATGAAAATAGAAAGAAAAAAGACAACAAAGAAGAAAAAATGAAAAAAAGAAAAAAAAAGAAAAAAGAAAAAATTAAGGAAAAGGAAAAAAAGAAGAAAAAGGCAGAAAATAACAGTAATAAAAAAAAGACAGAAAAATTTCATTTAGAAGGAATTTCAGAGGGGAGGGATTTGCCAGAGCAGATAAAAACTCCTATATGGAACCTGCATCTGCTCAGGGAACTGCCGCCCAGATTTCAGCACCGGACTTTCAGTTCCAGGTCTGACGGACCCATTAACTCCCAACTATTTCAGTGTGGCCACAGGTGATGAAAACCCTCCAAAACCAGCAAGACCCTCAAGAATTTGGCCTGCTCACACAATGTCAGTTCACTCAATCCTAAACTAAACACAGCTCAGCTTTAAGTCCAGCCTTAGCAGCCTCGCTTTGAGGCCGAGCATCCCTTTTTCTGGGCAATTTCAACCCAAAATGAGGGGGCTGCCTCAGCTGGGTGCTGGCACTATACAATACCACTCTGCATCGTTTCCTTCTATTGAAAGCGTTCTTTTTTCTCAAGGTTTCGCAGACGGCGGGGCTCACCCGTAGGCACACACATTTCCTTCACCCTTTTGCTGCCTCATTCACTTCTTTCCGCCGCCTCATCCTGCTGCCCGCCCAGCCCGGCAGGCAGGAGCAGGCAGCCGGGCCAAGGCGTCTGCTCACCCTTTCCTGTGCTCCAACGGCGGTGTTTGAGGAAGGATAAAACGACACGGATTTGTCTTTATTTACACCAAACTGTTTACCTTCTTCTTTCTTTTGCTAATTTTATTATTGTTTGATAGGAACATAAAGCAGAAGCCCAGCAGATCAATGCCAGAGGCTCCCAACCAAAGGGCTTCTTGCAAACTTCCTTTTGGTTGCTATAACATTTTTGTGGGGTTATGAACTCCTTAAACAAACAGCTGAGGTCATTGTTAGCTAAGAAAAAAAAAAAAAAAAATTTAAAAAAAAAAAAAAAAAAAAAAAAAAAAAAGCAAGACTAATGTTACAGCCAGAGTGGAAGCTGCTTTGCACAAAAGGGAGCTGAATGGTGCACGGCAAAATCCATGGCAAAAAAAAAAAAATTAAAGAATCACAAGCTGTGCACATGCTTTCCATCTGCCAGTCCAAGCCACTCTCTCCACGTTATTAAGATGACAAAACCTGGACACAGAAGCCCCACTGTATTTTGAGTTCTCAACCCCAATCCTGAGGGTCACTGCCCAGAGAAGAGGAACTTTTGGTGGCAATAACACCGCCTCTTCCAATCTCTTGACATGGTATCACAAGATAAGAGCAATCCCAGCCCCTCCGGTGCCCAAGAGACAGCTCTGGAAGGGCAGCAGATGGTTCTGGAGATACTTTGTCCTCCAGCTCGCCCAGAAAAACCATTAGCAAAACAGCACTGGTGCAACAGCCGTTTATCAGAGCCACGTGTCTCACAATGACTTGTATCAGGGATTCAAAAGACTTTTTATCCCGAAAATCGACACTGAAAACTTCTTCCTTAATAGGAGGAACTTTGCAAGAGCCATACGTTGTCCCAAGGACACGTGCAGGCCACCAAGCAGAGGGTGATGGCATCGAGCAGCTCGTTTCCCAAGCAAATACCGGCCCAAGGCTTCCCACTGGCAGAGCCAGAGGTTTGCAAGTGAAGGCTTGTGTTGTGGGTGGACGGGATATTTTAACACTTCCCAAAGAGCTGCAAAGCTCTGGGTCCAGAGGAAAGAAATTCTGCAACCGGATACTTCCGAAGATAAGTTCTGATCAGCATAAAAATAATTTAACTGGGTTTGTGTGCTGTTCCCAGCAGATGAAGCTGGTGTCCTCAGCCATCTTCCACTTAACTCCTTCAGGTGATGGTTATTTCCAGCAAAAACTTCCATCTGCAATCACACCAGTTGCACTCATGGCAGAAGGGGTTGAAGGACTGAGTGTTAATAAGAAGAAGGGGTTGGGAAAGGAAAGGGAAGGAATGGCAACAGTGATGTTATGGGAAAGAAATAAATCACTGAGAGGGCACTCATCAAAGCCAGAGGATGCTGGAGTGACCCTATCAAAGACCATACATGAATATCAGTAAATTTAGACAAAAGGAAAGAATGAGATATAAACACATTGCAACAGAAAAGGCAGAGAGGCCTCTTAACCTCAAAATTTACAGTCAGAGTCTGCCTGGCTGTCTCTGCACCCAACCTCTTCCCATCTCCTGATCCATATGGGATAGAATTACTTGTACATCCCCGGAGGCAATCGCATGCAGGGTTTCGTTTCCAATCGCCAGCGAAACTACAATTTCCACTCAGCAGGATTGCTCTCACCCTTTGGTGAACTTCGGAGTTTTGGAGAACCAGCCCGGAGTCTGCAGTTCTGTCTCCCCAGAGGTTTGCTGTAAATCATACACCAAGAGCAGGATCCACCTCTAACACAATTCCCTCTCTCCTGCAGCAGATCCAGCAGAGACAGGCTGGATGGACAACCCCAGGAGAAGTTGGGCACGCAGCACTTCTTGTACCCCTGAAACTGTCACGCAACTTCAAAACTCTGTAAAGAAATTCCTGTTTATATGCTGCTGCTCATCCATCTTGGCTGCTAACAAGCCTCTCTCTGAGCCTCATTTCTCATTCCTGCCTTAATGCTTTCTCCCACATTTCTTCCTCTTGCTTCGAGATTTTCCTCTCTGAGCCACCGGCTGTGCCTGATAACTCTTTTCTCTTTAAAAAGGGCTTATTTTCTGAACAGCCCAGAAAGCCTCCAGTCTCCTGAGACAGAAGCATGAATAAATTAGTGAATTCAAAAAGAAAGAAAAAATTAAAAATAAATAAAAGCCAAGCAAGCTCATGGCATGTGCTGAACTTTCCTTGTGCTCAAATACAAATTTTCCATGACATCTCATCACTTATTTAGTCTGTGGGTCCGTGACCTTCCGCATATCACTGTACTCCACTGATAGATCAGTAACACCTCTGCCCACCTACACCCTCACCCAGCCCCAGAGGAGACAGCAAAGCCTCCAGGAAACCCCAGCTCTGCTTGAAAGAAAGCATATTTAAAGAGTTGGTCGTACAACTGATCTACAGGACTACTGAGTTTTAGTAAAAATGAAAAGAAAAAAAAAAAAATCCTTGTAGACTGAGAAGATTTAGAGAGAAACGCCAGCGGAGATGGAAATCATATGGGTTATTAATCATCTGCCTGCTCAAAGGCTTGATCTAATGCCTAAAGCAGAAGTGCAAAGATGATGTGATGGGCAAGAGGGAAAACAACGTTGCTTTTAGCAGCCCGGAGAACCTCAGGCTTCTGATATTCTCCTCCTTTTGCACCACAGATGTGTGTGATGTTAAATATCGTGGTGCCTGTCCAACCTGTCCCTGGGAGGGAGCCACCAGAAGGGCTCTAGCAGAAGTTCTCCTCCTCCTCACCTGAAGCAACCCCCTGGTCCCGGCTGCTCCGTGCAGGGCAGCACAGCTTGCTCACCCTGGAGGGACACAGAAAATAACTAAAAGGGGGGGGAAAAAAAAAAAAAATAATCAGTTTTCTGCAGATTTTGAGGAGGCGTCTGCGCTCCCACTGCAAAACCCTTCGGTGGTGAAGACACCGCGCGGGAGAAGTGGCTGCGATGGAGTTGAGAAGAGTATAAAGAAGCTGCAGGAAATACTGTGGCACAGTTGTTATCATCCACAGGGATGAGGCTGTTGTGGGTGAGCTCAGCCCTGAAATGCTCCAGGAAATAAAGATGAACAAATCATACAAACATAGAATGGTTTGGGTCGGAAGGCACCTTAAAGACCATCTTGTTTCAACCTCCAAATAAAACCCAGACATTTTAGAGATGCTGAAAATGGGCAGCTCCATTTAAAAAAAAAAAAAAAAAAAAATTAATTAGACCACGTGGGACTTAAGGGTCAAGTCATTTACAGAGCCAGCCAGGGGCTTGTAAAATGGGCCATGTCCTAAGTCCTAAACAAGCGTTTCGGCAAGCACCAAATTAAGCAAGCTTGGCTTTATATAAATTTATGTCTTAGGACTCACTGACTTTGATACAAAGATGGGCCAACCCCGCTTGAACCTTATCCCATCCATAAAACCCCTTCCCGATGGATTCTCCAGGCGTAACAAAGCGTGAGCTCTCGGCACAGCCCCTTGCTAGAGACAGCACTTGTGGGACTCCCCCTCTTATCCTATTTCCACGAAACTTGTAGTAATTTAATAACCCTCCACCCTGTGTGAAATTTCAGCAAACTCTTTCGAAGAGTTCAAAAAGGGTCAGGAGGAGCGGAGGGGGAAAAGCGTGGGCTAAACTCGCAGGCAACGTGGCTGCCCGAGTCTTGGTTTCCTTTGGAAAGGATTAGACTAGATGTAGGATTATATCATATATCTAAAATTATATAAAAGTATATATTATTATATAAAATTCATATTATACAATACATATTCTATATTATCTTTTATCTATTTTATAGATCCCAGGCAAAATTTATGGGCAATTCGGAATCCTTCTTGCCGAGGAGCATCACAAAAAAGAAGAGATTTCAGCGAACTCTTTCGACGAGTTAAAAAAGTGTTGAGAGGAGCAGAGGGGGAAATGCACAGGCAAAATGTGGAGGCAACATGACTGCCTGGCTCTTCTTTTCCTTTGGGAAGGATTAGGCTAGATATAAGACTAAATTATATACTATATATTATTATATTACATTATATATAACATTAGATATTAAATTAATATAGGATTTATCAAATTAGATATTATATATTCTATATTATAATATAGAATATCATACATATTATTATATATACAACAAATATATTTGGGGGTTGGACTAGATGACCTTTAAAAGGTCCCTTCCAACCCAAACCATTCTATTGATTATTCTATAGTCTATATGCTATATATCCCAGGCATATAGGGATATAACAATTACTTATACGGGTAATTCAGCATCCTTTGTGCCAAGGGGCATCACAAAAGAGAAAAAAGACGTGATTCAGGATGGAGAGACAGCACAAGAAGCTGTACTGTGAGGAGAAATTAAGTAGTGAAGGGCACAGAGTGTTTTCAGTTGAAGATTTTAAAAAAAAAAAAAAAAAAAGGGACAAGGGAGGATTACGGAGTGATTGCCAGGAGGATGGGTGCACACCGCAGGTAATGGGAGAGGAACCACACGCAGTTCCTCGGGGGCTTAAGGAAGCAGCAAACGGTTTATTAAGAATACCAAGAAGGATGCTGCTGTACCTGTCGCCACAGCTGCAACAACGGACTTCAGCCACTGAAGGGATTCAACTGAGACAGACTTATTGCAATAATTAATATTAATTAAGATCTAGGATCAGAAAAGGGATCAATCTGTTTTGTCTTTTTACTAATAACTTCCTAAGAAACAGCAGCAAGAGAAAAAAAAAAGAAAAAAAAAAAAGGCAAAATCCCTAATTCATTTCAAATCCATGCAAAGAAGTCATTTAACTCTGGGAAAGTGAGCAAGACTGGAGTTACGGGTATAATTTAAAGCCGATAAGGATCTGACCCATCCTCTGCGGTTTCTGGAGGTTGAAGGGAGGGAGTCCTCCCCAGCCTGCCTCCACGTGAGCGTCCTCCTGGAGGCTGGGGAAAGGGGAGGGCTCGCGTCTCTCATTACTCACCCCCCCAAAAAATCCTCGCTGTAGAGTTTACAATTTAATTTTCTGCATTTGTAATCTGTAGCCCTTGTGTATATAATGTCTAATGAAAAAGGCCTTTTTTAAATTAACGTGGTATTTGGAAAAAAAACACCCATGTGTTTCTATTTCATTATCGAACTACATTTATAAAGAAAAAAAGTACTTGAGCGCAGGGTGATCGGATTTAGTTGGCAGGGACACAGGACAGTCAGAAAACATAGACATCCTTACGTAAATGTCTGCACAACATCAAAATGCCTTTGGGTACAACTTTGTTCTTGCTCAAGTTAATAAAACCCCTCCATGGTGCAACGGCTGCTTGTGCATCCACCGGGCTCTTCTCAGCCTCCTCCCCTCATCCCCCAACCCCGCCTGGTGCCGACCCCATGATTCACTCTCCTGCTGACTACAGATGAAATGTGGATGTTCTGAAGAAACTACTCTGCTTTTCTCCCCTATCTTTCCGACTGCTTCCTTTATGGATGGGCTCCTCGGGAAAACATGGCCTACATGGTTATTCTTCTTTCAATTTAATACTTCTAAGGGTTAATCACAAATACAAACAGGTGGAGATCTCAAAGCTGTCAACATGGAGAACCACAGAGTATCTGGGGCTCGAGGGATCCCTTGAAGATCATTTGGTCCCTGCTCAAGGCATGGAACTGAGCAGCTTGCTCAGGACACCACCAGATGGGTTTTAGGTATCTCCAGAGATGGAGACTCCACAACTCCTTGGGGCAATTACCTTCCCTGGATACTCAAAGCAGATGGCCAGCTAAAGACAAGCCCATACAAGAGAAAAGCTCAGCTCTATTAGACACTAGAGAATCCAAACAAGGGTAAGCCGAATCCAGGCTTCCCAACGATGCTGCTCCCAGGACAGGGGTGTTTCCCCTTGTTTCAGATGTTTATCAGGGTTGGAAAAGATGCTCGGCAAATCATCTGCGCATCTTCAAGAGGGCATCGAACACACCTCTTCTCCAAGAAGGCTCCCACTGCCTTTTTGAAACCACTTCCCTCCTTATTCTTTTTTTGGGGATAAATACTTTTTATTCTTATTCTCCTTTCTTTTGCTACCATTATGTCCTCTGGCTCCAAGCTTCTCCTCATCTCTATTGCTTAATTTTTTTAATCCCAGCACCTCAGAGGGAGGAAGCCGTCCTGTTTTCCTTATTAATCAGAAATCTCTGGCACTGACCAGACGAAAAGCCTCCAAGAATGCTGAACTTTTTGGTTCGATTCATTTCATCATAATAGAGCTACCAGCACGCAGAGCTGATTTAGTTCTGCAACTTTCTGTGGAAATACCTTCCAAGCAGTTGCCTTGGCCTCCAGAAATCCTCTGCTACACTCAGAGACAGGGCAGAAATGGCCCAGAAAAGCAGTTGTGTTTTTAGGAGCTACCAAATTCCTCAGAAGTGCCAGTTAAGCCGTTGTCCTGGCCTGTACCGACTCTGCAGTGGTTAAAGCTGGGGGGAAAAAATGGTATTTCCATGCGAATCTTGAACATCTATTATTAAAATGTCATCGTGAGGGAAGTCCATCATCAGGAACACAAGCCCATCACGTGTGTCTGGAAAGCACCTACTATGACTTCAGCTGGTGGCCCAAGCTGGGGACAAGTTGTTCCTCTGAGCACCCTCCTCTGCACTGAGCTCACCCGGGATTTACGGTGTTTATTATTGCAAGGCTGATGCCGGAATCACCGAGCACACCTGCATTTCTTCAGCACAGTCTAGATACGGACAAACCCAGCTCCACTGGTCTCCTCTCTGAACAGAGGGCTGCTTCTCCAGAGAAGAGAAGGGTCTGGGGGTTCTCACTGACCAGCAGCTGAGCAGGAGCCAGCAGGTGCCCGGGTGGGCAAGAAAGCCAACGGCCTCCTGGCTGGTGTCAGCACTAGTGTGGCCAGCAGGGACAGGGAGGTGACAGTCCCTGTGCTCTGCACTGGGGAGGCCACACCTGGAGGGTTGTGTCCAGGTTTGGGCACCTCAATCCCAGAGAGATCTGGAGGGGCTGGAGCGAGGGCAGAGGAGGGCAACGAGGCTGGGGAAGGGCTGGAGAATCAATCCTGTGAGGAGGCAGGGCAGGAGCTGGGAGTGTTCAGGGTGAGGAGGAGGAGGCTGAGGGGAGCCCTCATCCCTCTCTGCAGCTCCTGCCAGGACATTGCAGAGAGGCTGGGGCTGGGCTCTGCTCCCAGGGGATCAGGGACAGGACAAGAGGGAACGGCTGGAAACTGCCCCAGGGGAGGCTCAGGCTGGGCAGGAGGAGAAAATGTTTCCCAGCAAGAGTGGTCCGAGAGTGGAAGAGGCTGCCCAGGGAGGGGGGAGTCCCCATCCCTGGGGGGGTTTCAGGGCCGTTGGGATGAGCTGTGGGGGATGTGGGGTAGGGGAGAACTTTGCAGAGTCGGGCTGAGGGTTGGACTCGGTGATCCCGAGGGGCTTTTCCAACCTGAATGGTTCTGGGATTCTGTGATTTTATGATTCTGTGATAAGAGCATCTGAGCATATTAAATAATGAGGCTTCCATTTTCCTGGAGGGGTTATCCCATTTGTTAATACAGCCTGAACCTCTCAATTTCAACCATCATCCCTCCATAACCTCCTCTAGGACTGTAATTAAATTCTATCTTTTTTCTCAGCTGATTCAATACCCTCCCAAGACTGGAGAAGAGCAAACTGGTACAACTGGGCTCTCCACCCTAAGCAATGCCAAATGCAAAGGTGAATTCCTGATGGAAGGGAACAGAAACAACAGATGGAGATGGAGGAGGACAAATATTTAGCTCCCAACCCTGAACCATGATCGAGACAACAGCCACGTCCACCACAGCCCAGGCACAGCCACCGTGAGGTTTATCTATAGGCAGCTACATCCACCCTGCACCCAACCAAAATTTAAGAGCTTAATCAAGGAGGTTAAGATGAAAAATCAGTATCTGCATGAAGATGGACAACTGAGGCACAGAAACGTTCCTGGCTGACAATTCAACACATTTCCCAAGGTGTGGGTTCTCAAGCCATCCTTAAATCTTCCTACAATAAATTAAAAAAAATCTCATTCTCCAGGTGAACACCTCGGAGATGCAGTCCCCTGGCACACACCGACACAGGCCGTGCTTTCAGGCTGAGAGAGATCTGAGCTCTGAGTTTCCTTGATTTTTATCAGGGTTCACTCGGACTAACATTATTTTGAGATTGCCTTTGGTACTTCATCCTATTTCGACACTGGATCTGACCTTGTGGTGTGAACTGTAAAGTGAGTGTTGCTCCAAGGTTACGGCCGCGAGAGGGATCGGGGAGGGAGGCTGGCAGGGCTGTAAGTAATCCATTTTTCTGTTGTAGGGCTCACGTAATTCTAATTCAATGCAATTTATTAATTGTTCTCCCAGCATCTTGGAAATTTTGCGTATCTCTTTCGATGGGAGTTACGCAGAGGGCACAAGGGACAGCATCCCAGTGGGGAAGAAACCTCATACCCCCAGCGTTGCTACTGCCTGCACAGAGCCCCCAAATGAAAGGTATTTTTACCCAGCACAAAGCACACACGTAACGCAGAGAGATGACGATGATGATTTTCAAAGTTCTGACCTGAATCCTGCAAACTTTGGTTTCTTTAAAAAGAAACAGAAACCCACACCACCTGGGAGGAAAAGCACATTTTGCATTACCACCCAAACCCCCTTTTTTCTCATCCGCTCCTTTCTGAACTCGCCTTTGGAAGACTCAGGCAGCCTGTGTTTTAAATTCAGCCACATCAGCTTTGATTTACTGTGGCAGCGGATTGCTATTTATTAAAAAAAAAAAAAGCAAACTTTATCAGGATTCAAGTTCCCATCCCTTTCAGTTTAAGAGTCTTTAACTTCATTACCTTGTTCTCACTTAATGGGGGCAAATAAAAAAAGCAGGACCAAACGGATTTTTCTCGCCTTTTTTTTTTTCTTTTTTTTTTTTTTTCTGCTGGTTTTAAGCTCGTTCATCCTCTCACCACCAAGGAAAAGCATCACGATTCTTTCTGGTTTTGCAGGGCCTCAGCTACTAATCTCTGTCTACGACAGTTTCCCCTTCTGTTCTGCATTACAATTCAAAGCTCACTCTCTGCATCGACAACTTGTTTGTGGCGATTCCACATGCCGTTAAGTAAACGGAGTTGATAACTCGGTTACAGAGGCGGTTAAGACGGGGCTTTCGCTCTCAAAAAAATCAACTTCAAGTCCAAGAAGCCTGGTGAGAAACCCAGAGGTAGAAAACAAGAGCAGCCGGTGATGCTGCCTTGTGTGATGCCCCCGCCCCAGGACACGAACCCCGCCTTTAACCCGCGGGTGTTGGGGGAGAAGGTTTGAACCTCGTGAAGCCACCTTGGGCCTGGTGGCATCCCCTCAGCTCATGGATTTTACAGCTGTTCTGCCATGAATTTCAACTTGTGCCAGGCTAAGGCACGCTGATGTGCCCTGGGATGCTTTACTGCAGCTCTAGTCAACGGCTCCCTCCTCATCTCGACTCGCTCAGCCGCTTTCCTTCTGCGCGGTCTAACCAAGCATTTCAAAACACGCCGTGATGTTGTTTATGAAAACTAATCTGGTTTTAACGGCCTCTTTTGCCAAGCAGATTTTGCTATGATTTCATACCCAATATTTGTGTCCGTACAGATGTCTTAAATTTTCTTCCGAGTTTATTTATTGATCATATAACATTGATAGGATGTTCCAGAGATAACTACAGACCAAAAGCAATTAACCCAGCGTTGAACTTCAGTTCCGAAAAGCAGCAGCATATAACCGTCCGTCTGACTGGATGCAAGATTTTTGCAGTCATTCATGAGATTGTTTTACCCATTATCATTAATAATAAATCGAGATCGCTCCTCAGCAGGCTGAGTCCGATCAGCTTCGAAGAGCCTCCCCGGTGGAAGTGCCACCATCTGACACCATCACGTCTATCTGAGCACATCGCTTGTGTCGGGAGCCAACGGCAGGGCTGAACCCAGGTCGTTGCCTCTGTGTAACAGCTCCACGACACGCTTCCACTCCAAAGGGGAGGTCAAGGAGAAATTAAAGTATAACCAGCCCCGTGCTGGTGGAGATTCTTATCGCTTGCAGGGCACCTACGCTGAAAACCAGCCTCGTGACTCAAGTTCATGTGGATACAGTCTGTGCAGTCGACATCACCTGGGGGTGAAAACACCGGAGATTCCCCCAACCCTCCCCAAAATCAGGATCTGAAATAATTTTCTAGCTACCTCCTCGTACCAGGGACAGATCCAGAATGACTGAAGGTCGCTCAGCCTTTCTTCTGCATCACTCAGTGTTCATATATTCCCCTTTCCTCTCCCCCTCCAAAGCCACTGAAACATAAATTACTTTTGCAGAAGAAATGGAAACTTGATCATTACAACAAACTCACAGCCAGGGCCTGGGCCCACTAAATCCAAAGCCGAGATCAATTTTGTTAGGAGGGAAAGCTGTCATTTAATCGATAGCCATGTGCAACGTATTATTCCGATGCTTGACATAAGCTCTCGCACGGTGTGTTAACACGGCCGAACACAGAGACGTTGCCCAGCACAGGCTGGGCTGCTACTGGGAATACTTACACTGATACCATCTGCTAAGCCTTTAAAGCTGGGGTGACATTTTAGGTGACCGGTGAAGGGTGGAAGTGTTTAATTTAGGACACTTTCCGGTACAATCATAGCAATAGGAGATCTCATAGATAAGTTACACTCACCAGCATCCTTCTGGGAGATTTTTTTTTTTATCCCCTTTTGCTATCCGACAGGACAAAGGGGCCTTTATGGTGTTTTTAGCAAGTCTGTTTATTTAGTACATATTGTGGCTGATCCGCTGTTGAAATATCATCCATTTCCCTCCCCTGAGAGATACTCAAAGGAGCAGCAAGTAATCAACTTTAAACAAAAAGGCCATCTAAATATACAAAAAGAGGAGAACAATAGAAGCATTAATTATAAACCAGGCAGGCAGGTTTCCAAGGGGAATTCATATGCAGGGAATTTGTTTCTGCACAATTTATTTCTCTCTCTGGGGGCTCAGAAGAGCGGTGGCAGCTCGGAGAGGCTCGAGCGGGGTGTTATCGCAGGGGAAGGAGTGGGATGATGAGGATGGAGGGATGAAGGAAGAGAGAAGTGTCAAACGAACTGGAACCAACATGGGCCAAACCCAGCAGGAGAATCAAAGCCACATAATTCTGAACTTGGAAAAGAGAAGTACGCACTTGGTCCTGCTTGGTTCTTGCAAAGAATAAATAGAAAAGGCAGGGATGTGTCCCACAAAATGGGGACGGGCTAAAATCTTCTTTAGCATTTTACAGGACCCAAAAATCTTCACTGTGTGTGGGGAACGTGCTGTTCTAGGATATCTGTGCTCCGTTCAACCCCTCTCCCACTGCTGGTCCAGCAAGCTCGGAAAAAACCCCGTGGGATTAGATGGCAGCTGGATGCTCAAACGGGAGCTGAGGGCTGAGGTCCAGCCAGCACTGCGTTATGCACATCTCTCAGTGCTTAAAAAGTCCCCAGACAAGCCAGGGAAGGGTTTTGGTTTTTAATTCAGCTCAAGAGGAACAAGTTGAAGGCAGGATCTGTGCTTTAACAAGGTGTCAGTTCTGCAAGTGTGGGCCAAGGAGCGTCAGTCCCTACAGCAAGCACAGAATGTGAATACAGGGAAACCCTTGCCTGGAAGAGAATGCACTTTGCTCTTCTTTAATACAGCAAAATAAGGACAAAAGCAGATTTGTGAGATGCCAGAGAGGAGCAGGTAAAGGACTCCATGAGGGAAGTCACAGAACCCCAGAATCACTCAGGTTGGAAAAGCCCCTCGGGATCACCGAGTCCAACCCTCAGCCCGACTCTGCAAAGTTCTCCCCTACCCCACATCCCCCACAGCTCATCCCAACGGCCCTGAAACCCCCCCAGGGATGGGGACTCCCCCCTCCCTGGGCAGCCTGTTCCACTCTCGGACCACTCTTGCTGGGAAACATTTTCTCCTCCTGCCCAGCCTGAGCCTCCCCTGGGGCAGTTTCCAGCCGTTCCCTCTTGTCCTGTCCCTGATCCCCTGGGAGCAGAGCCCAGCCCCAGCCTCTCTGCAATGTCCTGGCAGGAGCTGCAGAGAGGGATGAGGGCTCCCCTCAGCCTCCTCCTCCTCACACTGAACACTCCCAGCTCCTGCCCTGCCTCCTCACAGGATTGATTCTCCAGCCCTTCCCCAGCCTCGTTGCCCTCCTCTGCCCTCGCTCCAGCCCCTCCAGATCTCTCTGGGATTGAGGTGCCCAAACCTGGACACAACCCTCCAGGTGTGGCCTCACCAGTGCAGAGCACAGTCATGTGTACAGAATAAAGTCACACAGGTACCCAGCAAAGCTCGCGCACAGCCTGCAATAGACCGCAAAATAAATATTCAGTGGCATCCAAAGGATTTGCTGGGGAGGGACGCGCGAGGAGCAAGAGCTCTGCATCCCACCTTCCCACCTGTGCAAAACCTCATGTGGTTCCAGCAGTGCAGGGAGAGTCTCTCTAACGATTATAATGGCCCACAAACTAAAAGTGAGTTGTCACTCCTGAGCAAAAGGCCTGTGAGACACAGGGGAGTCGTTTTTGCATCTTCCTCAGCTGGTGTCAGGCATCTGGTTTTGGGGATGACGATGCGAAAGGGATGGGGGTGGTCTGGTGAGCAGTCAGGGGACAGGACTGGAGACAAGGAGATGCAGAGAAAATCCAGCTATACGGATGAAAAGGATAAATATATCCACTCCAAGGAGGACCAGGGAACGACATGTTTAAATTAAAACCCATGTTGACCAGTAGAAGAGCTCTGGTACCAGCAAGGAGCAGCGAGCACTAGGACAGACAGTGAAGGGGAGCTCATGACACCCCATCATCAGGGTATTTTTAAAGAACAGGGTGGCAAAAGATTGTCAACAGAGGGCTTGATCGTAGCGATGAGTATCTCTGGTCAGAGGGATCTCTCTGTGTCCCTTCTAGACCTGTTTTCTGTGTTGGTTCGGTTAGACAGCCACCCACCCAGGACCTTAAATGCAAGGGGAGAAACTGAAAAGCAACGCGGTGCAGCAGTGTTCTGTGATCTACCACTTGCGAGCACCTTGGGGAGATTCTCCCAGCACAAAACGGGCTCAAAGCACCAAACCCATAAAACCTTAAAAGTAGCCTCCAAAAGATACCAAGACCTATTTTTTTCCTTTTTAAAGAAACCTGAAAACGCAACAGAAACATCCTTTTTCTGAACAAAATGAGGTCTCCACCAGATACTTGATGAAGTGCAAAAGGTGACTACTGAAAGAAAACCCAGGTATTTTGCCCTACCACCAATCCCAAACAGAGCGAGGCAGGCAGAGATGGCGGGTAACGCCGAGGGCATGGAAACTTCTTTACACATAGCCACGCAAACCTAGCAGAAAATCAACCAGTATTTGCATTGTGTGTCACAGGTGTATAAAGACACCGAGATGCTGGGTCCCATCTCCTTCTGAGGAAGCCCTACAAGGTGGACCTGAGGCTCAAGGGGTGGATGCAGAAGCATGGAGAAGACACATCCTAAATTTCATAGAATCCCAGAATCGTCTCAGTTGGAAAAGCCCCTGCAGCTCCTCCAGCCCAACCATGACCCTCCCCCCAACCGTTCCCAACTCCCCCAGATCCCTCAGCGCTGGCTCAGCCCGACTCTTCAACCCCTCCAGGGATCCCGGGGACTCCCCCCTGCCCTGGGCAGCCCATTCCAATGCCCAACAGCCCCTTCTGCACAGAAATCCTTCCTCAGAGCCAGCCTGACCCTGCCCTGGGCAGCTTGAGGCCATTCCCTCGGGGCCTGGCGCTGGGGCCTTGGCTCCAGAGACTCATCCCCCCTCTCTGCCCCCTCCTGGCAGGGAGTTGCAGAGGGCCAGGAGGTCTCCCCTCAGCCTCCTCTGCTCCAGACTGAACCCCCCCAGTTCCCCCAGCCGCTCCCCAGCAGACCTGTGCTCCAGACCCTGCCCCAGCTCCGTTGCCCTTCTCTGGCCACGCTCGAGTCATTCAATGGCCTTTTTGGGGTGAGGGGCCCAAAACCGAACCCACTCCCCGAGGGGCGGCCTCCCCAGTGCCGAGCCCAGGGCTCAGATCCCTTCCCTGTCCCTGCTGGCCACGCCAGTGCTGACACAAGCCAGGATGCCGTTGCCCTCCTTGGCCCCCTGGGCACACTCTGGCTCATTCTCACCCCCCCAGTCCCTCTCTGACTGGCAGCTCTCCCCAAGCCTGTAGCGCTGCTGGGGGCTGTTGTGGCCCAAGGGCAGGAAGGTTTGCACTGACTGTTCCCACCATCGTGTATCCAGCCAGGGCTATGGGGTGGTTTCAGGAGCTTTTGCTGGCCAGGTGACCGCAGGAGGTACGGAGCACTGTGGGAAACCACCACAGACCTGAGCATCTCAGCCTGAGTGCAGGCGTCTCACCACTCATCTGCTTCAGCAAAAAGCACACCCACAGCGCTCAAAATAACAGGGGAAATTCTTATTTGAAAACCAGCTCCCAGGAAAACTTCACCCCGCACCTCAGCGCTCTCCTGCAGTGCAGACAGGGATTTGAAATACAACACGAAACCACTTCTTCATCTAATGACAAACTGCAAAATCCCCAACTCCCCGGCAGTTTATCATCAGAGCCCCCGACTGAAGTTTACAGGGCTTGGATCAAATCACTTAAACCCTGTTTTAGTTTTACAGAATATTTTACAATATATAAAAAGGGGTGAATTTTCATCACAAAGCTTTTATAACTTTATTTTATACATATATACCTTCCCATTCTTGTTAGCTCTGTGGACATTGACCCGCTGGGTGTGATCTGCCACAGAGATGCTAAATAGATTATTTCTTAAAGGATTATCAAACCATCTGCTTCAGAGCACAAACCACCCTCTCAGAGCTGGGGGTGAGGGAGATATTTCTTCCCTGGCAGGTTTCTTGAACCTCCTTGGAAGCGATATCAGGGGGTGCCAGGTCTGTTCCGAGACAGCAACGAAATGACAAATTCCAGCTCAGTTTTCCAACTTCCTGGCTACAAACTGATGCTGCTCGATCATGCCTTTTGATTTGGGATCAGGTGGCCCAAAGCACCGTCCTGCATCCCACCAGCAGCGAAGGCACCTGGCTGGCAAGTGGCGGGGTCGGCCAGCAGCCACCCAGCTCGCCCCGAGCTCGCCCTTGCATGCGGGAGGGCCCCCCTTTAGCTGATGGGCAGCGCTGCCAGCTCACAGCACCCCACTCCCTGCCTGTCCCACTCCCTGCCTGTCCCACTCCCTGCCTGTCCCACTCCCTGCCTGCCCAGGCAGCCAGACCAAGGGGACTCCCCGCGATGCCACGGCACAACGGGGCCAACGCCACCAGGAACAGCAAGCTGGCCCCGTACCTCCACCAGCAAAAATAAGCTGTGCCAACACAGCCAGACTCCAGAGGGTCTTACCTGTGTGCACTTCATTTTATTCTTATTTTCACTTCTCTAAGTATAATTTTTTAAAAATTTTCTTCAAGTAAAAAGAGGCTTGGCCACGCTCCTCCACTGACGCCTCAGCTCACTGCAGCTTCATTCTCCAACAGGCACGCCTCAGACTCCTTTCAACTCCAAATGACCTCACCTGCTTAATTTTTTTTAATTTTTTTTTTTTTTTTCCTCCCTTTTGTCTATGTGGACTAAATTTCTGTCAACAAAGCTGAAAGGCCAAGTAGAGTTCACGGTAACAATTCACATTTCTTAGCAGGTTGCCCAGAACTAAACCTTAACCTTAAACACGAATATACAGTAGCTTTAAGAAACTGAGAAATACAAATCCTAGCATAGAAAATACCAGTATGGCAATGCCTGCTGGAGTGATTTCTACAAGCCACGGCCGTAACTCAGCGAGCCTGGAGCACCTCATCTGTCGGATATTTATTTGGTGCTTTAATTGCAAGAGCAAAAACAAGTTTCCAAGCCTAACATATGCTGTATTTTTAAATCCTGACAATGGTGGCTCTCAGCATCATAAATTACACTTGTCCCCGTCGCAGAGCCAAAGCAACACGTGGGGCTGAAGTTTCCTTCTGACAGCTCGCAGGCAGCGCGGCACGAGATACCACCTTCAGCTGTGGGTTGGGTTCAGCTTTGGATGGAATATGGGGATTTATGTGAAAGAATATAGGGATTGGGTTTGACGCCTTGGGTACCACTGGCAAGAAGATGCCAAGCCATCTCCCGCCTGGTTCCTGCCCGCTATAAAATGGGTGATGCTCCCCGAATCCCAGCACCAAGGATTAAATTTGCAGGAGTTGCAGCAGGCTGAGCCCCTTCCCAAGGAAAGCCCGGCTGGCCGGAGTCATGCGTTCACTTCCATGGAAGAATCTGGGCTTCAGTGAGGCCGGTAAGCGGAGGTTAAATTGATTTTGGAAAACATGGTAAAGCCAAATGTTATCCTCTGCAAACAGCTCGGCAGTCCTGACCCTGCTCCCTGTAAGTCACAAACCCCTGTTTAAACAGGGAGTGACTCCTCGTCAGTGGCACAGCGGCACTAAGGTAGGCCCAAGGCTCCTTTCCAAGGACTCCAACCGACGGCCACCAGAACGGGACTCGTGGCCCCGAGGCCGCACGACAGCCCAGCGTGAGGGGCCCCACAAAATCCGGGTACCCCCTTTTCGGAGGCTCCTTTGAGAAGTCATCGCGAATCGTGAGCAACACGAGGGTTTGAGAGCTCACGCAGGCCTGAGTCTGGGTGTAGGCCACTACAGCATTTTTTCCTTTTTTTGTTTTTTTCTTTTTTCCCTTTTTCCCCCTTTCTTCTCCTTTTGCTTTTTTTCCCTTTCCTCCCTTTCTTCCTTTTTCTCCTTTTTCCCTTTTACTTTTTTTTTTTTACTTTTTTCTGCTTTTTGCTGCCACATTATGCTGCATTTTTTCTTTTTAATTTTTACATTTTTCTTTTTTTCCCTTTTTGCCTTTTCTTTTTTTTTTGTTCTTTTCCCCCTTTTTTCTTTTTTCCCTTTCTTTTTTTCACTGCCACATTACACTGCATTCTTTCAATTTTTACATTTTTTTCTTTTTTCCCTTTTTGCCTTTTCCTCTTTTTTGTTCTTTTCCCCTTTTTATTTTTTCCCTTTTTATTTTTTTCACTGCCACATTACACTGCATTTTTCCTTTTTTCTCCTTTTTTCTTTCTTCTTTAATTTTTTCCTTTTATATTTTTCCCCTTTTTTCTTTTTTCCCTTTTTTCTTTTTTCCCCCTTTTTTTCTTTTTCTCCCCTTTTTTCTTTTTTCCTTTTATTTTTTTTTTCTTCCCCCCCCCCCCCTTTTTTTTTTTCTTCTTTTTCCTCTCTTTTTTCCCAGCAAAGAGAGCTGTAGCAGCACGAGGCAATCCCTACAGCCAAGGGTATCAACATGGACCAGGCCTGGGTGATGCCAAGCCCCTCACTGCAGCTTATAGGCTTGAGCTGCTTCCTGAAGGTTCTGGGACACCTGACAGTTGTTTTGTGTGGCTTGTTGTCGGCAGAATGTTGGGGGGGGGGTTTTTGAAAAAAATGAGTAACATAGACAGTTATTAATATTGTAACACATGGGAGGTGAGCCCATGTGAAGCCAAACTTTTCTATAGTCTAAACAGCTGTAAAGTTCCAAAGTTATAAATCATCCAAAAATGGATTAAAACCAATACATATCCATATATATATATATATATATATAAAAAATCACCTGTACTCAATTACACCATCAACTCCATCAAGGAATTTCACTGACATGGCAAATCAGGAACACACCAAATTAACCCTTTCACGGCCATCGCCACACTCTGCGTTCGCCATACACATTACCATCATCATCATCATCTATTTTGCAGGTTTCACTTGTCTCCTGAGTTTTCAAGGCACTAGAAAGTAATGGAAAAGTGGTAAATACTATTCTTTAGCAGAAACAGTAGGAGTTTAAATGTTGACTCAAAGCTCTGCCATAAGCTGCAAATCTAAAGGAGTGGCGGATGATAAATGCTCCGATGAATCTCCAAGCCGGTACCTCGCAGCAGTAAACATGCTCTCATCCATCCTTCTTAAAATGAAACACATCGTAAGGTTGGGTTTTCCACCAGGTTTCCTGGTGTTTCACGTCCTTTCTCCCTAAGCCTGGGGGTCTCAACCTCTTTTTGATTTGTTGAGCTCTCCAAATTCAGCAGCAAGATACAGACTCTGGAATAATTAATTGAGGGTTACTGGCAAAAGGCTTGTCTGAGTTGCCTTTTCTAAATCCCTCAGAAGTTGTCCAGAGACTCAAACCCACCACTTTCACCTACAATATCTTTAAGATAAGCCTTCAGGCAAACCAAACTTTGTTACCTAGAGTTTGCTTGCTCATGCTGGTAGGAAATCAGACTGGTGAGCAAGCAAAAGCTTATCAGGAGCATCACTGGGTACAGAGACGGCGCCGTTCATCCAAAAAAAATTAAAAGCATTTCAAAGTGGGGCAGGTTTGAGGTTTGCAAGATGGCCTTTCTTGTTTTCAGGTGGAAACAGAGATGGGGATGTGGCTGAAGATCTCTGCGTGAAGTGCTGTTGGAGACGCACCATTCAAGAGCACGATTGCACAGAGCAAAGGTCGCCTTAACTCGCTGTCTGAATTGGTGGCTGGGAAAGTTACACTATTATCCCTTTGCCCATCTCTAGAAATCCTCAGAAATCCCATAACCAGCTCCTGCCTTGGGTTTCCACTACCACCAACAGCAGGAAAAAAAAAAAAATACTCTACAAACTCTTTCCACCCATTGATACCGAAACGCTTCGTAAACACGGAGCCATTAGGACCAGACATCCCCACGAGGTCCTGGGGTTCATTGTTATTAGAGGGACCCTGGCCAGAAGCTGCACCCCACGATGCCTGAACCCCCCCCAGGTCCCCCTCTCCTTGCTGGACATCTCTCACCCGCTGTCCTTGCGAAGATGCCGGTGCCAAGGGCGACGCAGCTATAATTGACATCATGTGTGTACTGAGCTAGCTGTGTTAGAGAGCACACATGGCACAATACATATATATATATATATATATCTGGAAAAATGAAATAATTTTAAAAAAATTGTATTTTCCTTCCCCACTCAGGAGCGGGGCCTGTGTAGCAGCATAACCCAGTGTACATACGTTGTTAGACACAGTTTAAATATAGCATCTAACTATGAAAACATGAATAATTGTGGTGCTTAAAACGTCTGGCTAATCTTTAGCAGAACTGCAATCAATCACCGGTGTCAGACTGGGAAGCATTTCTCAGTTTCATACACAAAACCTTCCTTCAAATGCAAACTATATCCACTTTCAGTGTTTGGACTGACTTTCCCATCTGATATTAATGGAAGCACTCTCGGCATGAAGAGGCACTGGTCGGAATTGATTTTCTGATTATTTTTTTATTTTTTTTTAAATAATACATCCAGTTGGGAATGACAGTCATAGGGAAAAAAAAAAAAAACAACCAACCTTCCATTCCCTGAACAGATGATGGGGAACTTGGATGGGTTTGTAGCTTTATTAAAGAAAACACAGGGAACACGTTCGGCTGATCTTGCTCTTTGCTCACCAACTTGCAAGCCCACGAAGCCAGTTAGAGAAAAGCAGCAAGGCAAAGCCAAGCCTATGGCTCAGCCCAAAAACCCTGGAGCACTTTGTGCCCACCATCCTCAGGGCCTCTCCTCTGGAAACTCGGTAGTGCCTCACCGTCGGATGGTGAAATATATAGTCAAAAATAGTGTATTACTGACAAACTGGATTTTCTTCCCCCTAATGAAGAGCTAATACTCATTCATTTGAAGGTCAGCTGCACTGTTGAATAGCACACTCTAGTCCAGGTCCCTACTAAGCTGAAGCTTTGCCCCTCCCTCAGTAGCCAGTAACACACCTCTAGCTTTTCTAGGAGAGTATTTCTCACGTTTTCCCCAATTTCCTAGAGAGCAGTTGCATTTTCTGCTGCAGCATGGGGCACACGGTTGGCTCACATGTCTCTCCCGGGATGGAAGTAGGTAATACCAAAGTAATCCCAGTTTAATTAATCTGAGCTCTGTCCAACCACTGCTCCATGCAATTACTTATGCACTGAGCACCATAATTCGCATCAGACCAGGGCACGTCTTCCAGAAGACTTCTGTGCTCAACCAGAAGATTCATAAGCAAGACCAGGAGAACCAAGTCAAGTCTCCTTCTCCTCACCAAGACCTTGCTGGAGACCAGCTTGTAGACCCACTTGAGGGTTTACCTGCTGTTACAGAGGGAAGCTCACCAGTTAACGTAGTTTTACAGCCATGATTATTTTTCCCACTTTATTACAGCAAAGACAGAAGGGTCCTGTCACCATTTACCACATTACGTCAGAAAACCTCAGAGCAGGCAGCAGTAGGAACACTAATTATTCTGGTTGCTGGCATCAGATCGCTGTGGAGCCCAGACTTCTGAAAACCTCTGGCTGATAAAGCTCATTGTGTGTTTTTAAGCTGTCAAAAACCTCTAGGCTGGCTTGAGGTAGGGAGGAACCTGATCTATCGGATCCTAAAGTGATTCAGAAAGGATGTGGACAAGCACTACCCGCTTTGTTCTGCATCTCCTGCTACTTCTTTCCCTCCATCTTTTATAATTTTTTTTTTACTTACTGGGTCTTGAGTCCAAAAGGCAAAGCACTGACAAGTGAGCTGACGGCAAAGGTGTGTGCCTAAGAGCTGACATCTCAAAACAAGAAAATAGGATTCATTAAAATTAAATAGTGCTGAATCTGCAGCTGCAGTTCAGCTGATGGTATGTGGAGCCTGTGCGAGACCCTTTAGGATAAGGAAAGTCTCGATAAAATCTGGTGAGTAACCCTTGTATTTTTTAATCAGTCACAATCTGAGCACAAGGGCGTAGGTAAGGTTGGGTTTTTTTTAACACTGGAACGTGTAGTTTGTTTAGAGGTGTAAAAAAAAAAAAAATCCAGCAAATCCCTGCCAGGACTGCAGGCAGTGGGCAGCGTGAGAACCCCCAGGTGATACTGCCAGCTCCAAGAACATCCCTGCCTGCCCTGCCTGCTGTCACTCCCTGCTTCGGCAAACAATTTGCTCCTGGAAATGTGACATTTGACACACAGTGTTATTTTCTTTTCCTTCCCAGTTCAGCAATCTGGCTCGTACCATCTCGGCATGGATGCACACCTTCACGCCTGACAGAACCTCCCATCCCAAGACGTTCGCCATCGCTTCCAGCCCACGGCTCGCCCTGTGCCCATGACCCTGCCTTGTGCACTTGAGCTCTGACCCAGAGTTGTCTTGACTTGGGTCATCTCAAGAAAAGAAATCTAAACATTTTGTTTGCTTGTTGGGCAGAGCTGCTTGCGGACTCAGGGCCTTTGGGGCAGGTGGGGATGTTTTCAAAGGTCCTTCCCCAACTCAGAGAGTTATTTTCCAACTCAATTTCTCTACATTCTCGCATCATCCTTGCTCTTATCCCCACCAGCAAACTAAGGAAAGAATTGCACTGCCACAAACGATGCTAATTCTCCCTTAACTCTGACCATTTTTAGGACACCGCAGTACCGGTGAGACTGGGAACAAATGCATTGTTCACAGCCTGCTACTCCATTTGCAGATAACCATATGCTACCTCGGGATATCATCTTCTCTTTCAGTCTGATTGAAGCAATTTTAGTGACACTTTCACTGCCGAAAGCTGAAAGGAGGTTTGTGGTGTTACAGGGAGGAGCCCACCGTGCAGAAATAACCCCAGCGGGACCCTTGGATGCTCCAGGAATTACCACCACAAAGGCATTTCTGAGTCCACGTTTGATATTCCCAAATGCAAACCTCTAAGCCAAGCTTAAAAATTCAGCTGGCAAGCGGTACCAGACACCTTGCACGCCAGCTGACGGCAGAGCCCGAGACGCAGCCATTCCGTAGAGGTGGGGATTCATACTCTGCCTCAGCCAAAATATGTTGGCGCCTATTTTTGGCTTCTCCTCTCCTCCAGGCAGGTGTGAGCCCAGCCTTCCCTCGGAGACACCCCACCGTACTGGGAGAACGGGAGGCCGCTCCGTTTCCTCGCTCATCAGATAAGTCCTTGCGGGAGTTTTGGCAGCGAAGCTCCGAAGACAAGCTTGGCTCCGCTCCTAACAGTTGGAAGTACCTTCGAGGCAGGATTTGTTTCGATAAGGGATCTCTGGTTTCCTCCTTTTCTTCGCCCCAACGTGTCCACGTATTTTCTGATCCTGTTAAGCTCTTGCTCCCAGAAGGACAGCACCAAGGACGTGCCATCGGTGCTGCCTTTGGCTTCACATCCTCACGTGGCTGCTGAACTTCCCAGGTCCAAGCTTTGCCAATACCTTAACGCCAAACACCCAAGGACCCTCACAGACTTCCCCCATACTGATTCAGCCCCACCAAACCTACAACAACAAAAAATCAGCTGCTTCTCTGGAGGAGATGATCTCTACCAACACTGAGGAAAACAGGGGTGGCTTTCTACCCTTCACATCATCAGGATAAAACTCATGTGGTCTACTCTAGCTTTTAGGAGGGCTTCATTACATCCAGGTTTCTCATTATCTTCCAAGGTGGATAGACTAAGGAGGTTTGAATGACCCAAGGCAAAGACAGTAAAAAAAGTCAGTGGTTCAGTCCAAAGCCAGGGCAAGAGCCCTGATGGTCTGCGTTCGTAAGAAAACTGGATGGCCAAAACACTTAGAAACCCTATATCCCATCATTCAGAGACCTGATACAATGGACCTGGAGACCATCTATCCCATCATTCAGAGACCTGATACAATGGACCTGGAGACCATCTATCCCATCATTCAGAGACCTGATGTCAAAATACCTTATGTAACGGACGGTTCACACGGACTCATTCCCACACACCACTCTGTGGCAGGAACTTGGATATTCTCTCTTGAAACGTAGGACAAAGGCAAAGGGGCAAAGAGTGGATTTACTTACATGGAGGGTTTTACCACCTGAACTTTCTGATTCTGGGCTGTTAGATTTGAGATGCCTCTGAAAGACAAACTCTTGCTGGAGGAGTCCAGCCTTATTTAAGCGCAAGATTACTAAAAGCTGCTAATGTATGGTAGAAGCATCTACCTTCTCATGCAAGAAAGGACATGGGAATATTAATCATTAATTCCTGTAGCATCGATTACTGGGGTTTCAAGGACAAGGATCAAAATAAGGCAAAACTTGCCAGTCAAAACACTAAAAGAACTTAAATTCCTCCTGTCTCTTGTTCTCAGGGATGATCCTGAGCTACTCCAAGTGGACAACACCAATTGCTCCAGGTTGCAGTTCAGCACCAAGAGCTAATTACTCTGGAAAAACACAATTTATTAGCAAGACTCCAAACCATCCATTCCTTGCCAACATCCAAACCGAGAGCTGATCCTGCAGGAAAAGATCTGAAATTTTCTCTCTCCTGGATATGAAAACGCGCTATTTGTGACCTTCAGACAGCTGGGTCACGGGAAATTTGCTTTGTTGGGACGTTTGCTCCAGCAGCGACTAAGCAATAAGTCTCCCTGGAGAAAGTGCTGGGCCCACTATGAACAGCTGTAGAAGAAGGGCTCTGAAAGGTCATGAAGAGGTAGTTAGTGGGGTGTAAGAGCATCAAACGCCCATATAACATCCAGTGTGGGGGCAACACAAGGCACCCAGAGCATTGAGAGCCAAAGCTCCCTACGCTGTTGCTCCGAGCTGCCTGCTAGAGAAGACAACGTGCTTGAGGTCACACTTAGAGAATCTTTGCACATAGTAAACATGAGGAAATTAAGGCAGGATGGTAGCAAATACGCTGTAAATTCCAATTCTGGTTTGCTCCCTGCTCATCGCCCAGCAGAAACAGCCCCTCTCATTGACATGAAAATAATTTGTCCAATTGTCAGGATCAGCAGGCATCTCGCTGGTGCAGAGCTGCTCACGCCGAATTAGTAAAAAGCCAGCAACAAAAAAACTTTAACAGTAAGAGGCATTTGGAAAACTGCATTTCTGGGTAAGTTTCCACCCCGTAAACACGGCGGGAGTTCGATCACAGCTCCGAATTCTTTTGCTTTCTGTTATGACTTAGTTCTTGTGCGCGTGCCAGCTTGCATAAGCGAGGGAGCGCGGCTCCGTCGATCGAGCGTGGGACGAAGGACGGGGATGTGGAGGTGCAGTCTAGGAGCCACTTTGCTCGACTGCCATCACCACCTGGGTACCACCCACGCGAGGAGATGGTCTCTCCAGGGAGAACAGGCTCTTGCTCAACTTATCCCCCACCACCTGCAGAGCGCACTGACATCTTCTCGTAAAGGCACTGAAAGTATCGTTTGTTGCTCACTCAGGCCCAAGTCGAACAGAGGTTACGACAAATTAAAGACATGAGCATTTTAAAACCCTGCCTTCTCGAAACGTGATTTGGTCACTCTGGACGGATAAACTCCTCGGAGCGGCGGGACTGGGGCTTTTTGCACATGGGACGAGCTGGGGATCCCCACCGGCGCCAAGCAGAAGCTGTCAGAAAGCCGACCAGATGTCTGCTCCGCCGCGGCCACCCTTCCAAGGCAGGATCCGTGGCGTGGATGGCAGCCAGGTGGAGGAACAAAAGGGCGCCTGCCTGGTTTTTCCTCCCGTTATTTAATACTGGGGCTTAGCGGTCACACCACATTTGCCTCCTCTCCTCTCCGCTGATGGATGCTCGTTGCCCGTCCCAGCTCCAACACACGCAACGGGGTCTCACCTTCCTCGGTCTGCACCTCTGCACGCTGTCGCCTCTCGATTCCTGCAAGGCAGCCCAGGCCAAAATATAATGTTCCTTAAATTTACCGGATGAGAGCACGTTAACAGGCTGATCTTTCGAAACTCTCCCATTCTTCTCATAATTTATTGATGAAAGGATTCCTCGCTGGTTAGGCAATATCCCTCCGGATGAAAGCCTGGCTAAGTTTCTCTTCTTTCTACCACCCTCGGTAACGTACACCTCCTCTCTAAGGGCCCCCTGATGAAAAATTCACTACTCGCCGGGCTGCGCTGCCAGTTGTGATGCTGATGGATCGCGTTACTTTTTACCTGTTCAGATTAATCAGGTTACAGCTCCAGCCTGCCAACAAAGCATGGCCTCACACCTCAACTCCAGGACCTAAATCCACGTCCAACATCCGAGTTGGGCAAACACTGCAGATGTACACCCAAGCTTGAAAGCAAGCCTGGGACTCGGGAGTGGCTTTAGCCATCATTTCAGGTGAAGAGAAACCTTAATTTGTACCACACCTGGTGTGCAACACCCATTTATACTTGCAAACTGTAGTTGCAAAAAGCAGCGTGCCAGCCTGGACCAAGAGCTGGGTGGTGGGAACTGAGATTGAGGAGCTCTGCTGCCCTGCCACAGCATCTCCATGTGAGCTCCTAGACTATAAACCTAGCACAATGCTTCCCCTCCCTCCTGGGTAGGGCTGTCTGGAAGTTTAATTTGTGCTTTTAATGATCTGAGACACTTCTGAATGAAAGCTGGGACAGAAATACTCCTAATTACTTTGCAAGTTCAGTACCCTACCTGGTGAAGTTCATCACTGGGAGTAACTCTCATCTGGCCAGAGGACGTATAGCTTTTCAGTGCTTAAACCCAGCTTAATGGTTCTTAGGATTTTACCACATGGGAGTAAATTCTGACTCTGAACTTGTGTGATGGAGCCCTTCCACCACCGACCCAGCCTACTATGAGCCAAGCAGCTGGAGTCTTGATTGAGCATAACAAACCCACCCCAGAAAGATCTTTTCAAATGCTGGGAACACATTTCTTTTCGCATACAAAAATAGATCTTGGCCATTTTAAAGGAAGGAACCAATGCAACCGTTCTACCACGGACACATGCGACTTAAGCCAGGGTTATGGATCCCGTGGCTGGCGTCGTAGGGTGCCGCTTATTCAGAAAAGCTAATTCAAACCAGGCTGGACCACATGGAGGGAACAACCGACCTGCCGCAAATTCCAGCCTTCGCTTCATCCACCCATTTTGCTCAAACCAGAACTGTTGCTCAACTTTTTCTTCTTGGCTTAACCTTAACCAGACAACCAAATACTAGTTAAATGAGGTAAGGTTTCAGCTGTGGGAAACGCAGGTAACTTCTGCAGCCAAATTCCTTCGCGGTGCAGTTCTAGCGCCGTAATTGTATTGTCACTCATCACAAATGTCATGGAGATTATTCAACAATTAAAACTAACTTCTGAGAATTGCAGACCTAAGACAAACCGAAGGCATATGAAAACGCAGCAATTTTTAACTCATTACATTTCCAACAAAATTCAGAGGCCAAGAGGGCAGCGTCTCAGGCAACAGCTTTTGTTTTCAGAGACAACTCAAACTGTAAGATGATGATGATAATAATAACAACAACAATAATAATAAAAAAATAATAGTACGGACAATAACCAATAAACACACTTCACGCTTTGGATTTTCAAGGTCAGAAGTGTAGCTCCTATGTAAGAAAATAATGAGCTGCTTAAGCAATTTTCTTAAGCAATTAGTGCAGGCTTGGAGCACTGTTGAAGCTCGCAGTTCTTTGCTCATGGGAGAAAACACCCATTTCTTAACATTTTTCATATTTATCACGGAATTAAAATCTACTGGTTGGCAACGATTGGCCTCGTTATGGTACATAGCTGTGGAGTTCTTTACTGCCTTTCTTTTATGAACTAGAAACCAACCTATGAACTTGAATAAAGCCTCAAGTCCCACATTAGGTAGAATACGCCCAGATGACAGCTGTGGAAAAGTCAAGAACACAAGTTGCCCAATATCATCAAGATCAACTGGCAAAGGCAAACCTAGAGCCTCCCAACCCCCAGAAGTATCTATGGAAATTCCCTTCCTTCCTTCTTCCAACTACCCCTGGAACAAACTCTTGGAAAGAAGGTTGAAGAAGGTTCTTCCACCATTTCTTCTGCTCTTAGGATCTACTGCATGGTCTGGGGTGGCTGTGGGTCTCCTGGCTCTTTATCCACTGTGGAATGAAGCCAGCATGTTGTTTGTTTTCTGTAAATCATGTCTTTACTTAATTTTTCCTGAAATGCCCAGAAGTAATTTATTAACAATGACCAGGATTCCCTGCAGAAGGCGATATTCTCAGAAAAGCAAAGAGCTCCAGCAATGAAAGGAATGTGCACGGACCGACTGGCAAAGAACTAATGACTTCAAATAAAGGCCATAACATCTGGCTTAGTTTAGCCTAAAGCTATAACCAAACCACAGTCTCCTCAACTCTACTGGCACCGTGCTCGTGAAAAATCACACAACTATGAGATGACAGTTCGGAGCCGGAGCGGCAGCAAGTAAATATCATTTGATTAGGTGTCAAGTAAAACCGTCTTCACTGAAACAAAATTGATGATACGTAGCTTTGATTCCCCTGGGAATGTTGTTTGATCGTATAACTGGATGGCTTAAGTGAAGGTGTATGTATTTAACCCCCTTAGAGACACGGTCAAGGTGTTGGCAGAGCACCACCGAGACTCCCAACCAGCAGGAAAGACCAAGAGCTTTCTCCACTGCCATGTCATGTAGCAGATTTATATTCTCTGCTTCTCCTGCGCTTCTTTTTTAAGCCTTCTTTTCAGTAATTACATGAGAAAGGCATGCACGAAGCAGCTCCTGCTGCTCACATTAGCATCCATGCCTTTGAAAACACGTTCATGATTCAGGTTGTAGCTCCCTGGGCCTTGAAGTCAGGGGAAAAGATGAGCATCAAGGCCACCAAAAGCACAAGAATGACACAAGCCTACTTTTATTCATTCACTTTCAAGGCAAAAGCTTGCAACTTTAAAGATCAGAGTAAATGAGCCAGGTTTTAACATTTTACCAGACTTCTTTCAGACACCACTGAAGCAAATTTAAGCTTCAGGATCATTTCCACCAGAAAGAAACTGCTCTTGATGTCACCTCTTTGCAGAGTCGCCATTTCGCACCTTCACAGGGCAAAGGGCGATGGGGAAGACATAATTTAATATGGTCTTGACAAATTTTATTAAGTCACTGTAACCACTGTAAAACTGACCAAAACGTGTTGTTAAAGTCTCTAGCCCACGGGAGAATGAATGTGTGCATTATAGAAATTCTGCAACACAGTAAAGCTCTTCATTGCTAGAGCCACAGGAGAGCAAAACCAGAGCAAAGCAAGAGGATGCGGGGTGGGATACGTTATCTTCAAAACAAATATTCCAACCCATCAACCATTTTTCATGTGTTTTCAACATGTAATTTCCAAAGTTGTTCATTTATCTGGAAAGCAGCCCGGTTACACTGCCCTTTACTTTTAAAAACACCACGCTACTGTGAGTTTGCTCATTTTATTTTAAAGCCAAAAAGAGTGGCAGGCAGCGAGTGCGGAAAGTCAACGTCTCGTCTTTAAGTGAGCCGTGGATGGGAGTGGTGAAGGAAGGGTGCTGGGAGCCTCGCTGACCTCCCAGAGCCAGCTTTTCTCTGCTGCTGGGGGGCAGCTCCAGCTCCCCACACAGCTCATCCTGCTCCAAGGACTCAACTCCCAGGGATGAGAAGCTGCAGCAAATCCTGAGATCCCAGGGCAGAGCAGCACCTTGCGGGGTGGCTCGGGGCTCTGAGCTCAACAGGAGCCTTTCTACAGGCAGCAGCTGCTCCTACAGCATGGACAAAGTCCTCAAGAAACTAAATACCACGACACACGTGGTGATTTCCAGCCTCATTGATGGAAGACAGATTTAAGCTTCTGTGTAAGAGCCAGGTTGCTGTATCCAAATACTTCCCCACCTCCCAAAAAGCTGATTTTGTCAAAAGATAAAATTGCAAACCTATCATTTACCCAAAAAAAAAAAAAAAATCCTCTTAGCATAATCTACTTTAAAAACTAAATCTCATTTGTAGATTACTATAGCTGCTTCAGTCTGTAACATCCATGCACAGAGCCCCCATGAATTTTGAGAAGAGGGAGCCGGAGTTGGTTGTACTTCACTGTTTTGACAAGTTTCTGTAAAGCTGGATGCAGCCAGCTCATTAGTTGCAGTGCTAGCCACAAACTGTTTCAGTCACTTGCAGAAAATGCTGCCTGAAAAGACAGTGGAAAATATATGAATAAAAATCCAAATAAAAGTGATTGAATTAACGAGATCTGTGCTGAGTTTCAGGGCTCGAGCGCTCAGCTCACTGTCAGCTCCAGCCTCCAGCCACGGTCTGAGTGTTTTCCACTTAGACTAGGCTGACTGGAGCAGCAATCGTGTCTTTGCTGCTCTTTGCAGACCACCTACCACATTCTGGGGCAAGACTGACTGTTAACTGTTGACCGTAAACAGCCAAAATAACCCTCTTCCATCCTAAATTTTAAAGTATGTCTTAAAAGAGGGAGCTTCAGGTCCCATAGGAGTTTGCAAGACATTTTCCCTGCAAGAAAAGGGAAAAAAAACCCACCTTTTTTTCCCCCCTTATTATTTGGCTTTTTCTCAATATTCACATATATCAAAGCTTTTCATGGAAGAGAGGAGGAAACTGAGGCACGGGGGCTCTGGCTGAGACACCAGCCAGCGTGGGGTGCAGAGCTGCAGCCCCGGCCCCCACCGACTCCATCCCCAACCCAGGAAACCTGGATCCTATTAGTGGCTTTGGCAAAGCCTTTGGGCCAGCGTTTTGCTCATGTGAACGACTCCTGTGACTCGAACAGCGGGACTTTCCTGCACCGTGATTCAGTTTCCATCCCAGCGGGGCTGAGTTCAGAGTTTCGGGAACCTCCGAGGAAGAGGAGCGATGGGATGCCGGGAGATGGGCAGTCTCTGCTTTGAAGAAGTAATTATCAAAACCACTGATCATTTACTTTTCAGGGGTTTTGGACCTGGAAACCAGGTGGAAGGTTCATCCTGAAACAAAGCAAGGCTCAGCCCAAGAAGGAAAAGGCTGGCCAGCCAGCAGAGCTGCAATGTTTTCCCAAATCTTTTTAAATTAAAGCCAACGAAAATGCTCAAAATGACCCAGAAAGTGAAAGGCAGATGAATCCCATTCTTCTGTGACATATGGGAGGATGGATTCCTCACAAAAACTGATTTTCTAATTCTTTCTGCTTTACACTAGTTTCATTTAAGGAGAAAAAAAGAATAATTAAAAAATGTATTTATATTTTCAGCACTACACTGGTCCCAAACTAAAAGCTGAGAGTTATGAGGTCAAGAATTTTGGTACCTACCAACCTAAAAGGCAGAGAAAAAAGAACCAGAGCTTCCTCGAGGCAACCAGCAAAAGGACAAGAGGCACAGGTTACAGCAAGAGAAATCACAGTGGCATACAGGGTAAAACCCAAGCACCTCCCAGAGAGATGGGAAAGGGTCCAAAGAGGTTGGGAAGCCCCTGGACAAGGTCCTGAGCAACCTGGTCTTCCTTTGACATGAGCCCTGCTCTGGACAGAAGTCTGGGGCAGAGATGCCCGAGGGTCCCTTCCCAATATTCTTCTGTGCCACATGGTCACACTCTGGAATTACTTCTGGGGTTTTTTTTCCCCCAAAGAAATAAGAATTATTTTAGACATCCCACCTTAAGACAGCTCATTGAATCTCTGAATCTGCTTCCTTACAGTTTTTCAGGAAACACCATGAATTACAAATGGGAGGGAACAAGATGGGTCTGAGAAAGACAGAGTACGAAAGGAGATCTGTATGGGGAAGAAAGTGATAAAAAAGACAAAACAAGAGGAAATATGTATATACACAGGTATATGCCTGCATGAAGAAAGGTATGAGAGCCTGCCAAGAGTGGCGAGAATATACCAGTGCTCCTAACTGGTACAGTTAGGAGTTTCCCATTAAGCATAGCTGTGAGAATTTAGTTACTCTACAAAGGCCAGATCCTGCCCAAAACTTCAGCAAACTTGTCACTGGCTTCACCTGAAAAATACTCAACTGGGTTGTCTATTCAAGCTCTCCATCTTTAAGCACAGACTCAAAGTCTACCATCAATCTTGCTCGCTATCAGCACATGCAGGCTTCCCCGGGTCACTGAAGGTGTGGAAAACTTGAGAAATGCATTTCTGAAGAAATTTCTGAAGAAACCTGCATGTCCATCTGTTCCACAGAAAACAGCTAACAGGGAACGTGCTGCTCCTGCTCGGGGCTGCAGTGCCTCGCTGGGTCTCTCATGTACCTTCCACTGCTGGAGGAGGTCTTAGATGCTGATTAAAAGAGTACTGAGTGCTTATTTAAGGGAAAACACTCCAAGTTATGTAAACTCTGCAAACAGATCCAACCGAAAAATAAAAACGAGCTTTCCAACCTTGGCAATGTATCTAAACAGTTTTGCCTTCTAGAATAGTTGTGCAAATACTTTGCATGCATCCTTCAAAGTGGCCTTTAATGGGACATCAGCAACCCCGGAGCTTTGATTCAAGACTCGATTTCTTCATTAACTCACGGTGCTGCTCTGTTCAGGCCTGGAACTCAACTGTCCCCTTGGCCTGAGCCCTGTGCTCCAGCTGGGACGGGGGGAATCCCTGAACTCCATGGCAGCAGGAGAAATCAAAGCTTCCCCTTGCTCTTCACCTGAAGTGTCAAGAAACCCACCCCCACTCCCCACCAATATTTTTAACAAAGCTGGGGAAGGGCCTGGAGGATAAATCCTGTGAGGAGCCAGGGAAGGGACATGTCTGAGGGTGGTTTGGGAGAGGACAGGCGCCACCCATCAAAGCCCTGTGTTGCTGTTGACCATGCCTTAACCTACTGAAGACAACACCAAAACCTCTTGCAGAGCTGGTAAGTGAACTGCCCTGACCCCGCGACAGGGTGCGATGGCAAATGCCTCAGTAAACGACAGCCCTGCACGGAGCGTGCTTCCTCCAGCTCTTCAGTCTCCCTTTTTCCCATCTAGACGCTGATTTTCTAGACTTATTTTTTTCTTCTAGCCTTACCTAATGAACTGCTGAATCAGTTTGACACCTCCAAGCCATGACAGATGGCTCCACACGTTGCTGCTAATGTGCTGGAAACCACTGATGGAAGCCTCTTGCTGCCTGAACCCAGCACGCAGCGAGGAGGGAGCTCTGCTGGAGTGGTTTGCATTTCAATGGGGTTGTGCCTTTTTCCACTATTTATATCGTAAGTGCGATCAGATGAGAGAAAGAAAAAAAAATATATATATATATATTCTTTCCACAGACCATTACATCACCTTTTCCTCTTGGAAAACTTTGTAGCTTCATATGTATTTATGCATACAGCCCCACACATGCTGTACTATCTCTTTACGAGAGCAGAATATTCTCATCATGTATATTAAAGGATAATCTATAGGAAAAATATGCTACTGGAGAGAAATTTGTGCTGGAGGCTTTCTCTGCCTTCTATTAAGAGCCCTTTGGAGAAAGCTGCAAGTGGCTGAAAGGCAGAGGGATCATTAAATGCCCAAAATTATAAAATCCGCAATTAAATTCGTGAGCAATGTTCCTCTTAAAGGCAACGAGTGCCTGGGACACCGGGTGATGCTCACGGAATACTTCCACCCGTTCAAGGGGATAAAATGGAAGTGGCATTTTTCCACAAACTGGGAAATGACATGTGCACATTCGTTTCATCAACCTGCTTCCATAACCATACAGAATAACGTGCCCAAGAGGTTATCCAGCAAGTTTGGACCCCGGTCATTTCAAATAATAATGCCTACCTTCATCAAGGCAGAAAAGAAAATTGTGTGAACTCAGGCTGACCTTAAAGAAATCCCTTAACCTAAAAATATAAAAGACAAACTGTTTCCACTGAGAGCTGCTATATAAAACCACTCTCAATAAAAGCACCGGACTCCTTTCAAACTAACCTCAAACATGAAACAAATTCCAGGCTGCTATTTTCCTCTGGCACCCTGGAATGTACATCTCAAGGACAGAACTGGCTGTTCAAATTAGCTCCTACTCCTGCAGAAGCAATTGTTTTCAAACACTTTTGAAAAGCAATTCTGCATAGGGTGTGCATTCCAGGGAGGATTCCCTCCCCCCTCCAGATTTTAAACATTAAGAGGAGCAGAGCAGTAACAGACGTCGTACGCTTCAGCTCCACGTTGCCACAAAAAAAGAAGAAAAGGTGCATTATATTTTTTTGTTGCTTTTTACTCTGTGGTGTACTCACAACTTAATACCACGTAGAATCATAAAATCATAGAATCATTTAGGTTGGAAAAGAACATTGAGATCAGGGTCCAACCTCAGGTGCCTCTGACCTTGGACTGGATCTTCCGGGGGCCAGTAACAGGTTTAGATGAGAACAAGTCAAATCGTTTGCAGAAAGACTTCACTTTCCTGAGTGGCTTTGTGCTCTGAGTCAGCGTGTGAGGACTATTTCTGGTTAGGGGGCACACCCGACAAGACTATCTACTCAGGTTCACTTAATCTTTGAAACAAAAGATTCCTATCTACCATCGCTGTCATTCCTGATTACCACATCATTTCCCCATCAGCCGTCATGTCAGCAACCAAATTAAGGTATTACACTCTGGAACATTTAACGTGATTAGATCGGAGGAGTATTTACTCTTCCACTTGGGCAGATGCGACGGCTGTGAACGGGAGGATGGGGAGATGCCAAGTGAGTCTTGGCGTGGTACACACCTATTGCTCCTTCTCTGTCTGACACCACGTAATACAAACGCCAGACTTTTTTTCTTTTTTTTTTTATGATATTCAGCATATCACGGTGCTCCAGCCCATGCTCAAATCATACACACGCTTTAAATAAAATTCAAAGACACATGCATTCACCCAGGACAACCTGAATTTCCAATGCCAGGAACTCCCAGCTCCACCCAGCCCAGCACCCATCCGAGGAGACAGAACCAGGCAGTTCATGGGAAGCTATAAAAAAAAAAAAAAAAGTCACAGAAATGAAACAAATCTGTTGCTCACAAAGGGTTTCATCCCAAATGACACCAAACTCCCAACTACCAGAAAGGAAAGCTCTGCAACCTCTATGTCTGATCAAACCCAAGCCACTTTGACTGGTCAAGCACCACAGCTGAGTGATTAATCAAAAACTCCAAGAACCAAGTCACAGAGCTAAATCACCCGATTTAATGAACTCAGAATTTGCTCAATTAAGATGAAGACTCTTGGTGGTGCACAGAATTCAACCGTTGCCATCCCAACTGATTACCTAGTAAGCATAAATAGGGTCAACAAAGTTGGGCCAGCTAACATCTAGAATGACAGGTGGTTATTTTTTTTTTTAAAGACCTGGTCCACAGCTCTTAAAATTGTGAATATATTCTTACAGCTGAATTCTCAAACTTCCATCAAAATAACTCAAACATCTCCCAAAAACCTTCTTCCCCATGACAGAGCTGTTTCTCAACCAACGTGAGCAGCTATCAGGGAACAAACATCAGGATCTCCCCATCACTCCTCAGGCAGACCTTTCCAAATTCAAACCCTGCTTCTCCCAGGGACCTCCCCTCCAAACTGCAGCATTCCTGGTACTCATCTCCAAAGCAGGAAAATTCTGAAAGCAAGTAAAACATTCACCCCCCTCTCCCTGCAAACAGTCAAAACCACTTTGGAGAAGGAAAAAAGGTGGATGCTTCTCCTCTCTGATGGGATCAATGAGGGGCTTGAGGTCTGGAATAGGAGGACATAAACCTCTACCCATTTTTTGCAGCGTGTGGTTGCTCAACACCAACAGTTATGTAACCCCGTTTAAGCACAGCTCTCCTTCAGCCCAAAGCACAAAAGAGGCTCCCCAAGCGATCCAACACCCCCCATTGCACCAAGCAAGCGGCACAAGCTCAGTAACAAAGAGTTACGGATAAATTTGGTGCTTCGCTGTCCTGCAGCAAGACCTTCCAGCCACAATTAATTTTCTTTTGGTCCTTTCTTTACAGCAATCTAAAAGGATGATGCAGCTCCCTGAAGCCGACTTTAATGGATCCATTCAAGCACCAGCCTCGCTCTGCAATTATCATGCCTATCCGGTCCAACTAATGTGCTTGTTTACACTATCTGGCGAACTCCAGATCGAGTGTCATTTCATCACCGGGATTCTTTTGCCTAAGCCAAGACCAACAGACCATGGTGGTAATTTAAACGCTGAAAGCATGCACAGTATTGATCCGCGAGACTTGACGCCAGCTAGCTGTTACACAAAAATACATCCCCCAGGGAACTGTCTTCGGCGGGGCCTGATAGAGAAGGAGAATTTAAATGAATGAAGGAGAAGCCGGCTGGAGAGATTAATATGCATGAGCACATGACCTGAATAAATGCTGCACTTCGTGTGGTTTTTAGATTTATTAGAAAGAGCGAGGGATTACCCAAGAGAACCATGTGAAAACACACCATAAGCTGGCGATGGGTGTTTGCAGCAGAAACCTGTCTGGCATCTCGAAACAACCCCACCGCTGCAGACACGGTGCCTAAGAACACGTTAAAGCATCCAGTAATAACAGGCGCTAAATGAACAGATTACAGTTAAATATAATAAACACTGTCTGGAGTCATACGGCTCCCTCCCCTGCAACCACCTTTCTTCTTCCCTCACTTTTGGGGTTGACCTGTCTGCAAACACAGGAAGACGTAGCCCATGGTGGAAACCACCCCACTCCTTACCCCTGCGGGAAGCAGCCAGATGTTTCTGGGTTTTGGTGCAGAAGAGTCAAAGGTTCGAAACCATCACAAAACACAAGGTTTTTTGACAAGAGGGGCATCAGCCACCCTCTCTGTGAGCGCTGGAAGGGCCTCCTGCAGAAGGCTTTGGAGATACGTGGTCTGAAAGGCTTTCACATTTTACCAGTAGCAATGCAAAAGGAGTGGAGGGGAAGACTTCAAGGTTCTTCCACTGCTTAACCTCCAGTGAGCCAAGTGAGACACACGTTTGCTGCTTGGACCCATAAGAAGCCATATGGATGCCAAAACCAGAGGAAAGATCATCTCTGCTGGAACCTCAATAGCCCTCAGAGATATGTCAACCCCTCTCACGAGAGAAAGGGTCGAGCCTGCAAAGCGGAGTTCAGCCACTCGGCTTCACCTCACCGCAGGCGTCACTGTAAGCAGCACGTAAACCGTTACGGAACAATCAACACGCTCTCCTGCGAGGCAGAAACTCCTCGGTGGGCCACTGCCACACACAAGGATAGGCCGTTCCTCTCACCCTCAGTTACTCTCCTCTGCCTTGCCTATTCTCCTCTGCATCTCCTCTGACAGTCCTGAAAGTTCAGGAGGTCCTCCTGGTTCAGAAGGAACCTGTCCTCTGTTCAGTCTTCATACCTGCTCTTAGCTCCAGGTACAAAATCTGTGTGTGGGTTTTAGGCTGGTTTCACCTTCAGCCAGATCCTCCAACAAGCCCCGCTGCAGAAAACCACCACTCCTCTGCGCTGGTGGTCAGACCACCTCAATCTTTATCAATTAAAGACCATTAGGCTAATTGATCTCTTCCTCCCCATGTATGGTAGCACACAGAGCTCTCTTGGCGCTCTGCTGATCTCACATACCATCTTGGAAGTCACACGTTGGTTTGGATATGTATAAAAATAGGCAATAATAAGGGTACTTATGCTTATATTTAGTCAAAGCTGCACACCAGATTTCTAATGCTTGTTAAATCTCTGATGCTTTGGTGAATTTTGTTACGTTTCGAGGATTAAGTGTTTGTTTTACTAATGGGCAGGAATGCAAAGACAACCTGAGAGCCAGAAAGTCAACTGAGGATATTTCTGGTTTGTTCACTATAACACTGGGAGTGGAGAATCACAGAATCACTGAGGTTGGAAAAGACCCGTAAGATCACTGAGTCCAGCCATTAACCCAACGCTGCCAAGGCCACCACTAAACCATGTCCCCAAGCACCACACCTACACCTCTTTTAAATACCCCCAGGGATGATAACTCCACCCCCTCCCTGGGCAGCACTGTTCCAATGATTGACAACCCTTTCAGCAAAAGAATTTTCCCTAATATCCAACCTAAATCTCCCCTGGTGCAACCTGAGGCAGCTTCCTCTTGTCCTCCCAAAGAACTGCCTTATGGAGACCACGTCCCCAACTCCTGGCTCCCTGAAATTGCACAGGTACATTTAAGGATAGAAACTGAAACTGCATTAGCACGTGCACCTGGAACACGACCAGCCGTGGGCTAGAACAAAACCCACCTCACCTTCATTTATCGCTACTAGTCCCAGGGCTCTTACCTCAAAGCTCGATTTTGTCACTACAACAGATGTTGACATACATGTAATAAACCAACCAGCAGTCACACAAAGCAGTTCAGGTCCTGAAGAGAGGTATCTGGTGCCACTTTAGGCACCTAAGGGCATCCGCCAGCTGCTATTCCAGCAAGGCCCAAGGTTCCTGAATGCCCTTGTCCTACCTCCCTGTCTCTCGTGGACATCTAGGTTACCTCTGGGCTTCTGCGGCAGCAGTAAACATCCATATTTAGACACCTTCACCACTCCTCTCCTATTCTAGAGGAAAACTGCACGTCAACACTGATAAACCAATTTAGAGCAAGAGCATAAAACTTCCCACTGTTGTCAGATCAATCTGGAAACTCTCCTAACAGAACCCACCTAGAAAATAACCCATTTACACATCTAACGGCAACAAGCATTGCGCTGTGTTTAAAAACAAACACACGTGTCCCGGAATAAACAGAATTTATAGGAATGCAAATCACTATTTTTATCATGGAATGGGAGGGGACTAGCAGAAAAGCTGAAATAAATCATACTGCAACGTTCCTTGCTATATAGTGCCACCTTGCTGTCAATTCATCAATAAAAATGACAACTGTGATCGACCAATGCTTTTGCGCAAGATGCGTAGTCCATTAACCTCAAGTGACCGAAGCCAACGACTCACAAAGGAATCGTTGGCTGAAATATAACATTAAAGGGCTGAAATATAACATTAAAGTCAACTTAAAACAGAATCCTGAGATCTTGACTCTCAACCTGTTTGGAGGACACATCTCCTCCCTGCTGCTTTCTTCCAAAGCTCCAGTACCGCTGACATTCCTGCAATGCTCTTCACGGCTTCAGCTTGAAGAGTGAAGAGGTCAAGTTTCCTCTCCTTTGTCTTCTCTCCTTCATCAGGCTCTTTCACATCAGTCACCCGCCTTTCCTCATAAACCTTATCTCGCTTATTAACCTCTTAATCTGCACGTACAACACTCCATAAGTGCTAGTCAATATGTGTACTCTTTAAATCAAATGGAAAAAAATCAATGGGAGAGTCTGACAACAGACTGCTCCGGGACCGGTTGTCTAAGGGTCAATTAATACCTCATTCTTGAAGGATACCGTGTACTAAAGGCTTCTCAAACAACCACCCTGCAAGAAGTCCTCTTGATGGATAAAAGCACCGGTGGTTCTCTCTTGTGTGCTTTCCCCAGATGTTCATCACGTCACTGGTGGCTTTTGGATTTGTGTGTCTTATTTCAGAAAGTTGACTGCTTGACTGGCAAAAATACCACAACAGGCTTTCCAAGAGCTAACGTTTCCTTGCTCTGAAATGACAACCCAGCGACCCAGCTGCACTTGAGAGATCCCAAGGAGAAGAATTACACGGATGCATCAGGATACTGTTTCCCTACGGCTTCAAAGACAAGACTGCTCTGCAAAATTGACTTTACCACCCACCGAGGTCCAGCTGCTGAGCCGAGTGACTCTTCACTTTCACAGTAGCAACAGGAAAAAAAAAAAAAAAAACCAAAACCAAAAAACCCACATTGCACAAGGTGAAGGTAGGATGTCATGAAAGGCAGCTCCATAAAGGCTTCTTTATGGACGGCTCTTCCTCACCAGCTCAGGAGTGACAGCTCCCAAGCATGCACAGATCGCCGGAGCGGATTCGGTTTCACAGGCGGGGATGTTGAGGTGAAGGGCAACCACCTCTGGCCCTCTCTATTCCCCATCAATCCTGCCTCAATCAGCAGGTTAAAGGTGAAAGTGGGCCTTATAACTCCAGCGGTGTCCGTTTCCCCGGTCGGATGACTGTCTCACAGCCTCCTGCAATTAGGGGCCACAGCGAGGAGGAGGTCTCTCCTCCCACCAGACCTCTCTTCCCAGGCCAGCTCCTGCTGTTCACGCCCCACAGCAGATGCCTGAAGTAACAGCAACCTGCTCCAGGGTGGATGGACCACGAGCAGCCAGAACTGAGGGTGCTCAGAAGGAGATGGGGTCTACAGTTGAGTCTCAGGGGAATGAAACCCAACTAAAATACGTTCCCGTTCCAGTGCAAGGTCCCCTTTTGCTGAGGTTCTTCGTGGAGTCCTGTCTGAGTGGCTGCACTGCTTCATTTACCATAAAATATACATGAAAACAAGAGAAAGGAAAAATAAGTGATTGCATAATGTTTTACTAAATCTCTCTCAGCACACAGCCTTGGAATGAAAAATGTAATTTCCGTGTTAACTTCAGCAGATGGACACGGCGGCGTGGGGTGTACAGGACCAAACCCCAGACTTGGGGGTGGCCACGACACAAAAAGCCCGGTTGTTCCTAAGCAAATCCCAAGGGTCAGCCTAAAGCACAGACTAAGATGAGAACAAACATCTCCCACCCCACCACCTTCTGATTTCAACGTCTAAACAAGCCCCGTGCACTGGTTACGTGACAGCTCCAGGAATTTAACACTCGACCACGAGGTAGAAAAGCCTATTCCTCGCTGTCAAATTCCTCATTTCCTCCCTTTATTTCTTTTGTCTAGCCCAAAAATCTCCGAAGAAAAGAGGATCTGATTGTTTGTTTGTTTTTATTGTTCCAGTCTGCAAAGTGTCGACAGGCTCCACAATTTCCATTGCCATGCCCTAACGAAAGAAACCCAGGCAGCGCTCTCCGCATAAGAGAAGTGCTAACAGAATATGTTTGCACTCTTGATTTCTTGATTTTTTTTTTTGTTTGAAGGCTCTGGAGAGCATCCAGGCACTTTTTAATTCCTCGCCATGCCAAAACATCCTTCCTGGATCAAGAGCGATGGATTCTGACTGAGTCCGAGCAGCTGAACGGACTAGAGATCTGTGCGATTTTAATATAATTGAACTGCAAAAGGCTGTTTAAAGTAACACTAAGACTAGCTTAAACCCACCAAAGCAAGAAAAATCAGAGTTAAGGCTCTAAATCTGCTCTGAGCTCACGCCCCTGTGTGTCTTTCCCTCTCCCCATCCCCTTTCTGCAGAGCACAGCGAGCAGCAGCTTGGATTTTCAGCACAAACTTTGAAGCATCCTCCCTTTGTGAGTCAGACAGTTAACACTGATTTAAAATAAATAAACTACTTAATGTGCCCTTTTCAAATACTGCTGGGTTTGGGGCTCTAAAAAAAAAAAAAAAAAAAAGTACCCTGAGCCTAATAAGCAAGAAACACAGCGGTTTGGCCATGACCCTGGAATGTCCTTCCTGGTGCACTGGGTTAGCCGCAGCCCGGGGGGTTCCTGCCCAACAATCCTTGTCTGAGCACATCTCCGTGGGCATTTGCATAAAGATGTATGGGAGTGGAGAAAAAATGATTCTATCTTCACCCATGATGGGTCTCCAACATGGAGCACCTTTTCTGATGAGTGGTCCGGGACGGTTGAGCACCACCAGAGGTGTAGGATGCCTGGAAGAGCACGCCCATGCACTGGAGTCCAGCCTGACCTTTAGGAGGTTCCAACACAGTGTGGAAACCATCTCTTCTGACTTCTTAGATGTGGCTTAACTGCTCTGAGACAGCTTTTAATCAAGGTCCAACTGGTTTCCAGAAAAAAGAATGCACCTCGCTCTGATGTTACCAACAGGGGTTAAAATGGACGATGCTATGTCAAGGCAGAAGGGTCAGGTGATATTAAGAGCATGAAATAAGGCAAAAAGCACCCCTCATTAAACATCTGCGGGGTTTTTTTTTTCTTATTTTTGATTGTTTTTTTTTAAAGTCATTCACTCCATCTTGGATGGAACTAGATTCCATCCAAAGGGTTGGAACTAGATGAAGTTTAAGGTCCCTTCCAACCCAAACTGTTCGATGACCTTATCGTTCTATTTCTTCCCCTCTTCCAAGTTTCCTAGGGAGACATGAGGTGGGAGCCAGTTGGATGGAGACACCTAAACACCTTGAGCAATGGAAATCGAAAGGGCATTTGAAGCCCAAGGGGTGACATGGAAATAGGTCCCAGATCCTCATGTGATGTCCAGATGTTGAGGGCCTTGGGCACACCTTGTTCACAGGTGAAACAGGCGCCGTGTTCGCACCACAGCAGGTTTCTAACCTGAACCCAAGGGTTGGGTTAGATGATCTTCAAGGTCTTTTCCAACCTAGATGATTCTGTGATTCTGTACGGCCAGCTCCACCTTCCAAGGAGCAGACGACTCATACAAGTACAAGAAATTAATGAGCTTTTAAAAGGGCCTTAATAAATCTGCAACTTTACACAAACTGTTACTTCCCACCAAGTGATTACAGCAAGTGTTCAAAGGTAATTTCATGCCAAATATGGATTTAGAAGACAAATCCAGGCATTTCTCGATAGAGAAAGCTGATGCACAAGTCTTCTTTTTTGTTAACAGAATTACTGTATTACCCCATGCAGATAACTTTTGAGAGGAAACTCAGCACGATGCTGGGGTGGCCCAGACACCACTGAGGTCCACCATAAATTCACACCAGACTACAGCTTTTGAAATTTGTTTCCTCGGGCAGTCTGGCATTTAGAAAAAACAGTGTAACTTGGGTCTATGGAAGTAAAGAGGTGTGACAGAGGATGAAGGCAATAGTATCTCCAGTTCTGGGAAGCTGATGTGGCGATGGCTTCTGGATGCCTAGAAAAGCATCTATCACATTCACGGGTGTTCGAAAACAAAATACCATTTAATTGGCAGTGATGTGTTTGGCTGTAAGTCAGATGTGTTTGGCCTGCCTTTTCTGATCTCCATCATCTGTTTAGACTCTTCAGGTCTTCATGTTTGCACAAGACCCAGCAAAATGGGCAGTTATTAGTTGGCCTGTAGGCACTACCGTAATGAACATATTAATAATGGTGGATGCATTATCCAAAAGATACCAATCAGTGGAAGGAACTCAGAGAGGAGCAACAAAAAGTAATGAACAGCCTGGAGATACGATCTTAACGGCAAAACCCTGTATTTAAGGGTAATGATAAAACTAGCTCAAACCCATCATTGCTGGGTAATTAAGAATTAAGGCTGCAACTGGAACACGTGTCTTCACACCTCTTGCTTCCTTAGTGCACAAGAAGATGACATTTGCCATGAAAGATTAATAGAATTCAACACTTCGCTTGACACCGCTTGGGAGGCACCTGCTGGCAGGGCACACAGGACCGCTCTGGAGAGACAGCGAAGGGCTTCAAATAGCTGAGCTGGAGAGGAGAGTGTGGCAGAGGCCATGTAGCAATGGTTAAATAATTAAAGCAAGCGCTATTAAGCAAGGACAGAATGCAGGGTAAACACAGGAGTAAAGGGATGCAGTTAAAAGGAGAGGAGAATGTGAGATGCAAAACGTAAATATTGTCTTCCTATGGTAAAAGTCCACTTGTAAAGGGCATTAAATACTAAAGATAACCAGAAACAAAAATGTACAGGTGTGCTTCTCAAAAAAAAAAAAAAAAAAAAAAAAGTGTATAGATCCCTCATGCTGCAGTCTTTGGCCAGAGCAGTACAATGGGCGTTTGGGAGAACCAGACGAGCTGCGAGGCTGAAGATGAGCAAGGTGGTGAGCCAGGGGGGATGGCAGTCCAGAGAACAATTTGGAGATGGAAAATAGCAACTGGCAAGTAAGCAGACGAGCTGAAAGCCGTGAGTCACCTTTTCATCTCTGCCCCACTGCATCCGAGGATTAACATGGCAGCTACTCTGTCTGCAACTTCTCTTACAACAGAAACCCGTGCTTCAAAGATGCAAGCAAGTACATGTGAAGAGGAGACATCTCGCTGAAATAGCTGACTTAACTGGTTGTCCCTCTAATACGATTTTCAACTTCCGTTGCATCTCCCAGCAAAACAAGTGGGGAAAAATAAGCCAAACCAGTTCCACATTTAACGAGCCTCTCTCCACGTCACTGCACACACTCTCAGCAGGCTCAGGATTGGCTCTGGGGCTCACCCAACCTCTTGCTTTCACACTGCTCCTCAGATATCTCTAATGACCTTGGAGAGCAGGGAAACCTCATTTAGTGGCAAAATAGAAAAACAAGTTACAAAAAAACCAACCCAGAGGGGAACAAACCTACATGCTGTCCTGGAGGCTACCACAGAGCTCTTGGAGGGACAGTCTCCACGTTCCTACCATCAAACTGCCTCAGGTAACAGAGTAGAGAGGTGCTCAGAGTCTTGCAGTGTCATGTCAAGGCACAGACTCACGAGGCCTTGGCCCTTCAGCCCAAATTTGCAAGGGCTTCCCCTTGGTCACCGTGCCCAGGGCTGGGTATGGAAACCCTGGACCACTTGGTAGCAGCGTAGGAGACAGGGCTACATCTCACCGGCTACAGGTTCATCTTGCACAAGTCCAACCCTCTGAGTGCCTTTAAAGCTGCTAACAACCAAGTCAGACGGAGTTTTTTAAACCTTATTTATCAGCTGATATTTTGGTAAGAAGCTAGGCTGGATATCCACGAACGCCAGCATTAGTGTGTCAGTGTAAAGGGTTGCTGTTCCCTACAACGGAGAAGGTGGTTCCAAGCACAGCACCAAGAAACCCAGGTTTCCCCATGGGTCTCTCTCAAGGTTGAGCCTAAGGGATGAAATCACACTGCACCTTTTCTCCTCTATCTTGGCTCTGTGTTCAGAAAAATGCATATGGCTGTTGTAGCTTTGAAGCCCATCAACCAAATATGGCCAAAACAGGCCAGAAGGTTCAGAAGTCCTTGGGGGAAATGAAGATGGGCACAAAGATAGAACAAACTGCACATTTCATACGGCTAAAAGCTCCTGCCTAACTTTGTATCTCAACTTCTAAATGAAAAAAAAAAAACAAAAAAACAAAAAACACAAACCAAACTGCAGTAACTATGCAAACAATGCTGAAGAGATGGGAAATCTGTATGAAGGGAAGAACAGGGCACAGAGCAGGGATGGAAGGGGAACACTCCTTTATTAAGCATCTCTATCAGAGGTAACAGGAAAAAATTAATGCATCAGAGGGAGACCTCTCATTACTCAGCTGGCCGGCATCCAACACGAACCCACAATAACCACAACTGGCTTTCAAACACAGTAAAAAGACACACAAAACGTTTGCTATTGGACAAGCGGAAAGCCAAAGAGCTGTTCCACATCCAACGATAGCGCTTGACTGTCGTAACGTCCCTGATGGGGTCTGATGAGCTGATGCTCTAATTCATCACCACCGTCAAGTTACAACCATAAAGTGAAAGGAAAATGAGGGAGCGGAAGAGAGGAACCCCCTTATCCTCATGCCTTGTGTGCCCGCATGCTTGCAACGAGATGGGCTCCTGCCTGCCGTTCTCTAAATCTCCCTCGATGCCGAAGTTTGCACTTGCAGAGGAAATTCAACACACAGGATATATAATTTGCCGGACAGACAGAGAGGCCTAGAGAAAGGAGCTCTAATCCATCGAGGACGTTCCCTCGCTAGAGCCCAGAGTGAAATTCTTCGAGTGCTGGAGACAGATTTTCCTTGGCGGGCAGCCACGAGTGTCGATCTGGCTTCTAGGAGAGATCAGCATGGCTGTGGATTGCAGTGACTTCACAGTCAAACATAAAACCTTCCTCTTCAACTAACTTTCTTACAATAAACCCATGAAAATGAAAAGCTAAAACATTTCCAGCTGGCCAGAAGCTGCTGAGAGAAGAGTGAACTTATTGCATGTGCAGGCTTGGGGCTGATCTGAAAGCTCCTGCAGATCTTCGGGGGTATTTGGACCTTCAGTGGTATTTGGACAGAAGCACCTAAGTCACTTTTGAAAGAAAGATGCAGAAGGCTAAATTATTTAGGCGCCTTTCATATTTTAGCAAGGTTATTTATGGAACTAAATTTATTTCAGATTTCTAACATATAGCACTGGGTGTGTAAGAGCAGGTTAAACTTTAAGGGGAAAAAGTAACTATTGCTTCCTTGTAAAGCCTTAAATATTTGAGTATCGTGGTCAGACCCTTGTTATAAAAAGAAGCATTTGAGATGCGACTTGGTTTACTTTATCACTTCATTAAAGGTATGTAGGGTTGTCCCAGGATGGACCCCTTTTTAAATTACTGTCTGCTCAGAATAGCAATTTTGACTCTCTGGGCTTGACTCTTTTCCTCCCTACTATACGGTGATGGAATTGCTCCCAGTTTCCTTGAGCACAAGGGGAAAAGGCCTCCAGTGTACAGAGGGATCTTCCACTTGAGTTTGCTGCACTGAACAAGGATGAACACTGATGCTCGTAGACAATGACATTTTTATAGGGTTTATTTTCCACTACAAGGATCTGTATTCAAGACACAAACCAAATCACTACAGTTTTCTACCATATTATATTATATTGCACTAAGAATTAATTTCGGCCATTCCCTTAAATTTAATCATCCCACATTACTTTGAAAATTTTCCCTCATCTACAATTGCTCTGTAACAGCTAGTACTGAAATATATTGGGAAAAGAGAGGGAAATCTCTTTAATTTCCCTACTTATTTGGTGCATTTTTGGCCCAGTCATTTTTCCTTCCTACATAACCAAGCTAGATCGCTTCCACCTGCTCGTGCAAAGCCTCACTAACTGACAGGACAGCTCCAAGATAAGTATAAACCTACCTGAAATATAAACCTGAAATTACTTTTAACATTTTGAGAAATCTGTCTGGATTTCAGGTTGGAAACACCCTTTCACTGACTACGCCAGCATTCCTTCCCGGGTGAAGGAAAACAGCCAGAAACATAAACACTCTCAGGTGGCATCTTTTACCCCGTTCGTAGCTTTAAGTCAATATTGTGTTAACATTTAGCGGCTTGAAAGAGAAAGAATGCAATGTCCCAAAAGAACAAATTAAAAACAAGTTGAAGAACAAATCAAAGACCTCTGTTTGCTCTACAGCCACCCCTCCAGCCACCCCCCGCTCACAGGCCCTGCAGCTGGAGCTGAAGCCCAACAAGAAGCACCACGGTGGTGGAAGCACTGGAGCTGTGATGGCCCCCGAGCAGCCAACAGAGCTTCACACTATCTCATTAGGATGTTATTGATAATCTCAATAAGTCAGTGACAAGTGGATTCTTGGAGCGAGGAGATGTTGTCTATGATCTGTAAGATACTTGCCATTGACATCCCTGTTATCCAGGAGATCTAGGGCTGCCTGTCCTCCTTGGAAACTCAACAGGCCAGAGCATCTCCCCTTTCTCCTCGTAATATTCACAAAGGCCGTTATTTTTAAATGCAAGAAAAAAATTTGGGACTACCTTCCAAAACAAAGACGAAAACGCCGTGTATGGAGACGACCATTTGACAGAGAAGGAAGAATTGCAGAGGGCTACTGTTCAGCTTTCCCCTCACCCCAGCTGAATTCATTTGACTGCGTTTTACACTTATGAACTGTACAAACATTTCACTGCTAATGCACTGGCTCAGAGCAGCTGAACTTCACCGAGCATTTTTCAGGCATTTCATTCTTCAAACAGCCACAGCTTTCCTCTTCAAAATCCCTGCATTCACGTCTTCGTGCTTGGAAAAGGACCAAAGCCTCCACATTTCCTTATACCCGGGAGGTTGCGAGCACGTTGTGTGCTGCAGTCAATAAAGTGCCAAGAAGCTAATGAAGATAAAAATCTCAACGCACAGCGGTGACAGCACACACCTTGCCCATGTAGCTATTTTGACCATTTTGCAAACAAACTTGGCAATTACTGGCAGGCCCAAGTCTTCAACGCGAGCGTGCAGCATCTCAATGTTATTAAACTTCTTGCTGCTCCGCAAGAAATGTCATGGGATGACAGATTGCTCCCTGCACATCAATTGGATTCAGAGAAGTTCTCAAACCTTTACGGGTTAAAAGCGGCTCCAGCATGAATCAGAGTCCCAGTGGTAAGGAGATCATCGATACAAGGGATTATGCAGATTGAAGAAATACCCTCAGCACCCGAAAGTTTTCAGAATGCAAACTACGTCAACCCTGAAAACAAGAGGCACTGCATCATGATGGCAGGAGGGACAAAGCCAGGGGGGTTTAACAGACAAAAAAAGATTGTTTTAATAGGAGAGAAGCATCAGTCATTGAGTCTTACTTCATTCAGACTTTCTATCCTACCCATCCATCTTCAGTGCCAAGAGATGACAGGACCACCTCACTTTTCCCCCCCAGCCTACTATATCAATAATGCCCATTTCTACCCCAAACAAATGACTCGCTAGAATGGCCCTTTTCCCTAAACTGGCTTGCCAAGACCCACAGATGCCTCAGTACCTGCTATGGTCAACTTGGCTCTAACAGGGCCCCCTCGAGAGGTGGGCACCGATGGGTGGAGCCTTCCCCAATCATCTTCCCCAACAGCCACTTTGTCATTCATGGCTGGGGACCATCTGCGAAAGAGGGGACCGGGGAGGGGGGGAACAAGCCGAGGCAAAGACGGACACAAACGGGCGCACACACAGGCGTACCCTCCCCACACAAGCCCGAATGCAAATTCCTTCGCCCTCGCAAAACGCCTCTGTGGGCATTATCTGCGAACAAAAGTCCTCGAGGCGGGCGGTCTCTGCATCACTGCTCTCTCTGTTAGCACCACCTGCTTGGCGTCAGCCGGGAGAGTCGCCGAGTTATCTTTTTGCCGCGTCTGCAGAAGCCAACGGGAGCACAATGGCCCCCATCGGCCAGGGTCAGGCATGGCTTTCTTTCTCGCCCCCGTACCACCAGCCCTTTTCACCTCCACCATCTCCAGGAGCCCGGAGCGCTCAATAAGGAGGTGGCTTCGAGCGCAGGGAGGAGGAGGAGGGGGGAAATATAGGTCTCTGGCGTAAATCGCCGACGCCGTTTCCCCTCCTCTCCCTTTCCTTAAGACCTGATGGTCTTCAGTCACACATCTTAAAAGAAAAACAAAAAACAAAAACACAAAGACTTACTTGTCTCAAGTCGATGAAGGCCAACTGCAGCGTGTCCCCTTGGAACCCAGGCACTGGGCCGGATCTGGCAAACTCTGTGGGAAAGAAAAGAGGATAAAAAGCGCCTTTAACTAACCATGGACAGGGAGATTGGCAGACGGATGACAGGGAAGACAAGAGAGGCTGGGGGAGAGGAGGACCGCGCTTCTAAGGAGTCATGTCTCCCTCCCTTCAGCGTCTTTGTTCGCCCTTCAAAATTCGTGTCATCAAAACACCATTAATTCCACCATCCTGACAGCAAGGAAACTGTACTAATTCGACCTGAAATTTATTCCCATGAGCCGTACTGGGCTTCAGAGTATTTGTTTTGTGAATGGACAAACAACTCGCCGAGAAGAAAGGGGGGGATGGGGGTGGAAAAGTTTTTCCTCTCAACACAATAAAATCTTCAGCTGTGAAACTCTTTTCAGTTCCGAAAGCTATTTATATTTTAGGGCGCTGAAGGAATTTTCTAATTTCACGCCTGTCACCAGGCTCCATAAGCATTCATCAAAAAAATATGCCCAGCCGCATCATTAATTATTCGGCAGCAGATTATTTGCATTATCTGCTATGGCGTGCTATTGCCAGTGTACAGTCACCCCAAATGGGAAGAGTCGCGGCCATTACGTGGCATATTTATTTATGTTGGATGAAGACATCTGACAACTGAATAACACTGGCTTCTAAAGTGAAGAGAGTATTTCCAAGGCCACATTTACCTCCTCTTCCAGTGTAATTTGGCCAAAATTTCATACTTAAGTCATTTATTTTTCTTCCAATCCATTATTTAAACCAAGTGTAAAACCACGGAGGGGGACTTGAACGAATCCACGTTAGAGGACCTTAGCTCCTCCACGGCATTTCACAGCTTTTACTTGGTAGCACTCACGAAGCCAACAACTGCACACATTCAAGTGTGTCTTTTGAAGAAACACCCAAGTTTGATTTTGCCCAACTTCACTTAATTTTCACCCTCTTTAGCTACACAAGTAACGGCTTTATCTCTGCTTTCCGTGCAACTTTCTATCACCGAGGGGACCTAATTTGTGAAGCCACAACTCAACATCACGAAACACTCAAGAGGAAGCTTCTGCCTTTGGCTGAATTTTGTCGCTCCTGCAGACACTGAAGATGCTGCACGCTGGAACGAAATGTTTTCTTGAGATGCAACTCAGTGTGATGGCAGAAAGGAAGAGAGAGGGAAAATATACACCAACATACAGATTTTTAAGTTATATACGGCTTATTATCACCCGACTGTTCTGGTTTTTACCATACAGAAACCCTCAAAAGAGCTCCTGCAGCTCCACAAAGCTGAGGACTAAGGATGGCTCGGCAGTAAGGAAGGAGGATTTTGCCTTCTGCCTCCATGAGTGCACAGAGGTGCTAAAGGACAAAGCCCGTCCTGTCCTTCAACACTAGGCACAGTCATCTCGTGCCAGATGGTCGTCATCTTGAATGCTTCTCCTTCCAAAAGTTATCTCATTTTCAAGCAAATGCCACAAAAGAAGGGAAGCAAATCATCACAGGCCTATTTTTAAGGACTTCCTATAGCAGCCCAGTCAGACGAGCACTCCCCATGGCCCCACAGAGAATAGACATCAGGATTCAGCCCCGCTCCTCAATTGCCTTATTTTTGGAAACCAAAGAAGGGTCATTTGTCAGCTTTCTTGCTCCACCTTCAATTAAAATCTTGGGATAGAGAACATCCTTCAATATAGACACAGGTACCTCCAGGGGCACAGCGGCCAGTTGTCAGACACACACAGCTTCTCTTTTTAATATTTTCAGATGCCAGAAAAATTCCAAGATTGAAACGATCACTCATCTTTGCAGCGATCAGTCAAGTGACAAGCGCTGCAGGACAATAGCAAACACGGCCATAAAACCATTCCTTTTATCCAGCGTTACTACTAGAAAGGAATTACAAAAAAAGAGGAAGTATTTATGTGACTGCTCACATTTAGATTTTGGATAGGAAAGGGATAAATTAAAGCCATGAGAAACCATCCGTGGTTGTGCCGATGGACTTTATCACTTTTGCACAGGACGGGACTGCACAGAGACAAGAGCTACTCAGCCTCCAGCCCGTTTCACTGACCAATGCTGCAATACTCAGGCTGCAAATAGTCCAAAGACAGTTTATATTTAACCGTCAAAAACTGTTTTAATTAATTCTAACTATAAAGGCATTTTAATGTACGTCTGCTATAAAATTTGACTGTGGCTTGCCTGTGCCAGCACACACACGCAAGGGAGGACTAACACAAGCTCTCTGACTCTGATCTGCAAGGGATAAATCATCTTTACACATTCATTCTACACCCCACTGTCTCATCTGGAAAAATTATCCCAAAAGCCACATCAATCCTAAAACACCCCCACTTTGGAAAAGCACGTACCTGAGAAGCTAAAAATATTTAGACGCAAGAAACAGCGTTTGAGAGGTGAAACTGCCCTGGGCTGCTCAGTGTGTTGAGGTACCCAACAGACTGGCTGAACTAAGGATGGGGTCACCTTGTGTTACTGATTCTATCTGGAGAAACGCTGGAAAACAGAAACCCTGGAAGGATTGCAATGAAAGAAAAATTCTATTTTGGATTTAAGGGCTTTGCAGCTGCTAGGAAGCTATTTAGAAGCACACATGGAGTTGTGAAATGTAAGATCTTCCCGAAAGCATGGATTTCAAATCCTCATGAGAAAATGCCTGTGACAGGGTCTTGAATGTTTTCACAAGCCTCGTGAATTTATCACTACTGTCATCTGCTCATGAGCAACCCAAGAATGATTTCATCCCAAGACATGGCTGCTCGTTAGCAGCTCACCTTTAGCTGCCTCTTACTACGGAAGCGTAAGGGAAAAGGCCTGGACATCAGGAAAAAAATGTTTCCCAGCAAGAGTGGTCCAAGAGTGGAACAGGCTGCCCAGGGAGGGGGCAGTCCCCATCCCTGGGGGGGTTTCAGGGCCATTGGGATGAGCTGTGGGGGATGTGGGGTCGGGGAGAACTTTGCAGAGTGGGGCTGAGGGTTGGACTCGGTGATCCCGAGGGGCTTTTCCAACCTGAATGCTTCTGGGATTCTGAAGGCCGGGGGAGTTATGGGGTGCCACTGCCCCTTAACACCACACATTACAACGACAGGAGCACACTGAACCAACATTTGCTTGAACAATAATTCTCATCCAAAGAGCGGATCAGAGTCTCTACCGCATTAACAGTGCACTTGACATCCAAGAAGTGAAATGACATACGAGATCATATTATTGGTATTACAGAAGAAATGAGATCAAGAATCCAACTCAGATACTAGGAGAAAGCTGCTACAGCTGTAAGGAGCCCGAAGAGGAACAAATGCAACGCTTCACCTCATGGTTGTTAATGAAAATAGCTGTACCTCCTGTAATCGTAGGTCACATTTTACATACCAATGCCACAAACTTATTTTGAAGGAGGAATGAACAAAGTCTTAAAGAAAAAAAGAAACAAAGAAGAGAACAGGGCTTTAGAGGAAAGACACAGCCAGTTCTTCTTGGGTTTAATCTCTTCAACCAGATTTCAGGATAATTTTCTCGGAACAACCAAGCACAGTGCTGGCCTCAGTACTGTCGGATTCGTTTATTGTACTGTCTTCACCACCAAGGCAAGTGGCAAACATAGCAAGCCACCTACAGTACAGCCCCTTGAGCAGAAAATCACAAGAGAATAGAGCAGATCAGTATGCGGCTGTTTGTACAAAGCATTTAGCCAGGCTAAAGGTTTGAGAGACTTGTGTTCAGGCCAAAAAAGTAATGTCTTTGCAAGGTCTACAGGCTTGGGCCACCCAGGGCAGGTCACAGGGGGACTCTAACCTCTCTTCCAAAACATTTCACCGATGAAAGAATCAAGGAACAGGAACCGTTAAGCCCTTTACAATGAACAAAGAGTAAAGAGTTCAAACGCACACCACTAAAGAGACATCCACTGTAAATTAATTATACAGAATGGGGGAATCTCTTTTTGTACACTGTACACGGCTCCACACACAGGGACAGAGTCTTACCCATATTGTGAGGTTAAAATGAACACAGCCGGCGACTTCATTCCTCAAAAACATACTTTTGAGGACATGATTTTCTCTGAATTACACGACACCACCAGAATTCACGGCGGCAGACCTGTGGGATCGAGGTTACAGCCGCTCCTGTTCAGGGGAACGTGGACAATCTTCTTGTGGCTGCATCAGTCATGAACGAGATTTTGGATTTGGGGAAACAACCATCTCAGTATTCCTTGATGAAGAATGTAGGTCTAAAAGTCATCTTCCTTAGACAAACCCTTGGAAGATTATCTCAGAAAAGCCAAGCAACAGGACCTCTTGCACCTCACCCAGAGGCACAAAATGACACCTTGAGGATCCTCAAGCTGAAGAACAAATCTCTGTGTGGAATCTGGGGAAGCTTGCACAGGAAAAAAGGTGAGAAATGATGGGTAGGAATTGTGGCAAGAGGAACAGAGAGAAGATCCCGATTTCCATATTGAGCTTATGCTTCACCCACACCATTCCCACACAACCCTGCTTTGAAGCTGTTCCCCATTACAGGCCAAATTATCAAAGCTCATTCCCATCTGGGGAATTCCAGAGAGCTGCGGGGAGAGGGAGGAGTTATCCAAAGTATACTGAACTGGGTCGGATTAAGTAAAAATTTCTACCTCTCTCCGTCATTTGTTCCTCTGATGGAACAAAGATGAGCCTGGAGTCCTGTTACTGCAGAGAAACAAGTGGTCCCAGGGGCCGTGATGGTCCACTGATGGCTGAGGAGCAGCCACAGTCCCAGAGAGGAACTCTGATGGACCACTCGGCATTTACAAGTAGAAGAAAAGAAGCTCTTGAGAAGAAATTGTACAAGGCGTGTGCCAAGAAATTTGGTCCCTGCCAATCCATAGGACAGGTTTACAGAATCAAGTTACGGATCTACGCCAGTTCCCAAACCCTTAACTCAAGATGTATGGTGGATAAGTTCTCAGCTCTATCAAAATACTAATAGTAGGAAATGTGAAATGTGCACATCTCACCACGCAAAGCTGCAAAAGGTTGACAAGCCACAACAGTGGGTGTGTCCGAGGTGGGTGGGAAGGGAAGGTGGGCACAGAACGAAGAAACTGGATGCTCTTAAAATTGCTTAAACAAGATTAAGTGTGGACAGAGGTTGTCTTTTCTTCCTAGAGTTGCAAAAGACTGTAAGAACGGGTAAATAAATAAATAAATTCTGGTAACAAAGGAGAACACAGCAAGTTGTTGGAGATGGAGGATATCCAAAATGTTGCAGCAGAAATTGGAGACAAAAGGACAGGAGAGGCTGAGGTGACACCATGGGATTAGCAACAGGTTTACAAAGGAGAAAGAAGGGAAAGAAAATAGAGAGAGAAATACTAAAGCTAAAACACTGAAGGGGACAAGGCGATCGATTAGAGGACAGATGAAGGGAGAATATAAGGCAAAAATCAGGTGATGGTGAGAGATGGCGCAAGCAAGCAGGAGGTGTCAGTTCAGGAGCAAAGGAAAAAGGCTGGAGAGAAGCTCATTTCTCTTTGATGTCTTGTAAACTCCCAGGATTTGCTCAAGTCAGGCTTGCAAAGACCACTTCAGTACCGTGCTGAAGTAGAGAGCATTGTCCACACACTTCCCACCAGCATCTAAACAAAAAGGGCACATTTTTGGTAGCTCGTTGATGGCGAGTCACGTGCTTCTCCTCCATGCATATTTATACACACTAATTCACCAGCCATCCCTTTCTTTGCCACCGCAAGTACTTGCAGCCTCTAGGAGAAGTCAACAGAAGGAAATGAAGGCAGCACTAAATAAACTAATGATATGCCCAAGAGAACAAATTCAGGGAGAAATAAGGGAGGATAAATCTACGTGTAGGGAGGTGGCACAGGCATGGACCAGAGGCTTCCACTGCCATGCCCCCTGTCACTCGTCGCACCAATAATTTACTTTCCCCATCTCAGGAAGCACGTAGAGCAGCGCTTGGAACACAGTTCTGCTGCCAACACAAACCACCCTGCTCCGTTTTAACAGCAGGCAAATGCAAAGTTTTGTTTCTCAAGAAGGGCTGGGTTTCGTCAGGTGAAGAGGTGGGACAGAAGCGACGGGTTCCCGGCATCCCCCGAGGGAACGCGCCCGTCACTGGCACCGCAAGAGGAAGGTTGGGGCAAAGCCCTGGGCGAACGGAGGGGCTGCAGGTTCCCAGGGGTGAGCTGAACTGCGTGCTTGGACGGGCATCAGGAACTCCCTGCTCCACACCGAGATGTTCTTTCAAGTCATCCACGTGGGCAGCTCATGCAAACAGTGCTCTACCTTACATTTGGGACACTAATGACGCTTTAATCAAGAGGTTGCAGCTTTCTAAGGTGCCAAAATCCATGATCCGCTTCAGACACGGTGCCTCTACACTAAATACACCCGCACACTCTCCAAGTTCAGCACCCTTTGTGCCAAAATTACTGTTTTTCTTGCTGCTCAGCCCTGCTCCAAGGTGTGATGTTCCGGGATGTGGTGCCAATGCACGACCCCAAGCCACCCTATGGAGGAAACGCAAGGGAAGGAGCTGTGATTGTTCCTAACGCGTGGGAATTATTGTGCTACAAACAGACGAAATTTAGGCAAGAGAAGTCACCAGGAAGGAGAATGGAGTATCTGAGCGTGCTACAGGGAAGGAAATAACCTCGCCATGGAGCTGAGCATCCCCTGAATGGGCAGTGGAGCAGATCTCTGTGAGGTCTCGGACCTCCCAGAGCAGGAGACAGAGGAGCAGGGCCGCAGCAAGCGCCCCGGGGCACGGCAGCCAGCACAGGGGGAAGATGGCCAATTTTCCAGCAAGGCTTGGCTCTGAAACAAAGATTGGAGCCTCCTGGCTTGTAGAACACTGCAGGCAGGTGGTAAAGCAACCTACAACCTGTTGGGCCTCTTCCTGGCGCTTCCATCAGCTTCACCTGTCACCTACATGCCACCACTGACCACTGTCACCTCAACCTGCAAACTCCTACCACTGCAGCGTAAGGAGTTCCTGCCAACCGTCCAAACCACCCCATGGTCCTTTCACACCATCACAGCTCAGGACGTGCAGGATGTAGCTTTGTCCATCATGGGCTAACAGAGGTGCCCTTCCTGGCTCTCACCATGGGTGAGGAGCTCACACACACACGGTTACCACCAGCTCAGCCAGCGCAGAACCACCACCAGCTCCAGTAACACAACGCTATGTATGAGTCCTCTGTCTCCAGAGGATCTGCACCTTTAACTTGTTTTAAACACTTATCTTTTCTTTTTAACCACACATCCAAGTGGCACAGAGAGGTGCTGGACTGAGGCTGTGAGCCACTAAGACAATAAAAAGCTGTCAGGTATTGCAAGATCTGAAGAATCACGGAATCACTGAGGTTGGAAAAGACCTTTAAGATCATTGAGACCAACTGTTAACCCACCGCTGCCAAGGCCACCACTAACCCATGTGGCCAGGCAGCACATCTACACGTCTTTTGAATACCTCCAGGGGTGGTGACTCCACCACTTCCCTGGGCAGCCTGGTCCAGTGATTGACAACCCTCTTGGGGAAGAAATTTTCCCTACTATCCAACTTAAACCTCTCCTGGCACAGCTTGAGGCCATTCCCTCGGGGCCTGGCGCTGGGGCCTTGGCTCCAGAGACTCATCCCCCCTCTCTGCCCCCTCCTGGCAGGGAGTTGCAGAGGGCCAGGAGGTCTCCCCTCAGCCTCCTCTGCTCCAGACTGAACCCCCCCAGTTCCCCCAGCCGCTCCCCAGCAGACCTGTGCTCCAGACCCTGCCCCAGCTCCGTTGCCCTTCTCTGGCCACGCTCGAGTCATTCAATGGCCTTTTTGGGGTGAGGGGCCCAACACTGAACCCAGAATTCAAGATGCATCAAGATATTGGCATCAGTGGTGTGGAGATCTGTCTCCTGACACGATCTGCTCAAACCTTTCCCTCTGTTCATTGCAACATCCCCTTTTCTCCGCTCAACACATGAACTTTTGTTGGTGCATTGCTGCAGGATGGATACCAACAACCACATGGTGCAATATCCTAAAACCAGAGAGTTTGTCCTCAAAACCGCTGTGCTCACCTCTAGCACCGCGCACGCTAATCCCCGGCGGTTTGCAGATTGGAAGAACATCAGGCAGGCGTTTGCACGGCGCCAAGCCCATGCTCAAGGGAGAGGACTCCTCCGGCGTGGGGGGCAAACCCCAGCATCTTACACAAATCATGGGATTTCCGCGTGAGAAAGACCTCGGAGCCAGATAATGCAGCCAAGAAGGAGGTGGCAAACGGCTGCGCTGGGACCCGTATCGGCACATTTTGGCACGTTCATGTGTCGGGCTGGAGGATTCCTCAATCCGGCGGAGACATCTGTGTTTCTTATTGACTGCCCCCAGGAGTGGGCTGACTGAAAATTGGGAGTTTAATGAAATTTTAAATATAATTTTTATGGCGCTTTTAATTTCTCGTAAAGCAGCAGTTAAAAGACTTTCGAGATTATGGAACTGCTTATTTTATGATCTAAGTATTGTAAAAACAATCTGCCTCAACCACTGCTGGAACCGGTTACGTAGATGGGAAACACTTTTGTAGGAGTGAGCGCAGCCCCTTTTCTTTCTGCTTTTTCGGTCGTAATCTCCAAATCTGGGTTGTTACATTCGATTCCCACTACCTCTGAGGTACAGGAGATATGGAAAGATTATATATATACCAACACCAGGAGGTCCAAAAAAGAGCAGAGCAGGCAACTGGGCTACAAGGCACGTAGGAATTACAAAAAGCACATTGCACTTACGGTTAAATCTTGGGTTACAGACGTGTTCTGGAAGACAGCAAATTCATTTTAAAAAGCAAATGCCTATTCAGAAAAAAGCATCACCTCCTCTGTTTACAGGTTCACAGAAATATTTGTGTTTGGGGTTTTTTTCTCCCCTCCAGAGTTTGGTTTTTTCCCTCTTTTCAAGTTAGCTCATTGGGCTGGAGCCAGAACTCACTCCTAAATTGAGACGTAATTAGATGTGTCCTACTGTGTCTTTCTGGGCAATTCATTTAACCTTTATGCCTTATTTCGCTTCAGGTTTAAATAAAGAGGTGAGAGAATCTCTCTTGACTGCATAAAGAAAGAATTATGTAAAGCCAAGCAATAAGAACAAGAGTTACAACTAACACCTGGCCAACAACAAACGTTTTAAAACTGACTTTTGCCTTTCCCTGGATGTCAGCTGTGCCATCCATGCACACCCATTGCTGCGAAGCTGCACCAAAAGACTTTCAAACCTCTGACATACATCTTGGGAAACAGCTTTTTGCTGGGAAAACAAAGAGGACATCCACCTCGACGGGCGGGACTGGTGCCTTCCATCTCCTCGAGGGCTTTGTCCAGCTGGAGGCTCCAGCCCCGTGGCCTCACCGGGGGGAATGATGCCACAGGAAAACATTTTTCCCAGGTTTCTCTCATCATAGGCAACCTAAGAGGATTTTTACAACTTGCAGCTCCACTCTTCCCTGCCTCTTTCACACCAAAAACCCTGCTGACGTATACGGAACTATTCATACAGCCAAAGCATGCAAGATTTGACTCTTAATGTTTATTTAATTTACTATTTCTCCCCAGTCCTCCAAAAGTGTTCTTTTTGAAGGTCATAAAGTTAATAAACTGTATATTCAGTGCTTTGAACATGCAAAACAAGCACGTTTCTAGGGAGGGGGGATTTATAGCCCAGGCAAGGGGTCCCATCACAACCTCGAGCTTCTCCCCAGCACCATCCAGGCTCGCACGCGTCTCGTTCCAAACCTCAGCCTGAGGCAATGGTTCATGCGGCCATTCCCTTTTTATGCTGATGGGACAGCAAACTCTTTTTAAATCAGGAAATATTTTATGAACCCACAAGTCTGGAGAATTAATTTACTGGTGTCTTGGTTTAAGCCTAAGTCATCATCTTTTTCACCTCTACAACTGTTATCTATTGTGTATATAAACACGCTTTCTTGTAATGTGCATTATATCTACTCTGATATAGAGTAAATTATCTGCACCACCTTCAAACCATGGTTAATACACAACGAGGTCCTTTCTTTAATTTGCCTCACCACTCTTTTAACCAGTTTATACCTTTGGCATTCGCAAGAACTTAAACAAAAGCCTAATAAACTCCAGGATTGAAACTCCGAAGCCCCGTTCCCACATCACAGAACTCACTGGAAGTGCTCCAAACAGCTATAAAATCCTGTTTTAATATGGTAAGTACACGATAAAGCTGCTAAACTAGGTAAGGCTTGGGAGTCTGGGGAGAGGAAGAGGGCTGGAGGCAGAGACATAAAGTGAAATATGCAAGTGGTGTAATAAGGATGTTGAGATTTGCACCTGCGCTTTCAGGTAAAAGGATAAAAGAAGAGAAAAAAAATCAAATAAAACCCTTGAAAACTAAAACATATTTTCTGAATACATCAGCTCACTCTGATTGGCTTTTCCTAAAATTAAAATCTCGATGCATTTCTTCTCAAAAATAGAACTAAAAATCACTCCCGGTGTCAGCAACGCCACCAGACAAACCCGCAGGGACAAGGGAACACGTTTTTGCTGCCGAAAAGGAAGAAAAAAGTCCGTGTCTGGGTTTACGGTTCGGGGGGCTGACAGTGATGGATGGGAAGGTTACAGCACCAGCATCCGTCTCCATTCTCCCACCCGCCACGGCTCCTCGGGCCGGGGCTGGGGCGAGCAGGTCGCCTGCCCCGCTGCTCAGGTTGGCGTCACCTGCTCTTGAATGTCTGAGTGCTCCCGGGTTTGTCTCACAAAACAATTGGAATTTAAGGAATCATGCTTTTAAACCTGATATTAAATGTCATCTGTTTTACTTAGCATCGAGGGCTTTTAGGGAAGAGATGCTGCTTAGTGACCCACGTTACTGATGGGGCGGAAAACTGCAGGGTTCCGAGTCTGTTTGCAGCCAAAAGAAAAAGAAGGAAACTATTATTAATGACAAATGCTTCCTATTATTCTCAGCAACATCGCCTGTCCCTCTGCGGACACCGATTGGGAACACAGCTGCTACTGGTGCAGCCCCGGCGTGCTGATGGGACACAAATTAGACAGCAAGAATTTAGGGCTGAAGGCATTTCTGAAAGAAAAATAAGGCATTGCTTGCATTGTGACATACAATATAGCTGCAAATTTTGGATATGATTCATTAAACAAGGATCCTTCTCCCAGGCTATTCGGCTGAGTGCTGGAAATGAGCTCAAGGACATTTAAAAATTAAAATACACTCCCTACAATCACCAAAAATCTTGCTGCGTGATCTTCCTCAAAAATAAATTTAATCTCCCCATTGACAGATGCAGCTGAATTAAAACACAATAGGCAAAATGTTTTATAAAGGCTGGGAGAATCTTTGGACTGTGTTAAGTGCCAGATGATGATGAAACCGACAGATTTAACTGAGTTATCAGAGATAGGAACAGCAAATTCACCGCTATTTAGACTCAGTTTGCAATGAGGCCAGGGACTACTTAGCTGTGGGGTTTAATGGGAGCCACACTGGGCCAAAGAGCATTTCAGAAGATTCTGCAGTGAACAGGTTTATCATGATCTAAACAAGATACATCCCCATCTCCACCGCAACAGAGAAAGCCAAAAAGGGGGAGATTTGGAAACAAAACTTCCCCAAAATAGTTTAGCAAAGATTTTCTGAACTATTCATCAACCCCACCAAGCTCTGCATTTTCCACGGTCGCTAATCCATCCCAGTGTTAATCCCAGTAATAAATCCACCATAAGGGAGAGAGGTTCCTGTGCAGAAGTGTGTTCACCCTGCTTTAGCTTAGTTATAAAACCAGGAAGAAAGAAAAGCGTTTTGTCACTTTGTCACTCTTCTACTGAGTAGGATAACAAGCACCTTAAGGGAAACTTTGGGATTTCAGAGCTAATTCAGGTGTAAATTAGATGAACCAAAATAACCAGGATTGAGAGCAAAGCCATGGCATGGCCACGCTCCACGCACACCTCTGAATAGATGCAGTTACTTTGTCGCAAGGCATCTCTTTCCCATGACAGTAATTTTGCAAAAAGGGTCTGATTGGAGAAAAAATTCCCTGCAGCATATTGAGAAGACAAACAGCTGAGGTCAGGAGAGGATCAGAACTTCTTAAGAACATCAGCCAGTTATTGTTTTCAGAAACAGTCATAAATAAACTGATTTCTGTGAGCCCTCCTCATGTTTTACTCACTCTAATCCCTCCTACTTTTAAAATACTCCATCTCAAAAAGCAGGGATAGTCTGGAAAGCATCAAGGCGGCACTAAAGAGAAAAAGGAAGAGTAAAGCTTTGATCTCTCAGAATTTGCTGGGCTGCTTCTGTCCTGAAGATACTGCCAAGTGCCATCGTGCACAGCACCAGCGAAGCTCTGCAGGCGTTCACCAGTCCCAAGGAATCCATAAAAGTCCCAGCTTGGGTCCAGACTGTGCTGGTTTGTGTGTGGCGGGGTTTTTGGTATCAGGGGAGGGGGGTACAGCCATGGCCCCTGTGAGAAGCTTCTCACAGAACCATCCGGGTTGGAAAAGCCCTTGCAGCTCCTCCAGCCCAACCGTGACCCTCCCCCTGACCGTTCCCAACTCCCCCAGATCCCTCAGCGCTGGCTCAGCCCGACTCTTCAACCCCTCCAGGGATCCCGGGGACTCCCCCCTGCCCTGGGCAGCCCATTCCAACGCCCAACAGCCCCTTCTGCACAGAAATCCTTCCTCAGAGCCAGCCTGACCCTGCCCTGGGCAGCTTGAGGCCATTCCCTCGGGGCCTGGCGCTGGGGCCTTGGCTCCAGAGACTCATCCCCCCTCTCTGCCCCCTCCTGGCAGGGAGTTGCAGAGGGCCAGGAGGTCTCCCCTCAGCCTCCTCTGCTCCAGACTGAACCCCCCCAAGTTCCCTCAGCCGCTCCTCAGAAGACATCAAAGCTCCCCTGGATCCAAGTTGGACCCAGCTCTGGCCAAGGCCGGGCCAATTAGCAACGGTGGCTGCGCCTCTGTGGTAACACTTAAGAAGAGGAACCTGGGAGGACGAGTTGGAGTTGTGAGGAGAAGTTGGGAAGGAGACACCTCTGCAAACACCGAGGTCAGTGGAAGGAAGGAGGAGGAAGGGGGCGAAGGTAAACTGGAGCCCAGAGCCCCCCTATATCCCACGGTGAGATGGCAAGTTGCCCTCTGGAACCCATGGAGGTCACTGGAGGAGCAGAGATTTGCCTGTGGCCTGGGGATGACTTTGGGACTCTGTGGGGAGAAGCAGCCCCCGCAGTTGTAGGTCGGTGCTGGGAGGACTGCAGCTCGCAGGGGTGATCCACGCCCGAGCATCTCGAGAAGAACATATCCCATAGGGAGGACTCACAGCCCAGAGTTTGTGGGGGACTGTGTCCCGTGAGAGGGACGTGGAGCTGGGGGAAGAAATGCAGAGGATTGTTTCCCCCCCCAGAAGGAAAGAGCAGCAGAGTGACCCAAACCCCCATTCCCTGGCCCCTGCACCACTGAGGGAGCAGGTGGAGCTACTGGGAACCAAACTGAGCCTGGCAGGAAGGGAGCAGTGAGGGGAGGTGTTTTTAAGATATGGTAATGCTTCTCACTGTCCCATTCTGCCTGTGGTGTTGTCGTTCACATTTTGAAATAAAGTGATGGTTTTTTCTTCTCCTAACGAGTCTACCTTTTGCCTGTGACCATAATGAGTGAGCCGCCCCCTCTGTCCTCGTCTCCATTCCTGAGCCTTTTGCTTCCCAGCACTGGGGGGAGGAGGTGGCTGCGTGGTGCCCAATTGCCCTCCGGGCTCAAACCACAACACAGACACACAAACGAGATGATTTTGCATCTTACGTTCACACTCCTCCACGTCCAGGTTGAACTGCTGCAAGGCGCCCAGCGTCAGCTGCCGCACTTCGGCTTCCAGCAGCAGCTGCATCAGCGAGGTGGAGAGGTGTTTGCACGCCGACATGCAAGCTGTCTGAGCCACCTTCCCCTGCAAGAGAAAAGGGAGATTTAATAAAGCCGTCGAGCACAAAATCACAGAATCCCAGAACCATTCCAGTTGGAAAAGCCCCTCGGGATCAGCGAGTCCAACCCTCAGCCCGACTCTGCAAAGTTCCCCCCTACCCCACATCCCCCACAGCTCATCCCAACGGCCCTGAAACCCCCCCAGGGATGGGGACTCCCCCCTCCCTGGGCAGCCTGTTCCACTGTCGTGGAATAATAAATAATGACAATAAAATGCAGAGGAACTTCCCTAGACCAGGACTCATTGGTCCAGCCTCTTTAGGCCCCATCTGCTGGCGACCACCATTTTTAGAGGGAAGCACCTTCTAGGACTCCCCATGGCTACTCGCAGGGTTAGTCCGTGTCAGGTGCAGAGTGCCTGGGAGCAGCTCAAATCCAGGAGAACCTTGGGATGTTCAGAACTCTGAGCATCTCTTGTTATCGTGTCCTAAGATGGTGTCCTCGCCCAATGAAAGCAGCTTCCTGACTGCCTTTGTTCTTGGGGCTTCACAGTAGTTGGGGCCTTTGGCCAATGGAAGCCACTACCGACCACAGGTCCGATTGGGCCGGGGTGTCAGTGGAGTCCCCTGGGGAGCCATTGGGAGCTCGTCCCCTGGAGCAGCAGCTGCGGTCGAGGCCTCTCCCCTGGGGTCAGGCCGCTGCCCAAGGAAACTCTTTAAGGTGACTTCTCAGGACACTGCCCTGAGCAGGTCCTCGAGGTTGAGAGTCCTCACTTGTTGGGGGAGTGATAGAGCATTTGGGGTCGCCGTTAAACCCTACAGAGTTCTTTGTTCTGCATTTTGGGTTACCATTAAACCCTAGGAAGTTGTTCTGTTCTCCTCTCACAGACATTTGAACCTGTAATTTGCGGAGGGCTACTTAATTGTGTTGACAATAAAATTTTTAATTTTTGGTGGTTGGCTGCTTATTTGAGAGCTTCCGTAACAGCAACACACTAGATTTTATTCGACATCCTACACTGACTGCTTGAAGGAACCTTGTTGATAGGCCAAAATAGTGTCAATGACAATTCAGAACTCCAGCTTGCAATGAAACCAGAGTCTCTCTATATTCCAAGACAGGAATTGCAGATGCTCATAGTTCAAGGTGTAGCCTTGGTTGGTGGGGAGTAGAGAGCTGAGGACACGCCGTTGTGACAAGGGTGTCTCTAGCACGTTGATGCTCTTCAGCCCATGTCCAGCACCGTGTGACACCTTCCAGATGCCAACGAGGACTGAGAAGCAACATCAAGGCAAGGAGGTGACTGAAGAAGTCAGTTGTGATTACATGGACAGGATTGCTCCCCAGGGCTGGGTAGGGGAGGAATAACCTCCAGCACCCGGACGCATCCTGCACCTGATTGTACCATGGGGAACAAGGTCATCAACACTCAACTTCTCCTGAGCCACCCCTAATTCGTGGTGATTAAATGGGGAGGAGGCCACAGCCAAGGCTGCCGTGCGGAGAGAAACTACTTAAATCCCTTGAAATGTTTATGTCTATAACAAAAGTATGAGAAGTTAGGAGTCTCAGCTATTAAGGAAATGGAGAACATTGTCAGTAAATATTTATTTTTAACACATTTTCTCAGAGCCACCACAATTATGTTTCGCTTTTGAGGAACAACTGGGATCTCAAGCTATAAATGATGTGAACAGGTCACAGCAAGAGGAATTACCCTAAAGAAGCCTTACATTTTCCAGTCAAGAAACAACTACAAACCAAGAGAAGAGAAATCATGCCAGAAGATTTCATTACCATGCTTAAATCTTTGAACTGTAGCATTTGAAACAGCTGATTTTCAGGTGAAGCCGCTGCATGGCCACAATTGAACTGACAGGTAGGAAGCCTGAGTCACCTCTGAGGACTTCGGATGTTCGAGAAGAGGTGTTAGGGAAAGAGATGCAGTTGGGGGTAGGGATGGGCTGTGGAACAGGAGGAAGGCAGATGGATGCTCGGAAAGCTCCATCTCCTGAGAAAAGCCATAAGAAGGTCACCAAGCTTGAGCACCCACGCCCCAACCCAGCTGCCAGGAGAGCCACCAGCAGAGGAGAGGGAAGTTAATGAGCATGGAGGTGAAGAACTGAGATCCTCCATAAAGACCTACAGACTCCCCATCCTCTTGAGACACCACGAGGGGACAGAGGAGGAGAAGAGCTTCCCAAGAGCAACGCTGATGTCCCCACCCAGGCGGTGGCTGGCCTGTCCTGCAAAGGAACGATGCTCTGGCTCATAGGAGCCTGGTCCTGAGCTGGACCAGGCTTGGGAGCAAGCAGGGAGCACACTCTGCATTTAGCAAAGTGCTTCAGAAAGTCCAAGCTGACTGACAAGAAGCATAAAAGGAAAACCAAAGCGCCCAGAAGGCCATTAAACCAACCCAGACCATCTCCTGCACACAACGCTTACAAAGCTGATGTTTCTTTTATTCTTACTGAATTTGTTTTGCAAGTCTCAGAGGTTACAGGTGCCGTGCACTCACTGAACTAAAACCAAGCATCATTTAGGGGTGCTGAACATGTGGCAGCATTTTTTTTCCAACGTATCCAAATTCCTCTCTCATTTCCAAACGCTCAAAAGATTTCCCCCATTCCTCAAGTATTGCTGTGTGCCATCCAAAATTTGTGGCAGGTAAGATTTGGGTAGGTAAGATTTGCACGGGTGTGCAATAATAAATACAGAATCAGTATTAAACCCATAAAAATGGGGAAATCCTTTGGCACAAGAGCAAAGAGTTGCACAAACCCACCGGCTGACGCTGCACACAACGAGCCTGGTGTCTGCATGTGTAACCGCACGATAATATTTCTGGATAATGGTGCTACCCTGAAAACAGCTTCAGCAGGAGATTATGTTTTCAAATGCACACAAAAGACTTTAACACGCTTTCTTGAAAACAAGGAGTGGCTTAGGAGATCTCGCAGATTTTTACAAGCACTTTACAAACTGTATTTAAACTGGGATTAAAGTTTACACGGCGTTTCAAGCTAAGTAACACAAGTTTCATTACCGTGGCACGGAGAGATGAGCAAATTCTTGATGTATGTGCTGGGAAGTGTTTTTACCAGCTCTGCAAAGTTGCTTCAGATCTTCGGGTCATATTCCTCTTCAGGAGGAAGGGGAAAAAATCATTTTTTATTTAAAAAAAAGAGCAGACCCATGCATTACGGGGCAGGGTACTTCATCTCCGCTGCCCACTGCCGTTCCCAGGCTCCAGGAGCCTTCATTACTCACCTCCGAACAAACACCTTCACTAAAATTAAGATGAAGCATGGCAACCATAAAGTTTAGCGGAGCCTTGCGTGTTGTTTTTTGGTTTGGTTTTTTTTTTTTTTTTTTTTTGCTTTTCATCATTTACTTGTGCCCTTCTGACACATTCTGTTATTTAAAACACTGCTTGTGCCAATTCCTCATCCCTGACCGCAGTAGGAAGCGCGCTGCTAGCCCACTGTGATTTTTCTTCATTACTTCCAACAGACACTTTGGAGTTTTTGCTACGACCGAGTAGTTCTGATGAGTTATTGAGCAGAAGACCCAAGATGGAAGCAGAGGATGAGAAAGCAAAGCTCGGCAGCCGGGGATGGGGCTCCTTACCCTTCTTGGAAGAGCATGAGAAAATCCCAACGCGTAGCTGGTGTTTGCGCATCAGCAGGAGTTTGCATAGAGGGCTGCAACTCTTGGAGGAGCCTTGGAGATGCTCAACCCCAAGTCAAAAAGTGCCCCCCCAGGAAGGTTTTCTGCCCCGCTGACAAAAATTTAAGAGGAACAACCTTCTTGCACGTCAAGTAAGGGCCAGATCAACACGCGTGGAGGTACCTAAAGGGTTACCTGAGCCTACAACCACCACAGCAAACTCACATTCCTCCGGTCAGCCAGACTTGCCCGAATAAAGAGTGAATGACAAGTGACACCGGGAGGGCGTGAAGAAGAGCAAATAATTGAGATGAAATGTCAAGTTAATAAGCCGAATGCGAGGAAGATGGGATGGAAAAAGTAATTTAATCATCAGGGCTTGACAGCACAACAACTCTGCTGAGTCTTTGCTGTGAAAGCAGCGCCTAAGCAGTACTTTAGGACATTGTTTGCGAGTATTTTCTACCGTGGCTTATTGCAGAGATGGCAAAGGGGATCCAACCGACGAGCCCAGCAGCAGCTTCTGGCTCAGCCTTCCCTCCTCCTTCCTTTTTCATGCAGGATTTGGCCAGGCCCAAAACTTTTTTCCGGTGCAAATGTGCACTACATCTCTGAAAAGTCTGAAGCTGAACCTCCTCACACCAGCTGACAACCTGACCCTTTATTTTCATTATTGTTAAGGTTTAAACACCTAAAACCATTCTGCTTTTAAAAAGACTCTGTCTTCCACCTTAGGTTTAAGGGCATACAGATGCCTGACAGTTTAGATCCAATATTACTGGATGAAAGACAAAAGTATATACAGGTAATTTTTTTTCTGTCTTTTAAGCATTAATCCATTTTTCTTTATATTTACTATTATTGAAGATGCCACAGGGGTTTAAAACATTGTGCTAAATATCTGGCTAGAGAAAAGAAGGTACCACTGGGGATGATCAGCGTCTCACTCCCTAGGCTCCAAGGTCTAAAACCCTTCCAGAATTTATGTTTTTGACTCTTATAAATAAGACTGAACCCAGCCTTATAAATAAGACTGAACCTAATCTTTACTGCCTCACCCCTACACTCAGTGCAACAGATGCCCACTTACAGCACTCCTTATAAGATCAGCAGTGGCTTACAAACATCAATTTTAGACTATTTCCCCAGAAATACAGTGCAATATCTGCTTGATAAGCAGCTGCTGTTGACAGGAGAAAAACCAGCGCCAGGACACTGACATATCACTGCTAATAACCTGCTGCTGCAGGTGAAGCAGGTTGGTTGGATTCACACTGGGATGGTTTGGGCCGCACGCTGGCAGGTATCAAGTACATCCTCATACCGCAACGTGCCCATCTTGGTTCCTTGGCACTTATTTACAACGGAGGTTCGCTTCATAGTGGTGTTTTTTGGGTTTTTTTTCCCCCCTACTTCATTTTTCAGCTTTCCCCCACTCGCCCCAGGGTGCCCGCCCAGCATGTCGACACGCGGAGCCAAGCCCGTGACAGACGTGTTTTCCACCAGACTCCCCCCCTCTCCCGAAATCATTAACAGCACCACCCACAGCAGCGGTGTCAGGACATGTGCCTTGGCACGGAGATGGAGCAGGATGCCTCTGAGATGTCAACCCTAGACGTTGTTGCTCCTAGAAAACCCCGGGGCTCAGAGGAGCCGCCGCGCTCAGCTGGGACGACTCAGACCTCCCATTAATTACCCTGATGATTTTTGCGAGCGCACGGTAGAACCAGTGGCACTCCCAAAGGTTCTCCCCATGCTGGTGCCCTGAGAAATCACAGGGTTACGTCCCAATCCTGCTTCTCGGTGTAGCTCCAAACCAGCTTGGTCCCTGCCTGTATTTCAGAAATACTTTGCCTGCCTGAACACTGCGGTCCCTCCAGCTCAGGAACAACTTCTCTAAAATGTGAAGTGTGAGGGGAAGGCAAAGGAGGAGGAACACAACCACAACCTGAGCTGTCTGCAGAGGACGGGATAAAAAAACACTTTAAAGTCACCAACGGATCATTTAGCTTAAAAATGTCTCTAAGCGATCCCAGGAACACCTCTATAGTATCACTCGTTCATCCAAGACTTTTGCAAACGTCATTCAAAACCAAGTGGATTTGCATGGGGAAGAACAGGGGTCATGGGTGGAAGCTGACAGAGCCCAACAGCCAAGAGGCCCAAGCACACCCCCACCAAGCTCCCCCTTGGTCCAACGTGCAGCAAAATAAAACAATTCCAAGTGTATTTTCAGAGCAAAAGCCATGGGATTTTGTTCTGAAGGCCAAATCAGTTTGTAACCCTATTTCTGGCAATGAATTGCTCTGTCCACGGCCTTTGAGGCAACCTCTTTCCATCTGAAGCCTGTAGTTGGGGTTTCCATGACACCTCTCAAGGTGACGCTGCCCTCCCTGTCCCACCAAGGCTTCCTCTGGGCACACAGGGAGAACATCTAGAGGGATTCCTCGTGACCACACCAACCGGTGAAAGGGCAGAACCAACCCCCCCGAAGCTCTCCCAAAGACACAGCCAAGGGACGCCTCGCAGAGCACATCACCACGGACCCCACCAAGTCAATCACACTTCAGATCAGCCATGAAATCATCTCTTTTCATCTGAATTTCATCCTCGGGCAGCAGATGGAAGCCTCTGGGTTCCCAGGAGGATGGGCAGCCACCATGGGGAAGGTCAGCATGGAGGCTACGGAGCCGGCACTGCTCACGGTAGCGCATTTGTTGGAAAATAGCAAATATGTTAACAATTAGGGAAAGGAAACGCTGAAAGGCTGCCTTGTTAATTAAGGAACTCGCTATCAAAGGACTCATTAAAAGCTACTGAAACGGAATGGTTGTTAAAATAAATACCCATTAATCTTAACGTGCAATCAGGAATATGCTGCCTCACAGTGGGGGGGAGAGCGGGCTCCTCAGCACACCCCTACTGCTGCCGGAGTCACGGCGCTGGCACGAGCTGCCCACAGCCCCCGGCCAGAGGCTCCCAGAAGAGAGCCCAGCAGGTTGTCCAAGGGGCACCATCCCACCACCCTGCAGGAGAACCTCTTGGCTTTGGTGAGGAGGAACCCGCTGGTGCCTCCTGCTTTTCACCCGGCCAAAATTAGGTGCAATGTGGTTACTGAAATGCAAACAAAAGTCCTGTTGTAGCACCGAGAATGCTTCCACCAACTCGTCAAAGAATTAATGCAGCATTTCCATGAAAAACAAAGCCTGACAGGTTTCAAATGGTCTAAGAGTTTCCAATTATTTTTATTTTTTCGCTACCAACAGAATTTCTTTTTAATCTGCAACAAGCAGTGGGATTGATGTGATTTATATTTAGATGTGCAAATCCACAGACTCCATACAACAGAAAATTGGGCCAAAAAATCAGAATCCTTCAATATTAAATGTCCACTCTTCTATAAACACAAGTTGTCCTGATAATTTCAACACTGAATTTGCTGACTTTGCCAATTCATAACGCAATACTGGTGGAATATTTTGCAGAAGATGGAAACGTGATGCTGTAATAATGAGCAATGTTTTGGTGGCAAAAAAACCACAAATGATCCCAGTGGATACTTTCCGTGCAGGCACGGATGAAGATTTCAGACCCTGCAGACCCCCAGGCATGATCTCCTCCTGCCCCAGACGCCTCTGGACTGCCCTTGCTGCCCGCAGCACTGGAGCCCCAAATCTCACTAAACCATGGACAAAATCAGTAAATCAGCTCGGCTCCCTCCTGAGAGGAGAGTTTCCTGGCTTGCCTGTGCCATCCTGATTTGCCAAGTTCTTGACACCACCCTGATGCATTTTTATTCCCCTTTAAAAATAAATTTAAAAAATGGTTAAGCAATCTCTGACGATGCCAAAAAACCCCAAATCTTTACCCAGATACATTAACAGTTCCCAAACAGTCAAAACAAATGTACAATGAGTATTTTCTGGTTTTAAGAGGTTTACTTAAAAACCAAATAAACCTCTCATTAATTGCCCAGAAACCCATTTTCAATTGTGACAAAGTGGTTTTGTGGGGGTTTTCAGTTGGGTTTTGTTTTGTTCTGTTGGTTTAGTGGTTGGTTTTTTTTTTTTTTAAAAAAAAAAAAAAAAAAAAAAAGAAGCTGTGGATCTGCACTCAGTATCATATGTGAGCATAACCAGGACAAAGAGGTCCAGGAGCAACAAGTGAGAACCCTGAGCAAAACAGATGGTCAAGAGGATGTGTCTATGTTGACCAAGCCTGTAGGCTGGTGTGTCAACGCCACCCTGAGCAGGGTGGTCTCCAAAGACACTCCCTTTGAAGGCAGGAGACCAGCTGGCATCAATGACCAGCTTGGTTGTACCAGCCTCTACGGGTGCATCTCTGATGGCATCGAGAGGCAACGGCACCAGGAATATGGGCCAAAACCAAAGCTTGTACCTACAGACCCACAGGACGGGATGACAAGGACCCAGCAGAGGGAGAAGGGGAGCTTCCTAAAACAATGTTCTTTTTCTAGTGGGCCCAGAGCACTGAGGAGTCTGAGGGAAAGGTAAAGAAAACATCTGCCCTGGGGTCTAAAATGATCTCAAGAACTGCAGGGTATCACAACTAAACAAAGCTCAGATTAAGGCACGAAAAGGGAAGTAACCATATGGAGTTAAAATATAACAGCACGAGTGTCAAATCACTGGGAACAATGCAGAGCAGCAAAAAGAAAAGTTAATTTTCCTAGGTTGAATGTTTAATATAAAAGGAGAATCAATGTGGTGTCTTTGGCCAGGAGATGATGAGGCTTGTAAAGTTCTACACGGTCAGACCACACCACACACCCCAGAGAATCAAATCCATTCCAAAGAGTGTTAGCCTGAGATTAGGTATCAAGAGAGCAGCTCTTAATTAATTAATTCTCTTTACTCGGCTTTGCAGCACCCTTATTACGAAGGAATCACTTTTTTTCTCCCAAAATTGTTTGCTTTATGGAAGGAGGATGATGGCAGAGCAGTTCCTGGTTTCCAGCAGGGAATGTGCTTTGGGCTGAGCCCTGTCACTTTGCATCAGACGTGACCCGCGTGGGACACACAAGGTGACTGATGTGCGAACGTTAACAGCCGCTTACTGATTTCAGCCACCGTCAAGCTCCGTATTTGATCTCTGGCTCCATGAAGTCATCCCAGGAGCTAAACACTGAAGGCAGCGTGTTGACTTAAGGACTTGGAAAAAGGCGACTGGTGCCAAGCTACAAGTTGATGTTCACGTGGTTTTAAAATATGCCAAGGAAAAGAAGAAACCATCCAGCCAACACGAGAAGGTTGGTGATGAGCAACGCTTGCGGGCCAGCGCTCCTGAGCACAGAGCAGTGTCTGCTGGGGAAAGAGATGTTCCCCACTCATGGACCCCCCCCCAGCCTTGGACCCCTGGGACGCTCCATAGCCTTGTCCCATGGGATGCTCCCCAGCCTTGGATCCCCATCAGGTCTTCAGCCTCCTTGGCAGTTACAAAGGTAAAGGTTTCCTGATGCCTAAACTTATGAAAGGAGAGACAATGACCAGGTGTTTCTTTGAGGAAGGAATTTTGGATGCTGGGACCTACTGGAACGGTCAAAGGTGTTGCCTTCAAGTCAACAGCTTCCCTTTCCAACAGCTACAAAATCCATCCTGCTACTCGCAGTGAACGGGACGGGCATCTGTGCCCAAGTTTACGAGGAATAAGAAGGGCCTGTTTCTCCCCAGGATCTGCCGTGCCAGAAGTGAGTCGATGGACAACAGTTTCTAGTTTAGGGGGAGGATTGATGCTCTGTGCAGGATGAGCTGCAGGAGTTGCTCCCCTTCCCTCTACACCCAATTACTGGGGCTAGGAGCAGGGTTGGTTGCAGTCATCTATGGGGGATCCTTCCTTGTCATTAGGAAATCAGCAGATTTAAACAGATTATCACCACCAAGGTACTGTCGTAGCCTTTTCTGAGTGAAACTGGGATTGTGGTCTTCTGATGCCTTTGACCATCCCTATCACACAACACCTTGGTCCAAGAGACAGCCTCCCACCGCTGAAATATCTCAGATTCACCACAGTAAATGTACGAAGAGCAACGCCTTGACCTGCGTTGACCTGCCAACTAACACAATTTCAAGTAAAAATTGTCTCGTGCAAAGACCCACTCACCTGGAAAGCTGAGGGTATCTGAAGAGCGAAAGGAGCAGTTGCTCCAACCAACCTAGAAGGCCACCATTCTCTGACTGAAGCTTTCAAACTCACGAGAAAAGCTGAGCCCGAGCCCGTGTTTAAGTGGCTGTCTTCCAGAAGTATTTAAAAAAATCGACGGGGTGTCATTTTCAGAAGTAAACATTTACCACTTATATTCTATTTTGAGCATTAAAGGAAAAAGCTGTCACAGATACGGCAGCAAGACAAACACATGGCAAAGCTGAACTCCCAACAGAAGCTTAGAGGCGACCAGACAAATAAAAAAGAAAAAGGGAAAAAAAGCAAATACAGCAATTATCCTCACCACACAAAAAATAAACCAGGCAGTTACGTCAACCACTGCAGCCTGATACAAAACCCCTCACATTCCAATAAAAGAGGAAAAACCGTAACAGTTTGGCTGTCGAAGATGCCCAAGGTCAACAGCTGGAGGCTATTTTGGCTGAAGCTGGTGGGAGACTGGAGGCTCTCCGAGAGCAGCACAGCAGAAATCACACCAGGGTGAGGGTCGCCACCAGCTCCCACAAATCTAAGAGCCTGGCGGGTTTTTTTATAATGTTATTTTATTCTCACTTGTCTTTGGTTTGGGTTTTTTTGGTCTTTAACCGAATGACATCTAGTTTGTGGAATAACCAGCTCCATGGCAAGGTTTTTCCTACAGAGGCATCGAGGGGTCTTGGCACTATGAACTGCATCTACTTGCTCACAAGCAGGAGCGAATACACCCAACAGCAAAAGCACAGCTCAAGGATTTTGTAGCCACATATAAATGTGGGATCCAGGTTAAAAGTATGTACAGGAATACAAGAATTTTCCTTCACTTTAACTGCGCTGTTAGAGTCAACAAGCAACATCTATTTTTTTTTTTTTTTTTTTTCCAATAGGAAAATAAATAAATAGAAGGAAGGGCAGGGGGTGGAGAAGGGAAGTACCTTGGGACGCAGCTGTTACAACTGAGCCCAGGACAGTTTCTTTGAAGCCTTATGGGGGCACACACAAACACAGAGCCGGGCAGAGGTATTCTGTACAAGTTCAGTAGTTTGCAGCAAAGCTGAGAAGCTCTGGAGTGTTTTTTGCATATGCATACATGTAAAAAACACCAAGGAAAGAGGATTCCAAGATATGCGTCTTTTTTTTTTTTTCTTTGCACACCATCCAAATATATGGCAGGATATTTTTAATTAACTGCTTTTTTTAAAGTCTATAGCATGGAAACACTTGTGTGGAGAGCCTGGCTCACCCGAAGGGAGCAGCGCCTGCGATGGAGCAGCCAGCTGCTGTCTGGTTTCCTAAGATGCTTCAGAGATGTGTGCAAGGCCCTTCACATAGAACAGGAGTGGGAAAGCACTCCTGCCAGTCCAGTCAGGAATACAACAGCCTCATCCTCTGAGAAACACTAGGAACTATGTCTTTGTCCGTATTAGCAACTTCACAGAATCCCAGAATCACCTGGGTTAGAAAAGCCCTTGCAGCTCCTCCAGCCCAACCATGACCCTCCCCCTGACCGTTCCCAACTCCCCCAGATCCCTCAGCGCTGGCTCAGCCCGACTCTTCAACCCCTCCAGGGATCCCGGGGACTCCCCCCTGCCCTGGGCAGCCCATTCCAACGCCCAACAGCCCCTTCTGCACAGAAATCCTTCCTCAGAGCCAGCCTGACCCTGCCCTGGGCAGCTTGAGGCCATTCCCTCGGGGCCTGGCGCTGGGGCCTTGGCTCCAGAGACTCATCCCCCCTCTCTGCCCCCTCCTGGTAGGGAGTCGCAGAGGGCCAGGAGGTCTCCCCTCAGCCTCCTCTGCTCCAGACTAGGACTTGATTTAACTGCAGACCCTCTCTGATCCCGACTCTGATCCCGACTCTCCCACCAGGCTGGATGCCTGTGGCATCAAACTCCCATTCCCAATCTGCTGCCTCCCGCTTTCTTTACGTGACCCTCTGTTTTAAACAATAAAAGATAAAAAAGTCCCATCTACCTGCTCTCTAATTACTCCACGTGGTCACAGGCCACACCGCAAATGCCCTTGCTGCCTCCTTGCGCTGCGAAATGGCATCACAAGACAGGGGCCAGCAGGGACCAAAACCCACGCAAAAACCCGCAAGACATGGGCAGAGCACGTCACGGCAGCTCAAACGACTTCTCCCTCCCTCCGAAGGTGTCTCCACGGCGCGGCTCAACACCCCTGGCCCAGAAGCCAGAGGGAATTGGACAAACCTGAAGCATTTGAGACTTCCACAGTGGCAGTTTGGCAGCGTCCCCCCAGCACTGAATTATTAATTTTTGCCATTTAAATGCGTTGCAGAGCAAAGTGCAAGTAAACATGAGCAGCAGATGGAGATTCACTGCAAGCCCAGGGAGGCGATGATGACCCGCGGACCCGCGGCCTGCGCTTGGACAAGGCACAGGCTTGATGCTCCTCAATTTTCTCCTTCTCCCATGCTCCCCACTTGGGTCTCCACAAAGTTCATTCACCTCTGAAAAAGACACCAAGTCCTTGCACCAAGAGGTTTCAAGGGAAAAACATGGTGCTCCAACAGCAGAGACATCTCAGCCTGCAAAGGAACTGAACCCATAAATAACCCGCGGCTAACGAGTCTCTATACGTACATGAGAAGCATGAAGTAGCCCGAATTTTTCTCGGGCCTATTTCTGCCTCTGTCCTGGTCCCTGTGTCCATGGGCTGAGACTTTCCAAGTTACTTGACACAAACCAGAGCCGTGGCCTGACCGTGATCGGAGCACGCGGCTCCACAACTGGAACGAACGAGGAGAAAAAAAAAAAACAAAACCAAACAACCAAACTACATATTTCATCCTCCTCTTTTGTGGCTTTTATTTTCTTTTGTACTCACTTTGGGAATAACATTCTTTCCATTGGGAAGAGCCTGATTTTCCATTAAATACAAAGCAGCTGCCATTTTGGAAACAAAAAGTTGATTAAATACAGATTTTTTTTAAATTTTTTTCCCTAACATAGGAGGAGTTAGAACCATGCTTCTCTCTGCTGATTTATCAGTGAAGCATCTGCCAATTAAGGCAGTAGGAGGACTTAAAGAGCGTGAACTGAATCGCTTCATCTTTTCTATGTAGTTTTATAATGATAATTTGGTGTTATAAATAAAAGGGGAAAGATCTTGAGGCTTGGAGCACAGCACGCTGCACTCATCCTGGTGTCAGAGCCCTCCGGCACGCTGACAAAGAGGCTTTCTCACCCTTCACACACACAGGGATGCTCCAGATTCCCCGTTTACACAGATTTCTGCTTGCCGAGACACCGAAGGAAGGGTCGGGGCTGTTGCCGTGACGTACGGCCGCCTCTTGGAAACGCAGCTAAGACATGACTTAAGGCCCAGATGTTGAACAGACTGGAAAAAAGGATGAGTTCAAACCAAAAAAAAAAAGACCAAAAAACAACCCACCACCCACTCCATTTCCACTCCGTGAGCCATCAGCGCCCAGTTCAGGAGATGATTTTTTTTTCCCCCAAGCAGACCGGATTACTGAGTGACCGACACAAGCAACACATGAAACTTCAGCTCACATTATGTTTCCAAAAGCTAAATCTTAAATTAAATTTCCTTTCTCAATATTGAGACGTTACAGTTGAAAAACTCAGAGAGAAGAGGGATGGTGAGAGCTGTAGAAATTACTGTTGTCTTGCTTTTTGATTAACCCATCTTTACTTATTTATTGCCATTCATGAAACACAACGAAGAAAGGACACGGCACGAGAAATCCATGAGGATCTGCACTTTTCAATGGTTTTCTTGCTCTCTCTCGCCATTACACCTAACCTAAGCTGCAAGACCCAGGGAGAACATATCTCTGTGTAAAGACACCCCTACGGTGGTCACGAAACGACGTGTCCTTAATTGCAGCCACTTCAACCCCATCAACAACACCCAACCGCGCCTACCGGCTCCAAATGACGGGCATGAGCTCCCAACGCTTCTCCCTGCACCCTCAAATCAAGGAACCCCAGCACGGGGACCCCAAAGGACACGTCACGTGAAGGTTGGGCTCGTCTAGGGCAGGGGGGTCTCCTCCCGTGGGTAGGTTAAGGAAGACAGCCAGGAGTTTTGGAAGCAGCTGGGGTGTTCATCGATGTTCCTTTGCACATTCACAACTCAAGAAGAACTTCACAAGTTTTTAGGTTGCCAGTGGATGAAACAAGAGGAAAACCGAAAATTGCAAAGTCTATTATTTCGCTTAAATTTCAGCCTAGAGGGGGAGAAGAAAAAAAAAAAAAAACAAAAAAATCCAACAAACCCAAACCCATACTTTAACTTCTGTTTGGGTTTTTGGAAGGTACACTCTGGGACTCTGGTGCAGGAAGCAGCAGGCATGTTTGAATTCCTCACGCTGAGGATGGATTTTCAGTTGCCAAATTCCCCGTCCCGCACATCTGATTCTTTGTGTATGTACGTGCATGCAAAAAGTAAGCATAAAACAGCTTTATAAATCTAAGTTTGTAAAATAAAAATCAAAGCCAAACATGCCAAGGTGACTACACAAAGGGAAGCAATACCTAGGGAAGCGTGCACACCCTGGTTTAAAGGATTTATGAGACTGGGCATTTTAGCTTCAATTAATTTTCAAAGTGCTGAAAGCAGACAAGAAACCATGTAATTACAAGATAACTTGGCTTACCCGGATTCGAGTTAACTAGCGCTCCTGGGTTAATCAGAGGTCAGCCTTCTCCCCAGCCAACAAAGCTAAATCCACTGTATTTGAAAGCTTTGCTCCTTGCTTTAAAGCAACCGTCAGCTCTTGTTTCGACCCTTTCAATTTTGGTGAGCGTTTGGGATTTTGGAGGCACTGGAGAAGACCAGGAAAGCAATGCCCAGGCGCCAGCCCGCAGCTCGGCGGGCAGCTCGGGACAGCCCAGCCAGGCAAGCACTGCTCCAGTCACCAGCCCAAACCTCCCCACCAAGGCACCCTGGGTTTAAGGGCATTTTGCCCAACTTTCAGGGCAAGCTGGCCTGAGCGACACCCCCCAGGAGACTCGGATCATCTCTAGAGAGCGGAGGAAGCCCCTTGAGGACCATACAGGGAGGATTTGGGATGCTGCTCGTGCCCTGTCCATGTCTGCATCCCAGGCAACTCGCTTTTTTTTACACGTGGGTCTGTATCTACACCACCAAGAAACTTCCAGGATTAGCCACAACTACTTCCCACTGGACATTTTAAACTCCATTACAATTACCCCTTTGTCCTGCTATTTTACGCAAGCAGATTTTTATTTTTCAACCTCTTTTAGACAGACAGATTAGTGATTTATTTCCACCAATTAATACAAACTACCTAGAGAACAGAAAATTAGAGGGGTTAAAAGGAAAATTAGAATTTGTTGCAGTTAAAAACAAAACCGACTAAGAGCAGGCTAGCAAAGTCCCACCATATAAAGGGATTACTCCGTTCCTGACCCTTTCCAGGGGACCTCCAGGTATTATTTTTCATTGATTTACCTTAATGAAACTAATGCACCCCTCTCCATAGGAAGCTGACTCCATAGCTGTCTAGGCACTGGATTCAATTAAAGAAATAAATACATCTGGCTTCTAAATGGTTGAAAGTCTTGAAAAGCCAGAGGCAATACCAGTTGCTGCATCTGTCTCTCTTAGGGTACGCCCTAAGGACACCACATAAGATGATCGACATTCAACACCGCTCCTGGAAACCCGCAGCCGTGGGGGGATGCCCGAAGCATCCCTGCCTGCTCCCCAGCGGCGCGGGCAGCTCCCGCAGCCCTGCCAGCAACCCAGCCCCAGCTTTGATGGAAGCTGGCCTCAAATTGCTTTAACAAGGCTCTTTCTTTCCAGAAGCTGGCGTTGATTTGAGACCTCGCTGTTGACTTAGAAACCCCCAGGTGCCCAGCGCCTGCAAATACTCAAGGCTTAGCTATGCTCAGTTTCCAGGAAAAGGGTTACAAGCATCCAACCGCGGCATGAAATATCAATACTACCATGGCAGCTCAGCATTAAAATGAAGAGCAGGAGTTAAAGGCTGAAAAGCAGAAGCTGGGATAGAGGCTATGCCTCCGCGCCGGCCGCATCTCACACCGCAGAACTGCATCGAGCAGGGCTGCACCGACAAAAAACAAACCAACAAACCACGAGGCACGCTTTGCTCGCACGTGCCTTGGCTCGCAGACGTGGCACTAGAGGAAACAAGGTAGCTCGAGAGCACCTTGTTTGCCATCTAGCCATGGAAATGCTGCTGCTTATTCTCCCGCACATGAAACAAGCAGAAATGACGATTAGAGGGGTTTGTTGAACCAGAAGGCAGGTCCAAAAGGTCTCCTTTGTGTTCTTTGTGCTAACTGCCCTAATCCAAACAGGGAGAGAAGTAAACATCAAGAACCCACGCTGTTTTCTGGATAAAATATTATTCTACCACTCTAGCTGAAGGGAAGACTGAGTGGTCAAGCCCCACGTTGGAGCACTTAGACCAGGAGGAACGTCAGGCTGAAATCCCCCTGGGGGGGTTGTCTGAACAAAATACAGGGAGCGAGGGGAGGGTTTTTACAAAGATCTTTTCTCTTCCAAGCAGAGGTTGAAGATCTCATCGTGCTTTCCCTAATAACAGGCATTTCCCTTAATTCCCCACACATTTAGGGATGCATGGGGGATAAAAGTTAAACGTAACGTGCTCTAAAATTTAGCAGTGCTCCTGCAAGGGCATGCTGGTGAGCAATCTGTGTGGCAGGAAACCCTTTCCCCCTGTCTCTTATTTAACCTATTGATTTAAACTTCTACTCAAGCTTTTCCTTTCCTCCCTTCTGAGACGAAGGACTTTTTCTGGTTCAACTCACCCTCTAACATTTGAGGTGCAAGCAGAGCAGACCAAACGCGCACGACACGCAGTCTTGTACTCACCGACATTGTAGAGTGGACATCTACATCCCCCTACAGAGGACAACACAGGGAGTTTAAAGTCAAATGCAGAAGAGAGCAAAGCAACAGTGAGAAAAGCAGAGAGGTACACAGTGGTCATTGCCCGCAGGTGCCTACAACCCATCAACGGTCCAACCGAGGTACCGGCGGCTCAGCAGTTGGCAGAGTATTAAAAAAAGCAAAATAATGGGTTCCCTGAATCTGGTCTAAGGAGGATGAGGAAGAAATCAAAGAACCACAGATCAGTTTTATAGTACTGAGTGTGGCCTGCAAGTCAACAGGCAGATGCCTCAGCTTTCCCACCTGTAAGATGGAGGCGATGGACGCCAAACCCTAGTGAGTGACAGCAGGGGATCAGCTCAAGCAAAACTTGCTCAGCTCTTCTGAGGCCAAGGGGACGTTATCTAAGTGAAGACAGGACTCTTGCAAATCTGAAGGTGTCTTTGGTGCTCGTATGATGTTTTCATGGCAGTTATTTTCCACTTGGGTCACTCCCAGCGTGGTCAAGGTTGTGGTTGGTGCAAAGTTCAAGGCATTTTACTTCCATGCACAGTGCGTTGCCTTTTAAAAATATTACAGAGGGATTTGGCTTTTTAAATAAAAACATAGGTAATCGTTCTCTTTAAAAAGAAAATAAACACTTCCAAAGCTCTTTCTACCAAAGCAAGAGCTGCCGTGGCCAGCGTGTTCATTTGCAACCGGGAAGAGATGCCAATACGGTGAATAAGGCAAAAACGTTGCAGGCAGAGCGGCCGCGGCATTCGTGCGATTCCAGCTGAAATCTGTGCCTGCCATCTGGCAAAAATAAGCACAAAAGGAAAAAAAAAAAAAAAAAAAAAAAGGCAAAAAAACCCAACCCCAAAACCCCTTTGCAGAGTTCACACTGAACTGCTCAAGACGGCAGAGGTTAGAGTTTGTTCGATCGCTGAAAGATTGCTTCCCCTTCCCGGGTCAGCATCACCTCTTGACCTGCCCTGATTACCTTCCAAAGGAGGTTATCAAGATACAAGACTAACAGAGGATTAAAGGAAACTTAAAATAAAAACAAAACACCCCCCCCCTTCCCCCAACTCTGCTCCCCTCCCCCAAGAAAACATCCTTGCTTTGTTAACCTGACAGTTCACTGTAGGTGTTGACACAACCCTCCATCTTTGAGAAGCTTAATGTCAACAAATCAGTGTGTTTGGAGTAGCCCTGTCAATGCGATTTACATTAACTTGTCTAACAAGAAATAAAAACAACAATCAGCCATCAAAGACAAAAGGCTTTTTCAGTCATTCTTTTAAAAGTATTATGCTGGAAATGTTAATTTTTGAGGCCACGGCCCTTTACTTGTTGAAAACCAGAAACCACCTTTTTTTTTTTTTTTTTTTCCTGAAGTGCTCTTTTTTTTTAACTTCTTTTTTTTACTTTAAAAAAAAAGTATTTTCTTTTAAAGGAGGCCCGAGCATCCCATGTTAATAAGCTCCCCAGCAGCTGTAACCGACTCTCCCTGGTTAATGCAGGAAGAGGGCAGCCTTGAAACCAAAATGTTAATTATGCTTTGATTTCCACCAGCGTGTTATTTGCTTTTGAGACATTTTGGGCACTTAGCGGAGCATTTTCGAATTGTGGCTCTAAACCACCATGAAAATTTCAGGCAGCAGTGGTATGCACCAAAACCCTGTTAACTTCACCATGACCTTTTCCTCCCCGAGCACACGCTGCACCCACCCGTGTGCCCTTTGCCGACGGGGGCTCAGCGTCCCGAAGCAAAGCTGCAAAAAGCAAATCACTTCCAGGGGTTCCTAACATCAAGCGGTTTCCACCATCTCCCACAATGTCTACGCCGATGCTCTAAAAGAAAAATTAGGGATTCCAATTCCTGCTTGAACACTAGAGAAAGTGGAGACTCTTTCAGCCGCTCCACAAGCCAGGACTAGCTTCGGTCTGGGTTATTTTGGGGGGAGTTGGACACCAAGATGACCTGGTTGCCCAGAGAGGGGGTTGATGCCCCATCCCTGGAAACGTTCAAGGTCAGGCTGGACGAGACTCTGAGCAACCTGCTCTAGCTGAAGATGTCCCTGCTCATGGCAGGGGGGTGTGTTACCGTTGGACTAGACGACCTTTAGAGGTCCCTTCCAACCCAAACTATTTTATGATCCTATGGCCTCCCGAGGTCCCTTACAGCCTCGACCACTCTGCGACTCCCCTCAATAAATACAGGAAAAATTCAGCCTCATGTATCCAGAAACACAAAACTTAATGCCCAAATCTTGGCTTGGGGTCACTTTTTAGCTCGCTCAGCATCTCTGCTCCTCTTCACCCCCTCTCCGAAATGTTGACTTGTTGAGTCAACTGGACCCCTCGAGGCCATTTGATCTGCCTCACGGCGAGCTGGAGCCTTGACCCCAGAAAAGTTTCCTGCAGACGAGCGGCCCCGTCCGAGACAATGGGATTACTCACACCCGTCATGTTAAGGAGCCGCCTGCATTTTTGCAGGCTCAGGACTTTCGGCTCCGTTCTATTACAGGACAGAGCTTTTTGTTGGTGTAATTTTAGCACGGTAACTGCTGACATGCCCAGGCTGAGTTTCTTTGATCAGCAGGTGAAGGTTTTTCTTGGTGTAATTACTGTTGTGACAAAAGGCAGGTGAGTAGCTGAGCTCCTGCCACTTAGTCATCTCCTGACACTGCCACTCTCTTCTTCTCAAAACTCCTGCAAGTTCAAATACTAGGAGCACACTTTTCAGTTTTTAAATGGTGTAAATTCAACACAAAGGCACCCGATTATCAGCTCTGGAGGATGGGGATGTTTCCAAACCAGGAAAAGATGTGAGAAGAGGCAGGGATGGTGTGGCACGGAGTCCACTTCTAAGAATGAGAAGCTGCTCCAAGGATGCCTTACCCAAGGATGCCCAGCCAAGGATGCTGCACAGTCACTTGGGGTTTTTTGTGAGCTACTGGCAGTGTGGAAATCCTGTATTTTATAGCTGGACCAGGCTGCAAACTCCTTCAAACAGGGCAGCAACTCCTCTTAGATCATAACATTACAGTGCTAAGGATTTGGGCTGGACTCAGACCAGCAGTATAGAAACTGCTCTACCTTGCCACTAGCAACCCTGTAATATCCTCTTTCAGCTGTAATTCACCCTTTTGGGACATAGTTCCTTTTCCCCTTGAACCCTTCTCACTCTTTCCTTTCACAAATGAAGCTCATCCCACATTTTTGGTGCTTTCACAAACGTCGTCATTTTTCTGCGTTGCTTTAGAGAGACGTGGGCTGCTCTGCGCCTTATCTCTAATATTTCATTTAGCAAAGTGCAGAAATTTTAATGTGTTTCTAAATAAGCCACTGGAAAAAGGCCCTTGAACCTTACAAGAATGAAGCAGCAGAGACACCAAAGGAGCTGGGTGCTTTTTAGATGTACCCTGATTCTTCCTGACTTGCTCTCACCCACCACTGCCCGCAAGGGTACCCAAGGACCCCTCAGCAGTGTTCAGTGATGGCATCTAGCACTCCTCTAAAGGAAGATACTCCAATATAGATAAAAAAATCCCAGCCCTGCATCTCCTCCAAACCACTGAACCCAATCTACAGCTTCACAAACCAGATGGCAGCACCTGACGGACTCGCCCTGCCCGGCTCACCAGGCTGTCGGAGGATCATGCTTTGGAGATAAGGCGCTGCACTGCAAATGCAAACAGCTTTCTCCTCAGCTGGGTCCTTTCTAACCTAGTTCTGGAAGAGAAAAAGGCTGCTTTGATTTGTCTCGGTCCTTTTTAGACCAATTAGCTGTCCTCCCAGTCTCCAAAACAATTTTGACTCACTCAGAAAAGAAACATTAATATTAAAGGAAGATAAATCACTCGGGTCTATCTCATAAATCATTGTGGGCATCTCTCCCCATCCTCATCTCTCCTGCTAGCCGTGCTTCATGCTCTGGTGCAAAGACCAATCTCCCTGTCAAATCCCATTACTTGCTTGCATAAGTACTCCCAGTATGATTTGTGGAAACGGTCTCCAGGTGATAAACCACCCCTGTGCAGCCACATCATCTTTTTTAAGGAGAAATCCAGCCGTTTCCAAGCACCTCCTGACTCCAGAGGGCACCTGCCCCGTGCCTGCCCGTGTGGCCACCAGCCACCCTGCTCAGGGCTGCCAACAGAGGGGACACACTGGCAACAAACGTGGCCTGGAGATGGATGAAAGCCCTTCCGCCTTCTCTCCACAGGAGGCAACGCTTTATTTAGCAGTTTGTTCCCATGATAACAGAGCCAAGAAACCACCTTCTCCTCAACAACACCTCCAGGTACAGAGAATTGGGAAAACCACTTTGATTTCTCTTGTGGTGGCTTCTCCATCCACAGCAAAGCACTCCTCATCTCCATCCAGCCAAAGATACAAACCATGCAGAAGGCTGCACAGTTTGGGGGCTGTAACACCTCCTAAAACAGCTCTGGAGGGCTTGAACATCCTTCCGGTGGAGCAATCACAGTGGCACGAACAAGCAGAATGAGAAACTGCCACTGTGTATTATTAAGTCTTTTCTTCCTGTTTATATCCAGACTCATGAAAGATGCCCAGTGTGCACCAGTGTGCTATAATTCTGGGCACCCAGTAACAACAAATAAATAACAGTCCAGGAAAGAAGAAAGATTTGAAATTGCTTTTAGGACAAACATAGTGTTCAGTGGATTTGCTATTTCAAAATACCTGCTGATTGAAGCTACTCATAAGTATATATCCAGACAAACCTTATTTAAAGGAAAAAATGCTGAGCAAAAATGAAACTCCCTGATGATTATATTTTTCCTATTCAACGGGACGCTGCTCAGCTAACTGCAAAAAGCAACATAAAACACATTTTCTGATCGTAATAACAGAATAAACACGGGCATATTTTAGATATCAGAGAAAAGAAAGGAACATATGCTGCCTTCCAACGGAGCAGTATTTTGATGTAAGGCATCCAGTGACTTGACAAACATTTGGAAATGTATCTCCAGTCCAAATAATAGACACCCTTATACTGGGATCTCTTGAAAAAATATCCTGAATGTCCATTAAGCTGAAAGTTGACATGTCTAAAATTTACGTGGCTAGTGAATTATGATCCTACTTCTGCAGGGTGGACTGTGATATTTCCCTTGTTCATGTATAAGTAGACTTGCAAATACTTGGGGAGACTCTCACTGAAGCCCAACTTCTGGATCATATGAAATAGCTTACTTCAAAAATGGATTTTTTAATTTCATAACACTTGACACTCCAAGGGCCCACTTCCATCACACTCCATAAAGCTTGAGCAACCACAGCACCGTCAGACGCCCGTGTGCTCCCCGGACCAAAACAGAAAGGAACTGGGTGGAGGTGGCTTACCGGGAGGTGGGTGAACACAGCAAACGTGCTGCGTAGGAACCCAATGAGATCCACAAGGTAGTCACTGGCCTTGCTGCCCGGCTCCATGGCCATCCAGTCGTAGTCCGCCAGCTGCAAGAACTGGTCTATCTTCTGGTTGAGGTTAGTGTAAATCTCCTCCTCGGCAGCATGGCGGGCGTCCTGGGAAAAGAGACAACCTTACGTGGGACGGAGTCTTCACTCCACAATCTACACAAGTAACAGGATCTGAGCTTGACTCAACCTTTAGCCCTAAAGGGAGCACAAGCCTCAGCTTAGCTCAGACTGGGGGGACATGTGCCACCATGGGCAAGACCAAGGTGGTGTCTGTCTCTGACACAACCTGAGGACAAATCCAGTGCAGGGTGGAAGAGAGAGAGAGATGGAAGAGGAATGTCCCAGATGGACAAAAGGTTGAGAGCCACCAATCTGTGTGCAGGCGTGGGCCACAGAGTAAGGGCTGGAAAACTCACCCTTAGGCCAAACAGGTAGATGATGCCAGAGGGGACAACGAATGGACTTCCCTGGGGACATGGGGCCTAAGTCTCCTGTTATCCCAAGGGCAAACCTCACCCAACAACTCCCTACGGTCGCTCGAGTCCTCAGCGCTGTTCCCATGTCCTGCTCTCCAGCTGCGGGACACAATTCAGACACCCCACGGTTGACCTAATTAGGGCCTTATGATTTCATATGAAGTATCTGGGTGGACACTCCTGGGTTAAGATTTAAAGACTGCAAAATCTAGCAGTTTCAGCCAGCTCCAATTTTTCAGGGGTAACGTTAAAAAGAGCAGAAAGATACAGAGAAAGAAGTTTCGAAAATCTATTCTCCTCTTGGGTGAAAGAGGAGAGCTGGTGTTCACGGCCAACAGTAAAATGAAAATTCATTTTAAAAAAAAAATCATGCTTTTACTTAAAAGCTGCTTAATCCTTTAGATGATAAGTGCTGCAATGTGAATTAGGGGACAAAGGCTCACGATCTCGACAGAAGTAACACTCCAAAGGACAGACCCAAGAGCCAGGCTGATGGCATAAGCTTCCCAGGATATGACAAAATTACCTTTGGGCTCAGCTTAGCTCCCTACATCCACACATCCACACACGTGCTTTGAAAGCAGATACTCTCCAAGCAAACACCAAGAGCAACTCCCTGGAGGTGGATCTACCCCAGCCTTCTCACCTTGAAGGTTGTGGTCCCGTAGAGCTTTGTAGTGTGGACAGTTTCTGGAAGTACATTAGTGATATTGGTTATGAATTCCTCTAGGAACTTGCAGGATTTCTCCAAATGGGTCGTATTTATAATAATCTGTACAAGCTGCAAAGGCAAAAAAGGGATTCAACCATGGTGCTCCTGAAGGCAGGGACGTGCCAGGTTAATAGATGCCAATTTTTAACAACTTCTGGCACGAAAAGCTGACGCTGTACAAACACACTGAGCTTTGCTACACGCTCAAAGGCTCTCCTCCTTTAACAACATCAGAAACTTAAATAAAAGATAATAATGGGGGGGGAGGAAGCATTTCCCATGACAGCCACTAATATCACAAAAGATTTTTTTTTTTTAATGACTTCCCTACATTCAGCTGTCAGTCAGTGCTCGTTTCAGCACGGCTCAAATACACCAGGCTTACCAAAAAATGCCATGTCAAGTCCCAAGTATTCTGTCTGCTAATGAACCCTAAATAACCCGTATCTTGAGTGACACCGAACAACATCATACTAAGGCATTTAACAAAGAAACCACAAGGTTTTACTTTTCTGAGGGTGGTGTGGCTGAACGCAGATCTCACCCTGGTATCTTTTCAGTTATCATACCCACCATTATCTGCAATTTTCTTAATTCTGCCTTCACATGGCACATTAAAGGCAACTACAGAGGAAAAGCCTCTGCTGAAGTCAGTCAACACAAACATTTACAATCCGGAGCAAAACAATCCAGGCTTCCACTTAAGGATCACTGACTTGGAAGCATCATCAGTTCCTTAAGCAGATCCATTTTTTTCTGAGCAAACTGCCATAAATATTTCCAAGGTGCAATAGAAGCAATAACAAAACCCTCCCCAATAACATCTAGCTCAGATATCTTACAGACACAGAAGGCCTTATAATGCTCCCAATTAATATAATTTACTGGCTGGAGTATGGTGTGGCAGTCCGCAGTCAAATCCTCTGAAGAGATGATTTTGAAAGACCCACAAATCTTGTGAAGGAGATGGATTAATCAGTAATTTGAGTGCTGCAAACACAGAAATATTAAGTAACCCTACAAAGACTGCAGCACCCAACCCTTGCTAGTGCCATGAGAAAGGGCAATGGTCACAGTTTGGGAGATTCAGCTTGGGTATTGGGAAGGAAAAAGAGTCCTTAGGAAGGTGGTGCAGAAGTGGAATGGGGTGCCCAGAGAAGCTGCGGGACCTCTGTTTTGGAGAAATTAAAAGCTGGGTTGAGAAAGTATGGTTGACGTGATCCAAGCGAGCAACGATCCCATTTTCAGGTTGGGCTAGATGCCTCCAGAGGTCCCCTCCAGCCAACACTTCCGTGGTTTCAGTCAGGTTTCTGTTTTTAAGAAATCAAATTATGATTTACTTGAACTCTGCATGTTTTGTACTTAGTCCATGAAATGTATTACACATAACTAGGAGGGCGTCTCATTTCTGAATTCCTTGGATTCATTTTGTTCTCGATTTTTGCCTTCAAACAAGCACTCATTTGCATTCCCCCATGTCAGATAGCTCTGACATCAGGACCATGATATATTTTCCTACAGTTTCAAGTTAATTAAATATTAAACTTCCAACTGTGTGAAATTCCTCCTAAACCTCTTCTCTGATCATCACAATTTACTGGTCCAGATCAGCTATCAAACTTGAAGGAAGGCTCCGATTGCTTTGATTCTCTTTCACCACTTGTCATGAGCTTTCCTGTTCCCTCTCTAGCTCCTTCAAGTTCTGATCTCTTGAATTTGGAGGAGTAAGACCTTGGAGGGGTAAGACCTTCTCACTGAGGTAAGACCTTCTCATTGGGCTATCCAAATGAAAAAAATTAGCAGCATCTTTTCCCTCTGTGTTGTTGAGGGGTATCAGGGTTACTCAAAACGCCAGGATTATTTGAAGCAGACTTGGTGACAAACTTCCACATGCACTGCTAAGAGGTAGTCCCAAAAATCGGCAATGAAAATTAAATTAAAGAGGATAACAGACCAGGCAGGTTGGTACACAGCCTGGTATTACCTTGTCCACTGCTTGGAAGATGACACCAGAGAGTCCAGAAAAGGATGGTGTTGCTTGGCGCAAAAGTTAAATCTGGGAAGTAATAGTTCTGCGAGGTACTTAATATAGCACTTTTGACACCAGAACTAGCTTGTATATGATCTGGGACTCTTCAACGTGCTCTTTAATTCCTGAGCTCCACATAATCACATGAATGTCGTTTCTTAAGTAGGAAGGACTTGAGAAACTCAGAAGAAAATGCTTCCCCGTGCTTCCATTTGGACAAAGAGGTCAATGGTTACACAAAGAAAAGAGGCAGGAGGGGATGAGGATGCTCAAAGTAGTTTTTCTTCAAGCAAATTAGAAAAGACTGGTGGTAGAGATAACCCCAGGAGAGAGCTAGATGTACCTTGGTAAGTGGCAAGGAACAGGAGGGGGAAAATGAGAGAAAAGATTTGGAGATGAACACCAGTCTGTGGACACACCATGCCTTTATTAAACTCAAGTTTTCTACGTTGGCTTTCCTTGGAAAAATCCTCTTCAGCTCCAAAGCACGTGAAGAAGTCACTCTTAGCCTGAGGAAAGGCACCACCTCCACTCGATGTGGACGGCGCCAAGGAACACCTACACCATCCAAACCCAGCAACAGCAGCTGAGGGGACTGTCACGCCCGGTTTGCCCTTCCTACACCCAACCACGCCGTGGGAACGTCTGCACCAGCAGCCAAAGGATCCTTTGGGGGATGGATAGTGCCGGGATAGTGTTACATTCCTCTTTGTGCAGGGAGCCTTGGGAGGAGCGGGAGGGAGGAGGAATCTGCCCCCAGGGAGCAAAGAGATTCCAGACAGGGAGATAAAGGGCTGAAGAAGAATCGTGGGTAAATACATACCACCATAAACACACTAAACTCCCCAAAACTCACCTCCAGAAGATCTTGACGGTGTCCAGAGAACAGGACACATTTCTACAGCACAATTAAACAACTGCAGCTGTATTAATATTGACTCATTTATTAACAGCACACAGAGGTCCCACTAAGGTATCCAAACTGCCCCGGGTACCACACACGCTCCCCAAACAGCCATGATTTACGAGCATTGAACTTTTCAGAAATCTGACTTTCTGAACAAAAAAGTATCAATTCCAAAAAGAAAATAGCAATAGAGAGTTCATACTGCTGCAGCGTGCTGGAACGGCCTCCAACATCACCTATAGATGGGGATCACTCCCCCATCCTCTCCCAGCTCCCATCTGGCTCTTCTCTGGCACTCCTTGAAGTCCCTTTACCCACCACTTTAATTCAGATATATAATTCTCTGCAAGTTCCGAAGAGGGGTAATTCTAACTGCCACAGCCAAAAACTTTCCCCTTTCCTGCAGTATTGTTTCTTTGTACAGCAACGCTCTGCAGCTCCACGATTGTTTTCCAACTTCATATTTTATAATAATGCTCCAAACCAGCCACTCTAAAGGTGCTGTAAGAAGCTCTGAGGGACCAAGCCCCCTTCTGTCACCCTGCCCTGGAAATGGGTCTCCTGGAAGCCGCGTCCTACCTCCGTCAGCCCAACGTTTTTTCTCTTGATGACGTTCTGTAAACAGTTGCTCAGCGTTCGGGTCAGCAGCAGATTTGTAGATTTTCTAATCATATCGTCAACTTCAGTGGAGCTGAAAAGTAGAATTTAAAGAGAGGTTTGCAAAATGCTCTACAAAATGAAAATCACCCAGTCTCCTTCCCAACCCTATAATGCCTTACGCATGATCATCGGTGCACCGCTTTCAGATGCTGATGTACTAACATATACCAAAATTCTGACAATCTAGGCCTTTTTTTTCTGGTAAAAAACAAACTGAATGTGCTAAACCTACACCCTTGAGCCTCTCCTCTTAGAGGGGCTGGTCCAGCCCGGGTCAGAGCTGCCCGTGGCATCAGCACTAAGTGGTGCAGCCAAGCCGTGGCCCTGCACGCAACGTGGGAGCTCCGCGCGTTCAGCACACAAGGGGAAAGGGATGAAAGCCCTGCAACGAGGGGAAAAAAAAAAAAAAAATCAACCCCCCAAAACACCTCCCCTATCAATCTGCTCACAGCTTTTTCTTTAGCTAAATCACACTGGAAGCTCTTGCAACGTGTTCATGCCCTTTGCTCGATGGTTGCAACCGCAGCGGTGCTGCAGTTTGGGGGTTTGGCTTTCTGCTGAAGCGCTGCTGCCCTTCCACCCTGCACACCAGTGAGGTGTAAGCTCTCCTTTCTGAAGGAAAACCCACCCCAACACAGGCTCCTTTGATCTGTCGTTGGCCCTGCATTAGCCCTGACACCACAGGGCTTTATCTCTGGCAGTGCAGTGACAGGCAGCTGAGGGCAAAGACAATTTCCAACTGGAAGGCTGAGAAGTGTTAATAACTTTAAGGCTCCCGGTAAATCAAGCCCGTGACCTTTTGCTCCTTCTCCTGTTTTACCTGACAAATGGGCCAGATTACAAAGCAGGGATTGACACGAGAAACAAAAGCAAACTTTGCAGTTGCCCCAGCGCCAGCGTGCAAGGTGGGGGATGTTGGGGTGCTGCTGCTGAGGTGCCTCCTGGTGCGGGGATGGGCGCTGCCAGCCCTTGTCCAGCTCAAAAATTTCATAGGATCCCAGACTGGTTTGGGTTGGAAGGGACCTTAAAGCCCATCCAGTCCCAACCCCCTGCCCCGGGCAGGGCCACCTTCCACCAGCCCAGGTTGCCCAAAGCCCCGTCCAACCTGGCCTTGAACCCTTCCAGGGAGGGGGCAGCCACAGCTTCTCTGGGCAGCCTGTGCCAGGGCCTCACCCCCCTCACAGGGAACAATTTCTGCCTCAGATCTGATCTAAATCTCCCCTCTGTCAGTTTAACCCCGTTCCCCCTCGTCCTATCCCTCCCCCTGATGACGAGTCCCTCCCCCCATTCCCGCAGCCCCTTTCAGCCCTGGGGGCCGCTCTAAGGTCTCCCCGGAGCCTTCTCTTCTCCAGCTGAACCCCCCAACTCTCTCAGCCTGTCCTCACAGGGGGGCTCCAGCCCACCGAGCATCTCCGTGGCCTCCTCTGGGAAGATGCCATGGAACTGGGTAAAAAGCAGCTGAGGGGACTCTCGCACTCGATTTGCGCCTCCTACACTTAATTTCTGTGCCTATTTTCTGTTAGAGCACATGCACTGAGCTGAGCCCTGGCCCATCAGTGCCTGATGCTGGGGAAGCAAGACTGAGCCTTCTGCAAGAGCAACCCTGTAGCCCCAGCAGCCTCCCGGATGCGCTCACCCTCCCCGAGCACCGCGCATCCCTCAGTCAACCCAATTTTTCAAGTTCTTCAGGACCTTCCTTGTGCTGCTGCAAAGGAATTGCACTGAAATCCCCCAAATTCCCAGGAGAAGTGGCAAATATTGCTCCCCGTTTGCATCTCTGAGCACAGTCCTGCTGGGATTTCCACGAGAGCAATAAGGCTGTGTCTTGCTGCAGCTTTCCCAAGGAACAGCCCAGCTGCACAGCTCCCCGTACGCCCAGCGGCTGCTCGCCACGCTGCGCCCCCCAACAGGTTTCTCTAATATTTCCTTCTCCCTGATGTTTAGAAGTCTGCTTTTCTGAGCTACACGCCTGCCAAGGGTTGACCGCTGTCTCCCTCCCAGCTGGACACGAGCAGAGCAGGGCCAGCGGCTCGGCAGGACCCAGCTCCTGATTAATTTAAATCCAGTGTCATCAGCCAAATCTTTGTGTGGGTCTTTTCTAGATCATCACCGCTGATCCCTGTGAGTTTATTTTCCTCTTGCTCCGTGGGGAAGCACGTCCTGTGCCAGTGATGAGCCGGGCTAATGCACTTCACATCCCAGATGGACCCCTTGGCTCCTCCTCGCAGGGTTTTGATGTGTGGTCGAAGGTGATGCATTTGGTTTTTTTAAAGTGTGGCACAGAAATCAAAATGTGGGGGGAGAAGAAACCAACCAGTGAATTTTTCTGGTCTTTATACTATGGGTAGGACTCTCAAATAAGGTTTTACTTAAAAAAAAAAACAAACAAAAAAAACCAAACACCAAAACCAACCAGGCACACACCCCCAGGCTCTCCATCATCCCCCAAGAAGAACCAGATTGTCCCCAGTCCCCTCCACCAGACAATAGCATGGTTAAATATAGAAAGTACAATAAAAATCGAACCCTGTGACGAACTACAGATGGTAAAAAAGACACCCGAGGAGTTTTAAAGCAAAGGGTGGTACAAAGGGACTCTGTGACACCAGGGGCAGCTGCCTGCTGCTGCCAGAGCAGCGTGGGAACCAGGGAAAGGGGCTGGGGAGCAAAAAGGGCTGGACCCACGCTCAGGGGGGTAAAGAAAAAATTGCATAGGGAGCAAACAATACGCCAAGCTAGATCTTTGTACAAGCACTGCGGCCTTTTCAGGATTTTCCCCGGGAAATCTTGAAATTCAATATATGAGGAGTCACGGAGCCCGTCCCCAAGGATGGTGGAGGTGCAGAATGGTGAGGTTGGAAGTGGAGCTGGTGGCTGGAGCTTCCAGCATCTACTGAGCCTGAGAAAGGGCAGATGAAAGCCATGGGGGTCTGGACATGAGGTCAGCTTGTCCCACTAAACCAACACAGCACTCAAATAGGTCACACTGGAAAAGCTGCTTTTTTTTTTTTTTTTTTTTTTTAATTCAAACGTCAACCTGTCATCAGGGCATCGAAATTAAACAAGGCAGTAACTGGCTGCGTGTATGCCCCAAGATACTCATGCTCTTGGCAGGAGAGGGGTGCTGCTGGCCTCGGCCCCACGCCACAGCCGATGGCACGAGGCTGCTGAATCACCAAACATTCTGCAAACGGAGGGTTTGCTTTAACCACTCGATTCAGCTGCAGGAACTTCTCAACCATGATAACCTCCAGGGCATAAAGAAGTAATGCTTAATAATACTGCTTAGCACTTCCACGCTGCTTTGACTTCTCCAAAGCACTTCTGACAGAGCTTTCTCTGTATACAAGCACCATTGTCAAAGGTTTCCTACTCTCATGTTGTATGTTGGATGCATAAGCTAGAAAATCAGGTTGTAACTTCAGTTTCATGGTGGGTCACGCAGCCTGGAAACCCCTGGAGTTGGGTTCCAACAGAGCAGAAGAATCTGTGACATCTCCCGTGAGGACCACACACTGAGTAAGGGACACAACTAGAAGAATTCCTTGGAGTAAAAAAAAAAAAAAAAAAAAGAAGAGCGAGATTTGAGACCAGGTGCTGGACTGTGATCCCCCAAATCCTCCTTGGTTCAATAGAAGAGGTGAGGGTGGCAACAGGAGCAATGGGTGCTAGCCATTGCTTTGGCCAGGACGCCCCCAGCTAAAACCAGCAGCTCCCATCAAGAGCCCAGACCAGTGCGGCCAGTTAGCCAGGAGTAATGGTACCAGTCAGTTGCCCGGTGCCAACTCCTGACTGTGAAGTAGAGGTTGGGTCTCGGTTCTCAACACACAAGTAGAAAACAAATCCCCAAATATACATTTATCTCCTTTCTCCTAAAGTTGACTTCCATGGGACCTACTTCATTTAGTTATACAAGCCTCTGATTTTTTATTTTATTTCGAGTAACAGCATGTACTTAAATTAGTTTCAACATTTTAAAAAATGTATCCCAAGTTCTTTCAGGATTGGCGCTTTGTTTGAAAACAAACAAACAAACCAACCCAAACAATCAAATTCCTGGTAGATTAGAGCTGACATCTCATCCTTCCACCCACTGCTTTCCAAAGATATTCCCTATCTTTCAAATGGGAAATCCCACTGGAAGTGGCAGAAGTCTTCCGGCGGGTGGATGCCTTTAAAGACATCTCCTCAATGAACTCAAAGACATGGTTTTTAACAAAGGTAGAACTGCTGAAAATATAAAGATTTTCTTTCTCCTAATCAAATTAATAGAGCCAAACCAAAAAAAAAAAAAAAAAAAAAAAAAAAAAGCAGCCCCTATAAATGCACACTAAGCTCCAAATTTTCTTCAAATACTTGAAAAGCAAAGTAACTTTCACAAGAACATCAACATAAAGGAGAACACTCTCGTCCAACAAATACAAGAAGCTAGCTTAAAAAAATAATTAGAAAAAAAAAAAAAATCAAAAATCCGAGCTACGTTTTCTGCCATAGGCTCTGTTCTTCAGGAAAAGACCGCAGAGCATTTAAGCGAACTGTCTGGGTTAATGACAGCTGATGTCCCGTATCCCATAGCAGTAGTCATGACCTTCAGGCCTCCCGTGACTGACGGGCTGACCCCAATCACTCCAGGGTGCAAGGTAAATGACAACCAAAGAAGAAAAAGAAAGAGAAGAGAAAGAAAACTTGCTGCCGGCTTTGTAGCCAAGCTTCCTAATAAAACCTAATTCAAGCTGTCAGGGTGAAATGAAGAAAGTGTCAACAGGGGTTTTCAGAGAAATATTCCAAATGTTTGGCTAGAAAAGCCAAGCGCTGGGCTCCCTTCCCCCAGCCCAACACCCCTCCTCAAAAAGGCCTGGAAAATCCAATGTCGAAAGGAATTTTAATAACATGTCCGGGGGGATCCCTGAGGAGGGACCCAAGGGGACACTTTTCTTCCCTTCCCTGACAAACCCAATCATCTCCGTAATGGTGAAGAGCACAAAACTCACGAGGGAAGTGCCAACGGAGGGGTTCGGTGAAACCAGCATCCGTGTGAAATCGGACCGTTCTGTCGGCTTTAGAAACCGAGATGTTTAATGGTGACCCACGGGTTAAGAGCCCTGGGAGCCACCAAAGAGAACAACCTGCCACCAGTGAAAGGTTGAGATTAAACGTGGGGTGAGAAACATCCTCTGCTTCCACCTCAACCAATGAGCTGCCACGTCCTCCAGCAGAAAACGGAGAGAAAGGGCCTCTCCAAATTACCATCCCTCGCACAAAGGAGGAGGATTAAAGCCCTGAAGAGCCTCGTCTAGGCGCTGAAACAGCTCGTGAGTCCCCAGATCTTATCTCTTATCTTTGCACCAGCACTGGGGCAGCGTCCAGGGTCAGGACACGGAGCTGCCAAGGGAGGTGAAACTCCCCCACCCCCCCAGTCCAAGCTCTCACTACAGCGATGCTGCAAACAGAAGGGAAGAAGGATCCCTCCTTCCAGTCAAAAAATCTTGTTATTAATTTATATCATTCTACCAAGACATTACTGGGTGCAAAAAGAAAGCATCAACTTGCAGTTTCTGGTGAATATATTTGTTTTCCAATCTCACTCACATACACATGGGCAAAAGCAGCATCAAGGCACCTTGGGATGGAGAAGGGAGGGTAAACACATGGAAGATTTTGGAGGTTTTCAAATAAAAATCAGATTATTTGTATATAAACTCCCACGGGAAACAAGGAAAACAAAACCCCTAAACCAGCAGCCGAAACTCATTAACACACAGGGCAAATCAAAACCTCAAGAGTTTTCCTGCCAACGCGCTCCTGGAGGGACAATCGGGGGGAGGCCATGGGGAGGCTGCAGATGTTACAGCAGGCACTGACCCGATGACAAGTGGACATCACTGTCCTTCTCGAGACAACCAGATTCATCTATTTAGTACAACTGACTCAGAAATATCTTGGAGGAAACACGCCCCTCACTTTTTATCCAGCTAGCGTGGTCCTGGGCCACCTTTCCCTACACAAGGCAGCTGCTTTTGAAGACTTGGCCAGCTCTTTGTGTATGAAGGATGCCACCACTCCAAGGAGGCCACCAGCCACCTCCAGCCTCGGTATATCCAACCAAATGAGCAGTTGAAGAACAAAATTTATATTTTAAACCTTTTGAGATCTTTCAGTGCAGACAAAACCTCCATGGTACAACCATCAGCGTGCTCATCCCCTACCTCAGATGAAGGTCTTCTGAAAACTTCAGGCAGGCGTAGATGAATTCCTTAATCTGATTGTAAACTTTAGGCACAAACTCAGAAAAGGGGAACTTCTTTGGAAACGGTTGCTGTAAAATACAGGAGAGAATTCAAATCGAAGAGCAGATATTTAACAGGAGTGACGACTGCTTTCCAGCAACGTGTTCCAAGCAGTCGAATTAATTCTAGTATTTAGCTAAGTCCAGAAATAAAACAACAAGCCAGCATTTATTGTATATTATATAAACATTTCAGCCAAGTGAATGACCAGATAATCACTTACAAATGGCACATGGGTGCGTAAGGGATTTAGAGTCTGAAACGGGCTGGAAGGAAACGTGCAGCTAGGAGGGGGCAGGCAGCACACGGGACCCTCATTCCCTCTCCCAACTCTCTAACTCCTATGAAAAAACCCCGCTGGAGAACTCCTTGACTTTTCTCTCCCACCGTGCACAAGGTATTTTGCTGGGGCACCTCCTGCAGTCACTGCCCAAGGTGAGCACTTGCTTACAACACCAAAAGCCGAGAGGAAACGCACGTCCTACACCAGATTTTTCCAAGCAGCTTTTGCCAGTAGCACACGCACGGCTGGGAGGTGCAGAGAGGAGCACTAAGCTGGACCCCAGGATACAGTTCTGAGGGAAGGACACAGACTTTCTGAAATCTAAACGCTTGACTTGGATCGAAAATCCCTCCCAACCCTAATTAAGTTCACCAGGCTTGGAGCTCGCTGGCTGCCAGATGTGGAGCAGAAGGCCAAGCAGGCTTTTAAGGGACATTGGCTAGGTCAAATTTGGCTACACTTAGGTTTTGCAAGCACACACTTCTGCAAACGCCAAGATATACCACTTGGTTGGGCTTTTTTTTTTTAAAAAAATAGGAGATTAAAACAAACAAAGGTTAATAACACGTTTCATAAAATGGGAATAAAACACCAATGGAAGCAGATATTTCTAGTCTCCTGTCTACTGCAAGCACTGCTCAGCAGCAACAGTACACTGCAAGCTGAAAATACAATCGATGAGGTATTGCTATACACACTTTCCTCACCCACACCAGGAGAAATGCATCACAAGGGAAGTATATTTGTTCTTTTCCCCTGTTTTGGGTTTTTTTTGTTGTTTTTGTTTATTTGGTTTGGGGTTTTGGGTTTGGGTTCGTTTTTGAGGCTTTTGTTTGCAGTTCTCAACGCCACCAGCGAGGGTTGGGGGCGGGTTTCCTGTACCAGCTGCCATGCCGTACTGCTCCCCAAGTTTCAAGGTTACCTTTTCAAGTTCTGCATCCTGGAACGGGAACTGTCCGACTATTTTCTTATAAACCTCTTCATTTGTCACTGGGATGGGACTGTAGTTATCTGAATCAAGTATATTTCTATGAAAAGAAAAGTTAGAAAGACAGCTCTGTAACGACAGGCCAAGCACAATTTTGCAGATTTACTGCTCAGTCAGGAAGCTCTTAAGAAGTAAGCCCGGTCTAAGATGTGATCCCATGGGCCTAAACTTCTCCCCAAGTTTGTGACTGTTGAAATCATCTTTACTGCAGCTGGACTCAATGATCTCTCACAGCTCCCAGGTTTCAGCCTCCATAAAGCCACAACCAGAGTTTAATGACAATTTTAGTCCAGACTGGAGCTTCAGCAGCCCCAGGTAAAGCCCAGCTGAGCTTCAGTCCTGCCTGATTTGAGGAAGATGGATACTGAGCTACCAGGGCACCAACAATCACAGAATCCCAGAACCATTCCGGTTGGAAAAGCCCCTCGGGATCACCGAGTCCAACCCTCAGCCCGACTCTGCAAAGTTCTCCCCTACCCCACATCCCCCACAGCTCATCCCAACGGCCCTGAAACCCCCCCAGGGATGGGGACTCCCCCCTCCCTGGGCAGCCTGTTCCACTCTCGGACCACTCTTGCTGGGAAACATTTTCTCCTCCTGCCCAGCCTGAGCCTCCCCTGGGGCAGTTTCCAGCCGTTCCCTCTTGTCCTGTCCCTGATCCCCTGGGAGCAGAGCCCAGCCCCAGCCTCTCTGCAATGTCCTGGCAGGAGCTGCAGAGAGGGATGAGGGCTCCCCTCAGCCTCCTCCTCCTCACACTGAACACTCCCAGCTCCTGCCCTGCCTCCTCACAGGATTGATTCTCCAGGCCCTTCCTCAGCCTCATTATCCTCCAGCACCTCTTCTCAGTGTCCCACACTCGGAGACACCTCGATGCTCCTGGGATGTCCTGGAGGACCATCACAGACAAGCCAGTGGCTCCAGAGCACAGTGTGGGACCCGGGATAATATCTCCAGCCCGACCTGCAGGTGACTGCTCAGCTCACAGACGTGGCTGTGGCAGCAGCACAGAGACAGGGCACCGCTGTCCCAAGACACACGCAGCTCAGTGCTGGAGCAAAGGGCACAGAAACACTGCAGCAACAGCAGATTCTGGCACGGACTGGCAGCGTGAGCTTGGTAATGAACACATAACCTTATCCTCCTGGATGGAAAACTTCTGTTCCACACCGATTTATTGCACAGATCTCACCACACGCAGGATCCTCACAACTGAATTTAAACTGCCTCTCCCTGGTCCACGGAGAGCCCAGGCTGAAGCTTAACTGCTGCCCAAAATTTAAATATGAGCTTGCTACTAATCTCCCAAAAGATTTTATTTATGGGCCAAAACTACTCTCTAAGGTACATCTCATGAGTTTGCTTAAAGATTTTGTCTTCTGAGGAGCGGCTGGGGGAACTGGGGGGGTTCAGTCTGGAGCAGAGGAGGCTGAGGGGAGACCTCCTGGCCCTCTGCAACTCCCTGCCAGGAGGGGGCAGAGAGGGGGGATGAGTCTCTGGAGCCAAGGCCCCAGCGCCAGGCCCCGAGGGAATGGCCTCAAGCTGCCCAGGGCAGGGTCAGGCTGGCTCTGAGGAAGGATTTCTGTGCAGAAGGGGCTGTTGGGCGTTGGAATGGGCTGCCCAGGGCAGGGGGGAGTCCCCGGGATCCCTGGAGGGGTTGAAGAGTCGGGCTGAGCCAGCGCTGAGGGATCTGGGGGAGTTGGGAACGGTCAGGGGGAGGGTCATGCTTGGGCTGGAGGAGCTGCAAGGGCTTTTCCAACCTGGATGATTCTGGGATTCTATAAAGACCTTCTTACCTGAAAACTCCTGACCACTTCTTCAGCAGGGTTTCACTATACTGGTCTTGGATCTCCAAGAGCATGTCAAAGAGCTGGTTCACCGGGAAGCCATATCCCTGCAGCAGGGTGGGAGAAAGAGAAACTTCATATAAGAAAAAGCCACTAACAGGCAGTTGAAGATTATTTTCTCTGTTTAATAGGGAGCACATGGGCCAGTTCTCCCCTACCACCACCACAGAGGTGAACGCTGCTGGTGGAAGGATTCAGGCAGTGATTTACTGCGGTGGTAGGACCGAGGGCTATTAAAGGCTGGGCTGGGTGCGAGCCAGAGGCATAAGGGCTTGGCAAGGTGGCCAAGGCTTGGTCCTCACCCAAGGGTGAGGATTCGCAGTGCGAAGCAGGCTGTCCATTGGGCACCGCAATTCGTGCACCACCACGCCAAAAAAAGAAGTCAAGGTCACATCATGCATTTCACCTCGCTGACTGAAACCGTCTGTGAGCAGCACAACCACTGAGCAAGACCAACAGCTGCATACCTGGAGTGTGTCTGCAAAGAGGACAATGAGGTTCTTCAAGTCTAACACCAGGCTCGGGTCCGAGCAGTAGGACTGCAAAGAAGGGGAGAAATTAAAACACGTTTTTAACTGCAGCACGCGGGAAAAATACTGCCCTCGGCGCTCCCGTGTTATCACTTGAGTGATAATAAATACATAGGCACGCCGTGTAGTCTTATGATCTGCAGCTTTTATCCTGAAGCCAGGCCCTAACGTTGCACAGGGCGAGGGAAGGCACGCTGATAAGGGTATCTCTCCTCGTAACGCGCCGCTCTTGAGGCTCTCCATGATGAATAAGGATTCTGGTTGCTCTAGAGATACCTGAAGTGTCTCTAAGATTACCCAGGAGCTGCTGGGGAAGCGAGAGGAGATGAAGCAAATCAACGCGCTGTCATACCAAGACGACAGCAGCGCCTCTCATTTAATATTTAGTGTGTTGTGTCTGATGGTAATGAAGCATCGCAGCAAGGCATCCCCGGGCCCTGTGCAGAGGCTGCATTGCTAAGTGGTTCAGGCTGAGAAAAACAGGCTGCAAGCCTATATTTCAGCAACATTAACGGTCAGAGCGACAATATAAGTATTTATTGCGGGTCAGGACACTGCTCAAAACCCTCAAGACACAACTCAGTGTGGTGACAGAGCTGATCGTCCCCCCAGTCACCCCATGTTACCCACAGGCTTTGTGTGCTCTCTAGATGCAGCAGACAACTGCCCTAATGCTGAAATATGTAAAGTTTCAGACAGAGTCTTACCAAATATAGAATCAGTGATCATAAGCTGGAAAGAGAAACAGATTTAAAGCTCACTGGAAACTCAAGGAGGAATGACTCCATTAATCAATGTGAAAGACTGGAAGAGACACATTTTCCATTTCACTGTCCAAAAAAGAAAGTCAGAAAGAAAGATAATGCCCTAAAGCTATCAGAAGTGATAAAAGATGTCCCTGTCTGCAGCAGGGGAAGAAAAATCCAGGGATAAGTTTGGCTGAAAAACAGCCTCACCAGCGTGAGAGCCCTCCACCAAGACTCAATGGCAACATGGGGTGGACATCACTGGTCTATATGGGAGCTGTAGGCTGAGCAGCGCTTAGAGATAATGGTGATGACCACAATACAACGTGGAGAAATTATGTAATATTTCCTGATTACTCAAAAAAAAAAAACCCTCTCCTGGCAGCCACTTCATGTATTAAGTTTGGCATCACTTAAACCAACTGGTCATAGTAAAGAGGGCGGTAGAATTGAAAACACCATGTTTGTGCCTGGCTTACTCTCATGGCTTTCAGCTAGCAGAAAACCCTGCTTAAAAAGAAAATAAACACAGGTTTACAACCTAACGGGGTGTACATCTCGGTGTTTATCCCCTGTTGTAACACAGAAGTTTAAGAGGAAGGGAGCAGCTTTCCAGTCAACACAACTGTGTTGGGTTGGAGTCAGAGCGCCCTGGAAGCCTCTGAGGTCCCTCATCCCAACAAGCTCCAGGTCCACCACCTGGATTATCCCCAGGAGCACAGAAATGCAAAACTCAGGGTGCTTTGAAGGAAGCAGCATATTGTGGCTCCAGGCAGAAACTGGAGGGTTTTCTCAGCAAAGAGCAAGGCCATCGGTATCACTTGGGCACATCCCGCACCGACACGACCCCGCAGCATGCGCGGGCTCTCAGCTGGCCCTGCCTTCCAGGAGCAGCAGTGATTCAAGATTAATTTTTCCTGGAGAAAATAGCCCAACAATTTGAAAATGAACTTGTGGAAAGTCATTAATGCTTTTCCTTTTACGGTCAAATGTAATTTTTTCATCCCAATAACCAACACAGCTTTCAGCTGAAGCAGTACAATATTATATCAGGTTGCACAAAACTGGAAAAAAAAATTGTATATTTTTTGCAATTGGCTTTGTTTTGGGTTTTTTTTGCTCAAGCAGAGAAATACCAAAGCGATAAGCAATTTTTCCAAACTTCTTTCAGTATTCAAAACTAAGAAATCTATTCAGTGTCTTTTTACACCCAAATGATTTGTAGTTTGACAGCAGCCTATTCACTGCCACGAACTTTAAGGGAATATCAAACAGGGTCATACTTCAGCGTGCCGAATTGATGCTTTTTTCCCCCAGTTTTCCAGGATAAACCAACTCCCTCTGCTGGTGCTTTTCAAAAGTGAGCAGCGAAGTAACGGGGAAAAATATCAAATCATATTTTCTTCTTTCCAGTCTCCCAAAACATTGAGAGTTGTGTACGAGGAAATGAGGCGCATCAAGAGGCAAAAAAAAAAAAAAAAATGCTGGAGAAAGGTTTTGGGGCAAGAGCAGCGTATCTTCATGTTATTGTTTTAAGTAGGGTCATTGGAAAAGAGGCAAAACAAAGACTACTACTGTAAAAGCCAATTATTTCCAGCATGTCAAGTCATACTCAAGCAACAGTTGAGCGGCCCAAGGCTTTTACTTACTGAATGTGTTCTTAGTGCTGCAATGGTTTTTGATAACGCCATCTCCCACAGCTCATCAATATAGGCTCTATTTACCAAGCCCTGCGTCGTGTGCAAGATGTGATCTTCCACTACAAAAAACCTAATGGACAGGAGAAAATCGCACTGTCATCAAAAGTTACAGGTTTCGAGACACCAAAAGTGAATCTGGGAACACCCCAGAGGAGGGGATACGTGGCATCCACAAACCTCCAGAGCAAGCTTGGGTATTTGTATCAAATATAGCCACCACTAAGCACTTTATTCACCTGTTTTGAACGTTGCAGCGCTTTATAGGATGTTTCAGTGTATTACAGGAGCGAGCTAAAACACAGTTGCTCTTAGCAATGTAACTCTGTGTATATACAAAGACAGAATTTCCCCTCTTGGAGTTCTCCACCCCATTATTTGCACAAGAACCACTGATTAAACTCTGCTCCAGCCAGCAGCAATCGCATTAGAATTGGTTAACTGCAGGGAAAAACACTGTCGCTGCAGGGAAAAATACTCTCTCGCACCCAGACAAGCGACATGCTCACAACCATTTAAAGGCAATCAGTTCACTCCGATCCCCAGTTATCAAACGTACTGGCTAAAAGGAAACTGTGTTTTTCAGGAGCGAGCGTGACACTGTACATTTTAAACAGCAACACACAAAATCTCAGCTCTGTTTCACCGGGGAAATTCAGTCCGGGAGCACGGAGCGGAGTATGAAGGTGAGCAGCACGTGTTGCATTTGTGATGCTCGCAATTAGATGTTGAAAATTATTATTGTTAGCTGAAGAAATTTCAACATCCATCATACCCTATCTGAGCTAGATTAGCAGATTTTTTGCCTCCTCTTAGAGCTTGGCTGATTTTGGAAAACTCTGGTCAAATTTGAGCGCAGTAATAAGAAGCTCATGGGAATAGAGGCTTGAGAATCACCTCCTTTACCAGGAAAATAATCAAAGAATAATTATCAAATATTAAATAATTAGGGCAGAGGGCCTGTTCATCTCATTAGTGAGGCAAGTAGATGCACATAGTCCACAGAGATTATTTATCCTCAAATTCCCAGAAATGCACTTGCTGGTACAAGAGCTGGCAGGTTCTTCCACGCTAGTGACACAGCAAAGTACATGGGTGCTATAAAATACACTTGAAAACACTTTAAAAGCCCAAACTGCCTTTTTTTTTTTTTTTTTTCCCTGTTTTGGTTCCCCTTAAAGGACCCTCAAACAGATCAACATTCCCTCCTCTCTCTCTTTTTGGGTGCCTCAACAACACCGCGCGCACATATTTAGCGAGGATGTATATAAAAAGAATACCTACCCTACAATTTGATTAAAATACTTCCTGTAGCCGTCTAAAGTTTCATGCTGCAACAAAGAAAAAGTGAGCGAAGATTAAAACAAAGGCGGCCAAGAGCAATTGGAAATAAATTAAGAGACCACCCACCAGCAACAGCGTGCCCAGAGATAACCCTCCGCGCCTTTTACTCGGCGGAGCAAGTTTGGGCACCGCAAGTAAAGGGCCATCGTACCATGTTTGAAGGAGGCTGCAGGACCAATCTGGCTTGTTTTCTTCTCTGTTTCCTGTAGTAGTTCTCAAAGGTTTCTCGAGCATCCTGGGAAACAGAAGAGATTAATTCAAGTAATTATAATGGTTTGCATTAACCATTAACTTGCAATATCCTGTTATTTACTGTTAAATTGCAATATACTGCATTTAAGATGCAAATCTCCTACTCCTCCAGCATATCCGGGCAACACTTTTTTGCAAAATGCGATCCAAATACCAGATGACAAAGAGTTTACTCCAAACACCAAGTCAAAAAAACCCCAATTGCTCAGATATAAAAGTTCCCCCTGGACAGTTCTGCACCCGTCTTCCCCCATCGCTGTGCGGATGTGGTATATGGAAGTGTGCAACCAGGTTCTGTACTGGACCGTAACGTGGACAAACATCACATTTACTTAACTGTGAGGGCAGTGAAACAACCAATTTCTAGTGTTAGCAAAAAGAAAGAGGGGACAAAATGCCAGAAATTCTTCCACTGACTCATGGGTGCAGAGTGAGGCAAAGCCACAAGCATCAGGGAATATCAGAAAAAAAGTGCTTGTGTGAGTTATAATAATTCATGAGACCGGTCTATATAGTTGGCAAAAAATAAAATGGGTTTTTTTGCTCATTTTCTCGCAGCTTTACTGGGGGTCTGAGCCTCCAGAGGAGAGCTGGTTAACCCAAAAGCTGGAGAGCTGAGCTCCCCTCCACCCAGGCGCTGCGGCGGGGGCCTGAGCCCCCCCTCGTCTAGGGGCTTTGGCTGTAGGTGGCTTGTTTTACCGAGCCAGGCTACATCTGAGCATCCCCACCCAGGCACCAAACCCAGGAGGATCCTCAAATGCCACCGACCTGCTGAAGCGTTCAGATGTCCGCCTACCGCCCCCGTCCCCTAGGCTATGTGAAACCTTGCTGGTTTATCCCTGCCTGTTCCTCCCTCCTCCACGCCCGCACTGTTTTATGTCTGAAATTGGATTATAAATACTTCAGAGAAGGGACAGGGTCTTGCTTTGAACTGTTCTGAGCAACACACACCCCCCCCCCCAAAAAAAAAAAAAAAATCTCATTTGGAATTCACAAAACAAACAACACCCAACAACAAAGATCACCTGAGCAAGGCACCAGACATCAACCTTCTCTACTACGAAAAATAAATTAATTAAAAGAAAATCCTGATGCTAAATTAATGATTCTCCAGCTCCTATGGTATTATACAACCAGGCTGCCTTAGGATGCCCTCAGGTAAAGGGGTCTTATGAAATGTCTGCGACGAGCCCTTGAGGAGCTGTAGCCTGACTTGCTCCTTGTCTTCTACAAGCTGGAGCTCGAGGCTTAAGCAAAAATTCAGCCTTGCTGATGTACCCAGCAGCTCCCCACCGGGTCCTGCCCTTCCCAACAGTGCTAAAATTCATCCAAAAAAAACCTTCTTGTGACCACGCACATGCAGATTTATCCCGTGGATTTGGTTTCTGAATTCTACTTTTGATCTTAACTGAGTATCGGGGGGTGCACAGGACGAGCAGCTCCCGACCTACGCCGAGAACATCCAACTGTCAGCGGTGCCAACATCCCAGCAAGGGACAGATCTGGGTCCGGTATAACAAACAAGTTAAGCTTCAGCTTGAACCTACAATTAATTTGACATTTTATGAAAGTTTTTCAGAAGCAGAAACTATCTGGGAACCAGCATTTCCAGGTCATATATCTTCTCAGTGCTCTCAAAAGCTGTTTCCCCTTGGAAAGGGAAGGGTCATGAGCTAGAAACCAGTGATCTAGAGGTTAGACCAAGAACAGGGAAGAGTATTACAATTTTTATCGAGCTAAGCACTAGCCCCTGCAGAGGACCTACAAGCAGGGAGCTCTGACCAACCTTTGAGCTCCTCTCCCAGGTCTGGGAGCTTCTCAGGATGGTGTTACCCATCTCCTCTCAATTTTGGTGGTGCCACAGGAGAACCAAGACAGAACAGGCTGTCCCACTTCCACCCCACCACTGATGGGACCGCACTTAAGTTATTTATTAAATCCTGCTGTGCCTCGACTCCCAAAACCTACACAAGTAGCACAAAAAAACCCCAATTATCTGCCCCCTGACCGTGACAGCATGACCGAGATCTCTGAGTGAAGCTACTCACGAACCTCGCACAGCCCACTGCTACCCATGAATCTGTGGTGCAAATTCGAAACTGAAGGTGGGTTTTTTTCCCCGTTTCTTTCATAAATTAATGTACCGCACCACCTAAGGCAAGAGCAGAGCGAGGTTCAGGCACAGCGGCCAGCACAGCCATGGTGGCAGTCGGTCGCTCACGCCAGCCACCACGTTTATGCAACATCCCACAGAAGTCAGCGAGTAATTAATTCCCCGTTACTGAACACGCAGAAGCTGCCGTTTCCCCAAGCTTCACAGGTGAGATTTTGTGGTGACCTCGAGGACCTGCTGGAAACTTGGAAAGCAGCTCGTCGGGAGCAAGGGGCTGGTCTGAAACCAATCAGCCCTTTGAAGACCAAATCTTGAAGATTTCTGCTCGGCCTATGCCACAGCGCTTCAGCTCAGCTGAAATCACTTTCCCTCCTCCCTCTAGCTGAGCTCCAAGAGATCCTCCCTGCTCACCCCACCCTCACCACGCATTTCTTCAGGAAACAAAGGCCAAAAAGTCATCCCACACGTGGCTCTGCTTCCAGCACAGCTCTGCCCATCCTCCCATCACCCCGCTGGCCTTATCCTGTAGCTGTTCACCTCGTTAAAAAGCTTCTCCATTTGATGCGTCCACTTCCCCACCAGCTCCTCAGGAGCACCCACAGGGATGGTGGAGGTCACCGGGTGCTGGGAGAGGCAGAAGCCACCAGGTGGTGGGGGACGGGGCAGTGGGAATCACACGTCCCCACAGCTAGGAGCCAAAACCCCCCGACCTCATCATTCAGCTCCTTCAGCACTGGGGACAAGCCACAAGTCAGGTTTCTATCCCTGTCTTACTGTTGGCTTTGAGGAAGATGAAGCATCTGGACCAACCTCATTGATATTCTCTGAAAAATTAAACTCTTTTGGATCGTGCTTTTAGAGGAAAAAATGTTTTCCACAGACACAAGAAGTGATCCGAGCTGGCGATATCGCACAAAGGATTCACTATAAACCTGCCCCTCGACCTTGGAGGGGAGCCCCTTCAGCCTCACAGGGTGGTTTTGGGTGCCAGGTCCTCCTTGTTCCAACCCAACAAAGGGCTTTAACTGTAGCAGAAGAAAAAGAACAGCAAAACCCTTTGAAATCATTCCCAAGAAAGAAGAATTGTAGACCATTTTAACAGTTTCCCTAAAATTTATGGCCTAGAGACCTGCCAATTTGATCAAAAACATCTCCCTCCCAATGCATTGTTCCCTGTATTTTCTTTCTTGAGACTTTTTTGGCCACCCCAAGAATTAGGGACTCTCTCATGAGAGGCTACTCCAGCGAAACACTTCTCCTCCCCTAAAAATCTCTCTTGACGCTATCCACATTTTTCTTGCACACAATATCATCCTTTTCTCTTAAGTGCATTCCTCCATCATCTCCCTAGATCTTTTCATCAGTCACGTATTATAGTTTCCTAAAAATGAGAAGTCTTTCTTCCCCTTGGTGGCAGATCTAGCTTAGACCACCCAGTTTCCCACATTTAACCTATTTAAGACTATTCAGTTTACCAGGTCTTCAGCTAACATTACTCCTCTGTACTCTTTATTTTTAAACATTATTTTCCAGTGGGGGAAAAAAAAAAAAAAAACCAACCAAAAAGAAAACAAACAAACAAACAAACAAAAAAACCCAAACAAACATTAAACCACACAAAACCAGTAACCAGAACAGACCACAAGACCCCGTGTTTTATAGACTACTCATCTGAAACACCCGGTAGTATTTACACTTTGATCCTGTTCTCATCTCACAGCCCCACGCCTGGTGGTTTTTCAAATTTAACCAATCCCGTCCTTACCTTTGGTTTTCAAACACAATATTTTGGGACTTAAATGCTGGACACAAGGTATTGTGAGAAGTGAGTTGGGAGAGCTTCACTAAGCCACTCGGGCCTCTCGTGCACCAGCATCTGCTTGGGCAGGGAACTGGCTGAAGAAAAGATTTGCTCCAAAATCTGAAGGTTTTTCAGCACTGCACCCAAGCTGAACAACATCTTCATCAACCAATGCTTTGAGAAAAATACCAGATGGAGCTGACCTGAAGGAAAGCTCAAAGTAGAGCCATGCGCGGATGTGCCCTGCTCCTGGTCTCCACATCCCCTCAGTGGGAAACAATCCAACTTCTTTTTGTTTTTCCTGTCTCCTAAAAGCAGCTATTTTACACTGCAAAGATGCACTGCACCTGCAACGCTCCTCTTTTTCAACCAAATTCACGATGCACTGCAGATCTCAAGCAGCACGTGGCACGTTTGAGAACAAGGACCACTTGGGAAAGACTACCGAAGGAGCAACTCCCAGCCCCAACTTCTCATGGGCTTCCAAATCCACCCCCGACCCTCTGCAGAAGCAAGAGGTTGCTAAGACACATCATTACAGAGGCAGCATCCTCGCTCCTTCTGGGTTTCTTGTGAGCTCAACCCATAACGTGGGGAAATCAAGTACTCACGGTGGGGAGAGGAGAAGGAGGTCCCTTTCCTATTCGTCTACTCACTTCTAACAAGAGCAGGTTTCACCCAATTCTCAATCTCTTTAAGCGAGCAGGAAGAATCCAAAGCTACGCTTCGAAACTACACATTTATTGTAATCACTGGTCCAGGAAAAACCCTCAATAATGCCTCATATTTTTAAAATTACCGGGCAGAACTCTCCCTCTCAAATTAGTTTCAGAGTTCACAGAGTTGGCAATGAGAGGCAGATAATTAAGATCGCAGATGAACACCACATAAGGGAAAACAGAATATAATCATAAGAATGCAAAAACAGCAGCTGAAAAAACCCAAAAAAGTTTCATAATTCAGGAGCAGCACAGAGCTGAAAGCAAATCTAGCCATGAATTACATAGGGAAAAACCTGCTGAAAGTTTTCTTCTGCTGTTATCCTCCGCAAATAATTAAAATGCCCAGTAAAATGGGACTTTTTGGATCCAGAACATGTAGATGACACTATTTTGGATTACTACATTTCTGCTTACCCAGAAGCAGAAGTGCACCCTCTGTACTTCATGTAATGACAATTTACTAGCTGCATAAAACTGGGTGACACAGGCCATCAGTAACCCATCGCTCCCACGGGGACACTATTGCCTGAGTCACCTCAAACACTCCGTACCTGCACCATCATGAATCCATTCTCTAAAAACGAGTGGATCTTCTAAGCTCTTACAATAAAATACCATTACAGTGACAGTAAGTAAGGTGATGTGCTATGATAATACAGGCTGAGTAGATTCCTCTCATGATAAACCCAAGTTGGGCTTAGTTTAGTGTTCATATGTGGGCACCACTTAATCATGTATGCAGAACAAGCACAGCTAGCCCCGATCACAGAATCATCCCGTTTGGAAAAGCCCTTGCAGCTCCTCCAGCCCAAGCATGACCCTCCCCCTGACCGTTCCCAACTCCCCCAGATCCCTCAGCGCTGGCTCAGCCCGACTCTTCAACCCCTCCAGGGATCCCGGGGACTCCCCCCTGCCCTGGGCAGCCCATTCCAACGCCCAACAGCCCCTTCTGCACAGAAATCCTTCCTCAGAGCCAGCCTGACCCTGCCCTGGGCAGCTTGAGGCCATTCCCTCGGGGCCTGGCGCTGGGGCCTTGGCTCCAGAGACTCATCCCCCCTCTCTGCCCCCTCCTGGCAGGGAGTTGCAGAGGGCCAGGAGGTCTCCCCTCAGCCTCCTCTGCTCCAGACTGAACCCCCCCAGTTCCCCCAGCCGCTCCCCAGCAGACCTGTGCTCCAGACCCTGCCCCAGCTCCGTTGCCCTTCTCTGGCCACGCTCGAGTCATTCAATGGCCTTTTTGGGGTGAGGGGCCCAGAACTGAACCCCCTCAGCGAGGGGCGGCCTCCCCAGTGCCGAGCCCAGGGCTCAGATCCCTTCCCTGTCCCTGCTGGCCACGCCAGTGCTGACACAAGCCAGGATGCCATTGGCCTCCTTGGCCACTGGGCACACTGCTGGTAACAGCCTAGTTTTAGACCCATCAGAGACTCCTTTTGTAGCACTTGATCCACAGACCACACCATTCACATCATTGCACCTCTAGCTTAAGCGAGCAGTGATGAATTTGGCTTAATTCCTTGTCACTGAGATTCTTAAACCCACCACCCATCTGGATTTATGAATGCGTTAGTGCTAGCCACTGCATGATCTCGGCTTCTCTGCCTTTCTTACCTGTCTTTCACTGGCCCTTCATCCTCCCTTGACTTCGGTCCACAGAAGTTCTCAGGCACGTGATTTGGGAATTCTCAGCATCTTGAGATTCTTAAAGGTGGGAGAATTCCCAAAACACATGAGTGAGGGGTGAGAAGCACAAGGGCTTTCACAACTGCTTCCCAATATTATAATATTCATTATATTTGTCTAATACTAATAATTAATGTCATATTAATCGTTAATATTCATCTATCTATGAAAGTCTTCATTCAAATGGCTCCTTCCTCACATGCAGAATTTACTGTGGAGGTCCCAAAATCCAAAATGTTGTACCTAAGTGGATGACTGAGCAGCTCCATGGGTACCTGGATGGTCCCCATCCCCACCTGGTTGGACAGCTGGGGTCAGAGGGTTGGGGGTTAACAGGTCATGCTCTACCTGGAGGCCCATAACAAGCAGAGAATGGCAGCAGGGTTCTGGGACCTGCCTTGCCTCATGTCTTCCTCAACGACCTGAAGAAGGCAACGGACGTGGTCTTGTCCACCTTGCAGATGATCCCAAACTGGGGGAAAAGTCAATATCCTTGAAGGCAGGGCCACCACCTGGAGGGGTCTCGTCAGGCTGGAGGAATGGGCCAACGCACACACGATGAAGTTCAGTAAGGACAAACGCCAAATATCGCATCAAAAGTCAGAACCCCAGCACCCCCTGCAGCAACACAGACTGAGGATCACTGCTTTGGGAGCACCTATGTGGATAAAATCTGTAAGTTCTGGTAGACGGCAAGCTGAACATGAACCAGCAGCGCTTCCTCACAGCAAAAAGCAGCCAAAAATATCTGTGTATCTAACGCTAATACCTACAATGAGGTCACGGAGAAGATGGAGCCAGGCCAACTTCACAGCGGTGCACAACAGGAGGAGAGACAACAGGTACAAATGAAACAGAGACTTTTTCACTGGTTGTAATGAAAAACTTTTTCCCAATGAGAACAGTCAGGCAGCAGAAAAGAGTTCCCCAGAGGCGCTTCACACCTCCATGCTTGGAAGCTTTTAAGACCAGACTGGATAAAGCCCCGAGAAACCCGGTCTGATCTCACAGCTGACTTGCTCTGAGCAGGAGGTTGGACTAGAGACCTCCTGAGGCTCCTTCCCACCCAGGTGACCCTATCCTGTGAGAAACATACTTTACAAACAGACTACACAGAGATTCTGAAACCTCATGGTATTTTACATATGGCTTATTTTCCAGCCTGGGCTCCAAATGTCCTAAGCACCAGCCATTTCCCATGTGTCATGTTCTGTGAGGAGGAATGGCCAGAACTGGGGCCAAAAGTCCAATTTTAGAGGGGTTATAGTCACAGTTTAGCCAATCTCAGTCTCATTTCAACAAGAAACTGTATATTCCTTTTCCCCCGTGTCACTGAGCAAGAGCGCTGTGATGTGTCACCCCTCACCTGGCTGAAACAGCCCCTAGAGATAGTGTTTCATTTTAATTTGCCTATAAGTGCCAAACAACGCTTGGCATCGTATCGATGTTGAAGAGACACTCCGTCAAACCTGGACCTCACTTCTACTCCCCTCTTGTAACCCCAAACTTGCACGGGCTGACCCAAAAGCAGACCCACAGTCCAGCTCAATGGCTCAGAGCAGCACTTTGGATGGGACCTGCTTTGTGAAAAGCTGCACAGATAATCCTGAAAATAACCACTTTTTACCCAAAAATTACCTAAAAGGGAAAGCTTGTTTTAAGGAGAGATGATTGGCCAGCACTTAAAGAAACCAACAGGAGCTTGTACACTAGTTAGAAATAAATTACAAGCAAACAAGCTTAGAAAATAAGTTTAACGTGCCCTGAAGATCTCTCAAGACAAGAGTAGCCACTAATGAAACACAGTCCAACTCTCAAGCAGATGCTTAACTTTAAAAATGTAAATATTCCCCAATAACATCACGGAGCCACAGAGGTACGGGTGCAGGTGCTCAGCACTGAGCATGTAAGCGCTTTGCTGAATCAGGATCAAAAAGGAGGCTCCTGCTCAGCCCCGTGGAACCGCTTGTTGACTGTAAACACCACCTCGATACTGAAAACAAAAAGATAAAGCTAACCAGAAAATTGCGTGGGGGGAAGAGAGCGCGGCAGCACGGCGAGCGCCGCTTTTGAGGTGAGCCTCTCCCTCCGAGGTTTGCAGAGCTCTGCACACTCACAGGCGGCTGCGCTCAGCTCCACGTGTCCTGCCCGGCTGAAAGAGCACACACGAGAGGAAAAGGGTCACAGCCCCACCTCGTCCTGCCCGGGGATGGATCCACCATCCTGGCTAGACAGATTTTCTGTGCTGCTTGCCTGGCTGGTATCTCGCCACGCTGTGCAGCTCTTCCTACAGATAAAAGGGCCACTCGCATCTCCTGCCTACAGCTCCTCCCAGCCTAGGCAGGACTTGATCTCTGCTCCATCCGGCCCCGACTCCAACCTGTACCCCAGATGGAAGACCATAACCCTTAAGTCGTTAAATCCCAAATTTCAAAGTGAATTCCACATTTCAGATGCTCCAAGGCGTGTATTCAACAACAGTGCACTGATAGGAACCGCCTGACTTAAGGGACTTGTACTCAAGCACTTAAAAAAAAAATAAACTGAGACCTAGCAAAGTGGAAAAAGAGTGCAACTAAAGGCCATCCCAAAGGACAGGAGTGCTCCAGAGATTGCCTAGTACCAAGGTCATGAGCTACTTAGTTGAAAGAAACTCTAACAGAGAACCAGCAAGACCAACAAGAGCAAAAAAGCCACCGTGCAGGGGTCTGTAGGAGCTCCAGTGCTCTCGTCCCTCTCTCTGATCGTTGCTTTGGTAAGTTCATTTAAAGCAAAGTTTGAAAGCAACAAAAATTTACAAAGCAAAAGCAAGAAAGCAAAGCTTGAAGTTTGGGTCCAACGGATACAGTTACCTCCCTCCTGCTCCACCAACTAGTCCGCTGGTGGCGTTACCTGGGCCACCCCCATCAGCGAGATGGAGAAGGTGGGAGACGAACACCCCCCCTGATCCCCCTGGGCAGGGCACTGGGAGCTCCCAGCCAGCCCCAGGCAGGCAAACGAGGAATACACAGGCATCAGTGCACCAGAGAATTGGTTTTAAAGCTGATTCTCTGTGGGGTGAAGACGCTCGTGGCTGTTCTTTAGTGACACAAGAGCCACCGCTTGTCCTAGGGAAACCTGGGGTCCTGCAGCAGGGGCTGGCACAGCTTCTCCCTGCTGCCACCGGCTTGGCCATGAAACAGTTAACTATAGAGGAAAATAGGTAAGATTCCCCCCTTTTTCCCCCTTCCTCCTAGGTAGACGTCCAACACCTCCTCTCTCAAAGGAGCCGAGCTCCTTCCTCCCAGAAAATAAGGCCATTACCCCCCCGGGCCGCTGCCGGAGCCGGCGGCGCAGCATTGTTCCCCGGCCCTGTCTATAGGAAGCAATATCTATTTCCATTTAGACGAGGGTAAAGCCTTTAATTTCACCCTCCTGGCTGCAGCTGGAGTTCCCTTTTAACTGCTTGGCCACAGGAGTGAAGACAGTTTTATATGGAAGAAAATGCTGAAAAGGCCACTTTAATATGCTTGCATGTGAAAAGGGGAGAGCTTTTCATACTGCACGGTAATGAGGGTCAGCGGGATATTACACTTCACCATATGGCTAATTTGCACAGCAGGTCAAATGCTCTATTTGCTTTTTAAAGACGGCCCTATAGATTAAGCTGCACTAAAACAAAACACACTAAAAAAAAAATTTAAAGAAAAAAAATAAAATAAATAAAGAAGTGTGAGGAGGAGATGCCCTCTAATGTTCGAGCCGGGCAGCACATCCAGCACAGCATGCAAAGGGTTTTGTGAAAAAAATAATAAAAATCTGAGGATGAGCGGGGTAGGGATAAGACAAAACGTGGTGTTTCGGGGATCCCCGCTGCTTCGGCATCACCCCACACCCGCGACAGGTAAGGTCTGTCCCCGCTTAACGAAGGGCTCCGGCGATTAGCGCCATGGCCCTCGTGTTTGTCTTGGCGTGGCCTCGGCGCCGTGGCCCAGGCGTGACCCGCGGAGGCGCTTCCCGTCCCCGGGCCAGCAGCTGCCCGCACACCTCCCACCAGATCTGGTGGGTAAAGATTAGGGAACCGCGCGGCCGGGCTGTTTGAAGAGGGTAAACACGCTGATTAACGAGCCTGGCTTTTGTAATCGCCTCCCCGCCACAGCAGAGTGTTAATTTATTAAATACCTTAACAAAGGGCCTTTATTAGCGGCCTTAGCTTGGCTGGCTCCTTTCAGAGCGTTACTAACTACATCTAATAAAGCTTTAATTAACTACTGCTTTTTGCAACCTCTGACCCAGGATGACAACCAGCAGGGCCACACTAGCAAAAAGAGGAGTTTCCATCCCCAAAAAAATGCCTGGCAGCTCGCAGGGATGCGACGCGCTGGGCTCAATCCGACGGCTGACAAGTCTGGAGACGAGCATCACCTCGCTCTGTCTGGACCAGAAGCCAACTTCTTCCCACATCAGCCCCTTTTATAGATGCTCCAGTTTTCCCCAATAGGAGGAAATTAGAATTTGGTGAGAAATGTGAAATTTTTATGGCTTGTGAGATACAGAGAGCAGCAAACTGCTCTCTTCTCAGTTTAAGACATAGGAATTCAGAAACAGAGAACCAGATCCTGGTGCTCACCAGCTCCCCAGCCCGTGCGCCCACGCTAGCTGGTGCTGTAGAGGAACTAAAAACTCAGCATTTTCCACGTCCTCTCCAAGGGATCAGCACAAAAGCAACCACAGGAACTGGGGACCAGAAGTGAAAAGCCAAATAACTCCTTGCTTTGGCCATGAGCAGGGGCTCCCATCTTCTTGCAGCAGGAAACCATCAATGCAGAGACAGAAAACCATAATTGGCAACGAGATGGAAGAATTGAAGACTTAAAGGGAAAAAAAGAAATGAAGCAACTAAAATTGTCAGCACAGAACTGCCACTTCAGCTTGGTGGAAGGGCTGGGTAGCTCTCACCTCAAATTCTCCTCTCAAAATCAAACAAGCCATTACGGTGTGAACTCTGCTCTTAAGATCCCAACCAGGGGCTCAAATGTTTCACCTCAGTCTCAGAAGCTGGAATCAGGAGTGCTGCCTAGCTATCTAAGCTTTCATTGAAAAGAAGTAAGTAGGTATTTCTAATCCCTGTAACTGCAAGGAAAAAAAAAAAAAAAAAAAGCATGGAAATGAGAATAAAGTGCCCTTCGATTGCTCAGTCCAGGAAATAAATATTTTTACAAAAGCCGCAAGTACTTTCCCCTCATTCTTGTTTACCTGCACTGGTATAACTAGGAAAAATCAGAAATGCTCAGGTTTAAAAAAGCAGTAGCCTCTGTTCTGCAAAGCAACTAGAAGTATTTTAACCTCGTTCAAATAATAAAAAGATCCGAAATGTAATCTTTCTCAAACCCTTGGCAAGACCGGAGAGCCCTGAGGTCTTCCACGCAGTCACGGAGCCGTGCCCGAGAGCTGTCAGGAGACAGCCCCGTGTCCTGCCTGCACGGGGCTCAGGCAGGTGTTTGAGATAACTAAATAAAACCTGAATTCAACCAGCAGGAACAACCAACTTTCCTAATACGCGCGTGCAAATGCTACGTGGCGGCAGAGGCCGGGCACAGCGCCCTGCCTCCAGCGCCGGCCAGCACCAGACCTGGTGTTACTGAAAAATAACACAAGAACAGGGCGAACACATAATCCAGCTTTTCCAGCAGAGTTTCTCGGCTTCCAGCAACTCACAGTGTGGGGACGCCCTGAGCCACAAGCCAGGTCTTATTATTTAATAGCCCTTGATGGATTTTTTTCCATAAATTTGCCCAACAGCTTCCCGTGCCCACGTAAACTTCTAGTGTCAAGACCTTGTGTCAAAGCTTCAGGGAAAACAGAGGTTAGAGAACAGAACAGGCTGTAAGTCTTTAAAAAATAGGGAAATTTAGCCAACGGTGTGCTGGGCTGCACCCCGAGCAGGGTGGGCACAGGGCGAGGGGGGGATTCTCCCCCTCTGCTCCGCTCTGGGAGACCCCCCTGCAGGGCTGGGTCCAGCTCTGGGGCCCCAACAGCAGAAGGACACGGACCTGCTGGAGCGGGGCCAGAGGAGGCCACGGAGATGCTCGGGGGGCTGGAGCCCCCCTGTGAAGACAGGCTGAGAGAGTTGGGGGGTTCAGCTGGAGGAGAGAAGGCTCCGGGGAGACCTTAGAGCGGCCCCCCAGGGCTGAAAGGGGCTGCGGGAACGGGGGGAGGGACTCGTCATCAGGGGGAGGGATAGGACGAGGGGGAACGGGGTTAAACTGACAGAGGGGAGATTTAGATCAGATCTGAGGCAGAAATTGTTCCCTGTGAGGGGGGTGAGGCCCTGGCACAGGCTGCCCAGAGAAGCTGTGGCTGCCCCCTCCCTGGAAGGGTTCAAGGCCGGGTTGGACGGGGCTTTGGGCAACCTGGGCTGGTGGAAGGTGACCCTGCACATTGGAACTAGATGATCTTTAAGGTTCCTTCCAACCCAAACCAGTCTGTGACTCTACAATTCAATGATGATGAAAACAGTGCATATTCTCTCTTAAAAAAAATCCAGCTTGCATGACAAAGCAGAAGTGACTTGTGCTGCACAGCTTGGAGGAGCTGAAAGCCACCAAAAACCTACAATCAAGCCCCAAATCCGGGCACCGTCATGGCAGCACAGGCGATCAGCACACCCGAAGCCTCCCCCACGCCGTGGCTAACCATGGAGAATTGGGGCTCAGGTGCTCTTATCTTCAAAGCGCTTGACAGGCTGGATGAAGCACACAGAAAACATCTCCTAAAAACTACAGGCCAAAGACATCAACAACTCGGCTCTATCTGTGCAGTGGATCTCCCTCTCCCACCAATAAAGTTTATTTCTGCAGCCAGCAGAGCCTTTGCAGGGGTCTGTCAGGCTGCAAAACGCAGTTCTGGAAGGAATTACACCCACCCAAAAGCTCATCCCTTCTCCCAAATACAGGCAGAGGAGAAGGATCGGATGAAGAAGTGATGCTCCATGCTCCAACCCTGCAGTAAGTCCACTCAAGAAGATAGAGAGAACAAATATCTCTATCCACAAAACAGATGGATGGGGTTTTTTCTAAGGAATTTTTAAAGTAAAATTACAAGCAGCACGCCTGGTTTCAAGCACGCTCGTGTTGAGAAGCTGCCTTCACAACCCATTTCACTTTTCCGATAGCATCACAGGTTTCAGGGAGCTTTGCAAGAGGAGAAGGGAGAGGAATCTCTTTCAAGTTTATTCCTGTTAAAAATTTAACCGGCTAGGAGAAAGGGCACTTTTCACGTGTATGTTCACCGCTCACTCTGAAAGCAGAGAAGACATCAGCCAGGGGAGAGGATGGGGAGACGAAGACCTGCCTCTTCCCAGGCCTGATTGAAGTTTCAAATTAGAAACTTGAGATTTCAAATACAGCAACAGATTTCTGTGACCTTTGGGTTTCCTGAGATGAAGCAGTTCGTTGGGCAAGAACTAGGGCAGAAGCGCTCCAAGGAAAAGCAAAACCCTTGGACTCACCAAAACCCTGTTGGTGGGTCATCACCCTTCCACGTGCAAGCAGCTCGCTGCACCAGGACGATTCTTCTGCCCAGAGCCCACCCAGATCCAACGTCCCTTTTACCTAAAATCCTATAATGTCCTTATCAGCCGACTACATTAATTCTCGCCCTGCGCAGTTGTGCTCTTACTTGCCATTTCCTCAATCAGGTCACCCACCACCCAGGCCGAGCTCCTGCCCGCTGCAGGCAGAGGCATCGCAGCTCCAAGGGAAGCATCTGCACGCGGGTATAAAGCTGCACGAGCTAAATATGGAGATTTTAGTGAAATGTAGGGGTTTTCAGCGTGAAGCGAGTTCTCCTAACGTGACAGACGAGTTGCCACAGTAAATCTTCCAAGCAATGCAAGATGCGAATTCCACTTCAATCACATTTTAATAGGTTTAAATGTTAACCAGAAATGTGTTTTCTTTTCCATTTAATAGCAGTAGAAAAATTTAGTGTATTTGCTACTGCTCAGTCATCGGTTTAGAGCTGCTGGGTTCATTTAACGAGAGGTAGGGAGTGCAAGGTTTTCAGTCTCTGCTACACAAGTATCATTTGTTTTGTTATTTTTCTTAGCCAGGATTGGGTACCACAGCTTTTCCTTAAACCAGACCAAGGACAAGACTGCCACCCCAGTCCAACATGCGATTTAACATCACATCATCCTAGATAAAGAGAGTTGGTTTGCTTGTATAAACACTGAACACATGGCCAACCTTTTAAAACAGTATTTTTATATTTATCAATATGAAAAAGGGATATGTTCATCCAGAAGGAACATAAAGACTCAAATACTTCAAAATATTTCCCTCGGGGGCCTTTTTCTGCTGTTAAAAAATTTTACTTTTTAATAGCTAGAAAGACGTAGTACTCCAAATCTGGAGTTGCTGTGCCTGACAAATGAAGTGAAGCGCAGAGCGCACGGAGCTGTAAAAGGCGAGAAGGACATTAAACTTTTCTGAGATGACAGCTCGAGCTTTCACAGTTCCTTGGAGTTAATGCTGCTCCAAAGGAGTAGAAAGTAACATGCACAAATTAAGATTTGTTGGAAAGTCTAATCTCCTCCCGTGATTAATAGTCAAAAGTTTATCTCTGAGTGGTAGCTGCCCAACAGAAGATCCAACGCACGTTCATGCCTCGAAGACCCGTGACACCGATAACAAGTCAAACACGAACCAATTTTCCCTATTTTTAATAGCTTTGATTTTGTTTTCAGATGACAAAATACATCAAGTAACAGTGTATGTTTCTAAAAGCTATGTCAGTGCCCGGGACCATACACAAATCCAGCCCTTCGGTCTTCCCGGCGTCTAATGGAATATTTCCTGTAACTGCTCCAAGGACAGACACACAAGAGAGCTTCTTCTACCACAAAAAAGCTTTGCCAAATCAACCTCATTTCTGCTTTTAGACTTCCCAGCCATCTGCATATACATCCTGAGCATCTGATCCACTGGCTCACGCACCGATCAACCCAACCTTCTCACCAGTATCTTCACGGACACAACCTGGTCCATGCTGGATCATAAACCACCTTGAGTCAAGGCTGATGAGTTTCTTGGGTTTGGGGACTGGTTTTGGTAAGACTGAATGTTTAAGAGTAGGGTCGACATAGCGCTGAGGGATCTGGTGGAGTTGGGAACTGTCAGTGTTAGGTTAACCGTTGAACTGGATGATCTTCACGGTCCTTTCCAACCTAGCTGATTCTGTGAGTGCTTTTAGATGGTGTGACAAGTCATGAGAAAGAAAAGCTTGTCCGAGTTGAAGCTACCCAGAATTAATCCCTCACAATCCATAAGCCAACAGACACCCAAGGAAAGGGATACTGATTTCAGAACAAAGATCCTAAAATGTATTAAACACTCCCTTGGCATTTCACAGTCTTCATACAGCCCATAAAGCCAGAGTCACGTCACATGTATCTGTCCACGTTGCTTCTCAACCTTACAAATTTGAAAATACACCCGAAATATAAGACACTGTGACATTTCAGATCAAGAACAACCACCTTGCAGAGCAATACCACCGAAGCACCAACACTCAGCTCCGAAGCAGAAAAGCCCGAGTCCCAGCCAGTGTCAGAGCAGGGCTCAGCCTTTCCCTGGGTCAGACTCACACAGGGACACGTACATGTATCTCAGCTTCAACTAGTCCTGTCTCTGCAACGTGAATAATATGTTTCTCACCCTAGAGACATAATTCCTAGTGAACATTTTCTAGGGGAAACCACAAAAGAATAAATAACTCAAAGCGACACTATTATTGAGGAGCTTCTCTCCAATACTAGCATCGCCCAAATAAACCTTCAGATACATCGTGTACACAGGTAGCAGCATCCTTTTGAGCATTTCTGAGAGCCCGAGTGAGCTCATATTTTAATAGTTAGGAGTGGAAACTTCACCCATTTTGCACCGAGCCTTTCTTTCTGTGCAATCCCTCCTCCTGGGGAGCCAAGCCCTTGGGTTTGGAGCACCCAGCCCCGCGCCAGCTCCAGGCCGGAGGGAGGCAATCGCCAAGCCCCGCACCGGGTAACGCTCCGAAGAAATCACTGCACGCTCAAACAATGGGATATTTGTCAAAGTACAGCTTGATCACCAGCAATCATCTGTTTTTCATAACTACATTTGACCTAAACTGAATTGACTGAACAAGTAGCCTGTGTTTCTCATTCTGGAAAATACGGTGGTGTAGCTCCCTCTCCAACCCCCTCCCTTCTCCTTTTTAACTCATACTTTTGAAAAGTTACAAAGCGATGATGTAGACAGATATTTCCTCATTATAAACAGCAGCAGCTAAACATTTTCAGGTTGCATTTTTGGCAATCTCCTCCCGTTCCAGGTGACCTGCAAGGTTAAGCACATGGGGACGTGCCTTTCTCCTCCACTTGCTTTCAATCCACCCTCTCTGCAAAGAAAAGCACAACCCAACGCTTCCCAGTGCAAAAACGAGCGGAGATGGTTTCTAACCATGTGCTCTTTTCATAATATATTTAAAATTCATTAAAACTTTATAATGAACGAGCTGCCAGGAAAAGGAATATATTCAGGACAAGCCCACAGAGTCTTCCATGTGAGGCCACCGTGCATAAAACCTCTGGGAGGCAACTGTCTGCTCGTAGAAGAAAGCTCACTCCCCGCTCTCAAGGAAGGAAGGAAGCGGTGGAAATCGGTCACAAGCTTTGCAAGGAAGGATGCAACCCCAACAGCTAATCAGCTCTTGTCAGGGCTCCCATCAATTAAGGAGAAAAAAAAAAAAAAATCCAACCTCAACGTAAGAGTGCAGAATGAGTCCTTGAGGAAGATGATGGACAGGTCCGGAGAGAGGCAAAGGAGCCAAGGGAAGAGGAAGGTGGAAGAATAAGAGGCAAAATGTACGGAGAAGAACGCAATCTGTAACAAACCTCACCCATTTTTTACAGCCTGTTTCATACTGTGTGCTTTAAGCTGTACATCTCCTACCAGAGAGCTAATAATCACCGACAGAGAGGGTTTGCGTTAACCGCAGAGACACACGGGGAGGGAAAAAAAAAAAAAAGTCCCTAAATGGGATATTTTCATGAGGAGACAGTACTGAACTGCTAGATGATTTGAGTTCAAAGCTCTTCGTTCTCCCCCTCCCGGAATCCAAGCACACACTCGGGAAGGAGCAGAGAAGCACCCGTCCCGCACGCCACGTTCAAACAGAAAAATGCAGCTCGTTCCTAAGACAGTGCTATAAAATGTTTGGGTTGGAAAATTACATTTGCCTTTCTTTCTTTCTTTTTTTTTTTTTTTTTTTTTTTTTGTTGTTGTTGTTGTTGTTGTTTTTCCATCACAGAACATAGGGGAATGGTCAGGGAGCACACAGAAATAAAAACAAGATAAATAAAGAGACCTCCCGGTCCAAGTGCTGCTGAGGAGCAGCACATCCAGTTTTAGCTACACGTGCTGTACTGGGAAAGAAGTCCTGTCCTGGCAACCCACTTCCACATTTCACAACCATTTTTTGGCCTCTTTCTAAGGCAGTGATCCATATAAATTGAACTTAAACAGGCACACAGGATGCTGTACGTACAGTCTATTCCCAATCAGAAGCAGACCAGCATGACCTCTGGTTTGAGCAGCTCTCAGCTCTGCCCACCTAAACCAACACGTTTGTAATGATTATGGGTTTATAGAAAACAGTTAAGTCAAGAATCCAAAATGACCAGGCAGAGAAATAGATGTTACACCAGCAGAGACATAAGCACAAGCACCAGCACTTGGCTTTGAGCAGAATAAGAATTCTCCTTCCTCCTACCCACAGAGCTGGGTTTAATGGTTGGACTAGATGCTCTTCAAGATCTTTTCAAACCTAGATCATTCTGCGATTCTGAGCTCTGTTAGGTGAAACCTGCCTGTGATTCCTCTACTCCCTGAAAATGCAGATGACAAAACTGGAAGGACCAACTGCCAGATCAGAGGGACCTGGGCAGGCTGGAGAAATGGCCCAAGAAGAACCTCATGAAGGTCAACAAATGCCAAGTCCTGCCCCTGGGGAGGAACAGCCCCAGGCACCAGTACATGCTGGGGGTGACCGGCTGGGACGAAGCTCAGCAGAAAATGACCTGGGGGTTCCAGTGGACACCAAGCTGAACACAAGCCAGCAACGTGCCCTTGCAGCAGAGGCCAACAGACCCCTGGGCTGTGTTTGGCAGAGTGTTGCCAGCAGGTCCAGAGAGATGATCCTGCTCCTACTCAGCACAGGTGAGACACGGCTGGGTCAAGGTCTGGACTCACCAGCACAACAGACAACACTGGAGCAAGCCCAGAGAAAGGCCACCAAGATCTTGAGGGATGGGAGCGTGGGACATATGCCAAGAGACCCAGAACTGCTCAGCCGGGCGGAGAGAAGGCTCAGAGGAACCCGCTCAATGTGTACAAGCTCCTGATGGGGGAAATAAAGAATCACAGAATCATGGAATCATCTTGGTTGGAAAAGCCCTTGGAGATCATCCAGTCCCACCATGACCCTCCCCCTGACCGTTCCCAACTCCCCCAGATCCCTCAGCGCTGGCTCAGCCCGACTCTTCAACCCCTCCAGGGATCCCGGGGACTCCCCCCTGCCCTGGGCAGCCCATTCCAACGCCCAACAGCCCCTTCTGCACAGAAATCCTTCCTCAGAGCCAGTCTAAGAAGGCAAAGCCCCTGGTGACGGGGCAAACTGACATAGAGGAATTTGCACTGAATATAGGAAAACATCTTTTTACTGTGAGGGTGATCAAGTACTGGATCAGGCTGCCCAGAGAAGCTGTGAGGTTTCCATCCCAACTGGACGTGGTCCTGAGAAACCCCACTCTAGCTGATCCTGCTTCTGAGGGGAGCTGGACAAGGCGATCGCCAGAGCTCCCCTTCAATCTCTGTGACGCTGTGAAGATGGACACAACAGTAGCTTCTCTAAAGGGCAATAACACCACTTGTATGAGTCAGTGCACACCCATTCAGTCATAGGGTTTATACATAAAAATATCATGAGGCTTCCTATCCAGCAGCTGCAGAAAACATGCTCCAGGGCATATCCAAGCTATTAATACGATAAAGACTTTGCTACAGAGTTCCATGTACGTCCTTTGGTTAATATTTGAAACAATTACAAGAAGGAACAGGTACAACCTTTCAGCCTGTGTTACTCTTAACAAGTTTTTTATCCTGAAGGATTTGAGGGATTGCCTGGAGAATCAATCCTGTGAGGAGGCAGGGAAGGAACTGGGGGTGATCAGTGTGAGGAGGAGGAGGCTGAGGGGAGCCCTCATCCCTCTCTGCAGCTCCTGACAGGACATTGCAGAGAGGCTGGGGCTGGGCTCTGCTCCCAGTGGATCAGGGACAGGACAAGAGGGAACGGCTGGAAACTGCCCCAGGGGAGGCTCAGGCTGGGCAGGAGGAGAAAATGTTTCCCAGCAAGAGTGGTCCGAGAGTGGCACAGGCTGCCCAGGGAGGGGGGAGTCCCCATCCCTGGCGGGGTTTCAGGGCCGTTGGGATGAGCTGTGGGGGATGTGGGGTAGGGGAGAACTTTGCAGAGTCGGGCTGAGGGTTGGACTCGGTGATCCCGAGGGGCTTTTCCAACCTGAGTGATTCTGGGACTTCAAGGCATTTCAACACCCTACAACAACCACCGCTGGGGCAAGACAAGCTGGAGGAGTAAAGCCAGGCAAGAAGTTTTAAAGGCAAGAGACAAATCCCTGCTCTCATAACAGCTCTTGTGTGTTGCTCAGCGTGAGATGATTCCATCTCTGCAAAGTGAGGAAGATAGAAGATCATAAGTCACCCAGACCTCCAGGTAGAAATGATAAAAGCGATGAGACACCTTTCTCAGAAGCCAAACCTCTCATTCCAAGGGACTGAGGAGAGCAGAGCCAAGGAAAACCTTTCAGAGGGCAACGCTCACCTTCTGAACGTGTTGCCCGTATCCCTGCTTTTGCACACAGCAATTACCAACCCCCTGAATCGGAGCTTTTCCATCACCCTTCATAAAACATGACCCAAGCTGCCTGTCGATCTCTGAGACGAAGCAACTTTTTTTTTTTTTTTATGTTGGGATGGTGCTCTGCGTGCTTCTCATCTTCCCACTGCGAGAGCAGGGCTGCCCCGCAGGCAGCGGCTCCCGCACCGCGCTCCTGGAATGCGAAGGCAGCGTTTGTTCATTGTACAACAACTGCCTTGTTTCCACATTTTCCTGAACAAAGGACTGAAATAGGGGGTATATGCGTCATAAGCCCGTCCTGAACATTGCTCACCCTTTCCTGCGCAAATATTTGTAAACAGATTGAGAATTAATGTCCAGCCAACTCAAGACCCTTCATAAAAAAAGGGTTTTATTGAAAACAGGATGGCAATCATTTCCCAGATACAGTGCATATAGGCCTTTAAGATGAGAAACAACATACAGAGCAGGAAAACAGCAACCGCAGCTGTGCATCGAGCCATTTTCTGAGATGCATAAAACATGGTGGCTTATTATTTTACAGCCCCCTCCTCCCCCACAAACGCACTCTGCTCTTTAAAAAAAAAAAAAAAAAAGAAAAAAAAGTTTCTGGTCAGCACATGATCATTCCCCTGGGGTTAATTTATGCAGAAAATACAGAGCTTTGCTAACACAACTAGTGCAACAGTCCTCACGCAGAAGGATCTTCCTAAAGCCGCTTTTTCTAGCGGCCTTAAGAGTCCACATCTCACACATACTCTAGGCTGAAGCCCAGGGCGACCAAAATACTTCACAGCACAAGGCAAGACGGGGCCAGTATATCTCACAACTTTGCTTCCACGTATATCTTAGTACTTTTGCTTTTCAGTGATTTCCACACATGGAACACGGAGGCAGTGGTGCTAAGGGCAGCTCACGGGCAAGACTTCAGTTCTAAAAGGGGTTTCCTGGGACTCTGCTTTCCCTCCAGTTTTGGGGATAGTCAAGAAAAAATTGGAACTGATTCACCAGGATCAAATTTGGGTCTAGTGTTATGCTGCGATATCTTTCACACATCACTATGAACTGGCACTGGCATTGCCATTTATTTATTTTTAGGATCCAAAATAACTACTAAATATTGAATTATCAGCATCAGCTCAGTGTAGCAGTGTCACTTGTGATGCAGCTGCAATAAAAAAAGGCTTTAAAAGTCTTAAATAAAAAGGCTTTATGCAAAAGAGCAGCTGTAGAGATACTGGTGTGCTACACGTTGAAGCGAGGGCAGCAGTGGCCACCAAGGTAATTGAGGGAGCTGGAGCACAACGACACAGGAGGAAAGATGAGGAAGGTGAAGGGTGAGGAAGCATATCTAACACAGGATTATAGGGACTTTCCCTTGGGAAATGCACAGCAAAAGGAGAGGCAAGGGACAAAATGCAAAAAGATAAATTCAAATTAATCACAGGGAGAAAAAAAATCCCATACACTAAGGGTGGTCAAACACTGCAACAGGGACCCAGAGAGGCAGTCTCCACCCTTGAAGATCCTCAAAACTCAACTGGGTGTGGCTCTGAGACCCCCAATAAAACTATAAATTTAGCCTTCAGTGGAGGGTTGGACCTAACTTCTCCATGAGTCTCTTCCAGTCTAAATTATTACAAGTCTATAACCAAAGCATAAGAAAAGATGTAATGGGAATGCCTGTCAGAGATTTCCCTTTCTGTTGACCTGAGTTTTACCTTAGAAAACTCAATGCTCTTCAGGGAAATGCTTTGCAAATCAGCACACTTCCACCTCTATCACTTGTTATTTTTGAGATACCACCGCTTCTGGAAATCACCACAAAGTTCTCTGGGATAGCTGAGGCATTTTCCAAACATTCCCGAGACCCTTCTAAGCCCCAACACCTGGAAACGGAGCAAACTTAGCAAGAGCCTTCCCAGACTTAAACAATAGTGGTGTTGGTCGTCAGGGTCCTTCAGCTGGTCTGTACTCTGCAGCACTCAAGGTGAACATCTCGTAACAAAAGCAGTCCTGATCTTAGAGCTCCCTAGAACCAGAGACCCCATAGTAGTTAAAATACTATTATTTAAAAAAAAAAAAAAAAAAAAAAAAAAAAAAAAAACACCAAAACACCAAAACACTACAAAACGAGACAGGTTCCCAACAAATGGAAAAAGGTAAATGTTGCAAAAAAGGCTGAAAACACGATATGAGGAACTACAGCACACTCAACCTCGCTTCAGTCCCTGGGGAGGTCATGAGCTGAGTCCTCCTGAGACACATTTTCAAGAATAAAGAGGGGAAGGGAACAACCAGCACAGATTTAGCCAGGAGAAGTTATGCCTTCTGTGAGAGCACGACAGGATTTATGGATGAAGGGAAAGCAGTGAGTGTCACTGACTTCAGCAAGGCTTCGGACATGCTTTCCCACAACATTCCTGTACCTAATTCCAGTGTCTTAGTCTGAATGAGTGATCAGCTGGATGGGTAAATAACCAGTGAGGGGGTTGTGATTAACAAATTGTACCCTACCCGAGAGCTGGTAACAAGTGGGGAACCACAGTGGGGTCTGCCCTGGGACCTGTCCTGCTTCACTTCTTTAATTTGGAGGAGGCAGAGGGGAGGCTCAGGCTGGGCAGGAGGAGAAAATGTTTCCCAGCAAGAGTGGTCCGAGAGTGGAAGAGGCTGCCCAGGGAGGGGGGAGTCCCCATCCCTGGGGGGGTTTCAGGGCCGTTGGGATGAGCTGTGGGGGATGTGGGGTAGGGGGGAACTTTGCAGAGTCAGGCTGAGGGTTGGACTCGGTGATCCTGAGGGGCTTTTCCAACTGGAATGTTTCTGTGAGGCAACAGAGCACAGTCTCATGCACTTTGCAGATGACCCCAAACTGGGGGGAAAAGTCAATAAACTCAAGAGCAGGGCCACAGCAGGCTGGAGGAATGGGCTGACAGGAACCCGGTGAAAATAAGTAAGGAGAAATGCCAAGCTCTGCACCTGGGAAGGAAGAACCTCTTGCAACAACACAGACTGGGGACTGAGTGCCTGGGGAGCAGCTCTGTGGATAAGGCCCAAGAGCCTTGGCAGACAGGAGCTGAACACGGGCCAGCCGTCTGCCCTGGCAGCAGAGGCGGCCAACAGCCTCCTGGGCTGCATTAACAGGAGCAAAGCCAGTAGATGGAGGGAAGCAATCATCCCCCTCTACGCAGCACTCGTTGGGGCTGTATCTATCCCCTGCATTCAGTTTTGGGCCTCCCAAATACAGGAAAGACACCGATAAACCGGAACGAGTTCACTGGAGGCCACCAAGATGGCCGAGGGCTGGAGAACTTGCCCCACAGCGGGAGGTTGATGGAGCTTGTTCAGCCTGGAGGAGTGACAGCTTCAGGGGGACCAGACACCCACCTTCAACACCTACAGGGAGGGCAAGAAGCAGAACAAGTTGCCCTGAGAGGTTTTGTAGTCTGGGTCCTTGGAGGTTTTAAGACCAGACTGGATAAAGCCCGGAGCAACCTGGTCTGATCTCAGAGCTGCCCCTACTTGCGGCAGGAGGTTGGACCAGAGACCTCCTGAAGGCCCATCCAATCTGAATAATTTGATGAAATTCTGAACAGAAGGAATGTATTTCCCCTGGTCAGGACTAACAGAGTTAGCCCCTAAGAGTGAGGTCCCATCCAACCTGAATAATTTGATGAAATTCTGAACAGAAGCAATGTATTTCCCCTGGTCAGGACTAACAGAGTTAACCACTAAGAGTGGAATCAGGGTGAAATCAGCATTAAATTTAAAGTATCAGTGTATATGCAGTGATTAAGTGACTGTGCTGGGCTTTGCAAAGCCCTGGGAAAGCTCGGCTGCTGTTCCTAACCTCAGGTGACAAGAAGTCTGCATCCGGGCTATTGTAGTAAGTAAACCTCCTTTTTTTTTTTTTTTTTTCCCTGCCCCCTAACATGTCTGTTTTCCAAGCTGAATATTTTAAGAATCAAGGCTGCCTGTGATCATATCTAGCCAGCTTAGAATGAACACTGATTTCTTTGCTGCTTCTTTGATCGAAGCCAAGTGGTTTTCTCATGGGTAATAAGGTCACGGGGTTAAAAGAGCAATATGACAATTACAAAAGTTAAATCTATTGCCACTACAGACAGACACACTACCCAGGGTCCATTAGCACGTAGTACAGAATGGTTATCACAGGTCACTGACACCAGTTCACTCTAATGGCTTTTCCTGTGTCCTTATCAATCCAGTGCACAAAGTGTCTCACCCTCAGCCTTTCCCTATGATCTCAGAGCTGTGTTTATAGCTATCTAACTCCACCAGGCACCACTGGGTCAGCCAAGTCAGCAGACAGTGAGATATGCCAGGACACAACGATGGGACAATCTGCAAAGTGTCTGAGATGAACAAGGAGTTAGCAGAGACTTCGAGAAGGACGTTTTTTTCCACCACCACCACTCCCCCCCCCCCCCAAAAAAAAAAAAAAAGTTTTAAAGTTCCCAAGGACACCGAGGGAAAACTTTACAACCCTGATCTCAAAAATAGAAGTAAACCACAGACTTTCCACGGTACAGCTTGTGTTTCAGTATCAAATAAAAGAAACAACTAGCGTTACAAAGAGAAAGAAGAGACGTTTTCATATGAAAGAGAGGGTTGGGTAGCTCTTATTATTTGAATTGTGGTTCCTATAAGAGGCTTTCTCATCCCTTGAAAGAAGAACTTCAATTGTTTTGCCCCTTTCCCAAAGAACAAACATTTTGGTGGGGATGCTGGAGCCCCCCCAGAGAGGTGGGGAGAGGGGGCAGGAACGACGGGCTGCGTCACAGCCACCACGGGCAAACAGATGAGCAACCAGCCTGCCAATTTATTAGCCCACAAAGGCAGAAAAAGGAGGATTAATGCAGGCAGCACAATCACCAGCACACTTCTAAGAGGAATTAAAAAAAAAAAAAAAAAATAAAAGGATTTTAAGTGGAGGGCTGGGAGGAGACTAATGATCAACCGCCGGATTTGTGGCATCTCCCACTTCAAATGAAACCTGCTCAGCTTGGAGGTACAAAGTGGTGTTTCCCATCCTCACCCCAACAATTCACCTTGAGTCCCTGAGCTCCGCACAGCTAAGAGACACAAAACATTATATACTTCCCTAAAATAGGCAAGAAACACATACCAAGTGGATACAGCCTGTGCACAGTGCATGCATTTTAATATAGAAATTTAAAGACATTTCTTCATTGATTATTTTTAGTAAAGTGGGGCTTTTTTATTATTTGTTTCACCTTTTTTTAGCTTTCCTAACGTATTTTGTGCATCAAAGCAGCTTTAGGGTTAGAGAGATTTGGGGTAGAAGCAATAGAGCAGATAAAAATGTCAGTGGCGAGATACGACAAATTTATAGTAAATACCTGTCAACTGCCATTTATCTAAATTATCCAGCTCTGGGATTCTCCAGAAATACTTCATCAGCTAGGAGGCAGCTACAGTTTTAAGCCTCTATTTACATCAGAATCTGCTCTCTTTCTTTCTTTCTTTCTTTCTTTTTTTTCTTTTTTTTTTTTTTTTGGACACTTGTTCTTTACCCTAAAATAACCCCTTTGTAGCTTGGATCAAAGAGCTGGGAGTGTCAATACCAGTGTCTTCATGAACATGTTAAGAACCTCAAAGTAATTGGTAACCAATTAGCATAAAGCTAAAAAAACCCACCTAGCTAAGGCAAACCCTAAATGAGTACTAACAGGCAACAACGCTGGCTAAAGTAGGAGCTTAAGCGACTTAAATCACCGTCAGCTGCCTTTGAGACAATATCTTGGGAGCACCCTCTGTGCAAACCACTCTGACTTTTTCTGGCTTTTTTTTTTGAGAAAAAAAAAATAAATTCCTTTCTGCTCTTCGTTCACTCTTTGCTTTCTGCCTTGCTACAGCTTACGGGAAACATGAAACAAAAACTGCTTTTCATTTTATGTTATGTAAAGCAAAGCAATTCCATGTCTTGGCCTTGAAATACAAGGCACCCAACAGCTGTTCAGATGCTCCAGCAGATAAACCATCTGGCCCAAACCTCACCTTTCCTCATTTATTTTGGATATCGATCAAAGCAACTTGAGCATTACATAGACTTTGGTCAAAGACAACATAAAAGATAAAAACGTCAATGGCAAAATCACTTCACTGAAATGTTCTTGTTTCTTCTTTATATAATAATATTACCATTTTCAACAAACTTCTCTATTAACTCAAGGAAAAGATATACCTGATACCAACAGCCTAGCAGCCTAACCACGCTGCAGATGAATGTCCTTAAATAGCACATTGCTGCTGAACAGAAAGTGAGTCGGGTTTAGTGTTTACGATCAGCTAGAACTAGACACGGACTTTGGCCAAGGAGACCAAGACAGGCCCCAAGACTCACGTGTCCTGGCTCTGCTCCCCCTCCTTAACCCTTTTACGTGACGCTCGTGGCACCTGAAAAACCACCATCTCCACAGTCCCAGCTAGTCTTTTGTTAATTTTCCTCAGAAAAGGACAGTACGTATTTGTTTAATATTACCAGCGTTCCCACCGAGACACCGAGGTTGTTCAGTGGTTACCGATTTGTATCAACTTCAAACCAAGCCTGTAATTCAAAAAGCATATTTTCACACAATTCTGAGTATATTTGCTGCGTGCAGAAACCACCGGCAGGGTGAGGACTTGTTGTTCTAGTCATGGTTTAGGGACGTAAACCCAAATCATGAAATCAAAGGGTTATTTGAGCAAGGAAGGGTTATCCCTGTGTACAAGTCCATGTATAACACACAAATACGCTCTTGTGATGTTTTGTTCGATATCCGCAAATATTCAAAGCCTCCCCTACGCCCATATCTTCCTCAAGACACCGTCAGGCAGCCCGTTTCTCACAAGAAAAAATAGTCCCATAAAGCATCTCACCAGAGCCTGTCCTCCCCGAGCCGCCACCACGCCAAGGTCCAACTCTCAATTAACCCCCGCCTGACCTTCCTTCACTTTCTTTCCCCCTCCTCTGCCCTTCCTGAGAAAGTTCAGCGTTTCCTGGAAAAGTCTCCTTGCCTGTTTGATATTGTACTTCGCCTTGGTTGCTGAAGGAAGGATTTACAGGTGCCTGGCCCCCTCTGTAAGACCATGACCGAAGGCTGACCTCCCGTTACAATATGTGAACTTCTGCCCTGCTGATAAGGCTGGCAGATATGAGTAGGATTTTTCAAATAATCCTTTGGGAATTTATAAGCAGCACAGCCATAAAACCGAGGTGACTGGAAGGTCGATTTCACTAAAAATAATAAATATCTCAATGTTTATTCAACGTGGGCCTTTTTAACTGCAGGCCAAGCATTTAGATAACGCTATTGTAAATGACAAATATTAGGATTTTTTGGTAACTATTACATTATGATCCTTCCGTCTGACACTGATGTGGCTGTTTCCCTCGACGCTTGCTGGATCTCTGACATTGTTCAACCCAAGCTGGGCCTAGAAAGCCAGGGCAGGATTCAATCACAGGTCAGGAAAAGGGCAATTTTCTTGTCAGGAGCCTTCACTACAGTTGGTTACCTTTTTCTCTTGCTCCCACCTCACCAACACACCTTCTCCAGAGCTCTGCTGTGTATTTTTTCTCATTACTAGGGCTTTTGGTTGAAACAGGGAAGGAGGAGGGGGAGGAGGACTAAATGATCTCAGCTCAGGATGGGGAGAGAGGACACTAACCCACTGGCACGAAACCCCTGCGGCAGGTTTAAGATCACCATCACCGAGTCGACAGCACTATCCCCACCTCCAGCAGAAGACAACCCCATCCCACCTCCAGCAGAAGACAACCCCATCCCACCTCCAGCAGAAGACAACCCCATCCCACCTCCAGCAGAAGACAATCCCAACCAGATCCACCACAGAGCACCAGCCACAAAACCTGCCTTCTAGCAGCAACAATTCCCTAATAGGCTTTGGGGGACCAACTGCTATTTCAGATGAAAAAGTAGAGCAACAAGACAACAACAAAGCCCCGATGTAGCAATGAGACCATTTCAAACGTATAAAACTGTTACATCCACCAGAGAAAGCTCTTCATCCTTTCCATAACAGCTTTAGGTATAAATACACAATTAAATAAATACCCTTGCATTAAACAAATGCACGTAAGCCACACAAATAGGATTCCTAATCCTGTTTTCATTATACATGTTCTTCACTGAAGTTTCTCCAAATAAAGTGACACTTTGAAATCCACAAAGCGTTTCAGACCAGTTGTAATCTTCAATTAGCACACTCCCTGAACCGGGCTCCCAACGCCGGGCTGGAGGAGGCGGGTTTTGTCCAAGATAAACAGAGTAACACATTTTGGGTAGGTTAACTTTTTCATTCCAATAAAATATCATGGCACTGTAGCCAAATTACATAATTATTAACAGATGAGGGCACAAAAAGATTTTATATAAATGTTTTTTATGACAATTCTTTTCCTTTCGCAAATTCATTTGTATGTATTGCTGGAGAAACTGGCTTTAGAAGTGCCTCAAAAACAATTCTCTCTCAAGCCTGGCTCCACCGTGGAAAGGGAGGAAAGCTGTGAACAGAGTGCTCCTTTCATCTGCTGCCTGGGCTTCGGGTTGCTCAACAGCAGGAGAAGAGCCCTCTGAAAGCTCCCTCTCTCCAAAGGATGGTAAAGAACGGCTGCAAACAACACAGGTTCTCTGGGCCCGCAGATGCAAGGCTCGCACGCTGCTGGAGGCATCTCAGAAATTAAAAGTTGAAGGGTAAGCTACAAAGGGCATCTTATCTGCCCTTGTTATAAATAAGTTAAAAAAAGAAAAAAATCAATGCCTTATGTACTCATAATGCCTAGGAGAAAACGCAGCTCATCTAGCAGCCTACATCCTCAGAGATGGGAGCTCTCTGGAGAAGTTCTCCAGAACGTGACACTGCTCAGAATAACTCTTTTTTAGCCAATAACCAAATACCAACAGAGAACAGCTTCGGTGTGACCGTATTCTTCAGTCCACGCAAAGCCTGTGGGGACACTGGGAGTGATACAGTCAATCGGTGGGTTGGGTGGGACGGCAGCAAATCTGCTCCTGTCAAACGTTTGAAAAGCAGCAAAGTTTCTCCTAAGCGCAGCAAACAATATATTTAAAACCAATTTCCCCCCCGCAACTCCTCCAATTTCACTGAATAATGAAGTTACTGTGGTCAAAGAAGAATTTTTGGAAGAAAACTATACGACCAAGAAATTTGTATATTATAAACCCAGGCTCTACACTACTTGGAGAACACATCCCTTTGTATTTTTGCGGCCTGCAGGAAGTAACTGTGCGGTTTTTACCCAAATCCATCCATCGCTGGCCCGCTTTCTACTTCAGGTAATGCACTTCCTAGCTAGGCGAACATTAATAAATGTTTTACAACCACCTCCTTCCAGCAGCATCGATGGCAGGAGCAGCACCCCGTCGCCTTCTTTAACCCACAGTCCAGTGTAAGAACCAGTCTCCCGGGCAGAGTTACTTACCAGCACAGAATATATGTGCAGGCATCGGTACACGGGTGAGAAGTCCACCAGGTCCTGGGCCCCAGGCACCTAAACAACAGCAGGAGAGCAGTGTGAAACGTGCAGAACACAAGTAGGTACGTGCAAGTCTAATATATCACACACAGGTGAGTGCAACTGCAAGGCATGCAAGTCTGACAGAGCCACACCAAGATCTCGGGTACGTAACAATTAGAGTATCAGCATCTACCTGTATCTGTCTGTATTTGCATCTTTTAAGTTTCTCAAAGTGGGAAAATTTAATTTAATATTGCTCTCACTCCATTTCCACTCCCCTATGAAATCACATTGCAGGATTTAGCTCTGTTAGCCAGCTCAGCAGAGATTTAACTTGACTGTAGGCTTAAATACAATTTCAAGCATCCTGGCACAAGCCATTCTGGTACTTATGCAACAGGGGGGAAAAAAACAACCTGATTCTCTAGATATCTAGTTAGATTTTTTAAAAAAGCATGAATTCTGTTGTTTTTTGGTGTTTTTTTTCTTCCTTAAAAAACACACTCCACACAGACTCCACCACCTTTCAACAACATAGTGAGTGTTGCACAGGGACAAGGAAGCACATTTTTGAAGGGTGGGACGGAGGGAGGGAGGCCGAGAGGAAAGATCAAAGAAGAAATTTGCATACAAGCAGCTTGTGTCCTTTGGATATGTTCAAGCCAACACAGTATTAAGCTTGTTGGCCAAGGCATAAAGCTAAGGCAACCGTCCTTCTCCCCCAAAATCCAGAGAGGAGGGGAGTGTTCTGTTGACATGTGGTGGAAAAAAAGGGGAGAAAGATGAAAGGGACCAATGGACAGGCCTGGGAAACATGTTTATTTTATATATTTTTAATTGTGCTTAAGAGGCCTTTCTGCTAAAAAGGAGGTAGGATGAAGAAGAGAGAAATATTTCTAGCTGGATGAGAGTACACAAGCCTCAACCAAAGCTGCCCAAAGCACCTGAGGCGAGCGGTCCTCCTCATCTAAAGTAATGGCTCCAAACAGGGGAGTGCACAAGTTATGGGCTGGAAGGGGGAAACAGGGTTTTGTTAAATCACCTCCCGTGTAACAACGTGGAATGGGACCGGTTAATAATCTCCTCCTCAGCACTATGAAACAAGGAAAGATGCTGCGGAGACAGAGCAGTGACACACAGCGTGGAGCAGCCCATCCTGCCCCCCCGCCATTCTTAGAGACCCAAAAAAAGGCACCAGCCCCAACCTGGGGGTGCGGGGAGGGGAAGCAGCTCACAGGGAGCTCACAGAGAGCGAAGAGCACAGAGGATTACTGGGGTACGGCACGGGCCTGCTCATCCCTCTCACTGGGCTTTCACAGAACCCCAGAACCATTCGGGTTGGAAAAGCCCCTCGGGATCACCGAGTCCAACCTTCAGCCCGACTCTGCAAAGTTCTCCCCTACCCCACATCCCCCACAGCTCATCCCAACGGCCCTGAAACCCCCCCAGGGATGGGGACTCCCCCCTCCCTGGGCAGCCTGTTCCACTCTCAGACCACTCTTGCTGGGAAACATTTTCTCCTCCTGCCCAGCCTGAGCCTCCCCTGGGGCAGTTTCCAGCCGTTCCCTCTTGTCCTGTCCCTGATCCCCTGGGAGCAGAGCCCAGCCCCAGCCTCTCTGCAATGTCCTGGCAGGAGCTGCAGAGAGGGATGAGGGCTCCCCTCAGCCTCCTCCTCCTCACACTGAACACTCCCAGCTCCTGCCCTGCCTCCTCACAGGATTGATTCTCCAGCCCTTCCCCAGCCTCGTTGCCCTCCTCTGCCCTCGCTCCAGCCCCTCCAGATCTCTCTGGGATTGAGGTGCCCAAACCTGGACACAACCTCCAGGTGTGGCCTCCCCAGTGCCGAGCACAGGGACCGTCACCTCCCTGTCCCTGCTGGCCACACTAGTGCTGACAGGAGCCAGGATGGCGATTTCCTCCCTCCCTTGCAGCGAGCACCCCAGGGTGCCCTCTGAGCAGCTCCTGCAGACGGGCAGGGGGTTCAGGAGGAAGGATGAAGGTTTCCAAGCGAGGGACGGGGCTGGCATCGCCCGTGGGACCCTTTCCATGTTGATCCTGGCTGCTCCACGTGCCCCTGCAGAAGGGTGACGGCTGAACCGAGAGCAGGCAGCTGTGAAACCCAGCTCACTGTCCCACTAACATCAGCTTTTACCTTTTACAAGATTATATTTGACAACTGCAAACACTAGGCAACAGTTTTATTGCATTAATGCCAATTTTATCACACCTTCCCAGCCATTTATTTTCCATTTGCAGTCTCCTAGGCCTTCTAATGCTCCCTAAATAGCTCCACGTCCAGATTTCAGTTTGTAGACTCCTCGGGGTAGAGATTCTGCCTCGCCGTACCCCTCCAGCACCAAGAGCAATCGGTCTGCAGTTGGTAAAACAGTAAAACACTTCAGGCTCAGAAATCCCCGATTGCAAAACTGCTGGAGATGGCTAAAGCAGATGGGGATCTATCAGCACTCACTCGACCCAGCCATCCTCCGGCGACCACCATCAGCGTGGGGAAGCTGGACTGGATGGACCCGAGTCCACCCTGTGTTTTTCTAAGGGAGGAGAGATCTGTCATCCCTTCACAACATCATCAAAGCAGGCGATGTTTTCCTATGAATTTGAATTCAGGATCAAACGGTTTTGCTCCTCTTGGATTTGGGGCACTAGTTGAACATGGTCCACGGAGAAATATTTCTGATAAAGATTTGTGAAATCAGGATATTGCCAAAAACGGAGTCTACTCCCCCAGAGAAATTCTTTCAAAGCAGACTGCAACATTTTCACAGTCTCTGATCTTCTGCAAAAACTTTTAAGCCCACACACACACACACACACTCTCACAAAAAATCTGCTGGCCTATTCTGCAGAGTTAACATCTCTGAGACATTAAGAGCTTTAAAACTGCTAATCTAGGTAGAACACTATCAGACGTGGAAGTGCAAGTCCTGGACCACAAGAAAGCTTTTTTGCAGACAGAAGGCCAAGCACCCAAAACCTGTGCTAGGGTTTTATGCAGGATAGAAACCTACAATATATTTTTAAGGAAAAGAACAGACCACCTCTTCCATATATAGCCATAGCCCTACAACAGAAGAAATAATAATCCTACCGTTTGAAATCTTTCCAGACTAACCAATACAGGCCTTTGAATATACAGAATATATGAAATTATCTCTGTGGCTAGTTCAACACATTGCACAATGTAAACATATCTAATATTTACATATTTAGATATTCATCTAATATTTAGATAATTACACATATCTAAAAATCCAGGCTTAGCACATCCCCGTTAGCAGTGACTTGATTTTCTTAGCCAAAGCTGCCAGCGTTCAAAAAATAAATAAATCTTTGATTTTTGAAACCTGATGATGAAATGAGAACTAGAGCCGCCCCAACAACAGGACTGATTACTCCCCTGACATCTCTCCTTCAGTCTAATCTTTTTTTTTATATTTTCCTTTTGATTTGCAGAACAAAGAATTTATTCATCTTGTCCAAAATTCTCCCAGTCCACAAAACATCAGCTTCACAAAGCTCATTCCCAAGTCCTGCATCCAGCACGTCCCCGGTGCTGGGAGCAGAGGCAGACCTGTCAGTCTCTGTAAACAGCCAACCCTTCTCTTCTTGAAAGAACATTTTCAGTCGGGTTAAACACTGACTGTAGCGAATTTAACCCATGGAAGGCAAGTTTGCCATGGAAATGTTTAACTGTGGCTGCCACCAACACAAGGCTGGCCCTGAGTTAAGGCGTGCTCTGGTCCGGCTTTAGGTAATTTGTGATACGACAGCTTGAATCTCTGATCCTTGTTACGTTTTGATGTAAAGACACGACACAAGCACAGATACATTCTCCCCTCTTTCAGTGAAGGGAAAAAAGCCTCCAGACTTTAAACACCAGGACAGGTGTTTTACAATGCACACGTGGCAGAAAACATCCGTTCATCGACAGAATTAAACTGCTGCTGAAAGCAGTGTTGGTTCTGCACTGCATCCAGCCTGGGATCCTCAGCACAAGACAGACATGGACCTGTTGGAGGGAGTCTGCAGGAGGCCACGGAGATGCTCGGGGGGCTGGAGCCCCCTGTGAGGACAGGCTGAAAATGTTGGGGGGTTCAGCTGGAGAAGAGAAGGCTCCGGGGAGACCTTAGAGCGGCCCCCCAGGGCTGAAAGGGGGCTTATAAGAAAGATCATAGAATCCCAGACTGGTCTGGGTTGGAAGGGATCTTAAAGATCACCCAGTGCCACCCCCCTGCCCCGGGCAGGGCCACCTTCCACCAGCCCAGGTTGCCCAAAGCCCCGTCCAACCTGGCCTTGAACCCTTCCAGGGAGGGGGCAGCCACAGCTTCTCTGGGCAGCCTGTGCTAGTGTTTCACCAGCCACATTGTAAATGATTTCTTCTTGGTATCTAGTCTGAATCTACCCTCTTTTAATTTAAAGCCCCTCCCTGGAAGGGTAGATGTCCCCTCCCTGGAAGGGCTCAAGGCCAGGTTGGACGGGGCTTTGGGCAAACTGGGCTGGTGGAAGGTGGCCCTGCCCGGGGCAGGGGGGTGGCACTGAATGAACTTAAAGGTCCCTTCCAACCCAAACCCTCCTGTGATTCACCAAGTATCTTTGGGTCCCAGCAGCCAGGAGGCACTTTACCCCACGCTGAAAGGAGGTACAGAACAAACCCCGCTGTGGATTTGTTACATCTCGTGTGGTCTTGGTGCCCTTTGGGTGTCCCAGTGTGTCCCGTGGCTGAACCTCAGGGGAAAAAACGGAATGTATTTGCACAGTCAGGAGGATGCTCAGGATACTGTGACACTGGAAGTGGCCAGATGGTGCTGCAGACTAACTGATCTCACTCTGGCTCACGTTATAGACAAGAGGCAGACAGCTTTGTCTGGAAATAGAGAGGTTTCTCGCAGTGTCCAAGATGGTTTTTTTGCATAATTGCTATTGGAAGCAAACAGAAGGTGGAGGCTGATGGCACCTAACAAAGCCATTTATCAGGGAAAAATAAGGGAGCTCTCTGCGGTCCCTCCCTCTAACTCCCAAAACTTTGTAAGAAATCTGTTTCATTTACTTAGAGAATTACAACTTACAACTTACTCCCACAGCCAGGTCAACCTGAAAGAACGCCAGAAGCATGATGAATTCTGGCTACACCTCCCACCTGCTGATGTCCCGAGTGCCAAACTCCTCCAAATAGAAAACTGCCTGGAATTTGTTGATTTGTTCTTCAAAAACAGTTGAGCAGCCGTTACTCTGAAGCGTGATGTCCTTCTTTAGAACTTCCTCTCTCTCACAAAGGAGCACCAGGGAGTCCAGCTCGACCCAACCACTTCACAGACACCTGACCAGTCATTTTTGGGGACAAGAAGGAACAAGGCACAACACGGGTGAGTTTGTCCTGCTGTATTCAACAGGATTGCAGAAAAAAAAAAAAAAAAAAAAAAAAAAAAAATCACTGAAAATGAGAAGAATCTGGATGAGCTTTGTAGTTTTCTGGATGCTTTTTACTACAAAGGGAACAGCTGGCACAAACTGAAGAGACCGCAGAGCTACTCACTGTGAAATGCAAATTCTCCTTTTGCAATTTGACATTCATAAAAACTGAATTGGAGCCTTGTCCCAGCTCCCTCTGCAGCTGGGCCTGCTCCCACCTCAGCGAGGCGCCTGGACTTCAGGGGGACAAGGCTGGACCGTGATGTCTCCAAACTGGAGAACCACGTCCTGTATTTGTCCTCCTGAATGCGGCTGGCAGAGCTCTCTGATGCTGCTCCAAGGGAGAGGATGACCTACGCTGGAATACATGAAACAGTAAAAGGAAAACCCTTCTGCTCTTTCTTCCCTTTCAAAGCTTTTCCTATAAATTTTGCTGTGGGATGAAGGGGTTGCTCCATATGGGTGAGCAATCACGGGATCTCCAGAACAGATCATGCAGCTTATGTGGAGAAATCCCAAACACAGCTTGCTCAAGAGCCTCAGATATCTCCTAGAGGGAAAAAAAACCCCAAACTTATCCCACTATTTCCAGCCTATACACCAGGATCACCTAAACTTAAATCAGAAACACCCAGGGCCATCCTGCTTTCAGCCCTGAGCAGGAGTGGGTGCAAGGCACCCTTCACTCCTCCCTTCCCATATTCAACCAGCGTTCACTGCCCGTCTTCCAAATCCAAGCCTGCACTTACTGGTTGGTTTTACTGGCTGTGACACATCAAGAGCAAGAGCTACCAGTCTTTGGATGCTTCAGGATCATTTCGTTACTTGCCTATGGACTTTATTCTAACAAGGGTCTGCCTTTTCTTTCTCTAGGTTTTCTTGTTAGCAGTATTTCATATTTTCTCAAGAAGAAATTTGACTGGGCAGGAGGAGAAAATGTTTCCCAGCAAGAGTGGTCCGAGAGTGGCACAGGCTGCCCAGGGAGGGGGGAGTCCCCATCCCTGGGGGGGTTTCAGGGCCGTTGGGATGAGCTGTGGGGGATGTGGGGTAGGGGAGAACTTTGCAGAGTCGGGCTGAGGGTTGGGCTCGGTGATCCCGAGGGGCTTTTCCAACCGGAATGGTTCTGGGGTTCTGTGAGAACACTAAGCCTCAGCAAGCTTGGTGAGGGGCAGTACAGTCCCCCCAAACCCAGGAAGCCTTCTTCAGCGCTCCAGACCACGGGGGCTGTGTGGGAAATGAGATAGAGTTCACTCAGGACACTCAATACAAATCATTTGAAGCAACGAGGATTAACTTCGGAGACTCAAATGCTGTATTAAGAGTATTTTAACTCTCCCTTTTGTCACCGCACAGGCAAAATAAGCAGGAGAGTCACACTTAAAACGTGGAAAGCTAGGAATGAAGCCATCAACCATAAAAACCAAATTTTTCTCTTTAGAGAACCCTCACCCAAGAACCTCCCAGTTTACAAATTGCACTGGTTTGGGCTGGGATGGTGTGTTCGTTCTCTTCACTGCAGCCCGTATGTGTCATCAAAACGGTGTTGATAACACACCAGTGGTTTAGCTATTGCTAAAGCACCAAGACCTTTCTCTGGTTCTTGCTCTGCACCCCCCGGCGAGGAGGCTGGGGCTGGGCAGGGGGATGTGAGGGGACACGGCTGGGACAGCTGAGCCCAACTGACCGAAGGGATCTTCTGTACCACGTAATGCCACGCTCATATGTAAAACTGGGGTAAAAGGGGGAGATTTTTTAAAAAGTACCCATTGTCTGACACTGGCTGGGCATCAGTCTGCGGGTGGAAGGTGGTGGGTGATTTCCTTTCCCTTCATTTATTAAACTGTCTTTATCTCGAACCACAAGTTTTCTCATTTTTACCCTTCACACTCTCTCCTCAGTTCTTCTGAGGGACTGGGGGGGAGAGTGAGCAACTGGGTGAGGGCTACACACTCACAGAGCAGAATCACAGAATCGTTTAGGTTGGAAAGGAACTTTAAGATGATGGAGTCCAGCCATTAACCCAACGCTGCCAAGGCCACCACTGAACCATGTCCCCAAGCACCACACCTACACGTCTTTTAAATACTCCAGGCATCGTGAATCCACCACTTCCCTGGGCAGCCTGTTCCAATGACTGACAACCCTTTCAGTGAAGAAATCGTTCCTAATATCCAACTTAAACCTCTCCTGGTGCAACCTGAGGGCGTTTCCTCTTGACCTATCACTTGTTACTTGGGAGATCAACCCCCACCTTGCTCCAATCTCTTTTCGGTGAATTGTAGAGGGCCAGGTCTCCCCTCAGTCTCCTCTGCTCCAGACTGAACCCCCCCCAGTTCCCCCAGCCGCTCCCCAGCAGACCTGTGCTCCAGACCCTGCCCCAGCTCCGTTGCCCTTCTCTGGCCACGCTCGAGTCATTCAATGGCCTTTTTGGGGTGAGGGGCCCAGAACTGAACCCCCTCACCGAGGGGCGGCCTCCCCAGTGCCGAGCCCAGGGCTCAGATCCCTTCCCTGTCCCTGCTGGCCACGCCAGTGCTGACACAAGCCAGGATGCCATCGGCCTTCTTGGCCACTGGGCACACCACCAGCTCATATTCAGCCAACTGTTGACTAACACCCCCAGATCCTTTCCCACCAGGCAGCTCTCCCACCACTCTGCCCCAAGCCTGTAGCATTGTGTGGGGTTATTGTGCCCCAGCTGCAGGACCCAGTACTGAGCCTTGTTAAACCTTGCACAGCTGGCCTCAGCCCATTGCTCCAGCCTCTCTAGATCCCTCTGTAGACCCTTCCTACCCTCCAGCACATCAACACTCCTGTCCAACTCAGTGTTGTCTGTGAACTTCCTGAGGGTGCACTTGATCCCCTTGTCCAGACCCCTGATGAAGAAATTAAACAGAACTGGCCCCAATACCGAGCCCTGGGGAACACTGGGCTGCCAACTGGGTTTACTTCCATTCACCAAAACACTTTGAGCTCAGCTGTCCAGACAGTTTTTTACCCAGCAAAGAGTGCGCCTACCCAAGCCATGAGCAGCCAGTTTCTCCAGGGGAACGCTGTGGGAAACCGTGTCAGAGGCTTTACTAAAGCCCAGGTAGACAACACCCCCAGCTGTCAGATGTAGCCTTCAGGCACAGTGAGGCTCCTTCAGATTTACTGGCTCTATCTCCAGATGAGAGATCTCTTTGTACTAATAAAGAAAACATTTTCCTTCCAAAAAAGTTAAAGACCCACAGGAGGCAGGAGCACGGGGGAGAGCTAAGCTCATCGGGAACCAGACCGCTCTCCGTCCCTTCTCCCCGCAGCATAACAGTGGGGAAAGGGGGCTGAGGGCTCCCTGCGGCCGGGCCGAGCAGGGAGGGGGCTCCTGCGGGTGCTGCCCCCGCCGCGCTCCGTTTCATCACCACGGACAGCGGCCCCGGGCCCTGCCCGCACTGCCCTGCCCGCACCGCCCTGCCCGCACCGCCCGCCCTGCCCGCACCGCCCTGCCCGCACCGCTCGCCCTGCCCGCACCGCTCGCCCTGCCCGCACCGCTCACCCTGCCCGCCCTGCCCGCACCGCTCGCCCTGCCCGCACCGCTCGCCCTGCCCGCACCGCTCGCCCTGCCCGCCCTGCCCGCACCGCTCGCCCTGCCCGCACCGCCCTGCCCTGCCCGCACCGCTCACCCTGCCCGCCCTGCCCTGCCCGCACCGCTCACCCTGCCCGCCCTGCCCGCACCGCTCACCCTGCCCGCACTGCCCTGCCCGCCCTGCCCGCACCGCTCACCCTGCCCGCACCGCTCACCCTGCCCGCACCGCCCTGCCCGCACCGCTCACCCTGCCCGCCCTGCCCGCACCGCCCTGCCCGCCCTGCCCTGCCCGCACCGCTCACCCTGCCCGCCCTGCCCGCACCGCTCACCCTGCCCGCACCGCTCACCCTGCCCGCCCTGCCCGCACCGCCCTGCCCTGCCCGCACCGCTCGCCCTGCCCGCCCTGCCCGCACCGCTCGCCCTGCCCGCCCTGCCCGCACCGCTCGCCCTGCCCGCACCGCTCGCCCTGCCCGCACCGCTCACCCTGCCTGCACCGCTCACCCTGCCTGCCCTGCTCGCACCGCTCACCCTGCCCGCCCTGCCCGCACCGCTCGCCCTGCCCGCACCGCTCACCCTGTCCTGCCCGCACTGCTCACCCTGCCCGCCCTGCTCCCTTCTGCCTGTCCACCTCAGCCCATCACCCCTCCTGCAAGTTTATTCCCTCACTACCAGCCCGGCCCTAAACGCACCCAGAGATGGGATTTCATCTGCCTCCAGATGAGTTAAATCAGTCTGATGGATGCAGTTAGATTTCTCCCAACTGCGCTCTACAAATTATTGACTTTAAATTCTTCCCTCCTGAATGTTTTCCTTATCTTTTTCCCTATACCTTTCGATTCTAATTTACATTAAATTCTCATTTCTAATGCTAATTGACTCCAACTCTGCACAGAACACAGGTACCACCACGGTTCACACTGTCGCCTGGGTTGGCAAGAACCGACTCCACAGCAAGTGAGAGATTTTTAGAGTGAGATTGAACAAGAAGTACTGAAGGACCAGATTTTTATATTTTAACGGGGAAAACACCCAAATAGATCTATTCAAATCAAAGCTTGTTTTCAAGAAACATGCCCTTCTCACTGATTTTTCTTTTGTTTAACTTCTGTTCTGTTTCCGTGCTGCTGGAAATAGCCCACCCAGAGGGTTTCAGTGCAGTGTGAGGGCTCTGGGTCGTACCCCACAGTTTGGTCCCTGTGAAGCAAGTGGTGATTCTCCTTGGTCTGCTCTGGAAGTGCAGCAGAGGTGAGGAAGAGAGAATTGAACTGTGGGGAAAGAGGCAGAACACGAGCACAGAACCACTCGTGCAACCCACATTTTAAACTTCAGAAACTTGTTCTTCATTTTCTTTGGCGGGTCAGTGACTGTCAAGTTGAGGGCAACAAAGACTTCCCAATTCAGTTACAGGTTGTCACTGAAAAGATCATTCTCTTGACATAACAGAGGCTTCAGCAAGAAGAGAAAAAGCATCCAACAGGGCAGATAATATTTGCCAAAAGAGCGCATCACAAGAAATGAACACACCAACAAGCTCAAGACCTCATGACCTGCACTCCAAGAAGGTATCTCCAAGCTGCCCTTCCTGAAATGCAGAGGAACAGGCCTCTCTTGCATTTTAAGCACCATGCATCCAAGATATCCCACGTCATGTACTATCTGGCACAGGGAGGGAAGAACAACCAGCACAATCAGCGAGGTTACGCTTCATGGTTAACAAAAAAAAACAAAAAAAACAAAAAACAAACAAACAAAAAAACACCAAAAATCACAACAGGTCTGAGGAAGCAGCAGCAGAAAGAGAGACAAAAAGAAGGGAGCACATCAAGGAGTTAAAATTGCATTTAAATGCGATCCTTTTCGACACAAAGTACGTCCCTGCCACCCAGACACACACCCCACAAAAAGGCCAAGTCTCTCGTGCGCTGTGCAGCGATTCATCTTTTTTTAAATGAAAGCCAGATACCAAACCGCCTGCCCAAGCGCGCCCCGAAGCACAACCTTGGAGCTGGGGGACAGAAGACACGGGCTGCTTGGTTCTCAAAACGCTACTCGGCCCCTCTGCTGAGCTTGCTAACGAGAACAGGGACAAGAGGGTAAAATAACCCAATACTGCAACACACCCCACGTCCTCCAGCCCGTCCTGCATCTCCACCACACGCTGAGCAGCAACGCCAAAGGCTGCGCGAGGTGCAAACACCATTTGAGCCACCACTCGTCACCCCCAAAGCGCCCCGTCTCCTGGATTTGATGTTATACAGTTACCTCTTCATCCTCATCCTCATCTTCAACATCCAGGATACCCGAATCTTGCTCAGACATGGGGCTAGTGTTTTTTACCTCCAGATCTGAGCTTGCGCAGACTTCTTTCTTGGATTTCTTCCCCCCGCTTATCCTGGGATGTTGTGATACAATATTGTCCAGGTTTCTTTGCTGCTGTGCCTAGGAAAAAAAAAAAGCAGATTTCACCTTTTACAACAGCATCCTCCGATTATTCTTTCTGTCTTTTTCCAGCCAAAAGATGCAATCGGTCATGAAATATGACAAATGAGACAAAATAAAACACACACTTAATGGAACTTAGAAACGTTATGTTTTTCCTAACCCAGATATTCCGAAGAAACCAAAGATTCATTTGAAAACCATTCCAGGGATTATGCAACAATACAAACAATATTCTGACTCTTCACAAATCAAAATGCCAAACCCATCATACTGCCATATTGATCTATTTACAGCACAGATGCAGAAATATTAGCCCATAGGCCATGTGGTGACTGTCACAGGCTAAATTAAAGGACGTACTTAACCGTTGGATTTGTTCCTCTTTTCAACCCATGTCAGCACAAAACATTCCACATCTGGACCCCAGAGGTTCCTGAAAGCATTTTTGTGGTACCCCAGGAGAGCTTAATTGGACGTTGCTGATGTACAGAATGAGCTGTAAAAGGTATTGAACAAAAAAAAAATTGCTCACTGGGAGAAGCACCGTGATCCAGGGAGCAAAACACACGACTTGATGGAGCTCCCTCGATCCACTGTTGATACCTGTTCTCGGGGTTTGGGGTCTGTTGGCAGCAGAGTCAAAGCAAAAAACCACGTTTAGTTTCCTTGTGGTTACCGAGCATGATATCTGACAGGAAAAAAATGGTTTAGCCCTAATTGTTCAAGGGAGTTGACCAAGAACTTCAAACTGAATGGGAAAAGCAAGGAGAGGGAACAGCACAGAGACACTGGTCTCACTGCAAATGCCAAACTGTGGCCAAAACGACGGGGAAAAAGGCCAAGCCAAGGGATGTGGGGGGTTCTGCACATGTGGGCTTCTGCTCTGGTGTGACTAGAAACTAAACACTCTCAAAGCCTGAAATTTATATGCATATATACACACAGATTTATAGGATCCCTCCCACATTTTTCTATAAAATTTTTATACACGAGAAGAAAGGTGTATGGAAATCATCCAGATGTCTTTCTGAAAATGTTATTTTAGATGGTAGGTTTCTTTTTAAAAAAGAATGAGGTTTTTATATATTTCAGTTATTAATATAAACTCTATTTCTAGCAATTACCTGCACAACCTGAATACCCGGCTATTTTACTGCTCCCCTACAACAGGAGACAAAAAAAAGTGGCTAAAGGGGACTGTCCCCCGCCCCACGCTACCGTGCCAGCCTGGCTTTGGAAGGAAGAAGGAATAGTAGAAATTGTATTGTAGATACAATTGTTGTCAGTGAAACCATCTGTGCTAGGAAAACAATGGAGAAGTAAAACACGTGGAATCTATGGGAAGAAAAAAAAAAAAAAAAAAACCCACAAAACACCCAACACACTACTTACTTTTGCTACCTGAACTGCAGAAAGTAGAAAGCTCTATCCAGAGTGCAAACCTTCAAAATTATTTCCTTTTAAACACTTACAAGTATTAATATCACACAAAAATAATTCATGAGCGAGTTTTATTTTGACAGCCTCTCTCAGCTCAACTCCCTTTTGAATCCCTCCTTGGGAAGAAAGACTCCATCAGAGACCGATCACTTGTGTAGATCTGAAGAATATTAAAACCCAAGCACGGCACAGATATCCCAACCCTTACAAAATCCACCGGGCTCTACCGCTGTCTAAGGCAAAGGGCCCTTCGCACCGTGCACGTACAATCGGCTTTGTCTTAATTAATGAACACAGCAATTGATAATAAAATTAAATATGTATCGCTGACACTAGACGCGGTTGCACCAGGAGTTACAGCTAAACCTTACATGATGAGCAGCCCTGTGCTGTGCCATAGCACAATCTTGACCTCTAGTGGTTGGAAAGAAGTAGTATCCTTGATGTTTACTATAAGTGCTCCTACAAGAGAAGTAACAGCTGAGCAAGGGGACAACCAACCAAGCCTATTAAAAAGACCTCTTAAGGGATCAGTCTCAACAATAGGGATTTTTGCAACAAAGCCACAGGAAAAGGTCTGTGTGAACACTGCTGAAGACAAATTTTTCTAGCAACATCAATACTTGAAGCAATTGGGGGGAAAGTAGTATTTTTTGCATTAGAAATCTTGAACTTCAGAGGCACAACTCTATAGAAAGACATTGCAACATCATATAAAGAGAATTAGGACTTCAAAAAGGGGAGTAAGCGCTTGGTCCTTCTGAAGCCCACACAACAAAGAGATTCAAGGCTTGATTCCACTCTCAGATACGCCCATTTATGACATAAGTTACTCAACTGAAGCGTAATGAAGTTATAACACTGAATCCACTGTAAATTACACCAAAAGCAAGCCCAGTGTACTCATTAAAATCTCTCAAATTTATGTAATCTTTTTTCCTCTAGAAAGAGAAGAAATCAAAGAATGGGAAAATGCAAAGTTCGGGATAAAACATTGTGCTTGAAATGGATCATTAAACAGGGCGTAGCAAGATCACAGCAGAAAAAGTGGTCATGGGAGAGGAAAAATCCGGGCTAACAAGCTGAAGGGTGCTGCCGCCAGCTCTGAACTTCACTGTTGAAGCCCTAAGCGTGTAACATTCAGCATTTTAGGCTGAACACAGAATTAGTCTCACCAGAGGACCCTGTGGACACGGTCTCAGAAGACACGTTCTCTTGCTCCCCCATCTCTTTTCAAACTAGAGGTATTAATCTCATCCTTCAGCTTCAGCTACGCTCCCTGGAGAAGCACAGTGCTACAAAACATCCACTGGCCACGTGCCAACATTGCTGAGATCCAAATCAAATATTGACAAGACCTGAGAAACACTAGTATTGATAAAACCCCAAAGCCAAGGAAGTCTGACTTTCTAGATAAAGTCATCGCTCTAGGCCAAGGGGTTGGACATCCAAATTCAAACACCACATTTTGCATTTTGCGCACTTTAAATGCAAATAAACCAAAGTGTATCAAGAGAAAAATTCTGACCTGAATTAAAAGTTCGGGGACCAACTGAGAAATATAAAAAAAGGAAAAAAAAAGATGGATGTTCCACCTCCTAAAGATCCACAAAAAGCAGCCAGAGAGATGCTCCCAATGGCACAAAAGCTTCGCAGCTTACCAAGAGCAATTCGTACCTTTAGGAACTAGGGTGGAAGTTCTAACTGAGACGAGATTTTTCCAGAGATTTCTACCTTAAAGACCGCCAAACAGCCCCAGAGTAACCCAGTTGATGTTTATTCCCTCCCGTGCACATCACAGCACGTAACCCCCGTCCCGCCCCGCCGTACGATGGGCACAGCCCATCACCAGCCAGCTGGGAGCCCGAGGAGTCGGCGTGATACGAGCTGAGCCCATAATCTAGGTGTTACGCTGGAACGACACAACGTACACGCCAGAAATAATAGTAATTGCTTTTCCATTAACAGGAGGGCATTTCCCCTGCCCCCACTCTTGGCAGGAAACAATCTGGACTGAAGTGACCTATAAGTGAGAAATATCAAATTTTCTTTAACTTTGGCAGGATTGGGTGAAGTCACCGAGGTTTCAGTTTCACCTTGAGAGAAAAAGAGAGCTGGGGAGAGGCCCAGAGGAAGCAACTAAGGAGAAATTTGGGCTTAACCGCCAAGGAACTCCCCACTCCTCCCCCCACCTCGTTACCCGCACCTTCCCGGGCTGGGGGTGCAGCAGAACAACTCTGTAATATATTTGATGTCGTACATAAAGGATGAAAAATGACCTGAAGATCAGGCACATTTGGATTTTAATGTTCTGTTTCACATAAAGGCATCTGTAGGGAGCCCCGTGAAGAGGCACACTTGAGAAACCACATCAAAGCGCAGGCGACACTCCAGCGTGCCCTCTGGAAACGGAGGGACCTGGGGCTACGGGGGAGGCGAAAAGCCCTCGAGGGACAAAAATCAAATAAAAAAATCCCCTTACCTTTTGGTGTGGTTTACATGAAAGCAAGTGCATTTTTGTATTATTCTGTAAAATTGCCTCTATTATACAAGACTATCAAACTCTTGACTCTCTGCTAAACGCGACGATTATAAAAAAATTAAAAAAAGAGGTAAGAAACCAAACGTCTGGTTGTAGCTAACGTTACGTTTAGCAACGACACGCAAAGCGTTTGGTTCACGTAGCCAAAACTCCCTCCAAGCAGAGCCCCTTTCTTCAGCCACGTGACTGTCTGGCAGCCTCCGTGCGGGGCAGGAACACCCCACGTGGCTCTGAAACCCCAATCCCCCTAACAGCAACGCTATTTCCAGGAGGGGGGATAGAAGAAGCAGAAGCAGCTTTCCAGCTCCAGGTTCAGGTCAGCGACCTGCGTTTGCTGTTGTAACCAGACTGAGGTTGGCCACTGGGCAGTCCAGGAGACCTTCATCTCCACAGCTGAGATGTTGGTAGGTTTTTGTTGGCTGAATGCAACCAGAAGAATCGATCTCTTTTGCTGTTGTTGCATGAGAAACAGACAATCAAAGGAACAAAAGGAGAAAACAACTCTTCTACATTTATGACTTGTTTTCCCTCCCCAGCCATCGGCTTCTTTTACGTTATCTGGACATCACTCCACCAAGCGCTCAGCCTTACAGGATATAGCTCTGGGGGGTATTCCCCCAAAAAAATGTCATACAAGAGCCCTAAATACAAGTCCTCAGTACTTTCCACTCCATCCTGCAAGCTTTGGAGCAGCAACTCTACCCTCACCACCCCATCGCAACTCAGCCGAGCCCACCCACCCAACCGAGCGCACCAACCCAACATTCTGCATGAGAAATTAAATATTTATTGCCTGAAAACACTAGTGACAAGCAGCAGTTACATTTTTTTGTCGTGGAATTTTTCAAAGGAACTTGACTACTTGTCATCAAGCGAACACGGCTCCAGACCTACAACCCCAACCTGCATAGCCAAGCTGAGAAATGACACGGAGAAGCAAAGCAGGTCGTGGCCTCCTCCAGGCTCTGCCTACAGAAGCCGTACCCATGCAAGGGAAAGTTGTTATACCACCTACACAGGGAACGAGCTCCTTTAAAACTCAAATAGCTTTTTATAGGGTTTTTATAACTTCGCCTTGTTTTCTGCATCGCTTTGCCAATGTTGACAGCGAGCACGTCTTACCTCCTGTCACCTCCACCCACCAACGAACTGACAATATTTACTTTTTAGAAGAATCTAATTAGCTCTTTCCTGATGAGACAGTAGATAAGGCACAGCAAAAAAGAAGTTTTATGATTTAAAGGGAATGAAGTACCGCTGTGGTTAGCTTCAGTGGTTTTGATTAGTTACTGCATATTTGCTGCCGCGATTGTTTTATAGACCCCTCTAATGGGCTGAGACACAGAACTTTAAAATACTGTTTCCCAATACCCTTAGGAATGGGATACATATTCCTTAAACAATATTACAAAAAAAAGCAGACGGACTACAGGGGGAAAAAAAAAAAAAAAAAAGAAGTTAATAAAAAATGACAGTAGGGCTGGCTCCCTGCCAAAGACCCATTCGAAAGTTATAAAATCCCCCTCCGATCAGATAAAAGCACGGATTATTATTGCAAGGTGTAAACTCAACACACTGACACAGCTTCTGGTTTGAGTTTTAACAAAAAAGCCCGTCGCTTGTCAAGATGATAAGAGTTTTTGCCTATCTGCTTTCTCGGTGTTAACTGGTTATCAGAGAAAACAATTTGTCGGAGGTTTGTCTGACAAAGTCCACCATCAGCACAGGAAACTAGGCCTAAGAACATGATTTTTTAAACTCGATTCTTGGTCATTAAAAAAAATAAGTTTAGAAATGCAGTATTCAACAAGTTTGCTCTCCCCAACAGCCTGCAGAGACTTTGCTTCAACCTCCCACTCCTCCTTCCCTAAAAATGATTCTTCCACCTGAGCCCACCCGCTGCTAAAAGGCAGCTTGTGATCCTGATATTCCCAAATATCAATTTTCCTCAAACATAAATTTTTGACATCAAGTGTGCAATGGAGAACACGCAATTGTCCCTTTGCTTTTGCTTTCACCCAGTGATTTATCCTCGTCTCTACACTCCTGGCTCCTCTTCGTTACCCGCAAGACAAGGTCAGCGTTATTTATATCCTCAGAGTTTGTTGTAAAGAGTAACTTGGTTAATTCAGCATTTTATACAAAACCTATTAAACCTCGACTGTTCTTTGGGGAAGCTCCTGCAGTACAGCACTTGGAGAAAGGAATGATCAAGACTCTCCTTTCCTAGGAGGTGTAAAAAGAAGTTTATCGCATTAGCATTGATAAAAAGACTTAAGCAACAAAGTCCTCCAGGTCAGCTGCACAATAAAAGAGCAAAAGCCATTTTTTAAGAAGTCCTTTATTGAGCAAAGTGCTGATTTACACTTCTGTGTGATCTAGCCTCAAGAACAAGGTATCTGCAAGGCAGGCATCAAAAGTAGCTCAGTTATGTGATTACAAAGTTTATTTATCACATTTACATGGAGTGAAGAAGCTGAAAATTAGATAAGCGGACTAAAAGCAGTAGGAGGACGGCAGCTCTACAAAGTATTTCAAACACATTAAAGACCGTGGCCCTGACAACTCCACAGCTCGGGTCTTTGTTTAATCAGTCCCAAGCACTTCGCGAGCCGGGCTGAGATCAACAGTTTACTGCTCTCTGTTAAGCAACCGGCTGCATATTCTTTGATTAACTTTTACCAACAATTTAAAATTCCTTTTTAAATGCTGAGCACCTTCATACGAAATCCCCTGCTATATGCAGCACTGTAAACCACGCTCTGATGTCGGGGGTTTTTTTACGCTGCCTTTTCATATAACATTGAAGAGGCATCTCTTTCCCTGACGAGATTTAATTATGACTCAAAGCACAAGTGGAAACTCCCACACTTTGGTTTAACCTCTCGTTAGCCTAATTGCAACCAAACCAAACCCCACTGCGAAAGAGAGGGAGCAGCAAGGTAATCGCAACCAAAACCAGTCACAGGTGAGAGGGTCCAACTCTCACCCTCCCCGTCCCAGAATGACTCAGGTGCACAAACCCGTGTAGGACCAAGCCTCAGCTTTAAGTACTCTCTCAGGCACTGAGGACTAGTAATTATTTTCTGAGCAAGGGTTTGTTTCAACATGCTCTCTGACAATCAGGGCATGACAGAGGCAATAGGGGTTTTTTTTGCCAAAACTATTAAAAAGGAAAAATCCAGACAAAGGGCTTGCTTTCCCAGAGACCAGCATCGGGAGAAAAGGAGATGTGGATGGAGAAGGGAGGGAAGGAGTAAAGGAAGAGTCTCAGGCTTTGACTTAAGGACACACTCTGCCTTCATCTTGCTTGGGCTCAGGGCTTGCACTGAAGATAACCAGAGCGAAGCACTGGAGCTTGCAGCAAGCAGCCAACAGAGCACCAAGGAAATGTCCTCATCTATCTGAAAGCACTCAACGAGGTCTCTAGCCCCCAGCATCATCACCCCCAACGCAGGAATATTCTCAGCTTAGTAACCAAAACCTGGAGGCAGCTCCAGCAGCAAGCGACAGCACGTCAACCCTCATCTCTCTTTAAACCGACTTGGGCAACTCTCCCGTTGTCCTACACCTCTGACCTTGCCCAAGGAAGTTGCAACTATCACACCTATGGCAATTTAGGGTAAAAAGCAGTCGTGGATTAGGTCTCACAAAAGGTTGAAGGTGTGTTGGACAGTGAAGCTTTTCAGGGTTTGATCCACGGGTAATTCTGGAAAAACAATTAGAGCGTGCTCACAACTGCTGCTTCAACTTGGGAGATACCAGTGCCCGAGGTCTGACACACTACAGGGCCCTCATGCCCTCTCCTAAACCACAGCAAGGCAAATGAAAAGGTTTGCATAAGCCATTTCCCACATTTCTCCATGGTTTTACTCTCATTTTTCATTCCCACTGTCTAGGGGGTACAGGCCATTTAAAGCTACTGGTATACTAAGGAACACGCTGCCTAATATCCCCATTTGACACGTCAAGAATTGCAGCAGAGTTCCCTCAGCCAACAAGGATTACAGCTCATCGGTACGTGGGTCTCTGCTCCCGACTGATTTACCTTGACCACACTGACCCTCAAAAAGTTACACAGTGAAAAGAATGTTAACCTTCGTAGCCTGGCCTCTGACTAAACCCTTATATTCCATTCTCTGTGGGAGTTCCCAAACTGCTGTTTCACACACTCTCTCTCTGGGCCTTGTCAAGCATTTTGGAGATAAGTTTCCTTTCAAGATTCTGCTTTTGTTTCCATTTATCGGTCTGGTTTGGTTTTTTTTCAAGATTCTGAGAAACTGGCAACATTCAAAGCACCTATCTTAGATGGTCCTGATTATCCCGGAACACACAGAGACTCATCTAAATACAAGGATAAAGCCCTGAGTGGTGAGTCCTGGACAAAACTTTTTTTGGCTTTTCCACAAGGCAGCCTGTAAGTCTTTTAAATGAAATCTGGGAAGATCTGCACAGCAGATACCCTTAGGATCTAAGTCGCCGTCCAGATCTGCAGTCAGAAACTATCCTCGACCGTACTCACAATAATCTGAGATAACAGGTTCCACAGCTGGTCCTCAGCTGCTTCAAAGCAGTGGGCAGCCTTCCACCAATTCAAGCAAGGGCAGGGATCTTCTTTTCCAACCTTCTTCCATGAGACAGAATCTGTACTAATACGCTCTCGGCAAGGGCTCAAAGTAATGTCATCTAACACATCGGCACCGGTGGTGACTCATCTGTTCCGAGATACACCGAGATACACCCAAAGGCACTTTCACAGAGTCTTATGGGTGCTGAACTCCATGCCCTGGTGATGCAGGACCACGCCAAGCTGAGCTCTGGGCTCAACAGGGAGCGTTAAGGACGGCGCAGGGACACGCTCCATCACTGGCCACCTCAGAACTCGTCTGATGGCTGCGTGCCAGGGACAGGCTCCGCAACATTGAGCGTGTCTGGCAAGAACCTGTTGGACTAAAGGATGACTTGAGAACCTTATTATTCTGTTTTCTGTGAGAGAAAAATGTTTTTTCCAGTGGTAGGGCTAAAGGTGCTCACCTAAACTGCTGCCCGCTGCAGAGCAGGCGGTGGCGTGAGGACAACTTCAGAGTTAGCCAAGAGTTAGTTAAGCAGCAAGGCAGGGCAAGGATGGCAGCAGTTAAAGACTGAGTCCTAAAAATCTAAAGAAACCCCTACTATTTAGTTTATATCCCTTGGGGAACACAGACAGCAGCAATACCTCCACCTTCAGAAGATTTTGAAAAATAAATAAATAAATAAATAAATAGAGAGAAATCCTTCTTGGAACAAAGAATATTTCATTCTGTTTAGGAATAACCCCTATGGTTTTTTTGATGAGAAACCCACAAAGCAAACACCAAAAGGGCTGAGCCACAAAGACTAGCTTTTCTTGTTAAGAACTAAATGGCTTTTTCAAGAATAATCATCTTCTCCATGATCCATGAGCTTTAGGGTAGCAGCAGAAGAAAGCAGAACATTATTTCATTATTTCTGGTTTTAATCAGAATTAAATAGCCACTGCTTCTCCAAGCACGTTGACTATAAGGGGTGTTTAATCCCCATATGAAAAGTTTCACTGAAAGGGACTTTACAGAAGAGCTTGAATTGCATTTGGCTTCCCTCGTTTCACACAGATTCCTCTGACACTGTGGAATATTCTGTTGATAAACAATCTTTTTCTAAGCAGTCGTTCACCAAGGATAAGACTGCTGGGCATGAGGCTTGGGGATTCAGAGAAGAGATTACAGCAGAGAAGAATAAAATTACACATTCATCACACAGTATTACCCTCTAAAACCCACTCTCCAAACTCGAGCCGTTTTTTGTGGTCTTTTTTAACATAAAAATGAATTTAGTCAACATATTACATAATTCTTCCCTACCACAGTATGTTCCCATGATTTTTCTCCCCACATCGACAAGTAGTATTTTGCTTGCATCACAATTTTTAGCACTGAAACTAGAAAGACTGTAAATACATGTAGATAAATCAAAACTTGATCTCATCTTGCTTCTGTAAATTGACACAACATTCCTCCTTTAAAGCACCAGAAGTTATTGCAGAATTAAAATTACGTATTAAAAAAATATATTCATATTCAGAATCTCCAAACTTTCAGAACTCACCACCAGAAAAATCAGGCAAGTCCCTAAATCTGCTATTTACTGGACATGATCTGCCCTCTAAAGGCTAATGGGGAAACTGCAGAGAACTTTTCAGCCAGAAATAAAGACCTGAAAGCATTATGCATCCTCTCATTTTCTTTATCTCCCTGCGCTCTCCCCACAACTACCTGCTGTTCAATCTCTCAGGAGGAGCCCAGGCTCAACTTGACCAACGCCAACTTGAGCTCAAACAATCCTGGACTCATTAAACTCAGAGAAAACTCCACCATTGCCCTGAGGGAGCCAGGATCTCATTCCTACAGTGTTTTCTTTAGTGCCGAGAGATAAGTATCGGGCGTAAATACGATTTAATCAGGCACCAGGCTGAATCCCACCTATTTTACAGTTCGATATAATTTTGCAAGTCGCTGGCCAGGATAATGGCGCTGATGTTGCAGCACAACCCTACAGGTTTGCTAACAATATACGTAACGTTTGGCCCAGCCATTCAAAAAAATCCTGCAAATAAGCCTTTGACCTCAACACCGCCGAGGTTTCCATCTTAAACAAGAAGTCAGCCACAGCTGGAAGATGGGAGGCTGCTACAGCTGGCTTTCTACTCCTCGTTTCCTAAGAGACAACATTCGCAGCCATTCCAGTCCCCAGAGCCGTCAGCTCTTCCCGACTGACAGGCCTCAGTAACATCCCTTGTGGCACAACGGGTTTTTGGTTATTTGAAGTCTGTTCCTCTCAGTCAAAACGTGCTCGTCCCTGACATCCCAACTAAAGAGCAAAAGATGGGAAAGCTCAGCCCTGCCATTCACCAGATCCGAATATGCATCTTTTGTCCCCATTTCATAAACTCTGCTTATAAATTCAGAAAGCACGATCTCGCATACAGCGTTTACCAAATTAAATGCATATTTCATAAAATAATGTTTTAATCTTGCACGCTGGGCTTTTCACATTGCAATTACCACCAGCACAACACGGAGCAAAAGAAGAGCCGTGGTAGGACCGTGGCTGCCCAGAAGTGATCCCTTGATTCTCGATACAGAAATTTGCCATAAGAAAACACATTGCTGGCTCGGAAATCTGTAATCTCACCTGGGTGCAATCACGATAACACAGCCAGATCGCTTTTCTAGGGCCAAGAGGGGGGGTTTGGATCTAGACATCTTCAAAGCTGCATGCTTAGTCCTCCCTCTGAATTCCCTGAGCAAGAATCCTAAATGGGAGCCAGGGTGTTAATACCCTAAACTGACCTTAACAGCATTTCCAAGTGTTACACACTTTCCAAACAGGTTGTTTTCATTAGGGTACCTTAATAAGGATTAGAATAATCCACTATTCCGGATTGAAATTTTTGGCCAAAGTACCTGCCAAAGATGTGACGCGTGACATTAGCCCATCTTGCCTGCAGACACAGCGTTGGAAAAGGATTTTCTGCTGAATTTCAGCTGAATTCACTGAAGTCATCATTGGGGTTTATAAATCAGTGGCACTCTTTGGTGACAAACTTCCTTCAGAGCAACATGTGGTACACAAGAGAGGAGCCCAACCTGGAGGCATTTTTTTTTTTTTTTTTTCCCAAAGCTCTAATTCTGCTTCTCTCCCCTCAAATACATTTTTTTAAGAATATTCAAGAAGAAAAAGAAAACGCCCAGTTTCCAGGGCGTCATTTCTTATTCTCATAAAGTACTTTATGATGGTCTAAAGACTGAAATTTCAAACCATTTCACCATTGCCACACCACGGAATAGCAAAAAAATGACAATGAGAAAAAAGAAGAGTGGGAGGGAAGCACAAATTTAAATTATCTGGAATAGGAAACTATCATCTCTGCACAAACAAGCTTTAATCCTTCAAACACCAAGCGACTCGCATAAGCTTTTCTGCACTTTAATCCCTCTTCGACCATTAGAGTGAATTAATCCATTTAATTTAATCACGCTTCCCTGACAACCTGTTTTCAAGAAAAAATTAAGGCAAAGGATATCTAATGTAACACATGCTGCCGGTAATAACGACACATTTAGGTAAAGGTTTCATCCAAAGACATCAAGGGGTCCCCCAGCAGGAACACGCTGTCACTATTTTATGGATGATAAAGAAATCCTTGCTCCAAAAAAAATGTGAAAAAAAAAAAAACAACGAAGTCACAAAGATCTCATTGACAGGGACGGGATTTGCAGGACTGAAATGCGGAGGAGTTTTTCCAGGGTGTGAGAATTAGCAGAGCAAGAGCCAGCACTGCAACCTCCCAGCTCACCAGCCCTTGTTCTGGCCACCAGGTACCAGCCTTCCCACACTGCCAGGCCCTGCTTGCCTACATTTAAAACTCGCAGACTTCAAAATTACAATCACATTTTTAACAGACCAAAATAAACAGCAGCTTGTACCAAAAAAAGGGCAATTAGAAAGTTACCATTCCTCCAACTTCTCGTTAGTAAAAGTTTTATAACCCTCCAACATGTGGCACTCCAGCATAAAACCTGGCAGAAGGAAAAATGCCCTTGTCTACCTTTCATAAATATAGCAACATTTCAGCGTTGGCAAAGATGGCCTGGTTCCTATTACTAGCTTTTTTCCATTTTAAATTTACTAGTTAATTTTATAGAAACAAATAAAGGGACCTGCATATTATAAATCTATTAAGGATAAAAAACATAACTCTGAAAAAAAAAAAAAAACCCACAAGAAAAATCTCACACCTTCCCTCCAGCCCTTTCCAATTTTAATTTATATACCTTTTAAAAGAAAAAAAGTGCCTCTCAGTTGAGCTGGGAGGTCTTCCCTTAGTCCCTAGTAACTGGCACATGTGTGGCATCATTGTTCATACCTCAGCAATAAGAAGTTTCATTGACCCATCCCTCTTTTCAGGTAACTAACTCCACCTGCTACTGATAAATAGGAAAAAAAAAATGTTTTTTTTCCAAGTATATTTTCATCTAACCCCAACAAGAAGTTGGTAAGGGAAGCTGAAGGACAGAATTCAAGAGGGTTTCAAGTGTTACGCCTCCATCTGGAGTTAATGAGGTTGCACCTGCTTTTCACAAGGTGTGAACGTGACCCCCCAAAAGTGCTCAAGGGAGGCACTGGCACTGCCTCCAACCAACCAGCAGCAGGGAGACATCTCCATGAGGGATAAGGTTCGGAAACGAAGCATCACTTTGTATCACGAGGAACGCATTAGATCAAGAAAAAAATCATTAGAAGTCAACACAACCAACTGATATTGTTTTCCTCCAACATCAGTGAAATTTTATGCCGGTGAAAACCCAACTGAGTTCGGTGACCAGCAGCTACAACAGGGATGTGTCCGGACAACACGTGGGGGAGCAGCCGGTGAAGTAGGTTCAGTTGTGTTTCAGCTCATGGGCAACTTGGCCAACGCTCTCCTCCAGGGACTCCCCCGCCTTGGCCTGGGAAGTCTTCCTCACCACAGGACCCCTCTGGTCGGCACATGGGAGTGAGTAACTCCACGGGCCTGGTCAGGGTGGGAGAGGATGACAACGCGGCCATGGGATATTTACAGAACACCTTCAACAACAGTTTGCATGGGGCAGAAGTGTGTCATCAATTCCAGCATGGACCAAATGGGAAAAAAAGAAAGAAAAAAGAAAAACAATAGCATTGCCAGCACATGTTTCTCTTTCAAAATGCTCCCTGGACCATGAGTTTCCAGTGTAGCTCTAAGTAATGTCTAAGCCTACAACTGATTTCCAGCTCACCAGATTTGCCTTTTCTTGCAACTTTTTCTTTCCTGATCCAGGATTTACATGTATTTTGACAAGGCGGGATAGGCCTGCGTGTTCATGTGCTAATATCTGAGCGATGGCCACATCTGCCAAAGGCAGTAACCAACCACTCAGCCACTGCTCAGAGCCTTGCACAAAAGGAAGCGAAGAACCTGAGCTCGACTCAATTTCTAAGTCATGTTTAGTCTTCTCAATTTCATTTCTTATTGGAAGAAAAGAGGAGAAAGCTTTGCTTAGCTTCTGGGTAATGTTACAGAGATATTTGTTCCCTTGAAAGAAGGCAGCCTGTCATGTTCATCTCGGAACCACAAAACTGGAATTTTTTAGGCAATCAGGGGACAATTGAGCAAGAAAAACGACAGAAGACAGAACTGCAGGCAACTGCCCCCCTCCCAAAAAAACAAACAAACAAACAAAAAAAAAAAAAAAAACCAACAGAAAGAAGCCTTTCTGCCTTGGTCCTCACCCATGTGCGGCAGTGTTGGACACGAGCATGTTGCTCAGAGCTCCCAGGGCAGATGCAAGACTCACACCTAAAAACACTTTTATTTTTCCCTTAGCACACCCTTAGAGACTGGTAGAACCCACGTCAGAACAGCCCCAAAGATCTGCTGATGGAAATAACCAGATAACCTTCAAGGACCTGGAAACTCTTCATCCTCCAAATAAATTCCAATCTGCCTTTTTTTCCCCTTTTCCAAGTAAAGTGGAAAGGGGAGATCCTCCCATCTCCCAAACTCTTAACAGTGTTGTTCTTAAAACTTTTTGGAGATACTTCAGTAGAAATCACTGAAGAAATACTAAATAGAATTTCATCCTAAAGCCTTGCAGGTTGTTTAAGGGCCACATCCACGACTGCATTCAAGTCTCATTCTCTCTTTGACAAGTAACTTCTCATTTAAGGTGATGGGCATGTGGGTGCCTCAGAAATATGCTGGAAACCTCATCAGCTTTGTCAGTCTTGAACTACAGAGTTTATACATACCTCCTCCCTACATATTTAAACTACTTTGTGAGCTAAATCACAGATTCTCTGCAGTCACAGAAGAACATAAAGTAAATCTGGCCATCCTTCTATGATGCATCACTACCAACCACCAAGCTTAAGAACTACCACAGCTTGATTTTCAGCTCCCAAAGTAGGCTTACAAGTCTGACACTAATGAAAAAAAGTGTGTCTGAGCACAGTTGCAATGCGAGACACTGAAAAACAGCAAAAATATGCTATTAATTTCTTGCTTAGTATAAGCACACTCCAAAGATTTGTGTTGACTTTGTAGAGCTACTGCAATTAGTTATAAATGATTAAGTGAAAGACTCCGACTCCGTCCAAGTCACAGAGGATACAGACACTGACTTCAGTTACTGCCCCGCTAATTGAAGTACTGCTCAACCCAAAGTTAACTTAGCGTGCAGCTAGTAAAACGTCTGATTCTTTTCCTTTTTCCAGCAATGTTGTAAAGAACACATTATAAAAGTTAGCATCATGCTACAGAAACATGCCCAGAAAGACTGGGGTGATTTCTCTGCCGATTTGTTTCTCCTTAAGTTGAAACATACACCTTGGGTAGCCTTTTGCATACGCTTATTTCAGAAGAACGTGTGTTATATATGAAATATGAACTTTCCAAGTTCACCTTGGAAACCAGGCTCGGGTTCTCGTTTTACCTCCGGGAAAGAAAGACGAGGACTGGCAAAGAGATGGTCTATTTAAACGTTAGGAGAGTGGAGGAAGATGAAGGAAAGAGTAACTCATGTAATTCTGTAGAAGACTTCAAGCACTTCATGATGTTTCGGGGCTCAAAAAAGTGTCTTATTCATAGGATCCACACCAGAAATGAGCAGGTTACATCTACCAGAGTTCAGAGACCAATTCTTACCCTGTAACGTCCCTGGGGCTCCAAGAGGTGACTTCTGGACCCTCCTTTCTCATATTCTGTGCCACCTCCTGGCACAGGGAGCAAAACACGCTCCTGTGGGTGCTGGGGGACTGTGACCGACTGTACCTGCCAAAAGGCTTCACATCCCTGGAGAGACACGTCATCCCAGCTCAAATCCCCACCGCGTACCTGCACGGCAGCGACCTCAATCCTAAAATGCTTCCAACGGAACGGAAAGTTCCTCAAATTAACGACCTGAGTGACGCTACTGAGAGCCCTGAATTACTTTCAGACTTTTTTCTTGACATCGGCTTGATGATTTACTGAACCGCGAGACTCCACTACTAAAATAAAAGTACAGTGTTGCATTATAGAAAAAAAGAGTTTGTGGGACAGGAGGTGACTGTGAATGTATTATAGCGAGTGTTCACTCCAGCAACGGAAAGGGAAGCGGGGATTTACTTTCCCATCAGGGCAAAGGACTAATGCAAAGCAGTAAATCATTATCTCCCACAGAGAGACAGAGAGACAGACTTGTCTCCTGGAGAGATGAAGGACAGATAGATCAGCATTTTTTTATTACAGATATCCTGGCTTGTGTCAGCACTGGCGTGGCCAGCAGGGACAGGGAAGGGATCTGAGCCCTGGGCTCGGCACTGGGGAGGCCGCCCCTCGGTGGGTGGGTTCAGTGTTGGGCCCCTCACCCCAAAAAGGCCATTGAATGACTCGAGCGTGGCCAGAGAAGGGCAACGGAGCTGGGGCAGGGTCTGGAGCACAGGTCTGCTGGGGAGCGGCTGGGGGAACTGGGGGGGTTCAGTCTGGAGCAGAGGAGGCTGAGGGGAGACCTCCTGGCCCTCTGCAACTCCCTGCCAGGAGGGGGCAGAGAGGGGGGATGAGTCTCTGGAGCCAAGGCCCCAGCGCCAGGCCCCGAGGGAATGGCCTCAAGCTGCCCAGGGCAGGGTCAGGCTGGCTCTGAGGAAGGATTTCTGTGCAGAAGGGGCTGTTGGGCGTTGGAATGGGCTGCCCAGGGCAGGGGGGAGTCCCCGGGATCCCTGGAGGGATTGAAGAGTCGGGCTGAGCCAGCGCTGAGGGATCTGGGGCAGTTGGGAACGGTCAGGGGGAGGGTCATGCTTGGGCTGGAGGACTTTTCCAACCGAGAGGATTCTGGGATTCTGTAAAAAGCTTCTGAACCCGCAGATAAGGAAGTCTTAGTCTTTCACAATTCACGATGAAACTTTATCATGAAATAAGGAAAAAGTTAAAAAATCCAACATCAGCCTTGACTTCTATGAAGTCTGGATTTTTCTAGGCCATTACCCACCTAGAGAAGAATGTAAATCATGAATATTTCTTCAGCTGGTGGGGACGAGACAGGGGGAAGAGAAGAAACAAGCCTGCCTGCTCCTCTAACTGGATGATACATTTTTGCTATGGCTAAAAATGTGCTAGCTAGTACTCAGCAGCACAGGATTTTCCCTCGCTCCGTGATATTTTCTTTAGGCATGAGAGAATAAAACCCTCTAACGGTTCCATTTTTACCATTTTGAAGAACACATTGCTTGGCTGCAGGAACTCACATGTCTATTCCCTAGAGACAGATTCACGTCAGAAGAAGAAAAGCTTTCTCAACACTTTAACCAAGCAACCTTTACCTAAAACATCTCAAAAAAAACTTCTTCTCCCCACTGGTTATTTTAAGTGTTTAAGACAGTCACCCAAAATTCCTTTGGAAAAGGATTTCACACAGTAGATTTCATGGAGAATTAAGCTTTCTAAGGAGAGTTTGCAGCTCATCCTTGCTGCAGGAGGATCCTCCTGGCTGGGCCATGCCCTGTTTCAGTCTTCCAAGAGAATAAACACCCTGTAGGTAGGATGACAAGCCGAAATCCTACATACAGACACCACTAAGAAGTTTCTGCAGCTCCCTGACCTGAAAAATAATACAGGCCAATTAATTTGCAACTGAAAAAGTCAAACAATTAGAAAGAAGATTCCAGAGAAGAAGATTCCAGAGAAGAAACTCAAAGTTTTGATTGGAACAGATAAAGTTTTTAAAACTCTAGTGCAATTTCTGCATTTTGCACACACAAGTTTAAACACTAATGCTTAAATAAGATCAATGAAGGTAACCCAGCACCCAAACCACGTGACACAGCACCAGCCCACCTAGGAGATGACCCAACCGCTCACCTACGCTGCTGCACACCCCTGCCCTATGCTGTTAGAGGACCAAAACCACAACTGAGCTGAAACTCAGCCCCAACTTCTTCACGTCCTTCAGCCATTTAGCAGTGCCAGTCTTACCTGTGCAATGATCTGTTTTGCAGAAATGCTGCTCCTGGTACTCAGGGAGGGTAAAAACCACCATCAAATACAACGTTCTGCAATGAACAGGACAGATAAAAGGGACTGTGGATGGACACCCTGGTCCCAAGAGACATTGAAAGCTGACGCTAAACCTTCTTCCAAGCAGCCACCGGGACTTGCCAGACCCCAGGCAGGATTTCTGCCCCTCGGTCACAGCTCCCATATCATTCGGCCTGGAATTAGCAATCACCTCCCACCAGCCAAAAGCCGAAGTAAAACAAGGTTTTAAAAATAACCTTGAGAGATGCTGCAACGCAACGTGCGAGAAGGAAGTTGGCTGCTCTCCTAATTGCGGGAGGAAATTTCTATTCCAGCGTGTTAAATATGAAACAGAAGGAAAAACGAGAGCCCTCATGCTTATGAGGTGCTACTGTGGGAAGTTATCAATAAACTCTCCTCGATGGTAACGGCAACAGCCCAATTTAAATCACATTTTGCTGACCAGGGCGACTACCTGGTTTAGGACTGAGAATGGTGCTACTTCGAGAGAGAGATGCTGCAAATAAATGGAAATTTTAAGTGGTGCTAAGTGAACCCACACATCACACATCAACAAGCTGGGTCTAGAAGATTGCAGAGAAAGGCAGGAATGGTAGCTGTTGTTCAGAAAGACAAACAGACCACCACCATAAGCACCCGGGACAGAAAAGACAAGGGTCTTCATCAGGAGGGATGGACAAGCTGAGCTGAGGTCTAAGATGCAAGTGCTGAGAACCCAACAGGGGAATTTTGTACCGAAAGCTGACAAAAAATTGGGAAAGACCTAAGCAACGCTGAGTAAAGCGGCTGCTCAACAGGTAGGTGAATGCCAGAAGAAAGCAAGCAATGGGAACTCATCCACACCCCCTACGCAACAACAGGCTCCTTCAGGATGAAGAGCTGAGCACCATCCATTTACCTCAGGACTTCAGAAATCCCAACACAAAGATGGTCGACTTAATATCCAATACTGGAATATCATGTCCTGGAGAAGACGGCTTTGTGAATATTTGGGAAAAGTACTTATTTACGACGATGTAATGGTCAACGTGGGAAAATTTCAATACTGGTATTTGCTTAACTGTGGGCAAATGGGGATACAAGTTCAATGGGACATTAGGACTCTAAAGAGCAGCATCCTCTGTTGAACACAAGCCATGATGGACTTTGGTAAACAAGTTCTGTGGGTCTGGATTAAGAACAGATCTTGAAGCAGGAAGATGAAGGCAGGGGGGCCACTATATCTGGTCCATGACTAAAACCATTCCCATGCCCCAAGCCAACCCTTCATGGGATGACCGATGAAGCAATCCCCTACAATTTGCCTCTGCCATAAAGAAAGCCTGTTTTCCCACAATCCTAAAGCCACCATAGCTGGGACCAATATGCTTTCTCAATAGCAACAGAAAACTCTTTTCATCCCTTCTTCTGTCCCTCAAGGTAGCAACTGCCATTCAAAATGGCCAGTTCTACCAACTGAAGGATCCAAGGACACAAGTCCTACAACCAACTCTCCAGCTCCCCCACAGAGCTGCAGAGAACAAGTGACTATAGATGCTAACGCCAGCTCCAGACACGCTGTGGCTCATGTATTAGCTTTGTAGGTCTTCTGGAAAGAGTTACCAAAGATAAAACAATCTTTCGAGTTTCTGATTTAAAAGGGACTTCTGGGTTATGTCTTGTCTTAAAAGCCAATAAAATTTGCATTTATCCCTGGAGGCTCTTAGTACCAAAGGGTTCCCATTGGGCTTTAACAATGCTACTGCCCTTTTTCATGAAACAATGACAAATTCTAGTTCTCTTGATGGATGCTTATCCTCTACAGAAGACAACAGCAAAAACGAAATGAATACTGAGCATCACGATGTTCTTATAAAATTGTTTGGTTTCCTTAGCAAAACAAGATGAAGGACTCAGCAATAAGTAATAAAGATGAGTTAAAAGAGATACCAATCTCAACATAAAAGCCAGCTCAGGTTCCTCCCAAGCCCTTTCAGCAAAGTGGATCTCTGCTCTTCTGTAGGGCTTTCGGCAGAGATTTCATTCCTAGTTTTGTCAAGATTGCTCACTGTAAAGACTTTAGAGGAAAAACAATAAAAGCAAAGGGAAAGAAGTTAAGGCACTTCAGAGTCTAAACAGTCACTGAACTATTGGTCACGCAGACTTCAGAAAACCATTCATCTTCCAAATGAACCCACCAAGAACGGCATTTCAGTGGCTCTGACAGAACAGCCATCCTTGTGGGAGGTCTAGTGAAAATTCTCAGTGCCTAGGACTTACACAGCGGGGAGGAAGATAACACTGCTTAGCAGGATCACCCAAGAAAAGCAATTGCTGTTTTAACAGAGGGCAAAATTCCTTCCACGTATTTATAGCCAGAGGCAGCTTAGCCTGGCTAACACAATGGGTACAGGTGGCACTTCAATACTGAAGATCCTCTACCTACCTTGGGAGGGAGGAAGGCTCCAGGAAGGGCACAGAAATTCCCACAGACCTACTGGCCACCAGCAAGGCGGGGTGTTAAGAGGTACGGGAAGTCAGGCATCGGGTATCTGAACCAACTCAAGGAATTTCCTATCGTAAAGGGTGTTTGGTCCTCGGCAGAAAACCAAAACTGATTACGCTGGACCCTCGCTCATTCACAGGGTAATAAGTATTTGCTGATAATTACAGACACTTCCTAGATTAAAACCATCACTCTTAAGCAAGGAGACCTAAACACAAACTGAAATACGCTGTATCCAGCTGAGGACTCAGACCACGAATCCCAGTTCGCCATTCACGGCCCTCAAGAAACATGAAAACATGTTAACATCAAGGAGAAATTTCACATCCTTATCTGCAAGTATTGCATCTGCTGTGCAGTACATCTGAATGACCAAGAGGCCCATGAAAAACAGGCATTTTACATCGCTTTCAAACGAGTCCCGCAACAGAAATGACCCTGGAACAGATGAAAAGCAAAATCATTACGTGGATTTATCCCATCAGCACTCATGGTCTGGATCGTTCACTAGAAGCATAACAGGCTTCGAGCAACACAAAAACTGTTGCAGTAAATTCACTTCCTCCTCTTTCCTTCCTTTTGGATGCAAGAAGCAAGAGAGCAATTTTTTATGCTGAAGATGTCGGTGAAATTCCAACACTGGGCACCGGCTCCACGAATTCCCTGGGCTTGGGCACACTCCACTTTGCTGAGCCAAAACCCAGCAGCACAGCAACTGTTTGTTTGCTTGCCCAGGATGATTTGAACCATGTGAAACACTCATGTGACGGCAGCTTTGCAACCAGAAGCACAACCGCTATAAGCCAGCAGCTCTGCAAAGGTTTTTGGTGTTCATAGATAAGAATAATTAACAAACCCACAAGCTCAGCTGCGATCTCTGACACACCCCCATCAAGCAAGTCCTCCTACTCAACCTCTACATCTCATGCATCTAGCAAAACCTGGGCATTTAAAGTCCAGCCAACCTGCCCCGGTGGTTCCATCAGGGATCCTGGCTCAGACCCTGAGCTGAGCAGAGTCAGCACTGACCACTGGAGAAGGTTAAAGGAGAACAAAGATGGGTAAACTCCAAATTTCCTCCTCTCACCCTATTTTTCTGCGCAGGAGGGAGAGGTTCCCCATCACCACAGCTTTCTCCCAATGCCTGGTTCTTTCTAGACAGGAGTATTTTCATCAGACACTTGGCATTTTACAGAAGCAGTGCCAAAATATCTTATAATACTCTTCAAAATCCAACCTGCAATAAAAAATTTTAACCCTAAATATTTTACAAAGACATCTTTACTTGTTTTGTATAAAGCAGATACAACTTTTGATGCAAAATTTGGGTTTGTTGGTCTTTAGTTGTGGTGGTTTGTTTCTTTATGACAGCAAATAAATCTTGTACCAGGTAAGAAGGAAACAACTAAACTCTGAATAAGGTCTAAAAATGACAATACCGAAGAGCGATCCAGGGTGGAAACCGTGCCTTAGCGCCTAGAAACCAGGCATTTCTCTGCCTCGCGGCTACTCTGCAGGGTTTTCAACATCTCTGTCTATATGCACACAGTTCTCAATTTATTCAAAACAAATGTATAAACACGCTGGAAGAGTTTTTGAGAAGAGTTGGTAACCAAAAAAAAGAAGTTCCCGCAATACACCAAATGGCAGAAATCATCGGACACTGCTACAGAAGGATTCGTACATTGAAACATGCAGTAGGTTTTAATTACATTGCAATAAAGTGCTACATACATGGGCATTTTTTCTGATTTACTAGATCACTTCTTTAAATTATAAGCCAAGCTGTGTTTTTAAGAAAAACACTTTTTAAAAAAATAATTAAAAATAGAAACAGCACTTCAGCAAACATTTGGAAAATTTTCGGAGTCGATTGTTTATTGGGACTCCAACTGATTTTAATGAAAAATATGGTTATAATTTTAAAAAACAGCACTTTTATGTTTTGCATAAGGAAAGTCCCTACAATGCAACCTCCAGGGCACTTTTTAAAGAAAAAAAAAAAATCTCAAATGGTCACAGGGCTCTCTGGCCAAAAGCCCTCCTTGAAAACCAAAAGATGTGGGTTGCAAACTATTTCAAGTATCCACAACAAGTGAAACTGGATGTAGAAAAGTATGTTCTCAACATTTACTTCTGTTTATGGTGAAACTGGAACCAGATGACCCCTAACAACATATTGTGTGAACGGGTAATTAACCAGCTGCAGATGGAGCCCAACTGCTGATCATTTACATTCACGGCGCTGATCATTTCCAGCCAGCTCAGGGAAGAGGTCAGCTGGGGGGTAATCGGGGCTGGTCCCTCCCAGAAGAGCCTCCAAAACTGCATCAGGCAGGCTTGATCCAGCCAGAGTTATCTCTGTCTTATCAGAATTACCAGCTCTGGAGAGATGCTGGCTCGGTGCCGGACATCTCACCAGCTCCCGGTGCAAGGAGGTCCCAGCGGGGCTGTGCTGGTGGGAGGGGGGTTCAGGTCTTTCTCCCATGGGTGGGTGTTGCCTGTTGGCTCTCCTGTAGGCAGAACCTAGAAGGGCAACGGAGCTGGGGCAGGGTCTGGAGCACAGGTCTGCTGGGGAGCGGCTGGGGGAACTGGGGGGGTTCAGTCTGGAGCAGAGGAGGCTGAGGGGAGACCTCCTGGCCCTCTGCAACTCCCTGCCAGGAGGGGGCAGAGAGGGGGGATGAGTCTCTGGAGCCAAGGCCCCAGCGCCAGGCCCCGAGGGAATGGCCTCAAGCTGCCCAGGGCAGGGTCAGGCTGGCTCTGAGGAAGGATTTCTGTGCAGAAGGGGCTGTTGGGCGTTGGAATGGGCTGCCCAGGGCAGGGGGGAGTCCCCGGGATCCCTGGAGGGGTTGAAGAGTCGGGCTGAGCCAGCGCTGAGGGATCTGGGGGAGTTGGGAACGGTCAGGGGGAGGGTCATGCTTGGGCTGGAGGAGCTGCAAGGGCTTTTCCAACCGGGATGATTCCAGGATTCTGGAGGGTCTCCCTGCCCCACCTCTGCCATGCCAGCCCTCTCCTGCTCACTGCACCACAAATGTTCTCCCAGCCCCTTTGGTTTTGTGTTGCTGTGAAGATCTCCAAGTGACCCTAACTGGACTTGGACCAGCCTGCACTTAAGTTGCCTTGATCTTCCACAATAATTTGGGCATTCCTCTGCTCTTCCAGTTTATTCACACAGAATTTCCACCTCCCCTCTACAGGCAGTGCCTCTTCCACAGGCTTTGCAGAGCACACACGATGCAACACTGTTTTCTCCCGTCTCACCTGGAAGCTCCTCCACGTTGCTCTGATGTGAACAGCAGCACCTCGGAAGCCGGTGTGAAGACAGAATTTATCTTTTTAAATCACTTCCAAGCTAACATGGTACTAACCTCTGGAATATAACCCACCACATGGTAAATACAGCAGGAGCTGAGGCTATTCAGACACCAAAGGGCTGGAGATGATGCCCCTTCTCTGCAGAAGCACCATCTGCTAAATGCCAATAAATCCCCAAATCTGCATCCCCTGTGCTAGTGCCCATTTGGAAGGAGTTTTTAACCAGCAGCCATATTTTATCCCACTTTTTTTACGGCTAAAATGCAAGTCACACTTTTAAATGCACCCAAAAATCATTTAAATTAGGAATAAAACAACACTACCAATAGTACACATATACACATATGTATACATACACACATATACATACGGACATACTTTTAAAAAGGGCCGGTTTCATCAAGCTGAAAACAATTATGAGCCAAATCAGTTGGGAAAAAGAACATAATCAGAAAAATATGAAGACTAATTGAAAATTGTTTAAGAACATTTTAACTAGATGCTCCAAAAGCCACAATCCCACAACTGAAAAAGGCAGCCATGCTAGTTAAAAGGCAACCTGGCTCAGACGGAAGTTAAGGAGGCTATAAAAAAAATTTAAAAAAAAAAAAGAAAGAGGGAACATGACAAACAAAATAAAGAAAAAAGCTCAAGCTGACAGAAATCTGGTGTTAGGTTGTACAGATTGCTGATATGGGAAGCAAGAGGACACATGAAGAAATTAATGGCTGGTCAAGTTAAGAGTAACAGCTATTTCTTTTTAAAGCATGTTATGGGTAAAACAGCCCAATGGATTGTTCCTCTAGGAAAAGGAAGAGGTTTCTTGGGGGCGGGTGTTCCCCCCTGGGGAAATGCAGAACTGGAAAAAAAGTTGTTCAATAGTATCTTATTCCGCATTGCTAAGGGAGGTCATCACGTCAGTGACGTGCAGAACACTCGCCCTCTTGCATCGGTGCACAGTGAAACGGCAGGCGGGATGATAACGGGCCATTTTTAGTTCAGTAGACAGTACATTTTAAATGTACAAGCAAGGAAATATTGCTATGACTTCTCCCAATATACTGGATTTGGTTCTGGTGTCCAAATTCAAGAACGTTGGGGAAAAACTGCTCTGATGTCCTACCCCAGCAGATGACCAGACTGGAAAAATTTGAGTTTTTCCATTGGGAGGCAGAACCTGACTGATTCCTTCTACCATAGTGAAGGTTAGTGAACTGTAAGTGCTCAGCCAGGGAACTCGGGTTTGCAGTTTAGAGCCACAAAAATCAATCCAAGAATTTCAAAGAAAGCCAAAGGTAGAGGTAGACGAGAAATTAGGTCCATGTTATTATCAACGAGAGTGATCGAGTGAATAGACACACCAAGCGCAAAGTACCTTAATATTTGGAGAGAGCAGAAGACTGAAGAATATCTTGGCAATTATTTTCCACTGATTGTATCTGCAATCCTTTAGGAAATGAAGGGAACAAACATTAAAAAAAAAAAAAAAGAGAAAACAACAACAACAAAGCAGAGAGGACAGAGAGCAGACAGGCAAGAAAAATTCAAGAAGAGTGGAAGTAAACAGCACAGAAACCTGCCAATGACACTAAATTAAGGTATTTGAACAACTGAAGACAACAAACTTCGAAGGAATTTTAAGGGAAATTAAATACACAACTGGTATACTTGGAAGGACTGGTCAGGGGACGCACAGAAAGGACTGGAAGGTTCGGAGGGGGCAGGAAGGGGCCCAAGAGAGTGGTGAAAGCTGGAGGAGCTCCAGTCATGAGAGGAGAGCAGAGCACAACCTGAGTGTCCAGGAAAGCGGCTGGTGCAGAGCTCCAACGGCTGAAGGGCTGGAAGGAACAAAATGTGTTTCCCAGCTCTACAAGGACCACGGAGATCCATGAGCACGGATCTACAGGTTACCCAGAGCACAGGCCACCGCAGTGGATCAACACGGCACGTGGACCCAAAGGGAGGAGCAGGAAGGGAGGGATTTGTCTTAAGAGCTGCGTTAGGTAACACTTCAAAAAGTTCAACTGGCACTGCAGAAATGCCAGATTTTCAAAGCCTATGGGATGAGAAAATCAACAGCGTTGCACCTTGAATTGTTTTGCTACCTTTAATAAATATATCTGGAGACAACCAACAGCCACTGTGAGCTGTCTGGGTTTGGTCCGTTGGCCTTTCAGATTTTGGGAATGTTTAATTGTAAATGGCAATCCTCTCGCTTCAAACGAACTTTTCCTATAGAAAAACTGCTGTCCTTTAAGCTGCCCAAACCCCTCGGTCTGGACTGAGAACATTCAGACAACTCTTAAGCCTGAAAATGGTTGGTTTGAGGGGAAAAATAAGTACATATATATATCGTAACAAAGAGTGGAAATTCAGAGAGAGGCACCAAGACCCTGTCTCATCCTTAATGGTACCATCCGATACCAGGCAATGGTACTAGTTCAACAAGAATAAATATAAATGAGAAACAACCAAAGAAATACTTTCCTAGTAAGCCAAACTGTGTGTACAATGCTGCCCTCTCCCCTCAAGGTCAGTCCTCCTCTGTGAGTCAGAACTTGATTCATTTTCCCGTAACACAGCAAGTTTAACAATCCAAGAATTTTCAAGTTTCATCAAAATCCATAAACACATTTTATTCTATCCAGAAGAACATTGAACTTGGCGGGATAGAGTACCACAGCAGTGGCCCCAAGTCAAGAAAAATCCTCTTTTGAAGAGTCAAAACATCTCCCAGGAGTTAAATGAACTAGGTCTGGAAAATGGGCATCTACTCTAAATACAAATATTCTCATTTGTCATAAACAAAATAGCCATAAAAAGCTCGTAATTATTCCACATTTACATTAACAGCATGTTAAAAACACGTCATCCTATTAGGTGGGTGAAATTATCCGGATTGGACAAATTGGCAAACTGAGGCACATGTGGATTAATAACTTGCCCAAGGCCACACAACGAGCACTATCAGAGTCAAAATCAGAACACCAAAATCCTTGGCTGCCGGAGCGGTGCTCAACTTATTTTTTCTTTCAAGTCTTCTTTTTTTTTTTTTTTTTTTTTAATTTGGTCTTTGCCACAAGAAGAAAAACATGAAGTACGGATCTATTATTCCTATAGGCATAAAGTTTGAAGAGATCACAGTCGACAGATAGTCTGACATCTTGAACAACGCATACGAGGAGTCATCTGCTAATTAATACCTGCTTCAAGGTCAGTAGTTGTGGTTGAACTGGAACATAAAGCTTTTAGAAAAAAACAGTCATTCTGATTTTAAAGGTTTTTCCAGGGATGATGCAATGTCCACCACAAATCTTGATGGACTGTTCCAGCAGCTCATTACCTCCACTCCCTCGCCTTTACCCAGCTCTGACCTTCACCATCGCATCTTATCAAACCTTTGGCTGCTTATATTAAAACAGGAGCTTCTATCCGTGTTTTCTAACAGACACCCAGAGAAGCAGAGCCCAAAATCCTCTTCCTTGGTATATCAGAGCTATTAATTTCCTCGAGCCTAGTATTGTAAATCCTGTTTCCTGACCCTAACCCTGATGAAGACTCACACTGTCACGTCTTTGTGCAACAAAACCACGAATAACACCAGCAGTATTAAGACAACCGCTGTATAAAACCCTAATGCTCAACAAAAGCGAACATTGCATTGCATGAAGTGATGCCCTGCAGGTGAAATAAAATTAACACTTGCCATGAGGACGTTCGGTAAGGCTCATGACATGGCTCATTAGTAATTTTTGCCTGAATTGTACTATTCTATGTCCTGCGAGGTGCAGCAATTGGGGAGGACAGGTCAAAAGAGTAATTAAAAATATTATTTAGAAGGTAATACTCCAAGCAGAGGTGTTCTCCTCTACTTTCATGTGTCAAAGAAAAAAATAGGTTCTTCTTTTCCCCTGTGGATTTTGGCCATAAGGAAGCTCATTCCTTCAGGACCACCTGAAGTCCACCAGAATTGATTTCACATTAAAGGGTTTTTTTGTTTAATCTATCCTACCCAGACACCCTACGCACCCAGAGTGTCTCCAAAGGACCCTCCAACTTCCACCCCTTCCTTAGTGTGTCTCTGTATAACCAGCCCACCGTGTCCTTTAGCAGCTCATATCAACTTATCTGCCACATTCTTCACAGCTGCTGGGATAACCATACCTGGCTGGAAACAGATTCACCGGTAAAGAGCGATCAGAAGCGAGACATTTAAGAACCATAAATGACAAGAAAGGCTTAAAATCCACCCCATGTGATAACAGAAAGACCACTGCTCTGCAGGAGGAAGACTTCTCTGGTTCTTTCTTCACAGAATCACACAGGTTGGAAAAGACCTTGAAGATCATCCAGTCCAACCACTAACCTCACACTGACCGTTCTCAAGAACATCACAACAAAATGGGCAGCAGATCAGCCATCACAACAAACCGTTTAACAAGGGGAAAATGAGCTGGATGTGAACTGAGCAATTCTATACTATTATACAGAAGATGTACCAGTAACAAGCAATGCCAGGCCTAAACCCAACAGAAGGAAACACATGTAAAGATCATCTTCAGCCTCAGGAGATTCCAGCTCAACGCGACTATGGGAACAGGACAAGTATGCATCCATCATTAAAGGAAATAACCATAAAATATAACTGCACCCAATCAATAACCCTTGAAAAAGCGCTCAGAGTTTTCAGACAGCTCAAGATCTGGTGGGAAGAATGCAAACCAGGTGAATAAGAAATCAACTTTTATTTTCCCTGCTCACTTGCCTTCTTCCCAAATCTCCGATTTATGAGACAGCCCCAAATCAGACATTCTGCTTCAAGTTAAGCCTGGAAAATTTTTCACAGGCACAGGCTGAGAACACACTTCACACATCACCAACCACATGTATACTGGCATGATACAACCAAAGCCCCCACCAAAACTGTTCTGCTACTAATCCCTCTGCATGATTTTCAGGAGCTACCACCCAGCTTTAAGCGACCTGACCTGCAGTTCACATCTGGTCAGCACTTCCGATAAACAATACTTTGCAGTTGGCTTTTACTGAGGTTTCCAACTGAACTGTAATTTTCCACATCTTCACAGAAACGAACGCTTGTGTCCTGGATGGCCTTCAAAGTTTTTATTCAATTTTATTTCTACATTCTCTTATATTACGCCTCCTCCTAAGATGGCAAGTGGATTCATCTTCTACCACCATTTTTATTAATAAATGGCAGCAAGCTTAAAAGTTATCACCTAAAATTAAAAATGAAATAAAGGGACAAAAAAAAAAACCTGTTAGACAAAATTGCGAATTCCTAACTCAATCTAATATTGGTTGTGAGGGCAAAACAGATATCTAGAAATCAAGTAGACCATCATTTCTAATCACCACAGTGCAGGAACATAGTTCAGATGAAGGTTTTTTGAGTGTTGGGTTTGTTTGTTTGGGTCTTTTTTAAAGGTGCCTTAAGAGAGAGCTGAAGTGCTGGCTGTTGCGTTCAGACCAGGAGCTCTCAGAGTGCATCTCGGGAAATCTGCCTAAGAGCAAATAAAACAAAAATCCTCCTCAACACAGTGAAATGGAAGAAAGGGAAAAGATGACCACATGCTAAGAGGGTATAAAAAAAAAAAAAACTACAAAATTCCACCTAAAAAAATAGTCATAAGACACAAGAAGCACCCTCCAGCCTAGACTTCTGATTTGCAATTGCAGATATTCACGGCATGCAATTAATAAATCCAGAACTTTACCCCTTAAAAGAACTCAAGATATTCATCTGAAACAGACCCTAGAGTCAGATCAGGTTTTTTTAATTCTTGGTGCTCTTCCAATATACTGGATACATCAAATATCAGGGACTTATTCTAATACCTTATTCAGTCCCTTGAAAAAAATTGCCACATCTCCTCTGCACGCTGGAGGGGTTCCCAGATACACAGGACCCAACTCCTCACCACCCAGAGGACAACCCAAATGTATTTCCAAAGCCTGACAGAGGAAAAATCGTCATCACCGAGAAGACAACGAGAGGAGGCTGAAAGCATCCTCACACCCTGAAATGGCATTAGAAGAACCAGAGCAAACATGTGAGGCAGGACAAATTGTGTGAACTGTCCAAAGCTGGCAAGCTGAGAGACGCTGCGGACACACCAGGGTGTGGAAATCACACGTTTCTAAAGTTGCAAAAGCCTGATGCAGACCAACGTCACTTTTTTTCGTCAAGTATTTTGCAGCTGTCTGATGGAAGCAGTGAGAGAGCACTGTGCCACGTGCTGAACAAAGTACTTTATATGGTTTACTAGAAGGAAAAAACCAACTGATTAGAGGTCCAGAAGGGCCTCTGAGTCATGTCCAGTTAAAGCAGGTACCACACACCAGCGCCTCCGGCACGCACCAGCGCTCAGCCCTCCGCACGGGGAAAACGCTGACTCTGCAATTTCCCTCTTTTCAGCCACGGTGAGGAATGAGGTCTCCTTCCGAGATTTGCAGCAAAACCAGCCAAAAAAAAGGGAAAGCAGTTTTGCTGAAGGCCACATAATAGCTTCCTGGTAATTATCCACATTCCCCATTCACCGGGCTACACCGACATCAGTAGCTTCAACTTCACAGCCAATAAATAAAACCTTCAGTAACAGCATTTAAAAGCACCTATTAAGCACAGGACTCTCTGGAGCGAGCTTACCTCTCTGCAAGGAGTTCTTTAATCTTTCCAACAAACCCACTGAAGTACAAAACCTCACCCTGGAAACCTGCACCGAGGCCCAAGGGCTGAAGACAAAGTGATTCTAGAGAGAGGGAGCAGGTCCTTCGCTACGACCCACAGCAAAGAGGGGTCCAGCACCAGGGACGTGGGAGCCACTGCAGGTCTTCAGGACCTGGAAACCTATTTGAGAACAAATGAGGGAGTTTTCATTTTAGCCTGATTTTCAGGATCTCAGAGGGGCACCTCTATGCCTGGCAACCCCAGACAGTACTACCACAGATGACATTATCACCCTGACATTTTATCCCAGACGTAGAAAAAATTTCTGAACCTGACATGACTTTGACCTTCTACAATTTTGAAATTTTGCATTTCGCTGTTTCTTGTCCTCACTCGTGTCTTACCCTCACCACACCACAAACTCTGCCAGACAAAAAGCAAATATTCACAAGATAATTTAGGAAGTCACAAATTAAACTAATAAGCATCAACAGGTCTTTAGTGGCCAAGAGACAAGTTCTTACATTTTTGAGTCACACAGAACACTTCGGTGCCTCCCTCGGAATAAAGAGGAGAGCATAAAGTCAGTACTGCTTACTAGTCTCAAATTTCCTCTCCATTTACCCAAAATTAATGTTGAAGTTGAGGGATCACAGCACACTGGGGCATGGTTAGATACAGGGACACTGAACACATGGAGTTACAAGTGGTCAGGGTCTGTAGTGAAATAATGCCAGTTGTATACAGCACATTACCAAAGCCAGGGCAAAGAAAAACAGAAGAATGTGTGGAAGTCAAAGGTAAAGCTAAAAACCCCCAGAACAAGTTGAAAACACTTGACTTCCCTTAAAAGTTTCTCTACTGATCCATCACCTGATGCAGCCAACTGCAAGGAAATTGTGGATCAAACACTGTTTATAATGTCAATAAAGCTAATTTAACCATCAAATATTTGGAGTATCACAGCTCTAGCACATCTACGCCTTTTTTTTTTTTTTTTTTTTTTGTTTGGTTCAGTTTGGTTTGGCTTTAACTAGCAATTCCTAATTACTTTCCTTAGTTTCCCCCCCTCAGGCTGCTCTGCACCTTCTACTCGGCCCCGCTCTGGCTTTGCCGACATAAAACCTGCACCCAGGGTGTTGGATGGGGGACGCTGAAGGACCCGGCTCCAAACCGCTCCACAGAGATGGCAGCCAGCACGGATGCTGGACACGGACCTGCTGGAGCGGGGCCAGAGGAGGCCACGGAGATGCTGGGGGGGCTGGAGCCCCCCTGTGAGGACAGGCTGGGAGAGTTGGGGGGTTCAGCTGGAGAAGAGAAGGCTCCGGGGAGACCTTAGAGCGGCCCCCCAGGGCTGAAAGGGGCTGCGGGAACGGGGGGAGGGACTCGTCATCAGGGGGAGGGATAGGACGAGGGGGAACGGGGTTAAACTGACAGAGGGGAGATTTAGATCAGATCTGAGGCAGAAATTGTTCCCTGTGAGGGGGGTGAGGCCCTGGCACAGGCTGCCCAGAGAAGCTGTGGCTGCCCCCTCCCTGGAAGGGTTCAAGGCAGGGTCTGGAGCACAGGTCTGCTGGGGAGCGGCTGGGGGAACTGGGGGGGTTCAGTCTGGAGCAGAGGAGGCTGAGGGGAGACCTCCTGGCCCTCTGCAACTCCCTGCCAGGAGGGGGCAGAGAGGGGGGATGAGTCTCTGGAGCCAAGGAGCCAGCGCCAGGCCAAGAGGAAACACCCTCAAGTTGCACCAGGAGAGGTTTAAGTTGGATATTAGGAACAATTTCTTCCCCAAAAGGGTTGTCAGTCACTGGACCAGGCTGCCCAGGGAAGTGGTGGAGTCACCACCCCTGGGGGTATTTAAAAGCCATGTAGACATGGTGCCTGGCCACATGGTTTAGTGGTGGCCTTGGCAGCGTTGGGTTAATGGTTGGACTCCAGGATCTTAAAGGTCTTTTCCAGCCTCAATGATTCTGTGATTCTATAATCACACATTTCACTCGTTCTTGTCTGGGGAATTTCAAGGCACAGGTTTTCTCTGGAGAGAAGCAGCCAAGACAGGGTGGATAACCCATAACCACTCAGCCCTGCTCTCGCAGACAACACAGAAGGGTCCTTTATGTTACGTATCTAGTTTTATTTTACTTACTTCCCCAAACCTACAACCTCAGCCATCGGGATCTTGGATTTAAAGCATAAATTAAAGGTGAAGAGAGGGAAGGAAGACAGCTAACCACAAACCATACATCTAACACCGGAGAAAATAACTGACCCACAGGCGATGGAGCCGCCTCCGTTTCCTTCACAAGCCTGGTGTAGCAGATGCCATCTTTGCAATTCAACCAAAAAAATTGCTTGTGGCAATTTCATCTGATTTCCTGTCATCTTGTCCCTAAACCTTCTAAGACTTCCACAAAGACTACAGTCTTTGGATACCAGAAGAGGCCTCACTTGGCAGTTGTCCAGCTGTTCTACAGTATGTATGTGGAACACAACGGGAGCAAAATATTTGATAATAACCAAGCCAGGATCTGGTGTTGTGACCAACCTGCTCAAATCAGTTATAACCATGTGAAGTGACCATGTAGTTTCAGATTCCTCAGTTCACCTACTGGAACATGTCAGAGTGTCACTACTTCTCCAGGTAGGGAATTTGTCGAGAAGGTGAGCTCACAGCCTTCCTTAATCCTACCAAGGATCAACGGGATCTCTAGTGCTAAAAAATTTAATAATAATAATTAAAAGTTAATGACTGAGAAAAACAGAATCTCAGATGTCCAGAGGACTTGCAGTGAGTAATAATTGTTTCTGAACACTGAGCATCATCAGATAGACTACAAGAGGCCTTCTAAAGATACCAAACCATTAAAGAAGTCCCATACAACCTTAGCTGAGGACCCCCAGCTCTCCGTTCACACTTTAAGGGCTTAAACAGAAACTCCCATAGCACTGACTCCCTAGACACATACACATCCTTAGGGAGAGCATCACTTCCACATCAGCTGATTTATCTCAAAGCTGTAGACCAAAGACAGAGTTGATCTAAGACCCAGCTACAAATCCAAACGTCTTCATCTGCCCAGTGGTATCACTGGGAAAACAGAGAGCACACATCAGATGTGGACAAACAATTACTGAGATTTGCTGGGAAAAAAAAAAACACTTTCCGATGCTCCCACTGAAACACTTCTCAGCACAGTCTGCATTCAGAAATGCACATCCCTTTAAGGTAGCCACAGGTCAGCGAGAGAAATAAACTGGGTATTTTATTCAAATGCAGCTTTTAATAGAATAACAAAGCTTTCCCAAGCAGCGACGGTGATTTAATTCATGCAGTCAGCAAACGGGATCCCAATCTCAAAATCTGGCCAAAATACACATGCTGGAGGTTGAATCCTCCCAACAGAAGCTCTTTCCCTGCCCTCAAAAGCTGCTTTAGAAGGGCTTGCTCCCAACAGCGGGCTTTGCAGTGCTCCAGTCAAGCGTTTCTACCTACACTCAGCCTTAATTTGTGCATGGTAGAAAAAAATAAGGTTATTCTAAATCTCTACGTCCTGCCCCCTTTCTAAAACTTTGGGGTTATTATGGAAAAATACCTTGAAAGATTCAAGAGCACTTTCTTAACACCTCAATGTTGACCCTTGTTGAAGTCCTGCATTAAAATCTGACTTCAGGGAAGGGGGAAAGGAGGAGGAGGAAAGGAGCAAAGTGGGAAGGAAAAAAAAAAAAATGCACTTCGCTCTTATTTCACAAGCTAAACCAAACGTTGAGTATTTTCCACTGCATTTATTTAAACCAGATTCACCACCCAGGCCAGACACTGGCAGGCCTACCTCCATCAGCAGCCTGTCTCTCGAGAAGTTCATCGCAGGTAGATCAGAGGGGGGGCTCACAGCACCTCCAATGTTCTGGTTGTTGGAGGAGGGCTCTGCCAAACACAGACCCCAGGGCTGCAGCGTGGACTTACGTGATGGATGGAGATGTAACAGAGTGGGTAGGAAAGAAAAAGAATCTCTTTTTCTTTGTGGTGTGATACCATCACGGAGAAAATGAAGTCTGCTGGAAGGGCAACAAGCACAGGCAGGACATGGGGATGGACTGGTGCCACCAACTAAGCTGCCACGGGACGCTGTCTGTCACCCACCTGAGCACATGGCAGCTCTCTCCTGCTCCTTGTCCCCCTCTACAGCACGTTCTTTGGAGAATTACAGAATCCCAGAATCAACCAGGTTAGAAAAGCCCTTGCAGCTCCTCCAGCCCAAGCATGACCCTCCCCCTGACCGTTCCCAACTCCCCCAGATCCCTCAGCGCTGGCTCAGCCCGACTCTTCAACCCCTCCAGGGATCCCGGGGACTCCCCCCTGCCCTGGGCAGCCCATTCCAACGCCCAACAGCCCCTTCTGCACAGAAATCCTTCCTCAGAGCCAGCCTGACCCTGCCCTGGGCAGCTTGAGGCCATTCCCTCGGGGCCTGGCGCTGGGGCCTTGGCTCCAGAGACTCATCCCCCCTCTCTGCCCCCTCCTGGCAGGGAGTTGCAGAGGGCCAGGAGGTCTCCCCTCAGCCTCCTCTGCTCCAGACTGAACCCCCCCAGTTCCCCCAGCCGCTCCCCAGCAGACCTGTGCTCCAGACCCTGCACCAAGAAGAAACCATACCCCCTACAGATACACAGTGCTCTACACCTCAGGGGCCACCCTGAATTTCCTTTTTCCACTACACAGGAATAGTAGTTCAACCTATCGCGGCAACCAGGCAAGAAGTTTGACACTGAGGAAGCAAGCTTTACACCGAGCTTTGACCAAAGGTCCCACACAACCAGTAGCAGAAGGAGCAGAGCCTCCGCCTCAGCCCCTCTCCTGTCCTTCTCCTCTAAAAACACACTGAAATTTCTATCTCGGATGTTTGGATCTTCCCGGCCACGCCAGGGACCCGATTTGGGTCTTTCATTGGCTCTCCACCCTTCAGATTTTGTATCCAGCTCTTGCTGAAAAGCACAGCCGACATTCTCACCCCTTGCACCACGCTCACGTCCACAACCCCCACACTACCACTGTCACGGCTGGAGTAGCTTCCTTGACCTTTCCCATTTACACCAGCCCCTGTGGCTTTGCTCCACCAGCACCTTCGGCCTTCACAGATGCAACACCCCAGACTCACACAGCAACTTTTCATTAGGTCCACGTGAGCAACCCTCACCAAGAGTCAACGCTCCAGAGCAGAAAAAAAGAGAACTTATTATGTGAGCTGTGATGTACGCACAGGATGAGGGATGTTGGCAGGGCAAGACCTCATTTACAGCTCGTTACTTCTGGGTTTGGACAGCACATAGCCTTGACACACCAGTCCCACCGACTGAACCCAGTACAGATCACCACTATCAGCCTGGTAGGCTTTTGCATGGGAAGGAGGTGACCCAAAGCAGCAGCAAGACAGCAACGAGGTTGCAACGAGGTTACAACATGGTGTGTTTTACCAAATCGTGAGAGTCTACGTTACGTTCTGTAAAGCTTCCTGCCCGGTTTAGCTTTCCATCTGTCGCCAAACAGACCCCATAGCACATATCTTTCTATTTGCATCCTGGTATTTGGCAAGAGTAAGAAATATTTCCTCGCAAGAATTAAAAAAGTCTTCCATTCACACTGAAACATCTACTGGACATCCCTGTGGGCCTAATTCCCAGAACACTGAAATGCAAACCTCCAAATGGGAAAAATATACTGATTACCTGCCAGTAACCTCAAGAGTGGCAAGCCAAGCCCTCATTAACAGTCTGCATTACCATCTGGCTACCACACAGTAACTGGGAAAATGTTATTGTTCTGAGTTTGACTGTCAAGATAATTGCTTCGGTATTAATTAAATGTTCCTCTCTGCAGCTGCATACAGAGCTCATGTGGATAATTTACTGATTGCACAGTATATGATTCCCTTGAATCAGCAGGCACAGCATGACCACTACACCCAAGTCTGTCTAAACGAAGCATTAACGTTTTCGAGTCTAAAACGGGGAATATCCATTTCAGAACATTGAAGGCCAATTGTAAGTGTGACTTTTTACACCCTCAAAACAATTAAAACATTGAGGGAGGGAGAACCACTCTTCCACCTACTCATGCAAAGCATTTGGTGCTGGAGTCACTACCCCCCACACCCACTTCACTTAGATGTAAGTCAGCAAAGTTTGCTGGCACACAGATATTTCTCAGCTGAGGATGCAAAGGTGCAGAATCCCAGAACCATCTCAGTTGGAAAAGCCCTTGCAGCTCCTCCAGCCCCACCATGACCCTCCCCCTGACCGTTTCCAACTCCCCCAGATCCCTCAGCGCTGGCTCAGCCCGACTCTTCAACCCCTCCAGGGATCCCGGGGACTCCCCCCTGCCCTGGGCAGCCCATTCCAACGCCCAACAGCCCCTTCTGCACAGAAATCCTTCCTCAGAGCCAGCCTGACCCTGCCCTGGGCAGCTTGAGGCCATTCCCTCGGGGCCTGGCGCTGGGGCCTTGGCTCCAGAGACTCATCCCCCCTCTCTGCCCCCTCCTGGCAGGGAGTTGCAGAGGGCCAGGAGGTCTCCCCTCAGCCTCCTCTGCTCCAGACTGAACCCCCCAGTTCCCCCAGCTGCTCCCCAGCACACCTGTGCTCCAGACCCTGCCCCAGCTCCGTTGCCCTTCTCTGGCCACGCTCGAGTCATTCAATGGCCTTTTTGGGGTGAGGGGCCCAAAACTGAACCCACTCCCCGAGGGGCGGCCTCCCCAGTGCCGAGCCCAGGGCTCAGATCCCTTCCCTGTCCCTGCTGGCCACGCCAGTGCTGACACAAGCCAGGATGCCGTTGCCCTCCTTGGCCCCCTGGGCACACTCTGGCTCATTCTCACCCCCCCCAGTCCCTCTCTGACCGGCAGCTCTCCAGCCACTCCTCCCCAGGCCTGTAGCCCTGCTGGGGGTTGTTGTGGCCCAAGGGCAGCCCCCGGCATTTGCCCTCAGTGAAACTCCCCCAGGTGGGCTCAGCCCATGGCTCCAGCCTGGCCAGGTCTCTCTGCAGCCTCCCTGCCCTCGAGCAGATCAACACTCCCACCCAACCGGGTGTCCTCTGCAAACTGACTGCATTTCGTAGCCACACAGCTGCAAAGAGCCACCAGGACAAACTTCACCCAAAGCTGTGCTCAAGGCAATCCTGAAGGACCATCCCCACCTGCAGCCAACTGCTGCAGTCCCATCTAGAAGATGTTCAGCCGATGGCCATCCTCCTCCTCCTCCCTTCAACTTCAGCTTCATCACTGCCATCTCTCCCCATGGGGGGACCCAACCCCAGCTACTTCCCCACCCTCACATGCCCTAGCCCAGACTCAAGAATAAATTGGTATTTATTAGGCACCCCTCACTTTTCTAATGTTCACTGGCTGCTAATCCTCCTCACAGTCCACTTAAACATTACATGAATTAATATTAATTATAAAGGTAACAGCAGATTGAAGGGCCTGAGAGTCCAGAGAGACTTGCTGACAGTTCAGAAATCTTGCTGCAGATTACCTAATGGGGGTGAGCATCATTCCTCCCCGAAAAGCCTCCCTACCATAGCTAAAGAGCCTGACCAATTATAATCAAGACTGGATCATCATATTTACGTACCCACTTCTACCAATTAAGCAAATCAACCATGGATGCAGCTACAAAATATTCCATTACTTGCCTTCTCAGCTCTCACAAAATTATAACAAAAAATCTGACTGGTGTCCCAAGTTTGCCTCAAAAAAACCTGTAGGACACTTAAAATGACATTTATTTTCCCTTAAATTCTGCAGCTCTATTTCCACACTGTCCTTCATTAAGAAAATGAGGAGTACATCAAGATCTTCCATCCGGAAAGCTCAGGCCAAAATCCTTTCCACATTCCCCTGGCCGCATCTCAACCTTTTCTTCTTCTTCTACGTTCAACATATGACCCAATTTGGATGAAACCAAAGGACCCAAAGAGCCCCGAGGTTCTCAGGAGGAGCGGGAAGGGATTATCCCGACGTGGATTACATTGCTGTGTTGTTAATTACCTCGAGCCAGTTTTCTATTGAGATTACAGGCTGCGACACTGCCGTTGTAACCTCTGAAGTCTCTCCAAAACCTTCTTTCACTGTTGCTAGCTTAGCGCTCTTGGTCGAGACCCAAGCTGTGGAAATTTGGGCTGTGTTTTGATCAAAGCCCTCCTCGTGTTCCGTGCAAACTTCAACACTTGTGGTTGCTGGGTTCCCTCGCCAAGCTCGAGCCGGTGCCTTTCAACACCCGTTGCTCCCTGCTTCTTTCAAGGGGTGATTAGGCACGGCTCTCAAGCAAAGCTGGTATTTAAGAAGTTGTTTGAAGGCCTGGGACAAGGTTTTACATAATAATCATGACTTTGTTTAATTAGGCTCTGCAAAATGTTTCAATTTTAGATCAAACCGTTCCTTTTCTTTTTTTTTCCCTTTCTCAGAGATGTAAGTCTATCTCGAAGGAACTATGAAAACTGAAAAAAATTAAAGCAAATGAGCTCTCAGAGAACCACTTTAGAAGGACACGCTTCAACCCCGCAAAGATCCCCAGACCTCCTCGTGCAGGGGCTTCTCAGCAAAGCACAGCTCCCGTCTCCACAAACGCAGCCTTTGCTAACAGTCAGAGCATCGTCACCTCATCTTGCCAGCAGCCCAGAGACCAAATCAAACCTACACACCGCTGACAGGGGAAGAATTAACACAGCTCCCTGTGATGGAATCACAGTAAATCTGCTTCTTCCAAGCACACTGTTTGTCTTAGACATACACAGAAGAAAAGCCTCAACAACCTACTGCACCACACAACCAGGGAACTCTCTTAAGGAAGGAAGCCAAACCTCTCAGGGTCATTTCTGACCTACACAAGAATAACCTTCTCCATCAGGGACCTTCTCTGAAGAAATAAAACGTCAAGTTTTTTCCACTGTGTTATTGTTCAATTCAGAACCTTTCTTTAAATGCAGGAGCCCAAAGCAAGACACTCCAGGGCGAGCATTTTCCCCGAGGCATTAAGATATAGATCACGTTTCTACTATAAAAGGTATCAAGCATATTTGGGGCAATTTTATATCAATTTGTGTGCCCACGTTGAACAGATGAACATGCAGGGCTGTGCTGGATGGCATCAGAGATGCAGCTTCCTTGCTCTCAGCCTCTCTGTGCTCCCAAGGACCAGGTCCTGATCATATTTTAACAAAGACAGACTATTTCCCAAATACACTCTGGAAGCTGATGCTGACAGATGCATCTATTTTCTTTAAAAAAAAAAAAAAAATGCAGAAAAGCTTTCAATTCTAAAAGCACCTCTGCACTGACGTGGCAATCATCAGGACATCTCCCCTAGCATGGGAAGCAAACCAATCCCTCCTGCAAGAGGTCAGGCTGGGTAAAACCGAGAAGCATGGGGAAGTTTTAATGCCTGAGAGGTGATAATAACCGTTGTTGGGTAGGGAAGCATTTCACAAACCTTCTCAAACAGACTAATGGGGTATTGCAGGCTCGACCCTTTGGCTGGTCACGTAGCTTCACTCCAGGAAACGATCCAAGCTGCTCCACACTTCTTCTTGATGTCAGCAAAAAGATCAAATGGCCAACGAGGCTGATTCCTTCCCCTGGCCCCAGGGAGAGGTTATTTCTTCTGCAACAGCAGTTTTGAATTCACCTTGCCTCGAGCATGCTGCAGAGACACTGTCTGTGGCAAGGACACAGCTGATTTCCCTGGGACAGAGGCAGCAAAGGGGCAAACATCAGGTAAGTAAGGGCTGGAGCTTCATTCGGTGCAGGACAGAAGTTGCCCTCTGGACAGACCAACTCCTTCTCGTACGCAAACACCAAAAGGCCATTACATTAGTCACAAGACAGACAAGCGTTACTCAAAATGAAGGTTTCTGTTCTAAGCCAACAAATCCTACATTTTCTCCCTGTGGCATCTTCTTCCGGACCAAGCTAAGCCCTGAAGGAGCCTGCTGCTCCGCTGAGCTGGCATTTGGCAGTGAGGTCACGCTCAGCCTATGTCACTACAGCTGCAAAGACGCAAATTTGATTGGGTTTGGTTCCGTTTACTGGAAAAATAACAACAAAATCTCAAGCTCTACCAATGGACACAAGGGTAAAACGCACTGAGGATGATGGGAATTTTTAAACTGGTCTCAAAGTGGTGCAGAGAAGCGTAAGGTGCAAAAGTCAACAAACCCAGTTGGCTCCAGTTTTACTGGGATTATTCTTACCACCCTTCCACGATCAGCTTTCTGGTTTTTAACTTCCTTCGAAGACAACAACAAAACCAGGTAGCACTAGTCTTCCATGCAGACACGCAGCTGAACTTCTGAAGCATCGTGTATGCGTGAGCCTAAGGTACTCCAGGAATGGTTTTAAACTTTCTGCTCAGAGTCTTGAATGGATAAATTATTCAGCCATGTTCCTTGAAGATGCACAAGGAGCACCCATGAGATCAAACGGAAGCTACTGAAGATGAGAAAATAAAGCTGCTATCCATATGCATGAAGAAAGAGCCATCTATAAATAGCAAAGTAGGAAGTTAAGTCTCCTTTAGGAACATAATTTATATGAAGTTGTTTTTGTTCCCAACTTCAGAAGTGAGAAATAGGAGGAGGAATAAAAATTTATTGCAATCTGATGTAGCTGTTGGACGGCAGCTTTCATATCTTTGCATTCCCAGAAGCTGCTTCACGTGAGAGCGAGCTCCGGCTCCAGAACCGTGCTGAAAGCTCAAGCTGCGGAGCAGCAAAGCGCTTCTTCCCCCAGCACACACAAGCCAATACACTCTCGGAGCTCGGAGCCTTCATTTTGCCCAGGTCTCTTTGCAATCACGTTAAAAACCAACAGGCTAAAAGCTGCAAAATGAGCTATGCAGCAGAGTACAGGCTCCCTGCTGCAGCTCACCGGGCTTCGAGCCATCTCCTTGACCTACCGACCACCTCCAGTGCTTTTTAGATGTCTGGCTCTAACCGGGAGGCTTGCAGATAAACTCAGGCTGTGCAAAGCTCTCCTGAAGTCTTCAGGAGGAAAGTTTATGTGCTCAAGCTTTCTGTCACCCCATGAGAAAGATGCTTTAGGGAGTGAGCTCCTAAATCAAGGGGGTTTTTTTAGTTACGGCGCTCCCCTGCTGTACCTCTTGCTCGTATTAGCAAAGCGGAGATGCTCGAAGTTTCAGAGGATACTTCATCTTACAGGGTGGGAATGTTGTCTACTGCTACTTGGCAGTTGTCCCATGGAAGGAGAGGACGCAGTTGCCTACACGCTGTCTGGGTAAAGAGCAAGAGAGACGTATCTGTCACTGCTGAATACCAAGCTCCTGAGTGATGGGGAACACAGCAACATTTGCTGGCGGGAGCAATGTCAAATTGAGTTTAGACAAATGCCTGGAATGGACTAACAGCTGGGGAAAAAAAGAAAAAAGAAAAGGCAAAATAAAACCCTCAAACCTTTTGACTAAAAAAAGGCAGCCAAGCAGCCTAGAAATGAGGGGAAAGCCAAAAATCTGCTGAACACCTTGGTGCTCTTTCACGGCAAGGTTACCGTCTCGCTCAGCACTTCGTAGCCAGAGGCACCAGCGACTGTGGGAACAGTGAGCAAAACCCTGACATTTGGGCTTGGTACGATGAACTCTGTATCTCAGCTTGTGCGTTTTCACAGAACAAAGATTAAGAGACAGTGATACTTTGCCTAAGACAGCTGCAGACAACCAAGCCCTCAGCACTGCCTGGAAAAGGCTCTTTGCTAGTCTGTGTGTGGCACCATAAATACATAAAGATGCTCCTTTAACTGCAATCTGGAAGGATGCTTTCTCCCAAGGCACACAGCCCCAAGAAAAGTCTGTGTGCACGTGCTCTGGCTCCTCTGGGATTGAGCCCATGTGCCACACTCGATGCAGAACAGGGAGCAGCCCCGATTTTATCTACTTCCCCTGCAGAAGATTTTCCTCCATCATCCTGGGTCAAAGGCAGAGGTAACAACACTAAGCCCTGACACTGCTCTAAAAAACAAGATTCTTGCTGCTGAAGAGCTGTGTGTACCACCTGGGGCCATCCCCCTGGATTTCTTGATAGAAACCCCCTCGACGAGCCCCTCAGAAAAGGGGAAGCAAGACCCATGACCCCAGATCTCATCACCAGCCCCGTCAGCAGCCCGAGCCCCCCGTCCCAGTCCCCTGCCACTGAACCAGACGGGGATCAACGGTTTGAACTTTCCCTCCAGACACATCTCGGCAGCACGGAGACTCCGGCTGTCAGCCACCAGCAAAGCAGGAAAATCCCAGAGGGAATTTCAAGCAGCAGGAGATTCACCCGCTGCCAGCACCCAGCGGCTCTGCCTCTGCCCCCCACGCTGCCAGCAGGCTCCTGCTGGCAGACCTAGGGAGCCTGGCACAATAAAAACCATCAATCCCATCCACATTTCCCTCCCTTCCCCAAACTTCTCCTCTTTCCTTTCCCCTCAAAGCTTCTCAACAGTTCTGTAATATTTCAATTTGTGACCAGAGGACCTCCGGGCTCTCGCTGCTCCCAACCGCTGACGCTTCGCATCTTCTGACAGCCCGAATTAGAGCCCCCAAGTCTCCCATGCAGGGTTCCTGTAAACACGTCCCTATTACAGAGAAGTTGTTTCTTGGTTTTTTGGTTTGTTTTTTTTTTTGGTAAGTGAGAAAAACCCACCAGGGAAACTTGAATACTTTAATCTTGGGCAAGAAGAGCAGAGCGAGAGTTTCGCTCTCCGTAACGCACCCTGCGCCGCTAATCCCTGCTGCCTGCCCAGGGACAGCAAACGAGTGCATGGACTGAATAAGGGAGATGGAAGAAAGCTGGTTTGATTTTTTTTTTTTTATTATTTCAAATAATTATTTAAAGCTGCGAGGGACCTTGTTTTTAAAGTCACACTGTGTGCACTCTATATATTACGCTCCGACTGACATGAAGAATTATAAAAATCCAACTGCTAGCGAGCTACATCAGTACTGCTTATTTGTGATTTTGCTGTTCTGGATTTTCTCAGGCTGCAGACAATGCAATAAAAGCTCTGTATAAAACAATATTCTCCCATATTTTAAGCACTCAGTGGAAATATTTCTTCTGCTCTTGCTGTTTTCTAAAACAAAATTTCAATCTAATGCCAAATTTCGGCTATTTTCCAGCAAGCCTCGGTAATTTGGGATGTTGGAGTCAGCAATGCGCTTAGGAGCAAACTCAGCTTTAAGCATGTGCTTAATTTCCCCTAAAGGTGACTTAAGCATGCTGAAGCACTTGCCTAAATGGTCAAGGTTTGCTGTAGCGAGGCACTAAAAAGAATATAAAGTTTTGAAATACAGTTTAATAGTGACTTACGGTTTCTCTTCTAACTGAAAATGAAAAATTAATATGGATGCAATAGTATTTTTCTTGGTCACTGACATGTTTTTCCAATCCTCTGCATGTTATTGCAGTCCATTTTATAGAGGAGCATTATTTGTTCAGCTGAACTATTCCCAGTTATCCTGTATGATTCAGACATTCATTTGATATTTGGACAATGGCGACTCCTTTTCAGAAATCAGAGGGGATTTACAGATATTTATTCTGTAGAAGTGAATTCTGCAAAGGCCGAATTGACCCAAGATTAATTTTTCAGTTTTTCTTTTTCAATCTATTCTCTTGTACCAGGGCTCCCCAACTTGTACAAGCCAGCGGTGTTGCTTCTGGAGTCCCAAGGGTACAGATGCAGCAGTCCACAGGTCTAACATCTAAGGAGGCACCAGCAAACCAGAAAGCTTTGAATAAAAATCATCAGTGCACTGGACAAATGCACCTTCTCAGAGACCATCTGCACCATCCTACTTATCACATCTTAAGGTCCACAGCTTTGCCCACTCTAAGAGATGTTGGAAGTGTCAGACTTCTAATAAAAGCCTCCTGGTGACAGTGAAATTGTAAGTTAAGCACAGACTCAATTCTTGCTTTCAAATTTGCAGGACTAAATATAATTAATTTCACTGGGAGACTAAGCACAGAATTTGGCTTAAGCACTGTAGGAGCAGGTGTGGTTAATACAGTCCTACACTCCTAGTTACACCCAGGTGAGAGGAGAGAACTCTTACAAAGTTCCCTCTTCTTTAAGACATGTCAGAAAATGTTCTGTGTTAAAACAGAGCCTTACCATCATTCTGTAAGATCAGTAATTACTGAAATTATTCCTGCTCAATTACTGCTGTTTGCATTTCTACAGTCATATGCCAGGCTTTTTCCCCTCCCCTGTAACTTTTAAGCTCTGAAAACAGAAGAAAAAGGAAAAAAAAATCATATATCAAGACTTCAAGCACCTATATAACATCCCTAGATGTACAAAGAACTTCCCTACAGTCTCCTCCCTTCCTTCAAGCCTCCTGCCACACTGCCCACCAGCACCCGTTTGTTCCCAAAAGCCTTACTATTTCCAAAGACAGCCCTGGTTTTAACACCAAAAATCACCTGGCAGCACCAACAGGCGACAAGCCAAGGGTAGAAATGCTCTTGAGGAGGAGCAGGGTTCTGGAAGGACACTCCCAGACTTGACCACAAACTCAGGCAGGTGGGTGGCTGTTCAGGTCGTAGCTGGAAACTCAAATCAGAAGAACCAGAACTAAACCAGAGCAGTGGGGGACCCTCCGCTCCCACCAAAGCTGTGCAAGTTCGTGATGAGCTCAACCAAAGCCAACACCTAATTTATAAACACCTTCCTCCTCCCCAAGTCCATTTTTCAGCCAAATTCACTTGGTTTACCAACAATGGCACAACGCAAGGGGAGCAAAGAGATGGAGAAAGGTAACACCACTCCTTTCCAGCAGTGATGCCCAACACAAGAGAGCAACCCCCGTGGTTGCACTTCCATGATCTACTCATCCATCCCATCCTCTGCTGCTCCACAAAGCTGCCAACGATGTGCACAAAGACACTCAGGTTTGGGCCCCTCACCCCAAAAAGGCCATTGAATGACTCGAGCGTGGCCAGAGAAGGGCAACGGAGCTGGGGCAGGGTCTGGAGCACAGGTCTGCTGGGGAGCGGCTGGGGGAACTGGGGGGGTTCAGTCTGGAGCAGAGGAGGCTGAGGGGAGACCTCCTGGCCCTCTGCAACTCCCTGCCAGGAGGGGGCAGAGAGGGGGGATGAGTCTCTGGAGCCAAGGCCCCAGCGCCAGGCCCCGAGGGAATGGCCTCAAGCTGCCCAGGGCAGGGTCAGGCTGGCTCTGAGGAAGGATTTCTGTGCAGAAGGGGCTGTTGGGCGTTGGAATGGGCTGCCCAGGGCAGGGGGGAGTCCCCGGGATCCCTGGGGGGGTTGAAGAGTCGGGCTGAGCCAGCGCTGAGGGATCTGGGGGAGTTGGGAACGGTCAGGGGGAGGGTCATGGTTGGGCTGGAGGAGCTGCAAGAGCTTTTCCAACCAAGATGATGCTGGGATTCTATGACACTTGTGAGGGCTGTAATTTCCATGGAGGAGTTGAGGGATTGCAAAGGAGGGTCAACACAGGGTGACGTGAGGACAGGAAAAACAAAAGCAGTCACGAAGAGCACTCAGGACCACTTGAAGGCAAACTTTCCATGTGGCTCCTGACAGCTTATCACTGCCAGCTTGCCCACCACAGCCAGCAAAGAGCAACTTTTCCCCAGCTGTGTCACTCTGCATGCTGCTCTTAAAAATAGCACTTCTGCAGAGAATGCCTTGTATTTCCCCAATGGTAAGACACATGTGTATAACATGTCCTGAGGTTAATTTGCTAATTTTGTTCTTGTTTAGGATTAGCTAGGTTAACAGCAGAAACCCAAAGGAAAATGTCAACAATCACGTCTTTCCTAGAGGGGGGTGAGGGGTTGAAAAGACTTCTTTCCTGACATGTGTCTGGTTTTACACTGTTGTTTTTGGCTCTTCAAAGGAAGGAAATTAAATGAACAGCTTCTTTTTTTATCCTTTTGGAATACTAAAAAGGATAAATGCTGAGCAACAAGGCTGCAGGAGGACGTGAGGGCCTTTTCTCTGGCCACACATTTTTGTCAAAGCTGTTTTAAAATTCTAAAGTCCCTCCAATATAATCCCCTGCAGCTGTCATCACCCACACACCAGGTTCCAAATAAAGGCTCAAGCCACAAATCTCCCTCAGCAAGATTACAAGGCCATGGATATTGCAGGTTAGGAACCAAAGAGCAGCAGGCTATTCCTTCTGTAGGACCAAGGCGGGTTGCTGGGTCTCATCCTCCAAGGCCATCGTTGTGGTCTCACCATCTCTGCTCATACAAATCCACTTTCAAGCTCACAGTCCAAACTCTAAAGAGGTTCTCCACCATGCCTGAAGCTCCTGAGCTGGGGGGATCCTCTACAAATGTGCTCAGAGACTGTGGTTTTGTAGATGTAGCTGCAGGTTTGAGGAAACCATTTTCCTCCGCTGAAGGGCACGGCCCCACTGCAGAGCCAGCGGGAAAACCACACCAGCATCCTCCACCCTCCAGTGCAAATCTGATCATGGAAGGTAACAACAGAAATGCTACAGGTATTTGTGCAGCAAGTACCACAGTCAAGTCTGCAGCAAATATTAACAGCTGCCTGGTTCTGCTCCAAGAAAGTTATAAATTATAATGTAGATGCCAAGAAATTCAATTCTTGCTGCAAGACTGCAATAAGGATTTTTAAAAGTATACAATACAAGAACAAAGTGGTGCAAAGACAGCGGAAAAAAAAATAAATAAGATAGAGACAATTCCCAGGAAAGCAAGAGATAAAGTTGCTTTCCAAGCCAGAGGTAAAGGGTCTGAGCTACTAGAAGTCATCAGGAACAGCAGGGTGCCAGACACAAGGTACAGTAACAAACCTTTCTTGGACTGCTTCTCCAAGACAAATATAATGACAACGTCGATGTTTTTCATTTATAACAGAGATACCCTTGCTTATAGCCAAGAGAGATATAGACACTGGGGTTTGGCAACAGCTTTCTCAAAACATACAGCAGCCTTCCTGCTCTCTTATGTTACTTTGCTCCGCCGCGGTTTCTTCTGTTCTGGCCTCCTTTCTACAGTCTTTTCTTGACCTTTTGCTTCCTAAATAAAAAACTCATCATTCCCTTGTCTGCCACCTCGCCTTGTTTCTCCTTGGCAAATCCTGCTGGGAACACACAAGCCCAAAACAACTGAATGGTTTTTACCTATAAATATGTATAGTTACGTAACTGAACACTGGAAGTATAATAAGTTGGTGCTCTGTGCACAAGCTGCTGCACCAGGTCGCTTTCTGCAATTTATAATTTTAATAGACATCAAAACAGGAAAACATTTAAAGTTATGCAATAGGAGTGATTATTAAAAACAGAAACAGACATCAGGTCCTAAAAAAGAATTCGGAGCAGCCAAGCGGTGTCCACGGAGCTAATCCAGTTCAACAGCACTGCCGCCTCCCGCTCCCTCCCAGCATTCCCCACCACATCTTGCCTCAGCTGAAACTAAACCAAACTCCGCAGGAGAGAGGCTGATCCGCTCCCTCAGGTCAGCACCTGGTTCCTGATGGCCAGATCTCCACAGGTTCTCCTCAACCAGGCACCTTCACACACCACCCACCTCTACGGGATTGCACCCTGATTACTTTGCCCCTCAGTGAGGGGTTTCAGTTCTGGGCCCCTCACCCCAAAAAGGCCATTGAATGACTCGAGCGTGGCCAGAGAAGGGCAACGGAGCTGGGGCAGGGTCTGGAGCACAGGTCTGCTGGGGAGCGGCTGGGGGAACTGGGGGGGTTCAGTCTGGAGCAGAGGAGGCTGAGGGGAGACCTCCTGGCCCTCTGCAACTCCCTGCCAGGAGGGGGCAGAGAGGGGGGATGAGTCTCTGGAGCCAAGGCCCCAGCGCCAGGCCCCGAGGGAATGGCCTCAAGCTGCCCAGGGCAGGGTCAGGCTGGCTCTGAGGAAGGATTTCTGTGCAGAAGGGGCTGTTGGGCCTTGGAATGGGCTGCCCAGGGCAGGGGGGAGTCCCCGGGATCCCTGGAGGGGTTGAAGAGTCGGGCTGAGCCAGCGCTGAGGGATCTGGAGGAGTTGGGAACGGTCAGGGGGAGGGTCATGGTGGGGCTGGAGGAGCTGCAAGGGCTTTTCCAACACAGATGATTCTGTGAATCAGCACAGACCACAGGAACCCAGACAACATTTTTTCCCAGGGTCTAGGAATACTTTCTGGTTTATTACCCTAAAAGTTCAGAGCAGAAACAGTCCAGGAACCAATGGTGAACACTCGTGTCTATTCTCACATCACCTAAGCAAAACCAAAAAACCAGTGCTTTCACTTCATAAATACCAGGGAAGTCTCTCTCCATAATTTCAACTCTTCTGGAGTCAGGTTTTGCACTGCCATCGGGACACCAGCCAGCTCTCCCTGAAAAAAGGTTTATATCAGCTCAGCCCTGCCACCAATTAGGAATTTAAAGGCTTAGAGAAGGTTTCTGTATTTCAGAGGCAGCTGCAATAGGCAAACATTAGCAAACAAACAAAAAAAAAAAAAATCAGAGAAATAAACAATAATCAGTGAAGTAACTTGATAAAAAGTCAAAGACTTGGTGTTCCAGCTTCCTCCCATGAGGACTGAAACAAGAACAGAACAAGGGACGAGTAAACGGTCAGACAGTTTAGCAGGGTGATGAGATTTTTTTTAAAAAGCCATGGGAAAGGGATAAACAGAGTGCAAGTCAACAACAGGCAAGAGCATTTCAGGGTCTCACAATACCGTATTTCAAAACCCTGATCAACACACCACTCCTACCCTTCCGGAGCCAGGGTCAGCAGGGTTTGGAAGTGGAGTCTCCTCCTCCCTACACACTCCGTGTTCAGAAGGCAGGAACAGGCTGTGTAATGACGCTGGGGTAGGATCCCGGGCCTATGTGAACGCGACACCAAGCAGCTGCCAACGCTCTCCCAACACCCCGAGGTCCCCTGTCCAACGTCCTGTGCAGTCCAGCCTTGCCCATCACACACCACACAGTCTTAACCAGGTTCACTGCCCAACGGCAAAGAGACACATTGCCCATAACGCTCTCCTGGAAGCCACAGATCACAGGGGCACTGACTTCTGGAGATGACCTACTCCACTTTCTGGAGCACAGGTCTGCTGGGGAGCGGCTGGGGGAACTGGGGGGGTTCAGTCTGGAGCAGAGGAGGCTGAGGGGAGACCTCCTGGCCCTCTGCAACTCCCTGCCAGGAGGGGGCAGAGAGGGGGGATGAGTCTCTGGAGCCAAGGCGCCAGCGCCAGGCCCCGAGGGAATGGCCTCAAGCTGCCCAGGGCAGGGTCAGGCTGGCTCTGAGGAAGGATTTCTGTGCAGAAGGGGCTGTTGGGCGTTGGAATGGGCTGCCCAGGGCAGGGGGGAGTCCCCGGGATCCCTGGAGGGGTTGAAGAGTCGGGCTGAGCCAGCGCTGAGGGATCTGGGGGAGTTGGGAACGGTCAGGGGGAGGGTCATGGTGGGGCTGGAGGAGCTGCAAGGGCTTTTCCAACTGGGATGATTGTATGATTCTATGACTCAATCCACCTGGACAAGGCAGGGTCAGTGAATAGCAGATCCCCAATGAAGACACACACACCACAACTCCGTTGTGACACACTCCCAAGGAGGATGGTGGCAACCCGGGGTCAGGAGGAAGGAGGACAGGAATTGCCTCCCTACGCCCAAGCCTCCCTCCACCAGCAGCTGTAGTAGAGGCTGTGTAAGCAGCATCACTTGGCTCCAGGAGGCCAGTGAGAGGCATAAAGACAAGTCCCTAAGAGACAGCAAATTGTCCCACGGATCTAATAATACTGGCAATGTTTGATCCTGGAAAGATTAAGAATCAAGATGACCAAGGCATCCTTCAAAGTCCAGTCCTAGTGCAGGATGGGCACAGATGTTAACACTATGAGTTAAAATAACTCTTCCATTCTCAAAACTCAAGGACAGTTCTCTGTTAATCTGAAAGGCTCCAGATTCTTTACAAACAGAACAAATAATTATTTTAACAAAATGTAATAATAAAAATGCAACAAGTGACACATTGCAAATATTTCTATCAAGTAAAACTGAGTCTAAGAAAACTATCTCAGATGGATGCGGATGACAGAGGAATCCAGCTGCACACAGTTTAGGAGATGGGAGGACATCAGGGCTTAAAACCCTTCCAGTACACACAAGGATTATCCCACACTTAACATCTATAAGGATTTTTACAGCTCCTGTTGAAGCCACAGCCAGGCAGCAATCAGATGTGAGAGCTAAAGAAACAACTCCTGCTAGTGTCCTTATTTCTTAAGAAATGCAATATATATTCCTGCACAAACAGTAGCTAGGGTTATTTTCCTACTCACATTATCCAACAATGTAACAACAGACAAAATTACGGGGAAGGGTTTGTATTTAATTCAGTTATGCACATCAGCATTTAAAAGAAAACACAGTGAGCTCTGTTCACAGCTGCTCTTGCCCTTGAACCTGCACAAAGCTCTCTTCTCCAAGCCTTGCCCAGACTGCCAAACCATTCTGCAGGTTGTTCACCTCCTCAGTGACCACACATGTTCTATGATTAATGCCTTACTCGATCCACCACAACACAAGAGTATTGCCACAAATTATACACTTAAAACGATCCACAAAAATTTAACAGAGAATCAACAACAAATGATGAGACAATACAATCATTCTTTAGGACTGGAAGACTAAGGTTCAGGTTTTTTTAATAAAAAAAACAGGGTGCAAAAGCTACCCAGGTCATTCTGTTGTATAAGCAATGGTTTGAGAGATTATGTTCTCCAAATAATCAAATGGGTTCCTTCTGGTCTATCTGAAGCCTTGTAAACAAACTCATTATGTTAGATCTTGAAAGAAGTAAACAAATAGTTGGCATCTGACACCACGGCATTCTTGCACAACTTAAAAACAAACCCATGGCACTTGGAAGTCACGCTGCTCGTTCCTGGTGCCCCTCGGAGACGCACACGGCAGCGAGGACACGAGGGGCTCCTCCTGCTCGCAGCGAGAAGGGACTCTAGTGCCGAGCCACGGTGACGCTGGGCTAAGGCACCGTGTAAGCATCCAGATTACACACGAGGTTGTGGGAACCATCACGGAGATGCCCAAGTAGGCACCGAGGCCTGTAACACTGCCTGGGGCACCCGGCTCACCCGTCTGGCACTGCCCTCCAGCCCTGGCTGCTCTGCTGCCGGCACGGCCGCCCCGCGCCCACCCCGAGGAAGGGGCGGAGGAGAGGAGCCTCCTAATCCCGACAGAGCTGCGAGATGGACAACCAGCAAAACCGAGGGGAGCAGGTTAGGGGACACCGTGCTGGGCCAGTGCTTTGCCGATTATCAGGCCTAGCAGAAAGGACCCAGCCAGCATCAAGCTGAACCAATAACCAGATTGTATTTGATACAAAAGGGTCAGGACATGGGTGAGCGCTGGGGGTACAAACAAGTCAATCAGGTTATACATAATCAACATCAATCCCAATGATCCCAACAACGACACCACACGACCAACAATGGGTGGGATAAACAGTGAAATACAGTCTCCCATAGAAGGGACGGGAGACAACCAGGTCAACCAGCCAAATACATCAGCCCAAGGAAGCCCCATCATGAATCCCCCAGAGCCCACGTTTACAAAAGCCAGACCTGAGTGGAGCCCAGTCCCAGGGAGGCGGGAGGTCCTTCCCCAACAGGGAACTCTGCACAGGGCACCCACCTCACACACAGACTCTCCTCTCTCCCTGCAAGGGGTCCCAGCTTTGATCCCTCAGGGGGACACCTGACCTTGGGTTACTCAGTGCAGACCCCTGGGGCTCCTTTACCCAATGGCTCTGTCTGCAAGGCCCCGCACCCTGGGGGGAAGCCTAAAGGGAAACTCACCCCCCTTTGGGAAGGGCTGGGGGAATCACCCACATGTCAGCCTTAACTGGGGGCTTGGGGTTCAAACCCCAGCGTTTCAGCCACGCAGTCCCACAGCTGGGAAAAACAGGGCTGGGGAGGAGATGTCAGCGCATTGTGCCCCACACTGCAAAGTCTTCTTGGCACAGGTAATCCTCCCCGCTGAGATTAAGGCAGTTCAGAGATAGGAAACACCACAGTAACAGGCTTCTGGTCAAATATCCCGATATATGGTAGCAATTTGTGCAAGAGCTGCTGCTGAGCAGCAAAGCACTCCCCAGGAGAGGGCAGTGGCACACACAGGACCCAAACCTAAACTCTTCCTTCCTCTGTTCACATAGAGTTTCCCTCATTTCTTGCAACAAAATAGATCTGGGAAAAAACACACAGACTAAAGCAAAGCAACAGCAAACAAACAGTCCAGCTGAGCTGGAGCCAGCAGTTTGCTTCTTCAGTTGTCTTTGGTGTCCTACTGAACCCTGATCAGCACCAGAACCAAACCCGGCTCGGCGCACACTGAACGCAGACATGAGCAGAGAGAGGAGGACCCTTCCAGGAAGGCTGACACCACCCACACTGCAACATCAGGGGGATGGAAACGTGTCCTCCTTCCCTGGAGTCGATGAGACCCCAGCCTCACGTGCCAGCCTGCTGGCACCGGGCCACGGGTGGGAGACTGCAACGCCACGGTCATCTCCTGGGGGGACGTGCCACCAGAGGACTGAGGAGCAGATATGCTTTAATTTTAAAATTTTTTCAAATAAAAGCTGTAAAAGCCTTTACATGCTTTGAGAAATTGTTGCTGAAACCCAGCTGAGCCTTTCAAGAAGCACCTATGAGAAAAATAATCATGCCACCCTCTAAGAGGGTATAATTATCAACGCTTTAGAAGAAAAGAAAGTACTAAGGGCAGTGATCCAACACCATGACCTCTCTGCCAAGTGCAAACACTTGGACAACCTCTCTTGCCACAAACTCCAAAAACTGGTCAAAACTCTGCCCAGGGTTTTGGGATCTCGCTGCTCTCCGGGCTATCTTGGGCAAGGATCTCTGCTGCAGAGCAAGTGCATTCCCATTCTGCAGGATCCAGCTCTCTGCTCTCAGCGTTACAAACGCAAACCACAACACCTTGAAGAATTAGCGCATGGTATGTACTAAACACCAAAAGGAATTCACCTTTAGATTTGTCTCTTGCAGCACGAACATCCGGAAGAGGCCACCTACTGGACAAAATCAAAACACTGCCTCCGTAACAGCACTTATTGCCAATAAACTGCTCCAGAACTCACTCGATCCTCGCTTTCCTCAAGTGTTTACTCCATGGAAATGACTCCAAACACATCCATGTTGTCACATGTTATCCCCCTGACGATACCTTTATAGGTAACACAGATTTTTATTCATTTGCGTTACATCACCGGCAGAAAACAGGGTTAAATTCACAGAATCACCTCAGTTGGAAAAGACTTTGAAGATCATCCAGTCCAACCATAAACCTCACACTGACCGTTCTCAAAACTTCGTCGATCCCAGAGTGGGATGGGGTTTATCATGGCTGAGTGGGGACAGAGGACACATCAGGCACTGGGGACCTGTTCTGGATGTGACAGCAGCATGGTTTCATTTCCTACACCTCACAGCATTCCCTGCGCCTGGGCTTATGGAGAAGGCAGCAACCGCTGCCCAGCAGCCCTGTTTTTCCGCTAAATTTGCACTATGTCAAAAACCTCTGACACAGAATTAAAAAAAAAAAAAACAAACCATTATTTGTTTGTTATCTCCTTTTGGGCATAGATTTCATCCCTGGCCCCTGCATGTCGGGGCTGCATGTTCACATGTGCCACCTCCCTGTGCAGCCAAGCGGGCTGGAAGCCAGCAAGGAAACGCCGAGGGTGCCCGAGGAGAGGACACCACACAGGTTGGCACAGACCTGCGACTGCAGCGCCTGCAAAAAGACCCTGACAGCAGCAAAAAAAACAAACCCCAAACTTTTGAGAGATTGGCCATTTCCACAGGTTTGCCTTGCGCCGGGTCCCTGCCCACATCTCCCATCCCCTTCCCAAAGAGGCGGCTGAGCTCCGCATCTCCGACCATCTCTGCTCCTCCAACAGTTCCTCTGCTCCGAGATTCAGCTTGAGATCCCCAGTGTCTTACCCGTGAGAAAGGGAGCGAGCGAAATCTGTTCACAACTGCATTTCATTTGAGTCCCCTGCAAGCCTCCACGAGGTTCTTTATCTTGTTATTCTAATGCAAACAGACTTCTGTGATTTTTTTCACATCCAAAATTTCACCATTGCAGTAACCGCAATCCTGGCAGGCTCTCCCCCGCCTGGAAAGGGAACAAACTTTCAAATCATTTATAAATAACCATTTCAAGAACATAGCTTTTATTCTTTCATCCCACAAAAGGCAGAAATTTTGCTCGGGACCGCAAGCTGTCAACTTCCCAGCAAACCCAAAATCCCACTTAACTCTCTATTGTAAACAGTGTAGTATTGCGCTACCACATCAATAAATAAAATTCTTGAAGGAATTATTTTTGTGTTTGATTCACATTTGTTCTGCATATGCCACTGAGCCCAAGGTATTCATAATGTTAAACTCCTAAAAGCCTCAGCTTTCAAAAGGGCCGCGCAGAAGGCAGAAGAGCTAGAGCCTTCCCGGGCGCTATTGTTTTAGCCAGAGCGAAATCCCAAATAGAGGATGTCATTTGCCCCCCACACCCCTTAAATGAAGGATAAAAAAAATCAAATGGCTCAAAGCTGCCTCCAAATCGGGCCGCAGGACGCTTCCAGCCCCCATCTAGGTCGCGCTATCAGGAGGCTGCCTGGGTGGCCGGAGGATGCCACCCTCCAGCCTGGCTTCAACCTCACGACTCTACAGTCGCTGTCTGATAGCCAGGGGTAAAGCTGACACTTCTGCACCTCTTGCCTCTCTCCAAACCTTTGCTCTGGGGGAGGAAAGCACCAGAATTGTGCCTTCTCCTGACCACGGCACGGCTGTGAGATGTCCTGCTCCCAACCCACTACCTGCTCTGCTCCAGATGGGCCCTCGGATTGGCAAAGAGCAAAGCAACCCCCGATGCTTCCTTCGGGCTCTGAAAGGCTTCAGAATAAACAGCTAAAACGAATTACCAAGAGAGATGAATCTGGAAAACGCAAGTAATTTTGGTCACAGACAGCCAAAAGCGATTCAAACCAGCTTTGCGGGGGTTAGCAGGAGGCGTCTCGGCAGATTCCTACAGGTGGTTTCTCCACCACCACCTGCAGAGAAGATGCTCTCTACAGGCGCAAAGATTTCTGCGTAAAGCAGGAGCCTCAAACCCTGCAGACAGCGTCCCCCGCACACGTCTCTCCCTTCCTCCACAGGCAAGTTGGAAGCGTGAGCAGATGCGTAGTCTGATGAGGATTAACACACTGGAAATGAAAAACCCCTTAAGTAAATGCTTATTATCTGCCATCCTCGCAGCCGACCCGGCGCCCGGCAGCAGGAGAGGATTTAGGTTGACCATTTCAACTTTCCACAGTGGGCGTCTGTCTTGCTGCAGTAACAAAGAATTCCTCGGGAAGATTTCGGAAACAGAAGGATTATTTAGCCACCCACACAGAGTTCGAAATTAACTAGTCATGGAAATTCAAGATAATAAATGCCATAATTTTGCCTTTAACTTTGAAAAAAAAAAAAAATTATCTTTTTTTTTCCAAAAGTGAATGTTTCTAATTTATGGGGAGAGAGAAAGAGAAAAAAAAAATAAAAAGAATAAAAAAACCTTTCATTAGCTTGTTTTTCCATGGATCAGAACTCCCCAAATATAAGAAATTAACACACTAACGTAAACACACATCTGCTCATGGTCCTGGAACAGATTTACCCAGGCACTACAAAAAGCTGCCCCTCACCGATTAGTAACCCCAATTGAGACTTATTGTATGGAAATGAACCTACAAAGCGCTTTTTTTTTTCTTTTTTATTTTATTTTTCATCTTCACCATCTAAACAGGGCCTCCGCTCTTTTCAGAAAACTGGGAAGGATGAGTTACAGCAACAGAGATCACAGAGGAGAGACACGAGACGTGCCAAAGCAAGGGAAACCTGGAAGGGATATTAAACCGCCTGCTTCAGAAATTAAGCACCAGTCTCTAATGAAATTACTAGAGATGAAAACAAAACAAATGAGGAATTTGGTGACTATTAGAGCTGCCGAGACTGTTTCTAAAGCATTTTCAGTCTCGTGGCTTAGGGATTTTGGTGCCTAAGCAGGACGAGCCCCAGGTGCCGCAGCAGCGGGACTGCAGAGGTCCCTGCCCAGCGGTTCCGCAGCATCCAATAACACAAACTTATTCTGCAGCCTTTTGCTTCAGCTACAGCACTTCTACGGGCTCTGCTTGGGTACCCATCACCATTAATCCTTCGTAATTAAGCCTTCCAAGAATCTAAATGTGGCCGAATCACATGCACCAGCCACACAAGTGATTCCAGAGGCACAAAAGCTCTTTTATTGCAAAATTCATACTTTGCACTCAGCAGAAGACCGCTTGCCCCAGCAGATGCACTCCTGGCTTTCATGCTTTCCTTGCTTTCATGCTTTCCTCGCTTCCACGCTTTCCTTGCTCGTGTACACAGCAAAGTGTTTAACAGCAAGCAAGACCTCCCCTCCCCTTGGCACTCTGCAGTTAACAGCTCCAAACAAGCTGGCCGATAAGATGCATAATTGTAATATAAATATCAACAGTTCCTGCAGCTTATCTTAATGGGAAGCTTATGACTGGTGGAAGCTGCAATTAAGAGACCTCTAGCCCGATCTGCCGTGGCTGCTCCCTCTTTTTCCAATATCCAAAGTGACAGGAGCCAAGGTTAGAGTAAAACTCCTTGACAAGTCTGGGAAAACAACAGAGAAGCGAGCTGGCGTCTCAGAAACACAAGGAGGGGAAGAGAAACCATGATAAAAAATGACCCGCAGACGGGTGTAAAGCCTAGAGCTACCAGCAAGGTAGTCAGGTTCATCAGATATATTATGCCTCTTATACAAAGCCCATGTTTGCCTCCAACCTCAGGTCTTTCCATTCCCAGCCCCCTTCACTACGTCCTTAACTTAAAAGGGACAATAGTTTAAAAAAACGGGTTTAAAAAAAGAAAAAAAAATAGTTTGGTTCAGTAAGGAACTCCATCTCCAGTGAAACGGTACATAAGGGATTGATTGCTCAAGTTTGAGAGTTCCTTGGGCCCCTACTTAGATAATCTTTATAGCTCACAGGACCCATTGAAGTGGTTTCCAACAGCTAAAGCCTCAGATCATCCTGTCAAACACTGGGACTAGTAAAGTCAGAGCAAGAGACCAAAAATGCTGGAAGTGTAACTCTGCCCTTCAAAAACAAGAGCGCGCACACACCAAATTAATAATACACAGTGGCAGCCTCATGCTCTGCTTTTATGGAACTCCTTCCATGGCAAAGTCCCGACAGCACAATTACATTACAGCCCTTTCTCCGATAGTGAAATCTCACTGCAAATGAAAATTTCTGGTGAAATTGTGTTTTTCACACTCTTGAGCCTCAGAAGAATCAAAGAATCAGATGGTTGTGACACCCGTCAAGTCTATGAAGGATGGGAATCCTGCAGCCAAGCAGGGATCAGAAGGAAGCTGGGGCAGGGTCTGGAGCACAGGTCTGCTGGGGAGCGGCTGGGGGAACTGGGGGGGTTCAGTCTGGAGCAGAGGAGGCTGAGGGGAGACCTCCTGGCCCTCTGCAACTCCCTGCCAGGAGGGGGCAGAGAGGGGGGATGAGTCTCTGGAGCCAAGGCCCCAGCGCCAGGCCCCGAGGGAATGGCCTCAAGCTGCCCAGGGCAGGGTCAGGCTGGCTCTGAGGAAGGATTTCTGTGCAGAAGGGGCTGTTGGGCGTTGGAATGGGCTGCCCAGGGCAGGGGGGAGTCCCCGGGATCCCTGGAGGGGTTGAAGAGTCGGGCTGAGCCAGCGCTGAGGGATCTGGGGGAGTTGGGAACGGTCAGGGGGAGGGTCATGGTTGGGCTGGAGGAGCTGCAAGGGCTTTTCCTACCCAGAGGATTCTGTGTTTCTCAGGGAGGTTATCAAACATGTTGCCACACCAAACCTCAGGGTCTCCATGCCCAAAAATCAGCACCTCAGTGCTACAAGTGAACTCAGAAGAAGGTGACACAGGTGGCTCCAGGCTCCCGTATTCACTCTGCTCCAGAGGACACGCAGATGTGAGCACAGTGTTGTGCCCCAGCCAAACTCCCTCTCATCGCTGAGCAATGGCAGCCTGGTAACGGAGCTACCCGGCTTCCAGGTGGACAGTGGCTCCCACTGAGCGACCCAGAAGATGGCCAGACATCTCTGTGATGCTGCCTCCATGCCCACATGTAGGTCTGGATGATCTACAGGACAAGGGAAGGACGCTGACAACTGCCAAATCAATTTAGAAAGGAATTGTGGTAAAAACAAGAGCTTTGGGAAGGATGTGAAAAATATTTAGCAGGCGGGCAGAGGTGACTCCTGCAGACAAGTGTGGGGCAAAAAGGGACAAGCATGATGCTGCTGCAAGCAAGGCAGCTTTGTGCAAGTGGACAGAAAACAAGTAAAGAGCAGAGATGCAGGCAAGCTTTTTTTTTTTTTGGTTTTGATTTCTATTCCTTTTTTAAAGAGTTCCAAAAATTGAAAGGTTCGCTGAGTGACACGTGCTCTGCTCCTTGACTCGCAGGAGAGAGAAACATGCTGCTAATTTTTATCATATTACAACTCGTTCTGATCCTTCAAGAAAAAGATACTCTGGCATCCGTGAACCCGGAGTGTACTTTTCCAGCAGGCACTAAAAGGAAGGCTCCAACACTACAAAGACTAGTTGCTTTAGAGAAATGCACTTTCAATACCTATTCAAGCACTCCTCGTCGGATGCAGATGTCAGCGAAACGTCGCAGGCTGTATCCCCTGCATACCAGGGAACAATTTCAACTTGCACGTCACATTTGTTTCAATGGTTTGTTCTTTTGTCTGGGAAAGTAATTTTTCAAATGAAGTGCTCAGCCCTTTGTCCCTCGGTACAGTACAGCAGAAATCATCTTTCATGCACTTCTCCAGCACACAATAGGCTTTGTCTCGTTAAACAAAAGAACATGGACTTTCTTTCAATTGTTTCCAGCTGTTTGATCAAGGTTTTATGGGATCAGAAGTCAACAGCAATCAGCATCTGGCTACCTGCACAAAACCAACTCTGGAAGTCTGAAGAATTGGGTATGATTAGCAGATCTAATTATCACTCCGAAGAAAAACCCACCCCGTGTGCTTTTACAGCAGCTCCCTCACTGGATCCTCATTAATACTCTACACAGACTTTGAAGTCCTAGAGCAGCACGTCCTCATCTGCGGTGGGAACGTTGTTTACTAGCCTTGCTGTAGACACGGTTTTTTTGGGCAAAACTCGTATCAAATCACTCTTTTTTCAGCAGATAAACAAAGTACCTCCACCCCAGGCCCCGGCACTGACGCCAAGCCCACAAGCTCCGATGGGCTCCCTCTGCTCTAGCTTTGCTAACTCCTGTATTTCTGTATATAAGTCACATTTGTTCAGGTGGAATTTCTTAATGAGAGGATTTCAGGCTGGTTATTTCTTGAATTTAAAAAAAAAAAAAAAAAAAGCAGCGTTACTGGGTTATTAGGACTGATGAAAATCCCAAGCTTCTTGACTAGGAGTGCTAATAATCTGAGAAGACCCCTCGGTGGGTAGAGCAACCCCGAGCCCCGCCAGTCCAGAGCTCCCTTACGCTTCTGCTCAAGGCAAATTAGTCAAAAAGGGATTTCTTCAGTTCAAAGGGATTTTCTTTAGGATCCAGTCCAATGCCAAGGTGGGAAATCAGCTGTGGAACTTCTCACCTCTCCCGTCCCTACTCCCCCATCCCCTGCCCAGGTACTGGATGTTACAAGGCTGAACTTGCACATACATCTGTCAAATTTACAGAAAATTATCCAGAAATCTGAAACTCCAAAAGGGCGATTATCAAAACCTCCTCTCCCAAAGCTGCTATTACAACTTTTCACACAATTCAGCCTCAGTCTCAGACACATCCCCTGCAAGTTGCCTTTCCCCAGATTTTTTCCTGTTATACCGTAAAGTGGCCACCAGTTAATTTTTTTTTTTTTTTCCCCAGTGGAAAGCAAGTTCCCTGAAACTTGGAAAAAATTACAGAATTTAGACTTCAAGCCTAAAGGCTGTTATAAAACTGAATATTTCTCATTTGGATCATTTCTATGCTTTCAGTGGCAACTCAGGTATTGCATATAGCATATCTGTGTCATGCAAAGAAACACACTATGGAGAACAAGCCCAAATCCAGGCAAGAATCCTTAGATCAACTCTTATGTAATAACTGCATTAAAGAAAGTTTCACCAGGAGTTATAATATTTGTGCGCCAGAACATACTAAGTGACAGATATAATTTTAATTTATGGACTGTCTTCATTATTTTGGAGCGACATAACAATTATGCAATTCTGACAGATAAGTACTGTCAACAGACTCTTACTGAAATCCTCATACAGCTTCCATCACGGGAGTGTTAGCATTGGCTTCAGAGATGATAGGAACATGGAAATCGCATCAGCTCCTCGTCTGCACGTCAGCCCATGACATCCTTCTGAACTTCTGGATGTCAACTGCTTGCCCATGGCAAGACAGCAAGACAGCAGCAGAGTGTGGGAGACGACAGGTCACCAAGAGGTTATCCAACCTTTCTGAGATCTGCAGAATTCAAAACATCTCAAGAAATCGCTGCTTATTTACTGGCCATTACGGAATGTGACCAAAGTTGCACTTGTTTCTGTCCATGGAATTATTTTCTGCTTCTCTCTGATGACACAGGAAAGCCTGGAGAGAAACCAGTGTCCACTTGTAAAAGGGAATCACATGCCAAGTCCAACCTATGCACACTAAGGACATACTGAGTCCATACAAAACCCTCCAGGTTTCCTAAAGCAAAGCAACCTGGAACAGAAAAACCAGTGTACCTATATCTAAGTTATGATTAAAACCACAGGATTTATCACCTGCTTCTTCTCTTCCAACTCTTCCTCTGTCCCCTAGTGTATAAATGATCACTAGGTCAGATAGGAAGCAAAAATGTCAGCTGTTGACGTTAAAAATCAGACATTAAACTATTCTAGAGCCAAACTGGAATAAGCAGCTACTTCCATTTCATACCAGACCTGTGTCGTTAAGCACCTGCAGCTCATCTGCCACTTACCAGGCTCTCTCATACCCAAATCTCACCTCACAGCCAACCTAAGTCATAAAAAAGAGAAACAGAGAGAAGCAAAAAAGGAAGAAAACACTGGTTTCTCCTTGTCACGGAATCCCAGCATCATCTTGGTGGGAAAAGCCCTTGCAGCTCCTCCAGTCCAAGCATGACCCTCCCCCTGACCGTTCCCAACTCCCCCAGATCCCTCAGCGCTGGCTCAGCCCGACTCTTCAACCCCCCCAGGGATCCCGGGGACTCCCCCCTGCCCTGGGCAGCCCATTCCAACGCCCAACAGCCCCTTCTGCACAGAAATCCTTCCTCAGAGCCAGCCTGACCCTGCCCTGGGCAGCTTGAGGCCATTCCCTCGGGGCCTGGCGCTGGGGCCTTGGCTCCAGAGACTCATCCCCCCTCTCTGCCCCCTCCTGGCAGGGAGTTGCAGAGGGCGATCTGTAAGAGGTCATCTGTAAGAACAGCTTGCAGCCACTACAGTACACTAATATAGCATTCAATAAATGGAACAACAAGGAAAGAAATTATCAGGAGGTTGATATTAGCAGTTATCTCATTTGTTTCCCAACATAAGACTATGAGCGAAACCTAAATATTCCAGTGTTAAAAAACCCCAAACAGTACGGAAGCAACCCGGCAGGTCGATGCAGCATCACCACTCCCGACCACACAGCGTGTGGATGCGTCCCTCAAGGCCTGGCCTCATGGTGCCTCTCACAGCGGCGATGGTGAGGGAGAAAGGTCAAAGGGACACCAGCTAAGCAGCCCTCTGTTCCCAAAGAGCATTTCAGCTGGCCATAGAACGACAGCTAAATAATTAAGAGGAGCGGTGGTCTTATAAGAAGTTGATAGGCCCCTTCTGAGGCTCTGCAGATAAGGGGAACAACTCACCTTCAACCACCATTTACTTGGAAATTAAACAGAAGTGGCCAGGAACACAAATCACGCCACAAGCTTCCGCCAGAGACACAACTTGTAGGGATACAGGGATGAGGTGATCCCAAAGTCTCCGTTCATGGGGTAGACCTGAGGACTACCAAGCTGTTACTGGCAGCCTGTGGCAGGTGTCGCCGCTCAATGACAACTGGGCTTCTTGGCTGCTGGAGTGTAGCAGCTCCTGACTGCCTTTGCTCTCGGGGCTTCATGCTAGTTGGGGCCTTTGGCCAATGGAAGCCACTACTGACCACAGGTCCGATTGGGCCGGGGTGTCAGTGGAGTCCCCTGGGGAGCCATTGGGAGCTCGTCCCCTGGAGCAGCAGCTGCGGTCGAGGCCTCTCCCCTGGGGTCAGGACGCTGCCCAAGGAAACTCTTTAAGGTGACTTCTCAGGACACTGCCCTGAGCAGGTCCTCGAGGTTGAGAGTCCTCACTTGCTGGGGGAGTGATAGAGTGTTCTGAGTTGCCATTAAACCCTACAGAGTTCTTTGTTCTGCATTTTGGGTTGTCACTAAACCCCAGGCAGTTGGTCCGTTCTCCTCTCACCGACATTCAAACTTGTAATTTGCAGAGGGCTAGTCACCTGCATTGACCATAAACTGTTAATTTTTAGTGGTTGCTTGTTTATATGAGAGCCTCCATAACCCAGCCCCACCACAGCACATGTTTCCTACTTGCCCATGGAGATGGTAGAAGGTTACAGCTGGAGCACCAGCGACCTGCACGCTGCTGTAGAGCTTTATAAGGCAAAGTAGAACCAGAGCATGTTTCTGAGGCTTCAGAAAGTGCCGGTCTCCTTGGAGCCTGCCCAGGCTGCAAAGCTTGTTCTTTCTCACCCCCCATTCCCCCCAAAAACACTCCTCCAGAGCATAACTCATCTACAGCACATTCTGCAGTTCTAAGGTCTTCAGCTTCCAGCAGTGTTGATCTTGAACCTTTCAGACACATTACACTTACCTTAAGAGGCAGAATCACAGCCGCGTCTGCCAACATTTCCATCAGTCTCTCCCTAAAAGCAGCAAAAAGCATCTTCAAATGCCACAGCACTTTGCATCCAAGCCGGAGAGATTTGCGAAATATGGAAGACATTAAAGTACTCACTTTCTCTCAGCAAAGAAAGAACATAGACCTATAAACAACGCCTTGAAGGCATTTCAGCAACTTAATCTACACAGGATATTTTTTTTTATTATTATTTTTTTTTAAGTCAATCAGAAATCATTGTGTCCAGGAAGCAGTAAACGACAAGAATTTGGCTTAAAAGAGAGAAAAGCAAATAAATACTTCAGAAAAATAAATGAAAATCACTGAATATTTCCAAAGACTTGTTTGTTTGTGATAAAGGCTGCAAGGCTCAGCTGTATACAAGCTGTCCCACCCATGCACAGACTATTGACATTTCATTCCAGTGGCACCACGCAGACCGCCAAGCAAGGGGGTCTGTCAACATTTCTATCAGCAACAACTGTTCACAGGGGTTTATAAGGCAGAAAAGCTAATTTTCCCCAGCCCAGCCGATGCTCAGTACACAGGGTCTCTGCCTAAGAGGAAATTATTAGTATTTAAAAACATCACACAAGTGTGTTTTATTACTGGCGTGGGAAGAGAAGAGGCTATGACACCTGAAATCGGTAGTTCTGAGGAAAAGCACCCCAAAAAAAAAAAAAAAGCCATTTCACATATATAAAACAAAGCGGGGAGTCATAGCTTAGATATTAAAGCCCCATTAGCACTAATAGCCAGGAGCCACCACGCTGTTAAAACAAAAAAATTTGAGCCAACTACAACAGCAAATTAGTTGTGCCTTTATGTTTAAAAAAAAATATTTAAAAGCACAGCATAAAATTACACCTCAAAGAGACTCTATAAGGTCAGGGCAAATCTTTGCAGACCAGTGTCAAGTGCTATGTAAGACGTGGACAGCAGCTGAAGCCCAGACAGAACGCAGGTATCTGGGCTTCACGGAATAATGACGACGCTTTTGGGACTGCCCCCAGTGTGGTGCCAGTCCTTGGCCACAGTCCCACAGCAAGTTTAGAATTAAGAGCGAATGCTTCGGGACACCTGGTAGTGCTCTCACATTTTAGAGGTTTCTATAAAACAGGCGAGCAAGAGCCAGACCTGGGCCACGTGCACCCACAATAAATCCCATCATCCCTCTGTGGGAGACCAATTTTTATTGTTTGTGCTCGTGGGAGAGCTGATCCAAGTCTCACTGGATCGGCTGAGTTTGCATTCCAGGACAATGATATCATGCAAGGATCTCCCTGTCGGAGGCCCAGCACACAAAGCTCACAGGATTGGGCAAGTCTGATTTCCAGCACCGTCGCCAAGCTAACGCCCAAAGTTTCCCACTGGTGCAGGGTCTGGAGCACAGGTCTGCTGGGGAGCGGCTGGGGGAACTGGGGGGGTTCAGTCTGGAGCAGAGGAGGCTGAGGGGAGACCTCCTGGCCCTCTGCAACTCCCTGCCAGGAGGGGGCAGAGAGGGGGGATGAGTCTCTGGAGCCAAGGCCCCAGCGCCAGGCCCCGAGGGAATGGCCTCAAGCTGCCCAGGGCAGGGTCAGGCTGGCTCTGAGGAAGGATTTCTGTGCAGAAGGGGCTGTTGGGCGTTGGAATGGGCTGCCCAGGGCAGGGGGGAGTCCCCGGGATCCCTGGAGGGGTTGAAGAGTCGGGCTGAGCCAGCGCTGAGGGATCTGGGGGAGTTGGGAACGGTCAGGGGGAGGGTCATGGTTGGGCTGGAGGAGCTGCAAGGGCTTTTCCCACCAAGATGATGCTGGGGTTCCGAGTCCTTCATCCTTGACTGCGATGGGACAAGGCAGGTCCCGGTGCTTCAAACAAGCTTCACCCCAGCAGCACACATGTCCTGCGAGACATTCACACCTGCAGCACCACGGGGAGTCTTATTCAGCGACGTTTGTATATTCCCTGAGCACCTAAAAACTCCTCAGCCTACAGGGTCATCTCCCTGCCAAAAGGGCAACAGCACAAAGCAAGCTGCAAGGAGAACCCACCAAAACCAGAGAAAATACTAAAACAAAAATCCAAGCATCCTTTGGATGGGGACTCGGAGCCGGGGGAAGTAGCTACATGAAACAACCCTTGGAAATGTCACCAGAAGGACTCGTCCACCACATCCCAAGGACTCGTCCACCACTATCCCAAAAGTCTAACCCGTTTTGAGCCAGAAGTTGGACTAAAGACCTCCCTGTATGTCCCTTCCAACCCAAACGAGCTTATGTTCGCTGAAGACCATCTTGGTTGAAGTTTCTGTGCAATATATGGGACTGTAGCATTGCGGAGGCTTGGCTTTGTTTCGTTTCAGGCTATGAGATGTCTGACAACCCATCAGGTGAAGAGTTAAAGGCTGCTTCAACCCTCTAGATCTGCGTACAGGTTTTGAAGCTCAGGGAACAGCTTCTTGCCCTTAACACCCTGCCCTGTCCGATTCTGCCTGCAGATGCTTCACTGGGAGTATCATAAAATGAATTTCTGTGCGTATGCATACATGCCCCACACACAAGCCCACATACAAAATTAGATCTGCAGTAGCTGCAAATATAAGCTATCAAAGCTGCAGCTGCAACAACAGCACAGCACTGTAAAGATACTTCAATAACATCTGATGCATTAAATTTTAAAAAGTCAGATTTACAGGGCCAGTGTCCCTATTTAAAAAATAAAGCGTGCACAGGTGGCTAATAAAACTGGACTTTAACAGCCACACTTGCAAAAGAAATTTATAAGAGTTAGCAAAGCTCATAGCCTTTTAATTGCATGTCAAATATTGGGCTCTCAAGAACTAAACCAGATTTCTTGCCGTCTGTGCCAAGTGCTTCTAGATATTACATGTCTGGCATGGGCGCAACCCCGTCAGACATGAAGGGGTTAACTCAACCTCCAAGGCCAGAGTTGGCTTGAAGGCAATGCCACCAACTCTGAAGTAAACCAGAAAGCATTTCTGCCAGCTTTGTTACAAATAAAAGGTTATTAAAAACATTCACATTAGTTGCTAACAGGAACAGCACAAGAAGACGACATTTAGAAGCATTTGAACTCGTAAATACATCAAATTAATATACAACAAATTTCTTTGATCCAGAGGACACAAATTCCCTTTCCCTACAAATCTGTTCATTAATATTTCAACGATCCGCTTATGTCACGACACTTGCCAGCATTTTAGAAGGAAAACGCTTCAAGTAACAAAAAGCATCTATAGCTTTTCCTCTGCCAGCGGACTGCTGGTAAGTTCACAGGAGAGGGTGACGGGGATCGGCAGCAGCAGGACGCTCCTCAGAGCTCCCACACAGGGCTCTCGGTTGAGGTGGTCGCAGATTTCCTCCTAGCAGCTAAGTATGTCTCAGTACCCCAAACACCCAAAGTTTCAGAGACAGAGGGGTGAAATAAAATGGTAAAACATTTCACCTAGAGCAGCACGGAGATAGGGATCTGGCTTGCAGATCCCGAGGCTCGGGCACATCGGCAAGTTAACGCAAGGCCATCGCTTTTCCCGCACCAGCTGCCATGCAATAACCTGTCCACAGGACCAGGCCCTGACCTTGCAAACAGGTCGTAGGTGACTTCTGCAAACCCAAACACGCCGAGCAGTAATCCCTAGACAGTTCACAAAATTCCTGTGCAACCATACACAATTATGCCGAACCCAGGAAGGGCAGGGAGGAGACGCCACGCGCACTGCCCAGCGTGCAAAACAAGAAGAGTCCTCGTGCCCAGCTGATCACAATCTAGGTTGGGCCAAAACTCATTAATTGTGTTGTTATTTTCCTTCTCTACACAACATCTGCGATGCTGTAAGACGGAGGGGGAGGATGGCAGGACAAGGTAACATTAAATTAAGTTACCACTGGGTGCACAGAGTTGATGGGGCCACCTTGTCGGTTGTACTCAACCACAAAATACCTGGAGACAAAACAGCCCTCACTGCCAGAAGAGAAATACACCTGTGAGGTCGGGCAGGCCTCAGTAGCTTCACAGACAGACCTCAACCCTCCCCAGTCATGGACGTCGCAGAATAAAGTTGGCTAAAACACAGAGATGGAAAATTCACACAACTTTTTTCCATTCCGCCGCACTTCCACCCACCACCGAGTTCGTCAAGTTCTCACTAGTGAAGATGACAAGACAGCAATTAATTTTGCAAGTTTTAATGAAACATGGCCAGAAAGAAACAAAAGAGGCTAGTAAAAGCTAATCCGAATTATGTTGGGAAGAAGGAGAAACAGTACTGAAAACAAGAAGAAACCAGAAGATGTGAACATTCACAGACGCAACAGCCAACGGAAATGATTGTATTGGCTGGCAGTGGGAAAGTTAACAGGAGGGACAACAAGTTATTTGAAGAATAAATATGGTTCCACTTAATGTGCCACATCAGCTGGTGTTCACACACCCCATCTTATACAACTCCAACACAGCTCATGTGGTAAAAACTGTTTTTCACTGTAGATGTCCTTCCTCTGTGTAACTGGGCCTTTCTAAAACTTCTTGGTAATGTTCTCCTAAAGGAGAAAGACACGGTTGCACCAAGTCTCAACAATTAAGATGTTCAAAACTGCAATCACCAGAAATACCCAAGGACGAGGCGCTGGAAATGCTGACAAACCCCAGAAAACCCCAAACACTCGGTGTTTGCTCTAACTGGAAAGCGACTGGAAACACTGACGCCTAACGCCAAAGGCGAACAGCTTCAAAAAAAAAAAAAAAAATCCTAGAGCAGAAGATACTCCAAGAAGGAAGGCTCTGTTTATTTTTAATGGGCAAACAAAGGCGAAAGCTGGCATAGGAGATATATAAATCAGCCTGCAAGTGGAAAAGCAGCTGGAAAGCAAGTTGACCACTTTTACCCGCACGCAAAAGCACTGTAACGTTAACAGGAGCCAACTCCCTCGGCCTCTCCAATTTAGGGAAACGTTTTAAACAATAACACCTACAGGCACATCTTTGTCCTAGTTCTTCACGTAGAGCAGCAGATGCTGCCCCAAAACCCAGAGGCACTTCTCTGCTCACTGCCCGCCTGGATCACCCACCCGCTCCATCGCAGGTACACGCACCCAAGAAACACGTTCCAGCATGCTAAATTTCACAGTTTTTTTCTCTTCATTCTCCCAGTATCTTTTTTTTTTTTTTCCTTCCCCTTAGAATTGCTTCTTAAACCATTCCCAAATTTTCTCTGGGGCACAGAAAGACTCCTTGCCCTTTGCTGTCACTTCTGCAAAAGCACAGGGCTGCACATTTGTAGCTCGCAAAGCCAGAGAAAATTCATGCAGCCCACCAGGTTTATCTCAAAAAGGTACCAGACCATTCCCATCCAGCCATATCAACTGATGAGCGAGGGGTTTTTTGGCTAGTTACGGAGTTTTGCGAGACTCCTGAAACAGCAAGAGCTACCCAGGTTGTGTTGTGCATACAAAGAGGATGGGTGTAACAGCAGGAACGGGAACACGTCAGGATCCACATTTTCCTTCCAATTCTGCGACTAAGGCCCAGGTGAGCTTGGTCCAGGTGAACACCCCATACTGCAGCATCATCTCAAAAATAAAAATAACCTTCTGTGCATCTCGGAGGAAGGTTTTAGAGCTGGGTATTAAAGCACCACCGCCAAGATGCAGAGATTAAAACCAAAAAAACCTAAAAAATAAAATCTACTGGTGATATACCAAAACACATTCTCACTGAAGATATGGAACCAGAGAGCCACCATAGTGCTGTTGGAGCTCCTTCCAGCGCTGCTGCCCACAGCAATTGAGCACCCAACGTCGCTGCATCCCCAGGGCTGGCACGTACATCCTGCTCGCTCGGACCCAGCCGGGGTTTGACTGTACCTGCCTTCATTTATTCCCTTGATTTTTTTTATTTTTTTTTTACATCTGCTCCGTGGAAACACAAAGTTGAAGGACATGACGGGGTGGGGGTAGGGGGAAGGTAGTATTATTTCCATATGGGTTTGAAAATAAAAAGGCTTTCAATGAAAATACCATATGAGCAAGAGGGCTCACACAGGACCTATAAGCACTCGTGTGTGTGCACCATATAGGAAGAACGGCCCAGCAAGGCTTCCCCCCTCTCGATTCTGCCGAGACAAGTACTCAAGCTCTATACTGTAGCAAGACATTTCTTTGCATGTCGTTTGGCAGATGCAATTTCGGGGCCCTGCCAATTCACCCCGAAGCCCTCCGTTTTAATCAGTATCACACAAAGTTTAACACATGCTTTGAAATGTGCACCAGATTCAAAGCTTCGCCTCAAGGGGGTCCTGCTGAATAACACATACCATCCCGGCCGCTGCTCCTCCAGCAATTATCTTTCAACTCTGGCTGAACCATTCGAACTGTCAACGCCAGCACGCTGCCAACCAGAGGAAAGGTTGTGGGGTCAGAGCTGAAAACAAGACTCCTCAAGGCTGGAGCGCCAGGAGAACGGTATGGGGTGTTTGTTTATACTGCTGTCTGCTTATAAGGAGAACTCCCAGGGCGCTTGTTTTATGGCTTAGCAGAACTACAAACAGCGTTAAGAGGGGCTGGAAAAAAAAAAAAAAGCATTAGCTAGGAAAAGGAGCATCAGCATCCACCAGGCCCCCTTGGAAGGCGGAGAGGGCTCAGGTTGTTTGCACCTCATAACCGGCAGCATCCTTCCAGCCCCGCCAGAGCCAGCAGCTCCTCATCTCCGATCCCAGACATCACCGGCTGCCCCCACTGCCCCCGAGCCTCCCCGCACACACCTATCTCTCAGAAGGTATTACGGATCAGGAAATACAGGAATTGTTAGCGTTGATTGGGATTTCGACAGAACTGGAAGGAAGAGAAGGACAGAGGGACGCGGCGGTTCCGGCTCTCCAGGGTCGCAGCTCCCAGACAGCTCCTGTCAGGGTCAATGCAACTAAATAAAATCCCTCCAACAGGGATTAGAGAGAAGAGCCCTTTACAACTGGAGTCTGCTCGTGGCTCCCTTTCTGTAGCCTCTTCCCTACAGCACCCACCAGCTGATGAGCAGGTCCCTGCCCAGAATCAGGATCACAGGCCCCCCCAGCCCGATGCCAGTGGTGGCGGCAGCCACTGGCCCCAGACACGGGCTCTCCCCCAGCTTTTTCCAGCATGACTGTTACTGATTTGTTATTAATTTGAGCTGATTTTAACGATTTTTGGGTGATTTGGATTTAAATAAGGAATGATTTAGAGTAACCATACAACCAGTTATGCTGCTACAAAGTCCTTTGTAAAGTCCCAGACTAAGGCCATTGTAGGCTGGTAATAATCATTAACTGGATTTCTGTTCAAAGAATAAGACTCGTGATGATGTAGCGTTGTTACACTGCTCAGTAAGGATGATTTATTGCCCTGTAGAGCAGGTGTTCTAAAAGTTACATTGTGAAAGGGCCTCAAAGCCTGTTAAAATCACAATGTGAGCCAAAATCCCTGGGTCAAGGGCAATGCAGGATCTTCCTTTGAGGTCAATAATCTGTAGTGGTCACAAAAGCAGCCCCCCAATTCATCTCAGGACTCAAGTGCACATGACTGGGAAGAGGGGGAATAAGAAAATGAATCACAGAACCATCTGGGTTGGAAAAGCCCTTGCAGCTCCTCCAGCCCAAGCATGACCCTCACCCTGACCGTTCCCAACTCCCCCAGATCCCTCAGCGCTGGCTCAGCCCGACTCTTCAACCCCTCCAGGGATCCCGGGGACTCCCCCCTGCCCTGGGCAGCCCATTCCAACGCCCAACAGCCCCTTCTGCACAGAAATCCTTCCTCAGAGCCAGCCTGACCCTGCCCTGGGCAGCTTGAGGCCATTCCCTCGGGGCCTGGCGCTGGCTCCTTGGCTCCAGAGACTCATCCCCCCTCTCTGCCCCCTCCTGGCAGGGAGTTGCAGAGGGCCAGGAGGTCTCCCCTCAGCCTCCTCTGCTCCAGACTGAACCCCCCCAGTTCCCCCAGCCGCTCCCCAGCAGACCTGTGCTCCAGAAGTTACAGGAATGATCGTGTTTATGTATGAGAACTTAACTAATGTGCCTGACTGTACCCTATATAACCAGCACACTACACAAGTCAGGTGTGTGCTGTGGTGAGACAACTCCCCCATGCACCCAGTCGTTACTAAAGGAGTGTCTGCTTATCTACATCAAATTGGTGTCCATAAGTTCTTTTATCCCGTTTTGGTGACAGGACAGTGCGATGCTCCCACTCCCTTAATTCCCACATTGTGGAAAGCAAACAGAGGCATTTCTGAGGAGCACTGAGCTGCGTTGGTCTTCCTGATCCGAGCAAAGACGGTGGCTCTGGAGCAGCTGAACTCTGCAGACAAAGCCACACACCTCCCGACAGCTTCTTGCAGAGGCTGGGATGTTAAAGAGCAGCCCTGCAAGGCACGGAGGGAGGCGAGGCAATGCTTTCTCCATATTAAAGTCATTGCTAAGCCAAGGAATTTATTCATTGGTCTTTCAAGCTAAACTGTTGCTCCTGTGGGTTTCCTGCTACAAATTCTCACTGATGGCAGAAGTTACAAGTGAGGGGGAAAAGCTCAAAGCCAGAATCCACAGCAAGCTCAGTCATCATCAGATGCAACAGGGAGTGCTGGGAAACTCACTCCACAACAGTTATAAAAAAGTAGGCCTGTATTTAGAGAAATTCCAGCTGGGGCTCTTAAGGGTGAATTAATTCAGAACTGCAACCTGTATGTGTTTCTGCCATTAGACTGAAAATTAGGGCTGTTGGAAACCAATGTGGCCTGCAAAGCAAAGCAGCCACATTTAACCTCTCTGTTCCTATGTTTTCCACCCAAAAATAAACTCCCAACCCCAGCCAAGGGTCCCACACAGCACCAAGGGCAGGTGATGTGACAAAGAGCAGCCGTTTGATTGCTGAAGTGAGCTACAGCCGGAAAAACAGGAACCACTGAGCGTCCACATCCCTCAGACACTTCTGCGAGCTTTTAGCCCCTTTTCTACCTTCCTCTAAGGAAGGTTTCTGCAAGCTTTTAGCCCATTTTTTACCTTCCTCTAGAAAGGAGGTCTCCTACACAGCCTGCTAGCCCAGGCACGAGCTGAAAGCAGGAGGAGGACAGGAGACACATGCAGAACTCTGTTCCCAGAAAGAGGAGTGCTCAGTTAACACGTAACAGCCACTCTCCTCTGACCTTTCAGGCTTCAAAGTCCACAAAAAGGAACAATCTGGGGTTGGTTTTTTTTCCCTTCCTCCTTGAGCCTTCTGCACATTACGTTCAACATACATCGAGCTGCATGTAAGAAAAGAATTCAACAGTCAGGCAAGTCACGAGGGCCCAGGAGAAGGCACAAAAGGAGGCTGCTGAACCCATTTTAGCACCACGTGCTGCAGCTTTCAGTATTATTTGAAGGTAATGGGGTGGCCCCATCCCCACTCCTGTCCCAAGAGGACTGTCCCCAGCCTCACACACCCCCTCTGCACCGTGGCCGGGTGCTTGGCCAAGCGCCTGCTTCAGTACGGGCCCATCCGCTTGTAAGACAATTGTAATTTTACACAAAAAGAAGACACAAAACCAACACAACGTGGCAAAGACTCACTAAACACTGTCCTCGATATCTTGTGCCAGCTTAATCTTCGTTAAGTGAGCCAGCTGATAAACCAGTCCCTGAATTATTCAGGGCCCAGAGGTCTCCCACCATCCCGGGTGCGTTTGAAATCCATCACACGGACCGAGCTCAGTTCCCACCCAAAGATCATCCCAAGATGCATTATGAGCACTGGTATGATTTATTTCTGTCTATCCTATTTGCACAGTAGGAAAAACCATGCAAAAATAGCTATTTCCAGCAAAAACATTATACCTACTACACGCTGCATCTTCCTCCCATCAACCGTACCAATGGTATCACAATTAGATTTCACAATTTCCCCAGCCCGTGACAACAAAACCACCCTCTGCCTTCATAGCATCCAAGAATACTGCAGGTGCTAGTTTCTCCATTTGTTTTAAAAAAATACTTATGTGGGAAATGGATCTTCCTGGTTTAAAACCCCTTCAAACTGGCAAGGGGAAAGCAAACCACATTCTCCTCCTTTTCTTTCCAGTCTACAGAGTCTAAAGCAGACACATGTCATTCTGTCTTTAGTTTTCCTTCCCTGCAGTGCAAGGAGACTATTTAACCACTACATTTCCACCCTAAAATAAGCCGCCAACTAAAAAAAAAATAATTACAAGTGTCAGTGAAGCAATCAAGAATCCCCTTTATTTTTAGGGTGCCATTTCTCCTCTGAAGTTAGAATCCAGTCTTGTGGGATGGAGCCTCTGGAGACCAGGGCAACCAGACGTAATACTTCTACCTTCAACCTTTGAGATGATCCAGCAGAAGCAACAAATACTTCCATCCTGCAGGGCTAAAGCACCCTATCAGTTACATATTTCAACTTTCCCTGCTGCGGAGGGTATTTCTCTCTTACCGAAGAGTTTGATTTCTCACAAAAATCAAGCCTTTGAAACACTTAAGTGGTGCCATTATGGGACTCCCCGGCTGCAGCGGACAGAGACTCCTAAAGTCAAACACACACAACAGCCTGTCCGAGCCATCCCATCCCTGTCCACCACAGGAACCTGTCCAACTCTAGAAAGAGACGGGGAACAGAAACAAAGCTGAGCTGTCCTGGAGTAACTTAAGCGCATTTTTGCCCACAAATGAAAGCTGTTCTAAATTTGCTATATATGCGAATTAGAAGAATATGTCGAGAGGCTTAAATGATCTGAGCCTGTCAGCAGAACTTGGTGTTTTTAAAAAAAAAAAGAAAATCAGAAGTAAGGGAAGTCTCGGGTTGCTGAAGGATTTCACTTGGTGATTTCTGCATACACCCGTTTGCAATTTGTACAGGAGTGTCATGCAAAGGGCACGCTGCACGGCACAGCTCTCGAGTCCTCTCCCTGAAAACTAAACCATTGTACCTCTACTGTAAAAAAACCCACAGCTCTACTAATACGAACCCATCTTCATCTCATTAGCAACGCGGAGACCAGAGCTCCCTGGTGACCTGACATGGTTTCACATGAGCCATTCCCTTCCCCGTCGCTTGTGAATCGGTCACAGCCCATCAGCTGAAAAGCGATGGTTGATATTTCAGAAGAAATGACGTGGCGATGACTTTCCCCAAAAGGGGTGTTTTGTGCAACTGGCAACTTGCTGCAAGAGGTGTTATCCTTCCTGCAAATAATAAATATAAAATATTACTCACCTGGACCAAAAAAAAAAAAAAAAAAAAAATCATTTCAATGGGCAGTGGCTCTCTTCAAGAACCGGTGCTGGGACTGGAAGGGCTGGAGCACTCGCAAGCATTGAAGATCAGGTCACAGCGTGCCAGGCTGTTACCTTGAACTAAGGGCCAGTACCATGTTCACACGATTTGCCACATCCCCAAACTGTTTTGCACCTTCTGGTACAAAAAAAAAAAAGTTCTTAGCATGACTGTTACATCAGGAGTCCCCATGCTCCCAAAACCCCCTCGGCTTCTCTTCCACATACACACAGCCAGCGCCGGGCAAGAGCATTCACCAGCTGGAGAAAGTACAGAGAAATCAAACCACCCCATGTGCAGCACAAGAATCCGTTACCAAAACCACTCGAGGAATTTTTTAAAAAGGAGGAAAAATCAGTTAATTTAAAAGGTTTATTAGCAGCTATATTACAATAAGCCTGAGACATCCAAATGAAAACTGAAGAATTTATCATCCCGGGCAGCAGCATCCTGATGGGAGCAATTCCCAGCACTTTTTGAACAAGCCTTATTTCCATCACCTCTCCCGCCACGGCCGTCCTGTCCAGACCCCCGTGCTCCTCCACATCCTTTCCCACACGTGGTACGGCAAAGCAGGCACACAACCCAGTTTATTAGTCTGAGGTCTATCCGCGCTGTCTCACCTCCAAAGCTGGCACGTCCGCGGGAGACCGGTGCACCAGGCAGCGCCTTCCTTTAAACAACTTAACAGTCTACATAATTAAAACCAGTAGAAGCAAGACCAGTGAAAATTATAACGCTGAACGCCTGCGGTCCAGGGTGAAAAAAAAAAAAAGAAGTTTAACAGCACCTCTACAAGAAGTGCAACAGCAACTACTAATGGCTCAAAAGAAGGAGCAAGGGGTGCATATGGATCAACTCGGCACTGAGCTTTCCCTCGCCTTTCTAAAGCCTTGTGAATCACACTGTCTATCACGACAGCTGGAAGATAAAGGATTTATTTCAAGAAACATCTCCGGGTTTCAAGTGTTTAAAAAGGTCTAAAAGGCAACCACACAAAAAGCTGGTCCAGCATATGGTTGCCCTCTAGTTAAACTTTTGATTTTATGATGCAGCCATGTCCACAGAACATGCTGGATATGCTACTGGGGATACCACAGTCCCTGTGGCCATTAGTCATACATATGCTGAAATAAAAAAGGCCCATGATTTAGCAGTTTCATTTTTGAGGTCATAAAAAGAATTCAGAGGAATACCCATTTATTAATAAAGTTCCTATGGAGTATAAATTTTAAATGCAGACTTAAAGGCACAGAATTCCTCTTAAATAAACAGAGAAACCTTCCCCAGAAAGCCAGGAAACGTTCAAATAAAAAGTTCTTTTATGATAATAAGCACATTTGCACTCAAATTATGTGATGTGGGAAGAAGGAGAGTTAAAGCACGAGGAAGTACAAAGACCTCAAACAACGTGCACTGGGGACCAGAAACATGCTTACATCTGCACATACCCCTATCACCACCTCCCCGGCGTGGCCCATATGCACTGTTGGCCTCCAGTCCACCCCTACAGACGTCCTCGGCGATGCCTTCATCTGCTTTTCCCATCAAGCAGCTGCCCCATCTACCCCGACCCGAGACGCTAAACCCGAACTTGTCCGGCTGCCACGGCCTCTCCGTTCCCACGCCCGCCGGGAAGCCAAAGGATCACATTTAACCTCAAGCTCCTGGCTTGACAGTTCGCTTCAGGAGCCACTTCAAAAAAAATGTTTCCAGTTCTTAAAGTCATTCACGTCTCTTCCTCCTCCTCCTCCTTCTTCTTCTTTCCCCCGTTTTCAGCCCTTCTCCAAGCAGCAGAGCATCCTACAGCCATAAGAGACCTCGCCAGGTACCACTTTGGTTCCTGCAGGTGAGCTCCAGCCTGAACACACTAAGCAGGGGACAAAAGATGGTGACAGACCCACGGACAAAGCCACCACGCTGGCTCCGGCTAAACGGCGTTGGGCTATCTCACATCTACATCTTCATAACCCATCACGGTCGCTGCTGAGTCAAGAAAAGAGCAGGTGGATTGAGTTAAGAAATGCAGACACTTCACGAGGGGTTTGTCTCAAAAAGCTTCCAAATCAAACAGGAAGTGTCAAGTGAATAGTCCGGTCGCCATTGAGATGGTGTTCAACACGCTGTTAAAAAAACAGTTTTCAGGGCCAAGCCTTAATGAAAAAGTAGTGATTTATTGAAGATTTGTCTGTAATTTTAATCCAGGGCAAAACAAAAATCCTTTTTATCCGTTTTCTCAAGTAAATTTTCAAAGAGGTTAAGCAAAGGATGCTGAGGATAAGCGACCAACAGGAGTCACTCCTATTTATCCATCTTTCTTGGTAGAGGGGAAGAGGACGGGTGTAAACAAATTATCAGCTTCTAACAATGAACATTTTTACCAAGGCATGTGAAGGCATCTCGGAGCTCACACGGGTCTAACAGCCACACTTCAATAACCAGAGGATATTAATCATTTCTCCACCAGGCCACAGCATCCCAGTTCACAGGCACAGCATCCCAGTTCATAGCCACTTCACCCAGCCTGTTCCATGAACCTCTTCCCCAAAAACCTTCCAGCTGAGCCCATAGCTGGCCATCAGACTTCTAATCTAAACAGCCCCAGAAGATGTATTTCCGTTCATAATACTTTAATATAACAAGTAGACGAGCAGCAGTATCAAAGATTAAGAAGGTCTCGTTACTGAATTTTACTAGAAAATAAGTTTCTGCTTTACAAACCTGCCCAGAAGCGGAAAACACCATCCCCTTATCCCCGCTCCCTTGTGTAAATAGTCACCGCATACCCAGCCACCAGACTGACCTTTGCAAAAGGCTCTCCTGCCTGCATCCAAGATTGTAAAATTTCCTCGCTTTTAATAAACAACATTATTTCTACTTTTTGTGCTCGTTAAAGAAAAACCTCCGGAATAAGAGACACTGCTTAAACCAGCGGGAAGATCAGATCTAAGGGTGCTTTTGGAAGTCCTGGGGCATGTCAATAAGACAGGGCCCCCGCGGAGCAAGCGGATGCAGGGATCTTCCAAACGCTCCGCGTAAGCCCGGACTTGGCCCCGGCAGATCCAGCCCACGTGGCAGGGGAGACAAAGTCTTACACGGGGGCTCCCGTGAACTTTGGAGAGTATCGACTGCTGCCAGAGCCCTGACACCCAGCAGAAGGACGTTCCCTGCGCCGTGCGGCCAGAGAAAGGCAGGAAAATCTAATTTACTCAAATATACGCATACAAAGCAAAAACAATTTCCATATGCTCTGCAGAAGATTACATAAAGTTAAAAAATGTCTGGGATGGGGATAATTAAGAACACTACACAAACTGCATTTTTAAACATTTTTTCCGGGCCATCAAAAGGCCACCGGGCAGTATCTGGAGACTGAGAAAATGTCCTTCTGTCCCCCGCCGCGCAGGGAACCGCTCGCTCATGTGTTTGTGTTTAAAATGAAGCATTGGGAGGGGACAGGATTTCCCAATAATGCTGAAATCGCCGCATGCCACGTTTCTACTTATCACCATCATTTCAAATAAACTGCCTGACAAAACCCCCCCGTGTTTTCACAGCTCGGTTAAAGCCACCCGCCTCAGGAGAGCCCCGCGTGAGCGGAGCGGGGGCCGGAGCCAGCCCAGCCTCCGAGGGACGTGGTCGCTGCCCGGGGGGTGCCCACAGCAGGAGACCTCCCCACTGCAGGGCACAGGAACCAGCCTCACCTGCCCTTCTGGACAGGGGTCACCAGCACAGCGGTACTGCACGGCCGAGGTGGGATTATCATGGCACGCGGCCTTTGCTGATTTTTACACCAGTTGCTTCGCCCACCTCGATTCTCCAAACTCCCCAACACATTTCTCATGTGTTTCTGGGGCACATGCTATCAGAGTAAAGATGCCTCATACCCTGACCTCCCCATCCTAGCATCATCTATGTCTAACATAACCCCATCACTAGCATCATCTTTTTAGATAAACCCCAAAAAAGGCCAACAAGATAAAATTTTTTTCAGAATCATCTCGGTTGGAAAAGCCCTTGCAGCTCCTCCAGCCCAACCATGACCCTCCCCCTGACCGTTCCCAACTCCCCCAGATCCCTCAGCGCTGGCTCAGCCCGACTCTTCAACCCCTCCAGGGATCCCGGGGACTCCCCCCTGCCCTGGGCAGCCCATTCCCACGCCCAACAGCCCCTTCTGCACAGAAATCCTTCCTCAGAGCCAGCCTGACCCTGCCCTGGGCAGCTTGAGGCCATTCCCTCGGGGCCTGGCGCTGGGGCCTTGGCTCCAGAGACTCATCCCCCCTCTCTGCCCCCTCCTGGCAGGGAGTTGCAGAGGGCCAGGAGGTCTCCCCTCAGCCTCCTCTGCTCCAGACTGAACCCCCCCAGTTCCCCCAGCCGCTCCCCAGCAGACCTGTGCTCCAGACCCTGCCCCAGCTCCGTTGCCCTTTATTGCAAAACACCATCCTGGGATCCAAAAACCAAGGGAAGCGCTTGAAACCGCAGTCACAGTGAGCCAAGGAAACAGGCTGCACATGCCAGCAAGTCAAGCACACCCAGTTTTTAACGTGGCCAACGTGCAGAGAAGCAGGCAGGGCAGCTTGTGCATGAGCCAATTTAAAAAAAAAAAAAGCAAGCTTCCTATTTAGCCTTTAAAAAATTACACGGTAACATTTTTAGTACAACACCAATGTATTCAAAACGACTTCAAAATTTAAAGACAACTGACAGACACTCAGGACTCATCACCAACACGTAGCTACTTCTCCATACTCTTAGTAAAAATGCACACTGAGATCCAATTACAGCTGTAAGAACAAACCAGTAGCACTGAGAAAACTACGCAAAGAAACTTGCATCCCCAAACCAATCATCATAAATCCAGGCAAATCAAGGTCAGAATTAAATTTAAATCCAGACATACCTAAAATATTGAAGCACACAGCTGGGTGCTCAACAGCCTTAGCGTGGCCCCATAATCGTGCAGCGCAGCATCCCAGCAGTCACAGGGGATGCCTATTAGCAGCTGTCATCTCCAGTGGAAGTAATTGGGGAGGAAAAAATATATATATATATATATATATATACACATCTCCACTCCTTATCCACGAGATTTCTTTCTTCCTAGGGCCAGCTGCCTTTTTGATCCTGTGCTACTGAATGGTTTTAGACCAGAGAAAAGCCTGTCGGTGCAGCGGCAGCTGCCCGGATCCACGTGCTATTTAGGAACCTTTGTCCAAGGTATTTGCAGGCACGAGAGAGGCCACGGTGAAGAGGAGAGGTGGTGTGTGGGATGTTACACTCCCACCACTGTACCTGAGTGGCTCTGGGTCCACTCTGACCGGCGGGGATAGCGTGTGAGGTGAGGGAAGTCATCCAGACCCTAGATCTGAATCACTGATTTCAGAGACGCAGTTCTCTTTCTGGGGGGCTGTCGTTAATCTGTGCTCTGAAGTGCTTCATCTTCTCCAGCTGATGGTCAGAACTGCCTTCCTACCAAAATCAGATCAGTATTTTTAGTTGGACACATCATTGTGCGATGTTTTGCCTCATTTTTTTTAAGCATACGTTTACGCTCGCATCACCAAGTTGATATTTGCTGCCACTGTGGGGAAATATGCCGACACAAACCTGCCATTGTATCTCTCAGAACTGATGGAGACACCAATATCCGTTGACAAGAAGAGTAAATATCACCTTAAAAAAAAGCACAACTGAAATACCGCCCCATTCAACCTCGTACTAGATCACCACTGAGTAACCATCAGCTTTGACAGTGCATCTGAGTGATCCAAAAAAAAAAAAAAAAAAAATTTACAAAATACTGGTTTGCCTCCATCGATGTGAAAGGCACGCTGAACATTTTGGCTGTCCTGACAAACTTGATCCGATAATGGCTTTTGGATGGGTTATTCCTGCACAGCAGCATTCACCGCGCTCACCCTGGATGCTTTGGAGCACCATCCTAAGTGACCTCCGCCACATGCCGTGCATACTTTAGACATTAAGCTAGATAATAAAACCACATACCGGATATCAGCAAGTGTTAATAAGATGTAATTCATTCCTGGCAAGCCCAGAACTCAGATCTTTAAAAAAAAAACACCAACAAAAACAAAACACACACGCAGGTTCACAGGGCCAAAGTCCAAAAGGAGTTCAAATGCGCAGAGCTACTTTCATCTGCTCGAGTGCCGTGTAATTAAGAACAATATTTGGAACAGAGCAAATTCCCCCAGAACCATAGGTAATAAAACTCAGATTTAAAAGAAAAAAACCCCACAACATAAGGAAAGGAGTCAATGAGAGCTCATCGTTTGTACGGGGAGACTATAAGGTTTCTCTGCGTGCTGTGAGATCCCTCCAGTTCCCGCGTCCGGCTGACCCCGGGAATGTCTCACTTGACTTCACCCCACCACGGGCTTCCTCTCCAAGAGAGGGGCCGGCGAGCTCCCCGCATCCTTGACTGCCGGCCAGAAACGCAGCAACAGCTCCAAGCGCTCCAAGACAGATCCTTCTGATTATCACAAAATGAAATTTTCAGCTCTTGTCATCATCGGCCTCAGATTTGTAATGTTACAAAAACATGATTTCCTTTCCCCATTGTATCGAGCCCTCTTCCATTCCCGCTGGTGAAATCAAACAATTTTAAAAGAATTTATATGATGCTAATTTAAACCGAATGTATTTAGCTGCCAATCGCAGTTCCCTGACTCTCCCAGGCCTCCTGCCAGCTCCGCTCCGTTCCAGAGCGACTATCAATCACGGCCAACAGACCGAGGAAAAAGACCCAGCGACGCAAGAAGCGATATTGGTAATTCTGGCCGTGGAAACCCTGCCCTTGGCTTTCAGCAAAACGACGTGAAGTGACCCCCATGCGCCGGGAGGCTCCGCAATTTCAGCCTCTCCTTGCTACTCGTCAGCAAAGGGATTCATGACATTTTTTGCAGGGTTAAACCCAGCACCTTGCTCAAATTCCAGCAGCGGTTCCAACGCAGCTTTTGCAACTGGAAGAGGCAAGTTGACCTTCTGCTCCAATGCCTCAAAAGCATCGAGTCCAACCTGGGAGACAACGGTTCCCACAAAGGGTGAAGGAAAACCCTTCTAACGTCACAGAATCGTCTGGGTTGGAAAAGACCTTGAAGATCATCCAGTTCAACCATGACCCTCCCCCTGACCGTTCCCAACTCCCCCAGATCCCTCAGCGCTGGCTCAGCCCGACTCTTCAACCCCTCCAGGGATCCCGGGGACTCCCCCCCTGCCCTGGGCAGCCCATTCCAACACCCAACAGCCCCTTCTGCACAGAAATCCTTCCTCAGAGCCAGTCTGACCCTGCCCTGGGCAGCTTGAGGCCATTCCCTCGGGGCCTGGCGCTGGCTCCTTGGCTCCAGTTCCCTCAGCCACTCCTCATACAATAAACGTGTCTGCACCTTGCTCTCATAAAACAGCAGAAAACTGGGATTTGAAGATGTACGCTCCACTGTATCATCTGTAGACAAACTAAAAACATCTACACGTTCACCTCTGGGTGTATCTTGTTTTGACGCTCCCTTGCAACAGCCCTATTAATGTCTACATGGAAGGAAAAAAATCGTTTCCACTTGACTATTCTTCTGTTGGATACGTTCAAATGCTGAAGCTCTGATGCACCCATAACAGAGATGCTGGCAACATCAACAGGCCAAAGAAAAATCTGCCACAACCCAGACCTTGATTTAGAAATCCTTACAGTCTAAAATGTTAGGAACTGGGCAGAAGGTTGTGAATGCTGAGGAAATTCTGCAAGTGTGTCAGGTAGAATAATATTGAGAGGAGAAGGAACAGAGTGCTTGGTTCAGGTCAAAGTAGAGACGGTAGTGCTGGCTGAGAGGTTATCCGGAACCAAAGAACAAATAACGAACTTCAGGGAAGCTCAAACATTAGCAGCTGAAATAAACACTGAAGGACAAAAGGTAAAGCATTTAAAAAAAAAAAAAAGTAAAGAGCCTAAAGTCTCATGAACAGAGAGGAAAAAGAAGCAAGAGTTGCTACAAAAACGCTCTGGAGGTTTCATTCAAGTGCTGCTTGCTGGCTCAGACCAGGAGCTTGGATAACCCAGTACTGCAAAATCAAACGCCAGACTCCACAAAGGTGACAACAACAGGGCAGGTAAATTAAGTTCTTCCCTCAAGTTTTCTCTCAGCTTCTCACTGCTGTCGGGTCAGGCACTGTTCAGTTAGCAACCCACCCCAAACACAGCAAAGCACTTGCCCAGCCTGGCCCTACGGCCGTGGATAATTGTACACGAGTTGCTCCATGGGTCCATCACCCACAGAATGAAGAACCAGCTTTTCCCCCCCCCCTAATTTCAAGCTTGGCTCCTGCTGATTTTACTCACTGGAATCCAGTTTTGTACCGGGGTAGGGCAGGAGCAGCCAGTCGCCCCCCGATCCCCGGGTGCCTCTCCTGATTACGCAGGTGGCAAATACTACAGGGAGGAAGGGTCAGAAGTGGTGAGCAAGACGCAGGAGAGTGCCCACAGCAGAAAAATACGATGCCAGTATGGGCTACTATGACTTTTTTAGTTTTGTTGTAAAAAGACAGATTTCTTTAGAGCAAGAGATGGAGAATTAACAGAGCTCCAGGCAGGGTGTGAGCTCTCCCCAGGAGCAGAAGGGACAGGAGGGAGGGACGTGAAGAACGGGAAGATGCGCGCTGTGGATGTGAAAGGGGATGGAAAGCACAAAACTACAAAAATATGTCTAGTCAAAAGACAGCAAAGGAAGCTCTTTGAAATGCTGGGGAATTTCTCAGAACTGGTCTGCCTACGCAGCCGAGGACACAAGGCTGGAGGTGCACATCCCTCCCCACCCAGCAGAGCCATCAGCCATGGTGCCCGGAGGTTTAAATACCCCTCCCAGCATCCGAAGAACAACACTGGAAACTATACGAAGAGGGCGCAACATCTGCATCCTCTTAAATGTCTCTATAATTGATAAATATCCCTAATAGGATATAGAGCAGTTATTTATTTAAAGCAGCATATTCACTGCATTAATTGGGCACCAACAGACAAGTGAAACTCCTACTCCCTTCCAGCCACAGAGCCACCGCAACCAAGGAAGGATCTTTTAAAAAGTTTGGCTGCCATAACGAACAAAAATAGAGTATTTCTGTAAATATTTACTGTTGTAGAAACTGGCGTATCGGGTAAATTCAGCATAAAAACACCTGTAGCCATCGCAGACATCCCCACCAAGCACATCTGGCTCCATGACAGGATATCCAGGTCACGGTGTGTTTTCTGGAGATTCAGGAAGACTAATCTGATTCAGTGCAACAACTAACAAAAAAGTTTGCTGAACTCTCATAGGCAGCACGACATCTCTCCATAGCTCTACTACACAACATAAGGCTTGGTTTGTCTTCCCAAAATACCAGAAAGAGGTTGAGAAGACAGTAAGGCAGAGGATATAACGTAAATTAAATCGATTAATAGAAATCTTCAAGCTAGACCATTTTAGAGAAAGGATGGTGTTTATAAGACAGAAAATTGAACTTGCCTGTGCCTCTATCCATAAACATAACAGCACAATTTTATCATCTTGTGAAAAATTATAGCAAGAGTCCTTGCCATAAATCAACAAGTCCAATCTATCAATCACTATCAGAGGAAGCGGTTTACTGCTCATGAGAGGTAACATTTCATTACTAGTGGATTTGAATTTCATCAAAGTAGCAAAGTTCTTTTTAACAGCCACTGTGAGCCACGCTCCCTGGCTGTGATAAGAAAAACTGTATTGAAATTCAAAACCAGAACAGTAAAGAAGAGTGGGAAAACGCAATTCTGATTTAATACATGCACGGGGATGTTCAATTAATCAGGTTCATCTTTTACAGACACCAACTGCTTGGCAAATAGAAGCAAACAACAATGAAATTTCACCCGCTATTTGAAAACCAGTTTAAGATGCAAAAGAAATTAAGTTGCAGTCAGTGCATGAACTTCAATTGCTTTACCCTGAACCCGAAAAATCAGCACCGGTGTCTCCAAATCTTCCAGTTGGCACCAAGCACAGCAGCACAAATGCCCCTGTCCTAAGTAGAAATCATGGTTTACACACCCCAATGCACCCCCTCGGCTCTGGGCTAACAAGAGTCTACAGCAAAATACAGGTGGGTGAAGACGACGACAAAAACGGACCATCACGTTTCAACAGTATGAAAAAAATCAGAAGATAAAAATCAGTCGCAAACGCGGAACGAAGAATCGTTGCTTCACCTAGTAACACAATTACTTTGGTGTTTAAAATTTTAAAATTAAATTTAAAATTAAAATTCAAAATTTAAAATTAAGTTTGCTGCCTTGGAATTGGAAGAGTAAAGAGTTTCGTTTAACATCACTGTGAGCCTCCCTCCTCTTCTCAAACACACGAGTCCTACCTGTTTCATCGCCGTCTCCCCAATCTTGTCGGAGTGCTTACGGATACTCTCCAAGAAATCCTTGAGGTCCGACATGGAAACTTCTTTGATCTCTTCCCGCAGCTTTGGAATATTATCCACCATGATCTTGCAGAAGCGGTAGTGGCTTACTTGGGGCAGGTACGTGTGCTCAAGGTGCTCCAGGGTCTTCAGCGCAGGGTAGTGCCTGAGGAAAGCAAGCAAGGCAGATGTGGAAAGAAAGAACAGCTATTTATATCCTGTTTCCCCTCTAAAATGTGTATTAACTGAAAATAATTCAATATATTGAAGAATCTCAGCTCTGTTCAAAGGAACATAGATAGACCTCAGTATCCAGGTAAGTGTAAAAACAGCCTTTTCCTTTTGAAACAGAGAAGCAGAGGAACGCAAAGGCACCCCCAGTAAAGACATTTGGGGCACCATATCACAGAGAAAAGGTAAAACTGACACCCACAGTTAGCAGCGTTAGGTTACAGGAGGAAAAAAAACCTACTCTGCACGCCCATGGAGCAGTGCGATGGCACAGTGGCTCATGGGGAACCCCAGAAAGCCCCTGCGCTGGTCCCCCCAGGAGAGCCCCGTGGATAGAGACGATAACCGCGACGGGGAGCGGGTCTCCAGAGCGCCCCACAGAGCAGGGGGTCTGGGGCAGGCTTGGGGCACGTTGTGGGACGCAGGGGAAGAGCATGTGGGGAAGTTGTGGTTTGCACTCGGGCAGTAGCCGAACACCACGCAGCCACTCACTCACCCTCCCTCTGCCCAGGGTGGTGGGGGAGTAGATTAGAGGGATAAAGGGACACTCATCAGTTGAGATAAAAATAGTTTAGTAATTGTCATAAAAAAATAATAGAAAGTACGAAGAGGTAATGCACAATGCGACTGCTCACAACCCACTGACTGACACCCAGCCCGTTCCCAGGCGGCGATGGTGGAATACCAAGACCCCAGAATCCCAATCCTGGAAGTGACCAGAACCCCCCATCCCAACCACCCCTCCTTTATTATACTGAGCATGTTGTTACGTGATCTGGACTATTCCATGGCCTAATCTGAGGACGGGGCTCTGGCTACGTCCCCTCCCAATTTCTTGTGCACCTGCGCACGGAGAGGACATGGGGAGTTGGAGAGACCTTGATCTCTTGGCAACAACATCAGTGTGTTATCAGCATTCTCCTCATCCCAAATCCCACACTGAAGCCAAAACACAGCACTATTCAAGCTTCTAAGAAGAAAAATTAAATCCATCCCAGACAAAACCAGGACAGGGTATTGCATCTCTCAGCCTTTCCCTGGGTAAAGGAGTATTCTGGGTGCACCTGTGTGTGCACCCCCCTCACCCCCACCCAAGAAGGGAACAGGACGAGGATGTTGGTGAGCGCAGAGGGTTTCTGCCTGTTGAGCTGCGCAGCCAGCTGTGGGTGCTCGAGTGTGCATGCTGTGCAGGGTGTTGTGTGGGTGCCTGCTGGGAGCACCCTTGGCCTCGTCCCTGCCTGGACCTGGGGCAGGGGCCTGCAGTAGACTCATCTCAGTGGGGCTGTCAGATTCAGCAACACCTTGAAATGACGTGTCATATGACAGAGGCATGGAGACAGGAATACACCATAATATCACAGAGTCCTCTGGGGTGGAAAAGCCCTTGCAGCTCCTCCAGCCCAACCATGACCCTCCCCCTGACCCTTCCCAACTCCCCCAGATCCCTCAGCGCTGGCTCAGCCCGACTCTTCAACCCCTCCAGGGATCCCGGGGACTCCCCCCTGCCCTGGGCAGCCCATTCCAACGCCCAACAGCCCCTTCTGCACAGAAATCCTTCCTCAGAGCCAGCCTGACCCTGCCCTGGGCAGCTTGAGGCCATTCCCTCGGGGCCTGGCGCTGGGGCCTTGGCTCCAGAGACTCATCCCCCCTCTCTGCCCCCTCCTGGCAGGGAGTTGCAGAGGGCCAGGAGGTCTCCCCTCAGCCTCCTCTGCTCCAGACTGAACCCCCCCAGTTCCCCCAGCCGCTCCCCAGCAGACCTGTGCTCCAGACCCTGCCCCAGCTCCGTTGCCCTTCTCTGGCCACGCTCGAGTCATTCAATGGCCTTTTTGGGGTGAGGGGCCCAACACTGAACCCACTCCCCGAGGGGCGGCCTCCCCAGTGCCGAGCCCAGGGCTCAGATCCCTTCCCTGTCCCTGCTGGCCACGCCAGTGCTGACACAAGCCAGGATGCCATTGCCCTCCTTGGCACCCTGGGCACACTCTGGCTCATTCTCACCCCCCCCAGGTCCCTCTCTGACCGGCAGCTCTCCAGCCACTCCTCCCCAGGCCTGTAGCCCTGCTGGGGGTTGTTGTGGCCCAAGGGCAGCCCCCGGCATTTGCCCTCAGTGAAACTCCCCCAGTTGAGCTCAGCCCATGGCTCCAGCCTGTCCAGGTCTCTCTGCAGCCTCCCTGCCCTCGAGCTGATCAACACTCCCACCCAACTGGGTGTCCTCTGCAAACTGACTGAGGGGGCACTCAACAAATAAACCACAGACTGATCTAACACATGTTAATAGCAGATCTGCTACCAGCATTCTGCTGTAAAGATCCTGCATGTGAGAGCTCTTGGTCTTCTTTCCCTGTGCATTCCAGGAGTCAGATCCCACCTTCCTCCCACTTGTTCTAACGCTGCTAAGCGCCATTAAAACACTTTTCACTCAAAGTACTTTTTACTTAGAGAGCTGAAAACAACCTGAATGCAAACCCCAGATCACAGGTCCAACAGATATATTTTCTACATAGCCCCTGCCCCTCTGGCAACTACTGTTGTATCTCTGGGGTATGTGATCTCCACAATGCTGAAAATAATTATTTCCCCACTCTAAAAGGAATATACCTTATAAATTTTAGAACACAAGAATCCCAGTGTTTCTTCCCCTACGCACAACACATGCCTTTATATTCTGGTCATGCCCAGTGGCCTTAGGGAAGGTACCGTAAATTTTATCCTACCTTTCTGCATAAAAGCAACCTTCATAACCTGACAGAGGATGTTAAATGGGAAACTATTCTAAGCAAATCATTTTTCTCAAACGCCCTCCCCTCTTTTCCCTGTGGGAAGTGGGAGTCCATAGGATTTGCCTATTCACTGCAATGTGGGATCTCTCCTGAAAGACATTAAAACGTGAGACCGTCCTCCACCTGGTCTGACCACACGTCTGGTCAAAGGTTAAAAAAAAAGTATCAGGGAATCATGTAGGAAGCATTACCAGGGTCTGTAAAAACATATTTCAGACTAACATGAGGTCACAGTCACCTCCAGGGTAAATTAAGGCAACTTTAGCTGACTACATCCATAATTAATCCTGACCACAAGTACCTGCCACTTATACCTTGAATTTTTGGGGGAGAAAAAGTGTTTAGTCATAAGAAACATATTAGCACTACTGCAAGACAACTGACGCCCAGATCCCCATTCAAAATAATTCTTCCTGAACTCCAGGCAGGTCCACAGGAGAGTTGTTTTAACCAGAAGTGGCCTGTCCTGTTCCCAACACCAGAAGTCAAACAGATTAACCCCGTAACCTGGCCGGTGTTTACACTATGCAAGGTATGAAAACCTATTTGCAATAAAACATAAACCTCTCTGGAGAGAGACTTAAGAGTGTACAGAAAGACAGCAATTAAACCAGAGGAATAAATACACACTGGGGTGGTTTGTTATATTTTAAGGTATTGTTTGTTGAACTAGAAGTTGTGAAAAGGTGGCTGGGTGGCGACAGCACATGGTCACTGGTGGAGTCCCCAGCTGCTGGCTGAAAACCGAGTCTGAAACACATGGGGGCAGAGGAAAGCTCAACACCACTCTCATGCGAGGTGTGGAGGCCCGTGATTCCTGAGGATGAAGCCCTGCTGCCTCAGTACAGACCCCTGTACACGTCTGGGGGGCTTCTGCATCCCTTACACTAATGCCTGGGACCAGCCACGCTGAGAGCCACGGTCTTGCCCCACTTTGTACCCCCAGGACCAGAGAAACGGGGACATTTGCTGAGGAGGGGAAGCAGCATTTTGATAAAACCGAGTCAGAACTGGCTTTTTTTTTTGTTTCTGGAAATAACCAAGCCCTGCTCAGGTGGGTAAGCTCTACAGAGGATTCTCAGCTACAAGCAGGATGAAGCATTCTTATTTTTTACCACTTGGAAACAATTCTTATTTTTTACCTCTTGGACAAGTGACCCGGGGTAAAAAAAAAAGACTGATGCCTCCAGAGCCCTGCAGAACCAGGAGGAATCTCTCAAGGCAGAGATTTTTTTTTATTTTTTTTTTCCTCTCTCATCACTTTCCAACAAGCAGCCACATGGATCCCAGCCGTTGGGAGAAAAATCATTCTATCCCTTCCTCAAATTCTGGACAACAGCAGATGAAATGTTTTTCCCCATCTCTTCTCTTTACTGGTTGCACAGTCACTCCTCCGGGTTTGGACCATGGGTTCCCCCGTCTTAATTTCCAGTTAACAGCCACAGATTCTGCATTTGGCAAATGCCTGCGCTGAGTTTATAAACATCACGCATCAAACAGCACATAACTTATTCTGTCTACCTTGGAAGAGTCAAGTTTATTTACCCCAAATGCAAAACCTATTCCTGAGACTGTACTCAAAACCCGAGACTCACACTAGTAACTAAACCCCTTGCTGGCTATCATGAAATGATATATAAGTGAGACCGGGTGCAGACACAAAAACATTTAATGTGTTGTGCTACGTTTGGTGAATGAAGCCGTCAAATTCCGACAAAGAAAGAAGGAGAGAGAAGAAAAAAAAAAAAAAAAGTCAAGGGTTCAGATTTTCTTTAAATGTGGCTTTCAACTTCTATTTGTTTCACAATGAACCAATCCAAAGGGGGGGGTGGGGAAGGGGAAAGAAAAAAAAAGGAGATGCAATTCTTAGAAGCAGACCCTGGAAACATTATCCAGAGCGAGGGAATCGAGGGGCATGTGGATTCCCTTCAGAAGTTCACAATGCTGTGATCAGCTCCAGCTCCCCACCCCACATCTGTCAACGGATAAGCCCCTCGCTGTTCCCATAAACAGACTAAAAACAGTTGGACAAACTATACGCTGCCCTATTCCATACTGAGCCACCCTCAGGAAGAGAGAGCGAGCTTTGTGAACAGCTAAAGCAGCTCCCCAAAGCTCCTCAGGCCAGCCCAGCTTCCAGGAGTAATGCTTATCTCTTTAGCCAAAGCTCCCGGGTCCAAGGACCACAGAAATGAGCGGAGGCAGGAGGGGAAGTGTAAAAATACGCCCATGCAATTAGTTATCGCCTTGTTCAAAACATCTGGTTTTTTCTGTATTGTTTCGGTGACGGATGGCAGGCACAGAGCAGGCATCGGATCCGGCTGCTCTCCCTGCGTGGCATTCGGCTGGAGCCCGCTGGGCTTTCAGCTGACCTCCTCCCAGCAGCTGCTCTTCGCCCAATTTGCCACCCCGAGGGCTGCAGCGCGCCTCCCAAGTCCCATGCTGCTTAAACAAACCATCCCCCAGGATCCCAGCCATGCAAATATCCCGGACCGGGGTTTCATCCTCCAGCATCGCAACAGATACAGGGTGGGAAAATTCCTAGATTTACAGCTCGTGATTTCTGAGCCACAAAGTCCATTAGTTCAGCTCACTCTCCTGAACAATTCTTTCTACCCCAAAATAAGCCGTATGCCTTCACACCGACATCTCCTGTCATCCCACACAATGTCTCTCAGGTCTCTGGCTTCTATTCACAGAATCACTGAGGTTAGAAAAGCCCTTGCGGCTCCTCCAGCCCAAGCATGACCCTCCCCCTGACCGTTCCCAACTCCCCCAGATCCCTCAGCGCTGGCTCAGCCCGACTCTTCAACCCCTCCAGGGATCCCGGGGACTCCCCCCTGCCCTGGGCAGCCCATTCCAACGCCCAACAGCCCCTTCTGCACAGAAATCCTTCCTCAGAGCCAGCCTGACCCTGCCCTGGGCAGCTTGAGGCCATTCCCTCGGGGCCTGGCGCTGGGGCCTTGGCTCCAGAGACTCATCCCCCCTCTCTGCCCCCTCCTGGCAGGGAGTTGCAGAGGGCCAGGAGGTCTCCCCTCAGCCTCCTCTGCTCCAGACTGAACCCCCCCAGTTCCCCCAGCCGCTCCCCAGCAGACCTGTGCTCCAGACCCTGCCCCAGCTCCGTTGCCCTTCTCTGGCCACGCTCGAGTCCTTCAATGGCCTTTTTGGGGTGAGGGGCCCAAAACTGAACCCACTCCCCAAGGGGCGGCCTCCCCAGTGCCGAGCCCAGGGCTCAGATCCCTTCCCTGTCCCTGCTGGCCACGCCAGTGCTGACACAAGCCAGGATGCCGTTGCCCTCCTTGGCCCCCTGGGCACACTCTGGCTCATTCTCACCCCCCCAGTCCCTCTCTGACCGGCAGCTCTCCAGCCACTCCTCCCCAGGCCAGTAGCCCTGCTGGGGGTTGTTGTGGCCCAAGGGCAGCCCCCGGCATTTGCCCTCAGTGAAACTCCCCCAGGTGGGCTCAGCCCATCGCTCCAGCCTGGCCAGATTTTTCTGTAATATCTATCAGATTCTCTCAGCTTATATCAGGCCTTAGATTATGATATTTATAGAATGAAATTTAATTAATAACACCTAAGTGCCAAGTCATGCATTGATTGCTGCATCACAACAGTGAGCTTCCCTGAAAAAAAAGCAAACATCCACCTAGAAGCCCAACATAAAACAAGATCAGAGCCCGCTGCAATCCCAGCTCTAGGCTGTACTGCAGGAGGCTGAGCAGGACCATGAAGATACCAGCCAGAAATCCGGTAAGTTCACTTGGAAAGGCTGACTTTGAAGTCTTGCGTTTTGAGAACCTCTTTAATTTATCTGGCACCCAACGGGTGCTTTTCAACTCTTCCAATACAAACACTGGTCTAAGCAAAATTTACCTTTTAGATTTCATTTGCTCTCGCAGTTTGCTGTACATCTCCAGGACTGGAAAAAAAGGAAAACACACAAGCATTGAGACACAAGCACAAAGCAAAGAGATGTGAATTCAAATAAACAGCTGTACAAATAAAGAACAACTTTGGATTCCTCACCCGGAAGACACAGCGTTAGCTTATCAACCGTCGCTGAAATATTCCTCTGTTGTAATCGGCATTGCTTCAGCTCTTCCATTGCTATTATCAACTTTGGAAAAGAAAATAAAAAAGTTTCACTAAGAACACTGAACAGATGGAGTAGAGAGGATATAAACTGCTTCGCACTTGTCATGACCATCCGAGCAGTAGGCTGACAGCAAAACCTCCTCCGATAAGCGCCGAGCTCACCAAGTGCTGCGGAGCGTTGCTGGAGCAGGGAGGACTGGAAGCTTCGGGTTGTTTCATCAAGTAGCAAAAGCATTCCCGAGCCTAATTACAAGTAAGCAAGCAGCAAAACCAAAGCCGTCAAAATACCAGCCTTGTAACACGTCCTGCGAATTCCAAAAATGATTTCCCTCTCCGATTTTATTCATCTCTTCCCTACTCCCTCTCCAAGCTTCTCTTTTCTAGTTCTTCTCAAAGACAGGATGTGGCCACTCGCTCCCAGGGGGATTCTTACCATCACAGACTAACACGGGTTTTTAAACGCTCAGCCTTCAACAGAAAAACCTGTGCATCTGCACGGGGGCAAAACAAGGATCAGCCATCGCATACAACAAGAAAACTCTTTAGCTTCCTTTTTTCCCAAGGGGCAGGTCGTGGATTTGTCCTCTAGTGTACCAACTTGTCTCCACAGCACCAATCTGAGATTGCAAAGTCCTTTTGAAATCCTAGGCTCTTCCAGTCCTGGAGGTGAATCCTCCATTCAAGGTAACTCAGAGGTATGTTTATTTGATTCAGGAAGAAGCTGCATCACCTCCACCCCAACGGGCATTTTAATCTTTCACCTTTGTTGGTCTGACTCATTCCAACATGGGGATTTTCTCATTTGTTTTTCAAACACAATGCAGCTGACTGAAATATGAATGCCTGCGTGTACTCAGCAAAACGAAGCCTAGCGGGTGTCTGAGAGGGTAGTTAAGGAGTAAACTAAAAAAGGTGCAAAGAGGAGAAGATTTATATAGAATGTGGGTAGAGCAATGCAAGAAGTCCCTGAGAACTCTCACACATCCCCATCTTAGAGGCACTTGAAAACCCTCAAGCATCAGCACCTTCAGGCACGCTCAGCTCTGAGCCCCTCCAGGCTGTTACTGTTCCCTTAGACAGGGCAGAAGAATGAATGTGCTTCGGGCACAGCACATCTGAGACACACTCAGCCGCTTCCCTTCTGTCCCTGCCTCGATGCCTCCACCTGGGCAGCAAAAACCCCACTGTGATTTAACTGCTGCTGTACTGCACTGTGAAGCAGAAGCCAGACTCTGCACCTCCTATTCACGGAATCCCAGACTGGTTTGGGTTGGAAGGGGCTTTAAAGATCATCCAGTCCCACCCCCCTGCCCCGGGCAGGGCCACCTTCCACTAGCCCAGGTTGCCCAAAGCCCCGTCCAACCTGGCCTTGAGCCCTTCCAGGGAGGGGGCAGCCACAGCTTCTCTGGGCAGCCTGTGCCAGGGCCTCACCCCCCTCACAGGGAACAATTTCTGCCTCAGATCTGATCTAAATCTCCCCTCTGTCAGTTTAACCCCGTTCCCCCTCATCCTATCCCTCCCCCTGATGACGAGTCCCCCCCCCTGTTCCCGCAGCCCCTTTCAGCCCTGGGGGGCCGCTCTAAGGTCTCCCCGGAGCCTTCTCTTCTCCAGCTGAACCCCCCAACTCTCCCAGCCTGTCCTCACAGGGGGGCTCCAGCCCCCCCAGCATCTCCGTGGCCTCCTCTGGCCCTGCTCCAGCAGGTCCGTGTCCTTCTGCTGTTGGTGCCCCAGAGCTGGACCCAGCCCTGCAGGGGGGTCTCAGGAGAGCAGAGGGGGAGAATCCCCCCCTCGCCCTGTGCCCACCCTGCTCGGGGTGCAGTATTGTTACAGATGATCCCGGTGACACCACTCAGGGCTGCAGGAGCAAGGCCACAACTTGGTTATTGTTGCTTCAAGTCTCTCCTGCTTCTCAGGCTTTGCCATCCACTAGCTTTCAATCCACGAGCAGTAAAAAAGAAAGATCACTTCCCAACACTCTTGCACAACTCATCTTTCGTGCAGAAAAGCAAAATACAGGAAAGAAAAAAATCAAGACACGTTTTAATAGCAATGCTGTGTGTATTATCAGTTAATGCTGAGCAGTTACTGATGCTCAGTGTAACCTGCCACTAGCAAACACAGCCAAATAATGGAAAAGCAAAAAGTCAGACAAAACAAATAAAAGTATCACTCACTTCTTTTCCTTCATTCTGCAGCTTTCGGTTGGTGTCCGTCACTTGATTCTGTGGGGATATTGGGGGAAAAAAAGACAAAGCACAACTACGTGTAAGTCAGGACAATGTTTTTCACAAAAATAAAGAAATTGTACATAAACACCATCACTTTTCACACAGTCTTCTCTTGCATGGCATAAACCTGCTGATTTAATGGTCACTGCCATTCTGGCACATGGGGTGCCCACAGCCACACAACAAATATCACAGACTTTCTTCCCTGCTACTAGAAAAAAGTAAAAGGCAACGGGGGTTAATGCTGTTGCATGGCAGCCTCAAAATGCTGCAGTCGCGACAGATGCTCGCGTGGGTTCTCAAAGCTATTTTACCTGAGTGGTAGAGGAATTAAATTTCCCTTCCCCACCACCAAATAGATCACAATTTGGTTTTAAAGCCTTAAGATCACAACAAGAACAGAACTCTTCAGCATGGGCTTTACCTAGAAAGTTCAAATATTTTTTTTCAGATCTTCAGCTACATCGCTCACTGGATCCCTCCTTCTGGCTGGTATAAAAAGGTATTTTTACATACCTGGTATACACCTGGTATTAAAAAAAGATAAGTATTTTCTTTATAAAACCATCTTTCTGTATTATCCTATCAAATTGGGGCTCATAGTTCAAAAAGTTCTCACTTGTATGTTCCCTGGACTAGCAAGGTCACAGTAGTTTAGCCTTTCACAGCTCTAGGCATCAGTCTGACTCAGTTAAGACACACACGAGAACAAAGTGGATTCTTAGACTCATCAGGATAGAAAAATAAGCAGCTCACACATTATTTAGACAACAAGTAGAAAGATGACTTTGGGAATTCTCTTGAATACTCAGTTCAAGTTCAGACAGGAGGTTTGTAAATAGAGATACCATCTTCTACAGACCAGCTGGGAGAGCCAAAAAAAAAAAAAAAAACCACAACCAAACTTTCAAGTAAACATGCCCAGTTTCAGGTCTTGAGCAAAAGCAGGCAATTATAAAGGTAAATACCAGCAGAGAAGGACTGCTCAGAGTTCAGGTGCTTCACATCAGTCTGAGACTAACATGCCATAAAACTTTTTTTTTTTTTTTTTTCCTGCAGAATACTCTTTTTCACAGCTACTAAGTTGTAAATATTCATTTCCAGGCTCGTCTCTGTAAGATGTCTGAGAGGTTTCTAATTTTACTCAGGCTTACTGTGCAGTGGAAGCTGCTGCTAGATTTCAGCCGGCATCATCAAATTTTATGAACTGGTTCCTGTGTGTTTTCAGTTCTGTTCATTCTACAGACAAAATCAGTAACAGAGCTTGGACAACAGCACGAGCTGTGACACGGAGCTCTCAAAGTTTATTCAGGAGTGTAAGATCACACAAACCAACTTGAATTTCCTAATGCTTTCCAACAATTGCAGAGACAAGCTGACTTCTGAACGAATTTATCACTGCTGAAGGAATTTGTCATTTGATGCTCGCCAGTTACCCAACAGAACGTGGACGGTGCACAGAGCAGCAGCAATAGTGAGGCAGGACAAGCTTTGAGGTGGATTCAGAAAATAACAGCCAATTCTCTCCTTTCTGAGCACACCACAGGGTGACCAGTTCAGCTAGGAGGGCAGCTTTGTGTTCACATATATAAAACTGATTCAGGACCCAATTTGTTTCCTGATGACTATCAAAAGATACAGGGTGCCAATGATCCACACTGGCTCAAACTTCACCAAGAGGTCTCACACCAAGAGAGGGCAGAGCCATCCAGCCTCACGGGCTTCCTTTTGTTTTAAACACTGGCCGTGCTGGTTTTTAAGCTTACCATGATGCAAGAAGAGGAGTCATCCCATCATCTCCCTGCACACAATTTCTCTACAGCATCTGCATCACATTTCTCCCCCTTCTGCAGTAGCTTCAGCTCTCCTGGCTGCTTGCCCTGGACAAAAACTGCTCATTTCCTTTATGATGTATTGAGATTTTATGAGCAGGAGCACAGCATCTCTTCCAAAGATTATTTTATTTGCTTATATCCTGAAAATCCCACCAGGAAAAAGGAATCCATGTAGGGTAATTTAAAACTGCTCCTAAAATAATGCCAAGGCTGTACTAGTCTTCTATTAAAATTACATATCAATCCCAGCTAAAGCAAAAAAGTAAAAATATATTCTTACACACTACGAGTTTTCAGGAGGCGGGGAGTTGTGTTTTGTTTTGTTCTTAAGGTCTACATCCACACGGTGGAAAAAAAACAGATGATTATTTATATAGAGTCTCTGCAGACACGTTGAAGCTTTTCAGACGAGGAGATTTTATAATGCAAGACAGACGCACAGCAAGGGGGGGGACAGACAACAGGTGGGCACATGTGAAGAACGAGACGACGGGATCACCCAAGGGGCTTACGGGATGCTCAAGTGGTTCATTCATTCATCTATACACGGAACATGTGGTACGGAGCAGGGCTTAGGTGTGGGGAGGGGGGGTTAAACATCACTCTGCCATCATTTAGAGAGTGTCAGAGTGATGAGAGAGGGGAGTAAAGGGCGCTGGAGAGGAATCCTGGGAATGAGCCCAGAGGGCACCGCCGTGACCCCGCGCGGCTCTGCCGACTCCATCCCTCTATCCAACACCCACCTACCACCGATTTCCAACCCCCCAGGAGAGGGAGGGTGACTGCAGCGATCCTTCAGGTCAGCAATTCATGAACTTCCCAGGCTGGAGGGTGCACCCAAAGATGGGGTTCGTTACTCCCCCCCTACAGGGATCTGCCCTACGTTGAGCTTTTAGGTCATCACCGCACCCCTGGGGGGGGCAAGATCCCCCTCTTGGTTTCGCAGGGGTGAAGGTGAGCTTCCTTCACTCGAAGCCAGTTGCCTCAATTTAATTATATCCGCCTTAATCTGAATGCACTGAGCAACAGAAACTGCTTCCTATTCATTTTCTCTCCCCCAACCTCATAACTTCGTAGATCTTATGACTGCGCACAGCAGCACCGCGCGTGTCGGCAGGGAGGATTAGAATTGCAGATGTCTTTTCAGAGGAAGGGGTTTTTTTATTAATTGCCATTCAACAGTGGCAGGTGTGAAGTCCTACATTTGGGAAGAGATAATGAGCCACACAAAGCAAGGCCAGTGACTCCACAGTAGGTCTTTGAAAAGGGACCCGGTGATCACAGTCCATCAAACTGCAGAACAGCCAGGGCTCTGATGTTACTGAGAAAGTGAGTGCCACACGAGTAGACAAGAACAAAATCCTGAAACAACCCTTCTACACCATTTCACCGGTGACCGACTGCTCTGCCCCAGCTTAAAAATCACAATTAGCACTGAAAAAAAAAAAAAAAACCACACCAAACCCTGTCAACTGGAAGGACTTCAGAATAGGAAAGTAAAAATAGTGAGATGCCTAGAAAGCACAACCCTCTATGATGGACTGGGGCTACCCGAGAAGAACATTCCTCCAACCTCTAACCTGTAGAAGACTGCTGCAAAACCAAGAAGGAGTAATCTCTCTTTTATGTCTGACAGGTCAAAAAGCAATAGACCTAAAAAAGACTTTTCAGCCATGTCCCCTGAGTTTCCTAGAGAAGGAAGACAGCAGGACCTAGCACCAGAAGAGGTTAGAAAAAATCCATCAGGAATGACACACATGGAGAACTTCTTGCTTATCAGAAAAGAGATGGACTAGTGATTTCCTGAGGTTGCCACCAGCCCTGCGACTCTGTAATCCTTTCCCCTTCACACCTCAAGGTGGGTTTTCCAACCATCCCAATGTATAATCTACCTTTGACCTTTACAGATGGAACAGCCAGACTGGTATGTGTTTCCAAACCCAGCAGCACCCTCCATTTATAGGTATGAGAACAGGGCACCACTGCTCACTTCCTAATGAGGATAACATATCTTGTACTGCACAAATGAACACGTTGAAGATGTATAACACAAAAAAAAAAAAACCAACAAAACAAAGCAACAAGATTTTCCTTGGAAGCCATGTGAGAAATTCAAGTGAACTGCCACAGTGAAGCTATATAGTTATAAAAACAAAGAATAAGCAAATACCAAAAGAAAGTTTTGGTTTAAAAAATGTTATGGATTAAATATCCAAATTAAGGAGGTGCCTTTTTGAAAATATATCCCATGTATTTCCAATTAACTCTTTCACATAGATGATTAATCGTTGACCCACCGTCTCTTGAAAGCAACACAGAGTTGCCTAGTGCAGAAATTCCTTGCAGAGGAACTCCTCTGCTGATGGAGATCAGGTTCCCAGTTGGGTGCCAGCCCTTCGCAGGGCACCAAAGCAGGACAGAAGGCTTATGTCTTCCAGTCCTGAGCAGGTTTTAAGTTGATTTGGGGCCACCTGAAAACTAGCATGACAGTACAGAGGGAGGACAGCAGCTGGGTTGCACATGACAGGGGAAGATCATCCAGCTCATATTTAGCATGTGCACTCTTAAAACAATGAATGCTGGTAGTTCTGCAAGCATGATGTTATATAAAATACCCCAAAGCTAAAAGCACACGAGTGAAGATACACACTAGAGATGCAATAGGGAGGGCATTTATTTTATTGCTGGTTGCACGTATGTTCAAAGACCAGTGCTATTGAGAAAAAGACCAAGATCAAATAGAGAATGAATAGCTGGAACAAAATGCACTCTCGCCACTGGACCCACGGATGATTCCCTGGGGAAACCCTTACAAAGAGGGCTCGGTATTTCTCAAATAAGCTTCTGTGTATATTTTTCCCATGTGCAGTTTTATAGATCACATAGTGATGGAAATCAAGAGAGATCCTGAGGGTACAGAGATGGACTTCACAGTGCGCCACCAACAAAGTAGCTGTTTGTAGAATGGGAAACAGCAACAAGGCTTCGCAAACAAACAATGTGGAATTCTTGGCTACAAACAATGGCTTTCAAAAAAAAAAAAAAAAAAAAAGACAATTTCTTTCATGGTATTTCCAATGGCCTCATCCTGGATGAATCCTCGCCATGGAAAATGCAGTTGTAATAACAGGGGTGCTTCTGGTGTCAGGACAACCCCCCCAAAGGTGATCCCCAGAGCACGCGTCCGTTCGTGGGATGGAGTGTGTGAAGCTTAAAATGCTTGCTAGGAAATGCCAGAAGTAGCTTTGAATGAATCAACAAACATACGAAAAGCAGCAGTCAGCATACCGAAGTTAAGAGTTCTTCCTTCTTTTCCAGAAAACTTGCTTTTCTGAAATATTTTTTTTCCCCCTAGTTTATAATTTCATCTTTTCTAATGCTCGTTGAACAGTCTCCCACGCTTCTGAACTCCCAGAAAGGTTCTTCTCAACCAGTCAGACTCCAACTAGTCAGAAAGCATTGCCGTGCTGGTCCCTGGAGACGCTCCATGGCTTTCTGAGTGCCACAAAACTCAGCCCCCCTCACTCAGTGACCGTTCTGGGAGGTTGCTTTTGGTTTTCAAATCAAGGCCACACCTTGCTGCTGCAGCACGGAAGGTCACGGTCGCCCCTGCCTCTGCTCTAACTCGTGTAGGAAAACAAGGAAGGTTCTCTGACACGGATTAAGTCGTTGCCATGCTTTTTTTTTACGCGCCCCAGATTGTATTTATACAATGAATACCTGTACTTTAAGGCACAGCAGCCAAGCTTAAACTGCAAGCCCAACCTGCCCTTACGTGTAGGAACACCTCCGACCTTTAGGTCCTTTTTCTCCCCAGAAGCCTGCCCAGTTTCCTTCTCACGGCTTCTCTATATTCTCATCCTACAAATGGCTTTTTCCGTATACTACTAAACACAGTTTTCCAAGAAATAGGCAAATTCCACCTTTCTCTCATCTTCCTTGCAAAGCCCGTTCCTAGCTGGAACCATTTTACTTTCTCCATTCCCAGCTCTAACCATTTTACCTTCTAGTTAAGCCAACCAAACCCAGAGATGCTACTGGAAAAGTATCAAGCTGTATGTTTGCTTACACAGTCTTTCAGTATTTAGTGAAATTAGTAGTTACTTTTCACTACTGAGTATCTTACAACACTCTGAAGTTCACTTGTTTTTTAAACATTAACATTCCACTCGCCAACATTGGGCAGGCACCTCATGACTGCAGAGTCAAATCTTTGCTGATTTGTCTCAGACACAACAGTACCTGGAGTGAGAATTCAATGTCAGACGAGACACTAGAGTATATGCTGCTACAGCAGACACACTTCTGGCTGTAGAGCTTATTTTTGCTTAAGAAACTGGTATAAAGTATACCAGGAAAAGCATGTTTCCTAATGCAGAACAGGTTTAAAGTTTTCTTGTGCTTTTAACTGTTCCACTTTGCCCAAATAATTTTCAAACTTCACATGACTAACCTATTGCTACAGGAAGAATGAAGATATGTGTATTTTTATCATTTTTTTTTTAGATAGAGGAGAGATGCTCCAGACAAATGGAGCAAAGAGGACATTCACATGGTTTCAGGATCCCAGAGTGGCTGAGGTTGGGTCACTCAGCCCAAGCCCCCTGCTCAAGCAGGACGACCTAGAGCGAGTTGCTCAAGACCATGTCTAGATGGTGTTCTCTTACCTTCAGTTTTTGAGCTTCTCCTCTAACTTTCAGCAGCTCTGTGATGGAGTCCACAAAGCCCTGGTAATGGAAGTTGCACATTTTCTCAATCTCACGATCGTGGTTTCTGATTCGTGCTTCCAGCTTCTCCATGAAACGACCATGTTCTTCTCCATCATAGACAGACCTAAAAAGAAGATGCCAATGTTGGTCAAGATTCTGATAGCTGTTACCGTCATTACTTACAAGAAATATCCAAAACTTAAAAAGAAAAAACAAACCTTCTGTGATAAAGGGATAGTTCTGGTTTTTATTAGCATACACTGGGCACCAAACTCAGGTCTGCAAACCTCTCTATTCCAGCCCTTGTTTTTCTTTTTCCACCTGTCAAACACCAGCTTGATGTTCCCTCAGAGACCGCAACACGGCCAACCCAGCGCTGAATCATCCCAAGCAAAGTCTTTCGTGCTCTGTTTTTGAGCTCAGCCGTCTCTGATCACTATCTGCTGTCGGATGCTGTAACACTGAGGACAATTTTCCGGACATTCTTTGGGCTTCAAGAGTAAAAGCTACAATGGAAAAGTAGCCTTTCTAGAGCTGCCAAAATCCATTTCCCTTCCCACCCCCAATTTTGCCAGCGCAGTCCTGTTGCTGAAAGGGCAACACTGCTGAAAACTACCCAAAGTGATGGGGACACCTCAAACCAAGGGACAGTGCACACTGTGCGAGCTGCAGGGAACAGAGAATCTTTGGTACAACCAAACAAAAACGCTAGTGTTAAATTTAAGGTGGAAGTTTAAAAAAAAAAAAAATCTGTCATTTGTATTTTCTTAAATTCCACCCAACTGGCAAGAGAAGCTTAAATTGCCACGTGAAAACACTTTTTGTTCTGTCCATTACCAACACAGAGTCTGGTAACGATGATTAGTTCCAACCGTTTTGTAAAGCAGCCTAGAAGGCGACTCTCTCATCTGCAGAAAGAGCCACTGTGCAAAAGCAATAGATCATGACTGCAAAGTAAGCAAACCTTATTCTAGAAAGCGGAGGGATTTTGTCACACCCTGAAATGGTATGGGGTTTTCAGGGGGTTGTTTTCTTGGTGTTTTCTTATAGTAAACATAGATATTTTTTACAGAGTGTGGAAATCCCACCCTTAGACTTGCCTTTGTGAAGTTTTAGTATTTTGAGGAGCAGTGTTAACTCCTAAACCTGAATTCTCTCCCAGGCTGAAAAAATTCAGTATGCAGTGAGCTTTATGGAGTCTGAGCTTGTGCTGTGTCAGAAAGTAAGGGTAAATTAATTACGCACTGGACTCTATAGAGCAATTAGAGAATAAAAGATGGGGAATGACAGCTGTAACAAGTCGTAAGAATTTTTTTTTTTTTAATTACTAATTGCAGCAGTGACAAGCAACACTTCAGAAAGAACTACAAGGAGACGAATCCAACTGGACGGGTTAAATCCTTCTGCCTCCAGAAACTGATGTGATCCTTTGGTGTGATCTGTGCTGACAAATCACTTTGGAGAACCCCACCTCCACAATCCACAAAGGTCTTAATAACAAAAATCCTAACACAGGAATAAAGTTGGAGGAAATCTATTTAATTATCATTCTTTAAAACCTGCTTTGGCAATTTCATTTATATAACTGCAGTAAACCATTCTCAATGGCAAAACATAAATGACAAATCTTTATAAACCTATTTAAAACAATGTAAAGTAACAGTCACCATGAAGTCTTCAAAGCCTTCTTCATGCCAAAGTAGAAGCTGGCTGGTGCTAAAGGTGAAAGAGAGATATAACTTCCTCAAATTATATGAATGCCACCACTAGCATGATGCTAGTAGTTTTTTTTCTTAGAGTTTAGCAGAGTTTTGCTGGTGAAATATGAAATTTGGAGACAGAGTGCCATCTAGTGCTGCACAGCCTCTGTGCAGGGTCTCATAAAAGGCACCTCCACTCTAACGAGCTCTGAATTCAATGATAACTCACACATGGGAAGCAAATAAAGCTAGACAAGTTGTGCTTTCATTCAAGTATAAATTTTTAAAAAACAACCTCAACAGTAATTATGGGTGCCAAATAAACGTGCTTGCAGTCAAAGGAAAATACGTTCGGCATTTACAGAGGACCTACCACTGGGAAAAAGAAAAACCTCAAAATTACTTCCAAACTCTAGGCCATCAGACCTTTATGTCTTAAGTTAGGTTAACCGTCGCCAAGTTGACTAAGACAAAAAGGTCTGATGTCCTTTTATTTTTCTTTTTAGTCAAACTCTAGCATTAAAATAAAAGTTGGTGACAGGCAGCAAAGAAAACCCAGTGTCTTAGGGCTCAGCTCTAAACTTCTATTAAAACAAACTCTGTAACTTCCCTTCTAAGGTCTCCTATTCATCCACAACTCCTCCTCCAATGCACAACCAGCATCCTTCACTTCCATCCTCCCTCTAAAACACCAGCAAATGGGCAACAGCCAAGCAAGTCCCAGAGCAAACCTCAGTGTACTCCAAGGTTACAGGATGTGAAGGTCTTGCTCTGGATTGAACATCACCACATAAGCTGACTATAGGAACTATGCTGTGACACTTCCCTCAAAATACACAATGTAGGGACTCAGTTTGATTGCAAGAAGAACAAATCCCTCCCCTGCAATCATGTCAAAACACCCCACAAGTCCAAAACTCTACCATCATCATCTTCAGCTCCCTGGCTCTCGTAAAGGTCCAAGTTCTTCAAGGTGTTTCTTCAGCTGCCCGAGCAACAGCATCACTTTTGGAAAACCACCCTTGTGATCCCATGTTCTTGACATATATCAACTGTTACCAAAGCACTGCCAGCTGTCTCAAGACCAACTGTGGTTCTCATCTGATGCTCTCAACCAAGCACCTTCATTACATATTTCTTTCTTATCAGGATTACCACACCTGAGGCATTATACATCTCACTCCCTCCTGCCAGACCTTCGGGATACCCACTGGCTTGGCTCTGGATCTACAGGTCTCTCCAGCTGCTTCCCTTTACCTCATTTCTTCTGCCTATACACTCTGCTTCTAGAAACAGGGACAGGGAAGGGATCTGAGCCCTGGGCTCGGCACTGGGGAGGCCGCCCCTCGCTGAGGGGGTTCAGTTTTGGGCCCCTCACCCCAAAAAGGCCATTGAATGACTCGAGCGTGGCCAGAGAAGGGCAACGGAGCTGGGGCAGGGTCTGGAGCACAGGTCTGCTGGGGAGTGGCTGGGGGAACTGGGGGGGTTCAGTCTGGAGCAGAGGAGGCTGAGGGGAGACCTCCTGGCCCTCTGCAACTCCCTGCCAGGAGGGGGCAGAGAGGGGGGATGAGTCTCTGGAGCCAAGGCCCCAGCGCCAGGCCCCGAGGGAATGGCCTCAAGCTGCCCAGGGCAGGGTCAGGCTGGCTCTGAGGAAGGATTTCTGTGCAGAAGGGGCTGTTGGGCGTTGGAATGGGCTGCCCAGGGCAGGGGGGAGTCCCCGGGATCCCTGGAGGGGTTGAAGAGTCGGGCTGAGCCAGCGCTGAGGGATCTGGGGGAGTTGGGAACGGTCAGGGGGAGGGTCATGGTTGGGCTGGAGGAGCTGCAAGGGCTTTTCCAACCCAGATGATTCTGGGATTCTGTGAAACATCTGTCCTAGTTCAAAGCTAATTATAGCCTGATCTGGATCTTCAGTTAACTGTCCTGAAGTGCCTAGTAATTCAGAAGACATTAAAAGGTGATGCATACAAAAATTTCTATACAAAGAAAAAAAAACTTACATGTATACCCACTAATAATCACAACAGTGCACAATGCAAAAAATTAAGTAAGGAAAACAAAAACAAAAATCAGATTTGCTCTGGCCCGTTCCTTCCCTTGGTTGTAAAAAACAAAGCATTGTGACAATGCTATAGAAAATGATCCTTGAGGCTGCTTTTTTTTTCTTGCTATAAAAAATTGCTAGTCAGACAGCTTTAGTAATAAGCCTCTCCCACAAAAAGCCTTTTGATTGAAAAAGTCTGAGGAAGAGAGGTCTGTCCCACATGCACTTATCTTATAACTCCGGAGCAGGCTGTAATTCTCCAGTTGAAGACTATGCTCAGTGACAGATCTGTCTGGTTTACATTTTTAAAGTACACTGACTAAACGAAACCATTTAAGATGACTTTAAAAAGTTCTTGGATTGTATTGTTAAGTTTCACAATTTCTGCGTTCATTAAAAAAAATCCACTTCATTTTTTTTTTTTTTTTCCAAAGGTCAACTGGAAAAATCTTTCCAGGAAAGCTATAACAGGCGAGCGCATCAGGAGTTCCCATCTGCAGCCTTGCGTTATTGTGGAGTTTAGCCCCCAAAATAGGGGGAAACCAAACCCAGCCCACACCAAGCGGCCAAGCCATTAAGCACGGGGATGCTGCAGACGTGGCACAGCCGGATACTCAGGTGCCTTTTCAATGTTCCGAGCAGTGGCTCATGCAGAAGCACGATGTGTTGAGGGTGACCCTTCCCCACCCTCATCCTTCCTTCACATCCCAGAGCCTCGCTCAACTCTGCCTGTACTCAACTCTCACTGGATACTCTACTGCATTCTCAATCACTCCATCACCCACAAGAGCAAAAATTGGGGAAAAAGCAGAGGTTTGGGGAATACAGCCCACGAGAAGATGGAAAGAGATAACAAGCTCAGCTAGAAACCTCTTCAACACGTGGTCAGAGGCAGGACATCTTGGGTCCTGCCACCAAGCACCAACACAACCTACGTTCTCTCCAGCCATGCTACAGACACTTCATCTGGCTGTTCTCAGTCTGGCAGGTCCCAAACCAGACACCATGTACACACTGAAAAAAATGCCAGAGGAGCTTAAAGTCATTGCACATGCATAAATTAATGGTAGAAAATATTTAGGAACTAGCTATGCGGGTCCTTCCTATGTCTCACGCTCAACTGGCTACCAAGAGGGCTTCGGGCAGTCTTGGAGAAGGCCAAGCCACGAGGCTGACCCTGCAACTTCATTCCCAACGAGAGCTGCCTGCAGGATGGGGACTCAAATAACCTAAATAAATTCAGCTGAAAGTACAGAGGAGGGAAATCTCTGGAGGCAAAATGAAAGAGATCTGGAACAATGCGAGGAGGACATTCTGGGGACAGTGGAACAGAAGTGACTTGCTTTTGTTTTCAATTAATAAATGGAACAAATTCCTGAGTCTGTTGTGGACTTCAATTTTATTTTATTTTTTTCCCCTTTAAACTTCTGTAGTGGTTTTAATCCCTCAGAAACATTTTCTTCTCATTAAGCTACATAAAAGCATTAGCAGTTTGTTTAATCTTATTCTAACTTTTGTAATAAACAAATTAACTACTGAGCAATGCAAAAAAAAAAAAAGAAAAAAATTCAGGAATGGTGCAACAGCTCCATGGAAAGAGAGGTCAAAGAAAGTTTGCAGGACTGATACCTGTTTAATATCTAACTGTCAGAGTTCACAGCTTCAAGCCCTGAGCTTCACAAAGTTTGTCCGTGCACTGACACAGCATTAGCAAGTTGTACTCCGAAGACACCCCACTTACTCGTGTATTACACGTGAAATTATCTCAGGGGAAGAGCAAGTGTAGAATTTGCTTCTTGGTTTCATTCTGCTAATTAAACAGAATTTAAGTCTGCTGTGTTCTGCCATATCACACACGTAAGTTTACATCTGCATCACGAATATAGAGGAAAAAAAGCTTTTTTTTTGCTTTTTGAAGTATAAAATATTTAATCATAAATATTTTTCATCCTTATACTTTAGAAAGCATTCCCACGTGTACTTTTCCTATTTAGACCCACTTATCTTGCACACACCATCATCCTATTTTCAGTTTACAACAGAAATCATACCTATCACTAAAATACAGCGAAATATCAGCAATACCCCGTTACCACAAGATACTGGAGTAGAAAACAAAGCCATTTCTGAAGAGCAACGCTATGCTTTATGATTTAGCAGGACAACCCTGGTTTCATAGCTGGGACCACCTTGATTTCAGCAAGGTCCTGGCCCAGCCCCGGCGGGTGTTCTTACAGCACTCCAGGAGGAACACCACATAGAAAATTACCATAAACCACACGCGTACACTACTCAGAAACCATCCTAAAAACCATGTTACTTGTCAATGACTGGCCTCGGCCAGAAGGAGCTTTTCAACAGGGCTTCTACATGCATTTGTTCTAGGCCTGGTTTTCTTCAGCAGTTTTATTAGTAAATTGGAAAATATAATGCAAGCTGTATTTTCGAATATGTTGGTAACACCAAAGTGAAAAGAGTCACAAGTCTTCTGGAAAGCAGCAGCCAAACCTCGAGAAACTCAAAGTGTTTCCAGAAGTCAAGAAGGATAAAGGTCATTAAAGGCAAGTGCATGGTAGTGGTCCAAGAAAAGGTCAAAATCTGCAGCACAACAGGATCAGAGGGGAGGGCAGGACAGACCACAAACTCCCCACCTGCAGTAGCACCTTATTTACTGGCCCATGAAGAGCCAAAGATTTAGATCTGAAGATCCAAAGGTTTAGCTCTGAAGAGAAAGGGCTGGCGAGGACACGGGGAGCTTAAAGCCATGGAAGAAGTCTTCTGCTACGATAAGGAGGGAGGAAGGTGAGGAGTTTGGCAGAGCTGTTAGGGGAAAGATGAGAGATAAGAACTAGAGTAGATTTTGTGATGAAATGCAACTGAAGGTAGCCAAAGCCCTGGAAGAAAGCATTCTGGGACACTAGAAATCCTCTTCATCAGAGTTTACAAATAAGTTGAACAGATGTTGTTCACGGATGGAGAGAGGATCTGATGCTGCGTTGGAGGAGATTGGGCTGTGGGACCTCAGGCTCTTGGGCAGTACCACCAATCTGGGGTGGTAAAGCAGTTCAGCAACAGTTAAAATACTTTCTGGCTTCTTTTTTTTTTTTTTAAAGACGGGTCAAAAAATTAGAAACTTGGAGAACCTCAGCTCTTCTCCCTATTCCCCACTGAACTGCCAGAGGCTGGAGCAGAGTAGAGCACAGACAGGAGCATCAGTCCAACCTCACACCCTCTTGCATCCAACACAAGAGCCCTTTTGACCTCGCCGGAGAAGTACAGTATAAACTCTAGACTACGAACAGAATACAGCAGGGCAGGCTCAGAAAAATGCCAAATTAAAACATGATTTATCACGCAGAGGCACCTGCCACAGCAGCACTCTGGAAGCCACCACTGCAAGCCAGTATGTGGCTGTAATATCATGAAAACAGAAGAAAAAAAAACTGTGTGAAAGCCAAGTGGGGATATTATTAGTATACAACATTTTTGTCTTTCAGAAAATGTCTTTTATATCACAGCCTTTATCAGCACCAAACCATGCGTGAGCTCTAGTCACACCTGAACCCAGACACTGCATCTGCAGAGTAAAAGACTTGACCTGTCCCAACATCAGTGAAGTGATGAAAAACTGAAAGACCAGAATACCAGGACAAGGCAACAGGCACAAACCACCCTATAAAGCCACAACCAGACTGAAAAGTCTACCTGAACCACTAAATTCCAGAAAGGGTCAACTTCTGTATTTCTGTATGTGTCTACAGATTGCAGGAGAGAGAAAAAAAAAAAAAAAAGGAACAAGTAGTTTCTAAACTAGATATAAGACACCAATATTTTTGGTGCGAATTATCCCGTTCTTAAAAAACCTTTAACACCCTCTCATCATTCAATGTAAAAGCTACGACATCAAGTTAAAAACCATGCACATGACCCCATCTTTTTCAGAGAGAACACAGAAGACTGCAGTTCAGCCACATCTCACTCCCAAAGCACTGCGAGATGAAGCCCATCTCCATCTCAAGGGTACTGGAGACAAGCACTTTTTACCTGACACCACTCTACTCTCACTGTGAGATTCACCTTAGCAGCAGCACAAGAAAGAGGAGAAAACGAACACTGAACAGTGAAGAAGAAAGCCACCCTCCCAATGCATTCACACATCAGATTTTGATAACAGAACATCATTTTTATAAACTTCACAAAATTAGTGTTTTAGCCGTTACATCTATAAAAGCAGATTAGATTACCACAGAAAAATTTTAATGTCTATACTTGCTGTGTTACTGTCCAATAAATTTTTTCCCTACTAACAAAGTTCATTTTGTTGTCTTATGCATTGTTTAAACAAGTCGATTTTTTTCTTTTTTTTTTTTTTGGTGCATTCTTGGCTTTAAGTCTTGGACGCTCCTTTCTGCTGTGAAGCAATGTTGTCATAACATCCAACAGAGGCACAACAAATCCTCGAGACACGCACGATATTAAAAGCCCTGCATTATAAAACCACACAAAGCTCATTCAAATTGGCGGCGGCGTGATTGATAACTTCCACGCTCGAAGCGTGTGTACCAGCGCCTCCGCAAGAGCACTGGGGCAGCAACCCCAGCCTGCATGACGTGGGCTTACCCACTGCTCACGTGTGGTCTTCAAGGCCAAAGCGGCACCTTTGCTGCCTCCATCACCTCCACGGGCAGTCCGGAGAATGACAAAACAGCACCTGGCACGGACGGCCCTGCCTGGCAGTGCGCAGGGCTCGGCAGCGCCAGCTTCCAGCTCCGTTCCTCTGGCAGGAGAGCGTGGTTCATTATCAAGGTCAGTGCAAGGTCTCAGTCGCAGGCAAAAGTTGAACGAGATGGCACAATTTAGCTCTTCACTGCCAGTTCATTGTGTTGAGACGTTCCTGACTTTCAGCAGCAGCTGGATTTGTGCTCTGCATGCAGCTTTGCCAGTGGAAAGTTTTCTGCCAGCTCCTACTCCAGTCCCACTAACTTCTACCTCCCTGCCGCAGCCCTTATACCCCCTCCCACACCACCAGCACCCCAAAAAGAGGGAGGCTGCTTGGAAACATTTTTGTAACCTTGATAAATTTCATAGAATGACAGAATCATCCAGGTTGGAAAAGCCCTTGAAGCTCCTCCAGCCCAACCATGACCCTCCCCCTGACCGTTCCCAACTCCCCCAGATCCCTCAGCGCTGGCTCAGCCCGACTCTTCAACCCCTCCAGGGATCCCGGGGACTCCCCCCTGCCCTGGGCAGCCCATTCCAACGCCCCACAGCCCCTTCTGCACAGAAATCCTTCCTCAGAGCCAGTCTGACCCGCTCTGACCCAAGTGTGTAGATGTGGTGCCCGGGGACATGGTTTAGTGGTGGCCTTGGCAGTGTTGGCTTAATAGTTAGACTCTTAAAGGTCTTTTCCAACATAAATGATTCTATGAGTCTGTAGGAGATATGCTCACAAATCGACTTGAATAGGCCTCCCCAAAAGATAAAACTGGGAAAGGAAGAATGTATTTATTGCATTATTTCACTTTACTCTTAGAGTACTCCAATGCTTCATTTCTCCAGCAGACACTCCACCACATCCCCAGGACCTATGCAGTCAAGCTAAGACTTAATAATGATGCAGAGGAGTCTCAAATTGATGATGAATTTTCAATTAAGCTTCACAGAAGCTTCATCAGAAAGGCACTTTACAGACTGTGTTTTAGTTGAAGAGGGAAGTGAAGTGACGGCAAGACAACAGCTCAAGGACCAGCTCTAGGAACAGAATCCAGATCCAGAAGCTCAGAGCATATCTGCTGGGGTTTAGAAGCTCAATAAACAACATACATTTGCTATAAAAAACAGAATAAGCTAAGTCTGGCCCTGCTGAGACAGACCCACCGAACAGGAGCAGCATTCTGGACTCCCAACAAAACCAACCAACAGGCCTCTGTAAAACAAGAGTCACTAACCCTCCCTTAAACCTCTGTTGTCCCAACTGATCCAGGGTTGAGGTTTGGGACTCTAATGCTGAGTTTCAGACGAGTAAACCCCTCCTTGCCAACAAATCTCAACCTCATCCCCAAAGTGCTGCTCACTTCTGAACTGCAATGCCATCATTGAAAGCCCATCCTCTTTCTAACTATAGATGCCTACCCTGGCAAACTCATCCGGAGGACACGAGACACAGTAACAGTAACATCCTCAGGGAGGATAGCTGGATTAAAAGGCAACAGCGTTTGGGATGTATGACTACCAGAGGAAGCCCAGACTCTCATTCCCATGCAAATATTTGTGTTTACTGAAGAAAGGAAAAATAGTAGTGGGCTTAAATTGCCCAAGAGAATTAGGTTAAATATTAGACAGAGTTTTCTAACTATAAAAGTGACAGAAATCTAAAAGGGATTATCAAGACATGTCACAGAAGCTCTTTAAATTGATAACTTCTAAGAATAAGGTAGAAAAACATCAAGCAGGAGCAGTTTAGATGCATTTGCTGTTGGAGAGACCAAATACCTCCTCCGATAGGGAGAGGATTGAGTAGGCAGCTTCTTGAGATCCCTTGAAGCCCTGTTTTCTATAGGTCCAACCTACAGAATAACTGAAGCTTTGTGGAAGTCACCTGATCTCAACCAATGCTGTATTAAGCCCTGAAGCTGGAAGAAATGATGTCTCTGCCCCTGGGTACTAAACCCTTCCAGGGTTGCACAAGAATTTCAAAGAACCCAACTCAACTTTCACTGACAGCAACACACAAATTCCTGTTCCCTTCATTTGTACAAGATTTAGTTATAAAATACTTTAAAGCCTTCTTAAACATTATAAAATACTTGAAAGCCTTCTTAAGCGTGAGCCTATGACAATAAAGAACTTTTAGACTATATATTACTGGAAAAATAGAGCCACCATAAAGCCACAGCCATCTCCGGGGTGGAATATAGCTATTCTATGCCAGACAAGATTCTGAAGGAAACGAAGAATAATTACCCTAATTGAAAATATAATAGAACGCCTTGGTTATAATGTCCCTATTAAAGAACGAATTTCAGATTATAAAAGACATTAAGAGGGAGAGCTTGAACAAATTAGCGTTCGGCCTCCAAAAGAGCCAGGAAACGTAAGGAGCAACCCAAAGCCAGGCAAGCCAGAAGAGCTACAACAAATACAAATGCCCCCAACTGAGGCAAGTATGGAGAGAACTGGCCACGAGCAGAGCTTTCAACTTCCCTCCTCTTTTTGCGAGCACAATGGAAACAATTCCCCCAAGAACAAAAGCGATGCGTCAGCAGGCCCTACTCTCTCAAGCTCTTTCAAGTTGGAAGGACAGTTGATTTGCACCATGTGTAGGATAGGAATGCTCGCTAGAACCAAGCGAGATAAATTTCATCCCATCCAAGCTGGTTAACATTAAGACAAAGATGAATCATCTTTACAATGCCTGTAAACAACACTGTTTAAAAAAAGGAAGAAATCTAATGATACACCCTCGTCGCACTTACTTTGCGGGAAGTTTCTGAACGTTTATACCATATGTACTATTGTTAGGAAAAGTGTCGAAATAAGGGGGCAGACACAAACCCACAAGAATCGGAGGATGTGGATGTAAAGCCACCACAAATGTTCTAATCTCCCTTCTGCTGTGCCTGCGATGGTGTTCCAGCACGTCTAATCCTTTACGACAGGCAGAGGCTGGAGGGAGAGGACACACTCAGAGTTGTGGCGTAGATGTACATCAGATGTGCTATTTATAACGAGAGACAGAAAGCTCAATGGAGTCATCTGCTCTCTGTCTCGGGTTGACTCTCGCTCTGACCTTTAATGAAGCACTGATTTTTAAAAAGGGAAACCAAAGTATCTCAAACCACGACAATACAGGTTACTTTTATTTGGTAACTCAGATGTGAAGGAAATACCAGCATCAGAGCGCTGAACACGCAAGTCCTGGAGCTACACAAGTCCCAATCAAAAAACTGACTACACAAGATCCAGGGCTGGACAAAGTGCCTTGGATGTGTCAGGACACTGAAAGATGTCCCCACTTAGCTTATTCAGAGGGAGATTGAGAGGCAATGTAATTACTAGATGTGAGTATACTTTTTTAAAAAAAAAAAGTCCCAAGGAGCTATTTAATTCAGGGAAGAAAATCTTAATAGCATAAAATCACTTCAGTCTTAAGCCAGATAAATTCAAAGCAGAAATGAGGCATAATAGTTTTGTGTGCTTCCAGAGCCCTTGGTAGAAACCAGCAGAAGAGTGGAGGAATCAACCTCTTCAGTTCGTATCTTCCAAGCTGACCCTGCTCAGCACAACACACACTAACCAGCCACGTTGTCTTGCTCAATAGAGGCATAAAAGTGAAAATTTACAGGCTGCAGCAGAGAGATACGCTGTGCAGTACAACCTTAAATACATCTTGCCCTGTAACGGGGTACATCCAGTCTTCTTACCCTGACAAAACTCCACACCAGCAAAGAGCTGACACTGCTGTTCCAATATTTTGCAACACGATGATCTGGAGTAGTGGCATAACCCCCGGGATCAATACTGAGGGCAATACTGTTTAACCTCTGCGTTAATGATGTGGAGTCGGTGCCCTCTCAGCAAGTTTGCAGATGATAAAACTGGAAGGACCAACTGCCAGATCAGAGGGACCTGGGCAGGCTGGAGAAATGGCCCAAGAAGAACCTCATGAAGGTCAACAAATGCCAAGTCCTGCCCCTGGGGAGGAACAGCCCCAGGCACCAGTACACGCGGGGGGTGACCAGCTGGGATGAAGCTCAGAAGAAAAGGACCTGGGGGTCCTGCTGGGCACCAAGTTGACCATGAACCACCAGCATGCCCTTGAATTAAAGGTGGCCAACAGCCTCCTGGGCTGTTAGGGAAAAGCATTAGCCAACAGGTCAAGGAGAGTGATCCTTCCCGTCTACTCAGCACTGGCAAGACACATCTGGAAACTGAGTCCTGGCCTGGGCTCCCCAGTACAAAAGAAATACAGAGCTAGTGGAGAGCGTCCAGTGAAGGGCCACCACCATGATTAAGGGGCTGGAGCACCTCTCATATGAGGAAAGGCTGAGAGAGCTGGGACTGCTCCACCTGGAGAGCAGAAGGTTGAAGGTGGAGAATTCTTTATTAGTGTATATAAATATCTAATGAGGTTTGAGAGGATAAAGAAGACAGAGCCAGACTCTCCTCCTTGGTGCCTAGTGACAGGACAAGAGGCAACATCCAGAAAATTCCATTAAATGTCAGGAAAAAAAAAAAGTCAAAAATTGTTCTACTGTGAGGGTGATCAAACACAGGAATAGGTTGGCCAAAGAGGCTGCAGAGTCTCCATCCTTGGAGATATCCAAAACTAGACTAGACACAGTCCTGAGTGACCTGCCATAGATAATCCTACTTGAGGGGTAGGACTAGATGATCTCCAGAGGTCCTACTCAGCCTCAGGTATTCTGTGATTCTGTGAATATTTTCACCAACAGAGATGAGTCACCAGGGTTTTCTTTCCTTCTCCACCTCTAAAAAAACCCCAAAGTAAAACATTTCCACATTCAACAAGGCCCAGCAAATTGTTAAGCTGATGATGAAACAGATCACAATTTAACAGAGATTCTTTCAGATGTTCTTATCCAAGCAGAAATATTGCCAAAGAGAAATAAAGTTGTAAAATATTACTTTGTTACTCAGTTACAGTGAAATAGACAGTGTTTCTAACCAGTCTGGCGTTTTGATGGGTATATCTTTATAAACTATGTAAAATAGTTTAATGTGACATGAGGAGAGCTACCTCTAAAGGTCTGGATAAGTACCGTACCCAGGGGAAAGAAGAAGAATCAGGTGAACCAAACTGAATGTTTTATTCCTTTATGCTATAAATGCCAGGAAAGCCCCCCCAGGCAGCAATACCCCAGGTTACAAGAGTTACATTATTTATGCCCTGAGGACACCACTATTAAGAATCACAGCCACCAGAAATGAAGATTAATTCAGGTAATTCCTCTTTTTTCAGAGTAGTTACCCCCTGCTAATGCCTCTTTAATAATAGCAGCAACCCTATAAGGCAATACCTTCATGAGAGCAACATCTGCTTTGCTTCTGGGTTTGTTTTCATAAATCAAACATTCCCCCCCCCCCCCCCCATTTTGCCATTTAAGAATGACTAGTTTTTAGACTGCTAATCACCTTCTAGGGACAGGATACTGTCACAATCCAGCCACATGGAGACACCCTCACCCTGTAGCACCTCTCACAACAGGGTCCTGCTCATCTTCCCCTTCTTCCCAAACACAGCAGATTTCAGAAGGGTCCAAGACACCAGCAGATGAACACACGATTTTCATCTCTGCTTAAAGCAAAGACCAACCAAGTCTTGTTTCTCCCAGACTCCTCTCCCATGGTGGATGGATTTCAACCACCTCATGCTATGAATGGGATAGTTACACTGTCCATGAGGATTCTCCAGTGAGGCACAAACTTTATCTTTTTGATCTACCAGACCATCTGCCTTCACGACAGCTGTAGGATGTCAACACCTCTGAGACTCCCCCACCTCTGTGCAATACATTACAAAGGCAGCCAAATCCAGGTACCCTTAGAGAGGGAACTCAGAGGCATGAGGACCAGTTTTAGCCTGGGGACCACTTTGGGAACAGACTAAAGGACTTTATCTCCACCACTATAATATCTTGCAACAAGGACAATAAAAGAGGCACCACGTGGGGTAACAGGATGACAACAGAACCGGTGCTGGCATCTCCCACCCCTCTTGGCCCACCTCCTGTGATCGTAGGGAAACAACCACAAAACCTGTCACACATTTGGGTCTGTCACAAACTTCAGGTTTCCTGCAATTTCTTCACAAACACAACTATGGTCCCTGGGTCTAGACAGGTCATTCCTCCTCCAGCTTGGGAGGAAGGAGCTAGTATTACTGCCTTTAAACACTTGGAAGGGAGAGCAACAAGGAGTAATGAGATGTGGGTTTGCTTATTCTGGCATATAGTTCACTTATTCGTGCCTCAGCTATAACAGATTAATACAGCAAAACATCAGAAGACATTCAGACACCGGGAAGTGATTTTCCATCACATCTCTGATAAGCATTTCACTAACAGAAAGCTTAAGGTTGAAAGCATGTTTTCACCTTCAGTATTTCATACACTTTCTTGACCTTAATTACACAAAGACTTTGCAGTTCCAACACAAGGAAGAGCTACATGGAGCTAGGTAACAGAATCACAACTTGCCTACAAGCACATTATAATTCAGTTAAAGAACAGAAAAAAATAAAAAATTCCTAAATGCTGCACAGACACCATCCTATAATGTATTTTTTTCTTGTAACCAAACACCCTGTTGATATGCTGTACAGCTTTATAGAGGGAGGTCAGTTATCCAGACTCCCCAACTACCCTATATAAAAAGCTTCCAGAAGGATTACTTCAAATGACCCCCACAAACAGACAAAAAAGAAGTAGTGGGAGGTGGGTTTGTCGGCAATTCTTTTGCAGTGTTGATTTTCACAGGCTGACTTGCCTTTCCAAATGAGATAGATTCAAACCTTGCCTGAGTGAGATCGTGGAGGCACTTCTCCAGCTCCTCCTGCTCACAGACTGATAAATGACTTGGACAGAACTCAGTCGAGTCAGGCCAGTTCTCCGAGCCTGGAGGACCTAGGAGAGCTGTTCTCCTGCTGTGCCCTCCTTCAGGAGAGAGCTGCAGGATACGGGATGTTTCTATAGTGGAGGAGACTGCTTAGTCCCAAGCAGAGACCTACAGGTCAGCTGCCACCCAAGGTCCTGAGGACCCCCAGAAAAAGGCCACAGGGCCAGCAGCGTAGGAAGGGGTGGAATAGTAATGCAGGACCATGCTCTAAGGTCTCTCTCAGGCTACTATTTATCAAAAAAAACAGCACAAAGAAAACAAACCCCAAGCAAGATGTGCTGACAAGAGCTTAATGCACCGGACACTAAACAGAACAGCAGCACCAGGCCAAGAACGGAAGGAAGAGACCTCTGCCAACACCAGAACTGACCTTACCAAAGCCGAGCAAGCAAGATAGATGGTCCATAGGTGCCCAAAGGCTCTCCCCAGTTACAGGGAAATACAGACCACTAAGAGGAGGCACCAACAAACATGCTGCTCCTGAACTTGTATGATCCCTCAAAGGGCTTTAGGACAATGCATTTTAGGACTCATGACAGCTCGGGGTTAGAGACATAATCAAGATGACAATTGGAAAAATTGGAGAGAGATTGGGACACTCAAGGAAATTCGGGAAGAAAGATTGCTCTTGGAGCACAGCTTGCCTAAAACAAACTCACCACACACACAGAAGCACACACTCCTCAGAGGCAGCACTGTGCAAAGCGATGGCCATGACAGATGGTCAACTAAAGTCCTCACAAAGCCCCTGTTCAGCCAGGGGGATCTAGAAAAGAGATTTTAAGCTGGGGCAGGGTCTGGAGCACAGGTCTGCTGAGGAGTGGCTGAGGGAACTGGGGGGGTTTAGTCTGGAGCAGAGGAGGCTGAGGGGAGACCTCCTGGCCCTCTGCAACTCCCTGCCAGGAGGTGGAATAGACAGTGGAAAAGGCTGCCCAGGAAGGTGGTGGAGTCACCATCCCTGGATGTGTTTAAGGGTCGTTCGGATGAGATGTTGGAGGATATGGTGTAGGGGAAAACTCTGTAGAGTAGGGTTGATGGTTGGACTTGATGATCCCAAGGGTCTTTTCCAACCTGAATGATTCTGTGGTTCTGAGGTTGCAGAGAACTGGGGATGAGTCTCTGGAGCCAAGGCCCCAGCGCCAGGCCCCGAGGGAATGGCCTCAAGCTGCCCAGGGCAGGGTCAGGCTGGCTCTGAGGAAGGATTTCTGTGCAGAAGGGGCTGTTGGGCGTTGGAATGGGCTGCCCAGGGCAGGGGGGAGTCCCCGGGATCCCTGGGGGGGTTGAAGAGTCGGGCTGAGCCAGCGCTGAGGGATCTGGGGGAGTTGGGAACGGTCAGTGTACGGTTAATGCTTAGACTGGGTGATCTTCCAAGGTCTTTTCCAACTGAGATGATTCTGTTCTTCTGTGATGTGAGTCAAGAGGAAAGTCACAAACAGGGATTAGAAGACTGAGAAGGGGAAGCCACATGTGCCAGGTATGGGGGTGATTCAACCATTGCCAGAAATCCTAGGGGCTCCTTCCTTAGCCCATGGGATGATTGCTCATGTTCAAGGTTTCTCAGCAGCTCTTCCACATATGCCAGCTCGGTGACTTACGGCTTACAGAGCACAGAGGAGGGTGATTTGGAAGCAGGAGACACACCCCCAGTAAGGTAATTCAGAGCCACTAAGGGACAGGACACAGCGCTGACAACAGCAAACTCAAAACCGAGATTATCGCAGCCTTTGGGCCAGCAGACCTTTAAGTGGCACTGCCACCCTGTGTCGCGATGGCTGAACTGCACTGAGGTTTAGCTTCCCCCAAAGCACACAACTGTCAAACAATGGGTAGCACGCTTTTCAGCATCAAGGCAGCTAAAGCAAGGCCAGCTTCATTATCTGGAAGGCCTCGCGTTGAACTCTGCACACTGAGAAGCTGAAGCCAAGTATTTCACGCTGATGCATGATCCAGACTCCAACTGTAGAGGGTTTCGTAAGAGTTGAAGCCAGACACAGAATCAGCAAGAGGAAAGTTTGCTCAGACAACTGAAACCTGAATAGCAGACTTACCAAAAGCAATTTGGAAATAGCGTATCGCCTCCTGGTTGAATAAGCTCAGCTCACCGTTTCACAAGACCTCACTGCGTTGAAAATGAGGACAGCAGCCTGGAAGCTTTGGTTCCTGCTTGTAAAGGTGCACCCAAAGTGTGTGTTCTGTAGTATTCCTGTAGTATTATATTACCAAGGATATCTCAAAACATTTGTGTTTATTTTGGGATCAGCGGAATACTTCTTGAATCGTGTATATGTTAAAACAAGAACTTAAACCAACTGCATACCCTTAAACACTATCTCTTATCAGAAGCTACCAGAACACCTTACAAACACCAATCTGCCTCAGTTTCCCTTTGGAGGGAAGCAAGCACCATGTGTATTTTACACCCTGGCAAACACAGGCACAGAAGAATTAAGTGACATGCCTATGGCCACACAACAAGCCTTGGCTGTGCCAGAAAGCAGTGTCTCCAGCCACCAGGCCTCTCCCCAGGAGCAAGGGGAAGCCAAGGAAGCTTTAAGTTCACCACAGTAAGGCACCAAAAATTTCAGACCGTGAACCAAGCCAGTTCTCCTCCAACCCACCTCAGAAGCACATATATTCAGCCGTCAGTTATTCCAGCCTCCAAAGCAAGACAGAAAACACACCGGCATTGAGCACGAGGAATTGGAACGTGAAGGAGCTGTGGCATCCATCGGCCGTGGCAAGTACTGCATGCTTGAGCTGTGCAAGCCCCTCAGCGGGAGAGGGGAGCAAACACACATCATTTATCACAGACTGCTTTTGACAGTCTCCACCACCTCCCATTAAAAAGTTCCTTCTCTGCGTAACCTCATCTCCATTATCCCTCGCTCCACTTCCATCTCCCAAATTTAACAGCCTCGAAGCGACAACGAAAGCAGCTTCAGAATAGGGGAAAGACCACCATAATGCACAGACAAGTTGTCCCAGTACAGATCAGCACTGGCATGGCCAGCAGGGACAGGGAAGGGATCTGAGCCCTGGGCTCGGCACTGGGGAGGCCGCCCCTCGCTGAGGGGGTTCAGTTTTGGGCCCCTCACCCCAAAAAGGCCATTGAATGACTCGAGCGTGGCCAGAGAAGGGCAACGGAGCTGGGGCAGGGTCTGGAGCACAGGTCTGCTGGGGAGCGGCTGGGGGAACTGGGGGGGTTCAGTCTGGAGCAGAGGAGGCTGAGGGGAGACCTCCTGGCCCTCTGCAACTCCCTGCCAGGAGGGGGCAGAGAGGGGGGATGAGTCTCTGGAGCCAAGGCCCCAGCGCCAGGCCCCGAGGGAATGGCCTCAAGCTGCCCAGGGCAGGGTCAGGCTGGCTCTGAGGAAGGATTTCTGTGCAGAAGGGGCTGTTGGGCGTTGGAATGGGCTGCCCAGGGCAGGGGGGAGTCCCCGGGATCCCTGGAGGGGTTGAAGAGTCGGGCTGAGCCAGCACTGAGGGATCTGGGGGAGTTGGGAACGGTCAGGGGGAGGGTCATGCTTGGATTAGATTACCTTCAAGGGCTTTTCCAACCTAGACAATTCTGTGTTTTCCTAGAAATAGTGCTTTTATCACAAGCATAAGCTGTTCATACAGATTCACCAATTAAAAAGACAACTGTTTTCAGCTGCCAGCTGGGCAGGTAAAGGTGCAAGTGACCTTACGCAAGACTGAACTGTGGTAGAAAAGTAATGGGGGTGGCCCTAGAGACATACAAGGCCACACACACCCCTGCAACAGCACCAAAACCAACTATGCCCAAGTTGTTCAAAGGGTTTAATCCTTTCTTCTTCCCCCGTTTGCAGGAGCCAGTTGCCAATGATTGTTTCTAGCAGCGGGGAAATTCCCTCGTGTGCTCCCAACTGCAATTGTTGCTCCGGAGCTGAGCGCATTCATCCACCGCCACCCGTCACCATCTGATGGCAATTGTCACTGCAGAGCTGAGTCACATTCACACCCTCCTCCTCCTCCTCCTCTGCTCAAGTCAAGACAACATTCCCCCATTTCAAATAACCGCCCTCGTTACAATTCATTTCGGTGAACTTAAGGTTGGGCTTTTTCTGAACTGGTCCATTATGTATGAAAACAATTTATAACTTTAACCAAGAGTTTTGGGGAGAAAAATCAACCAGCGCTGCTGCTTTACAGCGTTTAAAGATGCAATTTTTCATTACTTTAATTACTACAACAACAGCATGATAGCACAAGAGAAATTAGGAAAGTGACCTAATATTTATGGGCAACCATCAAATCAAGACAGCATGATCAGCCTTGCAGCAAGGCATCTTTTCATCCTGTGGTTTTTATAAGTACAGATGACCCAACAGCATGTCTCAAACCTATTCAATCATTGCAAATAAATTAAAAGTTATTGTGTTGGCAAGTGAGCAGTGAGGAGCTAAAAGAGCTACAGCAGCAGCAATCCTGCATAGCTACCAGAGAAGGGAGCTCTTGGTCACGCACAAAAGTAAGCTGGCTTGGAGAGAAATAACATTTGTTCTGAATTTGCTTTATAAAATCCCAGCGAGAAGTGAAGTATGTGCTTGTTTAGGCTTCAAATTGAGCTAGGCACAAATTTCAGCTTAAATATACTTTCATTCACAATGAAGGACATCATTTCAAAGCACAGCAAGCCTTAAGTGGCTCTTGACCCACGTATAAAGAGGCTGTAGAACTATTTTTTCCTCTCCTATGTTCACTAATTGTGGACGAGGCAACAGGATCTGATCGCAGGCCAGGCAGCTGTGGAGGCTCAGTGTCCAAGAGGCAGACACCGCAGAGAGCAATCAAAGACCAAGGCTCCCACCAGAGAGATTTCACTCTGTATTTATCAATTAATTTATTTTTTTTTTTAATAGTCTCTCCTTAGGAGAAGCTTGAAAGCAGAGTTTTAGCACATCAGGTAGTGACTGTGCTGACAGAAACCTCTTAAACATTAAGCCACACATTGGGCAAACACATTTTTTTAACATCTAAACTGAAATAAGGGCCAAAAGGGGTTGTTACCACCAGGATGTTGCTCACTCCAGAGAGGAGTAAAGGGAAGATGACTTGACTTTGTACGGGCTGTCTCAGCTCTGCACACACAAGCTAAGAGGCAGGACAACAAGACACTTGCCAATCCCCAGACATAGTCCCCAGGTCCCAAGTATGACAAATTTTTAAGGAAGAATACAACCACTATTTATCATATTTTCTGCCTTTAACACAGCAGACCTTCACACTGCTTTATTAAGATAATTGGTTCGGCAGCTTGGCAAGGCAGAACAGAGCTGGGTACCCGCAGCAAGGAGCAGCCAGATGCTGGGGGGTGGAGAGGGCTTCCCAGGGACCCTGGGGACCCGGCAGCATTTGCTGCCCCACTAAATAGAAATTAAAAGGTCTTGACCCAGCTTTACTGCTACCTCCTATATCCTAGAAGTCAGTACCTGTGGACTTCAGTTCATCCAGCTTGATTGATTTCTTTCTTAGTTGCCTTAATCTATTTAAAGAACTTAATTATCCCAGTTTTTTTACTCTAATTAAACTTGGCTTCCTCCTCTCCTCACCCCCCTTTTTTTCTCCTCTCCTTCCCTCCTTTTTTTTTCTTTTCTTCTCCCTCCCCCTCTTTTTTTCTCCCTTTTTTTTTTTTTCATTTGACAGCCTTACCATTTCCTTTGGGAGGTTACTATTAGAGGATCTAGGCAGATCTAGGCAGCTCTGCTAACTCAAGGGCCACTCACAGAATCCTACATTATAAGGCAAGGCCATTCCCTCAGCAAGCAAATGAAGGGAATACAAGCACATCCCAAGCTGGATGAATCATCTTGGGATGTAGCACACAACATAAGCACTAAGTACCCATAAAATAAACTGTGAGGTCTTTTGAAAGATATACGTGACTACTTCACAGCATTGGGAGTTTTATCCTGAAAGCAAGCTTCCAGTTGTTATTGCACTTTGTGCTTTTACACACTGCAGAGTACAGAGCTGAAAGAAAGAAATAAGATTTTATAAATAAATACGAAACATCAGTATCTGGATGATGACCAGAGGCACCAGAGCCTTCTTGGTGGTCCTGCAAGAACCTGACAAGCAACCAAAGCAATGAGTTTGTCAGTGTTGAGCTAGAGAAGATGGGAAGCAAAAACAGTCCAGAAAGCAAGCAATCCCACCAGGGAGGAAAAGCCCACCAACAGTCCCAAAGCAGTAGCAAGAAAGCTATATGAGGAGGGAAAAAAAAAAAAACCACAACTATCCAACCTCAGTTCTGTGGGCAACGGTGACAGAGCTGCAATTGCAGGTCGTTCTGAGCTCCTCACAGACATCCAGAAGTAACAGATAACCAAAGCAGCAGCCAAATAAAATGCAGCACTACCCAAGCCAAACATTAGATCCCCATCTGAAAGCACGCTTGATGTGATGAAGGGAGCACGCTAATATCTGTTTCTGGAACTACCAAGAAAATCTCCCTTCCTTCCTGTCCACTTGCAGGTAAAGCCATCCAGAATACGTTGTGAAGAACACCAAGCCTAAACTCTGAGATGTAACATTCCTCATTTAAAGGCTATGTATTGTAACTAAACCCAAAAAAGTGATTAGTTTGTCAACAGTTGATAACACTGACCATTTCTATCAGTGCCTGGCTGTCTGGAGGCACAGGCTGAGCTTACTCCTGGAGTAGCACTCCACCAGATTCAAGAGGCGGCAGAGGACAGGCCTGGCAGAGTAAGGGCTTTTACATCCAGTTTATACAGTAGATTTAGCAGTTAAAACACAGCAGTATTACTGGAAATTTATTTCGTCCTAGGAAAAGGCTGGAAGATGAAGGAAAATAAGCTGACCAAGTAGATATACCAACGAATATCACGAACCCCAACAAATACAACACGCCAGATCCTGTCCCCATCTCTGCCCAGAGGCATGGGACCTGCTACCCAGGAGTTTCTCCTCTTCTGTGAGAAATAAATAAGCATTATCCACAGTCCTCTAGTCCCTAGAGCCATCCACAACACTTACCAAAGGATGTAGAGCACTTACTAGAGGATCAGATCCAGTCCCTACAATTACAGAGTGGTTTGGGATACACAGTTGCAAGTAATAGTGACATTTTTTAAAAAGGAATAAATGACTATTTTTCACAACACTTTTAAGATGCAATCTATGTTGTACTTTCCAACCATATTCCCAACCACCAGAAGCAACTTTCCTTTTCTCTAAAAAGGGTGCTGGAGATCTCAAATCCTTTGCTCCAGCTCAGGAACATTTACCACCAGCAGACAGCATCAGCCGGCAGAAGCACATGCAGAGTTTTGGGATCGTGGGGAGCAGCAGGCAGGCGTGTAAGCACCCAGAGTCCAGGCCACGAGTGCGAGCTCTGCACACTCCGGATGGCAGCACAGGAGCGTGCTGCGGCTCGGGGGAGAAGGAGCCAGCAGTGTGCCCAGGGGACCAAGGAGGGCAACGGCATCCTGGCTTGTGTCAGCCCTGGCGTGGCCAGCAGGGACAGGGAAGGGATCTGAGCCCTGGGCTCGGCACTGGGGAGGCCGCTCCTCGCTGAGGGGGTTCAGTTTTGGGCCCCTCACCCCAAAAAGGCCATTGAATGACTCGAGCGTGGCCAGAGAAGGGCAACGGAGCTGGGGCAGGGTCTGGAGCACAGGTCTGCTGGGGAGCGGCTGGGGGAACTGGGGGGTTCAGTCTGGAGAAGAGGAGGCTGAGGGGAGACCTCCTGGCCCTCTGCAACTCCCTGCCAGGAGGGGGCAGAGAGGGGGGATGAGTCTCTGGAGCCAAGGCCCCAGCGCCAGGCCCCGAGGGAATGGCCTCAAGCTGCCCAGGGCAGGGTCAGGCTGGCTCTGAGGAAGGATTTCTGTGCAGAAGGGGCTGTTGGGCGTTGGAATGGGCTGCCCAGGGCAGGGGGGAGTCCCCGGGATCCCTGGAGGGGTTGAAGAGTCGGGCTGAGCCAGCGCTGAGGGATCTGGGGGAGTTAGGAACGGTCGGGGGGGGGGGTCATGCTTGGGCTGGAGGAGCTGCAAGGTCCTTTCCAACCTTGACAATTTTGTGATTCTGCTATCCGACTGACTTTGGCAGCGAAGCAGATGTCCATGCTCTACATCATTCTTCAGCCTTTCCACTTGGAGGCAAAACATTTTTATTTCAGCTGCTGGATCAACTAATCCCATTCAATTCAGGGCTGCATAAAGCAGATAGTCAGATTATGGGTTCAAATTTTAAGAGCTTACCCCTTTAGCCAGACATTTGTAGCACATGCAAACTCTAGCAGGGAAAAAAATAAAAGCAGGATGCCTTCAGCTGGCTCAATCACTGCCTCTAAAACACACTGCTCACAAATGATGCCTACAAGAAGAAAACCCAAGTCAGTGAAGCTGAAGGACACGCAGCACTTCATCATCACAGGCTCCCCGAGAGGTCCAATGCTCCTGGGCTGTATCAGAGCATCTGTGCTGGGGGAAAGCTAGCACAGAGCCCAGCCTCAAGGGACATAAAATAAAGCAGTAATGCGTTTTGCCTGGAAACTGAAGACATCTAAGGCGTGCTGTCTTTCAAATGCTTTCTGTGCTCAAAACCCAAGAAGTGCTCTGGCAGAAAGCAGGCATTTCTGCAGCAGGGAAAATGTCACTTGTCCAAAAATCCTATTTAGCAGTTGATGGAGTCTTATCTAATCCTCCTCAGCCAGTGTGATAATCCTAAACAGTCAAACGTCTCTCAACCCACCCTCTGCACCTCCCTGCCCTGGTCCAGCCAGGGCCGTGCTCCCCCCAGTCCTGCCAACCTGCCCAAGCCAGCGCAGCCACAACCACTGTCACGGATAGAGGCACACAGACACAGGTTTAACAGAGGTAAACTTGTAGGTGAGGTTAACATCAAACCTGATCCATCACAGGATCACAACACTACTGTGCAGTTCAAGCAGCAAGCGCATTAAAACTAATTAAATTAATCTGAAACTACCGGATGAGGTCAAGTGCTGACATTCATACCTTTAAACCTCTCTGCATGGGGAAAAGTGAGCCCAGGCTGGCAGGTGGGACTGAAGAGCCAAGGAGTAGTTACTTGGGTTTTCCACCACCATTCTGGAGACTACGGCTTCCAAGTAACCTACAGAGTCCCACTTGCCAGCCAAAACACTCACTTCATAGATATGGTAAATCCTTATTGCCAGGATTAACTGTCCTGCTCGTCCTGCAGCGGCTGAGCATCCCTTTGGTAAGTGGGATGTGCTGAAGAGCCCTTCGGTTACAATCCATGGATAGCAAATACCGATGCAAATGAAAGAGCTCTGGCTCAGGAAGGTCCCAAATCTCTTCAGTATGTGAAGCAGGAGAGCATATATATGAACAACGAGGAACAGGACGTGGAGTTATACTCTCCTGAATACCTGCTGCTGTTCACTCTGGGAGAGTTCTGGGCCAACTTTGTACTCCTACCTGGTTTTGAATTATATATAAATAGTATTTTGGGGGAGTTTAAGCCTTATACATCAGCTATGTTCCAGGTGGTTCTCTTTTCCCTTTTATAGTTTCTCATTTTACACCTGTCAAAACAGCTCAGCCACTTCCACTGTTCAGGCATAAAAAAAAGGATTTTTTTTCCACAGTATTAACTTTTTGCTGACCCTCTCCTAGAAAACTACCATCCTCGGGATTTGCCATACAACGTTTGGTGTTTGTACCTCAGAGTTCTCTGTTTTCCAGCAATGCTTAGCCATCAGCAAGGTCAGAGCTCTCCACACAGAGGGGGATGTAGAGAGGTGCCCAGGGACTGTCCCCGACCCAAGTCTGATCCAAACATCAGTGTCACACTGCCAAGGGGAAGTTGGGCCCTTGCAACACAACTCTCACGTTATCAGCTTTCACTCCAGCAACTGATTAAATAAAAAATTGATGGAATTGTTAAAAGGCCTGAAACATCACCTCCGCTGAAGTTGTAACCGACAACTCTAGAACATCTATGCATCCATTTCAGCTCATTAGAGCAGTAAAAAATAGGGGGGGGTCAACTAGAAAGCCTCCCCAAAACCGTGTATTTGGCTAATAGCCTTCCTGACAACCAAAATCTATGCTTTGCAACAAGGCCACAGATTCATCATGGGGTTTTTTTATTAGAAGCAGCAAACCCAAATTCACCTAGTGGCAAGTATACCATGCAAATCCCATCCTCACCCCTCCCCTGGCCACAGCTCAGCAATCCATGATGCAGGTTTTGGTAACAGAAGACAAAGCGCAATAAACAGGCTCTCCATTCCCAGCAGTGCTTTTATACATATAAAGATAATTTCATGGAGTGGAAAGAGTGAAAAGTACAGAATCTGGGATGTCCTTTGTAGGGTAAAAATATGGTACATGGTCACGTCCTTCATCCTCAGCACTGCTGTCAAAGAAATGCTGGGTTCAGTCTGTGCTGCCAAGCACCCTCTACTCGCTCCTCTTACTGCTCACCAACACATCCGACCAGCTCTCCACAGCTTAACATAAGGATTAATTTAAATGTTCAAAGGCTGCTTGGGAGCAAATGATGTAAGCCATGTAAATACAATCTCTCGAATAAGGAAATGCATGAGATTAATCAGAAGGCCAGGAATAAAAAGGAAATCGAAGGAAACCCATTAGATCCTCCGTAGCCTCTCTCTTCCACCACGTAAAGTTATTCCTGACACTCCCATGTTCTACCTTTCCCACACAAGGCACATGCCAAGTAATCTCACTGTACCCTTGAGCAAAGTCATTTGATCCCTAATCGCAGCCCCTGTTTGTCCCGAGACCCACCTCAACCAAGCAACAATACTGTATTTTGCCACTTGATGGCACCAGAGAAAATCCTATATTTTCATACGACCAGGCCAGATTCAGAAGTCAGGGAAGACAGGGTCTAAACCCTAAAGGAAAAAGCTTATGGCCAAGCTTTTGCATAAGAACACAAGAAAATAACTGTCTCCTAGACTATACTACTCCTTCCCCCAAACTGCAGCAAAAGAGATCACGCCGCTTGTATTTACAGGCTACAAGCACGGCCTTTTCCATGGTCACAGAATCACTCAGGTTGGAAAAGCCCCTCGGGATCAGCGAGTCCAACCCTCAGCCCGACTCTGCAATGTTCTCCCCTACCCCACATCCCCCACAGCTCATCCCAACGGCCCTGAAACCCCCCCAGGGATGGGGACTCCCCCCTCCCTGGGCAGCCTGTTCCACTCTCGGACCACTCTTGCTGGGAAACATTTTCTCCTCCTGCCCAGCCTGACCCTCCCCTGTGGCAGTTTCCAGCCGTTCCCTCTTGTCCTGTCCCTGATCCCCTGGGAGCAGAGCCCAGCCCCAGCCTCTCTGCAATGTCCTGGCAGGAGCTGCAGAGAGGGATGAGGGCTCCCCTCAGCCTCCTCCTCCTCACACTGAACACTCCCAGCTCCTGCCCTGCCTCCTCACAGGATTGATTCTCCAGCCCTTCCCCAGCCTCGTTGCCCTCCTCTGCCCTCGCTCCAGCCCCTCCAGATCTCTCTGGGATTGAGGTGCCCAAACCTGGACACAACCCTGCAGGTGTGTAGGTTAGCTCACACAGGACCTAAACCAGCAGCTCCGCTCCAATGATGAAACCCAACACAAATCCACCAGCACTGGTGACAAGATATCGGCACAACAAAAGAAGAGGAGCACCAGTTACCCACTGTGGGAGCCCAGGGTGATGGCAACGCTTAGAGGAGGTGGATTTGCACGTCGGTGCTGTTGGATCACGGTGAGCACTGCTTTGCAGATGGTATTTCAGAAGACCCATCTCATCACTTGCAAGCACAAAGTTGGCGCTCGCCACCCACGCTCTGTAGCCCAGCACTTCTTTAGCTGCACCCAGCCAAAAGGCAGCGCAGGGGAGAGGGATGGAGCAGCAGGAAACCAGCCCCAGGACGGGGGTTACCACCTGGGAAAACGAAGCCAAAGCCAAGCCTGAGCACACCACGGCCTGGCAGCCCCAGCTGGCCCTCCACCAAGGTAAATCCACAATCCAATTAGAATTGCCCAGAGTTAATCAAGAGTCAACCGCAATGCCAAGGTACCGGATTGCCCAAAGCTGCTTCGTTCAGCAGACAAAAGCAGTCCCGGGATGCTGCACCGGCGCAGGAGCCCCAAGACCACGACCGTCCCTGGGACACAACCCGTTTGGCCAGGGGAGGACAGTCCTCCCCTCACCTGGAGCCAGAACTGAGCACTCACTGCTGCAAAACACTGAAGAAAACTCCCCTGCTACAGCCAGACTGGATCATCCTCCCATTATCTGCTGCCCTGTGGGGAACTAAAATAAATTCTGCTTCTCCATTTGTGTTCCTGTTAGAGGACAAAAAATTCACCCCCAACTCCAGGAGGATATGTCCATAGCAAGAACCCATGGGAGTCATATCAACATTTCTTACTGCCTTCCTCAGAGCACCTCTTAATTCTGAAGAATTAGCAGGATGAACTGGCTGCAAAAGGGAAAAATATATTTTTTAATTTTTTTTTTTTTTTAAAGTAGCAGGGTTGCGTGTTTTTAAAACATCTTATGTTTCAAAAAATATCTGTGATATGTTTCTACCTATGTCAGGTACCCAAGAACCAAGTATTTACTACTTGGTTCAAAAGACCTACTAAGAAGCACTAGTCTCAAAAACATGCAAAAAGACTTTACCTCTAATACATCACTGTTGTTATTAGACTAGACAGCCTTCTACATTATAGCTGCATGAAATCTTAATTAAAAGCCCATGCTGAAAGTTAAAACCAAAAATACAAAGCGAGCTTGTTCTCAACATCAGACACAGACCACCACAGACATTCATTTCCAAAGCCATACATCAGCCGGAGAAGCCAGAAAAATAAAACTATCTTGTGCAAGCAAAAACAAAACCCCGTAAGGCCCAATGAGCTTTACCACAGCAGAGAGTGCTTTGTAGACCATCGCTCAATAAGTATATTAAGGCTTTGATTTAACAGCGTGTGCTCATCCAGGAACGGGCAATGCAGGCCGCTTTTCCTGCTCAGGAACAGTTTAGGAACACAGAATTATAAAAAGTAAGACAATTCAGTGCACTGATGCATCTTATCAACAGAATAGGTAGTATATAAAGGCAGGGAATACTGAGCTTAAGTAGTGAGGTGCTTATATGCTGCTGCACACAGCATTAATTAACTCATTAATGAAACACTGGATTTGTGTCACAGAATCCCAGACTGGTTTGGGTTGGAAGGGGCTTTAGAGATCACCCAGTCACGCCCCTGCCCCGGGCAGGGCCACCTTCCACCAGCCCAGGTTGCCCAAAGCCCCGTCCAACCTGGCCTGGAACCCTTCCAGGGAGGGGGCAGCCACAGCTTCTCTGGGCAGCCTGTGCCAGGGCCTCACCCCCCTCACAGGGAACAATTTCTGCCTCAGATCTGATCTAAATCTCCCCTCTGTCAGTTTAACCCCGTTCCCCCTCGTCCTATCCCTCCCCCTGATGACGAGTCCCCCCCCCGGTTCCCGCAGCCCCTTTCAGCCCTGGGGGGCCGCTCTAAGGTCTCCCCGGAGCCTTCTCTTCTCCAGCTGAACCCCCCAACTCTCCCAGCCTGTCCTCACAGGGGGGCTCCAGCCCCCCCAGCATCTCCGTGGCCTCCTCTGGCCCCGCTCCAGCAGGTCCGTGTCCTTCTGCTGTTGGTGCCCCAGAGCTGGACCCAGCCCTGCAGGGGGGTCTCAGGAGAGAAGAGCAGAGGGGGAGAATCCCCCCCTTGCCCTGCTGCCCACCCTGCTCAGGGTGCAGCCCAGGACATGGGTGCCTTTCTGGGCTGTGAGTGCCCATTGATGGCTCAGTCAGCTTTCTCTCCACCAACACCCCCAAGTCCTTCCCCTGCTCTCAGTCCACTCCTCGCCCAGCCTGGAGTTGTGCCTGGGATTGCCCCAGCCCATGGGCAGGACCTTGCACTTGGCCTTGTTGAACTTCACGAGTTTATCAACACCAGCATTATTTTATCAGCACTTACCCATCTGGGTCTAAATTTCTCATCACTGCTGTGACATGATGCTACCCGGAGGATCCATACTTTGGATGGCTGTTTGTGGGACACAACTGAGGAAACTGGAATCACAAGGAACAAAATCACCCAAAAGCCTGGAGAGTAATAGCCTTAGCTTGTACAAAATGCTTTGAGTTTTCATTCAAGAATAAAGCTCGTGCCATGAATGTCACAGCATGTCTTTGTTGATTAACATTTTTATGGTGGCACTACTGATTCAACATTTACTTGAAAAACTGGAAGAGTAATAAGTTGAAATAGATACAAAAATACTGATTTAAGGCTCAGATAAACTGCCCTCCAAGTAACCTAAGAAGTGCCATCTGTTTGGCTTAATGAGAAAAATAAAGGAGTCAATGTATTGAGTAACTCGATCTGTTAAGGTTATTTACTATTTAATCACTAATATTACTTAATGGGAGTGCTTCCAGCAGCAGGACTGGGTCATCCAGGAACCAGAGCCAGGCAAATTCCCATTAGGAACAAGGCAGGGTTTTGCAAGCAGTAAGAGTAATCTGTTGGTAATAAAGAGTCAAGAAAGACAAACTTTCCATCACAGCGTCTTTTATGAAGACGCCTAATCTCAACTCAGAGCTGTACTCTGGCTCAAGCAAAGGTCACAGCCTTAGGTTAAGGGTTGCACTAGGTGATCTTCAAGGTTTTTTCCAACCTAGATGATTCTGTGATTTTGGAATTTATGGTCTGTATCACGCAACGGTCAGAGTAGATAAATTAATTCACCCCTTCAATCAGCCACCACACCAGGGTCACCTCTCTCAGTGCTGCAGTGCAGCCTTTGGGGAAGAGGGGAAGAGAGAAGCAGTAAAATAAAGGTTTTTAAAAACCCATATTTAACATCAGGTTTGTCCAGCTGTTGCAAAGCAGGCAGCTTCAGCAACAAAAAAAATAAATGGATTAAATGTATTTTGAACTGACTCAAGAGCTGAGTAAAGGCATCACCACTTTACATTCCTCAACGTCTAGTGGATCAACATATCTAGCTCTGATAGGTTAAACACTTATGAGAAATCCAAGAGATGGAGGGTGAAGAGACAGGAAAGCATTTCATTTCCTGCATCAACTAAAGATCAGGATACAGCAGGGCCTGAATGCAAGCAACCAACACCAGCATCTAATGCACAGCAAAGAGAACACAGATGTGCTAGGTGAATTTTTTCCAGGCCTATGAAGGTTTTTGCAAATTTACCTTGTAAAATTGGTTCCAAGAAAAGACAAGAAAGCAGGGAAACTCTGGGTGCGCAACTTATAAAAAGCCACTTTTGTATGGAGCAACAACCCCTCATTGCTACTCGCACCGAAAAGAAACAGCTCCCGATCTGAAGGCTGCAACTCCACCCGCATCCACCACACGCATGACACAAAAGGGGAAAAAAATTAAATCTGCACAGTTTCATAGTACAATTAAGCAGCAAGATAACAGCAAGTCAGTAGTTTCCGGATGAAGCTCAAGAAGAGTTGTGCTTTGACAAATAAAAATTGAGATAGTGATTTCAGTGCCTTCGCTAGCAGTCCACATGGCCTCGTTTCGTTTGCTGATCGCTGGGTGAGGTCCCGCTGAAAGGTGACGGCCACAGGACTAACGTGGCACTGGACTGACAGGGCAGATCTGCGGAGCGATGTGGGTGGGACTTTGACCAGCCTGTTCAGCTGGCCAAAAGCAGGTACCGGTTTTAGGGCTGCTCTTGTGATACCTTTCACACAGAACCCCAGAATCACTCAGGTTGGAAAAGCCCCTCGGGATCACTGAGCCCAACCCTCAGCCCGACTCTGCAATGTTCTCCCCTACCCCACATCCCCCACAGCTCATCCCAACGGCCCTGAAACCCCCCCAGGGATGGGGACTCCCCCCTCCCTGGGCAGCCTCTTCCACTCTCGGACCACTCTTGCTGGGAAACATTTTCTCCTCCTGCCCAGCCTGAGCCTCCCCTGGGGCAGTTTCCAGCCGTTCCCTCTTGTCCTGTCCCTGATCCCCTGGGAGCAGAGCCCAGCCCCAGCCTCTCTGCAATGTCCTGTCAGGAGCTGCAGAGAGGGATGAGGGCTCCCCTCAGCCTCCTCCTCCTCACACTGAACACTCCCAGCTCCTGCCCTGCCTCCTCACAGGATTGATTCTCCAGCCCTTCCCCAGCCTCGTTGCCCTCCTCTGCCCTCGCTCCAGCACCTCCAGATCTCTCTGGGATTGAGGTGCCCAAACCTGGACACAACCCTCCAGGTGTGGCCTCACCAGTGCCGAGCACAGGGGGCAAAGGGGGACTTTAAACAAAGGTATCACATAGGTGCCTTGGCCCAGGCGCCGAGACTCACCGTTCCACCTCCATCTCAGCACGCACCGCTTCGACCTTCTCTCTCCCCATCCCTGGCAGCTCCCAGGCTCAGGCTCCCCTTGCTCAACTCTCCCCGAGTGGGGTCCTGGGACCCACCGCTCAGACTTTATAGAACATCACAACAAATGGCAGGGATGTAGAAGCACCGCTTGCTTGTCACTGCTCTGAGCTTGCACAGATGCAAGACTCCAGCAACGAATTTCAAAACCACCAAGCTATTTCAAAATGCAAGCAGCTCATTTTTGGTTTTTTGGGTTTTTGCGTTTTTTTGAAGTGCACTTAAGAGAATGACACTAAAAAGAAAACCCACAAGTGCATTTAAAGGGTAACACGAAGAGTCCCAAATGATGGAGAGCACCTCTCAAGGGTTCCTAGAGAGTTTTCAGACTTCAGCTTCATGTGCTACTTAAAACACATCTATCCTTAAGGCAGAACAAAGCGACCCTCTGCAGCTATTCAGGACAGGAAGCAAAGGATGCTGTGTCCAACTGATAGTGCAAAAGGAATTTTAAAAAGGCAACATGTCATGTCTCAGGCCCAGAGCCAATTTGCTTCAAAGGACCTTGGTGTCCCCAAAGGGGAAATTAAGAAGAAGAAAAGCACACAGAGAAAACAAAGAAATTATGCACAAAGCTTTTATATTTTGCGGGGTGCTTTGCCTCCGGCAACGAGCCCTACACGACGGACCACGTGCAACGCTGTGCTCTTAAATCTGTTCTTCAGCCCCGGGGCTGCGGAGCTGCTCGTTATCACAGGACCCAGGCGTTTCCAGGCCAGGAGGGGCTATCGCAGCCATCCATCTCCTTCATAAACACACGGAGCAGCCCGGCAATTCCCAAAGCAGGCAGAATCATTCTGAATTTACTACATCCACGAACGCCTAATCCAGCCCAAATACGGCCCATACAAAACGTTTCCTCAGTGGGATTGAAAGCAGTTTGCAACTCCATCGTGGTTTCAGCCAGGGAACGTGGGGTGCTGGAGCAGAACAAGGGATCCTCTCTTCAACTACATCCCCTCCCAATGCACCTTCCCCACATTTGGTTTGTGATGCTTCTGGGCGAGAGCGATTTCCCATGTGACAAGTCGGCAGTGCCCAGAGACAAGAGCAGTTTGCCAGATGCACATCATCACTCTCTGCAGCAAATGAACCCTCTTACCCCAAGGTATTTTCCACAGAAATATCAGCTTGCAAAGCTGCTTCATCTCCAAGCCAACACACGGCAGCAGACAGCAACCACCACCGAGGGAGTTTCTCATGAACCACGTCCTGCGGAAGAGAGTTCTTTAATCTTCACGTGGGACGGGGCTTAAAAAGCCAAACCCCATCTCTCATATATTTACACCTTTGGCTCGTCAAAATATGGGTGTCATTCAGCAGCAGTTTAGATGTCTTCCTTGAGAGGAAAAAATAAAGTCCTGACTTTTCCTGTTTGGGAAGTGGGCAAGGGGAAAAACACTGTAGTACACTGGTTCAATTAAAAAAAAAAAACCACACACACACACCACACAGGATGTGTAAAAATAGGGCTCCTGATTAGATCAGGACAATCAACTATTTATGAGTCCCACCTTCTTGGCTTATAGAGGGACTTGTCCCTCTCGCCCACCCCAGGCTTGCACAGTCCATGTGGGAAAGCCAGACAAAAGAGGGGCCTTGCAGCATTAAGATATATGGATTTAAGGCAGGTTTCAAAGCTTTGAAAGGACCCTCTGGTTTAGTTAAGATCAGTCTGATGTCAGTCGAGGACAAATTAATGCAGCTCCTGACTTTCCAGAAGACCCTTTGGACTGAAGTCCTGCTGAGGCAGTTTGCCAATTGAAAGAAAATTATCCACAGCAACCCTAGGTGGCAAAGGCCAGATGCCAGCTACACCAAAGCCCTCTCCCAGTGCCACAGCACGGGTGTACAACTCTAATGTGGCTCAGGGAGAGATGGTATAGTATATATAGGCGTCAGAATGAGCTGCCCAGGGAGGTGGTGGAGTCTCCATCCGTGGAGGTGTTTAAGAGTAGGGTTGATTTAGTGCTTAAGGATATGTTGTAGTTGGGAACTCTCAGTGCTAGGTGAACAGTTGGACTAGATGATCTTCAAGGTCCTTTCCAACCTAGATGATTCTGTGATATACATCAAGGACTCAGCACCAAAATTGGGGAGTTCCTAGGTTTGTCCGTCTCCAAACCTGAATCAGATCCCAAAATCATCCCTCAGCTTTCACAGCCCACCTTCTCCTTCCCAGCTGTGGACAGGAAAAAAAAAAAAAAGAAAAGAAAAACTAAAGAAACATCAAACTCCCCATATAATGTCTCCCCATGTAGTTCCCAGGCGTACAAGTGAATGGAGACACCGGTCACCGGAGCAGTTGCACGGCACGGCCGCTTGCACACGCATGCTCCCCCACCCACCCCCTGGGAAGGGCTATTTTCAGACGGTTCAGACGGTTAAACTCACGACTGAGGAATTATCTTTACGCGGTCGTAGCTGCTTCAAGCATGAGCTGCTCTAAAAATATAATCCACATTAAGGAGACTCAAAAAAAGCAAGCCAAGAGCTCATTAAAGAGCAGCGGAAAGTCTGTTGAAGTGAAAAACAGCCTCCCAGCTTGTGCTATCAGCCTGAAAACAAGGATGGGGAGGACTTCAGAGAAACATCCAGTCTACTGAAATTTCACGTGGGAAAAGCACACCTCCGGAGCCAAGGGCAGGGCCAGCCTCTGCAGCACCTCCAGACAAGCCCAAATTATAAATATAAATATATATATATATATACATATATATACACAAACTTCATTCTATGTGTGTGTGTGTGTGTGTATGTAGCAGCTGGAAACCAAAACAACTTGGAGCAGGCACAAAACTTGGTGTCCAATTGCATTAAACAAGTAACAGGACAAACCAGGAGGTAACACTATGGATTAGCCTAAAGAATTATCTCTGCCGTGGTTTTAAGAAAATAAAAATAAAACTGCTATTGTCCAGGAAAGAGAAGGGAAGGGAAAATATTCATGTGAAGGGCTTGCAGCAGAGATTTAACAATCTAGTTGTACAATATCGTATCTATAACTTGATAGCAGAGGGAGGATGAGTCACAACGCCTGAATTGAACAGTTCTGCTTGTGTCCAAATCCTCTTTACAGAAGAGGAAACAACCCACCAGGAATGGGGAAATGCTTGGAATGCCTTATTTTTCAAAGTGCATTCGCATCTTTAAAAGAAAATAAAAAAGCAACCTGTTTGCCCTCACATTCATTAAATCATTCCACTACCAGCCTCAGACTTCCGACTTAGTGGTGTCAGACCAATTGGTACCAGAAAGGCAATTATTTCTGAATTTTAAATAGCTTCTGTGCCACAGTGTAGGAGAGTCAGTTCATCTAATCTCATACACAGACCACCAAGAGATGCTGATATTACAAAAAAAGTCCCACAACAGACAGATGCAGGAGAATGTTGTGAGCAAAGGGTCCCGAGGACCTCACACAGATGTCCCTGTGACAAATCCCATGCAGAATATTTGCTTTAGCTTTGAATTTTCCTGTTGCTCAGTTTAAATGACACCTCCTGAACACCACAAATTAACAGACCAATAATTACCAACCCTGCCAGAACGAACACAGACCAGCCTGCAAGCTTCCAGAAACACACCTACGTCTTTCCCTCCTGCCAGACGGTGGGCAAACAGACCATAAATCTTATATTTAAAACTTTAAAAAAAAAATAATCTTTCAGAGAAAGCTTTCCAAAATGCAATTACCCTAAATACAGCACATTTTTATTCCGCATCTCTGCCAACGTGAAGTCGCTGGTTTTTTCATGGCATTTTTCAGCTTCTGGATGGGAGTGTATGTTTGTATTATTCCTCCCCACCTAGGAGAGCTAGCTTCTCCCAAAACTCCTGGCCAATCACACACTGAACATAAACAAATTGCTCCTTTATCATACCTTTTCTGAGCAAACACAGTAAAAACCTCTAAAGCTTTGACACTTAGTAATGTGTTTCTGCTGGAAAACCGTAACACCCAGCCCACTACAGCAATACCAGCTAAAGATGCAAACATCCCATTCACGCAGCCATGCTGCTAAATAGTGGCCAAGAAAAAAAGAAATACTGAAAAAAACCCACAGATTTTAGTGAAGAAAGTCATCCCTGAGCAACAGTGCACTCAACTGATGATAGGACTGAGCATTTTTCTGTATTTTGCCTGCCCAAACCGGCTCCCATTTCTAACGGGTGAGGGTGGTTATCGCAGGGTTTATCGGGTTTTCAGTCCAGTCCCCAGCGAAGGGTCCCCAGGACCTCACGCAGATGTCCCTGTGACATCCCATCAGGGCACAAAACCCCTTGCTGAACACGGTAAGGGCTGGTGGTTTCAGCAGAGACCATGTCCTCAGCACCCAGGCTGGAGCGGCTGTACGCTGCCTGCCTGTTGCATTTCTCTCAGCCAAGGAGAGAGTTGCTAGCACCAAACCTTCACAAATCCATACAGAGGACTGCAGGAAAAAATACCTTTATATGCAGCAGCCGAAGAAATGCTTTAAGATACCTCATAGTCCTCTGACTCTTGGTGTATTTAGCTAGTCCTCCCAAGAAATAGAGCAGAAAATGGAGATACTCACACTGCTTGCAGAGATAAGGTGGCTGCATCTGTCAGTCAGCAGAGCTGCAGTTGCAAGCCGTGTGGAAGAGGATGGTCCCCACAGAAGACCCAGTCACAGATACCAGATGCAGAAAAAGACCTGTTAAAGGACTCCTAAGTGTCACACAGATTATGCAGAAGGATATCAACACCCTGGTTTTTGAACAAGTCTTTGTAGGACCTGCTCCTTAGAACCTTGTAACATAACTTGCTGCTTTCTGTATCTTAGACTAGCAGTATTCTCCTCTTCTGACTTGTAACTCATAGTATATTCCACTCCAACATGAAAAATGTCACAGCCTTTCAGCAAAGCACGTTTGAATTTATACATGTGTACTTTGTATAGAGAAAATGCACCTAAGAAACCGAGCTGGGGGCAAATTCAATCCAAAAAGCAGTTTCAGTTGGCTTCTGCTGTTTCATGTTTTGGTGCTTTAGAAGGTTGAGAAATCACCCACCAGGCAATCTTGCTGCTCTCACCACAACATCCACTGCTGAGGCCGAGCTTGGATGTGGAGCTCGGAGGAAGCATCTTCTCAGTCAAAACTTGGAAGCACAAGGAGACAATTAGCAGCATATTTTGAGGCCAGAGGCATCGCGGCATTCAGCCAGTGGGTGAAGCACTCACGCAATCTCAGTCTCAAGAGGTGGTTTCCTACCCCTGGAGGGAACTAGGGGGGTTTAGTCTGGAGCAGAGGAGGCTGAGGGGAGACCTCCTGGCCCTCTGCAACTCCCTGCCAGGAGGGGGCAGAGAGGGGGGATGAGTCTCTGGAGCCAAGGCCCCAGCGCCAGGCCCCGAGGGAATGGCCTCAAGCTGCCCAGGGCAGGGTCAGGCTGGCTCTGAGGAAGGATTTCTGTGCAGAAGGGGCTGTTGGGCGTTGGAATGGGCTGCCCAGGGCAGGGGGGAGTCCCCGGGATCCCTGGAGGGGTTGAAGAGTCGGGCTGAGCCAGCGCTGAGGGATCTGGGGGAGTTGGGAACAGTCAGGGGGAGGGTCATGCTTGGGCTGGAGGAGCTGCAAGGGCTTTTCCAACCAAGATGATTCTGGGATTCTGTGACCTCTCCCCTACCCCATCTCATCTTTCAGCATTGCCTTTCCTTCTCCTCAGGTCCTCCACCCCTCTCCTGTCTGCCCATGGAAAGTAAACCGAAGATCTGAGTGGGCTGAGCCCTGCAGCACAGAGGCTGCGGGCAGAGCAGCGGGCACACCCCCCGTCCTTAGACTCACTGCGTGCCACAAGCTAGACGGTGCAAACACAAAAGCAACTAGATTTCTACAAGAAATTCCCCCTTTCAAGCACTCTGTTCCCATCAGGACTCTTTGTTTTGGATTATATTCTCTTCTTGACAAGGAGCTTTATTTTTGTGTACGCTGCCGACACTCAAAGGCAAGTTATTTTTCAAATAAACGTCACTTGGGTTGAGCCAGGTTGAATCTCAACTTGTACTTCCTGCTTTTATTTCCAGCTTCCATTTATTTTTCTGTCCTCGCCATTGCTTGCAGCCTCTGCACTGCAGTTTTATCTATGGTGTAATTAAACATGGTTTTGTTATTATGACCTCTTAAAGACTGAGGACTCTGAGTACAGAGAGCCGAACAGATACTTAAGCACTTACATCCCTCATATTTTGCCCTTCTAACTCATCATTGATTATTGTTACTTACGGTTTCGAATAAAAATGAAAGCACTACCCCAACTAGCCCAGTTTGGATTAGTTAACCTCAGACTTTAACTGAGCACCCTGCATATTACACTCTGGATGAATCTGTACCAGATCCAGACTTGAGCATCAGCACTAAAAATGCTCAAGAAACAATAATTGTGAATATGCTTTTAACCTGCACGACCAAAATCTTGTCTTGGACAAGACACAGAGATCCGCTCAAGAAGGGCATCCTAAAGAAGTGAGCCTGAAATCCAAACAAAGCTGCCCTCCACAACCCAGCTGCAGGGCATTTCACTGTGCTTTGGATCTAGTCATTAGAAAGTCAACATTTGACCTCAATTTTATCTCCCTCAGACAGCTGTTTTTAAGGAAAGTAACAAAACACAACTTTATGTCAAGGTTATTTTGCATAGACTTCTATTACTGGGGAGAATCTGAGAGGAATTAAATGAGACTACGCTTCCCACGAGAGAATATTTTGTTGTTAACTTCAGATTTTTCCTGTATTTAAGTTTAAAAAGAGTGAAATTAAGCAAATGGACAAATGAAGACTAAGTACAGCCAAATAATGAGACAGAAGATCTATGAATAATATCTATGGATAATGAAAGAACTGGGTAGTTTTGTGACAAGAGAGTTAACTTTCTACTCGGACTCATAATACTATTTGAAGCTTTTGGAAAAACACAAACACCCCTGACATATTTTACTGCAATCCATGGATGTGTCATCTATCAAGTTCCCTTCCAGCACCTATTTTGGAATTCTTTCCAAAATAAAGTGCACACAAGTTTGTCTGGCACGCAACAATTCATGGCACAATACCAACAACGATGTTCATTTTTAGTTGCTGCTTCCAAACTAAGAAGCAAACAAGCAGGACCAACATATGACAGAGTATATAGAAAGAAATTGTTGGTTTGGTGAGGGAGGGGAGGTTGTCAACAGATAAATTACAACCCAAAACCCTGTTTTTAACAACATAAATTCACTACAAAAAATTGCTAGCAGGTAGGAGCAGGTGGACACAAGGAACCATCCACCTATTAGTACTGCATGGCCTCAAACCTGCTTCAGCTTATGAAAAAAAAAAAGTTTGTATCAATTACCTGTTTTATTTTTACCCTGCCTGTGCTACCCCACTGCTAGCAGGCACTCTTGACCACCGCAGCATGTGTTTTTGGTCACCAGAGGGTACCACACAGATTCCTAGGGACAGTGAGATAAATCTGCACCTGCAGCAAAGACCATAAGTACAGGACAAATTCGAAAACCCCAATTTCCACTTTGTCTTGTCCAGAACATAAATGTCTCCATCTATTGCAGCCAACAAAATACACAATTCCTAGCCCAACTGCAGCATTTCCAGCTCGCACTGCAAAAAAAAGAAAAAAAAAATCTTACCAGGACCACAGCGCGCTGTGCTGGGCCACAAATTCAGAGGAGCGATCACAAAAATAACCATCACTACATGGATTTAGCCTCTGTTGCTTTCTTTCATAGAATCCCAGACTGGTTTGGGTGGGAAGGAACCTTAAAGCCCATCCAGTGCCACCCCCTGCCCCAGGCAGGGCCACCTTCCACCAGCCCAGGTTGCCCAAAGCCCCGTCCAACCTGGCCTTGAACCCTTCCAGGGAGGGAGCATCTACCACCTCTCTGGGCAACCTGATCCAGTGTTTCACCACCCTCATTGTAAAAAACACCCAGTTAAAATCTACCCAATTTCAGTTTAAAATGTTACCCCTTCTCGTGTCAATACAGGCCCTGGTAAAAAGTCTCTCTCCATCCTTCTTATAAACACCCTTTACACGTAAAAAGGCCAAAGAGAAGTTTTCATTAAAAAGTTCATACAGTCCCACACGGGAGGGCAGGATCTAGGAACAAGCTCTGACTGGTGTTTCTCTGGCACTTAAATGCAAAGGAGATGCAGTAACATCAAATATTTCTGAAGGATTCCACCTCTAACTGGAAGACTGATTTGGTTTCAGTGAGAGCACCCGGGGCAGAAGAGCAGAAGCAAATCAGTAACACAGCCCGCACCTTTCCGAGGGGAGCCAGCCAAGCTCTGCCTTTCGGTAAGAGCGGCTCTTGGAGCTCACACAGCTCACGACTGTGACTACTCTGAACAGCCAGTTCAAGTCCTGTGGGCAAAAAGCTCCCCAGTTTGCACGGGGCTACAAGATGCAAGCCCGAAACAATAGCATTTTAACTTGAATTTGAGTTCTGGCTTTAATTTATAAAATTTCCCAGATACTTAACAACTTTTTAGGATAAAAGCATGATAGCAGCACATCAGATTATTCAGAACAGGAGGCAAAAGACAGGTGAGCCATCAACTGAGTATTTTTTTCAGAGGCAAGATATCAAATGCAGCATGGACAGTCAGTGCCCGAAAGAGTGCTACCACCCGTGTGCCTACCCCAGCCTTTCTTTTCTCTCCTAGAATAATCCTGGTTGGAAAAGCCCTTGCAGCTCCTCCAGCCCAACCATGACCCTCCCCCTGAGCGTTCCCAACTCCCCCAGATCCCTCAGCGCTGGCTCAGCCCGACTCTTCAACCCCTCCAGGGATCCCGGGGACTCCCCCCTGCCCTGGGCAGCCCATTCCAACGCCCAACAGCCCCTTCTGCACAGAAATCCTTCCTCAGAGCCAGCCTGACCCTGCCCTGGGCAGCTTGAGGCCATTCCCTCGGGGCCTGGCGCTGGGGCCTTGGCTCCAGAGACTCATCCCCCCTCTCTGCCCCCTCCTGGCAGGGAGTTGCAGAGGGCCAGGAGGTCTCCCCTCAGCCTCCTCTGCTCCAGACTGAACCCCCCCAGTTCCCCCAGCCGCTCCCCAGCAGACCTGTGCTCCAGACCCTGCCCCAGCTCCGTTGCCCTTCTCTGGCCACGCTCGAGTCATTCAATGGCCTTTTTGGGGTGAGGGGCCCAGAACTGAACCCACTCCCCGAGGGGCGGCCTCCCCAGTGCCGAGCCCAGGGCTCAGATCCCTTCCCTGTCCCTGCTGGCCACGCCAGTGCTGACACAAGCCAGGATGCCGTTGCCCTCCTTGGCCCCCTGGGCACACTCTGGCTCATTCTCAACCCCCCCAGTCCCTCTCTGACCGGCAGCTCTCCAGCCACTCCTCCCCAGGCCTGTAGCCCTGCTGGGGGTTGCTGAGGCCTAAACATACATGATCACCGAAGAAGCTGCACTCTAGAGTTTCTATTTCTACCAGAGACACCACATCACCCGTGCAGGAACACCCCATGAGGTTGGTTTCTGAGCCAAGACCACAAGGTCAATTCACTCTGAGTTTAAAAGCCTCCAGGTTCCTCCATTCCCCGCCCAAGGCCAGGTCACCCATTCAGCCTGTTCACCTAACATCCCACCAGCCTGGACCTTGCCCCGGCCAAACCCTTTACCATAACCACATCACCAGCTCCAGAAGCTTCCCACTGCAGGGGAAGCTTGGGTTGTCTTCTCATCCGCACATGCCACCGTGCTCAGCCTCACCACGCAGGATTATAAAGGAAGCATTGGATTACACTAACTGTCAGGAAAAAGGCAAACTGAGAACAATACCAATATATTTAAAAGCCTTTCAAGGGCATAGCTTCTCTAACAAAGTCAGATATAATCTTTCAGTGTCCAATTCTCTCCAAATAAACAGAGAAAGAAGGAAGTAGATTCACAAGATGTTTCAACCATCTTTGCTCTCTCTCTAGCTCCTAACAACCATCCACCCAGAAGCAAATCAAAGGATAGCTTATGAACAGTGATATTTGAAAAATATTCTGTTAACAGGTACCATCTTTCAGGAGTTTGCATCTACTAGTGAGGAAGTACATATCCACTTGGACTTCGAGACATCAACCTGAAAGTAAAATCTACAGCTATGTCCGTCACCCAAAACACTGCCAAGAGCCGCCTCCACATTTTCAGCAACTTATCTTACTGTCGAGCCCTTCATTACTCAGCAGAGAGGGGAAAAAAAAAAAAAAATGCGCCTTACGCATCTTTTCCCTTTCTGTTCCACTTGGATGGCCATAGGGGGGAAAAAAAAAAAAAACAAAAACAACCAACACTTGGCTTCTCAGTGAACTTTTTACAGAAGACCTGGCAAATCTCTTAACATCACTGACAGATTTTAAGGAGGAGATTTTTGTTTGCTTGATCTTGCAAGCCTGGAACTCAAAGCAAGCGTGTAGCTCAGCATCAGTCACAGCCACACACCCTGCTCTGCTCTGTCGATATCCTTGGTCCCGACATCTGCAGAAGGTATTGCACGGGGGGCATGCAGCCAGCTAGCAGCCTGGGAGAGATGTTTGGAGCTTTATTTGTCCCAGAAAGGGAGGCAAGAAATTATTTCAATGCTGAGATGGAAAAAAAAGCTCCTCTGGGATGCGCATGAATCATCAGCCGGCTGGCCAAGGGAGAGGGATGCAGAGGAGAAACAAGGATTTTGTAGCTCTACCAGCACCCTTGCCCTCTTGGCATGAAGAGTGAAGCACAGTATCTCCAAAATGAGCAGCCAGCAACTGTGGGGACACCTGAGCTCGAGGAGGCTTTGGCCCCCCATGTGTCACAGAACCATCGAGGTTGTAAAAGCCCCTGAAGCTCCTCCAATCCAAGCACGACCCTCCCCCTGACCGTTCCCAACTCCCCCAGATCCCTCAGCGCTGGCTCAGCCCGACTCTTCAACCCCTCCAGGGATCCCGGGGACTCCCCCCTGCCCTGGGCAGCCCATTCCAACGCCCAACAGCCCCTTCTGCACAGAAATCCTTCCTCAGAGCCAGCCTGACCCTGCCCTGGGCAGCTTGAGGCCATTCCCTCGGGGCCTGGCGCTGGGGCCTTGGCTCCAGAGACTCATCCCCCCTCTCTGCCCCCTCCTGGCAGGGAGTTGCAGAGGGCCAGGAGGTCTCCCCTCAGCCTCCTCTGCTCCAGACTGAACCCCCCCAGTTCCCCCAGCCGCTCCCCAGCAGACCTGTGCTCCAGACCCTGCCCCAGCTCCGTTGCCCTTCTCTGGCCACGCTCGAGTCATTCAATGGCCTTTTTGGGGTGAGGGGCCCAGAACTGAACCCACTCCCCGAGGGGCGGCCTCCCCAGTGCCGAGCCCAGGGCTCAGATCCCTTCCCTGTCCCTGCTGGCCACGCCAGTGCTGACAAGTTCTGGATTTTCAAGAACACAAGTAACTTTCTTTCACTAGGACAGCAGCCGATGAGGAGTCCTGGACACCCAAGCCACAGCTCATCATACAGCCATTGAGCTAAATCCTCATCTATTAATACACCCAAGGGCAGATCCTCAGGCTTCCTCCTCACCCAGCCGGGACATGCAAGGACATATGTGCTCACAACATTGCTCTCTATTGTGTAAGACGTGTCACCACACCCAGAGCGGGCATCACAAAGTGAAATCAGCTCTGTGACATCCCTGCTCCCACACAAGGACTCGGGCAGACAGGTCAGGTCGCTCTCCAGAGCACCATTAAAAGCCTCTCCCCAGGCACAGGGTGCCCGAACTTCATGTGCTCCGGCCGCACTAGTGGCAACACTGGGCACGTTCAAAACGCAGTGGATGCTCGGGCCAGAAGCAATTGACTGAAAAACACGTCTAGCAACCTGTTATCTGACAAGAGTCAATGCACCACAGGGATTTCAGAAAAAAAAGAAGCCACCTTTGCAGATATGAACCCTTCCATCATTGCTGCCTGCTGTTTAAAATCCCAAAGGCACTAGTGCACCCCAAAAGCAGGATTATGACTAGCCTCATCCTCAGTTTTCTTAATAGCAGCAGAAACGGGGGATTTGCTCACCTGCTGTTCTGCCCAGCTAATGCTGCTCAGCTCCTTTGTGTCCAAGTGCCTGAAAGGGCAACCATCAGAATGTGTGTGTCTTGCCTGAGCAAATTTCCAGCCCTAAGGCCAACCCAGCAGGAGAGCTAATTATCCGCACACTGATTTTTCCAAACCAAAATGGATTTGGAAGCGGAGAGAGGAAGTTCCAGCAGACAAGCACACCGCGCATCCTCACAAGACAGACAGCACCTGGAAAACAGGCTGGGTATTAACAAGAAACAATTCTCTCCAACAACCTAAAACTGCGTCTAGAGATTTTATGACAGGATGTTACTTTCTAAGGTGCGGCCACAGGAAATCAAGAAGCCTGGACTCTTATTTTCAGATTTTTCAAGAAACTGTGGCACTTAACCTCTGGCACGGGAGGCAGAACCCTCTCGACAAGGACAGTGTCTGTCAGAACCGGTTAACTCAGCCCACAGCCAAGGTCTAACAAAGGACAGCAGCTAGAGCCGGGCTGAAGGAACCACACTCTGGTGGCTCCTCAAACCCAGGGAGAGTGGGACAAACCCTCCCCAGAAGCTTGGTCACGTGCTTACTGCAAACACCACAAGTGTCACACACAGAAGGCAGTTGACCTGCACAAGCAGAGTAAGCCAAGCTTCAGCAGGGAGCTAGAGACATACTGATCCCCCTACAATTACCACACTAAATTTATGATGGGCAGAGGACTGTGCTGCATAGCACCACCTCCTCCTGAAAGGCCAGCACGACCAGCCCGGCCATTGCTTTTGGACCTCAGCTCATGACCAGACAGACCAAGGGAAGCAAAGTCAAGCACCTTGTTGATTCACAGGGCAAGGATTTCCAGAAGCCACCTCCTCCACTGCAGTCCCCACAGCAAGGTCAACCTTCCCTAAAGCCACTACTGACAGACATATGCCTACCCTACTTTGCAAACCCTTCACACAAGATGCTCTGTAGGCAAATGAGGGAGCTATGCCAAGATGAAGGTTTTAGGTTTTGTTAGCGGGGAGTCAGGACAGCCTACAGAAGAAAGCACTTGTGCTCCAACCCTTTGAAGTGTTCCAAAATAACGATGGGCTCTCTGTTAAAACGCTCAAACCAAGCACCTTTGTGGGAGCAGGGAGAGAGAAAACTGTTCCTGTCGCACATCACTACAAAGAAGTGCTTCTTCATTTCTTCCCTACCCAAAAAGGAAATTAAAAAGGAACAGCTAGAAGTATTAAATGCTTGTGGGTGGCAATGAAACTGCTTAAAAAGACATATTTATGTGCTCTAAGGCAGCAATATACTAACTATGAAAAGGCTTTAAACATTCATGCGCACACACACACACCCCCCCCCTCAGCCATCATGGTTAAACAGCAGTAGAGGAGACTTTCAAGGAATAAAAGAAAAAATGTTCAACTCCGGAAAACTAAAGAGCACGAATTTGAGTACGCTAAGCACACGTGCAAAATCATGAAAAAAAATAAAGATGTGAAAAGCTAGTTAGTTCATACAAGAAAAACTAGTTGCTTCTTCGAATATCAGGAGCAGGAAAGCTGCCAGAGCAAGCAAGGGAGTGGGAGCTTTTCCAGGAGAAGTCTTCTACAGTGGAATGGCTGGAAAAATGGTTTGCTGCATCCCACGGATGGGGCTAAGGAGTTTCTACCCCGAAAACTCTCTCACTGCTGCGGACTGAGAAATTAATAGAAGAGGCTTAGACCAGCTCAGTAAAATGAACGGATGTGTTTGCTCCACACCGCCAAAGGTGCGTTACCTAAAACCACCAGGCCACGAACACCAGGTTGGCAACAACCTATCGCTGATATTATGGTTACCATGTGAGAAGGGGAAGATGGAAAACGCGACACCAATTTCTTTAGTGGCTTCTGCAGAACATGAAGAATCCTGCAAGCTACAGAGTACTAAACGTGACTGGGCAAAATAGAAGTCTTTTTTTATGAAATAGTTAGCAAACATGTAAAAAGTACAATACAGAGAAGGAGACAACAGCTTCTTTGGGTGGCATTCACACGTCTTCTTCACTAGCACTCTTTGAAAGAGGCAAACTTGTTAACAAGGGGGATCTGGTCAACCTAACACCCTTGAATGTTAAAAGCATTGTGAAAATTCAAAGGGAAAAATAGATGGTTGATGTCCCTCTAGTTCAATGTTTCACAGTGGTTTGGAGAAGAGGATGAACATCAAGATGACATTTTGCAGAGGACACAGAACTATTCAGTTGAATTAACTCCAAAGCAAAAAGCTGCAAAGGATCTTCCAACACTGAGTATCAGGTGACAAAATGACAAATAAAAGCTCAGTGTCAGCAGTGTAAAGCAGGACACTTGCAGGGGAGGAACGGGGGGACAAATCCTTCATAATACGCCAGCAGCGAGGGGCTCCAAATGAACTACTACCACTGAGGAGGAGGAGACATGCCAGCGGGATTGTGGCTATACTGTCAGAAGTGTTGGCTCAGACCAGAGACTGCAAGAAAAAAAAAAAAGAGAAAGCAAAGCAGAAAACACCACTGCACCACTTAACACATCTCAAGACGTGAATCTGCATCTTGATTGCTTTGTGCAGCTCTGATCTTTCCAGCGTCATTGCAGAAAGGTGATAGTTGCATGAGAAAAGATACCAAGAAAAGCAACAGGGATAATGAGCAATTCAAAACAGCTTTACCAGGAGAATAGAATGAATTGATTAAGAACCTTCAGCTCGGAAGGAAAAAAAAAAAATTAGGACTGACTTACTATTTTTTGTAATCCTTTGTGGCAGCCTAGACCTTGTCCTAGCAAAAAAAACCCCAACAATTTTAAACCCTAAAGGAATACACAATGCACAACTAAACTCCAGAACTCATCACTGTAAAAATGTTTCAATGCGAGAGCACTAATAGACTAAAATGTTGACAAGACAGTTGTGGAGAAAAGATCCATGGGAAGCTCCTGAACAGAGAAACACTGGTACAAACTGTGCCGAAAGACTCCAAAGCGCAGACTGCAAGAGACTAGAAGCATGTGTTTGCATTTGCATCTGATAAGCATCCACTCCTCACTACCCTCAGAGACGGGACAATGAAGAAAAGCTTTTGATGCAACCAGTATGAACACTTGCGTGATTTTCTCAAATATGAGAAAGCACTTCCTCCATCTATCCGAAATCCCCGCTGCTGCACCTGTAGGCCAGATCCCAGCCTGCACACCGTCATGAAACAAGAGCTTTTCTTCATCTCCTCAACAGCCTGTTCTGCATCTCAAGACGAGTTGTGTGCCTGTCTTGTCTCCTCTAGATTAATCAATCCCAGTCATTTCAGGGTTTTTTCCTCAAAGGTTGTGTCTACTCTCCTTTGGGGAAAAAGATTCAGAACATCAGTATTATTAGGCTTCTGCAGCCATGGACTAAGTGGCCATTTTATTTATTTATTTTTAGACAAAGACAAAAATCCTTCAAACCACTAAAAGCAGAATCAGAAAGAGAAAAGACAGTCTAGGTAGACTTAAATGCCACAGGACTCCGCCTACAGAGGGGCAATCAACCAAGTCCCCAAAGCTACTACTTTTCTGCAGTCCTCTACAGGCAGGACAGCAGAGCGCTCTAAAGATGAGCTCAGCTGCCAGCTCGAGATGAAATACTGCTCAATCATATGCAGTGACACCTCCAGAAGGCACCAAGACAAATTAATAGAGCAGCCTCTCCCTAAAATTCAAGGGAAATATCCCCTTTTAGCTCACTACCTCACAACACTGCTGTCGCAGGCGAGGTGGTCAGGGGGTAAGCACGGAACTAAATCCAGTGAGCTAGTGAGAGCCCAGGCACATGACCACATCCCACAGAATAGGAACAGGCATTTGATAACCTGTCCTTTGACAGAGATTCATTAAATTCCAGAAAGAAATGTATATCTGTGAGAAAAGAAACCCCAAGAAAATAGAAGGCATAAATAATTGAGCAGTACATTCTTGCAAGCTGTTTCCATCAGGCTGCATTTCAGGGTGCGAACTGAAATAAAAAGGGTTATATGAATCATAAGGATTCACCATCTCGAAGTTGTTTGCAGAACCTTAGCACGGCAAATGAGAAAGCATCCACAAAACCTGAGATAATTAAGTAAAGCATACCTTCAGGCAGAGGCTGCTGACACTCCACACATTAAGCCAGACCAGTCTCCTGACAGACCATTATGCTGATCCCAAATTATTTCACAGGAGCAGTTGCTGATACTTTTTTCTCCACAACAGAAAACTTGGGAGCTGAACAGCATCAGCCTGACCAGAAGGGAATGCTAATATAATTCAAGCAGTATTGCAATGAACTGTCTTTTAAAGACGCTTAATTATGTACATATGAACAGAGGCCCAGGCTCATTTTCAGGAGATTGCAGTTTCCCCGTCTGGGTGGCAGGAGAATGGGCTGAAAGATGCTTCAAAAGATCCTGTGAGGCTTTTATTAGCAGACAATTTACAGTTGTTACAAGCAGCTTCCTGAGCAAGCTCTGCGGCCGGCAGTTAGCCTGGAGATGGTCTGGGCTATTTCTTCACGACTTGCTCTGCTGGCAGTTGGCATTTCGCGAATCACCGTACGTAAAACCAGGGATGGGGCTTGTCGAGATGGGACTGGCAGAGCCAAGGCGAAGCACGGCACAGGGCGCAGCTAAAGGGAGCCAAGTCAGGACAACTCAGTGCAGTTTTAGCTCTGTTACATGAAAGTTCTCGCAGTATTGAGCCTCAGGGTATTTTTTACAGATACTGTGTGTTGTTTTCAGATGCTCTTCAATTCTTACTGTGCCCGAGACCTTGGGGAGACACTTCTTAGCCAGTCCCAGCACGTGTAAGAGAAGGTGAACCTCATCCCAAAGCTGATCCAGGGTCTCCTCCTCCTCCTCTCCTGGCCCAAGGCAGGCTCCGCTGAAGGACAAACGGCAGCGATCACGGCCCCCTACCACCAGTAGAGGTGGCCCCAAGAGCGATCAGAAGGACACTGGAGCATCTTCACTCCTCCACTCCAAAATACAAAGAGGGAAGCTGTTAAACCAGACGCTTGTCATTACCCCTCGCTTCACTCACATCTGTAACGCAGACCATTATCCTCATCTCACCTCCTGCAGCAGAGATTAGGACCAGCTTGGCCAGCCCCCGTTCTTAGCACCCAACGCAGACAACTCAGACTGCTCCTCCTGCTCCTTACTGTGTCACGGTTTCCACGCTCATCCCACCCACCATAAACCAGTCACGCTCCCCAGCCAAGCAAACCAGTCTTCTACCAGGTGAGGGAACTTCAAGCAGCTCATGGAAGAAGGACACGTCCAAGTTCATGGACATTAGATGGCTCAAAGTTCAACTGGTCCCCAGACCCGGTACCCTGCCACCAAACCCCTTGTGCCAGTCTAGATGCTGAGAAGCCACAAAACTCAAGATGAAGCAGGGGCAAACTGATCCAGCTGAAAAAAAAAACCCTTAAGGTGGGAAGGAGGAAGGTTGTGTTTCAGCACAAACACCAATGCTGTGCCACAGCAACGCTCAGAAGGAGCAAATGAAAGATGGGGAGACTGCTTAAGCCAATACTGACCCATCAAAATACACCCCATAGCCCCAACCACGAGAAGCAACTGCACTTAACCACAGGCAGCTTGACCGAGCCCACATCAGTGCCCCTGACTATGGACTAGGAACAACACAACAGCTTAATGTCTGGTTGGACAAACTCACTGAGCTTTTCTAAATCTAGCAAGACTCAGTCTTGAGTTTTGCCATCACCAAGTCCCTCACTCCCATCCCCACAAAACTCTGCGCTGGAAACAGTACTTGTGCTACCACACAGCAAAACACATTGAAACAGAGCTGTATGAAAAACAAAACATATTTTAGCTGGGTTATTTTTCCATCCAGATCTATTTTCCAACCAGGTTTACCACAGAGTTTGTACTAATGCTGCAACTTTCAGCTAAGGAGACACTGGGAAGCTCAGAGGGGATAAGCCAGAGCCCCAGCACTTGCTAGACCCCATCCTAAAGTTTATGTCTAAGAACTAAGCCTCAGTTTTCCAAGTTCAGCACCAGAAATTTGAATGACACAGGAATGGGGCTGTAATAGTTCCAGCTCAGCTCCTTTTGGAGCTATAGAGGAAAATAAACTGGAGAACATGCCCCTTCCAGCCATCAGTACCAGCTCAGGAGTCAGAGGATCTCAGACAAGCTGCTGCTCTTTGCACCATCACATTGCTCCAGCCTGGACCCGAGGTAGCACCCAACACTGCCAGCACAACAGGCTGCCACAACATCACCTCTGACTCCAAAACACATCAGCTCAGCTGCCTCAACACTACCCCTACACAGCCAGCCCCAGCCTGAGGGTACCATGAAGGACCTCAGATGAGGTCCCTAGGGGAGATAAGCTTAGTTACATCCATCAGTCCCAAATGAGAACATTATTTTTCAAGAATTCAAGCCAGGAGACCCAGAATCCTCAAAGAAAAAAAGTAGTTGAGGACCTCTGGCTCCACTGTTCAAGATGAACCTGGGCTCAGGGGAAGCTGCAGGCAGGGGATGAACACAGCTCGTTGCCAGTATGGTGAACGGGTCAGTCAGAGCAACACTAATCCCAGACACAGTCATGGAAGAGTTGATAAAGGATTTGGGAACAGAGCTTAATTACTGTCCTACTTTAATCTCAGTCAAGAACTGCTTAGTAGAAACACTACCCTATCAAGTGTGCTTAATTTTATTCTTGGGTTAAACAACACTGTAATCTCTCCAAACACACATAATTAGCAAACAGATATGAGACTCCTATTAAAAATATCTTTCTGTATAAAAGCAGAGACTGGATGCTTAATTTCTGTCTGAGAAATAACATTTCTCAGTTTTCTAAAGGGGCACAGGTAAGTACTAGTCCCAACATAACTGATAAAATCTCAACTGCTAAGGAACAATAAAAGTAAATATTCGCCGAAAAAGAGAAAAAAAAAAAAAGACTGATGATACAATTTGCAGATGACACAATAGCTGGCAGAATAACAAACTGTTAAAATCAGGCAGCTTAGAGAACAATCGCTCGGAAATCTTGGTCCTTCCCAGCAACTCGCACTGCAGAACCACACGCTAAGGTACAGATGTAGCAATGAGGAGCACGATCCAGAGCTACCAACAATGGTGCTCCCAAAAAAACAACTCTGCATTCAGCAACAAATCCTGTTATAACACTGGGGAAAAGAGAGCTTCTCCAATCTCTCAGTGTGCTAGCAGGAGACTACTACAGTATCAGTGTAATTTTATCTGCCTCTACAGTGGTGAGGAGACAGCAGGAATACTGTAACTACATCTGTGTGGCCAGACGGGGCTTTTTTTATCAAATGCTGTTTAAAAATCCTTCACCGATTTCAAAAAGCTGCAAATGCAGCTTGAGAGCAGGAAAAGGGATTTTTTGAGAGTGACAGACTTATAGAGCTACAGCTGTGTAACCAAAAAGAAGTGACTTGAAAATACAAGCCTGTATTTTAACCATGAGAAGACACCAGGTGTTAAAGGACACTGCAGAGGAGCACAGGAAAGGACAGCAAGACATCCACAGGCTGAAACCAAGAACTTTTTTTAAATGATTAGCAATTCAGATAATCACACGGGCTCATCCTCAGATGACAGGCTGAGAACAGGGAAAAGTGGGTGAAGTTATACAGCCCACATCTATGGGGTGTCACACACGATAATCTCAGCGTTTTTCCTGCCTTTATTCCGCACCAGTTTGAGTCAATCATTTATAATCTAGGAGTACAGCACAGGACATTTTCTACAGAGAGCTAGGGAGAAGTTAAAGGGAGAAAATAGTGAATCATAGAAGAAGGTAAGACAGCATCAGCCAAAAAACAAAGTAATCTCTATATATCAAAAGTGAAATATTTCAGACATGCTCAGCAAATGCTGTATGAGCTTGCAGAGCATGCCGCTCAAAGAATAACTTTGCTCAAAGAGTAACTTTGAGTAGAAATCCCAGAAACAGTGTCTGCAGTGACAATATTACCATCCACCGCCAGCTTCCCTTCACTAAAAAAAAAAACCTGAGCTGAAATGGACAGAAAGTTCAAAGAGCAACAAACTTGATCAGTCAATTGAGTGTAATAAAAATCAGAGCACATGGGCGGCACAGCCAATAGGTCGTTCTCAGCAAGAAGGAGTTTCTTTTCCCCTAGAAGGTTATCTGATCCTGCAGAATTAAGTGATTCTTAGAAACCTCGATATAGAGAGGAGATCCAAAAATACCCTGCAAAATCAAGAAGCATAACACAAGAAAAAAAAAAAAAAAAGGAATTAGAACAGCAGAAGGAAGTGGAATTGGGAGCAATGGATATAATTAGTAGAGGTTGAATAGCAGGAAAGACATCCTGAAGTGGATTATTTTGATTCCAGGAACACTGCAGACTCGAGGGGATCCCCACAAAGACTCACTGAACTCGCTCGGTGTTCTCCTTCAAACACAATGACATTCGCCATCAGGTATTAAAAAAAAAAAAGAGAGAGAGAAGAGACCTTGATGGCATCGGAGCCACCGGCGTAGCAAGACATGAGACTGGCACAGCTCATCACACAGACCAAGGCTGTTGCAACACTTCCTCACACACCCTCATCTCCCGTTTTATATTTAGAGTGAAATTCCTCTCCTTGAAGAGGGGCAGGCTTCGCCCCACATCTGCACAACGCCCGGCACAATGGAGTCCCGGCCCATGCTGCTGTCTCCCAGAATCACAGCGAGAACAGAGCAGAAAAATAAGGCTGGAAGGGACTTCAAGAAGGCATCTCGTCCTTCCCCTGCCCCAGGGCGAGAGTTACTACACTTGCTATTTTTCCAGCAGAAAACCCTCTCCCTGATGGGTGGGACACAAACCCACCCAGACAGATTAATTAGTTGGACCTTAAATTTAACATCTTAACCCCTCCGTCACCCTCCGATAGTAGCAATTCAGGCCCGAGCACTATGTCAGGGCAACGCAGAGCGGCTGCAGTCAGAATATCTCACCCTGCCAAGGCAGAAACTGATAAAAGCACAATTCTGCAAACAAGCCCCCGCTGGCAGCAGAGGCCCAGCAGTCCAGACTATTTCTGAACCGTGCTTTGGGACTGCTGTTCCTAGAAGGGAAGCCAGCCTGGCTCCTGAAGACACACATTTCTTCCATGATGCCTACAAGAAGTGAGTCACCTTTTCTTAAAAGTTTCCATCATCCTCTTTTCCGGACTCTTCAGCACATCATGTTTACCCTGAGCCAGTCTAGTTTGAACTCTAAAAATCCTTGGGGCAGGTACTGCTTATGCTTTTATTATTACTAATACTCACTGTACTCCAGCAGTTAATGCTAGCAAAGCACAAACCTTTCTTCACCCCAGATACTTATTAGTGTTCCTTCGGTGGGTATGCAAAGACAGACATTAAGACCAACTCCTCATCTAACCTTAACGCTAAGAAACAAGATCAACTGCACTTAGTTCTATGACATGGGAAAAAAACAAACCACACACACACCACCTACACTCTTCATTCTGGCAGTTCCCAGACATTCAAACCAGTTTTTTCAGTTTTGTTAATAAATCTAATTCTCAGCATCTCCTACCACTCAGTTTATCTTTAAAGGCTTCACAGAACTTCAGAAAGAAAACTGCAACAAGTCAAAAAAACTGAACAAATGGGCAACCCTACAGCAAGATAAACCCAGTGCTCTACTGCTCCATGAATGAAAAGCTTCCCCACTTTAATTTTGTGCCCGCGCTGCAGTATCACTGCAAGTCAAACAGCTTAAACTCATTTATTTTTAAACACAGCCGCACGAGTCATTTAAAACCATGAGTCTGTAAAACTTAAATAATCGAAAATAAATGAAGGGCTGTTGTGGAGGGGGTGGGACAGGAGGCTCCAGTCCTGTTTATACCCAAACACTCCCACCTGGCACCGTGATTTCCAGTTCAGCAGCTCTGGGGCTGATGCAGTGCACCTGGAAAAGGAAGGCTGAACCAACTGCACTGCCTTGTGAAAGGGCACCGTGCTCCCCTCGCCACAAAAAGCAACAAAGCTTAGTCCTGAATTTAAGTTAGTGATAATGCAGCTACTTAGATTTTGAAGCCTGGCATTTCTGGTAACACACCTCTATCTTTCCCCACCTTTCAGCCTGTTCAATTTGGTTGCAACGAGCTATAAATATCCTCTACCCCTTTGCACCATCAACCTTCCGGAGGACAACACACACACTTGTGCTCAGCACTGCGAGTAACCCACTTGGATTTTGATATAAAGTTATTTGGAGAAGTTCTGTTTTACTTTAAAGAAGGGGAAGGAGGGATGAGGTGTCTGCCAAATCCATTAAATGGCTTCTACCAGGACAGCGACGCTAACACTATGTGGTCTGGCTAGCAAGAACGGGTCTTAGATGTGCATAATTTATCTAAAATGTTACGTGTTTTAAAAAAAAAAAATCAGGTGATTTCTCATGAGACACAGGCTTCGGTTAAAGAGCCAGCTACCGCACCTTTCAGAATAACAACGCAGCAGAAGCCACTGCTACAAAATCCTAACCAGCATCACCAATACCGAAAAGGCTGAAATGCCAGACCCAGACTCGTGGAGAGGAGCAGAAGGAAAAGGAAAAGCGAAGGGGCAGCGGTCCTGGGCGGGCAGCTGTATCCATCTGCGCTCCTCGGGCAGGAGGAGAACTCAGCAGTTAACGCAGATGAAGCAACGGGTTCTCCCAGCTGAAGGATACTGCAAGAACCGCTGGGGAAAGATGCTTAATAGGAGAACAAAGGATCCATTAAGCAAACGGAGGCATTAACTCATATCATCATCAGGATGGTAATTGTACCCATACCCGGGGCTTCACAATTAGCCATGGTTTTTGCGAAACGGGACACAAATCGGCCAAAAAAAAAAAAAAAAAAAAAAAGGCGAGCGCCGGTTTACAAGAATAACTTTGACAGATTCCTTGCGAAAGGCAGGGAAATGCCCTCCTCTCCCCTCTTCACCGGGGCGGGCTGCGGGCACCCCGGAGCTCCCGGAGGGGCCGGCGGGGCGCAGGCCCCGAGCGGGGGTCGAGGCCGGCGGGCAGGTCCCGCCGCAGGAGCCGACCCCGCAGCCGCGAGGAGAAGCGGCTCCACGACCCCGGCCCGGGGCCAGGGGCCGGGCACAGGCCGAGCCTCGTCCCTCCCGGCGCTCCCGGGCAGCCCGGCCCGGCGGGGCAGGGGGAAGCGAGGGGGCTACAGGCACTTCTCCGAGACGACTATTACAAAAAATATAATCCTCCTTCACGTTTCCTCATTTCTCCAAAGTTTCTGGGGAGCGGGGTGGCGAGGCGAAGCCCGCCCGAGCCCCCCCCCGCGCCGGGTCCCGCCGCCCCGCCCCGGCCGCACCTGAGCGTGGGGCCGATACAGGCCGTGTCGGTGCTCTCGATCTCCCGCAGGATCCGCTCATGCTCCGCCGCCGTCTCCAGGCTCTCCAGCTCCGCCATCTTCCCCCGCTCCATGGGGCTGCAGCCGAGCCCACCTGCCCGGCCCGGCCCGGCACCTCCCCGCCCCGGGCAGCGGCAGCACCAGCGCCGGGGCCGCCCGCTCCCGCTCGGCCCGGCCCGGCCCCGCCGCGCCCGGCACGCCGGGAAATGTAGTGCGGGAGGGCGGCGGGGCTGGGCCGCGGCCTGCGCCGGCGCTGCGACACGCCCGGCGGCCGAGGGGCGGGCCGCGGCCCCCCCACCCCCCCCGGGGCCCCGTCACCGGGCGCGCTGCCGCGGGAGGGGAGCACCGCGACGGGGGTCGGTCCCCGCTGCCCCCCGAGGGGAGGTGTCCGCCGTGGCAGCGGGGGCCGACCTCCCGCCGAGGGGACGCGGCCCCGTGGCTGCGGCACTGCCCTGAGGGGATGCAACCCCATGGCGGGATCCCCGTGGCGGCCTCTGTGAGGGGACACAGCCCCATGGCTTCAACACCTCCCTGAGGGGACACAGCCACCATGGCAGGGACCCCTGTCCTCTCCCCTGAGGGGACACAGCCCCATGGCACTGACCCTGTGTCCTCATCTGTGAGGGGACACAGCCCCATGGCTTCAACACCTCCCTGAGGGGACACAGCCCCATGGTCACGACACCCACCGCAAGGGGACACAGCCACCATGGCAGGGACCCCCTGTCCTCTCCCCTGAGGGGACACAGCCCCATGGCAGGGACCCCCTGTCCTCCTCTGACGGGACACAGCCCCATGGCACTGACCCTGTGTCCTCATCTGTGAGGGGACACAGCCCCATGGCTTCAACACCTCCCTGAGGGGACACAGCCCCATGGTCACAACACCCACCGCAAGGGGACACAGCCACCATGGCAGGGACCCCCTGTCCTCTCCCCTGAGGGGACGCAGCCCTATGTCAGGGACTCCCTGTCCTCTCCCCTGAGGGGACACAACCCATGGCCATGACACCCACCATGGCAAGGACCCCATGTTCTCCCCTTGAACAGACACAGCCCCATGGCAGTGACACTGTTGTCACCCGCCATGAGAGGAGGTCCCAGCAGGAATGAACCTGTGTCACTGCCCTGAGCAGAGCCATCCCCTTCCCCACGAGGGATGAACCTCCTCTTCACCAGCCCCATCCTGTCCTTCAGCCCCATAAACGATGTCCGTCCCCCCCCCTAAAAAGGTGTCATTGACTGTGGTCCCAAAGAAAGCGCCCTGCTGACACCGACCCGCCTTTCAGCTTCATCCTAGAGTGTCCCACCAGCTGCCGAGCTGCAGCGTGGCCCCCCCCGAGCTGAGCAACCCAAGGGGCATCTTCACCCAAGGACACTGTGGAGCTTCCTCCGAAAAACACCGCCTGTCCCCAGAAACATCCTTGGATATCAAGGTCTCCTCAAGGTTTAACACTGCGGCTCCCGGGGCTGCTCCCTCCTTTGGAAGCAGCTGGTTATTATTGTTATTTTTTTGTGTTGTGAAAACAAGGCTGGAAGGGGCCCGTTCCCAGCCACTCGTTACCAGGTGCAGCGGAGCCGTCCTTGCACAGAGATCCCACACTCTGCCAGAGGCACGGTGGGCATGCAGAGCAGGACCGAGACCAGGCTATGCAAACCACCAAACGTTTCTGCATTTGCTTTTGTCGTTTCATCTTCTGAGATATAAATAAACTACACTAATTGTATGAGCACGCCTCTGGCTTCCCTCAGCGCTGCTTGCTACGTTCAAGCTGCCAGTCTGAATATCCCTGTATCATCACTTAATTAAATGAGAAAGGGATAAAAGACCTTCCCAAAACACGGTGCACTGGAACAATGCAGGAGGGGCAAGGAGAACTTGGCAAAAACTTCTTTAGTTCACGTGAAGTTCACCAGCTCTTGCACATCATGCCTACGGTTGCCAAATACGGTGTCGTGCCAGACCAGATGGATGTCGCTTCAGATGTGTTAACACCAGCGAGAAAATCTGTCCTCCGACGGCAGTCACCATGGAGATCTGGTAGAAGCTTTCTGAGGACCAAGAAGCAAAGAGACATGTCAGTGGTGGAAGGAAAGCGAATAAAAATAGCTGGGTGATTTCTGAGCCCAGCAGCCTGGTGCTGCCTTCCCCCGGGGCTGGGTCGGGAGCTGTATCGGCAGGAAGCGCTGTGCATTTTGTGCCTGTTTCCAACCAGCTGCTCTGCCTCGGCCGGCGCTGCAGGCGAGCTGGGGCATCCGTGGCAGGAGCAGATCATCTGTGACTTGAAACTGCTTTGGACTTCAGACCGTTGAGATGAGCCACCTGTGGCTACGGGAAATACATACCCAGCATCGTCTACTGCCATTAGCAGCTAAGGAGATTACTGGTTTTGTTCAAATTAGTAGGCACTTGTGCTGTTGGGGACCGAGCCAATATTCCTGATGTCAGTGGTAACTATCACGTTGTCTTCACTGAGCTTTAGAAACAAGATCGAACGCCAGCGGTCGAAGAGCGAGTGGCTGGCAACAATCCTTAATGGTTTTAATTACAGGATGAGAACCACTACAAATGACACCGACGCCAGGTTCAATCCTGACTGCTCAGTTAGGCAATGGTGTTATCACAAAAAAGGCTCTCAGAAACAGGGCCTAGCTTCCTCTGGTATGACGACATTGCTTGGTCCACCAGACTACGGTACTAGGAGATTGAGCACAGAGATGGGCACTTAGAATAAATCCTGTGAGGAGGCAGGGAAGGAGCTGGGAGTGTTCAGTGTGAGGAGGAGGAGGCTGAGGGGAGCCCTCATCCCTCTCTGCAGCTCCTGACAGGACATTGCAGAGAGGCTGGGGCTGGGCTCTGCTCCCAGGGGATCAGGGACAGGACAAGAGGGAACGGCTGGAAACTGCCCCAGGGGAGGCTCAGGCTGGGCAGGAGGAGAAAATGTTTCCCAGCAAGAGTGGTCCGAGAGTGGAAGAGGCTGCCCAGGGAGGGGGGAGTCCCCATCCCTGGGGGGGTTTCAGGGCCGTTGGGATGAGCTGTGGGGGATGTGGGGTAGGGGAGAACTTTGCAGAGTCGGGCTGAGGGTTGGACTGGGTGATCCCGAGGGGCTTTTCCAACCCGAATGGTTCTGGGATTCTGTGAACTAAATTAGTCATTAAACTCCAGTGTTGACTTTAGTCTTATTTTGTCTCACTGTCCTGCACCAACAGAAAGAGGACCACTGTTTTCAACGCCTCTTATTCAGCAAGAAGAGTAGCCCAGTGCCTGGAGCATGGTGGGACCGTGGTATCACCATGGGTGTGACACAACTAGCAAGATCACAGCCTAAAAAAACCAGAGCATTAACCTCCACAGAGCAACATGCAAAGATGCTATGAGACACTGTAACAGTCTGCCAAAAAAAGAAATATTTGGGTTTCACTGGAATAAAAATTTTTTTTTTTTAAATGTCCACCAAAACATCATATTTTTCTCATGGAGAGAAAAGCACCAAAATCATTTCCACAGGTTCATAAATATTCATGTCAAATGAGGAGGGGGAGGGATTTTGTTACCTCATAGAAGGACCCTCTAAGGAGAACCAACCATAGATTTTCCCTACGTCAATTGGCTTCTAAAGCTGTGGTGAAACCTGAGCACATTTTTAAGAGGAAAACTCAGGGCTGGTTTTGATGCCATTGAAAATCCCACCCGGCCTCCCAACTTCAAATTTCAACCACAGATCTCTTTTTACTTGTTCCCAGTAGAGTCAGAAGTCTGCTGTTAACGAGTCTTTGGTGTTCACCTATTGTCCTGAGGTCTGGGATCAACCAACCTCTTCTTTCATCAGCTGAACAGATTGAGTTCTTGGAGCCTTTTCCTCTAAGGCACGTTTTCCAGTAATTTACTCATCGATGCAGTTTTTGCAAAAATCACCGTATTTCAAGATTTTCCTTAGTCTGTGGGTGCCAGAAGTGGACAGGGCAGTGGCTCTGGTAACAAGCACAACGAGAATATAATCCATCTGCTCCTCCTCAACGCGGTGTTGGTACCATCTCAGGTGCCATTAGCCAGTCCTGCTGGCCACAGGGTCACGCCGAGGCTGATGTCCAGCTGATTACCCGCTGTCACCTTCAATTCTTTTCAGGTCACTGCCGTCTGGGATAAAATTTTCCATTCTGTAAGAAAAGCTACATCCTTTGTCCCTGGACACATGGCTTTTGGTCACCTTCACATGAATATTCATTGCTTGCATCTGGCTTACCGAGAAGTCTGGGACTTGCCCTAATTATTTGCTGCCACAGAAACTTTGTACCATTTCAAAGCCTGTCTACAAGAAGTTTATTTATTCTTACCAGTCACTGACATAAGCATGCTGAATTTGTATTGTTCTAATTTATTAATCAAATCATCATGCAGTACCAAAACAAATGCATCAAAGACGTCTATTACCAGCTCATAATCTCATTTAAAAATGATATTGAGTTTGCCTGACAGACTCTATTTCCCTTAAAACCATGCCGGCCGACATTAACTCTTTTATGTTCCCTTAATTTCCTACTAATAAAGTTCCATATAATTGTTTTTTATGGGACTGACAACAGCCTGATGGAGCTTTACAAACTCTCCCTTTTAATTACTGACCTCTCAGCAGCGTCTTCCAGTCCTCCAGAACTTCTCTAGTGTTCCAAAACTTCCTAAAAAATCAACGTAACAGGTCAGAAACTTTGAGCAGCCTTTACATAGCCCCATGTGTGGGTCACCTGAAGCTGCGGGTTCAACAGTCTGCCTCTGTCACTGCTGAAAAGTCATCATCACCACCTACAAATTACTGTGACACCTGGGATTGTCCCAAATTCAGGACGAGCTGTAACTCTGCCGTTTCACTAGGGCAATACCACCATCAGAATGTCTTTTTTTTTTTTTTTTTTTTTTTAACTTTAACAATTTGCTTCTTACTGCGCTCACTTTGGTTTTTCATTTTGGGTTGTTATTTTGCTGAACTGTTTTCAACATCTCCAGGCTTCTCTGCTTCCTTACCCGCTCCCCCGTCTCGCCGCTGGCTTCTTCCCTTCCAGTTGCCTCCACGCTTTTCCGATTGCACCTATATTCAAACAACGACAGGCGGGCACGATGCCAAGCTACTCTTATATTTGGTCTCACCAGCGTCATTCAGGAAAACACTTCAGAGTGAAATGAAGGGGCTAGCAAAGAGAAACCCAGGAATTAAAAACAGAAGGAAAGGAACAAACAAGACCAGATGCTGCTGACCTGGAAGAGCAGCCTCCTGCAGGGGCCTGGGGGACTTGTACCCCACGTCGTGAGACACTCAGATAGTCTCAAGCAACCTCTCTGGGCAGGTTCCTTTTTCTGGGGTGTGGACGGGAGTCCTGGAGTTGCCCCCACACTCTCCTTCTGATCCCCAGCCTCCACCTGCTCCCTGCTTCTCCCTTCTGCCTTCACCAAACCCCTTTGGCCCCAATCCTGCTCTCAGCTGGGCTGGGCACACTCGGCGTTTGCTTTCTCAGCCTCAGTCACTTGAAGCTGGGCAAGGAGAAGCACATGGTATTTCTAAAGCAACAAGAACGCTGCGGGTGCTGACTCAGCACACAAATCAGCAAGTCCTGTTTGCTCTGGGTGTGCAGCAGCCTGGTTTCCTTCTTCAAGGCTGACCTTTAGCACCCTCCGCTTCATCCCCAAGGGAATAAATAAATCTCTGCTGCCCGGAGAGGTGCCTGCACTTCATTTATCCCCTCTCCCTCAGCCACCTTCCACGTTTTTGCCACACGGTGCCAACTGAAAGCACGCCACCACCACCACCCATGAAATGCAATTTTGCCCTTTCCAGTGGGGGAGAGCTCGGGGCTTGGCTGCCCTTTTGCAGGGAGAAGGGGAAAGGGCTGCAGCTGCGTTGGAGAGGCAGAGGAAGAGAGGAGCCACGGGGAGCCGGCCTGGCTGCTCCTGCTTGTATGGAGGGTGGGAGAAGCGCTGTCAGCAGCTGCCGCCTCTGAGAAGGGCCACAGCTCCCTCTGCACTGATTGCCACCATCCCACACACTTTGATGCCACCCACAGCAGTGGCAGAGCCAGCCCGGCTTGCCAGAGACTTGGTAAAGCGATTCCACAGTGGTCGTGCTGCTTTTGGGCAGGTGCCCTCGCCTAGACCTGGCTTTGTGTGGTTTTATTGCCCCCAGGTGCATTCAGCCACACGTATCGGTAACCGCAAAATAATCCAGCCTTCCACAGTTTATTTATGGAGGCTAAATCCCAGTTTTCCAGTCACTAGGCTCTGTACTTAAAATCCTGTTCTGCTTCACATTTTAGGACTGAAATAAATTTTTAAGCCTCTCCGATATTATCACACTGTTCCCCAAATCCCTGCTTGGGACTTACTTTGATGCTTTTAATTATACCTCTTGTTTTCTCATGCATTTTATTATACCTTTTCTTCTGAATACAGGAAATTAATAGCTCGGGCAGGCTGAAAGAGTGGTGACATGAACTTCGGGCACGCAGTTCTGGCTTTCAACCTTTGTGGGGGATTTTTCAAATCTGAGTTTCTGGTTTAATTAAATACAGTCATGGGGATCTCTGGTGGCAAGGCTGGGGTGAAGATCTTTTGGCAAGCTGACATGGGATTTCTAAAGTCCTCCCAAAACCCACATGACATGGCATAGCTTCATCTAGACAGGACTTGGAGACCGAAGAGATGGGTCTCTACCTGAAGTTCAGAGCTGCTCCTTCTCTGGGCTCTTTAGCTGACCCTGGGAAGCCCGTGTTGGCAGGGAGCAGCACAGTGAAGGAAAGGGCTGGTCGCTCTGTCTTTGTTTAGAAGCAGGACAACCACATTCACCCGTAAGCTTGAACACAATATATTTCTATTCCACGTACGCCGGGAAGTGGTTAGCACCGTTGCAAGCATTGAGTTCTGCTCCCTGCTGCGGTTGGGGGCTCTGTGGCTCACCCATGACAGCAGCAGAAGGGGTCATCGTTTGTGGGTAGGAGGGAGATCCTACCTCCCAGCCCGTAACGAGGGGAGATCTCCTCTCCACATGTTCCCCTTCTCATCACAGAGAGCTGCAGGAGTGAGGTTCCTGCTGTGCCGCTCAGCCCATCCTCATTATCCTGGCTGCCATGAAACCCAGCCAGAGAGCAGCCCCGCTGTATGGGGCAAGGGATCTGCTGCCATCCAAGGCATCTTGTCCTTAGGAGGTCACACAATTAGCAGCTGAACATGATGAGATCCCACAGCTGGAGTGGCCTTGGGGCTACAATCCCACAGTTGGGGTGGCCTTTGGGCTACTAAAACAACAAGCAGAGCTCAGGAGTGAAACCAGAGTCCTCCCTTCCAGCAGCCCACGGGTAGTCATGGCAATGATGACTACAGCCAGGGCCACCTTGTGTGACTTCCAGCCCTGCCCTGCTTGGGTGGTAACGCCGGGCAGAAATACCCAGGGCTCTTCCTGAAAGCTATTGTTAACAGTCCTTTGCAGAAGGAATTTGGTGCTTCCTCTCCAACACGCGTGAGCCCTGGCAGCGTCACGGCAGCTGCTGCTCAGGAGTACCAGCCCCACGGTGTTCCCACCGCCCCTGCGGTGTGTGGGGTGGGTTTTCCCCTGTGGAAGCCCTCCTGCCCTCCCCTGGATTTTGTGGGAGCCCCATTATCCCTGTCAGAGGGTGCTGAGACCATTGCAAACACGCATGGCCCAACAGCCCAGTGCCAACAGGATCTGCGCTGCAAAGCGCCTCGGGTGGCTTCTCCAGATAAAATCCAGGTGACCTCTCCGGATAAATCCAATAGCTACAATCTCAAATGATGGCTAATTTGGGCAATTCGGATAATATCCTGGTAGATACTGAAAATCACCACAGACAAGAGAAATTTTACTTCCCTGGCACTTCTCTGCTGGCTTGCACCAGTGACTCGCCCTCTCCCTGCCCTGCGCTGGCCAGGAGCGAAGCCCCCTGCCTCCTCGCTGTCCTCCCAGGGTCCCCCCTGGGAGCAGGGGCTGCCCACAGCTCCCTCAGATTTTAAATGCAGCTGACACCTAGTGCTGGTTCTCTCTACTACAGCTTGAGCAGGAAGGGAAGCCCCAACGCTGATAGATGAAGAGCCGGGGGGTTCGTGGTGTGCGTGATTTCATAGAACCCCAGAACCATTCGGGTTGGAAAAGCCCCTCGGGATCAGCGAGTCCAACCCTCAGCCCGACTCTGCAAAGTTCTCCCCTACCCCACATCCCCCACAGCTCATCCCAACGGCCCTGAAACCCCCCCAGGGATGGGGACTCCCCCCTCCCTGGGCAGCCTCTTCCACTCTCGGACCACTCTTGCTGGGAAACATTTTCTCCTCCTGCCCAGCCTGAGCCTCCCCTGGGGCAGTTTCCAGCCGTTCCCTCTTGTCCTGTCCCTGATCCCCTGGGAGCAGAGCCCAGCCCCAGCCTCTCTGCAATGTCCTGGCAGGAGCTGCAGAGAGGGATGAGGGCTCCCCTCAGCCTCCTCCTCCTCACACTGAACACTCCCAGCTCCTGCCCTGCCTCCTCACAGGGTTTATTCTCCAGCCCTTCCCCAGCCTCGTTGCCCTCCTCTGCCCTCGCTCCAGCCCCTCCAGATCTCTCTGGGATTGAGGTGCCCAAACCTGGACACAACCTCCAGGTGTGGCCTCCCCAGTGCCGAGCACAGGGACTGTCACCTCCCTGTCCCTGCTGGCCACACTAGTGCTGACACCAGCCAGGAGGCCGTTGGCTTTCTTGCCCACCCGGGCACCTGCTGGCTCCTGCTCAGCTGCTGGTCAGTGAGAACCCCCAGACCCTTCTCTCCCAGACAGCTCCAGCCACCCCTCCCCGAGCCTGTAGCCACACAGGGGGTTGTGGTGGCCCAAGGGCAGGACCTGGCACTTGCTCTTGTTGCAGCTCATCCCGTTGACGTTGGCCACCGATCCAACCTCTCCAAGTCTCTCTGTGGAGCGTCCCTGTCCTCGCGCAGATCGACGCTCCCGCTGCACTTGGTGTCACCTGCAAGCTCACTGATGATACTGATGATTTCGTGATGTTAGTTTTCCACATCCAGCTTCTTCCACCTCCTGCTTTGTGAAGGCAAAGGGGTGTCTGCATGGTGTCGTCCCAGCACAGGACAGTGCCACAGGGTCTGGCCAGCAGGAGCAAATCTTCAAGGGGACTAGGATAGTGCTGAGGGCCCAGTGTCCCCACTGCGCACAGGGTGGGAGGGAAGGGGAGCATCTTCCATCTTTTAAGAGAATGACCATTGCTCTCGCTGGTTCTGGGACATCTCTGTTCATCTTCTCACCCAACGTCCTGGAAAGGGCTCAAACCCTCCTGCTGCCACAGCATGGTCCTGGCAGGCAGCTGAGCCCCGGCTGCCGGTCTGGGTCAGCCTGCTCATCCTCCACCACCTACATGCTCACCCAGGAGTGAGATGATGCTCATATTCCTCAGAAGAAAAATCCTCCCTGGACCAGCTCTGCCAGTCACATGTGGCTTCCTCCAACATTCACCCGACACTGCTCAGGCAAAGCCTTTCACTAACTAGGGAAGGTGTTCCTGTACTGTAGCCACACCTGTCCAACCGGTCACCTTCCAGAGCTTTCCCAGCTCTATCACCTTCCCAGCCCATCACTTCTGAAAACCCAGAGACGACATTTCTACAACGTACAGCCCTTCCCACCCTTCCTTATTCCATGCATTAGATGCTTTAATGTTGTATTTCTTGATGTACTATTCAATTCCCCAGCCAACAGCAACCATTTATGTTTTACAACATTTTCTCTTGAGAGAGCTCCAGAGCAGACAGACCAAAAAGCACTGGTTCCCACAAATTACATTAAAATTGTATTCCGCTCCATGCTCTTTTCCAATATTAATTTAATTTTTGCAGTCCTCCTCCGCTCTGATAGCAGCTGCCATTTCTGGAGTCTTTCTTCCACGGGGAAACTTTCTCTCTGTGAATTATCCCTGCAGTCCTATGCCTGGTTTTGGATGGTGGAGAAGGAGAGGAACTAGCAAGTTGGAAAAAAACCCGCAGATTTATAAAAAGAGAGGCATGAAAAAATCAGAAGTAAAAAACCAAAACAAAACATGCCAGGCCAGTATCTACATCCTTTACTGGATTTAGCCCTTTGTCCAGATTTCCTGATGCTAAGTTCCCTACCCTTGCTGCAGACCATCTCAGTTTCTCCCAGAGGTGCTCTGGCAGCAGCACTTCCAGGGTGCTTGGAAGAAGGATAAGAAGAGTGCTGTCTCTGGAGACATAAAACCTGAGGCTGCAGCACGCCCTGAAATTGCTGAGCAATGCTTAGGATGGAGTGTTCTCCAATAAAAATGAAATAGCTGCTATCAGCATGATTGTATCAAGTTAAAATCCAGTGGAAGAAGCAAGGTGATGTCATGGGAGACAGAGAGTATCTGGTGTAAGAACACAGAGAGACCAGGGAATGAAGTTTCACCTCCGTAACTATGCAGGCAGAGCTCCTCACACCACGCTCACCCTCACCAAGCTGTTTACGGAGGGTCTCCACCACGCACAGTGTCCATCAGGCAACAGAGAAATCCATCTTGGACACAGTCTTAGCAATTTTGGTTGGAAATCAGATTTTTCTAATAGGTCAGAATGTTCTTGTTTTCTTCTTGTTCTCCTCATTTTCTTCTTCTTCTTTTCTTCTTCCCTTGTTTCCAGCGCACAGCACGTCACCCCACAGGTCACCCACCTGAGGTCAGGAGATGCCCTTTGTGGCATAAAGTGACATTCAGCAAATCCTCAAAATGACTGACTTAAAAAAGCAACACAGGGAATGAAAAGAGAGTTGATCTGAAGGGGATATTTCATAGCTCTTATGGGCTGTGAAAATTTCTTACTTTCTTATATCAACCAATCCTTGTAGAGTGAAAGTATATTAACTTTGTTAATATATATATTATTTACATTCTCCACTGGTAGTGGAATTTTACTTCCACTTCACTTTACATTCATGCTCATGTAAAACAAACTAAAGGACAGCCTGGCCCTGGAAATAAGGACTTTGCTTCTTGGAAGCTTAGAGCTGTGCATGAAGACTAAAGGATACCCCGGGTCAACCAAGATAACAGCAGCACCCCAGCCCCTCTGACACATCTCTGAAACCCTCCCAGCATCGGCCCCATCGTAGATCAGTAACTCCAGCAAGACTGACTCCAGGGACAGCTGGATCAATTGTCAAGCAGCCAGAATGCTGCAAAAATAGAGTTCCTTTGCAAAGTTTTACTATGATTAATAATAGAGGGGGTGTGTGTGTGTGTGTGTTGGTGATTAGTTAAATCATGTTGTACCTGAATGCTTGAAGGGTATAAAAACCCCACATAAAACACCACCAGGGTGCCCCAGTTTGGTTGGTGCACCTCATGTCTCAGTATGAATAAAAATTTACTCTTGTAGTTTGTGCCCCAGCCTCTCTCCTTGGCCAGCTCGGCCAGTTGTGAATTGTTGTAACGCCCATCGTGGGGGTTTGCCCTCCCTGGATGGGGAATGCTGATGTCCTTCTGCTCCCTCTGCCCCCAGCACATCTCCCCCCACAACAGCTGGACCCAGCCGTACAAAATTATTAGATTTAAACCAAGATGCAAGTTCCCCATCAGTGACGGGGATGGCATTTTGTTGCAAAGCAAAGAAAATGTGGGCACAGCGGCTAAAGAAGTGATGTTATTGGCACTGATGAAGCAGGGGAAGAAGTCACAGACAACAAGTTCACCCACCCAAGGTCGGGGCAGACACCCAGGCCAGCAAAGCGCAGCGTCTGTCCTTGGTAAGTGATGTGTCTGAGCCAGAACAGCAAACCCAGCAGCGAGACTTCCCCAAGAAGTGGGTGGCAAGAGAAAAAAAAACCATGAGTTTTTGTTCTTTTTCCACAGGCGGCTGTAACTGTCAGGGCTCGAACCCACCAGGAGGTGACGTGGTGTCACAGGTCAGCTGTGCGAAAGCAGCACCGTGAGCACGGGAAATCGTTTTGCTGTGTCTGCAGTGACAAGGAGGTACCTCACATCATCCTCCATTCGCCTGAACTTGCACAGTGCAAAGTAAAATATCAAAGTCAAATTGTCCTTGGCACAAGCCTGTTCATTTACAGAAGAGCACAAAGGAGGGAATCAGACATCAGGAGGTAGCTTATGGATTTGCAGTTTCTCTGGAGCTCTGCCCTCCCGTTCCAGCTCTGGGATAGTTTAGTCACCAGTTCCCTCCCTCTGATTTTTTATTTTTAGTGAATATTAGCACAAGCAACTTCTGTCAGATAAAAAAACCTGTTTCCCAGACCCTCACTCCTACTTCTACATCCTTTGGTGTAGCCTGATAACAGGTCAGATGGAAGAAATGGTCTGCTGGAAGGAAAGTCCAGCAGAATGCTGGCCATTTCCAGCTGGCCCAGCTCTGCGCTGAGCATGGCTACGTGGGACAGGGTGCGGTGCCAGCCTGGGAACCGGGGCAAGAAGCATGATGGATGCAGGAGACTGGAGCTGCCAAAATGGGAAGGGGGAACTGGCAGTCACAAAAGCAAGTTCTGCCATCAAGAAGCTACTTGTGAAAAAGATACACGTTTGCTGTCTTATTTTTTTGCTGATGATCTTAATTTTACTGAATGTGTAAGATTTGCTTTAGCAAAACAAATATCACTCTTGGGTTTTTGCCACAGCATGAATTTTTAATGCTTTATTAGAACGCCTGAGGGTTTCAGCCCAGTCTGCGACCGCTTAATAGAGTGAAACTCCGCTTCGTTACCTGCTCATGCGCCACGGGAGCCATCTGTCCTCAGGATTTAACAGCTGGGAAACCGAGCCCAGCTGCCAGCTAATCCCACACAGACCAGGTATCTCCTGCAAAAACCCGCTTCACAGAATCACAGAATAGTCTAGGTTGGAAAAGACCTTGAAGATCATCCAGTCCAACCATTTACCTAACATTGACTGTTCCCAACTCCCCCAGATCCCTCAGCGCTGTCTCAGCCCGACTCTTCAACCCCTCCAGGGATCCCGGGGACTCCCCCCTGCCCTGGGCAGCCCATTCCAACGCCCAACAGCCCCTTCTGCACAGAAATCCTTCCTCAGAGCCAGCCTGACCCTGCCCTGGGCAGCTTGAGGCCATTCCCTCGGGGCCTGGCGCTGGGGCCTTGGCTCCAGAGACTCATCCCCCCTCTCTGCCCCCTCCTGGCAGGGAGTTGCAGAGGGCCAGGAGGTCTCCCCTCAGCCTCCTCTGCTCCAGACTGAACCCCCCCAGTTCCCCCAGCCGCTCCCCAGCAGACCTGTGCTCCAGACCCTGCCCCAGCTCCGTTGCCCTTCTCTGGCCACGCTCGAGTCATTCAATGGCCTTTTTGGGGTGAGGGGCCCAAAACTGAACCCACTCCCCGAGGGGCGGCCTCCCCAGTGCCGAGTACAGGGCTCAGGTTGTCTGCATCGTCATGCGCAAAGATCTGTATTTTTATGAACAGGGGTTTAGGACTCTTTGGGATCAGACAGCGCTTTCGCTGCTTAATAAGCAACCGGTGCCAAAAGCAGCCGTGGCAGAGGACAAAGGCACTTGGCGGGTTGCAGCGGGGGGGAAGCACCAAGGCTGGGGAGGTGCGTGGGGGGGGGTTACATGCGCGCTGGGAAAGAATGTATCAAAAAAAAAAAAAAAGTAATTAAAACCAATGCATTGACAAAGGCGCTGAAATAAATACAACTGTGGGGGAAAACGCGCCACGGCCTCGCCTGGGCCAGGCCGGGCCCTGGGCTCGGCCCCAGCCGGAAGGGGGCGCTGCGGCTCTGGACACGCCCCCCCAGCGCGCGTCAGAGAGGCGGCGGCGGGGACCAATCGGAGCTGTGCCGGCGCGTGTCACGTGGTGAGGGCGTGTCACGTGCCGAGGGGCGTTGCCACGCCTCCCCGCCGCCGTCGCGCCGGGGCCGCGATGGAGCCGGGGCCGGGGCCGGGGCCTGGCGGGACACCCGCGGCAGGGCGCTGGGCCGCGGCCGCCTGCGTGTTGACCGGCGCCTCCCGCGGCTTCGGGCGCAGCCTGGCGCGGCTGCTGGCCCCGCGCCTGGGCGAGGGCTCGGTGCTGCTGCTGCTGGCGCGTTCGGCCGAGGCGCTGGCCGAGCTGGCGGCCGAGCTGCGGGCCGGCGGTACCGGGCTGCGGGTGGAGTGCGTTGCCGCCGACCTGGGCTGCGAGCAGGGGCTGCGGCGGGCGGTCGCTGCCCTGCGGGAGGTGCTGCCCGCCGCTCCGCCTGGCCGCCTGCTCCTCGTCAACAACGCCGGTAACAGCGCGCCCGTCCCCCCCGTCCCTCCTCCGCCTCCCCGGGGCAGCGGGGCTCGGCGCCGGCGGGTCCCCCTGGGGTTCCACACCGGCTGAGCCGGGGCTTGGGCGGTGCTTTGGGGGCCAGTAAATAACCGAACCCAGTAAATAAGTGAAGGAGCAGTGGGGATTTCACCCTGTCTGGATCTTCCTGGTTTATTAAAGTAATGAATCTGGGGAGCGGACCAGCGACAGCTCGCTGCCGGGACCGCGGTGCTTTGCTTCTCGCAAGGTTTTACCCGTTACTCAGGGCGTAGGGCCAGCTGGCCACCTTCCTGCACCCTCCTCCGCTCTGCTCCCTGAGTACAGACCTTCAGAAAAACTTCTAGCCCTGCCTTGCGGGCGCTTTGCTTATAATCTGTAATGCCTGTTGCTTTTAGAGCCTTTTTTTCCACCCGTTATCACTATGAATAAGACCACACGTTGCAGTAGGTAATAGGTGCTACAGGAGTTAGGACTTTACTGTTTGGCTCCAAAAGAGGGACATGCGTGGTGGCCCGTGGGGACCTTGTACTTCAGGCTGGAGGGTTAGGAGCTGTTTGTCTTGGCAAAGGATTGGCAGGGCAGGTCCGTGTCCTGAGTCACCACTGTTGGCTCAGCAGGTGACCTGAAAGCAATGGGCAAAGCCAGGCTGTGCTGAGCTCCTCACCCTGCAGTGAGACCCTGCTAGAGGTTGGGCCAGCAAAGCTGCTCGCTTTTGTTTGTCTTTTTGGTTAAGCAGGGACAGGGAAGGGATCTGAGCCCTGGGCTCGGCACTGGGGAGGCCGCCCCTCGGTGAGGGGGTTCAGTTTTGGGCCCCTCACCCCAAAAAGGCCATTGAATGACTCGAGCGTGGCCAGAGAAGGGCAACGGAGCTGGGGCAGGGTCTGGAGCACAGGTCTGCTGGGGAGCGGCTGGGGGAACTGGGGGGGTTCAGTCTGGAGCGGAGGAGGCTGAGGGGAGACCTCCTGGCCCTCTGCAACTCCCTGCCAGGAGGGGGCAGAGAGGGGGGATGAGTCTCTGGAGCCAAGGCCCCAGCGCCAGGCCCCGAGGGAATGGCCTCAAGCTGCCCAGGGCAGGGTCAGGCTGGCTCTGAGGAAGGATTTCTGTGCAGAAGGGGCTGTTGGGCCTTGGAATGGGCTGCCCAGGGCAGGGGGGAGTCCCCGGGATCCCTGGAGGGGTTGAAGAGTCGGGCTGAGCCAGCGCTGAGGGATCTGGGGGAGTTGGGAACGGTCAGGGGGAGGGTCATGGTTGGGCTGGAGGAGCTGCAAGGGCTTTTCCAACCTTGATAATTCTGGGATTCTGTATGTAAGAGAGCGTTGCACACTGAAACACAAGAGCAAAAGGGATGTGCTGTGGTGTTGAACCCATCTTTAACTACTCTTAACTCATTTATCCCTCCTAGGCTCCCTGGGAGACATCTCCAAATCCTTTCTCGACCTCACCGACCCAGATGAGATCAACAGCTACTTTGCCTTCAACGTCACCTCGGCGCTCTGCCTCACGGCCACAGCCCTTCAAGCCTTTGGCGTGCGGCCAAGCTCAAGCAGGACAGTGGTGAACGTCTCCTCGCTCTGTGCCATCAAGCCCTTCAAAAACTGGGCGCTGTACTGCAGCGGGAAGGCTTCCCGCGACATGATGTTCCAGGTGCTGGCGCTCGAGGAGCCTGATGTCCGTGTGCTCAACTACGCCCCGGGTGAGGAGGGAAGTTTGTTAATTGCTATTCATTTTCTCCTGGCTTTGTGGGTTAAAGAGTCCTGCAGCTGAGCCAGGGTCAGCGGGAAAATGAATCGTGTAATTTGCTTCCTCCTTATGTGGTTTTTTTTTGCTGTTGTTGTTGTTCTTCCCCAGGTCCTCTGGACACGGACATGCAGCTTTTAGCCCGGACTAAGACTGGGGACCCTGAAATGCGTCAGTTTTTCCAGAGCCTGCAGGAGAGTGGCCAGCTGATAGACTGCGCTGTGTCGGCTCAGAAGCTGGTGAATCTCCTGGAAGAGGACACCTTCCCCTCCGGCGCCCACGTGGATTTCTACGATATCTGAGTTACTCTCACCTCCACCTTTGCCTTCCTGCTTTGCCTTCTGCTGAGCCACCTCTTGGGTGCCTCCAGGCTGTTTGGTGATTGTGTTTGAACCCCGGGTGCTGCGCAGCTTTCAAGAGAAGACCTCCGGGTGCCTTATAAATACTCCTAGTGCCCTGATGGGCATGGAGGGGAAGTTACTGCTTCACTGAGCCCTCCTGGGCACCCACCAGCAGGAGCGGGGATGTCTCAGCTGCTGGGGATGGGGGAGCAGAGGTGGCTTTTCCAAGGGAATGAGCGCAGAGGCTTAAAGCTCTCCTGTGTGAGAGCGTGTGTGAGGCAAGGAGGTACCAGGGCACGCGAGGCCAGGTCGGAAAGTCAACTGGAAGGTCTCGAAGAAGCCAACAGTGGGGTTAGAGCTGAGTGTCCCCGTGTCTGTCCCCTTTGTGTGCTCAGCACTTGAGCGAGTCACCAACAGGCAAAAGAGCCATTCCCATGGCCAGAGGAGGTGGCTGTCACCTCAGAGCCCTGCCTGTCTGTCCCCTTTCTCAGCAGTGGCTTGGCCAGACTTTCCTGCAGTTCTGGCATTGTCTCTCTGCGAATTCTATGCGTTAAGACGTGGAGCCAAAGCCTACCCCTGTGTTTTCTCCACAAAGGCAGCAATATCGCTAGGAGAGGGAGCTGGCCACGGAGGAGAGGTGAATATTTGGGTGCCTGACTGGGGTCACCAGCTTACCTAAACCTGTGTGTGGGCGCAGCGCGGGTCAGAGCACGTCTGAGACGGTGCCCTCGGGTCAGATCACGTCTGAGACGGTGCCCTCGGTTCAGACTGTGCTCCTGTTTGCAGGTTCTGGGTCCAAGCCTGGATCTGGGGCTTCAGCTCCTCCTGGGTTGTTCTTTTAATGATTTGTGGGGGTCTATTCTCATTTTTTTGTCATATTCCAAGAGGCACAGGCATTTGTAGTCTTGCCCCTCTAGAAAGCAGCTGCTCTGCAGCTTGTGTTGGTGCAGGAGAACTGCTTCGAAGTGCAGTGGCATCCCCTGCATGCCCTGGAAATGCCCGATGTCCCCTGTGCTCAGTGACAGCAACCTCCCTGCAGTCTCTGTCACCCCCTTATTTCAAATTGTTTCCACCTGGATCCACAATCATTAAAAGTTTTGTGTCTTGTCTGTCTGTTCTGTCTATATCTTTAAAAGTGGATAAATTTGTGGGAGGAGAGAGCCTGGGTTAAGCACTGTCTTCATCTAACAAGGCCTCCTGTTCTTCCATCTCTGAGCCATTTCATTAACTCTGTGTTAACCCTGTCTGGCTCAAAGAAACCTTCTCTCCAGCTAGTCTGCTGCTTGGTTTCACCTTCCCTCTACGCTTGTGAAACTCATTGTTAGCAAACCCCCCTCTGCTGCTCACTACACTGGCAGTGGGGTGGGTTTTCTGGGGTTTGATGCCTGGTGATCGTACATGTGGTCTGTGAAATCCAGACAGACTTGCTGCTGCCCAAAATCCCGCATCTCCTCACCTTGTATCCGTGTTGGCTTCTCCCATCCCCTCTTGGACAGAAATCCTCTTATGGGCTCTGGCTGTCTGCAAAAAATCACCTCAGTGCTGGGGCTGCCAAGTCCTGCCCTTAGCAGGTCACAGGCCATGGGCTGGCCAGAGGCTGGGCTGAAGGTGGAAGAGCCCCCCCAGAAAGGCTCAAGGAGCCCCAAATCGCAGGAGGAGGTGGGTGGGTGCTGGGGGATGGGGCTGCTCTGGTCACAGGGACCCTTTGGTAGCGGCAGGGTGGGAGATGCCGCTGGGTTCTTTGGGGAAACTGAGGGGGGGGGATTGGCTTTGGACTCCGCGTGCTCGGTTGAGCTCTGACCACTCACCGGTGGCTGGGGGTGTATCAGCAACTCTGTGTCTTCGTGGAGCATCTGCGTTGGGGTTTATGGTATCACAGAGGTGCCACCCAAAACCGGGCACTTCTCCAACCCAAACCTCCCCCCCAGGAGAGGATACGTAGGTCAGGAGCATCGACTTTAAATAGTGAGGTGCTTAACGTCCTGCGGCACCCACTGTTAATGAAATCATTAATGAAACACTGGATTTGATTCACAGACTGGTCTGGGTTGGAAGGAACCTTAAAGCCCATCCAGTCCCACCCCCCTGCCATGAGGTCACCTTCCACCAGCCCAGATTGCCCAAAGCCCCGTCCAACCTGGCCTTGAACCCTTCCAGGGAGGGGGCAGCCACAGCTTCTCTGGGCAGCCTGTGCCAGGGCCTCACCCCCCTCACAGGGAACAATTTCTGCCTCAGATCTGATCTAAATCTCCCCTCTGTCAGTTTAACCCCGTTCCCCCTCGTCCTATCCCTCCCCCTGATGACGAGTCCCTCCCCCCGTTCCCGCAGCCCCTTTCAGCCCTGGGGGGCCGCTCTAAGGTCTCCCCGGAGCCTTCTCTCCTCCAGCTGAACCCCCCAACTCTCCCAGCCTGTCCTCACAGGGGGGCTCCAGCCCCCCCAGCATCTCCGTGGCCTCCTCTGGCCCCGCTCCAGCAGGTCCGTGTCTGTCTTGTGCTGGGACCTGGGTCACTTTTCACCCCCTTTTCTCTCTCCCCTGTGCCCAGGGGCAGCCCCTGAGCAGCAGGAGCAAAAATCAGCCTTGTTGTCCCTGTCCCTTCAACCAGGAAACTACATCTGCTCAAAGAGGGAACCTGTTACAAACATCAAGCACATACCAAGTGCGAATCCTATGCCCGCAGTGATCTCCTGTGCTCACACTGCTGAATTTTGCTGGTGAAGCATCCACGTGGTCAGAGTTCAAGGGGGTAAGTTTGTCTTCAGCACAGCCACTTGTCACTTGACAGTGCTCCAAGCTGTAACCTGGATGTTTTATTTTCAGGGTTTTCATCCCATTAGACTCACTGAGCATGTGTTTAAGTGTTTGGCATCGCTCTGTAAACACCAGTGATGCTCTGATCTTAGGACTCCTGCTCTGGGAGCAAGAGCTCTGCCCAGGGAGAAATGCCAATGGTACTTTTAGGGCATCCCCTGCCCAAGGAGAAATGCCAGTGATGCTTTCGGGACATCCTCCGGGTACCAGCATCCCCCCAGGTATCAGCATCCCCTCAGGTACCAGTATCCTTTGGTTTCCAGCATCCCCCAGGTAGCAGCATCCCCCCAATACCAGCATCCTCTGGGTACCAGCAGCCCCCCTGGTACCAGCATCCCCTGGTTTCCAGCATCCCCCAGTACCCACATCCCCTGCCCAGGGAGTGGGCCCATTTCCCACGCTCCGTGAGTCCAGCACCCATGGGTGCTGTGAGATGCAACGACAAAACGGTATGAAATATTTTTCTTCCCTTTTCTAGCATTTTCTGTGACCAGCTGAGGGCGTATGGAGACCGGGTAACGGGCACCGGTCCGGAGGGTGAGACAGCATCGGTGCCTCCGGAACAGCGGGCTTTTGGGTGGGCTGGAGCGGGACACAAGCTCAGGCTCCCCTCCTGCCTTTGCACCACCTCATCACAGGTCCCTACAATGCCTGATTATTATTTTTTTTAAATTCAGCCTTCGTGTTCTGGAGCTACGGGACCGTGCCAGAGGCTAAATGAGGAGAAAAGGTTGGGGTTTTTTTAAAAAAAAAACAAAAACAACATGAAGTTCTGAGCTCTCCTAATTTCAGAGACAGGCGCTCCCAGCCCGCCTGGGGGGAAAGTGTATCCGATGGTGCCCTGAGGGAGCCCCAATATTTGGGCAGTGCCCCCCCATGAGGATGAAGGATGAACTCTGTGGCTGAAGGGGATCACCTCAAAAGGAGCCGTCACCTCCTCCACCCCAGACAGGACCCACGGCCTCTGTTCTCCCGGACAGGGGTAAAGTGGGGCTTCTCAAGCCCCAAATCCTGCCTAGCACGGGGTGTCCCTCCAAGCGGGTCTGCCCCCTCGCCAGCCCCCCTCCAGCCTGCCTTCCCTCCCTGCCTCCTGCAGCAAAATACTGCGTAAGGCATTTTATCCCTTTTCCCCCTTTTTTCCGCCTTTCCCCCCTTTGCTTTTTCCTTCCCATCCCATCCTGAAGAGAAGTGCTGGGGGTTGTGGCAGCCCCGGGAAGGACTGTCCCAGCCCCACTCTCCCGGTGTGTGGCTGCAAAGGCTCCTGTGGGACAGCCCGTTCCCCCGTGTGTCCCCCCGCTCCTTGCTCTGAGCTCAAGAAAAAGCAATTTTCTTGCTGCTGGGGGGCAGAGCAGCAAGATGGACATGCTGATAGTGCTTGGCCCTTCCCTGCTGCAGTGATTTCTGTAAAGGATGGGTGCTGGTGAAGGTGTGATGCTTCCCTGAGCCCTGGTAAACAGGGACAGACAAAGCTGGAGCACGAGCTGGGCAGGTGCCTCCCCGTGTGAGACCCCTATAAAGTGCTGCCAAACCCCCTGCGATAGCCTCGATAGCAGTTTGGGGCAGGAAGGGATCTTATAGAATCAGACTGGTTTGGGTTGGAAGGGACCTTAAAGATCACCCAGTGCCACCCCCCTGCCCCGGGCAGGGCCACCTTCCACCAGCCCAGGTTGCCCAAAGCCCCGTCCAACCTGGCCTTGAACCCTTCCAGGGAGGGGGCAGCCACAGCTTCTCTGGGCAGCCTGTGCCAGGGCCTCACCCCCCTCACAGGGAACAATTTCTGCCTCAGATCTGATCTAAATCTCCCCTCTGTCAGTTTAACCCCGTTCCCCCTCCTCCTATCCCTCCCCCTGATGACGAGTCCCTCCCCCCGTTCCCGCAGCCCCTTTCAGCCCTGGGGGGCCGCTCTAAGGTCTCCCCGGAGCCTTCTCTTCTCCAGCTGAACCCCCCAACTCTCCCAGCCTGTCCTCACAGGGGGCTCCAGCCCCCCCAGCATCTCCGTGGCCTCCTCTGGCCCCGCTCCAGCAGGTCCGTGTCCTTCTGCTGTTGGTGCCCCAGAGCTGGACCCAGCCCTGCAGGGGGGTCTCCCAGAGCGGAGCAGAGGGGGAGAATCCCCCCCCTCGCCCTGTGCCCACCCTGCTTGGGGTGCAGCCCAGCACACCGTTGGCTTTCTGGTCTGTGAGTGCCCATTGCTGGCTCACAGGCAGTTTTCCATCCACCAACACCCCCAAGTCCTTGTCCTTGGGGCTGCTCTCAATCCGCTCCTCGCCCAGCCTGGATTTGTGCCTGGGATTGCCTCCAGAAGTGTGTGTGTGTGATGCTTAGGGGTGACACTGCCTGAGCAACCAGCCCCAGGTCCCCAGGGGACCCTCCCCAGCCCCCCTCCCCGTGCCGGGGGAGACACTGTGCCCTTTGTGCCAGCGGTGAAATGCGGGGATCTGGGTTATGAAAGGAGTCAATGTCACTGCTGGGGTTTTGTTTCCACATGTGTGACCCGGTCCTCAGGACAGCGGTGAGGGTGAGCCTCCTAAATCCCCCCAAAGCCTCCCAAATTAAAACCAGTGTGCACCCAACGACCTCCCAAATCTCAGCCACTGACCTGGGCTGCCCCCGGCTCAACAGGGCAAGAGGCTGCAGCAAGGTCCCTCTGCCCCTTATTAAAGGTTTCTCAGCAGAGGGGAGAAGAAGACCTTTATTTCCCATCCGGTGGCCAGAAATGCTGAGCACGGGCCTTTTGGCTAGGACACCGAGTGCCCAGCGAGCTCCTCGCTCGCAAACAAGCAGCCGCCTCCAGCCACGAGGCCAAAGGTAAATGAGCTGCTCTTTCAGCAACGGTGTTCCTGGGGGGGTAAAGGTCTGGTGGTGCCCACGCTCCCCACCCAGGGACCCCCATCCTGCATGCAGAGACCCCTGAGATGCCCCTGGAGACACCCCAGCCACACGCATGGCCTGGAGTCAACACAGGGGATGCCTGGGATGGGGGGGTGGATACACAACCAACCATCCCAAAGCCTCCCACCTCTCCGTACGACAAGTCGGGAGCTTTGCAGGGTGTTCTCAGGGCCGTGGCTGGGATTTGGTGGAGGTTCACCGAGCCTGAGAGGGTTACAACAACAAACATCTTTCTGCTGAGCTGGCATGGTTCTCACCACCTCTTCTCCCCGAGACTGAACATTTGCTCGTGCATCCTCCTCCCCATAGCTCTTCACACTCCTCACTCCCAGCCTGCTGACTTGTTATTCTTCTCCCTTCTACACTGTCCCCTGGTTTTGGTGGCCTTAGTGTTAAGCAAGGAGAAGGACCAGCTCCAGGCTGACCACGGCCCCCGGAGCAGCATTTAATGTGTAACGAGGGACCCGTTGGTCCAGCGAGCAGAGATGACAGATTAACCCAGTTTAGAGCCAAAGAGCAGTGGGTTTGCTGGTAAACTGTCCTGTTCCTGCGAGCTTCAAATGCCTTTAATGAGTTATTATTTAGTCTGCGATGGAGGTTAATGGGGGGACATGGCAGAAATGATCTGTGATTAATTAAACCACTTTTATCTGGTGCGGGCAGAGCAGCTGGACTTGCTGTGCTGGGCGCTAAGCTGGGATCAGCGCCGGATCCCCAGCTTTGGCATCACTCCCGATGCTGCCCTGCACCCAGAAATTCACTGGTGGTCAAACCAGACCCTGCAGACCAGTGGCCACCTCCACCCCAGTGGGAAAGAGCTGAAAGAAATGGGAGTTTTTCTCTGTTTTTTTTTATACGTACCACCCCAAAGCCAAACTTTGTCCTGTTTGCCGCTGGCCCATGTGGGATGCAGCTGGGTGCGTTTCAAGCCTTCTTCCCCAAATATCAAGTGCTGAGCTGGAGGCAGGCTGTAGCTGAGCTACTCTCTGGGATTTGGGGATGGTGTCTGGTCCTGACATCAGCTGCTCCCTGTCCCCTTTCCTTCAGAAAAGTCACTGATTCCCATCAGCGCATCCATCCTCCCCCTCCACTGCAGCCCATTGTCCTCCGCCCAGCCTTGACACCCTCCTGTGGTGATGGGTCAGCCCTTCCCCAGAGAACCACAGAATCCTCCCGGTTGGAAAAGCCCTTGCAGCTCCTCCAGCCCAAGCATGACCCTCCCCCTGACCGTTCCCAACTCCCCCAGATCCCTCAGCGCTGGCTCAGCCCGACTCTTCAACCCCTCCAGGGATCCCGGGGACTCCCCCCTGCCCTGGGCAGCCCATTCCAACGCCCCACAGCCCCTTCTGCACAGAAATCCTTCCTCAGAGCCAGCCTGACCCTGCCCTGGGCAGCTTGAGGCCATTCCCTCGGGGCCTGGCGCTGGGGCCTTGGCTCCAGAGACTCATCCCCCCTCTCTGCCCCCTCCTGGCAGGGAGTTGCAGAGGGCCAGGAGGTCTCCCCTCAGCCTCCTCTGCTCCAGACTGAACCCCCCCAGTTCCCCCAGCCGCTCCCCAGCAGACCTGTGCTCCAGACCCTGCCCCAGCTCCGTTGCCCTTCTCTGGCCACGCTCGAGTCATTCAATGGCCTTTTTGGGGTGAGGGGCCCAAAACTGAACCCACTCACCGAGGGGCAGCCCCAAGCACCAGCAGATCCCTGTCCTTCCCATTAGGATGCTGGGGGGAGGCTCTGGCAGATCCTCAGCACCAAGTTTAGACCCGAAAGGATGAACAAGCCACCCTGCACCCATCACTCGCCACACCCCATCCCGTGTGGGATCCCATGGGAAAGCCAGAGCATCTCCTTCCTTAGGGATCACCCAGCCACCAGCGTGGCCTCACCCTGCCCGTGCCACCGCCGGCAAAGCTGCTGCCGAGGCCGGGAGCCGCATTCACATTCCTGCCGCGAGCACACTTGTCAGCCGAGCTGTCAGCCGCTCCCGTAATAGGGCCACGGCGGTCACTCGTGTTGGGAGTAAACACAGCCGAATCTGAGAAAACAAGAGCAGAGCCGAGCCCGGGTGCTTCCAGCAAGGCTGCAAAGTACCAGCGCACTCAGCACAGGCAGGGGAGGGGGGATAATGCCCAATTTTCTCCCCCCACCTCCCTGTCATCCCATGCTGTGAACCCCAAAAAGCCCCTGGAAGGATGCTCGGGGGTGACGGCGGCCCCCCGGCATCTCAGGGGTGCGGTTGCTGCTCCCGGAAGGAAACGCTGGGGACCTGGGATTAAAAAATAGGTTGTTTGGTGGCATCAGAGCTGGCGCAGGGGATAGATGGGGACAGCACTGGCCTGGAGCTGCTTGGGGACACAAGGCAGTGGAACTGCAGGTCAGTGATTTCTAGCAGAAACCCACCCCATCTTCGGCTGAAGGAAAAGCACTTTAAAAAAAAAAAAAAAAAGACTAAAAATATGGCATTTTGCACGTGCCAGAGCTGCCCCGTGCCTGGGGGACCCATTTGGAGAGAGTGTCCAGCCTCTTTGCCTGCATCCCCTAGCATGTCCCCCACCCCTGGGCACCTCCTGCCACCTCCAGGCATGTCACCAGCGCTGGAGGGGACACGTCTGGCCCCAGGCTCTGCGCTGGCCCCCAACGTGCAGCTCCGGGAGGGTCAAGGGGTGTTGGCATGGGGACCGGGGGGCTCAGTCGTGGCCACAGCAAGGAGGAGGAGCAGCCCTGTGAACAATTACCTCTGGTTTATTCGTCTTGCGCTATTCCTCCAACTTCTAAACCCTCCCGGCAACAAAGAGGCGGGCGGCCTGAAAAGCCGAGGATTTAGGACAAAGAAGGGAGCGGGGTGGCCGAGGGCACGACGCCGCGTCGGGGCTGGGCGGCGATGCCCATCGCGTGGTGCCAACCCTCCGTCCCTAACTCCTCCAGTTCAGGCCATTCCTCTTTCCCCACTCCAGCCCAGCAGCTCCCCAGCACCTGGCGCAGATTCTTCACATCCAGAAACCCTAAAAAGCTGAAAACACCATGAAATATTTTCTCCCAGCGGGGAGGGGAGCGGGCGGCTATTATTCTCATCCAAACCAAACCTGAAATGTTGGGGTCCAAAGGGTGTCGTTCCGCCTTTGAAATCTCCCGCGGCCTTTCTTCCCATTAAACCATCTCCCGGCTCAGCTCAGAAGTTTCTTCCCCACACCCCCCCCCCTTTTTTTTTTTTTTTTTTTTTTTTTAATTTAATAATAAAGCATCTCAGATCTCTGAGTTGCAACTCATCTCACACCTAAGCGAGATTGCGTTTTGCACAAGCCTTTCAGCTGTTTTCTCAATCTCTCCTCTGTCTCATTCTCAATTCAGGCAGTTGCTATAGGTATGTTTTAATCCCCAGCATGGTAGATTTTAATTAGTCTTTGTACAGATGGCCAATTAACATTCATTACTTTTGCCTTGAGCGATTAATTATGAGTTTGGATAGAATGGGAGATGGAGACAGAGGAAAGATGGGCAGGTGAATAAAAAAAGGGATTTTAATCAGAGTTTGGGATTTTTTTTTTTTCTTCTTCTTATTTATATATATACACACACACGCAGAAAGAGGAGGGAAGAGAAAAGCAGCAACACGGTGTGAGTTACACTCCCACTGAACCGCTTCCAGCCCCGGAGCCACGGGGATGGGCTCCAACAGGATCCGTGGCCGGTGATGCTGCGGGGCTGGGGGACTGCGGCCCGGCCGAGCCCCATGGCAAGGATGGGGAAACTGAGGCAGGGACCGCTGGGGCCTCACGCAGCTCCCCGGGCAGGCACGGCCAGGTGCTGGGCTGGAAATCAACCCCCCCAGGGCTGGATTTGGGTGCTGGGGCATCACGGTTTTGGGGTTGCCGTGGTGGTGGGGGTGGCCGAGGGAGCGGTGGCACAGCGCTGCCTTCCCCCGGGCGAGACCGCGTAGTGGCGTGCAGGATGGGGCCCGTAACTCTCCCCGCGCAACACCCGTTGACACGTCGCTAATTCTTCCTAATTGATTTTTCACGCTGGCGGGAGGGAGACGGTGACATCCAACAACAGAGCCCTGATGTCGCGGCTTTCTCCTCCATGAAAAGGGCCGGCACCCTCCCCCCCGGAGCCGACATACTTCTCCCCGGCCCGGGTAGCCATGGTGAGACGTTGCCCAAATCCTTTCACCGCCGTGCCGCCGGAGGCTGGCGATGCTCCACGCCGCCCGTGCCAGCCCGCTCACGGCAGCTATTTTGGGCACGCAGGCAAGCCGGCAGAAAAAATTAAAATAGCAAAAAAAGCCCCCCGGGGCCTTATCCTGCCCCGGTTCCTTGGCGGAGGGGCTGCACCCACGCTTCGTGGCGTCCCGGCACATGTGAACCGGCAACGGGTTGTGGATTCGGCGTTTCTGGGTTATTTTGGCGGCAAGCGAGGCGTGTGCGCGGCGCGGAGCGAGCAGGGGAAGCTGGCGGGAAGGTGGGGAAGGGCCTGATCCTGCTCGCTCCCGGGGAGCCTCCCTCGACGGCAGGCGGGCCCGGCAGAGCGGAGTAACGGCGGGTGCTGAGCGGCAGGATCCGTCCCGCGGGACTTGGAGGGCTCCTCATGGCGCCGCTGGCTGGGCTTTTACACCCGTTCTGCTGAAATCTGGGGATTTCTTTTTTAGCACGTTTTACATTTTGGCCCCAACCCTCTCGAGATTGGCACTTCTCCGCAGCACAACAACTTTTCTGAAATCAGCCGCTCAGGCGGCGGAGAAGGGGGGGTCCAGATCCCTCCCCGCACGGCGGGTATGCGGCCGCTGGGTCCTGCACACGCGGTGTGGCTGGTGGACATGTCACCCGCATCCTGGCACTGTCCCTGGGTGGGCGTGTCACCTGCATCCCAGCATGTCCCTGGGTGAACATGTCACCCGCATCCCCTCATGGCCTCTGCTAGGACGTGTCACCCACGTCCCAGTACAATCCCTGGGTGAACGTGTCACCTGCATCCTGACACTGTCCCTGGGTGAATGTGCCACCTGCATCCCAGCATCTCCCTGGCTGGATGTGTCACCCACATCCTGGCATGGTCTGTGGGCAAACGTGTCGCCTGCATTCCAGTGTGGTCCCTGGGTGAACAGGTCACCACATCCCCTCGTGGTCCCTGCTAGGGCGTGTCACCCGCACCCTGGTGTGGTCCCTGGGTGGATGCATCGTCTGCATCCCCTCGCGGTCCCTGGGTGGATGTGTCACCTGCATCCCAGCATGTCCCTGGGTGGACGTGTCACCCATGTCCCAGCACAATCCCTGGGTGGATGTGTAACCCGCATCCCAGAGTGGCCCTGGGTGGACGTGTCACCTGCGTCCTGGTGTGGTCCCTGGATGGATGCATCACTCACATCCCCTCACAGTCCCTGGGTGGATGTGTCACCTTCATCCCAGCGTGTCCCTAGGTGGACATGTCACCCACATCCCCTCACAGTCCCTGGGTGGATGTGTCACCTGCTCCAAATGTGGTCCCTGGGTGGACATGTCACCTGCGCCCCAGTACAATCCCTGGGTGAACATGTCACCCGCATCCTGACATGGTCCCTGGGTCAAAGTGTCACCCACATCCCAGCATGTCCCTGGGTGGACACGTCACCTGCATCCCGGTACAGTCCATGGGTGGGGACCCACCCCAGGCACCACAAGTGGCCGAGCCCCTGGGGATTCACCCCCAACGATCCTTGAGCCCTGGCTCAGCTCATCCCACTTGTGGACTGGTGAGACTGCACATTGCTCCAGGGAACAGACGGGTGCCCCAGAGCATCAAAACGATGTTGGGGACCCTCCCCAAGGGACCCACACACCCACTGCAAATGCCTCCATCTCCACACTCATGCGCTGGATCTGGCCTCTGCGACCTGCAGGATGGAACGTGCCCTCGACCAGACCATCCCCACTAGCAACCCCTCAATTTCACAGAGGTTTTTTTGCAGCTGAAATACAGATGGGACATACAGGAGTCAAGAGTCCCCGCTGCCTCAAAGGGCAACCAAAACCCCTCACACCAGCTGAAGGCTTTCTCTCGGGTGTGGAAGAGGAGGCCGGGAGTGCAGACGCCTCCGTAAGGCACCGTCCCCACCTGCAGAGCGGTGGCAGGGTATGGCCCTCTCTAAGTATACGCCATTGAAATGTGCACATTTCCTAAAAGCAATATGGAACAGCTAAATATACTGCTCACAAATCTGTTTACACTAATAATGGCTGGGAGCCTGCCATCCATATGACTGCAAGGAACCATTGATTCAACATAAATTAACTGAAAATTACTTGCGAGAGGGAGAAACTCACGGCATTTTTTTTTTTATTTTTTTTTCCCCTTGTCTTTTTTTTTTTTCTTTCTCCCCTTCCCCTCCCAGCCAGGGAAGGGGGAAACGTGGAGACATTGGCACCTCCACTACCGACAGCCATGGCTGTGTTTGGCAGCGGCTCCGCTCTTTCCTCGCCGGCCCCTCTCCCCCTCTGCAGCGCTGGGGACTGAGATACCCAGTGAGTTGGGATTTTCCATCCCAGCGCCGGGAACTCGAGCTGCCGCCAGGGCCAGATGAACACAATATTTACCCGTTTTCCAAGAAATGGCAACAGAGATGGAAGGGTCCGAGTCATTATTTTGGCACGGGCAGATTGCTAACTTGTTTGAATTCTTTTTTAAAAAAAAAAAAAAGGGAAAAAAAGGAAGCAAAAAACCCACCAGAATTGGCAGCTCCTTGCGTATTAGTCGAAATGCTGCAGACTTGGCTCCCTCTCACCTCCGCAACATAATGTTAAATGGCATCAAGACAGTATATCAGTCATTTACATATGTTGCTTATAGACGCCAAACTTATTAACACAATAAAACTGCTGCTAAGAATCTTTCCTGCCTATTTTTCTCCTGGAGAATGTCAGTGTTGGAAGCACCTAGCTGCCTCGTATGGAAACACCCGGGGTTGCCTTTCATATGGCACCCGGGAAAATAAATATATGAATCACCCAGGGTCCCCCTCCGACCACTTCCAAAGCAAAGCGGGAGGAAGATGCGTTGATTCAGAGCATTGTGCACTGGGGGAGGCCGCCAGCACCCAGCCCACCCAGCAGCACCCCATGAGCCCCGGCATCCCCCCGAGGCACAGCGCCTGCCCCCCAGCCAGGCACCCAGGTGGGACGGGATGGCTTCAGCCCAGGGCTGGCTTTAAATCCCGCTGCTCCGAGGTGTCCCCAACTCCCTGACCTGTCTGGAAATGTTGGAAAGGGCACCCTGGCTGATTCTTATATTTATTTTCCTGGGTGCCATATGAAAAGCAACCCCGGGTGTTTCCATACGAGGCAGCTAGGTGCTTCCAACACTGACATTCTCCAGGAGAAAAATAGGCAGGAAAGCTTCTTAGCAGCAGTTTTATTGTGTTAATAAGTTTGGCGTCTATAAGCAACATATGCAAGCGGCTGATAGACCGTCTTGATGCCATTTAATGGTGTGTTGTGGAGGTGAGGGGGAGCCAAGTTTGCTGATCTCCCCTAATATAATGTTTGCCTGGTCCCCGCAGGGTTTTGGGGGGACTCTTCTGACACCGAGCAGGGACAGCGTGTCTCCCCATCGTGGCACTGAAGCCGTCCCACCTTTCCCCACCCCTGCGATGGTGCAATCTGGCAGGAGATCATTTTCCTTGTCCTCTGGGGCAAAGCCGACGTGAGCCCTGGGGGGTCGGACATGGGGGTCACGCTCCGGTGCCATCTGAGAGAGCACCCGACCCCTCCCCGGAGCTGGAGGCGTAATTTCCTGTGTTGAAATTTCCTGAGATCTCCTAGAAAGACATTTTGCTGCAACGCTGACCCTGCCCTGCGTGGAAAAGCATTTTTACAGGCAAAATCCTACAACCCTGGAGAGAGGTGAGACTTCAGCTGGGGGACCAGTCTTCACCCCCAAAAATCAGTGGGTAGGTCTGGGTGAACCCAGACACCACAGCTGAGCTCTTCCTTGTGCTGTCAGTACTATAAACCCCCCAAACCTTCCCCAGGAATCACAGTGCTGAAGCATGGAGCTCCTGGCCACAGCATCCCGAGGAGGTTTAAAATCTGGGATCAGGGATGCGGGAGAGATCCGCTCCCGGCCGGGGCATGGCGATGCCACTCACCCACTGCTGCTGCCACCCCAGAGAGCAGGATGACAAACCAGGGTCAGCGGTTTGGGTTTACTGGGGGGGGGGCTGGATTGCACTCCTTGGCCACCCAGGGACCCCCGGGACCCCCCCAGCTCTTCCCCCTGATGCCATCCCTGCCATCACCCCAAGGAGGACCAGGTGATGCCACTGTGGAGTCGTGTGTGCTGCTGGTGCCTGCGGCATCAGCGCTGCTCTGACAAGTCGTGGCACAAGCAGGAGATGCAGATGTTGACCCAAACCAGCCTGTTTCAGTGCTGCTACTCCAAAACTGCATGTTTCAGGGCTGCTGACCTCCTTGGGCCCCAGCGTGGGTGAAACAGCTCATTGCTCTGCTCAACCTGTGGGCAAACAGGGGACATGGGGTCCCCAAGGTCAAGCACAAGGTCAGGGGAAAGGTCCTCAAGTGCCCAACCTCTGCACATCACTTTCAACTAACGAGCTGCAAGGACATTCCCCAAAACCACGGTCCTGTGGGACCACCTTGGCGAGCAAAACTGACCAGAGCAATCTCTGTCCTGGGCGCGGGTGCAGCCTCGGCGCCAGGACGGGCATTGCCACCAATGGCTGCGGGTGCTGCAGCTTTCTGAAAGGCTTTATCAGAGCTATGGGCACCTGCACGATCATCTCAAGATGTTTCAGGGCTTGGAGATGATCCTTTCAGGAGCTGGGGGTTTCAACTTCTGCAAGGAGCTGGGTGCAAAAATCCCGTTTGCTTTGCAAGAGTGAAACTGCTGTTCATGACACATGGCTGCAACCACTGAAGCCACAGCCGTGTCCACACCAAGTGGCCTCCAGGGTCTCCCACCTCAGAGAATGTTGGAAGCCCACTAGGACCCATCACACCAGAGCCCACATCTGAGCAGGGTTTCTGTACCAACATAGCAGTCAGGCCATGGCGGGGAGGTAAAGGCAGCTGCAGCGCCCGTGGAAAAGCCAGTGTGACCCCTGTGTAGGTGGGCGAGGACCCAGCAGCATCTCTCCTTGCTGGACTGACCTCTTCCAGCCCATAACTATGTGATCTGGGTGGCTCCCAGTTCCCAGGCTCGGCGGTGTGATCCTCTCTCAGTATCGGCCTGGTTCCATAGATTAAAGTTATGACCCATCCATCCACGTCAATGTACTTATCTACCACCATCCCCATATTCCCATGTCATCTTCATCCATCCAAACATCCAATCATCCACCCATCCAATCATCCACCCACCCATCCATCCATCCGTCCATCCATCCATCTGTCCATCCATCCATCCGTCCATCCATCAGTCCATCCATCCGTCCATCCATCATCCATCCATCCATCCATCCATCCATCCATCCATCCAAGCATCTATCCAAGCATCCATCCATCCATCTAAGCATCCATCCATCCATCCATCCATCCATTCATCCATCCATCCATCTGTCCATCTGTCCTTCCGTCCATCCATCCGTCCATCCATCCATCCATCCATCCATCCATCCATCCATCCATCCATCCAAGCATCTATCCAAGCATCCATCCATCCATCTAAGCATCCATCTAAGCATCCATCCATCCATCCATTCATCCATCCATCCATCTGTCCATCTGTCCTTCCGTCCATCCATCCGTCCATCCATCCATCCATCCATCCGTCCATCCATCCACGCACCCACCCACCATCAATGGACCAGTTGACAAATCCACCCTAAAAAAGGGAGGTCAGATGAATAACCCACTGACGCCTACCAGGTTGTGTAGGGTCAGTTTATTCCCATCCAGTATATCCCTGAACTAAATGAAATAATTAAAAGAAATTAAGAATCAGGAGCGGGGAAACAGCGTGGGACAGACTCTGGACCTCCTTAGACTCCCTGCCCCAAAATACAGCCCCATTGCCCCCTTCTTGACTTCAGGGTGGCACTAGAAGTCTGGTGAGAAGAAATCCGGGCAGGACAAGGAGCTGTGCCCATGGGAAGAGCAGGCGGGCGAGGTGAGGAGGAAATGATCCAGCACTTTGAAGTCTGGTCAACTTTTAACATCCCGGCAAGCTGCGCCCGTGGCCACGCTCTGGGGCCCGGGGCCTGATTTTCCACATTCTGCCCTTTGATGCTGGAGGCTGATGTGTTATAGATTAACAAAATGGGGGGATGGACACACACACACACACGCACTGGGGGGACGCGCTGCACCTGCCGGCAGCGTGCCGGATCCGGCCCTGGCACCGCCTGCCTGCTCCGCTGCCGCAGGAGGAAGGGCTGCGGGCAGGGATTGGGGTGCCGGCAGGGATTGGGGTGCTGGCAGGGACTGGGGCACGGGCAGGGATTGGGGCAGAGACGGATGGGGATGGCTCCTCCAGCACCCCCAGAACTGCCCCTCTACCCCCAACCCCAAGGCCAGTTTTTGGTGCCTGTCCCGTCCCTCTCTCCCTCTCCTTCCTTCCTTTTTCGTTTGCTCCTCGGAAAATCCTCACTGTTGTATTTTAACAGGTGTCAGACCCCCCCTTTCCCCCAGCAGCACCCCCTAAGCCCAGTGCAGCACCCCCCTGCCCAGCCCTGCCTGCCCACCGCCGCTGCCAGCCGCGGCCCTGCGCTGCGCTGGCACGCTCTGCCGCTCTTTCGTTAAAAAAGAAAATGTCTTTCTCCTCCACCCAGAGCTCCTCCTGGCCAGAAATCCAGCGGGAAGACAGGCTGCTCCCGCCTCACCTCCTCCCCGGGATGCAGGGGCCAAAGTTTCCCTCTTAATAAACCGGGGACACCCGCCTGGGGGTCTGCGTTTTATTCCTGAAGGGGATAAAGATCTGCTTGAATTCTCCTGGAGGTGGGAGCAGGCCTGGGAGCGGGGGGGGTGGGATGGGGGGAAGAAATATAAAGAAAAATTTAGGTTTCTTGCCCAGTTTCAGTGTAGCAGCTCCCCGGTTCTCTTCGGAGCATCCAGGGAGCCTCCCCTGGACACTGAGCCGGGACTGAAAACCACCGGGGCGAATAGGGGGGAAAAAAAAAAAATTTTTAAAAAAATCATCAATTTAAAGATTTATCATTTTCCAAGAGGGTGATTTAGCCCTTAAATCAAAGCAGCTCCCTCCCCCCCCCAAAAAAAAGGTTCCTGCGGAGACGGGGCTGAGGGGGGATGCTGCCGGCGGGGATTCCCGCGGGGAGCAGCCAGCGCCCCGCCGGCTTTTTTCTTTTTCCCCCACGGAAGATGCTCAGAAGCCGGTGAGATCCGCACGGAACGAAATCCCGGCCCCGCGCAGCGCTCCGCGGTCCGCGGCTCCGCCACCGCCGGGTCCCGCCGGGAGGTTGCGGGGAAGAGGAGGAGCGGAAGGTCCGCACCCCCGGTCCGGCCCGGGGGGTGGAAGAAAAAACAGCGAGAAGAAAAAAAGAAAAAAAAATTAAAAATTGAATCGATTTAAATTAAATTCCACAAATGGTCCGGAGCCGGGCGCAGCTCCCGCGGCTGAGCTGAGCGCTGTCCCCGCATCCTCCTTCCCCTTCCCTTTTCCTTCCCCTTTTCCTTCCCCTTCCCTTTTCCTTTCCCCTTTCCCCTTCCTCATCCTCATCCCTCCGCGCCCGGGTGCCCTCTCCACCAGCCGGCTGACCCAGCTCCTCTTCTTTATTTCCATTTTTAATATAAAAATATATTTTAAATGTAGATATTTTTTTTTCCTCTCCCTCTTTCGCAAATAAAAATAAAAATAAAAGCGCTTTGGCGACGCGCTCGCTCCATTTTTAGGCTTTCGTTTCTGTGGGGTTTCATGGATTTTTTTTCTCTATATTCCCCCCCCCCCCCCCCAAGCTTTCTTCCCCGCAGCCTTTTGCGGGAGTGTGTCCGCGGAAAGCCCGCGGGCGCGCAGCAGCGCTCTCCTCTCCGCGGGAGGGGAGAGGGGGGGGGGGAAGGATCCGCGGGTGCCCGCGCGGAGTATTTCAATCCAGCCAAGTGGAAAATAGACTTTCAACCCCCTTTGTGCGGGAGGGGAGGGCTGGCCCCCGCCTCCGCGGGCCGACAAAACTCAGAGCAGAGCCAAACTGCGGAGTGAACTCGGGACCGGCCCGCGCAGGGGCTGCGCACCCCGCGCATCCCCCCGCGCCAGCGAAAAAACAGCCAAAATCGCGAGTTATTAGGATTTTTTGTTGTTGTGGGTTTGTTTTTTTTTTTTCATTTATTTCCCAGCGCAGGATCGGACCCGTGGGAAGAGCGGGCGTTTGGCCGGGGGGGAAGGTCCTGCCTTGGGAAGGAAGGGGGGGGTTACGCGGAGGGGAGCGGAGCTTGCGCGGGAGGCGGGGAGGCGCGGTGGGGCGCGGGGGAGGGCTTCACCTCCCCTCCTTCCCTCTCCCTCCCTCCCTCCTTCCCTCCCTCCCCCCCCGGCCGGCAGCTCCCCGAGCCGCGGAGTTACAAACCGCCGCTGCGGATTTTTTTTTTAATTTATTTATTTTAAAAAGCAGGGGGTGAAGAAAAAAAAAAAAAAAAAAAAGAGGGAGGGGGGGAGGATGGAGGGGGAGAAGGGGGGGGGATAGGATTTTTTTTTTTAAAAAAAAAAGAATTTTTTTTAAAAAAAAAAAAAAAAAGAAGAAGGAAAAACCACCCCGCAGCCGGAGCCCCTCTCCCACAACTTCGCGGCGCGCCTGCGGGAGCGGCTCCAGTCCAGTTTTTCGGGCGCTCTCTGCCTCCCCCTGCCTGCCCTGCCTGCCCTGCCTGCCCTGCCTGCCCCTGCCTCCCCCTGCCCGGGCCCGAGCCAGGTGAGGCCGCCCCCTCCCCCGGGCCCCGCCAGGTACCGGCCGTATTTGTACCGGCTGCCGGGGGCTCTGCGGGCTGCGCGGGCACCCGCGGGTGGGCGGCGGGGCGGGTGTGTGTGTGTGTGTCTCTGTGTGTGTGTGCTCTGCCCAGGGGGGTGGTTTCTTGCACACACACACACACACACACCCGGAGGAACAGCCCCGCTCCGGGTGTCCCCCCCCACCCCCCCCCACCCCTCCCCTCCCTCCCTTTCCCCGGCTCACACCATGTTCCAGCCGTCTGCGAAGCGCTGCTTCACCATCGAGTCTCTGGTGGGCAAAGACACCCACCTCGGCCCCGAGGAGCCCCCCCGTCCCGCCGCCCTCGGTTACCCCGGGCCCGGGGCCGCCGCCGACGCCGCCGCCGCCGCCGCCGCCTTCGCCCCCGGCTTCCCGGGCGCTGCCGCCGCCGCCGGCCGGGCCCTCTACGGCAGCGCCGAGCTCGTCTTCCCCGAGGCCGTGGGGCACCCGGCGCTGCCCGTCGGGCCCCACCAACTGGGGGGGTCGGCCCTCCCGCCCCCCCATTCCTTCTTCGGGCCTCAGCACCGCGATCCGCTTAACTTCTACCCCTGGGTGCTGCGGAACCGCTTCTTCGGGCACCGCTTCCAAGGTGAGCGGGAGGCAGCGCCCGGCGGCTCCCGGGGCGCGGAGGGGGCGCGGAGGGGGCGCGGAGAGCCCCGGGGGCCGGTAACCGGAGGGGAGGGAGGGAGGGGGGGCGGCCGGCGGGGACCTGGAGGCAGAACCTGTTGCTGCTGCAGGAGCAGCCGGTGCTCCGGGCGCTTGCACACCCGGTGCCTTTACACAGCCGGTACTCGGGGTATTTGAACACCCGGTGCCTTTACACAGCCGTACTCGCGGTATTTGAACACCCGGTGCCTTTACACAGCCGGTACTCGGGGTATTTGAACACCCGGTGCCTTTACACAGCCGGTACTCGGGGTATTTGAACACCCGGTGCCTTTACACAGCCGTACTCGCGGTATTTGAACACCCGGTGCCTTTACACAGCCGGTACTCGGGGTATTTGAACACCCGGTGCCTTTACACAGCCGGTGCTCGGTGCATTTGAACGCCCGGTGTCGGTGCGTTTGCGCAGCCGGCGTGTCTACACACCCGGTACTCCGAGCGTTTACACACCCGGCGCTCAGTACATTTACACACCCGGTACTCAGCGCCTTTGCACACCGGTGCTCGGTACATTTACACACCCGGTGCTCGGTACATTTACACACCGGTTCTCGGTACATTTACACACCCGGTGCTCAGCGCATTTACACACCGGTTCTCGGTACATTTACAAACGCGGGACTCGGCGCGTTTACACACCAGGTACTCAGCGCATTTACACATCCTCAGTACATTCACACGGCCGGTACTCAGAGCGTTTACACACCCGGTGCTCAGTACATTCTCACACCCGGGACGCAGCGCGTTTACAGGCCCGGGGCCGGTGCGTTCCCGGGGCCGGGGCCGGGCAGAGGGCGGGCGGGGGGACCGGGGCAGCCCCGGGGCCGGAGCCGGGTCCCGCCGGGCATCGCGGGGCTCCCGGGGACGGGACCGGCGCTGCCGCCTCCCTGCGCGGCTGCCGGAGCCGGAGTTTGGGTTTCTGCTTCTCGGAACGAAGTGAAAGATTGATTACGGGTGGATCTCGGCTGCACAGCGAGATTTTGTTTAATTCTATAGACTCTTCTCTTCTCTTCTCTTCTCTTCTCTTCTCTTCTCTTCTCTTCTCTTCTCTTCTCTTCTCTTCTCTTCCTGACTCTGTCTCTATCTCTTTTCTTTATCTTTCATTTCTTTATGTCCTTTTGTCTCTCCCTTTCTTATTTCTTTCTTTTCCTGTCTCTGTGTTCCTTTCCTTTCCTTTCCTTTCCTTTCCTTTCCTTTCCTTTCCTTTCCTTTCCTTTCCTTTCCTTTCCTTTCCTTTCCTTTCCTTTCCTTTCCTTTCCTTTCCTTTCCTTTCCTTTCCTTTCCTTTCCTTTCCTTTCCTTTCCTTTCCCTTCCTTTCCTTTCCCATCCTTTCCTTTCCCATCCTTTCCTTTCCCATCCTTTCCTTTCCCATCCTTTCCTTTCCCATCCTTTCCTTTCCCATCCTTTCCTTTCCTTTCCCATCTCCTCTCGATCCCCGTCCCCTGGCCGTCCCCGCTGTCCCGGGGGGGCCCGCGGCCGGGGGGGCCCCGATTAGGGTTTATCTGTCCGGCACCAACCCCTCGCCTGGCTCCGGGCTCCGGCGGCTCCGCCGGGGATCGCGGCCGCTGCCGGCGCCGCCCGGGGGCACCGGCCCGCGGGGACACGGCCCCGCTCCCCTCCCGGGCCCGGACCGTCCCGGAGCGGCCCCGGCCGGGGCTCCCCGGTCCTGCCCGGGCCCGGAGCCGCCGCCCCCGCCGCTCCCGGCCCGGCCCGGCCGCCGGTGCCTCCCCCGCCGCCGGCTCCATCGCCGTTGCGCGCTGTTGCTTCTTCTCTTTCTTTCGGTTTTCTGCCTTTTCTTTCTCTTTTCTTTCCTTCCACATTTTCGTTCCTTCCTCTTTTTCCTGCCTTCTTTCTTTCTTTCTTTCTTTCTTTCTTTCTTTCTTTCTTTCTTTCTTTCTTTCTTTCTTTCTTTCTCTTTTTCGTTTCTTTCTCTTCTCTCCTTGTGTCTCTTTCTTTCCTTTTAGTTTCTTTCGTTTCTATCTTTTCTTCCTTCTTTCCATTCTTTTCTTTCTTGCTTTCCACTTTCCTTCTTTCTTTCCTTCTCCCTTTCACTGTTTCTTTTCCTTCTTGTCCATCTTTCTGTCTGATTTTTCTTTTTCTTTCGTTCTTTCTTGCTTCTCCTGTCTTTTTTCCATCACTTTCTTAGGCTTTCTCCTCTATTTTTTTTTTAAATCTTTTTTTCTTCTCTTATTTTTCTCTGCCTCTCTCCTTCTCCCTCTCTTTCCCCTTCCTCCTGCTCTCCCCATCCACCCCTTCTCCCCCTCTTTCTCTCTCCTTTCCCTTCCCCTCCCGTCCCCCCCATGTCCAGCCCCACCACTAAGGGCAGCCGGGGGGGGGAGCGTGGCCGTGGCACCGCGGCACTTGGCAGGGTTGGGGGGGGGGGGAAATGAATCCTTCAATCTTGGAGCGGGGAAGGTGTCCAGGGCCCCCCAATACCCCCTTGTCTCTCCTTCCCGTGTCTCAGGGCAAGACTCTCTCCCCAACACCCCGCTCGGGTCACACAGAAGGGGTGCTGGGGGGGTTTGGGGTGCCGGTGCGGGACCGTGACTCGGCCGTCTGTCCGCAGGGAGCGAGGTGTCGCAGGAGAGCCTGCTCCTCCACGGCCCCTTCGCCCGCAAGCCCAAGCGCATCCGCACCGCCTTCTCGCCGTCGCAGCTCCTGCGCCTGGAGCGGGCCTTCGAGAAGAACCACTACGTGGTGGGCGCCGAGCGCAAGCAGCTGGCCAGCAGCCTCAGCCTCTCCGAGACCCAGGTACCCCCCCCGGCCGTCCCTCTGTCCCTCCGTCCCTCCATCCCTCCATCCCTGCATCCCTCCGGCCCTCTGGCCGTCCCGCCGGCCGCCGGTGGCAGCAGCTCGGCAGCGGACACAACCGGGGCCGCGCTCTGCAAAATCCCAGCTGGGTTTGGCCAGGAATCCCGCGGGGAAACCGTGGCTGAGCCGTGCGGGTTTCTGAGGGCTCTGGGTGGATTTGGGGAGTTGTTTGTTGGTTGGTTTGTTGTAGGTTTGTTTCTTTTTTTTTTTTTTTTTTTTTTTAAACCGCAGCGTTCGGTTGTTACAGTCGTCCCCAGCAGGGCTTGAGACTGGGGATGCTGGTCTCACACCGTGCCACTCTCCAGAGAGCTTTTCTGGTGTTAGTTCTTGCTTGCTTGGGGTGTTTTTCCTAAGAGCAGTATATGATTAAAAAAAAAAAAAGTTTAAAGAAAGGAGCAGCAACATGAGACCCTTCCCCAAAAGCTGCAGAAACACCCCTCAGCTGTGCGGCTTCGGTTCGGTACACAACCACCGCGGCGCCCCGCACTCAGGACGGGTGTGAAGGTGGGTGCCTGCCCAAGGGCGCTGGTTCCAGCTGCAACTTTCTGATTTTTAGAAAAGACATTTTACAGGCGTTTAGATAATCACGAGAACCGGAGGGATGAGAGGAAATGGAAAAGCGTACGGTGCTGGGGGGGAAAACAGGGGAGTCGGGGCTCTGTGCGTGTCCAAGCCCTGTGTCCTGGTGAGCAGCTATTCCCAAATGCTCCGGGTGAAAGCACTCTATTTCCCATAATATTCACTAACTGAGTCGATGGAGAAAGTTTTCTCCAAATGCTGGCTAGGTAGTTTGGCCTGTATTCTGAATTAATTTATTTTTTATCCTTTAATTTAATTGGAAAATAAAGCTGGAGCTGTGGGTGTTCCTGGTACCCACCTGGCTTATCCTTGCCCAGGCTCTGCCAAGCAAAACCTCCGAATAAATCCCTGTGAAAGGGAAGTTACTGGGAGAAAAATGTCACGGGGAGAGCGGGAAACCGCAGGTGCAGATATTGGGGGGAATGGATCAAGCCCACAAAATCCAGAGGCCGTTTGTATCTTCATGCTGACGCTATCCTGACCCCCCAGCCCTGCAACTCGCAGGGCGCTGGCACCCCAGCTCGGGTCCTTTCCTTGCTGCTTCTGTCACCAGTCTGGGCTGAAAATTATGTTAAAGACAAAAAAAAAAACCCCAGCCCTGAAAGGTCAAAGAACAAATAGTAACTTCCCCGGGGAGGAAAGGGCAGCTGCGGGATGCCTGAGGGGGAGCTCAGCGAGTCCCTCAGATTTTGCATCATTGCCCTGAGCCTAAAAGCAATAATGCAATTTATTGGGGTTTTGAAAAAGCAGAGGCATCCGTCCCTGAATCCGGGTGGAGATTTGGAAATGGAAAGAGGCAATATAGAATTTTTTTTTTTTTTTTTAATGCGCTGCAGCGTGTTTTGTAGTACGGTATTTCCATGGTTTGGGGAAGCTGCTGCGGCCGCTCGGCTCAGGGATAATTCATCACCTGCGGGCAGGGAGCGAGTGCGGGTCAGAGCGGGAGCGTTTGGGGGGCCGGGGCCGGCTCCCCCCGGAAAAAGCACCGGGCTCGGCCCAGGGGGGCTGCGGCGAGTGTCAGCAAAGCGTCCCCGGAGGCAGCCGGGGGGAGGGTGGGGGGGGCGCGGGGGAGCAGGGAAGACTTTTTCTTCCCTTTCAGCTTTGTGGCTTTAGAAAAATAATCTTTTGAAAAAAAAATCTTTTAATTGCCTGGAGGGAAATAACCCCAATGTGCAGAGGGATGCGCTACGGGATGTACTGGGGCTAGCAGGGTGGGAGAGCCAGCCTGGCTGGTGGTCGTGCCAAAAACCAGGTATTATTATAATAATAATAATAATTATTATTATTATTATTACATATCCTGTGATGAGTCCTACATGCGTGCAAACCTCCCCCTGCCCTCAGTGACACGCATCCCCGGTGTGACACCAGCTGACACGGGCGTGTTTTCACCCAGCACAGACACCCGAACCCCCGCCTGGGTATTTTTTATCATTTTTCCCCTCCAAGAAGGGGCTGCCGGTTACGGCTGTGCCTGACCTTATTTCCCAGCTGCTTTTCCCCCTGGAAAAGGGGCTCCTGGTCTCCCAGCCGGGGAGCAACACCTGGAGCAGCCCAGGGGGAAGGTGAAAAGGGTACCAGTACCTGCCCAGCATCAGGAAATGCCTTGGGATATAAGGTGGGGAAGGGTGGAGGTGTTTAACCCCTTCCCATCCTCTCTCCTACCAAGGAGCTCCATTAGTCTGGGATAAGACAGGCCCAAGCAACATCAACCCCCCAAAAAAAGGGATTGGGAGAAAATCCAGCAGCAGCCCACGGTCCCAAAGCGGGCTGAGGCTGGAGCACGCGTAGGGAGGGCTCAGTGGGGGGATGCTCCTGGTCCAGAGGAGCCACCCGGGGAGTTTTGGCGAGTGGGGGACACACACACACAGGGTGATGGCACGAGGAGGCTGGCGGTTGGTGTGCCGCGGGGGTGCCAGGCAGCGTGGGTGCACGGGGCTGGGGTGCCGGGGAGGTGGGGAGCGGGTGGGGGTCCCACGCTGCGGTCGTGCCGGGGTGGGTGACCACAGGCAGTCAGGCCGTTGTGCCCATCGCCGGTGGCGTCGGGTCGCTTCACCTCCCCGGGGAGCACGTTGGAGCTGGGAAATAACAGCCCGGAGTTAATTTTGCACCACGCAGCCTGGCCGGCCGGGCAGAGCCTCCCCATCCCTGGCAGCTCATGGCGCAAACGCCCCTCGGGGGCCTCCAATCTGCCATCCCTAAGGCAAGGCCTCAGCCTGGCTCCTGCCCGCGGGAGGTTTGGGGTGATGATGGAGGCACCGTGTAGCCCAGCACCCCCTCCAGGCTTTGGGGGGACTATGGAGGCACCATACAGCCCCGTGTTCCCTACTGGCTTCAGGGTGAATATGGAGGTACCATATACCTCCGTGTTCCCTCCCGGATTTGGGGTGATGATGGAGGCACCACGTAGCCCAGCACCCCTTCCTAGCTTTGGGGTGACTGTGGAGGCACCGTATGGCTCCACATCCCCTCCCAGCTTTGGGGTGATTACGGAGGTACCATATATTCCAGAACCCTTTCCCAGCTTCGGGGTGACTGTGGCAGCACCGTATAACCCCTCATCACCTCCTGGCTTTGGGGTGACTATGGAGGAGCCATATATCCCAGCACCCCCTCCCAGTTTTGGGGTGATTACGGAAGCACCGTATAACCCCCCATCCCCTCCCAGCTTTGGGGTGACTGTGGAGGCACCCTACAACCCCTCGTCCCCTCCTGGCGTCGTGGGTGCAGGCCTGGAGGTGCAGCAGCCCCGGCCGGGCATCGCAGCCGCTCTGCGGGAGGGGTAATAATTAACCGAGCGAATGCCTGGGAGTCGGGGGGGGGAAAGATGCACGTCCCAGATAGAGCCAGAGAGCGGCCACCCGGTGAACCCCGGGGCTGGCAGTGGTGCCCCCCTGCCGTGAGGACAGTCCCCAAAACCGAGCTTTTAAAAGTTTTGGGGTGTTTTTAGAAGAAAAGTCCCGGCTGGGACTGTGTCACCGTGTCGGGCCCCCACAGGCGGGGCTGGTCCCTCCTGGTCACCACCCCGAGCCATCGCCGTGCTCACAGCCTTGGCGGGGTTTGGGTCATCACCCAGGGGAGCCGCCCGTGGAGCCACCAATTGTCCCCAGCTTGGTGACAGGACAGGAGCCACCCAGGGGCTGTCCCCATCCTGCAGCGGGAGCGCGGGGACAGAGCCAGCCCCGGGGGGTGGCCGGGCGGGGACCTGGGGAGCATCGCACGGGTCAGACACACAAACCCCTGGCATGACAACGGTTAATGGCTGGGGAAGGGATAAACCCCCCTGAGCTCGGGGGTTTAAACCAATTACTCTTGGAGTCAGGATGAGGCATCGTAGGGGGCAGCTTATCCCCCCGGTGCCCACTGAGAGGTTCTCACACTTCCCTCATTGTGGCTTCTGGCCTGTTGGAGCCAGGACTCTGGTACAGGCGGGCTCAGGGAGCCCATCCAGCCTGGAATTCTCCCCCTTCCCACAGCCCAGCCCCTGCGGAGGCGCAGGGGAGCCTCGTCCCGCAGGGCACGGCCGTGCCCGGTTCCTCGGAGCTGGGCAGGAACAGCTCTACGCTCCATACCCACCCCTGATTTCCACAGAGCCTCACTCAAGCATCTTAATTGCTTTATGCCTTAGTTTCCCCTTCTATAATTTAGGGATAAGGCAACTTCCCCGCTCCCAGAGGGCTGAGAGCTTTAATTAAAGTTTGCAAAGTGCTTTGCAGTCATTGAATGAAAGGCGCCAGCTCCTTATTGTTCCAGAAATGCCCCAAAGCTAGGAAAGAAAATGGTTCGAGTCCGGGGCAGGGGGGTTATAATATATACTGGTGCCATAAAGCGGCTGTTTCAAGGGACTAAGCGTGGCTTAAAGTCAAGGGTTGGTGCTGCGCTGGCTCAGCTCACCTGGGGAGCGCGGCGAGGTGCCAGCGCGGGCCGTGGCCTCGCTGCCGAGGCTCCGGGGCCGAAAGCGGGTACTGTCTGCGCCTGGCGCTGGGGAAAGGGGAAAGGGGTGGTGGGTGCGGGGATGAGGGGGGCTGCGGGCCCCGACCCGCCTGCCAGGGGGTGAAGGCTGCAGCCGGGCCCATGCTGGGCGGCAGCAGCGGCCGAGCAGCAGCACCCAGGGAGCTGTGGGGCTGGGGAGGCCTGGGGCACCCTGCCTGCAGCACCCCGCATCCCTGCCTGCATCACCCAACATCCCTGCCTGCAGCACCCGACATCCCTGCCTGCATCACCCCGCATCCCTGCCTGCAGCACCTGACATCCCTGCCTGCAGCACCCGACATCCCTGCCTGCATCACCCCGCATCCCTGCCTGCAGCACCCTACATCCCTGCCTGCATCACCCCGCATCCCTGCCTGCAGCACCCGACATCCCTGCCTGCAGCACCCGACATCCCTGCCTGCATCACCCCGCATCCCTGCCTGCATCACCCCGCACCCCTGCCTGCACAGCACCCTGCATTGCCAGCCGCATGGGTGCCCACAGCACCCCACCCCACCGACCCTGTGGGTGCTTTCAGCACCCTGACCCCCACACCGTGCCCCTGCTGCCGTGTCCACCCTGGCGCTGGCACCAAGGGTGGGTGCAGGGGCCTCAGATGGAGCCCCCGCTGCCTCCCCGGGCTCCTGGGACAGCGTTCGCCCACCATCCGGCAGGAAAAGGCTTCCTGAAACCTAATTAATTATCTGTAATTGTCATTGTAGGCTGTCTATGATTAGCTACCGGGTTCTATATGGTCCAGCCCAAGCCGCTGCGGCCCTGGGACGGCTCCATTGGCCCACGGCAACTTGCCACTGGCCACCAGAGGGAACAGGGCTGGGTTTAGCCACTGGCTGGGGCGCAGCCCCGACACCAGGGTGATGGGCACCGGCTTGGGGTGCTGTCAGGAGGGTCCCGCGTCCCTGCTGACCCCACGTCCAAGCTGTGATCGAGGGTCCTTCACCCATCTTGGGGTTCTCCGAGGCCGGGTTGTGCAGCAGAGCCAGGAGGCAGCTGCACCCCACGTCCTCCAACCCGCCCCGTTTATCCCCTCCCCGTTCCCACCTTGCTGCGGGCAGAGGGGAAACTGAGGCAGGGCAGGGTGGATGGGGACTGCTTTTTTTTTGGGTGGGGGCAGGTTGCTGCCTGGCTGCAGCATCATCTGGCTGTGCCGGGACCTCTGCGAGCGGCCGTTTCTCCCTCTCCCCCAGGTGAAAGTGTGGTTCCAGAACAGGCGGACGAAATACAAACGGCAGAAGCTGGAGGAGGAAGGACCCGACTCGGATCAGAAGAAGAAAGGTTCCCACCACATCAACCGATGGCGCCTCGCCACCAAGCAGTCGAGCGGAGAAGACATCGACGTCACCTCCAACGACTAAGGCAGGGACAGGCTCCTGGTGCAGCCACCATGGAGAGGAACCCGGGGGAGGAAGGGGGGACACAGGCGGCATCGCCAAACGAACTCTAAGGGACGTCGCCGAAGCCACCGCCGCCGCCCGCTGCCTTTCCTCCGGGGCGCCCGGCCTGACCGGGGACCCCCGTCCCCCCCCGCCGCCCCGGGGCATCCCTCGGAGGTGCTTTTCGAGAAGCTCCCGCCGCCGAGCCGAGGAGGAAGAGGAGGCTGCCAGGGCACCCGCGGCCCCGGGACGCGACCGCGCATCCTCCTCCGCGCTGGAAGCCGCCCGCCAGCCATGAGATCAAATCAAACCGTCCTACCTAGAAGCTCAATGTACCCAACCCCTTTTTCATTTTCAGTTTGATTTTCCACTTTTCCTCTCCCCCTCCCCCCCCCCCCCCCCCCGATCTCCCTCCTTTTCTCCATTTTTTTTTGGTTATTTTTTGTTTGTTTGTTTGTTTTTACACAGTTTTATTTTAATTTATTCTTTTATTTTTGTGCCTGTGTGCGTGCGTTCCCTGTCGTAGGTAGTCAGCAGCTGTAGTGTGTGTTACTGCGTGGTAATAAAAAGCAAAATGCGCTGGAAACCTGTCTGCTTGCCTCGGCGGAGGAGGGGGACAAGGGGACCGTCCCCCCCCCTCCCATCGCTGGTGGCACGGCCGTGGGGACAGCGGTGTCACCAGGGAGGGATGGGCCTGGGGGAGCTCGGTGGCCCCACGGAGGTGGGTGCTGGGGGGATGCGGATGGCCCTGGGGATGGGGGTGGCCCTCGGGGGGTGTGTGGGGGTCCCTCGGGGGTCCCCGGGGGAGCGGGGGCCACGGCCGGGGTGGCCGCAGGTATGAGCGGTATGTGAGACGCCGGCAGCATCACACCTGCGCCGGGGATTGAGTGTCGGGGAGAGGCAGGGTCCAGGCAGCTCTGCCCCAATCCCGCCCCCAGCCCCCAGAATATCCCCCCGCCGCGGGGACACCCCCGGCACGGGGTGCCCAGGGACCCCCTCCGGGCCCCAGGCACGCCGGGAGCCCCCCGCAATCAGGGACTCGGGGGGTCTTGGGCGACAAAGGGCGGGCGTCCTTCCCACGGCTCGCTGGCGTCCGGGGCAAAGGACACTGCTAGTAACGGTACATATCTATTAAAAACCATAAAAATATATTCACACAAGTATAATAACTACATAAATATACCATATATACACACTTACACACAGCTACACGTGCGCACAGCAGCCACACACGAACGTGTATGTATCTCGTACTTCTAAATGGGCATTTTATATGTATGCGTAGATATCTTTTACTAGTGTAGACACACAACATAGACATGTACGTGTGCGCATATAATATGTATATATATTGTATTTTATAACGTATATTTTACATAATTGTGTCTTCTGTCATATATATTTACATATTATATATAATGATGTAGTATCATATGGTTATCATATAGTATATAACTATAATCGTGTATATATAGAATATATATCGTATATATTTCTATATATTCTATATAAATATATAAATATATTTATATTCTATATAAATATATAGAATATATCGTATCTATTTCTATATGTTCTACATATAGAATATATATCATATCTATTTCTATATATTCTACATAAATATATAGAATATATCATATCTATTTCTATATGTTCTACATATAGAATATATATCATATCTATTTCTATATATTCTACATAAATATATAGAATATATTGTATATATTCCTATATATTCTACATAAATATATAGAATATATATCATATATATCTCTATATTCTAAATATATAGAATATATATCATAGATCTCTCTATATATTCTATATAAGTATAGAGAATATACTTCTACATAAGTATACGAACTTCTAGATAAGTATTCTATATACTTATATTCTATATAAGTATACAGAAGATATCATATATATTTCTATATATTCTATATAAATAGAGTATATATCATATATATTTCTATCTCTTTATATATAATCACATATAGTCACAGAATCATATATATTATAGATTATATAATCATATCATTATATGATCTATCATTTTATATATATACACACGCACACACACGTAAAAATTCCATCTATAAATCATATATATATGATCATATAATCGCACATCATACCATATATAGGATTTTATATTATATAATTATACGATTATATGATCTGTCATTCTGTACATAGACACGGAGACACAAATTTTAAGATTTCACATACAAATCGTATGTATGATAATATAATATCATGAAATATAATATAATGTAGAGTATTATATATTATTTAATCAGACCATTACATGATCTATCATTCTATACATATACAGAGACAGAAATTAAAAAATTTCATATATAAATCATATATATATATGATCATATGATTACATATTATGTAATATATAATGTTATATAATCATATAATTATATGAACTATCATTCTATATATCCTCCCCCAGACCCAAATGGAGTCACTCCTGCCCTCGGCAAGGCCCCTCCTCGCGTCCCCTCGTGCTGCAGGAACGGCCCCATCCCCGGCAGCTCCCCCCAGCCCAACCACCCCGTGTGAGCCCGTCAAACCCAACCTCCCGCCTCGTCCTTCGCGTCAAACGGCCGCGCGGAGGCCGGACCACACCGCCAAGTCTTTAAACTCTTTTATTCCAGACGGATCCGAGTGTTACACAACGTGTCGCGGTCGGGAAGGTTAAAACGCGACGGCGGGCGCAAGGTGGGTGCCCGGGGGGGGGTCAGGGGTTGAGCGCCCGCCGAGGGCCGGCCAAGGGCCGCTGGAAGACGTGCCGGTGCTGGCGGGCGGCTCCCCCCTTGCCGCGGCCGGTAACGCGGTTATAAGGTGCATTCAGATCGGGTGCCGGAGGGTGACGGCGTGAGAAGGGGCGGCTGAGGAGGTTGGGTGCAAAATAAGCCATAAAAAAAGTGGGAAAAAGAAATGCCAAAAGTGGCCGTTTCCTAAAGCGAGCCGGGGTTGGGGGTATCTACCACCACCAGGCCCGCTTCAAGCCTCCACCACCCGCACACCCGAGCCGGGAACGCTCTCGGGGCCGGGCCAGCGTATCTGTACCCTAAAACCTTTGTCCAAAGGCTGTCCGTGGCCCCCGCGCTCTCCCCACGCGGCTGAAGGGCACCCCAGGCTCCGGATCTCCATCACAGCCCTGGAAGAGGAGCCCACCGAAGCAGGGTGGGGGGGACACACGCCTACACCTCTCGGCTACGTGGCATCGGTGTAACCCTGAGATCTACCGGCCTCGCCCGTCCCAGGGTGTCAGGGGTCCCCCCTGCATCCCAACGATGCGCAGGCAGCAAATGGGGTGACCCACTGTCTGTCCTGGCGGGACCTGGGCAGCTGCCCACACCCGGCCACACGCGGGGATGCAGAGCAGAAAAATGAGCAACAAGCAAAAATGGAGGGAGCTGAGCTGGGCCCAAGCTTCAAGGTGGGTTCAGGACATGGGTGACACAACCCCGGGGTTGTCCCCAGGCCGGCTCGGGGCGCAGCCAACAGACACATCATCCGGGAGGGACTCAAAACTTCTCGCTGGCACCTTTTGCTGCAACCTGGTCCTCATTATTTCTTAATTAACATAGCCAAGAAATCAATTAACTGCGACATTTCTAATTAAATACTACAGGAGATGATCATCTCATTATTATTATCTGCTGAGGTGAACAACTTGATGTGTGTGTGGTGGGTTTTTCGCTCCCCATTTCTTCCACCTCCCCAATTATAGGAAATAAGAAATGCAAATGGTTGGGTTGTTCTCGCAAACCGAAGGCTCCTTTTTGTACATTAGGAAAGTCGAAGAGATTAATTAGCTATTAAGTGAATGTGCATAATGTTATCATTAGCTGTTGTGTGTAGTCTTTTCTGGCACAATTTGCTGTCCTAATAAACAGTACTAATGTGCTACCACTTTCCCAGCTCCATGCTTTTCGTTTTTAGGGAAAAAAACTGTAGGAAGAGTTGAGCACGGTATTTTGGGGCTCACCAACGGTCCCACCGCGATGGCAACGACCACGCCGAGCCGGCGCTGCGACCGCTGCACGAGGGAGCCCAGCCTCGAGCTGCCGGCGAGCGAAAGGGTCTTCTGAGATCCGTAAGGGTCAGGTTTGTGTCTGCTGAACCATTCTGTTGCTTTTTAAATAGAAAAGCACCTCAACGCCCTTGTGCGGGCTCAAAAGCTTCAGTGTTCCAGCGTGGGGACACCGTGGTTTCGTGTTCCCCGAGAGTTTGGGGCCACCAAAATGTGCTACTCGGACATGCACCTCGTCCTCCTCAACACCCAGGAGGACAAGCCAGAGAAGAGCGGGGGGGGGATGCAGACGGGTCTGCACCATCCTGACTGCCTGGATAAAGGGGCCACGCATAAATCTGGGAGATGGGGGGGGCCAAGTCCTCAGGTCTCCAAGATCTTGGGCATCGCAGGTGCTACCACGCAACGCCAAGACCTGCAGGTGCTTTTAGACGAGGTTAGAAAAGGGAACTGGACCCCGTGAGGTGGGGGCTCTCCCTTCCCAGTTCCAACCAGGAGCATTTTCCCAGTGGGTTGCGGGGTGGGGGGACACGACAACATTTTGAGTTGCGATTGAACAAAACGGGAGAGCAAACGTTGTTGTCAACCTGCCAGAGGCTGTGATCGGCTCTTAGCTCTAAATACCGGCGAACGCCTGACTCAGGACCCCGGGATGGATTTTATTTCTCAGCACAAACTCTGCCGAGTTGACTGAGACCCATTTTCATGACACATAAAGCGAAACAAGTTTGACGGGGTTTGTATGGGAAGACGATAAATCCAGACTCATTTAGACCGTTTGATTGTCACTTGTTCGACTGTGCAGCTGCTTTTGAGCCAAGCCATAATCTCGCAGCGCGGCTCCTCTGACATCCCTCAAGCTGGTCCTCACCCCCTCAAGCAGGATCAGGCCCTCGTGATTCACAGGAGCCACGTGGCTTAGTAGAGCCCTAAGCCTATTCTCCTCCAAACTAACACAGTTCTTACAGAGCATCGCTGGATTAACGTGATGAGCATCCCCTGCTAATTAACGACCTGAGCAGCCAAAACTCTGCAGGTGATGTGTGCGCGGGGAAAGCATCCATACTCGCTTCCCATCACAGGGAAAATTGGGAATTGGCTTTTTCCTGAGGCAGAACTTGCTCAGTCTGTGCTTTTCCTTGGGTGTCTCCTAAAATACAGCAAGCAAAGCTCCGACTCCTCTCCTCCGCTGCAAATCCCTCTCTCCATCTGCGGGCCCGGCAGGTAGCCGGAGCTCACAGCCCACCGAAATCTTTGACTGGTGATCATGAGGCAAAATCAAATCACTGTCTCCATCCTTGCTCTGTCCCTCCGAAACCTCACGGCATCATTTCTCCTGTCCCCCCCGACAAAAAAAAAAAAAAAAAAAAAAAAAAGAAAATGCCTGGGATGAACAAGCTTTGCAGCAGAATGGTTCAGGCAGCAACAAAACCCACCAGGGAAGGGGAAATGATCCACCCAGACAGACGCCAGAGCCAGGAGGCTTCTCACTGTCAACACAAGAGGCTGTTTCTGTCTCAGCCTCACATTTCCATTCAGGAGGAAGAAGAAGGCAAGTTGTGCCTCCATGCAACACACGATGCGGCTTGGCTCCGAACTTCTGCGGGCTCGGCAGAGCCGTAAAGTGAAGTTTTAGGCTCAGAGTAGCTTTCTCCCTGCAGCACGCACAGGTGGATGAGTGTGCAAGGGGGTACCCGGACCCCCAGTACCCGGCAGCAGCCCTCGCCTCCTCCCACACCCCGCGGCAGTGGGAAGGGCCCTTTTCAGGCCCACGGCTCAGCCCCGCCGGCTCTCCGAAGCCTGGCCGCTGCGGTTGCCATCAGCGGGCGGCTGTTGGGGGACTGCCAGCATCCCCACTCCCCTTCCTGAGGCTGGAGAGAGGGCTGCCCCCTGTCTTTCACTGCTGTCGGGAGTTACTCGCTCCCAGGGCAAAATATGGGGCCTGACTCTGTGCTGCCCACAGGACAGAAGCCCATGAAAATGTCCACAGGACAGATGCCACCTCCCTGCAGCCTCTCCAAACCCGCCCCCCCCCGAGCGCATGGGGTGGCCTCGCTTCCTCTGGAGCGTACATTCATCTCATCTAGTGCATTAGAGGAATTCTACTGGGTCAAATCCAGCAGCCTCTTACCCTGGTGTAAATCCAGAATAGTTCCATGAGTGTAACTGGACCCACTGCATTTCCACCAGTGTCAGGGACCGGGAGTTGGCCCATCAACAGCAGCTATGGAGAGCCCAGAGCTGGCCTCTCCTCCCCTGCACGCTGGCATGTAAATTCACAAAAATTATTTGTGTCGTGCAATTATTTCTGATTTACACCAGCGTGGGGGACAGAATCAGTCTTCCTGAGCTGGCCCGACCGTCGCGTGATTCCAGTTCCTATTGGTCTGACTCCAGTGGGGAGCGAGAGCAGCCAATGGTGAAGAAGCACATGGCGGGGCTCAGGCCTCCTGATTTCAGGCATTGCAATAAATCCTTCAAATACATTCTGTGTCAGTGGCGATTTGGTTTCCCTTCCCCCCACCCTCCCCAAAACCCTCAACAAATTGGCACTTGAAGGGTGACAGCCCACACGTTCGGTTGTGGCCATCACCACCACCACAGCTCCATCCCTACAACGATCCCAGAGGTGGATCTCGCTATCGGCGTGGTCTTCTGCTGGTGACTATGTTCAAAATCTGCATTAACTCCTCTGGTCCTCAGGGACTCGCTTGGGGCTTACTCTTGGGTACAAGATACCAGAAAGCCAAGTTACGGCCCCAAACCCATGTGAGAGCAGGATTCGGTGCAGTGCTGGGGGGACTTGCCCCACCTCACTTTAAGCACCCCAAAGTGGAGTAGTTGAAGAGGCAGCCAGCCTGCCATCTCCAGAGGGCACTGCCCCGCTCTGAGGCTGCAGTCTCATGAAGACATCAGCTCGGCACAGCTGCCAGGTGAAGCTGTCCTGCCCACCAGTTTCTGCTTTGGGTCCTCCTCTGCACCAGCACAAGGCTTTGGGCAGCGTTGGGTTTGCTGGCTGAAAGTATTGGGAAAAATAGAGAGAGAATAAGAACAGGAAGAAGAAGAAGAAGAAGAAGAAGAAGAAGAAGAAGAAGAAGAAGAGGAAGAAGAAGAAGAAGAAGAAGATATAGTAGGAGAAGAAGAGAAGAGAAGAGAGAGAAGAGAAGAGAAGAGAAGAGAAGAGAAGAGAAGAGAAGAGAAGAGAAGAGAAGAGAAGAGAAGAGAAGAGAAGAGAAGAGAAGAGAAGAAGAGAAGAGAAAAGTTCCAGTTGGAAGGGACTTACAATGATCATCTAGTCCCACTGGCTAACCACTTTGGGGCTGATCAAAAGTTAAAGCCTATTCTTTCTCTGTCCTTAGACAACTAGCTTAGCAAAGCATAGCTTAGCCAGTTATCTTAGATTAACGACCTTACTTTTAGAGGGCCTATGTTAGGTGGGACAAAGCCCATCCTTCACGTCTGCACAAAGGAAAAGAGCAGATCAATCACATTTTTGCTAGAAGATCACTTCCGACCCAAGGTGTGGGTGTGTTGGCTTTCCAGTATCTTGAATCGCAGGTGAAAGCCCTTGCAGATACACCTGCTGTAGGCTCCCGTGACACAGAGTCTTGCAAGATGCCACCAGGACCATCTGCAGAAGGAGGAGGGAGGGATGGAGGGCGCACCGGCTACGCCCGTCGCTGCGCTAACGGAGCGTCGCACGTCGAACCATGAAGGGCTGCTTTTGCGCATGATCCCTGGGGCGGGATCGGCACGGAATCAATACAGGACACGTAGCAAACACCCTACCAAGCGCTTCACGTTCACGCACCCGTTGGTCTCTACGGAATTATTTTTGTGCAGCATCAGTGTGGAGGTTTAATTCGCATGGAAAATAAAATTTGCTCGGTGAAGCCTACTTTCATGTAGTTAGGTATAACCATGTAAACACGCCGTTAAACATCCCTCCATGCAGTGCTATTAAGTGCTGAGATTCTTCTTTAGCTAGTTCTCTAAAGTGTTTGAATATGATTCTTTTGTTGCTGCTCCTGTTGCTAATTTAAAACTTTTAATATTAATCTTTTTGACTGGTGTGAGGTGTCAGTTCTCTGCAAGTGTTAATTTACTCCCAGTTCGCCGGGAGCGGTAATATGTTACTATCGCTGAGCTCTATTATTTGTTTTCTCTTGTTTTCTTTTTCCCAGTCGGGATCTCAAGTTTCCCCCTTTCCCTCCCCAAATCTTCCGGGCTGAGATGTTCCGCTTCCACTTACAATCCTTTATTGTAGACTACAGTCTTACTGGTAGTGGCCATTGCGATTTCTGGCTCCAGCCGAGATGTCTCAATCTGTGAAATCAAAGAGGAGGCAAGATCAGAATAGGTATCGCGTCGTTGTGTTGCGACAGGAGTTCGGTGGATCATTAAATTAATGTGGAGAAGTAGAATTTGCAAATAATACAGTGGGAATCGTGCCTTTTCTGTGTCATTTTAACCGGCTTTACTCTGCTCAAGTCTCAAAACAACCCTCTTTGGATTGACTTGTATTCCATGAAATGATGCACGCTCGCTGCCTTGAGGTATTCCATGAATTACAGTGTCTCTGAGAGTCAAACAGGTCCCACCCATCGTTTTCCAGGAGACATCCCTTCCTTTTCCCACAGCCAAGGTCCCCCTGCCTGGTGCTAGAAGGAATCCAGCCCCCGGAGCTGTGGTTTGCTCCCGTAGGGACGTGGCCAAGCCAAGGGCTGCCTGGTGACACGAGGGGACAGCACACCCCCAGGGCTCTATATCCTCCCCCCGGCATGGAGCACAGCTAAAACCTACCTACCCCTTTCTCTGCCTCCATAAAATCTCCTGCCCTTTCCCCATTTCTCCCTTTCGCTGGCTTCGCACGAAGCTTCCCCTCGCTCTGCAATCACCCCGAAGCTTTGCGTCCCTGGGAGGGATCCGTGGTGCTCCCAGTTCCCACAGCGAGCAAAGATCCCGCTCCCAGCTGGGACAGGGCACCTTGCAAGACCAGACTTTTAGAAATCCTATACATTGAATTGATGCTGTTGCTGACACAATGCTAGGAACCCACGTTAAAATCGAAATGCTTTTGAAAATGTTTAACCTAGTTAGACAAATTAGCAAAAATTTGTGCAAAACAATTTAGGTATTTAAAATATTCAATGTTTTTAAAAACTGGAAAAACTGTTCTTAGCTTTCAGCTGCAAAAACCCAACAAAATATAACATCAAAGCAATCTTAACATGAGGTGCAACATAACCCTTCAGCAAAGCTGTTAAACAGCTACTGAAGCATCATGGGAAATAGCACTTCATTTATTCAAATGCACATATGTCAGGTTTTTGCACCATATGTCATTCCAAGCTATTTACAGTAATAATTAAATCTTAATCAACGTTTAACCTCTGTAAAATGTTTGAAGGGATCTAATCACCCTTCAGACTGCACTAATGAAGGAGAAATATATAAACATAAAAAGAAAATGATGCATAGATAGCACACCAGAAAGAACAGTAATTGCAAAATTGTATTTCTTTTAAATATAATCAGCAAATTATGTAAAGTAAGCCAACGAGTATTTTAAGTGAAGACATCTTGGGTGTCAGAGGTGTGATCAGCTAATTTTGTACTGCTATCCATAACAGATGTAGCATATTTTCTTTTAGTGCCATTATTAGCAACTTCACCATTTCTTTCTGTGCTGAAACACAAAGTGAAGCATTGTGCCGGGGAGAGTACCCAGCAAAGGTGCAGGAGAGGCGATTCTCACGTACACCGGCACTGACGGGATCCATTTTGAGGGAGGATTAACTCCGATCTGCCTGGCTCTGACGCAGCTTTTCTTCCTATTGTTTTCTTATTTTTCTTCCAGAGACAGAAAGAAAAGCTCTGAGGCATTGGGGCTGGGTGGTTTCACCCACTGGTAGGAAAATATCAAGGTGGAAAGTGCTTTAAAATGACCCCGGATTGGAGGGGACCAACCCTGACCGTCCACGCTGGTGTCGGCAGGGCAGCTCGGACAGGGCAAAGCCCAACCTGCTACTGGGGAGTCTCCACGGAAAGCTAACGGAGAGCCACCACAGTCCCCTCCTCTCCCGCGGGGGCTGGAGAGGTGGGAGCTCTGAGGAACGTCACATCTGCCTTGGCAGACCCCAAATTAGTGGGTCTGAAAGCAAGACCTACGGGAAACGTTGAGGGCTTGGATGCGCTGAGTCTAGAAGAGAGAAGTTCAAGGGCAGCATGGTGGTATTTGGGCGTGCAAGAGGCTACGGCACAGAGGAAAGGAGTAATGTTTTGTTCACGCTCTCTTGGGACACAATTCAAAAAGCATTGAGTAAGATCCAAGCTGAACAGCAGGAAGAGTATCCTAGTGGGAAGGAGCAAAGTATTGCAACCAAATGCTTGGGGAAGGTGTGGTGTCTCTGTGGTGGGAAGTTTTCAGCACAAATGAGATGAAACCCATCTAGAATAGTTTAAGCAGAACTGAGCTTGTCTTGGTGGAAGGAGACAGATGAAATAACTGTTTGTAGGTCCTTTCAGTTTCCTTTCTATGGGTGCAGGAGGGAAACGGCCCCCTTTCCCTGCATGGCTGAGCTCTTCGTTCATGGCAAGGCTGTACACAAGGCTGTTAGATGGGATGGTGTTATGAGGGACAGGACGGAGGTGTGAGAGCTCAGAGACAGGTTACGGTGTCTGAGCAGAAGGACAAAGCCTAATGCAAGATGGACACACAGTCAGGGACTCCTCTGAAGGTCTTGCAAGAAGACACAATCCGTCACAGGCATTGGGTTGGAGTTGTGTTATTACTGGACTCACTTAAGCCCCTTTCTGAAGCCTGGGAAGATGTGAAATAAATTTGCCAGGGGGTGACTGGTTGAACTGGTGCAATTTCTGCAGATCCGTTTCTGGCTGACTTTAATAAAGCAGATATTAAAAACTTCTTGAGACCCTCAGCTACAGGAGCCCCAAGGGGTGCGTCTGCACCAAGGAGGCAGGTACAGGAGGGACGTGCTCCACAGCAGCACTGGCAAAGCTGTTCAGAAATGCATCAGGAGTAACGTACTCCTCTCACTGGGAAACCAAACGCAGAAGAACAGGGAAAAGCATTTGGGATAGTGGGCTACAGATTAAGATATGTTGAATATTGGAATCCCTCGGGGTTTTTTTGTTGGAAAGTGTCATTTCACCCATTTTGGTGTAGACTGATATTCTAGCCGTCCAGCAGCCCCGGGGCTGCTCAGTCAACCTTCCACTGGATGTGGCATTGTGAAATGGATCTGGAGACCACAGAGATTCTTTTCAAGTTTTTCATGCCTCGGCTTCAAAGAAGACCCCCAGCAGGCTCCTTGTGGGTCATGGCTGTGTTGGGAGCCCCTCCAACAAGGGACGCCTGCCATGGAGGGTGCTCTGAGGAACACGTTCAACCCTGTTGGGACTATGTTGATGGGACCTGCCCCACCCCATCTGGGGTGACTTTGTCCATCATGGGGCTGTGTTTGAATCATGCTCCTCCCAGTGAGGTGGATCTACGTGAGCTGGGACAAAGGATGGATCCTATCCTGGCTCTGGGATGATAGCACTGAGGTGCCTACCAGAAAAGTGCCTCCTGAATCCAGCAGAAGCAAGGTCCAGGAGGGACACAATGTCACAACCACAGGGAAGCGTGATGTATAAACACTCCTAGAGAGTGCTACAAGGTTTGGGGGGGGGGGAAAAAAAACAAACAACCAGGCTTTCAGGCTGATGGCTGCATGAGCATCAGTGCAGCATCGACCAGTCGCTATCCTGACATACCAGCATGGGAGACACTATCACGAGGCAGCGGGAGAAGGGGGAATTGCTTCGACTCGCTGTGAGGCTACTGGAAGCTTTGCTATAGATGCAGGGAGGTCCTTGCTGGGGACACGGCCAAGGTGCATCTCCAAACTCATCCAGAAATGAGGCCAGCACTAGCCACAGCCCGTCACAACACCCGGGAGCTGGTGCAGCCTGAGGATGCTCCTCTTCCCTCTTGCAGATAGCCAAGTGCATGAAGAAAAGAGGGAAAAAAACCCCAAGAAACGGTGTCCCCTGACCTTAATCAAGTAACTATTTATAAACCAGCATCACCCAGGTAATGCAGGCGGGATAACAGCGCTGGCTTTTTAGCGGTGCTCCTGACCCGGTGAAATCTATCCCTCGCGGGGAACAAAGCCACCGTAAAGGGAATCGCCTCTCGCGGTGCCCACCGCGCGCCAGCTCTCTTCCCCCCGTCTCTGCCTTGCAGTGGAAGCCTCTCTCCTCTCATCAGCACAGACAAGGCTAATTGGGGTGATAAAGAACTGGCTCCGAGTGCTGGCGTGGGCTGGAGGAACAAATGGTGCGGTGGTCACAGCTGGTGCTGCGGAGACGGAGAGGGAGAGGGTGTGAGGCAGGCTCCCGGCGCCCAAAGTTTCGTCAGCCCATGTTGGATGCGGGGCGGCGAGGTGGGGGGTTGTGTGTGTTTTGCATTCGCTGCTGACACGGGTGTAGCGTACATGCGCGTCCGGTGAAGCAGAAGCAGGCAGAAAGCAGATGCTTTTTGTTTGGGGTTGATACTCATTTCTATCCCAGCTCGGGAAAAGGTGTAGAAAGGAATGTGCTCCTAAGAGTGCAGGGAGAGAGATAGGTCTAGGCTCGCTGCCAGGGATCCTGTAATGATATGGAAGGCAGCTAGGGGAGACAGGAGCAGATGGATTTGGCATACAGCTCATCACTCAGCCAAAAAAAGGGAGGGGGGGGGCGAGAAGAAGGAAGAAAGCAGCCAATTTTGGTAGGGGGAGGGTCATGCGGACTGGCGGATGCTGCACCGGGAGGTGGGGGAAGGGACGATCAGGCTGGTCACCGCGTCTTCTGCTGCTGCCTTGGCAGTGCCAGCGAGGAGACTCAGTGGTGGCCCCGGTTCGGAGCCTGGGAGGGCTCTCCTGGTGCTTCCAGCAGCCCTGTGCTGTCTCCTGCGGGGCCATCAGACAGCAGGGCACTGGCCCGAGGGCTGTGCCAAGCTAGCCGAGCCCTAGGGAAGCTCGGTGAGGTGTAACAAGGACTACGGTTAATGAAGAGCACCATGAAACACCGCGAAGGACCAGCAGCTGCTGCTTCCCCGGTGGTGGGCTCTGTGCACAGCTAGATGGAGAGATGGGGCACCTCCAGCACCTCGAACAGACTCTGCCTTGTCCTCAGCATCCTCGGTGAAAAACATCATGTTTTCCCTTGGATAGATGAACTACTGCTCATCAGCCACACCACGGTCCCCAGGCACCTCTGCTCGTAGCCTGGTGTAACCATGGTGTGAAATCACCTTTGTACAGATCAACCTTCCACCTTCCACACGTGCTCACCTAATGCAACTCTGCTGGGAAGCAGAACCTCATTACATTTGGTTTAACATGCTTACTTGGGGTAAAAAACCAACTTGATTGGGTTTTTGATGGTCTTGTTCCCATGGCAAGACTGCCTAAATGTTCTTCTTTCAGGTGTTTCAGATCTTAATTGACAGAATGCCGACGGGGCCAAAATCACAAATCTGAACCTGTGCTTAATTTTATAAAGCTTGGAAAACTGGAAAATGTATACTGAATGATTTAAAGACAGCAAGACTTTTTTTCTCCTCTGTTCAGGTAAATTCTTTCCAAAGCTCTTCCCAGACATCAGAAATTAAAGTGCTCTCCATGGATCCACTCGCTAAGGATGAGGAAATTGGTGCTTCCTAAGGGGTCTCTCTTGGAGCTACGGCCAACCGAAGGTGATTCGACAGGTGAGAGAATTCCAGAAACACCCCATCTCACCCCAAAACCTTTTGATTAAATCACAGAAGATGTTTTTCAAAAGATATCCAGCCTCTGGTTAAGGAGTCCAAGCAACAATGGAACTACAAGGCTTCTCAGTATCCTGCTTCAAAGAGCATCATTTTTGCTCTTTGCATAGTTTGCATTTTTCTAAATTCAGACTTCCAGCTTTGCATTTATCCATTTGCTGCACCGAGGAGCTCTCTCCTGTCAGAAATTTTCTTCCCATAAAGGTATTCAAAGATTATTAAATCACTTCTGCTAAAATTTATAGACAAAAATTCGTGCTGCGTCTCTGCCAGGCAGATTGTTTGAAATACTGATGTTAAAGCTCTTTTCTGACCTCCTCCCAGTTTTTCTACAGAGTTAAAAAAACCTGTGTACCCTCAAACTAGACACATTGGCCAAGAGATGGTCTCATGACGAACATACACGGCAACAAATAACTTTGTAAATAATTGATTTCTGGCCAAAAAGATTTTGCAGTTTTCTGGCCCAATCACAAAGCTGGGGGAAAATGATTTTGTGATAAAACTGAACTTTGTTAGGTTTTCCTTCGAATTAATAATAAAAAAAAAAAAAGAACTCAAGAGTTGACTGGCACAGTTATCTCTAATTTTTGTCTCTCTCAAGTGTTTTAGAGCCCCCTCTTTTACAGAAACATTCCCTTTCCGTAAGAAAAACATTGTATCTAGTCAAAATGTTTTTCCCAAAAAATGGTATTTGACTCCATTTCCATCTTTGAGGCTGGCCAAGGTGTTAACAAAATATAACCAGAGCCTGCGAAGGCACCGCCGCCGCTCGCAGCCCAGCAGCCGGGTGTCCCTCCACTGTCCCATCGCCGGTCACCACACACCTGGATCCAGCCCCACCCGGGATGCAAGAGCCCCACAGCTCGGTGGGAGCCCACTCGCGGGTTTGATCCCACTCACCTGCCCAAAAAAGCGCCGACTTCAGGGTCAGGGTGGGGAGGGAGGGCCGGACCCCCCGAACCCCGGGGATCAAAGAGCTGCGCACCTGTGGGTGTGGAGGAACCGAGCGCTTCCCCGCTGAGGGGTTGGAGCCTCCTTTCTCGCCACCCCTGCTTTGATCATCTCCTTCTGTCCGACACGCCAAGGTATGCAACTGCACCGGGACTGACATTCCCCAAGAGCCTGGGACGGCCGCCACGCTGCGAGGAGCAGGGCAGATGGGCTTTTCCAACTGGAAGCAGCTTTGTCGGTCAGGCAGAGCCTGCGCACGCCGCCAGCAGCACGTCATGAAGGCTCTGCATCCTCACGGCACGTCCACGCAACCTGGGGTGTGCGATGACACGGCCCGGAGCAGAGGAGAGACCACCAGAAGATGTTCTGGGAGGGCAGTGGCTTTGGAAGATGACACTGAGGGTGGGGAGCTGCCACATGAGCAAATAGATTAAACCTCCCTGAGGCTCTGGACTCATCTATTTAGGGAAAAGATGAAAATTTGTCACGTACTCCTGCACCAAGACGATTACTACCATAAGAGCCTGACTTATATTTCTAATGAAGCCACGACACAGCCTCAACCAAGCGATGAGAGCCTACAACCGTGGATACAACTAAAGCCCTGATGCACCACGCCGGGAGAGCAGCCACACGCAGGGAGTAAGAGGTTCCTCCCTGACATGCTTGAAAGTAAAGCAAAACCAGCAGCAGATAAGGACAGCTCAGGAATAAGCTGATAAGAGCAAATTTAGGAGTGTATTTGATTTATACAACCCTTCCACTGCTGTGTAAGTGGATTCACGTGTCATTCAGCGTATGAGTAAGGAACTACCAGGCAGTCCGGGTGCAATTTGCAAAGTTTCTTGTTTGACTGCAAATCTGGAAGTATTGCCACGTGCCTAGCAAGTGGGTAACCCGTTAAATCTCTGAAACGTAGTAGCTTCGTGGGGGATTACACATAAATGGCTCTGAATTCAGAGCCCTCTTTCCAAAAAAGTAAGTTTTTAGGGACATATCATTCCTCTGCAGACAGTAAGCCAGGCTTACACTGAAGGAGAAATGCGTTGCCTCTGACAGCACCTGTGGCCAGCACATTTACACCAAAGATGCACCTTGGTGCTGCTGCCTAACCTCTGGTTGGACACACCTAGAACTAGCATTAAAAAGGACCACTGTTTAGAATTCATTTTATCTCCATTTTCTCTCCTCTCCTTGAAACAATTACAAGGAGGAAAGTTGGACTATTTGGCAGTTCTGGCTCTTGAAGGTTATCCATTTCAGAAGGTTTTTCTGGGTTTTGCCATGGATGCTTTGACCACCAGCATCTACCTCCAGCTGCCTGTAGGACAGGGTAGAAAACAGAGGTTTCTCCTCAGACCAGGCTGGGCAGGGTCTGAATGTGGCACCACGCGCACCCCGCTACGACACCCGTTAGATATAAAGTATGTCAGTGATGCTGTTAGTGCCACAAGCTATTCACACTCTATCACATCTGCCGACACCTCTGCACCGTCCCCCGAAAACGTCACTGCTTTTAGCAAAGCACAAAATGCCAAGTGTCAGCAGCACCTTGGGTGCCATCAGGTTTCTGTATTGAGACGAGCAGGAATATTCCTCATGCTCAGCAGATGTTTGGATAGAGATGTTCAGTTGCTTTTGAGACAGCTACAAGGCTTAAGATGTTGCTGCCCTCACCTTGAACGGGAACAACTGACTCTCCCCCAACTACCAGTCCCATCCTAGAAGGGGGAAAATAATCAGAGCAAGCATCTCTCTGCAGCAGTGTGGATGCCAGGCTGAGACAGTGCCCAATGCTACTGCCCCAGGACACCCTGGTGCACCAGACCCACCTATAAGAGCGAAGCAAAGCTCTGCTGAGCTTAATAAACCCTGGCTGAGTTTGAGCGGAGAGTTTGCAGGATATATGGGTCAGTTATGGGACTTCCACCACTTCACGGGTGGACATGGCAGCGTTGGGTTAACGGTTGGACTTGATGATCTTAAAGGTCTTTTCCAATCTAAACGATTCTGTGATTCTATGATTAAGGGGTGGAGTTTTTAACTTCAGCTTCAGGAGTTGCAAATTAGTGTATCGCAGCTTCTCTAAAGAAAAATAATATACATATCAAAAACCCCTCAACATTTTAATCAGGTGAGGAGAAGGCAAGCATGGCATTTTAGGCTACTGCCCAAGCGGAGCAGAGCATAACTGCCCACATGACAATGAGATCCCCTCGCCCAGTGGCACGTTTGTTTCTGGTGCTCAAGAAATGACTGATGGGAACAGTGTCAGCAGGTGGTGCCATAATAAATGGCAGCAGGCACCTAAGGCTGCAAGGTAGCTTCAAGCGCTCAGCGTGTCCCTGCCTGTCCTCCAACATGGTGGTTCAACACCCACATCTCACTCCTGTGCTCCAGCCCCTGTGTTCGTTCATTGCCCCAAACCAGTCCACCAGTAAGATATCAGTTCTAACCTTCCCGTTCCCCACGGGAACCCTTCTGTCGAGGACAAACAGACGTGGTGAGATGAACGAACATCACTCCTAGGAGCTGGGTTTGGTTAGCACTGGGCTCGTGCGGTCCTCAGAGCCTCTCAAGTCTTCCAGATTTACAAAGAGATTGAAAGGTGAATCCCCCGCATGACACCGTCCCCAAGTCATTGCAAAATTGTGGGTTTGAGTCTTCTGGGAAAGAAGAGCATTGCCCAGAGCACCAGAAACCTCAAGTATTTACAAAAAAATCCCCCAAAACCCAAATAAATGTTTTGAAACCATAAGGTTTTGAAACCATAAGGTTTCAAATAGCAAAACCAAAAAAAAGTTCTTTCTGTCTGTCTTCCAGAGAAAAGAAACATTTCCAGTACTCTCTAGCAATCCAGGAAGGCGAGGGGCTTTCCTTCCTTTCACACGGTCACTGCTATCCAGGAGGAGCCAGCCCGTGTCCCTGGTGAGCTCAGCACCTCGTTCTGCAACACTTTGAAAGGGACCGAGTAGTAAGACACGAGTAACACAAACTTACCACCCATACAGAGAAATGTGGAAGCTCAAGCACAAGATTGAGCAAAGAATCGAAGTGAAGCTGTGATGGAGGGAAGCTGAGACCGTGGCATGATGTGTCCTCCATGAGGTGAAGAACCACACAAAAGGTCTTTGCAGGAGCTAAGCTGCCTTTTCTCCTTTACTCTGGAGAAGGTGGTCTGCTCGTGTGTAGGAGATGAGCGCTCATGAAATAAACGCTCGGTCTGCCACACTAAATTAATTTCTACAGAAGCACGGGAGAGGTGGATGTCTTAGGCTGGTACCACAGCAGGCACACAGATGTTCTGCCCTCAGGTCACCCAGCCTCATGGGGTAAAGACTCTTCTTCAGGAGAGAAGTTTCTCCCCAAACATTTTGTGCACGGCATTCAATCTGCAGTGTGTAGGGCAAAAGAAACTTCTTCCTGGCCTCAAGGAATAACCCTCACATGACATGATGTAAATTTTGGTGGGGAACGTTCAAGCCAACCGATGGGTGGAAAAGTCATCAACCCACCTCAAATATGATCTGGAGAAGCCCCAAAATTGCAGAGTTTAGGTTCACCATTCCTTGCTGGAATGACAGGCATTCACAAAAAGAGTTAGAATCACCTCTCTTCTTTTGGATTAAAAAAAAAAAAATCTTACTTTTGAATATGGACGTTATGAATGTAGCAAGTTTCTCTTCTGATGAAAATAAGCTATTGGGTTCATTCTGGTAAGGGTCCCTCCAGCAGTTCTGTCGAGGGAGAGAGCATTTGTTGCAATTCTCTTGCTATTAAGAAGGAAGAGCATGATGAGTATTGCAGGTTTTAGGGACGCCCTTGTTGTTTTAAAGAAGCGAAGCAAGTTCCTCGGGATCTCAACCTCCACCACATTTCCTTCTCTTGAAGGACCGACGGCCTCACTGGAAACAGGCTGCTAGATCCCAATGATTTAAAAAGCAATTACAGATAATTATAGATAACTGCGCTTGGGAAATGTGATTAATAAGGCATTCTCTGCAGTAAGCAAGCATGTTCACAGCAGGCAAGTCTGGACAACTGGCCGCCTTCCTTTGCTCGCATCCTGTACGTCTCACTTGGAGTAGTCTGAGCTACAGTTCCTTCAGATGAGCTAAAACAACTGTCACCGAGGACACAGAAAAGGACATAGCCAACACTACGCAGAAAGACAGGAGTAGGTCAGGCAACGGCCAGGGAGGAGCTGGGGACAAACATAGTTGCACCAAATAAACAGGCTGATGGCAGCCAAGAAAGGGGATTGAGTTTTCAGAGCGAGCTGGCAGAAAGAGAGGAAAGGTTTTGGCTGTCAGGCCAAGAAAAAAACAGCAAACCCAAGGACCTGTAGGAGGACTGCACAGGGCAGGAGGCGATGGGGACAGCCATCTCCACAGGCTCCCGGCGAGCAGGGCAGGAATCCTTGGGGGAAGTGCTCCGCGAGGAGCTGCTCTGTTTACAGTAGGTGCTGCTGAAAGGTGTCCTGAAGAAAGACAGCAATTAACAGGCCTGGAAAAAAATGGCTTCTTTCCACAAAGTGCCTTTTAAGTATGTTTTTTGAGCCACTCTAAGGGTTAATGTTTAGCTGTTTATCCGGAGTTGTCGGATGTCAGCTCTTTCTTTTGACTCCTAATGGCTTATAGCCATCAGGAGGTGAAGACTCCTCAAAAGAGATGGTGTCAGGAATGTTTTTGTATGCCCACTAGCACCCACACACCTGCAGCAGCCTGTGCTTGCAGGATAGATAGTTTACATACTTGAACCTGTATCCCAGGGACAGAGATATAAACATGAAACCAGATCCCCTCTGACACCGCTGCTCAAGCCCCTGGGCAGCACAAAGGGGTCCCTTCTCCCCACACCCACCTCGAATGACCACAGATAACAGTTCGGTTCAAGCTGTTGCTTCCCAGCAAGAACAAGCTCTGCTGGTCCAGGTTATGATTTTAGGGCCAGATCCTGTCATGTTTTCAGCCCCTTTGAGTCCTGCGAACGCTGGTTGTGAAACAAAGGACCACTCTCACGAGCAGACTTCAAAAACCAGCTCGGTCACAAATCAAAGCCTCTCGGACAGGGAACTTGAGAACAAAGACACAGGCTCCAAATCAATCAGAGCACTGCTCACTCGTGACCTTCCCCAGACGAGAGATGTCATTGAGCCTAATAATTACACCGTGAGGTGCAAACAGGCTGAGCAGTTGTAAATCTAACCACCCCAACGTTTCCTAGGGGCTTGTAAAGAGTGATGGGGGTAGCTGAGACCCCTGAAGACCAGAGCCTTCTTCTTCCTCTTGGAAAGAAGGAAATTTGCTTCCAGAAGTGACTGAACTCCCAATCTCAACCCATTAGGAAGCAAGTAGGCACGGGAAATGTTTTGATTTTGAGAAAGACATGGGGGGGGGGGAGAAAAAAAAAAAAAAAAGGGAAAGGGCCCAGAAATGTCCTTCGTGCAATTGGTTTCTTCTTTCCTGGTCATGTCTCAAGTAAGTGACCCCACAGCAAGAGGAGTTTCAGTTGTGCCAGGACATGAATCAAAAAGGCACTGCAAGAAAATAAGTCGTGAATTTGGGAAAAGGGAGGCGGCCCTGCCACGAGGCAGATGCTGCGTCTCTGAGATTCCCACCCACAGCTTTGCATCTGGAACTGCTGCTGCATCCAGCCAGATGAGGGCAGAAGGAAATTACTGTGCCACATTTTCTCTAGCCTCCTGCTACAGTCCCAGAAAAAGAACTTAAACGAGCATCACACAGTGCAGTGTGGGAGCTCTGTGGAGTGATGAGAATTTGGGGGTTTCATGACCTGGGGGGAAAAACAATGATGTCGCAGTGAGGCAGAATTTGGAACTGTGGGTCAGTTTGGTTTTCAGAAGCTCCCTGCAGAAAGATCAACCACTGTATTGAAGCCCTCCCTGAAGCAGGAGGGAGCTTGTGGCTGTTGGTTCCCGTTAGCATCTCAGGCTAAAGCACCACTGACAGCAGAGGAGAGGAGTGCTAAGTCTGAACCTTCCCCACGTGTTCAGGAGTCCCTTCACCTGGCAGATGTGCTTGAGAGGGGGGGTTAAACTATGTGAGCCTGCCTAAGTCACAGAATCATCCAGGTTGGAAAAGCCCTTGCAGCTCCTCCAGCCCCACCATGACCCTCCCCCTGACCGTTCCCAACTCCCCCAGATCCCTCAGCGCTGGCTCAGCCCGACTCTTCAACCCCTCCAGGGATCCCGGGGACTCCCCCCTGCCCTGGGCAGCCCATTCCAACGCCCAACAGCCCCTTCTGCACAGAAATCCTTCCTCAGAGCCAGCCTGACCCTGCCCTGGGCAGCTTGAGGCCATTCCCTCGGGGCCTGGCGCTGGGGCCTTGGCTCCAGAGACTCATCCCCCCTCTCTGCCCCCTCCTGGCAGGGAGTTGCAGAGGGCCAGGAGGTCTCCCCTCAGCCTCCTCTGCTCCAGACTGAACCCCCCCAGTTCCCCCAGCCGCTCCCCAGCAGACCTGTGCTCCAGACCCTGCCCCAGCTCCGTTGCCCTTCTCTGGCCATGCTCGAGTCATTCAATGGCCTTTTTGGGGTGAGGGGCCCAGAACTGAACCCCCTCAGCGAGGGGCGGCCTCCCCAGTGCCGAGCCCAGGGCTCAGATCCCTTCCCTGGCCCTGCTGGCCACGCCAGTGCTGACACAAGCCAGGATGCCGTTGCCCTCCTTGGCCCCCTGGGCACACTGCTGGCTCCTGTTCAGCCGGCTGGCAATCACCCCCCAGGTCCCCCTCTGACTGGCCCTTGCTCTGAATATGCCTGAGCTCCCCAAAAAACACTGCTGCTACTCTGACTTGGAAGTTTATAGTATGGAGGGTGGGTCTGACCTTGCAAGCTCTAAAGTAAATATGGTGAAAGCTCTGGGCTTCTGTCTGTGTCACACTGGAGATGATGGCAGAGAGAAACTCAGGGTGGGAGCAGGAACTGGGGCAGATCTCTGCAGCCAAGAGCAAGCTAGAGAATCACAGAATCACAGACTGGTTTTGGTTGGAAGAGACCTTAAAGATCATCTAGTTCCAACCCCCCTGCCAGGGGCAGGGACACCTTCCACTGGATAGATTGCTCCTGACAGAAAAACCTGTGTAGGAGGCCTACGACAGGTTTGGAATAGTCCATGGGCATCTACAGAGCACAGGAATAACACTGACAATTACTGCGATAGTTTATGATAACAGCTCATCACCATCCTCTGGAGACACCCTCCCAGCTCCTGTCTCTGCAAGCTTAAGCACAACCATAAACTCAGACAAACCATCTCCAGCCACCTAAATACTTCCAGTAATGCAGAGACTCCTCCAGGCTAGCAGGCTCCTGGGCAGCAGCTTTCCTGCACGACACAACTAGAAGGAAACTAAAAGTTGTTGAGTGTATCTGCAGCACAGAAAACAAGCCACTGTGATTTTTCAAATATTTTTTTCCTGGTTGCTTTGACAGGAAAGGTGTTCTGCAGATGCCAGCCTGCTGAGGGGGGCGAGGGGGGAGAGCAGGGGAGGTGTGAAGGGAAAGCCAAAGGGTAGGGCCAAGGGAGAAGCGGTGTGTGAAGTCTGGCTCCTCGGGAAACACACGCCGGGTTTGTAAACCCTGCCCCAGCAGCTGGTGCAGGTGAAGGAAAACCTGAGCTAGGGGCTGAGAAGGGGGGCTGGGAACACATCGTCTTTTCTGCTTGATGCTCTCAACCAGAGAGGGCTGGTGAGAGCAGGAAAGGAAGGGAAGTGTAGAGAAGGAAATGGTAGAAGCTCTCCAGTTTCAAACTGAGGGAGATCAAAACCTTGCCAAAAAATCGGCTGTTTAGCCCAGGGTCAGGTTTAAGTCCACTGCTCATCCCTTAGCGAGCAGCCTCCGGCCAACTTTCCCTGCAGTTACGGCACAGTCACCTTCTGGAGATGTACAGGGGAGGAGTCCTGCTGCGCTGCGGGACCAAGGTCCCACCTCTCTGCATGAGCGGCTGAGCCCAGGGCTGAAATCCGGGCTGAGCCCTGGAGATGGGTCCCACGGTGCTTTGAGCTGCTCTGGTGACTTCATGATGGTTCCTGGCCAAGGTTGTGACTTGCTTTGGAGGAGGGAAGGATTGGTCACAAAAACTGCTGGTGAGAAACGCTTCGGTCTCCAGACTTCAGGTCCATGCCCAGGCTGACAGCAAGGGGAGGCTCCATCAGAAGCGTGGCAGGACAGACGTACCCTTCACTTTGCAACAGTCTCAGACACTTAAAGCAAAGACTAAAGAGATCTTTGCCTTTCCACTGCTCAGCTGAGACATGTTCCACTCATGGTGCAGGAAGACATGACTCTCCTGTAACTCAAGATGAAGGCCGTGGTCCTCTGAATGTCAAAGCCCAGCTCAGAGAAGCTGATAATCATAAAACAAATTACCCAAGAGAGGTCCCAGACTAAAATTCTCGCACCACAACTACCTGAGTACTTGCAATGGGGCAGTCAGGGCTACAACTGCCTGAAAAAACATGTCTTGGGTTCAGTAGAGCACACCTGGCATCCACACGGCCAAACTTTTCCCTCAGAGCGTAAGGTTTTATTTGTTGGGAGCAGTCCCAGGGAGCTCTACCCTCCAGCATCAGCTGGGAAGCCAAAACTGATCCAAAGAGGATGCAGACAGTTAACCAGGCTGGGCACCATGGGCCAGTGACCCAGCTTGTGCTTGGACGCTGATGGGTTTAGAGTACAGATGTAGTTTATGACTTCCTTAGGCTATTATTTCTTATAAAAGATAGGCCAGAAACTTATATTTGAGTTTTGTGCAACCACATCCAGCCTTTGTGTGCAGTCATGGCAGTTCTGCTGTTCCCCAAACGCCACCTCCTCTCCCATCACTTTACCCTTCCAGGTGCAGCACTATGCTCTGGAAGGGTCACTCAGTCATCCTCCAACCTCTGAGAGGAACGAGTCCATCCTCACCAAAGAACATCAGACACAAACCTTGTTGAGCATTATCCTTCATCTGAAGGCCAAACCAGGGCTCAACACATTTCCAAGAATCTCGGGTTTTCTCTACAGCCCTACTTGAATCACATTACAGAAACACAGAACCATCTGGGTTGGAAAAGCCCTTGCAGCTCCTCCAGCCCAACCATGACCCTCCCCCTGACCGTTCCCAACTCCCCCAGATCCCTCAGCGCTGGCTCAGCCCGACTCTTCAACCCCTCCAGGGATCCCGGGGACTCCCCCCTGCCCTGGGCAGCCCATTCCAACGCCCAACAGCCCCTTCTGCACAGAAATCCTTCCTCAGAGCCAGCCTGACCCTGCCCTGGGCAGCTTGAGGCCATTCCCTCGGGGCCTGGCGCTGGGGCCTTGGCTCCAGAGACTCATCCCCCCTCTCTGCCCCCTCCTGGCAGGGAGTTGCAGAGGGCCAGGAGGTCTCCCCTCAGCCTCCTCTGCTCCAGACTGAACCCCCCCAGTTCCCCCAGCCGCTCCCCAGCAGACCTGTGCTCCAGACCCTGCCCCAGCTCCGTTGCCCTTCTCTGGCCACGCTCGAGTCATTCAATGGCCTTTTTGGGGTGAGGGGCCCAGAACTGAACCCCCTCAGCGAGGGGCGGCCTCCCCAGTGCCGAGCCCAGGGCTCAGATCCCTTCCCTGTCCCTGCTGGCCACACTAGTGCTGGTCAGTATTCAACCACTTGGTATCATATAAATCTGGGGTGTTTCTGCTCAAGTAAAAGGTTTCACTGGCATTAAAGAAGCTCACACACATCACCCGTCCATTTTAAGTTCATGTGAAAAATAAAGATACTCTTGCTTATGCCAACAATTACTTTGCCAGAAGAGAAAGTGGATCAGTACACAGGAGAGGAACCTCAGCAGAACCTCTCAATGCTTCATAAGTCAACGAGGGAGCATCACCTGTGTGTCAGTATGAAACCAAACCTTCAGGGCACAGCTTGAATGCTCTGCAGTCTTTGGGAGACACATTCCACTGAGCTTCCAGCCTCCTGCCAGGCCTTAAGGACCTTGCGCCACTTCTTTTCGAAGCGGAGCTCCTTCCCAGACCACCCTCCAGCCCAAGGGCAGACTTTGGCCAGCACCCTCAGGTTACCAGCCTCTCAGGAAACCATTCCTCAGACCCAGAAGCAAAGAAATACCACAGAACTTCTCACTTCTCAAACATTTTTCCCCATGGCAGCTGGCAAATCCTTTCCTTTGCTTCTTATCCAAGTTGGACAAAATTACTGCAGAGAATCCCTCCGGCTCCCCTCCCCCTGTGCAATGTAATCCCAAGGGAGAAATGGTTTCATGGGGACCCCCTGCTGTCTTGCATCTGATTTCCCTCCTAAGTATGGTATAGGGAAGCGTCTCGAGGGCTATGGCTGTGACCTCCATACAGCTCTTTTGTCAAGTGCCATTTCATTAAAAAATCAGCCTTTTAACTGTGGACACATTTCAACCTCACCAAATCTGCTAATTATTGACAGTTGGTGAAGAGGAGATTTCACTTGTTCCTCCTGTTAAACTGCATCTAATTAGTAATTACTGGTTCACTGTCATCTTTACTGCAATAATCCCACTGCACATTGGCTCATTAACCTTTTGCTTTTCTAAAGCAGCCTGCCAACAAGATGAAGGCTAAAACAGATTGGAAAACAATAGCTCAGCCTTGGATTTTAGGCTGTTTATTCCCCTTGTCCTGAAGAACCAAAAGGAAGATTATTTTTAAGAAAAGGCTTTCAGCTGAAATCAGCCTAGTTCCGGAAGATGGCCTGTTTTGCCCTAACCAGCAACCCAGGCCCTTCAAACTTCACCCACGCTGAGGGCATGTGTATTATAGCTCGTGGAAGGGTTTCTCTGCCATCAGCTCTTGCTTCAGCTCCATCGCTCACCTGGGTTTATCCTCCTTTATCAGCACGACACAGCACACTGGGCAGGGGCTGAGGCAAGTTTCGGTGGGTTGGCAGCGCCCTAGAAGTTCAAGAGCATCCCCTTGGATGCTGAAAAATGAATGATCCGGATTGAGCAGGGCCCGAAGGGTGGAAAAATCAGTGGAGCAACCCCATGGTTATTTCTTTTGCTGCTACACTGAATTTCATTTGCACAAGTCCCATTTTCAGTTTGGAACTGTCACAGCTGTTTCTATTGGCAGTGCATAGCTGAGTAGGAGTTGTCAGTGGGGATGCTGTAGGATAGGCGGTTAGAAAAGAGATTCCCCGGGGGGCATGGGAGGCAGTTGGAGGTTGTGGGCTAAATGCATTAACTAGATGTTTCTCCTAAACTTAACAGCAGTGAATTATTTAATGCATATGGATGCATTTCGGTACCTGAGTTAACGCTATATTGGGATGAAAAGTGTGTTTCTCAGCATCTCAGGCGTGCGCAGTCACAAGGACCCATGTCTTTACGGCTGACACTAGGGTTTTATTTTTATAAAGTGATCTTCAAAACATCTAGAAACAAGCTGTGATTCTGGAGCACTGCTGCAGACATCAAAGCAGATTCCATCTGTACAAAATCAAGGAAGGTATAAGGTCTTAGCTAGACTAAATACCGACCCAAGAGAAGATCTGGATGCATTATCCTTCCCAACACATGCAGGTTGTTCAGCTCCAGGATCTTCATTTACCCGATACTGGTGTTTCTGTATGCAACCAGAGCCGAATTCTGATTTCTCTCATGTTGTTTCAAAACAGGTGTAACTCTGAAGCAGCTACAGCTGATGTGATAAGGTGGCAGCATTTATCTAGCACGTTTATTAAATCTATTGCAAGGCTTCATTCTCCTTGAAAACTAATTGTAAGTTTGAGCCCCTTTAGAAGAGTGGATCAAAGGTGGCCAGGCAAGCTCCCATGCTAAAACAAGCGCTTAACGCATCAGCTTCTGTGTTTGCTCTCTGACTGAAGAAAAAGGACTGTGAATGTGTGATTAAGGGCAGAATTTGGCTCATTTACAATTCCTGAAAGGGTTGCTGCTCAGACCATAATCATATTTTTGGAACAGAACACGCCTATTACATCTTGTTGTTAATAATTTACTCCCTGGGTAGTGCTCATTACAACAGCATCATCTCACTCGTGTTATGTTCGTAGCTGCCTCACCTACTGCTGTTATGAGGAAAAGCAAACACACATGTGCACACAAACACACACATGAATATGCATATAGAGAGAGGTCAATGTTCAAACACTTAAAGCCTGTTAACTTAGTTGTCTGGCAAGTTCATGGACCAGCGATGAGTGGCCAAGAAGTCACACGTTCTGAGAAATGCTCTTTGCAAGGCTACTCAGATCTCCAAGACTGTGAAGAAATGGCTGTGGATTGTTTGGGATAAATCACCTGCTCTGCTCACTTGGGCATCCCCACAGTCACCACCGATGAGATTCTGCAGAATGGGAGGAGCATCCTTTACACACGCGCTCGCACGCGTCTAACACGAATGCAAACAAGACTGATCAGACCAGGCTGCTATGGAGAACCCGATTCCTTGACATCAACAGATGTGAGGTCCAGCTGCGCGTGTGGCGCTAACTCCAGTTGAACAGAGACAAAATCCCAGTAGGGAATGAGCTATACCACCAGCTGTAACGGTTTCTCTTCACTGACACGAAGCGTGGGCAGGGAGCACGTCATTCTGTTTGATCTACTAATCAGCGCTGATTCATGTTTATACTGCAGATAACATTTCATCTGCTTTTAGAAGGTCATTTTCAAGTGATGCTGTATGGTTTCACTATTGCCTGACGCCTGCAAATTGAATAGCCTTTGAAGGAAGCCAGACCTTAATTTTCCTTGTGGCCTAGAATTCATTCAGCTGTTAGCATCAACATGATTTTTCATGCTGTAATATCAGATACTATACATCATAAATTATCTGTCACCCGTAAAACTAAAATACAAAAGGCAAAAAGACCTTCTGAGCTTCATTTTTAGTTAAAGAAACTAAGGCAATGAATAAATATTTATGTAGAGCCCAAAGTGTTTAACACTGAATGCCTCAGATTCTGCCACTGAAACTTTAGTTCCCACTGACCTTAGTAGTCACTTGCTGTTTCACAGAAGCCCATGCTAAGCGATGCCTGCAGAAAATACTGGAAACGTACAAGATGCTAAATTTCAAAACAGAATCGTAGGGTGAGTTTCCTGTCTATGTTGAAAGAATGGTTTGGCTTGGCCAACACTGTTGAACACAGGTGTCGTCAGCAAGAACAGAGAAAATACACAATGACTGCTGCTTAAGGCTTCAGATGACCCAAAGTCTGGGGAAGTGGTAAGAAATTAAGAGCCCAGGTCACAGGGCTCTGGATCTTGTGGTGATCTGTGGAAAAGAAGTCAACGTGCATCATACTATGGTCACACACAAGATTGCATTTGGGCACAAAGAGCTTGTGGACCTATGGAACGGGGCACCATTCTGGGAGAACAGTAGCAATGTCACCTTGTTTTGCCAATTATTAAGCCTAGCAGAAAGGACCCAGCCAGCATCAAGCTGAACCAATAACCAGATTGTATTTGATACAAAAGGGTCAGGACATGGGTGAGCGCTGGGGGTACAAACAAGTCAATCAGGTTATACATAATCAACATCAATCCCAATGATCCCAACAACAACACCACACGACCAACAATGGGTGGGATAAACAGTGAAATACAGTCTCCCATAGAAGGGACGGGAGACAACCAGGTCAACCAGCCAAACACATCAGACCAAGGAAGCCCCATCATGAATCCCCACAGAGCCCACGTTTACAAAAGCCAGACCTGAGTGGAGCCCAGTCCCAGGGAGGCGGGAGGTCCTTCCCCAACAGGGAACTCTGCACAGGGCACCCACCTCACACACAGACTCTCCTCTCTCCCTGCAAGGGGTCCCAGCTTTGATCCCTCAGGGGGACACCTGACCTTGGGTTACTCAGTGCAGACCCCTGGGGCTCCTTTACCCAATGGCTCTGTCTGCAAGGCCCCGCACCCTGGGGGGAAGCCTGAAGGGAAACTCACCCCCCTTTGGGAAGGGTGGGGGAATCACCCAGATGTCAGCCTTAACTGGGGGCTTGGGGTTGAAACCCCAGCGTTTCACACCTTTGGAGTAAATGAGGTTGGGGGTACCTCCTGTGGTCTGGCTTCCCTGATTATCTTGAAAGGAGACCTCCCAGGAAAGGCCACGGCTACTTTCTGGCGGGTGAAGCTCCTTTCCCTGGAAACAGGAGCACAAGGGATGCTCTACAGCCAAGTCTCCTTCCAAGAGGAACTTTGGACATACTCTGGGCATGTACCTCAAACGAGTGCGAGACCTGGAAATACTCCTCAGTCCTTCACAATCAAAACCTCTGAGTAGAACTTCGGATCACAGCAAAAAAACATTGGACGGGGAGCTAAGGTTGAGCTCATGCCAAAATGATAAACATGCTCTGTGGATGTATGAATTGAAGCTGGGGCAGGGTCTGGAGCACAGGTCTGCTGGGGAGCGGCTGGGGGAACTGGGGGGGTTCAGTCTGGAGCAGAGGAGGCTGAGGGGAGACCTCCTGGCCCTCTGCAACTCCCTGCCAGGAGGGGGCAGAGAGGGGGGATGAGTCTCTGGAGCCAAGGCCCCAGCGCCAGGCCCCGAGGGAATGGCCTCAAGCTGCCCAGGGCAGGGTCAGGCTGGCTCTGAGGAAGGATTTCTGTGCAGAAGGGGCTGTTGGGCGTTGGAATGGGCTGCCCAGGGCAGGGGGGAGTCCCTGGGATCCCTGGAGGGGTTGAAGAGTCGGGCTGAGCCAGCGCTGAGGGATCTGGGGGAGTTGGGAAGGGTCAGGGGGAGGGTCATGGTTGGATTAGATGACCTTCAAGGGCTTTTCCAACCTAGACGATTCTGGGATTCTGTGAATTCAAGTAGAAGCAGGCAGATCACATTGCTCCTGCAACTGGTACTTGTGTAACTTCTGACTGGAATAGTGTGTCTGGTTCTTATGGAAATGCTCCAAAAAGGATGTTGACTAATTAGAAAAAGTTTAAGGAAGAGCCATATGAATCATTAAAGCTTCAGGAAACACGTCTTTTAGCAAGAGACTCCAAGATTGAGCTATATTCAGTTTCTTAAAGAGAAGATTAAGGGACAGTTTTATCTCAGCCTGTAAACAGCTAGAAGGACAACAAAAAAATCTCTAACACGTTTTTCAGTCTAGCAGACAAGTGTGCAAGATTCCCTGGCTTGAAACTGTGAATAAACCCATCCAGACCAAAAAACCTCAATTAACCAGTAGAGGCTGTGATACCAACTTCTGGTCAACTGTTCTAGTTGACACAAAAAGAACTCCAGCGAAGTCCTTCGCTCTGTTTGACTGAGGTTTTATCACTTTATATTAGTGACCCTCCCTGTAAACATACAAAATGACAATCGGCAAATCTATAAACTCCAAACACCGAATGGTCAAAATTAATGTCTTACAAATAAATACAGCTTAGCAATTTGCTTAACTAACTTGGGTATGCATTTGAACTGATTTCATTAGTCATTCTGCCTGTTTCCTTGACTAGTTTTTCTCTGTTGACCCCCAGGCTGTGTCTTCCCAGAGCCAGGCTAGAAGATGAAAAGGCAGAACCCTTCAAAGAAGCTCTGGGAAAGTACATCCACATCAAATGTACATCCCAGGCTCTTTGCTTAATGGGCAAAGACTTGTTTTGACTTTGTTAACGCCAAGGAAACACCACTGGCATGGGGAAAGGTGAGCTGAACCATGCTGTCCCCACTGCAGCTCAGTTCTGACTAAGCTCACGTCCCCAGACAAGACAGGATGAACCCAGCTGGAGTCTGAGAGCTGAAGCCAACCCTCAGAAACACCAACATCCCTTGACTTGTGATCTGACCAGACCTGACCTGGACATCACTAAAGAGGGACCAGACACCCTCTGCGATAGCTGAGACTCTCCTCTGGCTGGTGATCAAGTAGGCAGAACATTATTCTCAAACATTTAAAAACCGACCTTATTCCAACCTGGTTGTCCCCCTGATACTTCGTGTTTTAATTACTAAATGTTCTCCACATGGGAGAGGCCTGGAGCAGACCACCCCTGTGGGAGAACGAGGAGGATCCCACGTGACCATCCCTTGTCGGTAAAAGGTGTGTTTGGTGGGTGGAGCAAAGGTTCCTCTGTTCAGTTCTTGCTCTGTTCTCTTGGAAGGGACATCCCACCGCACGATCCAAACACTGGTTAGAAGTATGGAAAAGCCGTGGGATATTCATCTGTGCTATGCTAGCCAGGAGGGACTCACATCACCTGCCCAGTGAACCTGCGCTCGTTAAAGTGAAGAAGACAGCAGCTGACTCCACCCAAAAATGGAGGAGGTTCCATAGACATGAGACAATCCAGGAAGGCCAGACAAGCAATGGCATTAGTAAGTCCCTCCAAGATACCCCACAGCAGTGACCAGACATGTACTGACCTCGGACATCTGCGGGAAGAGGCTGATGGCCAAGGGGAGGGCCAGGCCAAAGGCCGCGAGGCACACAAGGCTTTGGACTGGGAGAATCATCCGGGGACGAGACCTCAGGAGGGATGTTCTGGAAAGGAAAGGCTTGGTTAGAGCATTTCATAGAGCAGGTGAGTGCGTGCCATCATCAAAACTGACACTGGTGTTCACCCAGACCCAGGGTCTCCCTCTCCCTAACTGGTCTAGGTTCGTCCTTAGCAGGTCATCAGCAAGTTCTCCCACAAAAGATCCCCAGACCTGCAAACGGCGCTTTTGTATCCGCTGGGGTTACACAGCCCATGCCAACCTAAGCGTTCACAACTCCTAAATTAAAACAGCCTGACTTCATGCCTGCTTCCCCCATTTCAAACCATCCCACACCGGAGCGAACGGCACACGAGGTGACCGGGCCACACGCAGGCGTCACCTGCATTATGGCTTTGGAGACGATGTCGAGTGAGCAGATGGAAATTAGGTTCGCGAGAGAGATTATGAACTTTGTCAGCCCTATCACACAGGGATACTGGAAAAGGCACACGACTTTGTTAACGGGGTAACAAAGTAGTAAATTTGACAATGCCTTAATTTGTTAAAAATCAAACATCTGCAGAGTGGGCAATAGGGATGTTTTAACACCTGCTGTCCCCAGGGGATATTTATGAGTTCAAGACTTGTTAAGAGCAAACACTTTAAGATACCTGCAAGGTCAGATTCTGATAATGACCCATTAAGTGACCCTTCTGATGCAATTAACACCCAACCACTGACAACATTTAGAAGGTGGCACGCTAAGTATCTTCCAGGATAGAGGATGTCAGACCATTTACACATTAATGGGAAACAAGTTTACAAGTTAAGTGGGAAAACATAATTCTTGAGGGGTTTGTTCTGGAGCTATTTACACCAAAATGATACCTTCATTCAATTTTTTTCTACCGGTCTGAAACAACCGGGATTATAAACCAGCAAGTTGACGGTGAGTTTTGTTTGAATATTCAGTGTATATTAGCAATGTCAGCAGATTCACCACGGGGTCACCAGCTCCGACCTTAGTCCCAAGGTGCATCTCTCCTCTGTCCACCCTGATCTTGAGGATGGTGACACCTCACAGTGTCCTGCCTTCAAACACGGGCAGAGATCTGCGATCTGTCCCTGGGGTGATAAGCGAGGAGCTCTCTTTTGGTCGAGGAAGATCCAATCAGATGACACTAACTGCTAAACATCACTGTGGTTACCACCATGGGGGTTTTAAAAAGCTTTTCTAATCCTATTCACAAGGTGCTCCCCACACCCAAGCCAACCCTTCCCACATCAGGGCAGGGTGTGCTCTGGCACACGCACAAGTGATTTTTCCGGCACATCTCCGCATGCAGCCCGAGCCTGCAGCCAATGCAAGATAACAGATTACCTCAACCCCCGTCTACTCCACGTTTACTGCAGGCTACAAACACGCACCTGATGAATTATAACGGAGCAGCTGATGTGTGGGAACTTGTTACCCTGCTGTACGTTGTCTGTGTGTCTGAACATTCCGACTCTTCGCCCTTTGCTAGCAATGCTTGCTGAAAGCTGTCTTCATCTTGAGAAGGTTTGGGGGAAGTGGGGAAGGAAAACAAGATCCAGAGCCTTAACTCCTCCAATATCTCAGCTCCTCACTAATAAGCTATCGAGACAGAGTTGATCCTATCAATTTGTGCTGTGAAAGCCAAGCTTCTGTTCTCCAATATTTAGCTACTTTGTTTTGCACAGAGCACAATCTAACCTACTCCTGTCCACAAGGATTTTGTCCGAGCCAGGCAAGTGGGTTGCCTTGCTCCGTGCTCTTTAACAAACGCAACATTCAAGAACTGCCATCAATTAGCTGTGATAACTAGTCCCTGGGATGCAGAGGGGCAACTCCTGGAACTGATTTATTCTCCTCCTTAAGCTGTCGTGATCCATGAGAGCCCTCGCTGAGAAAATCATATGACCAGCATCCTTCAAGCCTCCCTGGAGTACAGTTTAGAACCAAGACATCACTGCTTATACCACCCCTGACATCTTAATTTGGAAGCTGCACCCTCTTTAATTACTGCCCTGTTGGGGACCTTATAATCACCCAAGTAAAAACTCAACCAATTTAAAAGGATCCCCAGTACAGCCCCCAGGTGTGATTTCCAGGAGTGCTTCAAACTCAGGCCAGTTCAAATTACAATGGCTAACCTCCTAATTAAGAAGTTATGGTTTGCTTTAAAAAGGAGAGGGGACTAATTAACACATGTAGTGTAATGTCTTAATTGGGATTTGGATTCTAAAATTTGTGCGGTTCAGAATAAATGACTCATAATTAGTCGAGAGGTCCACTTCTCTTCTGTCCCTAGGATCTTTGCTCACGACACAGATCTCAGAAGAATATTAAATATTGCATGCTGCATTTTGTTAGCTGTCAAACGCAATCGAAAACCCTCTTTTCACCCATTAGGCCCCCAGTGGAAGTGAATGATTAGATGATTCCAAAGGGTTTAATTGCAGAGTGTTACAGCAGATTAAAAATAAATTAATAATAATAATAATAATAATAATAATAATAATAATAATATCCATTTGTTGGAGAGTGAATTAGTTTACAGCACGGTCCTGTGTGCTCCGCCAAGGGGTTTGAGCAGGGAAGTGGGGGCCTGGACCTTCAGATCCCCCTGACAGCCCAACTTGGCTACTGGCATCTTCTGAAGCAGACTGCTATGTTCACAGGAGCAAATATCACCTTGCTCTACCAGTAATTCTGTAGTATTTGAAGTTATTTTCACACAAGAACAGCGGATTTACAGACCGTCACCACGTACGCAGCACAGCACCAGCCAGGCTCTGGTGAACTCAACCTTGGCACCCGGGTTTGACAATTAGGGATTGAAAAGCCAGCACCAAGAGAAGAGCTCAGAGCAGGAAGACAATATAATGCATGCTTTATTGTTCCCAATTTTAGAAGCTAAATTTTTGGCACCAGTGGTCTGCCTTGCTAGTACAAGCGATCCGTGTTTATACATCAACCTTTGGATGGCAAAGAACATGTATTTTTGCAAGACTTCCCTCCTCCTCTCTCTTTTTTCTCTTTTTTTTTTTAAAAAAAAAAAAAAGATTTGTTTCTTTACCCACCCCCCCTTTCAAAACTCCCAAATGCCTGTTCTTTCTGCAATTTGCCTTCATAAAATTTGCTTAGCGGATATTAAAGAGGCAGTAACACACTGGGGAGCTTCTCGTTTACTGATCCTAGGTAGTGCTTAGTGTTAGCAGCTATACCTAAAGCTAGACCTTACGGATAACATTTCAATATGCATGAGCGTGCATGTACGTAGGTATATACACAGACACACGCATACTTGTACAGACAGTACATCTGCTCCGCAGAGACAGTGTGTTGTAGATCTTGTAAATACACCTTCATTCAACTTTCATCACATTGTTCATTAGTGGTTTAAATTTTGCATAATTTGGCAGCTGCCTCTGGCGTTTTTCAAGAGGTACTGTAATTTATTCCATATGGAAGTCAGTTGCTGTACTAAAAAGGAGTTATCAGGTTCAGTGAACCAGAGCTGTATTTGTCTAGAAGGAGGTGTCAGATGCTAAACTAAATATGACAGGAGTTAACCAAAGTCTCCCAGCTGACAGATTCTGTGGGGTTTCTGTAGTGTTTGGTATAAACAGGTTCAAAGCTAATACATACATCGCAAGACGCCGAGGATGCCGGCGGGGTAAGGAAAGCGCTGGAGGCTGAAGCTCCGGCTATCCTGAGGCATCCCAGGCTCCTCAGAGCCCAGGGTTCAAAACACTCCGACGTGAAAACAAACTTTGAGGTGGTTGTCCTCCCTCAGATCCCAGCTCCCCTGAGAGCCTCCCAGAGCGGGCACCGTACCACAGCCTCTGCTTCAGAGAGCTCGTCAGGTCCCTGCTATCCGCAGAGGGTGTTTCTGAGCTTTTCTCACTCATTTTGGGAATCCTGAATCCTGAGGTCTTCTAGCAACCAGTAGCTCTGTGTGCTGTCCTGTCCAGCCAGGCCACCGCTGTCCTCGCCAAGGAGCATCTCCTGCTCTTGGGTGTAGCCCCAGTGCCCCCTCCAGAGGACACAGCAGATGCAAAGCGAGTGAGGTTGGGGGATTTTTGTACTTGATTGACGTAATTAAAGGAGCAGTTTCAATGTTTACTCTGGAAACAGCCACAGCAGTTTAAGGTGTCACTGCTGGCAGCTGTTTAGTTTAAACAAACTTCAGCGAGGGTTTAGCTGGACGAAGAGACTTTGCGCTTCCAGAGGAGGAAGAGCACCTGTAGGAAAGGTTCTGCACGCACCGTCAAAAGAAGAATATTTCCAGCAAAAGGCTGTGAAGATGAGGTCCAGGAGGACCTCCTACCTCACACACATTTCTGCAGCGAAAAACATAGTTTAAGCTGAATAAAACACCTTTCCAGCACCACAAAACAATGGGCTGAGCACTGGGTATCCATCAGGCGAATCTATTTTTCACGGCTAGACTGACTTAGCTCAGCCAGAGCAGCTCTGTAATGTTGATCCAGCCTGGGAGCACCCTAATTTTATGAGCTTTACATGAAAACAGCCCCAAGGATGCTGACATGCTGTGGCAGCTCTGCCCCAAGACCAGGAGGACGTGGAGATGAAGAAAGAGTAGAAACACTCCCCTTCCATGGACACAACTACTCCGCTCCCCACTTCTCTCAGCTCTTGCCCATTGCCATCAGCCCCAGCTTTCTCTCTCCTCCATAAACGCTGCACAGTCAGCTCCAGGCCCTCTCCTCTGCCTGTCTAGTCTGACCTCCATGAGCTCTTGGAGACCATCCTCAGACTGAAGAGGATCCTGTGAAGAATCCTCTGAAGACTGCCGTGCTTCAGACCCTCTAAGGTTGCTTGTACTGTGAGGTGGAGAAGAGGCTTTAGGATAAGGATTTAAGAAGAGCTTATGTTCTTCAAGTTCCACTGCCAGCTATTAGTTCAGAGCATCCACAGCAGACGGTGCTGGTGGACTGAGCTTGCTCACCGCTTGTCCAGACCGCATGAACCAAGAACCACTGGATTTGGACTCTCCCACCACTAAGCTCAGCCTACAAAGGAACCTGAGTTTGCACTTCCACACAGACCTGGGTGGCCTACAAGTAGACCAGCTGCGTGATGGGCTTCAACTCTGCAAGGAGTCAGAAGCTGGACAAAGGCAGCACTGGAGAAGTCTTGGGTGATGGCTGGGACAAACCTGCACCATTTCCCAAATTTCATCATAACTGCCAGCTAAAAGGATTCACAGAAGCACCTGAATAAAGGGAAACGTCTGAGGGACTAGAAGCCCAACTGAATGCAGTGGATATCGTTGTCCCCACACATCGGTGATGTGGAAGTACTAATGAAGTTTCCATTGTCTGCTCCAAAGCCAGCTACATCCCATAGATGAGTCGTCCTCGTCTCATAGACAATGCAAAACCAATATTTTTCCATATTAAAGTTGCCAACACAGATATTATTTATAAAACTTAAATGAGAATACATCTGCACAAAATAACTGACACCGTGTTCCCCGCATGGCATATGTAGTCTCAAAATAAACATTGATTCTATATGTTAGCTGCTTCAACAGAGCGTCCAAGCAGCAGGAAATGCATGAAACATGGGGAAAGAATGGCGCGCTGCGGAGCTCAGCAGTGGGAGGTAACATTGAATTACTTGGAGAGCAGAGAAGGCGGCCCTGGGAGTTAAAATACACAGCAGGCAAAGAGACGAGAGAAGCCAAGAGAGCTGAAAAAAATGGCACAAGAGACGAGAGAGGCAGCTGGGGGAGTTAAAACATGCAGATGGAGAGATGGCTGAGAGAGAGGAAAGACCTGGATCCAAGTGGAAAGACGACGACCAGGAACTGGCCACTTAAAATAAACTTTTTGACTACCAAGAGGAAAACGAGGGAGCGAGTTCTTCATGAATCTGAAAACCGCTGCTGGGAGCACGGAGCTTGCTCCCCGGGGTGGTGTAACTCCCACCCAACTGCAGCACTGTCACCCACTTCCACCCGGACTTAAACGTGAGGCAGGAGAATCGCTCTCCTCCTTCGCCACAGCCCCAAATGCAAATGATTTAGTAGAGGATCCAGATTGCGACTTCTGATTCCAGATCTCCAGCCTCCAAATAATAAGCCGTCACTCTTGTCTTTCTCATTTATAGACACTGTAAGGATTTCTATAAATAAATTGATAATGCATGCCTTGATATGACTCCCATTAAAAACACCCTAGTGTAACTAAAATTCTATGAAATTTGAAAAGTTTAACTTTTCACCAAATGCTCCAAGTTTTTTTCATCTCTGACTTGTCCTGCAGTCACCACTTTAAAAGATCTGGGAGTCAACACCCGGACTGTGAAACCCTCGGCTATGGGAAGGGATGATCTCCACGTCCAGAGGATGCTTCCATGTCCTCCAGCGATACCTCCACCTCTAGCTGCGTGGCCAAACCGCACCCCACGCCCTATCCCTGCTGTTTCTCACTCACAGTCTTCCAGGAATCCAAAGATATTTGATGGAAAATGAAACAGTACAGGCACAAAGCTCTAAGGAGAATTCAGGCAGGCAAAAGCAGCGCCCAGATATTTTTATATCAACAGAGTTCCATTTGGGGGTGGTGGGAAGGCAAGTATGCTCACACGCCTGAATTAAGTCTTTCTATTAGTTAAAATGATGACATTTTGAAGACAAACTCCTCTACGTCCACATTTGCTTGACAGATAAAATCAGTTTCTATAAGTCCTGCACAGAGCACAGGTGCATTTAGTAAAACTCATATCAATACAAGACAGTACGATGCCCCCAAGTATGAAGCAAATTTTGCTAATAGTTTTATTTAAGCTTGTGGATGTTTAGCAAGACCCACGATGGTCCTCAGTGCTTCCCGTTGGAGACAATCATTTCTAGAGCAGCTTTCTACAAACTTTGAATTTTTGCACGTAAAGATTTCCGTCTGTTCACATTTTGATAACCAGAATAGCAAGGATCCTCTGAATTGCAGCAGTAAGATAATTTGTCTTTGGGGGTGATACTTCTTAGAGGAGCGAATCACCAGCGTAGGGTTAGACTGGAACCAGGGCCCACGTTAAGCCAGCGGTAACACACGCAGAGCCTCAGTGTGACAGAAAGGCGAAAAGAAAGAGCTCTGTAGTAAGAACATCACAAATCGGTGGCATTTCTGAAGTGTCTGGCATGTGGACAGATGAAAACAGGAGTCCTCTCAACTGACAACAGCAAAGCAGCTTTGATGGGATTATAAAGGCTAGAATCACGCGTCTGAATTTGAAGCGGGGAAGCTGCCAAGACGCCGGGGTACACAGATAAGTGACAATCCTTGTTCTTGCACATGACTTTGAGCAAGCCCTGAGTAAGGTACTCCAGAGTAAGGTAATCCAGAGTAAGACACAGTCACTCCTGAGCACCTCTCCTGCAGGTAGACCACAGGCTGGAGGACCATGTGGGTGACATCGGTCTGGGAGCAGGAAAGAGGCTGCAGAGCTTTTGTCATGGAGGAGCATGAAGTGAAAATCAAATGCTCTGCACAAAATTAGGGGGACTGGAATCTACCTCTAGTCCCTGTGTGTCTCCAGCAGCCTCCTCCAAACAGTGGCCAGCAGGAAGTGTTACTAAGACTGTGCCCTGCTGCAGGGAACCACCACAGTCCCTTTAAAAAGGGAGGAAAACGGTGTATTTTGGCTAAAAAGAGCTGAAAGAACTTACTTTAGGGTTCCAAAAAGTTCATTGCCCTATTTCTCCCCACACCCAGGCCATGGGAGGAACCGATCTTGGCAAGAGAGCCTTTAGGTGATAAGAGGGTTACCAGACTATATTTTTAAATGTATGTGTTAAAAATCAGTCTCCAAATGTACAGAAGCAGCCACGACCCTTCCGTTAAGGAGAGAAAATTGCCCGGGGGTGTTTCTACAAGGGTAAACAAGGCTAACCAAAGTTATGGGTCAATCCCTAATTGTACTAATTGCTATTTACTTTGTCAGCAGAGTGTTTTAGAACAGCCATTATCAACAGATTTGTTTAAAGAGTGCTTCCAGCTTGGCTGTCTGGACAAAGGTAGCAAACCCTTTAGTACCTCCATCTTTCAATGCACTAATCAGGCTCCGGGGGTTGGCAAGGTGATCCCCACCCCACGGACCATTCACACCCAGCGAGCCACTGATGGGTGTCCTAAGGAGCCCCGGGCACCCAACAGCTCCAAGGAGGCTCACAAAGCAGAGGTGTTGGAAAGCAAGGTGGGAAAATGGCCCACGGACAGGGCAGTTTGGTTTTTTTTTTTGCTATTAAGAACTCTGATAGGAGATAATTAGACATGAAATAATAACCCTGCCCTTTCCTGCCAACTCTCCTTGCACTCATGCTCCACGGAGACATCTGCCAGGAGAGAATCTGGCTTAAACAGTGATGGAAAGCAAATTTCTGGACAATTTGTGAAACATATATTCTTCTGGGCAAGTCCAAGCCGCAGCATGTTACTGAAAGAAAGTACAAGTGAGTTCAAACAGGGCATAAGCGAGTCCAACAGAGGCCAAGGTGCTCTGGATGCGGCGCGTGGTCCCCACACTCCCTATCGCTGGCTGAACACGAGCCAAGACCTTTTGTCTGACCCCATGTGGCAGCTCTAACGTTTGCTAAGTGGAGGACTGAAAACTTAACGGACACTTTTCTGCTGAATTCCGAGAGTTTTGGCTCACGTTGACCCTACAGAATAGGGTCATTTGAACCGCTGGGGTCTCAGAAAAATGGTTTAAAATAACCACATCAACACAACACTTCAACAGCCTACAACAATGCTTAAAAATGACAGAACATGAAAGTTTTAATAAGCAAAAAAAGTCTTTGATGGACCAACGCTAAGAAATATCAATGAATTAACACCTACTGAGGATTTTTTCTCCCTTCCCCTTGAAAATTCCCCCTTCCCCCCCCTTCCCCATTATACTACCCAACACTTACTTTTCCAGTATGGACATAATAATTGGAGGTAGAACCAGTATAGGCATTGGCAGGACCACTCTAGTCAGGGCCGTTTCTAGCAGTGCCTGAAAAGGAAAAACAAACAAACAAACCCAAGACATTCAAAACAAATCTCAGGATGTACCTTCGCTTAGCAATCAGCACGTGGGCACAGAGATGGTTTGGCTGGCCTTTCTTCTGTCGCATATGTGAATGAATGTATCAACACACACTTTCAACTTTGCTATCAGCTATTTGTATACAACCTATTTTCACTCCGTTGCTACAAATAATGGGCTGGAGCCCATGCTTGGTCATAAATCCAGTGGAGTAAACAGAGACACCAAACAGCTTCCCTGGTTTCTCTTTAGGTGACCAAAAGTGCTCCAAGATCTCCTCGTATTCCTACACAAACATGTTAGTGCTGCCTGGAGGAAGAAAGAGAGGCCAAACAGCTGCCTGGAAGGCGTTGTAAGGTGAAATATCTCAGTATGGGCTGAGCAGCAGCTTCAACCCTCCCTCCCTCAACTGAGTTTCAATTTCAGTTACGTGCTGGGGCAACGCAGCACCCTGTTGTCTGCTCCGAGACTTGTTTCTGGTTTTCATTGCCTGCTCCAAGACTTGTTTCTAGTTTTGGTTCACTGGTGGTTTATTGCAAAGCATCACACACAGGGCTCTGCTCTCCCAGAAGCTGTAGTTGCCCCTCCACTCGTGCTTTCTCCCTGGCAGCAGGAAGCAGCCAACAAAGCAATGTGATCTGTATAAACTACCCTGAGATGAGACCTCGAGAAGATCACGGGTATTCAAGCAAGGTGTATCACCACCGCGGTGTCTTCATGTGCCTCTTCCAACCACCTTTGCCAGCACCCACCCGGGGTGCCCCAAGCACTGCGACCACACATAGGGCTTTGGAAGATGTAGGCAAAGGATACCCCAGATTTTGGATGGAAATGACGAAGGCTTGGGAGCACTCACTCCTTCCAAATAGGAGGAGGTCCGAGAGGCACAGATGTGTTACCCTGAGGATCTGCCAAATTTTACACGACAAAACCCAGTACTAAACTATTTGGGAAGAAGGACTGGGATTAGATGGCAGGCGAGCAGAAGTTCTCAGAAGTCCCAAATTTGTTTAAAATGCATGTAAATCACACTTGAAGTACCTTCACTTTTAATATTTAATTTTTATGTTGTCTGTCTTCCCCTCGACCATTAGGATGGAGAGGGGAAGCTGGGTCCTAAAGCCAGTTAATGTAAGTGAGGAAAACTGGCTCAAATAAGTATCTCTGAGCCCTTCAACAGATTGTTTTAATCTCCCTGTTATACAACAATATGGAGAGATATTAGAGATCTCCCATTTCTTGCCGAGGACTGTGAATCTGTACATTAATTGCTGTCTACGAAGTGCCTTAAGAGCCTTGGACAGAAGGAGTGAGAGAAATGCCAAGCATTATATTATTAACTCCTCTGCCTGGGCGTGTGCTTCGGTACATGCTTTACATTTCAGATTAAAGCCCACTTGGAAACAACATGCCTCAGACAATCAGATGATGCTCAGAAGACAAAACTATGTAAGAAGGGAAGAAAAGGGAATAATTGCAGGCAGATGGCAGAGAGTGGAAGGTGATGGGGGAAAACAAAGCAGGTGTTAGGATGAGGACAAAAACATCTGGCTACCCTCACAACGCTTTGGTTGGCAATTGTTAATGCAGCTTGGACACAGCAAGGGTTAAAAAGCTACTCAGCTCGAAAATGAAGTCTTCCTCATTTGGAAAAAGGTGTAAGTTATCTTTGCTTCGTATTTAACATGAACCGCTTACAAGTTTCCACAAAGAAATCCTACGGCTGTGAAAGCATCAGGGTAGTAGAGGATCTTCCTGATGTCAGTCTGTGCCCCTCCAAACCACCAAGGCTGGTCACGGAATTTCCCTGCAGGACACCAGCCTGTGACCACCAGCACACTCAGGTTTGGGGCTACGTAACCGCACGCGTGGGTACAGTGCAGGCATTAAGTTTCCCTGTTTCATTCTTCCTTCACGATGGGTAAAGCTCATCTATTTCTAGCTCTTTTAAGTCACCAGTTCCTACGGCTGTGGGATATGTTGAGCCAGAAGGCCAGTTGTGTACAAGCTCACCCCAGTGCTGGCCAGAAACATCACAGGTACCTACATGTTTTGCAGCAATTCTGGAAGACCCGACAATGTTTCCGTTATTGTCCAAAACATCAATTCCTTCTTCCAGCTCCGTGTGCCTCATCAGGACAACATTGCAGATATTGGCACTAGCTGAGGATGAGAAAAGCATGATGATTAGCAACGCAGCCCTGGTCAATACCAAATGGCAGGCTTCTGTTCGCCATGACAGCCCTTCAGCTTTGCTTGCAACAAGCTGCCAAGAAGCTTCTGCAAGTCAAGAAGCCACTCTTACAGCAAGACAAAGATGTGATTCTTAAGCAGGGAATAATAACCAAGATAATTTTCTTTTACTCACGAAAGGATCTGCTGCCACAAAAAGAAACGTACTGATGCAAAGAAACACCAGCATTTCCAGGCGTTGCCGTTCTCCACAGCGATCCTTCACCCAACATTTCAATCTACTAAGTCACACAATCACAGAATCACTCAGGTTGGAAAAGCCCCTTGGGATCATCGAGTCCAACCCTCAGCCCAACTCTACAAAGTTCTCCCCTACCTCACATCCCCCACACATCTCCTCTAAGTCAAAACGGGTCCTTGTACTGGGCGGCCAGCTGGTCTTGGCCAACCAGGCACTGCTGATTGGCAGCTGCCTCTTCTGATGGCACATCCCAGAGCGGGTCTTAACTCCCCTTACTAGGCCAGCAGACAAACTCTTCTTAAATAACAGATTTGAGCAGGTACGATGGAAATACACTGCAAGGGATTGCACTGAGCTCTGAAGGACAGCTAAGATCTGAGCTCTTAAGAGGACAGAATTATTTTTTTACTCAAATAAGACAAAGTTGGGTTGCTTCCATGGACACGTATCCTATTAGTGAGGGTCCTGCTGACTATTTGTCCTTATTTCACCTGTTTTAGGGGAAAAATGGCTCTGTGGGCTTATTTTGTAGAGTTAGAGATCCCTTTCTTTGCTTTAACGTTATTTTTCTGAACTATGACACAAACCGGCAGTGCTTTGGATGGCTCGGGTTCCCAACTGACATTTCCCAGATCTCAGCCCTGCATTCATGGCAGAGGTGGGAGCAGGTCTGGGACCCTTTCTGACAACCCCCGCCTTGCCCAGCCCGTGGCTTTTGTAGCCTTCTCGAGGTGACCCCAAACTCTGCTCCTCAAGTAACATGTTAAGAGTGGGGGTTGAGAAACATCCTTCCCAGGTGCAGCTCCTCTCCGGGGCCCAGGCACTTCTTAAATTTTTCCAAAGAAAAGCTGCTAATTCCTACAAAAGTTTTGGGTTTGACAAAATGACATTTTCCAGCAACTCCCCCCCCCCCTCCAACCACCACATTTTGTTGCAAACTTTCCAACCAGAGCTAATACAAACTCACTGTTGCTGCAAGTACCACTGCTTCCAAAAATGTGTTTCTGTACTGCTTGATGGGTTAATATTCGCTAATTAATCTCAATTCATGTCATATAACAAATGTCTAATTTTTTGAGGGTGGTGGGTGGGTGAGCCCTATACGAATGCAGCTCTCTGCAATCAAGGATGATTTGTGGTGACAAATGCTCCTTACACTCGAGAATAAGAGGAACATACACACACGCACACTCTGTCTCTCTCTTTAATATTCGAACTACTGGACCAGTCTTCCTATCTATCAAAATATCTGTGTTATCAACCCTTCAGCTCCTTAATCCAAGATAAAAAAGAAAACAGGCATTTCATTTAAAGCAAGTTTAGCCCCCCTTCTTTTGTTCTTTTTTAACACTCGCATGCCCTGTCCTTCTAGCTATCAGTCAAGCCTGAACATATCAAAACACGCCAGCACAGATGCTCTGGCCAAGCCAGGATGCACCAGCACAAGGCTCTTGTGAGACTCGTGACGGGGTGTCCAAACCCGCAGCACCCCCACCGCTGCTAGATGCTTCTCCAAGTCTCTGGACCTTATTGGGTTTCATTGTCCCAAATTTAAAACCTGAGTCCAGCCCGTTTGTCTGAGACAAGCAACAGTCTTAGCAGCTCCCGTTCTGCTTTCTGAGCAAGCAGAAAATGCTGCTAATTACGGGTAAACTTGGATTTTATGGACGTCGCAAACACGGTGGGGGGGATGAGAAATAAATAAATATATGTGCAGATAATTTGATTTTCAGAATTTGGGAAGAAATTGTGATAATATAGCCTGGAAGCCACTTCTGTGAAACACTGAGTGACATATTGGAAACCGGGTTCAGATAGAAAAGCAACCCACTACCCTATTTCTATATGTGTATATATATCCTTTCTAAACCAGGGTGCTCTCCACACACCAAATACATCCTCGTGCACCACCTAAACACATTTAACAATTTTAACCCCACGCACACACACGAAAAAAAAAACAAACCAAAAAACCCAAGGAGAAGAAAGCCTTCATCCTCCTCACCTCCCTTCCCTCCAACGGGTATCTTTCTACCAGTTTTAACGTCCTTCAGATCAGGTTTGGGGGTTTTCTGGGGTTTTTTTAGCCACGTACATCTCCAGTACCAAGCACACCACCACCAGTGACACCCCTTACCTTCATGACAGCTATCCACACCCAGTCCTTGGGAAGAAGAGGGTAAATTGAGTTCCCTGCAATAACTCTGAGCATCGATATCCTTCACCACCTACATCTCTGAGGAAGGGTTGAGCCCCTTCTTGCTCCAGTTGGGGAATCACGTCTCTGTAGAACACAGACACACTCCTTCCCTTCTCCTGCATCAAAAACCTTCATGGAGAACAACTTCACCACCCAGATGATCTCCAGGGTGGTCAACGTCAAGCACGAACACCTTTTACATCAAGCCAGCTGCTGGTTACGCACAACCTTGGCCATTTCTATGAGCTGCTGCACCTGGCTTGGTTTCCTGGATCCGTCCTCTGAGGCAGGGGAGGATTTTTTGGACAACTTGTGATTTCCAGCTACTACAAATTACTTTTAGCAGAGGGTGAGGGTGCAGCCCAACCTCTAAGCACCCTGCTCCAGTGCCACTTCCCTGAGTCTCCACCTCCTTGGGATGAGAGACCATCAAGCTTTGATGCTCACCTCCAGATTTCCAGCTGCTACCAACCAGCACAGCTCAGCCAAGGTCACTGGGAGCAGGAGGCAAGGAAGGGCCATGGGGGAAAACTGCTAAATGGTAGTGGAGCAAGGGCTTTACTCCAGTGTCTGGCTTTTCACGTAGAAAAAGTGAAATTCTGCCCTTTTGCGGGGGGCTGGTGTTCAAAAGCGATGGGAAGACGCATCTTAATTAAACAGTTTGTCCAGGTCTGCAAACCAATCACTCACAGCTTTCAAAACCACAAAACAGCAATTAGTGGGAGGATTCCTGATGTCCTGGCACATAATGAAGCATGACAGTACACAAATAAAATAAGAACTAGAGAATTAATTACGGGCTAAACAAATTAATTACGGGTCCTCAATCAATGCCGACACAAGCGTAAGCTCTTTCTCCTTACACCTTGGTGTGAAAATAGATCAACCCGGCGGCAAAGACTTCCCATGGGCATCTCTGACTCAAACCCAGCCTCAGAGCTGCCTCCCGGATCTTGTGCTCACCTCTAGTGCCCTCCTGGTTATAAAAACCAAAAGAAAGATGAAACTCACTAAAAATATATTCCAGAAAAGTGTCAAGAATACAACAGTAACGTCCACAGATCCCCTTTGTACAAGCAATGTGCTCAGACACAAGATCGAGTGCAACCTACAGACCACAATTCCCATCACCCCCTGCTCTGCAGACAAGGTAAGCAGCTGTTTTTCTGGCAGAAAAAGGCAAAGAAACCCAGCAACTCGAGAACTGAAGGATGGAGGGTCAGAGCAACCAGCTCTCTGTAAAAAAAAAAAAAGGAGCGGAAAGACCGGAGAAACCGAGAGCAACAACTAGGGAAAGAGGCTCGGCATCCTCGAGCAAAGCTCTGAGGACGTGGTCCTCACACAGCGAAGGGAAAAGCTTAAAGGAAAGTTTTGCATTAACACAGTTGAAAAGGGACGTGCCACAGTGAGCAAAGACCCTTTGTTTCTGATTTCCTCCATGCATGGACAATTTTTGCACCATCTTTATAAATAAACAAGCTTACATAAAGAATTACCCTAACGCCACCGGCGATTTCTTCACGGCTAAAATAACTCATCGTTTGTTGTAACCACGGGCTTCAGAAAAGGCCGAGTCCAGGGTGTCCCTTTCCTCAGACACCGAGCAGTTAGCTGATAAAATGCAGAAGGGTTTATTTTGTGCTCCAGCAAGTCAGCAGCAGCCTTAATTCTTCACACACTTCGGTCTTTTTTTAATCAGTGGCTCTTAGAAATCTGCATATTCAGAGCAGGAGCATTTCATTGCATTTTTATTGTAAAAAAAAAACCCTAATGCTACCACTTGGAAGATTTGATGTGTTTCAAATCAGATCTTACAATTTAAATGCTCTCGAATTTGGCTGGTCAGGGACCAGTCAACGCTGATTATTTTTTAAACTGCTTGAGAGTGGAAAGTGCAGCTTGATAAAGTCTTGGGAGCTGCCTCCGCCAGCAGCTTTGCATCATTTTCCTGCCGAAATGCTGCTTTGCACCATCCCGTCACTGTCTGCCCCGACGCAGGGACCCGCCGCTGAGGGGAGACAGCAGCGATGGTGTAAAGCAAGAAGGCAGGAGCTAGGTGCCCATCCCAGTTGCTTTTAGCCACCGGTAGATTTACAGCCAATGCTTTGAATATAAAGAAAAGGTGTTATCTCTTACCGACAGCAGGGAATGGCACAAACCTCTGGATCAAGAGACGAGTGGCGGGGGTAAACTTGTTTGCTCTCTGAACCAGAACATTAAGGCCCACCTTTGAATAGAAAAAACAAAACAAAACAAAACAGAGAAGCAAAAAACATTTAGCTACAAGGAGCAGGGTAGATGCCACAGGTTGCAGACAGCAGCAGAGCTCTTCAGTGGGACAGGCTGGGGTCTCTCCCCACACAGAATTGTTTGAGAACTAAACCCCCCCCATACATCGCATGGTTTAGCTGTGTTGGGTTCAACTCTTTATTCAATGAAGGGTTGAACCCAACTGTTGGGCTTAAATTAAGAGTCGAACCCAACCATTGAGTTGAACCCAATCATCGGGTTTAAAGGAAGGGTTGAATCCAACTGCTGAGTTGAACCCAACCATCAGGTTTAAAGAAAGGGTTGAACCCAGCCATTAAGTTGAAACCCTTTCCAGCTAAAAGACAAGCTGGAAACCACTGCAACATTGTTCAGTCCTCCTGGAAATGCCTTTAGCTGCATTTTCACCCAGTTCACTGGCATTTTCCCCATTCAGCACAAATTCATCGGGGCTGGGAGTCCTCACCCAGCTGGGAAAAAAGCCAAATATCAGGGGTGGTGGTTGGGCCAACACAATTCATTCCTCCTCCCAGGGGCTGTGCAAACCACACCACCCCACTCCAATGCAAACATTTGGGCTATAAAGGAGCTATTAATAGCAACAAGAGATAGCAGGCAGTTTATTATAACCACGGATCATTTTTTTGTTGCCTCCTCCAACACTTGAATAATGCAGAGCTCTCCACAGTTTTGCAGGGATCTAAGTCATTGTGTATGTTAATATAAACGGCACGGAGGAGAGTGGCTGCCTCGTCAGCCTCAGCGTGGTTGGATAGTAGTGATAGTCGGAGAATTTCCATCAAAATTTGTTTCAAGCAGAACTGGGGTTATTAATTAAACAACCCCACTTGCAGGGAATGACTTCTGTCTTCAAATTACTCTCCCTCACAATATTTTCTCTTTGTCATCCAAAAAAACCCCAAAGGCGCAAACAAAACCCAACAGCCCCAAACTGGGAATTTTAGGCCGAAAATGGAAGTCTTTAGCAACGCCTGGCCAAAAAGTTTTCAGCCAAAAATGCAGCAAAATTTAAAAAAAAAAAAAAAAAAAATCAGCCAAAGCCAAAAACCTGACAGCAAATAGTGATTTGGGGGCTTTTTTTTTTTTTTTTTTAAATTTAAAAAAAAAAAAGAAAAGAAAAGAAAAGCATGAGAGAACATATTTTGCAAGCTGCTACATTATACATGCATCCGCAGTGCATCTCGTCTTTTTGGAGGCTGAGAGGAAGATGTTGAGAAGCAGAACTGCTGGGTAAGCCCTGCATAAGCAGAGTGCTGGTTTTCAAAACCCGTGGAGCGTTTCCAGAGCCCCACGCGGCTTTCACCAGGACCCCAAGCAGGAACCCCTCCTCCTCTCCTCGGCCACCGCAACTAGCGTTGAGCCCAACAGAGCCACGGCGGTTCTTCTTAAGTCTAAGCAAGAATAAGGATTTTTATCTTAATTTTTTTTTTCCCCTTCAAAAATGACTGAATGATTTATTTTTTTTCTTACATTTTCCAAGTTCTGGGTTCCATATTTGCAAAATCTGAATGCTTCCAGAAACTAAAGCAGTTGAAAACGAGTGGCTTTAAGAGTAAACCTAAGATAGTCTTAAGCATGGCTTTGCTAGTGCTGCCCCATGGATTTAGGTATTTATAGCCTGGTTACAGCTCATTGGTGTAGATGACAAATTTTGTTGGGTTTTCAACCTCTGCTTGTAGGTCTGATGGAAAGATTTGACCATGAAGTGGAAGAGCAGCAGCTTTTAAAACAGAAAAGATGTAGCCGAGCCCGGGAGAGACACCACTGTGAGGCTAGTGGTAATCAAAGCATTTTACTTTCAGATTCAATTTGGTGTTGCAGATGAACTCGCTCCTCCACTTACAGCAACCACCCCGCTGTGAATATGAAATTAAATGTTGGTATAGATTTAAATCCAATCTCCCAAATTCCCAACACGAGGACTAGATTTAGGAAACTAATGAGGGTTTGTTTTTTACAGTTTTGAAATTGCTTTAGCCAATCTGTGAACTCTTTCCTGCAGGTCACAAAGTGGGATGAGGGTAAACAGGTTAAGGAGAGCATCCAACAAGGAGCAGGTACTCCTCAACCTCAGACCACCATCAGCAAAGAGAGCTTAATAAGTTTAACTTCATGGGGCTGGCCAAAGAACACTGACTATCGAGGCAAATTCATCGCTATGAAAACAACTGCAGGAGTATTACTATTATTATTATTATTATTATTATTATTATCATCATCATCATCATCATCACCCTGCCTACAGCCTGAGTCACAGATCTGGGATCCACGATGCTGATGCTGTACAAACACAGAGTCAGGTGGATTCATTACACCCAATGTGGTACCTCCAGATGGGCCTCTGCAGCTCAGGGTAGAGAAATGAGCCTTTTTAAGGGTTTTTATTCTCCTCCCAAGACAGCCATTTGTGGGTGCTCATGTGGAACAGCCCCAGCGGTGCCCATTCAATCCTGCTGACTACCAAAGGGGTCCGGGGACGCAGCTCCGATGAAGATATCTACACTGGTGATGTCTCAGCTAAAGCAAGACAAGTGCTCCTCCTCACGGCTGGGAGCTCCGAGTGTGGATTTGCCATACTGGTTTCAGGGCAGTACTGGTTTGGAATATTCACAGAATCCCAGAATCCTCTGGGTTGGAAAAGCCCTTGCAGCTCCTCCAGCCCAACCATGACCCTCCCCCTGACCGTTCCCAACTCCCCCAGATCCCTCAGCGCTGGCTCAGCCCGACTCTTCAACCCCTCCAGGGATCCCGGGGACTCCCCCCTGCCCTGGGCAGCCCATTCCAACGCCCAACAGCCCCTTCTGCACAGAAATCCTTCCTCAGAGCCAGCCTGACCCTGCCCTGGGCAGCTTGAGGCCATTCCCTCGGGGCCTGGCGCTGGGGCCTTGGCTCCAGAGACTCATCCCCCCTCTCTGCCCCCTCCTGGCAGGGAGTTGCAGAGGGCCAGGAGGTCTCCCCTCAGCCTCCTCTGCTCCAGACTAAAAAATATTCCTGTGCTGTGACACAGATTAGGGGAAAATTCCATCTTTTTCAAATTGCCTGGTTTTTAAGGTTTAACTCTCCAGAGCACATCCTTGATCTGGCTGACAGAGCACCCCCAAGGTGGGCACGGGGGATACATTACACTGTGACGGCTGATATCCCGCAGCATGAAACCGGGGCCGAGCGCTGTCAATGGGAGCATAATCTTACTATTGCTCTACTACACCTCCAGCAGCACTCTGCCCTGTCTCCCTCCCTCTTCTTCAAGTGGCGAGAATTCCTGCTATTTATTTTGCTACCGGTTTTGTTTTCAGCATCAACAACCTTATCTCGGCAGAAGGACAGTCTGCGGTGTTGCCATGCTTGAAGCCATTCCATCAGACACAGTCAGAGTCACTATGTAATAATAAACCAAGATTTCTGTTTCCTTTTCTTTTCCTCCTTGTCTCAAAAAAGTTCTGAACTCATGTCCACCAGGGCATGAATGTTAAAAGCACAGGAATTTTTGAAAAAAATCCCCGCTTTATTTTGAAAAAATACTTTTTTTTTTTTCTTTCTCTATAACTATTAAGATATTTGAAGCCTGAGAAATGGCTTTTAAAGGTCTGAAGTTGGCAACGATTGAGCCATTTGATGGAGGACTTACCCTATACCTCTTAAACCAGTTCTAGAGCAGTAAGTACATCAGCAGCTCAAGAAGTTATTTCACTTAATTTTGATAAGGACCTTTTATAAAATAAAGGAGTATTAGGAGTCTAGCGAGCAAGGTGGACATCGGTTGGCAGATGACACCACCTAAACATCACTAAGCAGCTCTCTAGACATTATTAATTGCACTGGTGAGATTTCCACTGATTTAAGGGATTCAACTTTTCGAGGTTCCTCTAGCACTGGGGCAACCCTGACCACTGCAGTTGGAGCTGGCTGCCCCAAGTGACTTGGAAAGTCAACTTGGAAGGAGGAACTGGCTCCAAAGCAGCTTATCCTTCAGCCCTCAAATCACCAGATTGCTGAATTAGAACACTAATTGGATCTGATGAGTCCCATACAGACAAACTGAAGAAAAGAGCATTAGGAGAAGGAAGGAAAAAAATCATTCATTAGGGCTGAGAGGTGAAGATGGAGGCAGAGAGATGGAAAACTGGGCTGTTTACCAACTGGAGCTTTACCAAGTCAAGGAGAACAGAATGGAGGAGTATAAGGGAAGGGAAAGCTATAACAATCCAAGTGGAGAAGGAAGTTAAGAGGGAAGCAAGAGTAAGGAAAGGAAGAAATTTGAGTCACACCCAAGATGACTGCGGAAGAGATGACCGCAGTAGCCACATAGTTGGAAGAAAATGGTGTCATCTTGAGAAGGAAGCAAGACTGTAGGAGAGGTATGAGCAGGAAAAGAGGGGATAAATGCTGATAATGAGAGAAACTTAATCTGGCAGATGCTGGAGAAAGGAGGATGGCAGGGGCCATGCCCAGGACAACAGGCTGGATCCTGCACAGAGGCAACACCACACCTGGGCGCTGCAGGGCTGGACAGGGGCGGAAGGAAAGGGCACGGGTGAGAACAAAGTTGGTGGAAACAAAGACACACCGGTGAAACAAGAGAGAAAATACTGCAGAGAAGAACGAGGGGTTTGGAAGGCGGCAGGCGGCGAGGACCTGGCTGTTGCCACGTGCTCCTGAGCCCAGAGGCAGGGTGAGGGGACTGGGTGCCCATCTTTGCCTCTGCTATGCCAAAGGCTTGAGAAGGAATCCCCAGGCTGGGTTTCCAGTCTGAGTGATCATACCGTGCTCTTCTGGTGTCTTCTGCTATCTGGACTTGGTCTCTGTGAACCATTAGAGAAGAGGAGGTGCAGGAAGGGGAGCTTTTGAGCACAGGCATCCAGATTTTAGAGACAGGCACCGCTCCATTAAAAAACTTTAAGCAGCAAACAGAAGTTCATCACCAGCTCCTCCAATCTACTGTGGTTTTCCTCCTGCTCCTGGCTCCCTGCAACAGTTCACCTCCGAGGAAGTAGCTGGCCGTGCTCCATCCCCTCCCATCCCTCGCCCGACTTTGCACCGACTTCCTCCGGCTTCTAAGTGTTTCTTGACTGCCCTAAGTGGCGGCTAGTCCTGAGGGCAGTGGGTGGCCTCCCGCGCCGTCTCACAAGCTGATTATGGGCATCACACCAAATTCACAGGCTGTCAATGCAGCCGCTCCACACGGCTCACAAACAATTATCAGGAAGAAGGAGCTGGGATTAGAAAAATCCACAGGGGCGCCTCCACCTAGAGAGGAGAGTGAAAAATTGTGTGTGTGTGTGTGTATGTGTGTGTGTGAGTTAAGTGTGCAATGGGAGAAGGGAAGGAGGAAAACCTAGGGCTGACGGCACGGGAAGGAGAAGGGTTGCTGTCCCAGAGCACTGCGCACAGAGATGTGCCCCGGGTCACACGCAGATGAGACTGAAAACTTGGTCCAGCAAGATCCTGTCCTTCCTGAACATGGAAAATAAAATCAACATCCTGGCTTTTTATCACTCATGAATTTTATAAGCGTAATGAGCCAGCCCAACTCTTAATTTATCTAATTAAAGGTCTTAGATTCTCTTTCTAGCTTTGGTCAGACACCCTCAAGCATCACCTGGCTCCTTTTAAAGGACAGAGCTGTAAAAGCAACTTTTTATTATCCACGCTTCCCAGTGTCAGAAGATTTTCAAACCTGCGTATCGGAGCAAACGTGCCCCTTGTAAATGGTAGCAGCGATAGAGTTTGCTGAGCTGTGGGAGTCAGGGCTGCAAGGGCAGGTATCGCCAGAGCTGGCTGTGACACAACCATCACAACGCTAATATTATTTTACAGCCTTGGGCTTGAACAGTCTTCACCTCTCTGCTGCCTTAGGAGAAGAAAAACAAGATCTTTCTGCTGAAATCCTATGTGGTCCTGAGAATGTTTTGGGTTGCAAGGGATGTTTTCAAGACAAAGCACAATTTGATTTTGCAGAATACTAACCTTTTTTAGGGGAGAGGGGGAATCCAGCTGGTTTAAAAATATCATTTTTGCAACGTCCATTTGTCCAAAAGCCGCCTCTGCTTTAACCTGATCTCTCAGACCCACACTGGGCTTTGCTGATTAGACTCCTACACAACTTTTTTTGTTGTTTTTTTTTTTGTTTTTTCCCTGATATAGCTAAATATAAAATTTAAGAGTTCTAATTTTTGTGTAACCTTTGTGCTTGACCAGTTCCAACTGCGGCTGAGACTCCTGCAGGAATTAGAATCTATGAAACCCGTGGGAATACAACCAAAAATCTCAAAGACAAATTATTGTGCTTCAAGAATTCAAAAGCTCTGCAGAAACCCTACAGTCACTACAGGAGTTCCCAAAAAGCTGTATTTTCTTGGAAATAACATCACCACGGCTTCTGTACAGATGAAAGTTGCCTCAGGATGACTAAGACACCTGCGTCAGAGAGGAATGATTTCCCGCTGCGAGAGCAGGAATTTGAGTCCTGGAGCATCTAGGTTTGAGTTTCTGCTCTGAAAAGCTTCCTACATAGGTCCCAACACCAACTCACGTTGCTTCTGTCTCCATTTCCCAAGCGTGCAAGAGCTGAGAGCCAAGCCCACCCTCCTGAGGACACCCCAAGATCTGCAGGGGTTCCCGTACCACGTGCGGGGGATCACTGCAGCACAAGTGCTACCCCATAGCGAGAGCCCTGCCCTTGGCTCCTGCCCAAGTGGTCTCGTTGCACTTAACTTCAGCAGATGTTGCTGGTTTCTGCTTTCAACTCCTGTTTTGGGCTCGTGGAGGCACCAGCCTTTAGCGGGCAGGAGCAGCTGGAGGGATTAACCTCCACCTGGGCTCTGCTGGCAGCACCCACAGACGCCCCAAAGCCATCTTTTTCTTTGCCCAAAGCCACGAAGCACTGGCACGCTCCACTTCTGCACAGCCACTGCAGGGACAAGAGGGGTGACAAGCAGCTGAAGGGAGGCAACATCTCCAACTGCTACAGCAGGATGAAGACGTATCCAAACCCACAAACCAAGACTAACAGTGCCCAGGGTCCTAAAACTGATCTGTACAAAGCTCCAGACTAGCAGGAATGTTTCTTTTTTCCCTTGCAATTTATCATGGGATACCTCAGCAAACCAGATTAGCTCATTAAAACTGTCTTGCTTCTCTCCAGTTTTAATTTAGTTTGGTTCTATACATATTCAAGTTTAACTCTGTAGATTTTCACGGTTTGTGAAAGCACCGCGTGCACCCATACAGTCAGTCAGAGCATCAGTAAACCATACTGGCACCAGTTCCCTCCCTCCACTGGCTGGTCCAGAGTCAGGATTTAGGGTCAAGAAGCCAGGAGGCACTTTTAAAATGAAAAGACCTAGCTCTGCCTGTGAAGAGATGCTTTAAACACTCTCCCGTATGCCACGGCCGGCAGTGACTCCAAGGTGAGTCATTAGTAGCCGATAGCACCAACGTTATTAATGGCATTAATCACCTGAGTTTTTAACACCGAGGTGACCCGGTAAGGAAAGATAAAAGGAAACGTTTGAGTCCTGAGAATGTACATTTTAAGTGTACAGATCAATACAAAATATACAGCCTGGCTGGCAGTCATGGTTACATGACACTGCATCTCTCTCTCTCATACAAAAGAAGACAAAACACCTACTTTTGTCAGAATTTAGCTCAGGTTGCTAAGTGAGAACAACGTATTTATTTGCCTCTGTACTGACAAGACCATAAATCCCCAACTTGCACTTAATAAAAACCTTCTAAGAAGTTACAGACCTCAGTATAATTGAAAGGGGAAGAAGGGAGCCTGGACACTTTATTACTTAGGGAAAACCCCACCATCCCTCTACTTACGAGGTGCCTGATCTCACACATGTGGTTTTGCTTCCCCTTTCACCAGGGGAGATTCAAACCCCTATCACAAGGGGGAAGCTCAGTGCCATCATGCCTAGGTAGTCACAGCAGATGCTCCCTGTTTAAGTTATAGACATCTATATATGTAAAACACACTCTGTATACCAGCCAGGCCTGCTGCTGTTCAATTAGAGCCCGTCCTGTCAAGAGGGGAGGACAATGGAGCACAGGTCTGCTGGGGAGCGGCTGGGGGAACTGGGGGGGTTCAGTCTGGAGAAGAGGAGGCTGAGGGGAGACCTCCTGGCCCTCTGCAGCTCCCTGCCAGGAGGGGGCAGAGAGGGGGGATGAGTCTCTGGAGCCAAGGAGCCAGCGCCAGGCCCCGAGGGAATGGCCTCAAGCTGCCCAGGGCAGGGTCAGGCTGGCTCTGAGGAAGGATTTCTGTGCAGAAGGGGCTGTTGGGCGTTGGAATGGGCTGCCCAGGGCAGGGGGGAGTCCCCGGGATCCCTGGAGGGGTTGAAGAGTCGGGCTGAGCCAGCGCTGAGGGATCTGGGGGAGTTGGGAACGGTCAGGGGGAGGGTCATGGTTGGGCTGGAGGAGCTGCAAGGGCTTTTCCAACTGGGAGGATTCTGGGATTTTATGCCAGCAGTACCAATGTACATGGCCCCTCCAGGGCACGTGGAGTGGACAACAGATGGACAACAAGGTAATGATCTGGGCACCAAGCTGAGCGACAACACACTGCTTACTGGGAGATGTCAGAAACGTGGCCAAATGATCCTGGCAGAAGAGAGAAACCCCTTGGAGAGTCTGCACAGGGGCTTCAGCATCACAAGGAGCTGGTCTTGGCAGAACCTGAAGCCATGATGGTGGAAATTAAAAACCATGAAGCTCTGATCCAAAGACAACGGCAATAACACCAAGCGCCGTGAGATGCTTCAAGGAGAATGTACAGAGAAACCCAACGACTCATCACGGCAGGCTCCAGGTCAGGCAACCCCTGGGCTAACACCACTGACCTCCAGTCTCCAGGTCTCAGCACCAGCAACAACCCAGCCCCTGTCCAGACCTGGTTTAACTTGCAGGCACTTAACTGCAGCTGCAAGAATCACTTCTGACCTCAAACCGAAGGTACAGTCTAAGGCCATAGAACTGAAGGGTCAGAAGCAAAAGGGATTAGCAATACAGCAGCAAATCACATTTAGATCTGAAATTAAGAAATCAACTTATAAAATATGTAAAAAACCCCAATTATTAACAATAAAACTGGTTTTGATTATGTATCTTTTTTAACCTTTTCAAAGCGTGACAAAATTAGTAAGAGCGTGTGTGTGTCTGCTGGAAAGGGTTTCTGTATAATTACAAACCCTCTGATCAGTAGAGCTCTTGGCGCTAGAATATTTGGGGGAAAAAAAAAAAAAAAAAGCCAAACATGTAAAATATGCTTGGTCTTTCTCAAGTCTTTTTACTACTCTCTGCCTTTGTTTGCCTTGCTTAGGAAAACCAGCTGGTATTAATTGCGCTTCGTACACCACCATCATGAACAGCAGCCAGATATCAGAAAATAAGGCCTAATCACAGGAATCCACTCGATTGTTTAAAAAAAACCCCAAAACCAAAAAACAATTACCGCTCAGAAAAGCAGTAAAACGGGAGTAATCAAAAGAAAAGGCAGGAAGAAGGCTGGTGGATGGGAAATGTGATAAAAATAAACTACAATCACAGAAGGAAAAAGAGAAATCTAGGTTACTTAATGGTAATCAGACTCCTCTGAACGTATTGTTGGACACCAGCGGAGCTCGGAGGTGCCACACGCTCATGCGGACCAGGTAGCCCAGCTCCTGGCACATGCCTAGTGGCAGAGACGGTGCAGAAGTGTCACAGAAGAAGTTAGAGATGGAAGAGATCTGTTCCATCAGCCTTTTCACTTCTTTCCCCGCTCTCAGTCTTAGCATTACCCCTTCCGACGTCTTCTCTAGCCTTAATTCAAGGGGTTGCTTCACCTGAGTATGGGAGAAGAGAAAATTCTGGAGCTGGCACAGCTTTCCTTGCCTGAAGCTACGCTGTGAATTGCTCTGGGCTGGGGATAGATGGGAAAAAAAAGGAATATTGGGGAAAAAATATTGAAATACTGAAAAACACCGAAAAAAAGAATACTGATTCCTCAGAAAGCTCATCCTGAAGGGCGGCACATCAGGACTCCTAGATGTAGCACTGGATCTAAGAGAGAAGCAATTCCTCTCCCTCTGAAATGGGGAGACAATCAGGTTATTTGCAAAGATTTGTTACGACTTCTAGTTTAATTGCAAGAAGCGCAAAGCCAAAATCTGCTCTTCTGTACACATGAGAAAGTAATTTGTTTGCCCCTCTCGTTAGATAAAGACGTGGAGGGTGAAGACGATGGGAAGCACAATCACAAGTCAACTGATGTGTCATCTCGTGAGCCTTCTCCCCGCGTCGCTTGCCAACTGCAAACATGGAAGGGGCTCGCTTTAATTAATACCGGGTCTCAGCAGACCACTGGAGGCAGTGGCACTTGTTTTCAGGTCATCTGGTCCTAATAGGCTTACACTGGGAGGTGATTTGTTGCTAACTGACAGCAGAGATCAGTTAATGAGGGTTGAGTCCTTACAATCCAATGTAACGAACCTCAGGGCTATTGCTATATTATTTGTCATCATCCTTTAAGAAAAAAAAACAAAACAAAAACAAAACGCTCAGGATGCTGGTTATTAATGCAGATATTTACAATATAAAAATCACTCTCTGGTCTGCAGGATTTTCTCTAGGCTGCTCTCCATGGGCAACAGAGCCTGCAATAAATGGTGCTAAGGATTATCAGGACACAAGCTATTCGGTGGTAACACACACATCAGTAGTGTCCCCAACGGCTCGTCTACACAGGGACATCAGTGCACAGCAACTGTGGGCCTGCTCCACTTCAGATCCAGAATCCATGAAGGCTGCTGCCCTTCCCGGCTCCCCCGAATACATCGATGGATCTACGGAAAGCTCCAGCCTCCCTATAACAATAATCTGATCCTCAGAGCACCACAGCTACAAACCCACCGCTGTTAGAGACCTCACGGTACTCTTCACATACACTAAGGGCATCCCAGTGGAAGAACTGTCTGGTGGTGGGGCCACGGTGGCAATTCCACAAGAAAGCAGCAACACGCTCTCGGCATCTGCACCGCTGGAGGAAGGTTTCCTCTTGCACAAGATTGAAATGAATCACAAAATCATCCAGGTTGGAAAAGCCCTTGCAGCTCCTCCAGCCCAACCATGACCCCTCCCCCTGACTGTTCCCAACTCCCCCAGATCCCTCAGCGCTGGCTCAGCCCGACTCTTCAACCCCTCCAGGGATCCCGGGGACTCCCCCCTGCCCTGGGCAGCCCATTCCAACGCCCAACAGCCCCTTCTGCACAGAAATCCTTCCTCAGAGCCAGCCTGACCCTGCCCTGGGCAGCTTGAGGCCATTCCCTCGGGGCCTGGCGCTGGCTCCTTGGCTCCAGAGACTCATCCCCCCTCTCTGCCCCCTCCTGGCAGGGAGTTGCAGAGGGCCAGGAGGTCTCCCCTCAGCCTCCTCTGCTCCAGACTGAACCCCCCCAGTTCCCCCAGCCGCTCCCCAGCAGACCTGTGCTCCAGACCCTGCCCCAGCTCCGTTGCCCTTCTCTGGCCACGCTCGAGTCATTCAATGGCCTTTTTGGGGTGAGGGGCCCAGAACTGAACCCCCTCAGCAAGGGGCGGCCTCCCCAGTGCCGAGCCCAGGGCTCAGATCCCTTCCCTGTCCCTGCTGGCCACGCCAGTGCTGACACAAGCCAGGATGCCGTTGCCCTCCTTGGCCCCCCGGGCACACTCTGGCTCATTCTCACCCCCCAGTCCCTCTCTGACCGGCAGCTCTCCAGCCACTCCTCCCCAGGCCTGTAGCCCTGCTGGGGGTTGTTGTGGCCCAAGGGCAGCCCCCAGCATTTGCCCTCAGTGAAACTCCCCCAGTTGGCCTCAGCCCATGGCTCCAGCCTGGCCAGGTCTCTCTGCAGCCTCCCTGCCCTCGAGCAGATCAACACTCCCACCCAACTGGGTGTCCTCTGCAAACTGACTGAGGGGGCACTCGATCTCCTCGTCTAGACCATCAATAAAGATGTTAAAACAGGAGTGGCCCCAAAACCGAGCCCTGGGGACACCACTCGTGACCGGCTGCCAACAGGATTTAACTCTGTTCCCAATGCTTTAAGCACAGAATATTGTGGCACTGCCTTTCCTCATGGTGCTTTTAAAGCTCTCCAGGATGGACAGCCAAGGTGTGCAAGATAACCAGGCACTGGGGCTCCAGCTGGAGATGCACCTACAAGTTACGTGGACGGGTAAACCCAAGCATCATTTCAGTTTCTGCATTTATTCAAAGCTCGTTGCTCTGTACAGACCATCAGCTCCTTCACCATTAGGGAATAAACGGTACAACTCAACGGAGGTACACAGCACCACGGGACAAAGAGCTAGTCTACCTTCAGCAGCCTGATGAGCCACCAGCAGTGACAGCCACACTGCAGTAAGAGCAAGTCACTGCTGGTTTGCTGTGATTTCTTTTATCTACAAGTCCTGGTGTAGCTTTTCACACTGATTCAGAGAACAAGCCTTTCTCACAGCACCACTACTGGTCACTTCTGCGCTCTGAACCTATCTCTTTGCTTCAACTCCTTTGCAGTCAGCCTAGAAGGAACCAGAGATTTTAAAGACCTGCATCAGCTGTCCAAAGATGGACACCTCCGCTCGCCGCCCAGGTGGTTTCCTTACCAAAGCCTGTCAGCTTCTCGGGGTGACAAAACTCTGCCAACATCACTTCTTTGTGTCTCCTGCCCTGTATCTGCCCCTGTTGCCAAAATGGAGAGGAGCATTAATGCCAACAGCATGGAACCAGTCGTCATCCCTCTGCTGCAGCTGCCCGGGGGGCTGGAGGGCAGGCTGTGAGCAGCAGCAGCGTGAGCTTTGCATTACTAAATCCCAAGGTGGAAAAAATTCTGAACTAAGGGTCGAGGAGGATAGTCAAGGTCTCCCATGCTACACCAGGAAACCGTGGACAGAAGACGGCTGCTAACCTCCGCGTTGAGGTTGGTGGGGTGGGGACTCAGGCTGTAGTTCAGCCGCAGAAGCGTGGAGCTGGCGTGGACACATCCTCAGGGGGTTATGAAGTGTGGGAGCTCGCACCAGCGCAAGGCCGGTCTGTGTGCACAGTCTGGGTTAATTCTGCAGTGAAGGGATGACACAGGTGACAACGAGTACGGCAACCGGTGAGCAAGCCAAGCCAGCAATACGGAAAACTATCAAGCAAAAGCATATCCAATAAAACAGTTTCCACTCAAAACCATCAGGCACTTCACCGCCTCTACGCCCTTTGAAAAGCCACCTGGCAGCTGCAGAACACAGAGATTGGCCTTGGGAAGACTTTCTGCTGTCCACTGTGGACACGACGTGCCAAACCACTCCCTGCCAGTTCCCAGCCAGGGGCTCCTGCCTCTATAGTTCTCTTAACGATCCATAGCCCACTCTAGACAAATATTTTACCTTGCAAAGAAATTGAAACGAGCCCATGCAGCTTCTTCCCAGAGGTCAATTAGGGAACCTGAGTACAAATGGTGTGGTGAGCAGGCTGAGTGCCAACCTCCTCCCATGGCACAGGCTGTTTGCAGAAGAAATGCCTGGAAAAGGGTGTCTGTGGCTGGGCAAAAGGAAAAAACTCTTGGCCAGAGGAAAAAAATACAAACTGCTGTGGGATCTTTAATGTTCCAGCAGAAAAGGTACGACCGTACGTTTCAGAGGCTTATTTGAAACCCAGCGTAAGAAAAAACTTCCCTAAGTTGTTCCTGAAAAATGTACCTGCCTCCTTGGGAATTAGCTGACCCTGCTAAAGGTGTCAACTTGTGCTTCTGGGAACCTGAGCGTTAAAAGCCTGATGACTGCACCACGAGAGCATGACTTTAGCAGTGTTAAAATCTCCTCCCTTACAGATTACTTCAGACACGACTCGAACACCGTTTCCAGCTTGAACACCGTCCACGGTCATTTCGAGCACTGTGGTTCTTCCAGTTTAAGGTGCTGAGCCACCAGGAGAAGATCTCCAAAAGCCTCAGCTCTCACACTATCACTCTGCAGCCTCAAAGTCACTCTTTTAACTCAGACTAGGAAAATTCACCACCAATTAATGCACGTGTGGATAATTTGAGTTCACCGGAGACTCAGGCAGTGCATGGTGCAGCGGTAGAAGTCTCTTTCTGTTGAAAAGTTTGGGCGTGCATGGACAGAAACACCTCACGGTTAAAATGTTTTCTGGTTATGCAGACTGAATTCTGTCAATTAAAAGAAAAACATGCTTGGCAATTCAAACAAACATCTCAAAAGCACTGCAGTAGTACTGCAAGGGAGCAGTTAGTAGTGAAATACATAGATATAAAGCGTTACCCACTGCTATTGAGACAGCACTTATGACAGCTCCCAAGTAGCCCTGGATGAACTTGGATGTCGGAGAAGGCTTTGGAAAGAAAAACAAAACATATTTTCAATAAACAAACTTCTGGTTATTAAAACGCAACCAAGCTTTTTTGTTTGTTTTCGTCTTATTTGTTTTAAACCAGAGACAGGTTTAATTTTGTCATATTGTTCTGTGACACATGGTCTGTCATCTAGCAGCGGCAAAAGCAAGGAAAATTGTAGCCTCACGAGCAAGGTTAAAGGGAATGGAAAATTAATTGGCATCAAAAAATTATAGTAATAGCAGCTTAAAAGAAGTATGTGAATGAAATTCAGCAAATGGTATAAAATTAGCATTCTTACACACTAGTGATGAACCCCAAACTCTCCACTTTAAATATTTGTCTTCGAAATGTTATCTCAATGAGCTGGATGGTTTCCAGCTCAGCTTCTCATCCTGAGCTTCCCACATCCTGCCACGGGATGAATGAAGGCTCAAGACATGGAAGAGAGCAAGGACAGCCCCACCGCTTCCCAGCACCACTGCTGGTAGCGCATATAAAACCCTGGGGAGACGGCGGCGTGATCACGGAGCCACCTTCTCCTATCCAAAAATCCAGATACACTTTTGCTTTGTGCTCATTTACACATCAAATGAAACCATTTCATACCAGTTTGAACTATATACTGGTTCAGCTCAAGGCACTGAGCGCTACTTATGTGCCTCAAGTCATTTTGAGATCCTCATGCCATTTACAGTTGAGGTTTAAAATGGAAGTCTACACAGGAGAATGGCCAATCTATAAATTCATCACAGTGTCAACTCCAGAGTTTCTATTAACAGCAAAGAGACAAGACTTATGTTTCTGTGTCAAAACAGACCCAACGCGCTGCACGCGCCGCATATGTTGGGTCTCCTCACCTTTGTCGCGTTGCGGTTTGCATAGTTGACGCAGGCATTGTGGCTCTGATTCAACCACTAAAGAAGAAACAAGAAGAGACAGGCATCAACATAACTTTACAAAAATAACAGCAACAAAAAAAAAATCTGTAAACATGAGAGCGCTGCAGGAAAACCCATCTCCCTTCGGACCGGCTCGCAACTTGCCACCTCTCTTCATGCACACCCTACGTCCAAGCTAAATCTCTTTGAAGGGAGGGACAGAAATCTTGAGGCACCCAGCGCCCAGCAGGCAGCTCTGCTTCCCCATCTACTTCATGTGCAACTTCTCCTGGCCCAGTCCACCTCCACACGACGCCTTGGTGCTATCGGTCTTTATTTTTGCCGGTACCAAATCCGTACTGCTAAGACGTAGCACTAAGCCCAGCAGCCAGTGTATCAGTCATTTCTTTAGCTCCGTGGTTCTCAAACAGGGGGTCACAGGAGGTTTGAGATGAGGAACTGGAGATGAGGAACAGCTGAGGAGCGACTGAAGGAGCTGGGAGTGTTCAGTGTGAGGAGGAGGAGGCTGAGGGGAGCCCTCATCCCTCTCTGCAGCTCCTGCCAGGACATTGCAGAGAGGCTGGGGCTGGGCTCTGCTCCCAGGGGATCAGGGACAGGACAAGAGGGAACGGCTGGAAACTGCCCCAGGGGAGGCTCAGGCTGGGCAGGAGGAGAAAATGTTTCCCAGCAAGAGTGGTCCGAGAGTGGAACAGGCTGCCCAGGGAGGGGGGAGTCCCCATCCCTGGGGGGGTTTCAGGGCCGTTGGGATGAGCTGTGGGGGATGTGGGGTAGGGGAGAACTTTGCAGAGTCGGGCTGAGGGTTGGACTCGGTGATCCCGAGGGGCTTTTCCAACCTGAGTGATTCTGGGGTTCTGTGATATGCAGAGCTACCATCGTAGGGATACAGATGCCACTAAACTGCTATTTCTGTCCAGAAATTTTTGGACTAGGATCTTCCACCAAAGCAGCAACTGGGGATGAGTAGTACAATGCTCCTAAAGGGTTTTATTCACAGCAGCTGATGGTGTTGCAAAGAAAATAATAGTTTCTGTCCCCAAAACATCACACTCCCAATTCAGAGAGTGTCAGAACCAAACTCAGAATCCCAGAATCCTCTCGGTTGGAAAAGCCCTTGCAGCTCCTCCAGTCCAACCATGAACCTCACCCTGACCCTTCCCAACTCCACCAGATCCCTCAGCGCTGGGTCAACTCTGACTTCTTCCAGCTGTGGCCAGAACAGAGAAGTGTGAGGGATAAAGTAGGGGTGAGGAGAGACAGAGTGAAAGGAGGCACTAAAACATGGGAATCGGTCACTGCCAAGTCCATGGCCCACAAACACGTTTTTCCTGCCGACCAGCTCTCTAGCCTGGAACTCTGGACCTAGCAAACCTTGCCTTATTGTTTTATTTAAATAATAGTAATAATTACAAAGTAATCTTGCCAATATGCGCTGGAAATTTGCTTCAGTTTTCCAGCTGTGGGGGTTTTTGTAACCCCCACAGCTCATATCTACATGAGCAGGTCCACAGGACTGGGCTAGGGCTAACCTGAGACATGTACATTTTGGGCACTGACAACCGCTTCACCGTACAATCCTGCTCCTACAGAACCCAGAGTTTGTTAATGCAATAACACACACCGTCCCTAAATCCTATGCTATTTACTCAGATGACTCTCCTTTTCAGAGAGATGTAGACAAACTGCTCAGATATTGCCCTTAATCTAGAGTTTAATCCATCTCTAGGTTGAAGACAATCCCCCTACCTGTTTCATGACTCCATTGTCTTCCCAGGTGGCCACCTGACACCCTCATGGGCTTTTTGAGTGGTGCCTCTCTAGGCTGCTACTCCTCCTACTTGCATTTTTCAGAAAGGGGTGACCCACGGGCCCATCACGGTGGAGAGAAGTTTGAGAACCACTCGTCAAGCAGCAGTAGCTCAGACAGGCTACAACTGTCGGACTTGCCTGCTACAACTTCCTCCTCGAGCGGGCTTGTTTTGGTTCCACATTTGTCTAGTTTTAAAAGAATTATTCCACTCTTTTAAAGCCAAAAGTTTCTCCCAGCTACACCATGATAGTGGGAATAAGAGCTCCTCACATAAGCTATTTACAGGGCACTGAGCCCACACCAGCTCTCTGGGCTGGCTCGCTCCTCACGCGCGCAAGAGTAACTTCTCCAAAAGCCAACACTTTCCGTTAAAAAAAAAAAAAAAGGGTGAGGCAAGTTGCCTTCAAAAATATGAATGAATCTAGATGTCTCCAGCCACTCTCCCACTCCCAGAAGGTAAAGCCACATGGCCCAACTTCTAACTAAATACCCCAAACCACAAGGTACTAGCACGTACCAACACATTCTTGGTTCTGCAGTCTTTTCTAACATACCAGGCAGATCCCATTCTGCTTTGATATTTCTTAATCGCATAATTCTCTCTCATCACTTACTCTGTAGACAATAAAAAGACATTCGCAACTAAAAATAAGTCTGAAAGTAACTTGGGCTTGCATTTCTGTTCGTGCTTAAATTATACTCAAGTGGGGTGTTTACTATGGATAAAACTCATTCACGCGCACGTTTCTTCCCCTTTCTCTTAATTCCCAGAATTTTAACGGGAAATAACACCAACAGCTCCCTACATACAGACTTTTTTTCCCCACAAAGCCCCTATAGCACACTGAACGCAGAGGTCCTTGGCTTTGCAATGCACAGCTATTCCTGGGCACAGGGGCTCCCGCTGCCCCCAGCCTTAAGCACACGCTGCACTTCCAACGGGAATTCACCAAGGAAGATCCCAACTACTTGACAAGGTGTCTTCAAAACAGCAGATGTGTGAGCTTAAGTGCTTAAGGGCCTGCATTTTCATGGAAGTACACACTGTGCAATCATTTACAGCTGTCCAAAACGGGTCCAAAAAGCTGATTTTGACATCCTGGGCTATTTTGCATCTCCCCTGTGACAGCATAAATAGCTGGGTGCTGGAAAACGGACCTAATATTTTGCTTACAGCTCATTCCAGACCTACAACACCTTTCCCTGCTTATATCCAGCCACACCATGTCCCCGTTAACTAAAGCATTGCCGGTGCAGAAAAGCCACGTGCATCGGTTTGTCCTCTAGACACAAGTCAACTGCTGCTTTCCCCTTTCCATCCCATTCTCCCCCCATCTGGTGCGTGATGGAGGACGAGCGTTACCTGCCAAAATACGGTGGATGCCAGCGTCTGGTTGGGCAAGAGAAGACCAACGACCTGCAGGAAAAAAAAGTTTCTCATTAGCAAATGCATTGTTGGTTTGCTCTCGGTGCTCTTCTAGGCATGCAAACAGCAAGCGTATTTCTAATTCTCTGAATAAATTATCTTAATTATAGCTTTATTTCATTATAGTTATTGAACTTCCCTGCCTATTGTCTCTCCATTTCTGGAGTAACATAGCTGCCCGTGAAAGCTTCACGTCTTTAATTATTGCTTGCAACACACCATGCAAAGAGTCTGGCAGCAGATATGTCGAAAGATTAGCTCACTAAAATATAATCAGTTCTTTAATCCAGGTATTTCTGGAGAACAACACAAACATTGCATGAATGCAAGAGTTCAAAGTTGTTGCTATTGGCAGTGAAGGGGGCTTTTCTTATTTTCCTTTGGCACGTTCGCTGTTTCAAGCACAAGAAAGAAATCCGATTTGAACATCTGAAGACAGGAGTGCCACCTGGAAGCACATGTGCTCCTGTTTGGGAGCCTGAATTTTGTTTCAAGAGAATTGTTGATGTGTCATACTCCGAGCTGCGAAAACTCCTGCCTGGGCTCTGAGCTCAGGCTGGCGATCGCCGGCTCCCAGCGGCTTACGGCTGCCTGTCCATGCACCTCTGGCCAGGTGCTGCCTGCTCCTGTGTGAACACGAGATGCCACAGGCTTTGCAAGGTCACCCATCATGGCACTCAAGGCCACAGACGTGGGTGCTGCCTGTAGAGTGCTGAGAGCACCCTTGGGACAGGGTTCAATAGACCTCCAAGCACACCCTCTGCAATTCTTTAAAGACCCCATCTCTTACACCCGGCGCAGCACTGCCAGACTCCCTCCCGCCTTGTTTCACAGCAACCTTTCCTCTTAAAGCATAAGAAGTTGAAGCAGAGGAAAGGGATGCAAAGCAATGGGACTCCCAGCAATAAACCCAACAGATGTGGACAGGAAGATGAGTTGTTCTTGGGCAAGAAACTGGTGAGATACTTCATAGCATCACTGTCATTTTCTCCCCTCCTGTGCCTTAAATGTCTGATAGTTTTGGAAGAAGACAAGGTCTTCTTGTTGCAAAGTCACACATCTTTGTTAAGAGTATAAAGACTGAACAACTCCTTTTAATCCCAAATACATTTATTTTCAGGACACTCATGTGAACTCAAACACTTCTGAGGCACCTGGGCAAGAAGGCTGTGAGTTCATTCCCACACTCTGACCATCTTCTGCATCATTTTCTTTAAGTTTATTCCTAAGAAGCTGAGAAGAAAGAAAACTTCCCTGTTAGAGCACAGAGAGCCCACTGCAAGGAGGGATAAGCTAAAGCCATCTCTGCACATCTGCAGCAGCATCAGTTGAAGAGGAGGCAACTTCTATGCTTAAGGACATAAGAGAGAAATAACAACAAACAAAAGGGTAATAGGGTTGGGAGGCCTGATTTCATTTACATCTTCTTTCCTTTCTCCTCCTCCTCCTCCAGCTTTTCCTCCTACAGCCCTTCGTGAAGTTACAGCTACTTTGAACGCTGGCCGAGCGCCAATCTGTGCAAGTTACACTAATTTACTGCTTCCATTCAATATGTGGATCTTGTCATTAATTACTCCGTTGCTGGTCTTAGCCAAACGAATTCAACAGGCGATGAACCTCCTCACCCCAGGACTGACTTACGCGCCTGAAGCCAGCGGGCTAATGAGGCTCCGGAGGAGAGGGAAGACTGCAGGCAGCTACTTACATTGTCAGCTGAAGCTGAGCGCCGAGAAAAATAAAAGAGGAAAATAAATAAATAAAAAAGAGCACCCAAAATCTGTATGACTGAAAGAGGCACGTTTAAATGCAAACTCTCCATATGTGCAAGAGTCTGTCAAGAAATGTACAGCTTCACTTTTAATTACTGTCAGGGGAAAAAATAACTAAGAAGGAAAACAAAATAAAAAAAGCTTCTAAACACTAGAAAAGTACCAGCTACAAAATTTAATTGCTTATCAGGTGTGAACCAGCCCTTCATGGCCCCAAAGCCAGGGCTAAAGGCGCCGCTCGGACAGCTGTCGGCTCGGAGCAGCCTCGTGGCACGTTTGTGTTACGAGTTCTCCTCTTGCAAGCCCCAAGTCCTGCCTCGTGCATCAGCGAGAGTCACCCCCAACCCCGTCTCAAGACCCGGGTCTATCTCTACGTGCTTTGAAACCTCAGCAAGACCTCCCCCCATTTTTAAACAGCTGGGGAAAATATGGTGCTTAAAGCTGTGGGTGGCAGCTGGGAACAGCAGCACAGCTTCTGCTCCATCCTCACTGCCCATTTGAGCTGAACTTCTTAAATGCAGATAAATCTTCCTCCTTGGAGCTGGGATGAAACACAGACCCAGGGTAAAAGGCTACAGCCCACCAGCTGCCCTGCACATCTCTCCTCTGCAGCAAAGGGAGATAACGCGAGCGGCTGGATTCGCTCCCTCCGGGGTTGAAATTCAGGTGGGCAAAGTCTCCCTGCACTTACACACACCCCATCCTGTCCCCGCTGCACCTGATTCTGGGGTCGAACCGTAAACCTGCGCACAGAAAGGACAGAGGCTAAAAAAAAGCAAATGATTGTGACTCTGGGAAAGAATAAACAGCCGCAGGATTTGGTTGTGTCAAGGGAGTAGCTGCTTCGGCCAGAAAAGAAATGATTATTTTCAGCAAGACCTTAATCTCTTTCACAATGAGCTAAACAGTACTGAATTATTTTGCATTAGCTATAGCGGGGGGGGGGGGAAAAAAAAAAATTACAACTCGTATATAGGCAGCATCGTGTATTGACCGATAGGCAGTAAAACGTGTTCATCGATAATCTGATCACGTCTCTGCCGGTGTCTCTGCTGGGGGTTGCAGTGACCCCCGAGCACCGGGCGCAAGGGCACGCCGGCACGGCTCGGCGGGCGAGGAGAGCCACGCTCGCTCAGGCAGAGCCCACCGCAGGCACATTAAGTCTCTCTTGAGGAAATCCCATCCCCCTATGTGAAATGCAAGACTCAAACTGTTTTTATGCTAGAGCAGGCTGCCAATTTTGTCACTAAATTTCACAGATCGATTGGCATAAATGTTACATTTTAATTTTAACATTTGAAACGTTTGGGTTTTTTTTTTTTTTCTTCTTCTTTTTTTTTTTTTTTTTAAATGACAAGAGGTTCCAGTTTATCCTTTACAGCTAGTGAAATTGGGCTCATCTGACAGCTCTCGGCTCCTCTGACAGCTCTGGATTTGGGCCGATTTCATTGTCAATTTGATCGTTAACTCATTTTTGTTTAACCTTTTCTTTTAAAATGCCCCATACAAAGTTACCACCAAACCCTTACTCATGACAACAAATAGTAACAGCCCGAACGATTTCTGCTTTTAGGTGACAGCAACCCCGCTACCGCCGTTTGGGGAAGGATCGTTACCTTTAAACAAGTACTGTGCCACAGTCCACTGGGTTTAGGAGGAGTAAATTTAGCAGAATTTGCTCCTTCAGCCATTTTAACACGTGTGATCTACTAAGCTGAGCCAAGAGCTGGCAGCTGGGAGGACCTTCCAGCACCAACTCTGGGTGATTTGGGGCAAAACTGTGTGCCTCAATTTCCCCATTTATAAAATGGGGTTAATTAACCGTTCCCGTTCCTGAAGAGGAGCTGAGGTTTCGGCATTAGGAAGACAGGCAGAATTATCTCCCTTCTGGCTTTCGCTATCAAGAGCACCCAAATGCTTACAAATTTCACAATAACAAGTACAAACTAAAAAAGCCCTTAGTGATAACCCCCCGGAAAGCACTCGCTGTTTTAATTAATCAAAACGAGAGCGCACGACACCGGCCTTGCCGTGCTGCAGCTTGTCACGTTCAGGAAGCGACTTGTAAAACATGCAAATGAAAAAAAAAAAAAAAAAAAAAGTGTCCAAAGATGAAATCTGAGAGTTGCAGAAGTTGCATTTTGCAGGCAATGAGCTCATCTTGGTCTTCCCTTTCCAGAAGGGAAAGATAAAGCTGAAGACATTGCAGGGGGCTGGGCGAATGATGTTAAATAGATCAATAACCTCGAGCACAACAAGCTGGGTCCAAAGGGCAGGTTTTCCGTGAGGAAGCCCTTGCTAAGGTGTGATGGGAAAGGTGGGAGCCCTGTGCGAACGTGTTGTGAAAGGTAAGGTGGAATTGGGAGAATTGTCTGCGGGTGCTAAAAAATGCATTTCTTGGTACTTGCAAACAAAGCGGGTGGGGGAGATGTTAAAATACTTACGATGGGTGTTCCGAAGGGAATGTAACCTATTAAAAAAAAAAAAAAAAAGAAAGAAAAAAAGAGATGCATGAGTTTTAATATGCGGTTTTGGAATGGGGAAAAAAAAAAAAATCACATTAAGACATTGACCAGTTTAGGGTAGAAGCCACAACCTGGCATGATGGGCTGCGCTCACTTCCCCCAGCGGGGACACCTACACCTGATGCACCAAGCATCGACTAGAGCAGCCTCCTGATTTCTGCCCAACGTCCTCCCCATCCTCTATTTGCTTTTCTTGGGTTGTGGTCTAAGAGTTTCCCTGAAAGTTATAACACCTAGACCCCAAAGCTTACTCTGGTAAACCCAGCCTGAGCCAGTGGAGGGGATCAGCACTTCAGAGGGCACCGTGCTGTTGAGCGTGGCCAGGCACCAGCAAAAACTCACATTGGCAGAAGCAAAGGGATGACAGCTCAGACCAGGAGCTGCTTAGTCTGGACCAGGAGGAGCTGGATGCTGCTCTCTGAGCTGACCTGGTGGCTTGCTGCCACGGCAAGGGGGAGATCCTGCCCCCCTTCCCTGGCTCACTCACGCAATCTGTTCCCTCCCTCGTGCCAGCTCTGGTTGCTCATCAGACCCTCCCACAACCTACCCTCACTAACCCAGAGGAAAACTCTCCAGCTTTCCATGCCACTTCCCCTCTTGTTGAGCCTGGTCCCACCAGGACAGCGTGCTGAAGATGCTCATGGAGCCATCTAACAAGCTGCAGAGCCAGTTAAGGAGCAGGACTGTGCCACCACAGGTGGAACCACCCTCTTCTACCATCTCCTTTATCAACCTCTCCACTAGTGATTTTATACCAGGAGAGCTCATTTATTTCTAGGTCAGTAGAAAAAGGAACGGGGTATAAGCTGAAGAAAGTATATTTGCATCACGGAGGAGAGGGGGACTATTTTAATCATAGGTATAAGTTAAAGCTCTCTATATTAGAGATAAGGCTTTACCCCAAATCTTGTTGAGTGCCACAAAAATCAAATGCTTCACATTTTTCCCCTGCTAAGTCTGCCAATTTTTGTGCTAATTATAATTCATCTCTATGACTTCCACTAGAAGGTCTCAGAGCATTTTACCAATATTACTGAATTAAGCCTCATGGATCCAATTTACAGTTGGAAAGGGCAGAGACCTGAGAGGAAGGAATATTTAAAAAAAAAAAAACAGAACAAGGCAGCAAAAGAGTGGGTCCTGGCTTTTATCCTCTCCACTCTCAACATTATCTTTCTCGAAAGAACTAGAAAACAAACCCCACCAACCCTGTTAATTTTCCCCTGTGCCCAGTATTCAGGTGAAGATGTTCCCTCCAAAAATATGGAAAAGGTCCTGTTTATTTAAATAGGTCCTTTGGGAAAGGACCAGGCTGCATTTGCACCCTCTAGAGAGCTGCTATTCGACCCACAGCAGAGGTAGCTGTGGACCTGCCCATGGCTGAGGGACACCCCGAAGTGGGAAGGAGGAGGCAGTGAGTTAATCATTCAGCAGCCCAGCTGAGGCACGGACAAGCTGATCTTTCCTGGGCTCCCAATGCCATGGCTATCAGGTACCACCACACACGGACCAATAGGCGTCATCCCACTCTCTCCTGGGGAGTAAAACCCTAAGATGCTCGTTGGGCCTCAAGCCTCAGGTTAACTACAATATTAAAATGTCTGTTTTAGTGATGGATACCTCAAAAATGCCAGAAAAGACATTAGCTCGAGTCCACGTTAAAATATCTGAAGGAAAGGAAAATATTAAGCGCTAGATCTCACATAGTCATTGAGGATCCCAATTCTTGATAGCAAAGGGATTTAGGCATTTGAATTCCTTTTTTGATTTGGGTCTGAATGTTTACAAGATGCAACTCAAAAACAGGAAAAAAAAAAAAAAAACAACAACCCAAACAACAACATTTTGCACCAATTCCCAGTAAAATGAATGATTACCCGATTGGGACATACCATACCTGACATCCGGAAAGGCATGAAGATGGTCTCATTTGTGTCAGGGTGGATGATGGCCTGTAAAAGAGTCAGCAGAGAGACACAGTGAAGGCAGAGCAACAGTTAGCGAGGAGCAGCCTCTACAAACAGCACCTTCAACTGTCCCGGGGGGCTTCACGTGCCTCGGCACCCTCCTGGCTTTTGCAGCTCCAACCAAAGGCAGTTATTGCTCGGCAGCCTCCACAAAACCTCCTCCTACCTCTGCCTCCCCCTCTCCTTAAATAATTTAGCACACATTAATAATTTAGAAGTAAATAATTTAACCTGAAATACAGAAAGCAGCTCTTGCTTGAGACTATAATGTCCCCAAAGGCCACCCACTGCTGTATCTTAACCCCAGGGGGTGAAATGCAGATTTAGGAGGGGAAAAGGAAAAGCAAAATTCTGTCCCTGCCTCTTTTCAGCATCTCCGTGAGGTGCAGCTTAATGTCCTGAAACTCTGCCCTATGAAAGAAAGGAAAAGCCCTCGCGGTGGCAGAGGGATAGGGAGGGCAGGACTGTCTGCTCAGGAGGGAACGAGGGTGTAAATCCCTTTATTCTGCTTGTCAAGCAAACAAGTTGCAGGAGAACCCCGTAAGAACTTGTGTGGCTTAGCCACGGTGGACAGACTGAGACTGAGGAACATCTTCCCCATCTGCAGCTCTGTCTGCACGAGCCCGCACGGCACGTCGGCGGAAACCTGAAACGCTGCTTCAGGATCTGGCTGAGTTGGGGAAAAACCACGCAGGTATGGTCCGCTCCAGCTGTCACCCTAAGGGTGACCCCAATAAAATCCCCTCGCATGTCATGGGATATGGACTTGCCAGATAATTCCACCTTTACTTTTATCTGCAGCTTCTCAGTCAACGCTGGCGGCTGTGGACAGCTCAACCTCCACGGAAATCCTAAATCTGTTCTACTGAAAAACAGACAACGAAGCTCACTTGGCCCGTTTTTACCAAATTTTACAATTAGCCCAGGAGGTTGCACAGGCATTAACTGGTTGGGGATGAAAAATCAGTCCCCAAGCAATCCAAGGACTGCAGGGGAGGAAGGTACGACACAGTTACAAGCCTTACCAAAGAACTGTCAAACTATTTTCAAAAGACTGGAGACATGAAATCTCTTGACTAGACAGGAAGGAGAAAATGAAGACATCAAAATATATAAATACAAAAAAAAAAAAAAAAATCAGACTCTTTGGTGGCAACAGTGTTCTCTGCATTTACATTTCTGTGGCAAGACAAAACAGCAACTGGCAGAGTCAATAATGGAGAAGAGGACAGCATCGCTTAGCAAAAAGGAAAAAAGCAGCAATATTTGAAAATAATAATGAAATATATAAAAAATCGTATTACCTGCTTTATTTTTTGAGCTCCCCACAGCTAGAAAAATAAAAGAGAACATTGCATTTAAAAAAAACCGAGCAGTGTAGTTTTATACCCAACCCCAAATATTCATCTTTTAGCTCCTGTAGTAAATGAAGACGAGGGACTGCTTTAAACCAGACTCACTCTCTGCATCCTTCCAGGATATATTTAAAGATCCTTTACACACACCGAGCTCCTTCAAATCTGTGTGGCCAGTAAGACCAGCAAGGCAAGGAAAATATTCTTTCTGATAATGAATGGTAAGAAAGAATAACAACAACCAGACTTCACGCTCTGCTATAAGCTTTACAAATCGAGAATTATCTCGGCAACTCTGCCGCACGTAGAGCTCAAGGTAAATTTAGCACAGCCTCTCCTTGGATGAGCTTCCTGCAGAAATTGAGCCTTGCTGGGGAACAAAGGTGGAGCAAGCCCTGCAGCGAAATACAAGAAGTATCTCTTCATATAAAACCTGGATTCAGAATAAACCACCACTACTTTTCATTTTTTCACAAGGGAAACGCACCGAAAAATGCTCATGAAGAGGAAAAAAATCTCATTTAAAACTCTCACGAGCGCCTACTGTTATTTACTGACTGTAATTCAGCAGCAGCAAAACACCTCAAGTCAGGCTCAGTCAGCAGAGATCTACGAGCGCTGAGGAAGAAACATCCCGCGTGAGGTGCAGGTAGAACTAATGAGTAGGTGCACGCCACCAAGAGATGCTCTGGCATATACATAAACCCATAGTTTGCCCCTGCTTAATTAAGGCAGAGGGCTTTCCCTGACGAATTATACCTAAATGCAAATTATAATCTTAAAAAAAAAAAAAAAAAGAAAAGAAAAATCCCCGTTTTGATGTATATAATTCTAGAGAAGGATAAAAAACTGGGACTCCTGTAAAATACCACAACAGATCGATTGCTTTTACTATTAAGAATTGTTCTGCTCAGCTCAAGTCTGGCTTCAACTTCCAGGCACCGGCTTGTGTTACACCTCTGTCTGACAGCCTCCAGCGCGCTCTATTTTTGTTCTTCACACAGGTACTTGCAGCTGCTAAAGCCACCCTTTAACCTTCATTTAAAGAAAAAAAAATAAAATACAAAATTCAACCGAGCCAGGAGACTGGCTGTTTCATTGGCAAGGCGCGTTTGCCAATCTTTTAACCACCCTCGTGGCTCTTTTACATCTTTCCAATTTGTCAACATCCTCTTGAATCGAGGACGCCAGAAACCAGACAAATTATTCCAACAACAGTTGTACCCCTGCCAAACCAAGGGTAGGCTAACCTGATGAGTTCTGCTCTTGCTGTTGATAAATCCGAAGACAGCGATAGCTCTTTTTGCTTGGAGAGCTCACGATTCCCCACCCAAATACCTACCCAAGCGCCGTGCACGTATTTTACAACACAGGCTCTCACGCTTAAATTTTATCAGTATTATGGTATAAATAAAGCCTCATTCTGCCATTCTTCCTCACCTGAGGAGGTTTAGTGCCTTCCCCAAATATAAATCCGTTAAAATACTGTTGAAATGAGGTAACCACTCGATTACAAATAGCGTAAATTGACCCGCTCATACCAGCCACCCCAGTATTTCACTCCAAATTCAGCTCTCACTCCAGAATTGAAGCTCCGTGATGAACTCCACTGTGTGCGACGAGTTACTGGAGTATCTAAATGTCACAGACTGAGGCACGTATCCCCAAGGCTCTTCCCTGAGGAAAACTTCTCTTTTTAAGGAAAATCATTATTCCCCATTTTACAGTCAAAAAACAGAGGTTGAGGGACACGAAGAGACAATGCTTGTGGTTGGCGGAGACAAGATGCGTCTACCCCTCACCAATCCTAAAATCCAACGGGTGGGAGGCTGCCTGCCCAGAGAGCCACCAGGGCTTTTCTGCACCTGCCTGCCCACCGGCTCGAGGACTTCCATGGGGTGAAAGTGGAAGCCCTCGAGCTGTAGGTGGCTACTCAAAGCATCCCAGTAACCCTGTGGCTGCCCAGGTCTCGTGTATCTTAGAAGTCAAACAAAACCACCGGATTTTCCTCTCCAACTGCAAGCACCAAGACTAGCAAAAAGGAAGAGGGATGGTTTCTGAGCCAGCACTATGGCTTTTTTGGTCAAATTATCTAATTTCATTAATTGATCCCAATATTTATGCATTTTCCTGCTGCAGTGCAAATATTGTTAGAACATGCGATTTCATTACTTCTCAGAAAGAGACTTTACAAGATGCACCTGATGAGTCACCTAAAGATTCTGCCAGCTCATTTTCACTTTTTTATCCTCTAATTCATTTTCTGTCTGCAGCATTTTTCAATAGCTCCAGTACTCTGACGAGTCTTGCCAGCTGGGGGGCTCGTTTCTGAGAGCAAGTCTCTATTTTTGCTGGGGATTTCATTCACGCTCTCTCCGGCCATCTTCGAGAAGCAGCCAGATTTCGATCTCATTTTCACTAGCGTGAATCCAAAGCGTCTTCACTGAAGCACGTGAAATGACTCCAGATTCGTGCTCAATTTATGTTAGATTTAGGTCCACGGTCTCTAAATATAGTCAGCCCATACTGGGTGGGTCTCCTGTAACAGATGATTTTCCTTCGCACCAGCTTTGCTGGATATTACTGGCTCAAAGCAACACGGGGGGTTCGCCATTCAAATCTGGGTGCAAGAACAAAACCTGCTCATACATGGGTTTACACCAAAGAAGCCCAGAGGACAAAGTGGCAGGAGTGCTGGAATGCTGTTAACATATTTCACTATCCACCCAGCAACCTACGCAGGCAGTGATGGCCACGTTCTCCAGCCTGGGGCCAGTGCAGCCTTCCACCAGGCCAGACCATGCTCTGCATCATGGATATTTCCTTCATCGTTGCAGAGGAATCACCTCCAGATTCTGCTTTTTTGACAATTTTTTAAAAAAGAGATACTCACCACTTGGCTCACCGCCTACAGCAGATAGGTTTAAAACCCCGAACTCAGGAACTGAACTCAGTTATACAGAAACTTTAAGTGCTTATGACATTTAAGGAAGGGTATCAAAGACTGCCACAACCGAAGGAGAACAAAAGCTAAGGAAAGGAGCTAGAGATTGGAATAACTCTTGGGGAATAGAGACCATCTTTGGTTGACAGGACATTCATTAGCATTCCTTATTTAGCAGCAGAATCGCAGCTTAGAGATAATTTTCAAAAAAAGTATTTATTAAAAGAATGTATCCAGCCCAAATCTATTAGCTAACACCTGCCACTATAAAAGCAGTACAAAGAGTACCAGTTATTCTTAAAATATTAACTTCCCTCCTATTAAATGCAGTAAGATTTCATCGTCCTGGACTCAAAGATGGGATTTTTTTTTTCCCTTCTGCACAAAGTTCCACCTAGATTAGAAAAACCAGGTCTACAAACTGTTCACCCGTGTTTCCAGCAGGCTCCAATGCTTCTAAAAGAAGTGGCCAGCTCCACCCTACACCAGTGCAGTTGGCTGTATCCAGACCACCTACTACATCACCAAAGTTGGCCTTGAGTGTCTACAGTCAGGAGAGCACCGATGGATTCACACCACCTACTCCCTTGCGTTTCCAGCAACCACCTCCCTACGGTCAGTAGAGGCACAAAGGCAGATTTGATGTCAGGAATCTGTAATAGATGCTCTAACACTTCCCTCCCTCGACTGTAGGCACCAACAGGACCCGGGTTCCTTGCACAACACTGTAGCAGACATTGAAATGATCTTAAATTCACGGGTGCGTGCTCTGGATATGCCATGTCAGGAATAACTCTACAGAGAAAAGCTCTTACTGATTAACCACACATTAAACATGAGTAACGACAAGGCATTAGCTCATTTTCAAAGAGCTAACGAGAAGTCACGTGGTAGATGAGCCTGACGTATAAGAAAAACCACAACAGTTTAAGTTCTGCAAAGACTTAGTGGCTCACCTGTGTTAGACTTTGCACCAACATCACTCCCAACAGTTGACAAAGTTCCCCTAGTAAAGACAAGGTTGAAGAGGAAATCCTCAGAATAATGAGTATTTTCGGTTTATTTATTTCATCTGCCCACTCAAGGAGAGACAGAGCCCCATCTTGAAATCTGCTCATCCCCTTCTCGCTCCATCAGGGAGGTTCTCACCCTTTCACAAAACCCCACCTGCACCAACGAAATTTTAATAAGGTAACGACCTGGAGTTTGCACCCCATGAGAAATTGCCAGTAGTTTCACACTCTGGGAGTTGCAAGGTTTATTAAAGCAAAGCTCGGATTATCTATTCCACACTGAATTCCAAATATTGGGTGTCGGGAACGGAGCGTGTGATGCAGCAAAGCTTGTTCTGAAGAAGAAGAGCAAGCTGCTTTCATACGCGTGGCCATTCGGAAGGACAGCCTCCAAAACCGGATGAGCTTTCTGATCACCCTGATTGTTTAAATGATACAAAACTGAGGAAAAAAAGAAAACCTGGCTTAAAAGGCATAACTTTCTGTACTTGGAAAATTCACTGAGAAACCCTTCAGACCAGCAACAAGGATCTGGCATCGCATTAGTGTCCGGTGATAGTGATGACTCTGAACAAGTTTTAACTTCATACTCTATCCCTTAACTGGTAGTCAAATGGCCAGAGTACAACACTGGAGGTGGGATTCATCCCCTCTAACAAACGTCTATGAGGTAATAAATACCTCCTCCAGCAAGGCCTCTGGATTTCCTTTATGTCAGCGGCTCAATTCATCCCGATGAGATGACCAGTACAGGCTGCATAACCTGAGGGAACTGGGGGGGTTCAGTCTGGAGCAGAGGAGGCTGAGGGGAGACCTCCTGGCCCTCTGCAGCTCCCTGCCAGGAGGGGGCAGAGAGGGGGGATGAGTCTCTGGAGCCAAGGCCCCAGCGCCAGGCCCCGAGGGAATGGCCTCAAGCTGCCCAGGGCAGGGTCAGGCTGGCTCTGAGGAAGGATTTCTGTGCAGAAGGGGCTGTTGGGCGTTGGAATGGGCTGCCCAGGGCAGGGGGGAGTCCCCGGGATCCCTGGAGGGGTTGAAGAGTCGGGCTGAGCCAGCGCTGAGGGATCTGGGGGAGTTGGGAACGGTCAGGGGGAGGGTCATGGTTGGGCTGGAGGAGCTTCAGGGCTTTTCCAACCTGGATGATTCTGGGATTCTGTAACCTACACTCAAGCAGTGCTTGCCTCTCTCCGTTGACTTTAAGATGGGACCTACATGATTAGTTCTGGCTCAAAGTGGGTTTAGCTCAAGATGTAGAAACATCCCAAAGTGCCAAGCACCTGCAGCTCATACCAACTTCAACACGGATTGCAAAGATACAATTTCTTTGGATTCCAACAGGAATTTGATGAAAGTTTAAGATTTTGTGTTAGAACATTTAGGAATCCCAGACCTAAGCACTACAAATTTTCAAAACACATCTTCCACAGATCTAGCTGAGGAGATCTGGCCCTTCCCTAGAGCACGAACCAGAAGCACTCAGCAGCAGCTCCACCACACCCCATCAGCAGGATCAGCTCATATTTATCTTCACTATAAGGTTAATCATACTTGAAAACTCACATTTGCCAGCAGTACTGTGGGACATTTCTATTTGAAACCTTTTGGCAAGAAGGTAAAGTCTGCAGCAAGTGCAGCTGGAGAAGAACATCCATCCATGGCCTCACCGCTGAAGCCCCACTCACTGAAACAGGAGGCCCATCCTAGACAGCAGGTTCCCTGGACATTATTTCACTGTTATTTCACTATGCTTCTGAGAGGTTTTGTTGTTTTTTAAGTTTATACGGTGAAGGATGAAGATCTCCCAAGCAGTCCAGTCTCCCACAGCACCGCATTTTTCCCTACCACCTTCCTAGTTAATAAAGGCATTTACAGGGGTCAGTCCACCCCAGGTAGCACCCCCAGAACCTCTCAGCAGGTAACAAGAAAACAAATAAGTATCTATTTTTAGTATTTCACTAAAACTAAACACCAGTGCCACACTCAAGGCAGGTTGGTGCAACCCGACAGAGCTACCACGCGTTCTGCTTCACTCTCCACCCGTCCTTTCTCCCCCAGGAGTGCGATCACTCATGCTTTGCGTGGCTTTCTCCCACTTCTCTCCAGCTTCAGTCCCAAAATCCCACTTCTTTAAGAGTGATATTTAACATAGAGACAAATGTACATCACAAGCTCCAGCCAAAGGATTCAGTTAGGGCTGACTGCTTTTAGCAAGATTTACAGACTGCCAACACTGGAATCCCAGACCTTTTGGTTCCACATTTAATGTCACCTGAATGTCTGTAAACCTGGCTGATGTGCCTAATATATATAGAACCTGACATGTGGCTTTACTAATAAACACGGAAAAATGCAAAGCATTTGACACTGTCCCACACAACATCCTTGTCTCTAAATAGCAGAGACACGGGTTTGATGGAAGGACCACTCAGTGGATCAGGAATTGGCTGGATGGTCGCACTCAAAGAGATGTGGTCAACAGCTCGATGTCCAAGTGGAGAGCAGTGATGGGTGCTGTTCCTCAGGGGTCGGGGTTGGGGCAGGTGCTGTTTAACATTTTTGTTGGAGACATGGACAGTGGGATCGAGGCACCCTCAGCAAGTTTGCTGATAACACCGAGCTGTGTGGTGCCGTCGATGTGCTGGAGGGAAGGGATCCATCCAGAGGGACCTGGGCAGGCTGGGGAGGTGGAACGTGCAAATCTCATGGAGTTCAACAAGGCCAAGTGCAAGGTCCTGCCCATGGGCTGGGGCAATCCCAGGCACAAATCCAGGCTGGGCGAGGAGTGGATTGAGAGCAGCCCCAAGGAGAAGGACTTGGGGGTGTTGGTAGAGGGAAAACTGACTGTGAGCCAGCAATGGGCACTCACAGCCCAGAAAGCCAACGGTGTGCTGGGCTGCACCCCGAGCAGGGTGGGCACAGGGCGAGGGGGGGGATTCTCCCCCTCTGCTCCGCTCTGGGAGACCCCCCTGCAGGGCTGGGTCCAGCTCTGGGGCACCAACAGCAGAAGGACACGGACCTGCTGGAGCGGGGCCAGAGGAGGCCACGGAGATGCTGGGGGGGCTGGAGCCCCCCTGTGAGGACAGGCTGGGAGAGTTGGGGGGTTCAGCTGGAGAAGAGAAGGCTCCGGGGAGACCTTAGAGCGGCCCCCCAGGGCTGAAAGGGGCTGCGGGAACGGGGGGAGGGACTCGTCATCAGGGGGAGGGATAGGACGAGGGGGAACGGGGTTAAACTGACAGAGGGGAGTTTTAGATCAGATCTGAGGCAGAAATTGTTCCCTGTGAGGGGGGTGAGGCCCTGGCACAGGCTGCCCAGAGAAGCTGTGGCTGCCCCCTCTCTGGAAGGGTTCAAGGCCAGGTTGGACGGGGCTTTGGGCAACCTGGGCTAGTGGAAGGTGGCCCTGCCCGGGGCAGGGGGGTGGGACTGGGTGATCTTTAAGGTCCCTTCCAACCCAAACCATTCTATGATTCCATGACAAAACAAGGTAAAATAAACCACTGCCTACACTTGCTCCTCAGTAGGAAATCTCACCAATGGACCTTTTGCAACCCTGCTCCTAATAATCTTTACATTAAAAAGGTTTTAGCTCTAAGGAGATAAATGATCCAATGCTCAAATGATCCAACGTGTGGGATAAATCACAGAGGGTATCTATATACATGTTCTGCCCTACATCTGGCATGGAAATGTCACCAGAAGAGGCACCAGAAGCCACTGCTCTTCTTGGATGCTGATGGAAAACTGTCACAGGGCCACGACCTGCTGCCCATCTGCAGGACCATAAAGCTTTTGAACAAATCCACACACGGAAGAGCATCGGCTGAGATACCTGCCTGCACCAGAGCACGGCAAGGCAAGCGCCTCGGCGTCGGGAACCGGACTGGAAACCATGAGCAATCCCAGTACAATCCACAGATTTACACAGATACAAACCCAAGTGTAGGTGGAACCAGAATCAAGTCCCGACTGATAAAAAAAGATAGCACTTAAATAACACTTTGCAGCTTCTCAGCACTCAATAAACATTAACTAATTAATCCTCACAGCATTCTACTGGGAAGACTTAAGCAGAATAAGAAGCACTCACTGAAAACCATGACTTGCACCAGGGTTGCAGAAGGACTTAGATGCCATTACACAGTTTAAAGTACAGTTTTTGGAAACCAGGTTCGCTAATCCAACTAGATTGCTCATGATCAGATTTGTTTCAGTTTATTTTAGCCATATGGAGTTTGCAAATCTAATCTGATTTGTAATCTAGACATGACTTTAGATAAATTCTCTTAATCCTCACACGATGAGATGAAGTAAAGCCAGTTTGTAACCGAGTAGGAGCAATCAACAGCAGCGTTTAGCATGGCTTAAGGTGCACTGACCTACAACACTTCTGTCCACCTCCCTAGGTGCCTTTTGTCCTCTGACAGTCTGGAAACGATGCCTAAAAATGTTCACCCCATCTTAGTGCCACAGAGACTATTTAGACTGCAGAAGAGAGAAGGTCCAAGCTCAGCCCTTGGACCAGCAAACAAGGCACTTTCTTGCAAAGAAAAGGAAGCAGCAGGACCAGCGATGTATCTAGGTTTTATTGTATCCTGCAAGAGACCAGAGGGGGAAAAAAAAAAAAAAAAAAAAAAAAGTACAGTTTACTGCAAATGGACCTCTTCGCTCTTCATCAACACTGTTAAGAAAAGCTATTATTCTCCAAAAGGGATGCTGTTTAGACTCTGATAGATTCATTGTTCTCTGCTGTGTCTGGGACAGCATGAGCGGCTCTTCCCGCTGCTAACATGATTGAAGGAAGAACACAGTAATAAATATATGCCCATTAAGCTGGTGAGCCTCTTTTCACTTCACTGATACTAATGGGGAAGAAATGAAACAGTTTCAAAACAGCAAGTTGCCAAAACTGCATTTGGAAAGGCTGAAGAGTGAGAAGTCACAACTGACACACCACAGTTCATGCTCCGCCAACGCTCGCAGGAAGGGGCTGGCTGGAGAATAGCAAATGTCTGTCTCCAAGGGACAATTTCAAAAAGCTGCATTTTTCCTCTCACTACAGATCATTCAGCTTGAGTTTATTTTTAATTTTTTTTTTTTTTTTTTTTTTTTTTTCCCCTCCAACCACCCCCTTCATGTTGAAGGGGTGAAGCTTGCAGGGTGAGGTTTCTAAGGGTACAAAATCAGGTAATAGAGCTGTCTCGCTGCTATCTTGTTTTCTAACAAACAGATATTCATGCATATTAACATGCACGTGTAAGTAAACATGCAGTCGAATGAACAGACAGATTTCCAACAGCAAATCTAGGGACCTGTGTTGGACTAGGTGACCTCCTGAGGTCCCCTCCAGCCTCGATTAGCCTACAATCCCACAGCAGACAAAGGGGATGATCTGGATGGATCAAAAATCTAAACACCTGGTGTCTCAGAGTCAGCAAAAGATCCACAGCTCAAGATGTTTAGTCTTGGTCTTATGAAACCTGGATTAATTTCCTACCTCCATCCCAGATTTATCTTCAGCAGCTCAAGTCAGTAGATATTTACAGTACCACAGCCCCCCCATCCCAGGCCTGCACCCCATCCCCTACGTTTGTACAGACAACACAGAGCAGACAGAAAATATACAGAGCTGCTCAAGTCAAAAAAAAAAAAAAAAAAAGAAGCATTTTGGGAATGGGGGAAGGGAGCTTTAGTTTTTATTAAGATCAGCTCTCTGAACCAGCTGTGCCAGGGCAAGCCAGCAAGGAGGTGGGAACACATGGCCGGGAGGAGAAGAGGCAGAGACATGGCAGTGCTGACTTAGATCAGCTCACGCTGCCATGGCATCACACTTCCCCTTGCAATATTCTGGGCACAGAACAAATTTGTACCAGTTCACACATAAAGTTCAGGGAATGATAAATTTAATAGGTACCATCCTTACTGTGGGTGCACATTTATGGACAGAGTCACCTCTGTAAGACTAACGGCTGCCCATGTACCAGGGTTGCATTTAGTTAATTCGAGGAGTTTTTAAACCTCTTATTGGCTCTATTGCTGGCATTAAAAAATAAAAACCTCGCATGGAAAAAGCATCACTCACTCTTGAGAGTCCTCGTTCAATGCACACGAATCACCCTCAGACACTTCTGCTATTCTGTGGCTCTTTACCTCTCTCTGCTGGCAGGACCACAGGGAGAAGCTGGGGTGCCAGCCTGCGACCAAGACCGAAGGGACAGTGGGGAGGTAGAGGAGGACACTGAACCTTCGTTGCTGCATTTCTTAGACTGTATTCTACTTGCTTAGATACTAAGTTTTTAGGACGGAGTGGTATGAATCTACAAATGGGGCAAACCAGGGCTCTGATCCTAACTAGCAGCCAGTGTTTGGAGCAGTATTAGGCTGAGGAGCAGTGATCTCAGGCAGTGGTATTAAGCGGAATGCTTAGCAGTTAGTTCTACCCCCATTTCAAAGACAAAAATAATTCAGTGCACAAGGGAAAGGGCACGTTTTGCTGGGCATGTCAGCAGTGTAGCTCAAGCTGCAGGGAATTCTAGCTAAGAAAATAAAAATACAAGGCATTTGTGGGGGGGGAAAAAAAAGCTGAAAGAGCAGCCTGAAGTTCATAACAAAATCTCCCCGGCACCGAGACCTTACTGCAGTCCTTCCAAGGCAGATCTCCAGTGCCCGAACACTGCTGTCCGCATCCGATGCTCATCAGCCTTTTCTGCCGTGCACATTTCTGCAGCACTGAGCACAAAAATCACACAGGAAAAAGCAGCTGTGTCGTAAACCGGGAGTGATGGAAATCGCTCTGTATCTGATAGCCGCCGAGTGCTGCTTCTCTTAACTTTTACCACTGCTGACATGCCAGCATCAATCTGTTCCTCCAATCTGTGCTGGTCTGTTGGACAGGTTGGGAAAGGGACTCACACACACAGAGGACACAGATGCAATCCTACAAATTAGTAGAAGAAGCCTGAGGATAAAGGACAAAAGCCACACATCATTATGCCCTGCAGTTGGTACAGCCTTTTGGTCGGAGGCTAAACCTCAGCACCGTGGCTCCTGAGCTAGAGAAAACCTTCACTTTGAAGCAAGCTGGCTCTTCATCCTTGTTTATCAGGCTGATATTTTACAGCCCTTGTTTTTATAGGAGAAACTATTCCCTCAAATGAAACCTTTTTACTCCAGCGGAGATTCCCTCCAGGAGGCAGTTTGGGGAATTGCCTGCCCTGTTTAGAATTGGATATGTTACAGTCTATACCTTCTGCTGCAAATTGGCTCCGGGTGCACTTGTGTGTGTCATTTTCACCTACCCACTCGCAGATCGCACCAGCCACCGGAGCTTCGTGCGAAGGGGCCGGATTCTGCCAACCCCGGGAGCCGCCGGCAGAAACCGTCATTAAAAACGGCTCGGAGCAGTGGGCCTTTTAGCACATCTCCCTCTTGCCACGGAGCCGTCTGTAAGGAACGTGAGCTGAAAAGCTTGAAGTAGAAGAGACCACTGAAACGAGGAGCGCAAAGTGCAAAGAACGTATGCTCGAGACTAAGGAATCCTCACAGAAGGGCAATAATACAACAGCACCTACGGAGCTGGAAAAGATGGGGCATAAATGACAACTGAACCAGTTTCTCCCATCAACATGAATCCTACACATTTCCTTTTTTTCCCCTCCCTTCTAAGGATCCTACTATTTTCTAGCTTCCTCTAGGACAGGGAGATGAAAGGGGATACACGCCACCAGATGACACGCCAGCACTTCAGATCCTCTTACCCTCTGCAGAAGGAGCCACATGAAGGACAGCTAGAGATGTGGTCACCAAGCAATAGGAAGTTTACTAAACTCACCAGTTCTCTTGACATTCTCACAGCAAATTTTTGTACTTCTAAACATAAGAAAGAGCCATTTCTTTTATCAAACACTTCTGGATCCATGAAGTTCAATCACCCAACGCAGAGACATGCAACCACCCCAAATGCCCCACCAGGAGACCGAACCTCCCCAATATCATCAGGGAGATTGTTCTCCAAGCATGTTCTCCAATCCTGTTAAAATATCTAACCCAAGCGACCAAGAGAACAGAAACACACCCCAAATGGCTGCATTACCAAGAATACCTTTTTATTTAGAGAAAAATTATGAAATGGTAAGAGCCTGTCAGAGATGGGGCTTAATTACAGTGTGGGCTATTTCCACTACATGGAAGGGTTTTGGTTGGTGGGGATTTAATAAGTCGAATGTGAAACACTCAACTTCGTATCTCATAAAACACAAGTCTGGCTCTTAAATATTCAAAGAAAAAGCTGGGTAAATAAGCTAAGCTGAAGAAGTGGAGACTAGAGCATGTTTTCTTGCTTCAATACATAACACTGAATAAATACTCCCCAAGCAGCTATTAGTCCTCTGTTTTGCTGACTACATAATTGATACATCTATGATAAAAATCATGTTTTTAAAACATTTTTCTAATGTAGGGAAAAAAAACATCATTTCCCTCAATAAAAAGCTACCAGCAGTCTAGCAGCTATCGACGGTTAAAAGATCAATTCTTCATTTTTGCTAATGACACCCAAGAAATAGGTTTTTACCACCTTGAGTTCATGGTCGTTTTCCCGAGCAGTGAAACCACTCCAGTTCAAGAGCAAGTACAAGAGCTACTGGGTGAGTGTGAGAGGCCTGAAAGTGGATGAAATGTAGGTGTTAGCAGTGTGACTGTCCATGAATCATCACATGGAGAGTAACTGGAGAAAAGCAGCATTTATTCTGGAAACAGGCTTAGAAATGGTCATGGGGAACTGGAGCAAAGTATGATTATGGCTTTGCAAAGGTTTGGGTTTTTTTTCTTTAGATAGTCCATAATTGTTCCATTTCAGCTCATTTTGAAAAATCTGCTTTGAAAATGCAGAAGAGAAAGACTCGCTCTACAAGAACCCTGTCAAGAAGATAAGTGTGGAGGAGATACTTGACGTTACATAGCTTTAGGCTCTTATATTTTTCCATTTTTCAGGCGGTAAAACCATTTCAGCAAGCAATATAGATTGTGCTGAGCTGTTGTTATGCTTTCAGCTACTGCCTGCCATCCTTCATGAGAGCCACGAATTTCTGAATGAGGGAAAAAAAAAAAAAAAAAAGGAATTTGAACACTGTCAAACACGCCGTACCACAAAAGTGGATCAGACAGGAGATTAGTGAAACAACTCTGTCAAAACAACTTGTCTTCTTGATCTCCAAGCTGATATTTGGGGGGGGGAAAGTGTTGGGTTCTTAGAGAGCTAATGCATTAAAACTCTGCCCGAACTGTTATTTTTAAAGGCTTCTAAGGTGATAATGCTTTTAATTCTGATCATGAGGCCTGGAAGACCATTCAGGCATCTCTTCCACGCACGTGCCATACCCAATCCATACCTGAAGAGCCTGTTACGAGGGTAGCAACTTCATCTCTAAGGGGCTCTAGCAACCAAACCTGAATCAGCTCTTAAACAAAGAACAGAAAGTTGAATGCTTCTCTCTTGAGCATCACATGAAGTTCTACGCAGCCTTTTTGATGAGTAATACCAGCAAATTAGCCCCTCTGATACAATTGTGTTACCATGTCAGATCAGCCAAGTGACTACTCCAGTAGACACTTCTTGCCCACAGTGAACACGAGGTGATTAGCTCTATTCACAGGCAAAGAGCAGTATAAAAAAAAAAAAAAAAATAGAAAAAGAAATCAGTCAAAAATCAAATTACTTCTCATCTGCTGAGCTTCTGCCAGCATGTGGCAACTTCATCAGTGCATCAGAGGTGTGTGTGACACTCAGTTATCAGCTACGTAAAACAGACAGCTCAGACTTTTATTCCAACATCAACCCATGCACACGAGCCACAAAGTGGGCACCTCTCCAGAGCTGATTCGAATCCCTTTCCCAAATTAGCACTAGAACAACTGCAAATTGTTAATGCCTTGTAGCCAGAATCCATCCTGCAGATAGTGGTGCACAGAAAAGCCATAAAAATGGTAAAACTTAGCTAGAGGAAATAAAAAAAAAAAAAACCAAACAAAATGTATTCTCGAGGTGTCTTTGGTTCACCAGTGGAAAATTTGAGGTGATCTCTATGCAAGTGAGATGCTTCCCCTCCCCCAAAGCAATCAACCAGCACATCATATGTTCTGCAAACGCACCAGTAATTAATGAGACACTTACAGCTGTATAGAGCTGGCACACTCATATTTAATTCAGCACTGGCAAGCTCGCCTGCGAGCCAGATCTCCCCGCACGCTCCCCTCCACCTTCCCCTCTGCCCTTGGAGTTAGAAAACAACCGATGCTCAGAGGGCAAGTTCCGTGGCGTAGCCTGAGAGCAGCAGCCAGCCCTACATCCTCCCAGATTTACCCCAGATCTTCCTCTCAGTCTCAGAGAAGGAAAGTAGTTGGCTAACCAACATGAGATGTACCCAACGCCTGATGTCACCACAGCCTTAGCGCTCAACCAAACCCCATTTCCATACAGATCATCTGGGCCTTTTAGTTCTTTGGTAGAAAGTCTCATCACTGGCAAAGCTGGAAGTTGAGTATCATTTTGTGACACCAAAACACAAAGGCAGAATGATACCCCGTGAGCTGCACGACAAGAAGATGCCCCAGGGGATGGAAATATTTAATGTCGATAGAAGACTACAAAGATCACCTCTGATGCTAAGAGAAAAGCACATGCTTTGTGCTTGCAATGATTAATTGCAGCTTTCGATGCCACAGCTTAAAACTGCAAAGTAATGCCCTCCTACAGGAGAAGTTTGTTTCTAAATTTGTGGCTCCACTTGAGAGGATGAAGATATCCACCCATTTGGCGATAATCACGCTCTCACAAGAGAGAATCAACCACGTTTTGAAGATTTTCACCCGCTTCACTGCAACCATATGCAGGCAAGGTTTATTCAAGTCCACTCAAGCACACTTGGGAGAAGAGGAACATTCAGACAAAAGGGACTCAGGGTTTCCAGGTGTCCCTCGAGGAACGTCACCATCATGGCCAAGAGCTGGCCAGCCCATCACACCACGCTGGGAATTAATCCAATCAGAAGTTCCCATTCACCTTCACCCAGATGGATCACAAGAGTGTCAGAGAGTGTTTGATGCTTTTATTGCCCAATTTACCTCCCGTTTCATTACAGCCAGCCAGTTCCAGGACTAAAGGACCGATATCTGCTGACTTCATGGATTCTTTCTCCAAATTAACAATACAGCTTTTGGCTGCTTCGTAATTGTGGTTGCTCCCATCCCACTGCAGCCTGGGCACAGTTACTGTCATCTGCTTTTAGGTCTCTTCCATTTTTACCCTTTTTAGAGTGGTTGTGGTGTCCTGGGTGAACGTTCAAGTCTCTCAGCCTTGCTGGAACCTACCCATCTCTTGCTCACTTCTCCCTGTGGTTTGGTTTAATTAATGCAGTAAAGCACAGTTAAATATAATAACAAGCACGTGCTGCAATTCCACCCCAGGCTCCTCCTGGGAGAGCTGTTTTCTCCTGCAGTCAGCAAGGAAAACTACACAAACCCCTCTACCATAATTGACACTGTGATCAAAGTGAACCATATCAAGCTTTTACTACAAAAAAATACTTTTTCTCACACTGATGTGCTAAGATTTCTCTAGGGAAGGCATTTTTGGCATCATTTTCTCTCTCTCTTCCTCTGCCCCATCCCTTTTTTTTACACTCAGAACCCTCCAACTTGCAGAACAAAGTTCACCTCCTGACTGAGGGAAACAAGAAGCACGATGGTTTTGTTTGCTCTCTCTTGATGCCGTTCTGAATGAATTCCGGGTACGTCCTGGGTTTGTCACTCTGCAAACCCAAAATGTAGGTCAAAAGTCTGTGCGTGGTTTGCCACAGGGAGTGACTTGTATTTCATCTGCCTGAAGGCAGATGGGAACTGAGTCATCTGCTGCTGCATCATTCTTCGCTTCTTTCCTTTCCTCAACCCCGGTTTCTTTTTTCTTACCATCAGATTATGGTTGAAAGAATGCAGTGACATCAAAAGACCAGGAGAGCAATGTCTCAAACCGCACATCACACAGGGAGGGAATATTTCCCTTTTATTTTTTGTTGAAGCCATGCCTCTTTCCCAACACAGCACCTACCACACACGTAGCCAGTCTCAAAAGTGAATTCAAATCTCAATTTTCTTCATTTACCTGCCATACTTGTCTTTCCTAAGAAATTATTACAGATGAATGGGGGGGGGAAAAAAAAAAGAAAAAAAAAAAAAAAGTGTGGGTTATTTCACCTACAGCAGGGTGTGGGAGAAGAGGTCTCTACCATTTCCATCACTGTTTATTTAAGGAGGTGCACTGGTCCCTTGGCACAGCTGCTTCTTATACCTCCTGGTCTGCCAACCAATTCATGCTGGTCTTTATATTACATTAAATTACACAGGACTGAAGCTTTTTGTGCTAGATGCACAAAGACACACCACAAAAAAGCCCCTGTGTTGGTGTTATGGTCCGGTGCCTACACATGGGCAGATAAGGAGAAGAGTTTGAGATGATATCCACAAGAAGAGCAACGATTTTTGGTTTATGCTACTGATTTGGGGATAAAAGGCTCAAAAAGCAGTCTGACCCCTCAGCAATACTCATCTCTGCTTCCATGTGTTCATATAGATGAGTATCAGACCGAAGTCCAGACAACAGGACTGACAGGCTCTTGGAGAGATCACCCAGCACATCCCTCCATCCAAAATGACCAAAATCTACTAAAAAATGAAATAAAAAAAAATAATGAAATAAATAAATAATAAAAAAAAATTTAAAAAAATGAAATAAAAAAAAAAATTTCTCAGCCACTGCCTCTTCCCTGCTAAGACCTTCGCGTCAGTGGGGCTTCCACAACCCCCTTCATCTTCCATCCTAACAGTAGGAACACCACCCAGCAAAAAGTACTGCTAGCAATGGTATCATCTACAACGTGAGGACAGCCAGAGGGTTATACATAGCCCAAACAACATTTATTTCCGTGAAGAAACGGCAATTATTATAACCAACAGGAACACAGTAGGAGAGGGGGCTGATGCATCACAGTTGCTGGTACAAGAACCTACAGGACTGACAGCAAGGTTTCCTTCAGCTAAAAAAAGCAAACAACTTTTTTTTTTTTTTTTTCCCCTCTTCTAATTGTACAAGTACACTTTGGAAGGGAAAGGGAAGCAATAGCGTTGGCCAACGGTAATTGATAACTGTGCAAGTCAGAAACTGCAAACTTTCTACTTATTCTAAATAAAAAAAACTTGTATGTTTGTATTGCAAGCTCTTCTGCTCAACAATATTTATAACGTGAGAACTTCAGAACAACCCAAAATCACTATTACACACTGGCAGGTGAGCTGCAAGGCACCAGAAGCAACATTGCAGAAGTCAGCAATCAACTGAGCAGAGCTGGTAGGGGATTTCACCAGTAGAAACACAAAAAAAAAAAGCTCTGCAGCAGTGAATTTGACTGTAGACACAGCCTAAAATGCCACCTCACCCTCCCTGCTTTAGACCACAGGAAGAAGTAGAAATTTAACAAAGGCTTTTTTCCTCTTACCTCTTTGTTGGTGACTCCTGGGGGTAAAGTCCCATGCTTGTAATCCTCCAAGAGCTGCACAGCTTCCTTCAGACGACTCTGCAAAAATAAAACAGCAGCGTGGTCTGCAATGCTTGTCCCGGTCTGAATCGTTTTACTGAAGGCAATGAATTTAAGTTACAGAGTTCTATCTTCTTTCATGCAAACCTTGCGATGGGTCCTTTTTTACCCGCACGATATAAAAGGGAAAAGGATGTGTGGATGCTTGTTTGGCTGTCTGGTACAGCCCCGCTGGTTTGGATTTAACTACAGAAGTGGGATAGAGGAAGAAACAAAAGAGAAAATAGAAAAAACGATCTACAGAAGACTAAAAACCTGAGAGTCTTGTGTGGTACTAGAGATCTTGGAGATGAACAAGTTCTCACTTAAAGGTAGAAAATAGTTTAAGACAAAACAGGTATGTTCAGGTGCAATGTGGAATATCCACCTCAGTATCACCCCACGTCACTCTCAGATCAACCTCCCCAGTGATGTCTACAGGGAAACCACTTCGATGGAAGACCTGACTTTGGCCCCGTGCCCTCTCCCAGTACATGTACTGGGAAGGTGTAGCTGAAGGGGAGAGCAAAGTAGAAGCCTGCACGTATTAAACATCACCGCTACAAACTCAGCGTCCACTAAATATTTACAAGGCAGCAAGTTTCATCCCCTAAAGAACAGCAGCTCTGCTGGACCCAGCGTTTAACGGCACACGAGGCAACGTGACAGCACCGCTTTGTAACTGCACAGTGAAGTCCAAGCCAAGTTAATTTATCTGAAACTCCGTGACATTTTCATGTACTTCAGGCAGATCTCCGAGTGCCACGACGTTGAACCGCTGACCTGTGCTGCTTTTTTACGGCGCCTGTTACACGCTTATTCAGACGGGGTTTTCGCAACCGGTTCTGTTCTCTCTAAAAATACCAGAGTCAGTCACCAGTGCAGTTAAAGTTAGAATCCGACTGTCACTAGCGATTCAAATACAGCCACGTGTAAAGAAAGAACTTCCTCACATTGTGATAAAATAGAAGAAAAAAAATACATTGCATGTGTTCAAGGGATCACAAGAGCATTAAGCCATGCTACCAGCCTGTCAGAATCATCAATCTACTCCCAGAAGAGTTCTTCATATATATAGAAATGTGTTCTGCAGTTGAAGCAAAGTTTACATATACATATAATACTTTCAGGAATTATACATATAACAATTTCAAGAAATAGATATATTGTGTGTACCTATAGATACTATATTATAGAGTATATATACTCTATATACCTGATAAATTAGTATATTATAGTAAGTTAATAATATATTGGTTTATATATATACATACTCTCTACAATACATATATTTCTTGAAATAAAATAAAAAAAAAAAGAAACCCCACAGGGCAGAAGTAGACAGGTAGAAAGATTCTTTAATTCAGGCTAAAGAGGAACAAGTCAGGATATAAAGAGAGGCTTCTGTGGAGTTAAATCTGCTTATCCAAGCCTGCAAAAAGCACCAGATCGCCGAGTAATGGCTCCCAAATATTTGAAGCCAAACAAATCACTCAGCTAAACATTTTCAAAAGCCTCCTGCAGGTTATCTGTCATCCAGATGAGTAACAGCGGCTTGGGTTTGACATTTCTGCACTAGCTCTGTTGTTCTGGCAGCTTTTCTAATATTAGTGCCGGAGGACATTTCATAAATAGGGAATATTTTGTCTAAAATAACATGTAGTGTGATGGTGGCTCATCTAAAGCCCCGTGGCTTTAGTGCAGTGGTGTCAAGGCTCCTCGTCGGCACCGCAGCTCCGCTCTCACAACACTCCTGTAAGTAAGGCGAGAGTCCCCGAGCTCATTACGAGCTGGCGTCCATGGGATCGGTTGCAGGGAAACTACTTTTCTCCCTTTCATGCAAACATCAAAGAGTACTTTGTTGTTTCCTTGGAAGCGCCAGCAGTTACGCCAACCTGAAAGCGGCAATTAATGAATGACTATTGTCCTTAAAACATTCAACACACAAGACATATGGAAGAGTGGCAATTCCTCCACTTTGCAGAGGGAGCGGGTTGGGATCGGCTCCACGGCTGTTTTTACACTGGCTGAGCTCACATCATCAGTGCCACGCTATTTCCAGCCCTGGTATTTCATATATTCTTGCACTGATTAGCAGCTACTCAGCAGAAGTAGAGAGCCTGTACAAAGATGCTAAATGAGGCTTAACATCAGATAGGAACAACCTCTGTAAAAAAACCCTACATACTCTTGGGAAAAGGTGATGGGGCTTGTTAACAGTGGTGCTAAGGCCGAGGTCAGTGCTACCAGACGAAGCTCACAGCCCTGCATCACTACACACAAGTGATAAGTTTTCTGCATTTTGCCCTATTTCTGCCTAAAATTAGCTCCCTCTTTGACTCAGCCTGTCCCACGCTCCACTCCTGACATGTTCCTGCAGAAAGAGCTGCCCATTGTCCTTCTCGCACTTTGCTAAGCCACTTGCTTGGGACTTCACAGAGCTGTTCTGGATTTCTCCTACCAGATGAGGCTTAGGTCCACTCAGAGATTCAGGCACCACCCTCAACTGCTGCCACGTTCATGTCCTGTCCCAAAGGGGACTCGGCTATGTTGAGAGGATGAAGGATCTCAAAGAAAGATAGTAAAGGCCAACAGTGAACTAACTGTATTTTTAATGGTTGGTGCAAACACTTTTCGTTTTCTCTTTATCCCCATTTTACTGGGGCATTGTGAAATTCCAAAACTACATTCATCAGTTTTTACAGATTTTACAAAGAGTATTGAAGATGAAGGATGACTGAGTGTGTTCAAGAATCCTCCCCGTCTTCAAAGGCTAGGCAATCACTCATTTCACCTAAAAAGCTGGCTATGGAAACACTGTGCCTTGCTCAAAAAAAAAAAAAAAAAATCAGAGAATGACTTAATATATAAAAGCTTTCATTACTGGTCCAGAGAAAGACATCCACCCAACTCGAACTTCCTCCAACAGTGGCCACAAGCAGTTTCACAGGGAAAAGCAAGGAAGAGGTAAGCAGAAATAACGTCTCCACTAAGCACCTTCCCAGCCTCCCACTACTTTCAGCCAAGGCTGATGAGGTTTCTGTGGATTTAGGGATCTTCAGTGGATTCCTCCTCCAGCTCCTTGCTCTTGAACCAAACTGCCATTGTCTGAGTAGACATAACAGACAAGCTGTATGTAGTGACAAAAATATGTGTCTTAACTCTTAGCTCCCTTCCCTATGCATGCATACACTAAACCTGCCTTAAAATTTCAACATCTCTTAATAAAAAATAATAGGCAAGTGACAGAGTGAACATGTGAGTCCTTTTTCCTGGAAGGAGCCTGCATTCTTTAGGAGCGTAAGTAAGTGCATCCTGAATACTTCAGTGGATAAGGCCAGTCACTGGTTGTACTTTTCCAAGTCTATCCAATATTCCAGACAGAGAAATGAGTCCTTCAAGCCAAGTCCTCCTTACGATGGACAAAAAGGAAGAGTTATGAATTAGGATGATACTTTCTGGTGACGCAGCACTAGGTGATGTACTGTTCCTCCAGAAGGACTGAGGATCTCATATGGAACAAAAGCTGACCTGAAGAAACGGGCACATGGGATGAAATCCAATGGCATGGACATGTGGCCGTGCTCTTCTGGGCAGGCTCAGATTTCTGCAAGACCCTCAGGGCTCTGGGGCTGGAACAACCAATTACAATAAAGACCATTTAAGAGTGTTGGTTGATCACTGGAAAACTGTGAAGCACTGCAGGCATGAGAAACAAATCGGAATTTTAGACTGTTTCAGGCATTTCCAACCTGTGGGAAAAAGTAATCATACGAGAACACAACAGGGCTTGAGCTCCTTGAAGTTGTTCTTGATAGCTCCTTGCCCTGTTGGCCTCACAGTTGTTTTAAAATAGCATATTAGGAAAAAAAGCTATTTCCTAGCATGAGTATCAATAAAATATAATTCTATAATATTGCAGACAGCCTGATAATCCAGAGGTGGAAAGCCAGAGAGCTGAATGACTAATGACTGCAGATCCAGGGAAGACAACCCTTCTTGCCTCCAAAGCTAGAAAATAACCCAGGAGTGCCAGCACAACATTCTGGAGAGCCATTTGTGCTCATTACTGGTATGTGTTTTTGTCACTGAAATTACCTACACTGTGTGTCTTGCAAATTATCTCCACAGAACAGCATGTAACTCTGAATGAAAAACTGGAAGTAATAGATGAATGGGTCTGTGTTCTATTTTTTTCTCCTTCTCTTGAGGAAATCTTAGTAGTTACTATAACAACCCTGGCCAGATCCCATCTTGTTTAGTATGGTAACAAACAGAAAACAAAAAAGCCCGATTTTGCTTTTAAAATTGCAGTCTTCATGAATTTCCCCTTTCAGCTCCATGGGGGGAAGAGGGGAACTTTTGCAAAGAAAAGAGTCCTAGACCAACACTGCTGATGGTTCCCGAGGTTGACAAAAGCCTGGTACAAAAAGCGAACAAAAGTGTCAAACACAAGGACCACATTAAGAAGATGCCTTTCACATGGCTTGGAGGTGTTCAGGTAGTTTTAGCGAAGGACCCACAGTCTCAAAATTTCATTAGTGAAAAGACATGGTTGCCTTGAATCACTTCTAGAAAAGTCAGGCACACTCTTCTAAACAGAGCCTCCAAAAAATAGGAAATAACTTTACAGCGTGCAACAGCTCCAAATGCCAGCCGGCTCCACTCCCTGGCTTTTAGCACGATACAGCATTATTATGAGAGTTGATAATGTCTAAGATTACACTTAGTTTCCATTTTAACAGGAAAAAAAAAAAAAAAAGTCTGTCTACAAGGTTGTGCTACTGTTTCAATATTTATTGTTGCCTGATTTCTCTACTGCTATCTGTAGAAAAAAAAAAGTGTCACTTGAGTTTTTATAGCATCACTTAAAAAAAAAAAAGCAACCACAGTTTTTAGTAGTATGTATCATTTCTTTCATACCCCTTTTCTCATAAAAACTAGAGCACTTCTAGTGGTGGATGATGGGGTCTCAGCTCTCACAATAGGGTGCTAGACAGACCATCTGCACCCGGAGGATGTTCTTACAAACCTAAGCCCAGAAGCAGTGCCAGGGATCTACCAAGCTCAGCGATTCAGAAGCACAAACTCCACGCTTGGGTGCTCCACCACAGCAGCCTAAGCCACGTCCACCTGGGAGACGCTCCCCAACAGCAACAAGTCTTTGGAAAAAAGGTTCAGTCATTGCCTCGTGTTGACCGCAGCTGGGAAACACCCCGTTTTGAACGACAGTTCAGTTCACTAAGCCCACGAGAAGTATGGAATGGGCTACCACTGATCTGTGAGCCTGGGTTTACGGTTATGAACAAGTCAGAGCCAGGGCATGAGCCTGCATCAGCAGGATCTCTTGCAGAATTTTGATTCAGACCATCCAGCCCTCTGCCAAGTGATTCCCAGTCACAGTTTGGGAGTTACCATGGGCCAGGACAGCTGCCTGGAGGCACCTTTCAGAGAGGAAGAGGGCTCTGCTGCATGACATAAGCCACACGGGCTGGCTGCATGGCCAAAAATGAACCAGCTTAGATTTAACCCATTAGTTTTAGTGCAAAGAGCTAACGTAACCTACTCTGCTTCGACTCAGGACAACAGGCATGGACTCAGAAGCTCATGGCCTGGAGTACACTTGCAGGACTACATCAACAGAATGCTTCAGTCTTTGTAGAAAGAGTTGCTGAAGGATCACGCTACTCGGGGCTTCGTTTGGCACGTCAGAGAAAGGAGGAGAAAGAACCAACTCAGAGATGTCAGCAGGAAAGTAGCCCACATCACGCTGAGCTGATGGCCACCTCCAGGAATCCTCCATTGTTACCCCAAGTCCCTCACAGCCATCACTCCAGCACCCTGGCAAACAGAAGACAACCCCGTTGGGTCCCGTAGATAACTGCACACATACACGCGTCAGACACCTCCATCCAGCACGTGAGCTCTTGTACCCATTCTCCACCTTGTCCTCCTTGCTCCAGGGCACACTGTTTCTGTCTGAAAGATCTGTGCCTTGTCTTCTCTTGGATCTCAGCTGATGCCTACACATGGCTTAGAGCTGCCTCCAGAAACCCATATGTGCACATACAGACCGTAATAACAGTCATTATGCCAGTAGCACTACAACATTACTGCTACAGAATCAACAGAAAAAGAGTCAAGTTTTGCATTCGAGGCTTTTAAGAGAAAAACCACTGATGGGACAGGGCAAGCTGGAACAGTTTGTATCTCACTCTGCTCAGACGACGGCTTGTCTCGTGGTTCTGAGGCCGCGTTAGCCCAGCGATGCTCCGCTGCGTGCCTGCGAGTTTCACCGGTTTCAGGTTCGGACCAACGATGACTTCCTGGCACGTGAGCCAAAGTAAGAGTCTGCTGGCCACCGGCACCACAAACTCAATGTGGGATATGGAAATCCAGCTGTGCTCTGCCATCAGCGACTCAACAGTTTCCGATTTTGTCTCACTGCTCCATGGATGATACATACGGCAGACTTGACTCCAGCTGGCCCTATTGTATTGGATCTACAGTGACAGACAACAGGAGCCAGAAACTTTTTGTTCAAGTAGAGCCAGCAGATGTGACACTGAATAAACACAGACAGTCAATCTGCTGAGTAAGAAGGTATCGTTCATATAAATAACATACATCTAATCCTGCTTCCATTTTAAACCCAAATATGGGAATGCAAGATGCTCGGCGCTCTGCAGATTTATGCTTTGAACAATGAGATAAAGCAAAAGCAGATAACACACAGCCCCTCTGAGCTCAGTTTAATGCTTATTTCACTTTTGTTTTAAATTATTATCAGGCCCACAGCTTTCTCCATGAAGAGCTTCCCACAGAGTGTTAACAGTCTGTCCAGGCTAACGTCAGATGGGATGTTGGCCCTATCAAAATATCTGCTGGACCCTACTGCTTCTCCCAATGGACCTTAATTACAGAGCAATTAAAAGTATTATTCCGATCATTTTGACCTCACACATTTCGAGAACAGGCATTACACCCACTGAGGGGTTTCTCATGGTCTCAGCAACAGGACTTGTCGGGCTTGACCTCTGAAATGACACATTTCCCAATTATTGGACAAGTTTGCAAATTTGTAGCTGCCAAAAAATTATTTCATTAGAAAGCCGGTAATGATATGAATTAGCACGCAAGAAAACCTCCTCTTTAGAGGTTACATGCAATATTGACACGAGGTCGGTGCCTTGTTTCAGTATCATATGCACTCAGAAAGCAAGTAAAATTGGTAGGCAGGTTTGATATAGATAATTATTCTACCAGAGCCCACTAAAGATAAAACTGGAGCAAGCGGCTTCCAACTGCCCCTGGCACGTGCCTCGCACAAGCACACACTTCCTTTTTGAGAGTTTAGACTGCAAAGTATGGCTCAACATAACCCAGTACTCAGCACCCATCCCTTGAGGATTAATGCTTAAGAACCTCTAAAAGACAAGGAAGTTTTTAATTGTGTTAAGAATTTGCTTTATTAAAAAAGAAATGAGTAAGAGAAGACTGTCACTGAGACTAATTATACTTGATATCACTGTGCTTGGTTCCCCTACTCAGAGGGATCACTTCATCCTTCCCCAAAACAGCCACCAGCAGGATGCAATAATGTAACACACAGCAATTTAAAAAAGGATGTAGAAAAAAAATTATATTATTACATTTCCAGGCATTTTCCATGGGGTTAACCTCCATTCTCATTAGAGACTCATTTATCTACGTTTTTTGCATTTGCTAGTGAGCTCCTCCAAGACAAACAGCAATTTATTTGTTCTCAGAGAACCCCGGGCCTGAAAGATGCAGCCATCTGTCAGCGGGAAGGAGCTCTCCATAAACGGCTGCTTTCTCGTCAAACCCTTTCTAGATTTTAATTTGCCACCTAAATTATCAAAGGAAACCAAACAGCTTTTAGTTATACGTATATACACACAAAGTATTTTAAAGCATAAGATGAGATATACAGAGCACAGCAATCAAAGCAGCTTTTGTGCTTCGGGAAGTGCTTCCCGTGACCTCAGGTGTTCACGTCTGTTCTGCCAGGAGACTTCTCCAGGGATAGACAAGTAGACTTAAGAGAAGTAGATTTCATGAAATAGTTGTAGACTTCACAATATGTGCTGCAGAAGTTCTGCTGAAGCATCACTATCATATAATAATATATAATTCAAACTGCTAAAGAAAACGGACGGAGGGCATTTCCTTCCTTGGAAAGCCACCAAGCCATTCCTGAAGACCATGAAGTTCAGATCTATGCTTATTAGACTCCAGAGGCGGCCACCAAACCTCCCTCATTCATTGAAGTTCAGTTTGGGGTCCAGAATTGCTTGAGGCACTCAGATCTTGACAGCTGTCTCTAGGATAAAAACGGGCCACTCAGATTTTGCTCTTTTTGTCCCCCCTAGGTCTCACCTTCTTAGAAGAACCTCGTCAAAACGTGTCTAGATAAAATAAGTTACACCATCTGACTACTCTGTACCCCCAACCTTACCAAGCTCTTCAAAAACTTCTAACAATTTGAAAAGGTGACAACGGGCAGGTAGAAAAGCACGAGGCTGAGCCAAAGGAGAGATCATCTCAAAGTTCAGAGCAGGTACCCAACTCACAGACAGCTGACCCAAGAGTCTGGACACCCTCTACACTCAGCGGAGCATGACGAGCAAGATAATTACCCTCAAAAGGCAGAAGAGATACAGCCCTTAAAACGGGTATTTTAGATCCTGAAAAGCTCACTTCTCTCCTCCTTTGTGAATTTCTTACTTTTTCATTCTGGAACCAGAACTGCTTGTTGCTGGAGATAACAAAATGGGCAGAAAAAAATTACAGGTTTTGGGTACACAGTGAAACCAGACGGAGTTAGGGCACTCGATTTAAATTGTTTCATTACACTGCCATAACCAGAGTGTGAAAGTGCTTACCCCATCCCAAATGTGAACACAGTGCTGCCTTCTTAAACCTCTTTTGTAGCTGCAAAAAGTCTAACTCAATCAAATTCACTCGTATCCCCAACTTTGGTGATACACAAGAAGTAGGTTTGAGAGTTCTGTCTTATTTCTATATTGATGTCATTGCCAAAACCAAGCTTAGTCCTGCACTGTGGGTTACCCAGATTAAAAAAAACCCCAACAAACTGCATACATACACATGCTATAGCTTAGATGAAGATTGGAGAAAGGTGAGGAGTATTATTAGAACATGGAAACATTCCCAAAAGATGATAAATTTTCACTAAACAGACTGGATGGATTATCTCCACCCAACAGAATTCTCTTGAAAAAAGGAAAACAAGCTAAGGCGTAACAAAATGTACCGAAAAGATGAGCAGAATCACCTCCTTCTGTCCGAGCAGAAGAACCCCTGTCCAAGTGATCTCAACTCAGGACCTCGCGGTGCACCCAGGGCCCGTGTTCATCCTCAGATACCCTCAGCACATCCTGGCCCCGACATCGCGCCCCAGAGCAGGAGGCTGGAAAGCACACACTCATGGAAACCTACCAAATACCAACTCCACAAAGCTTTCTAGTGCAAATTGGTGAAAATGGTGAGAGAGGGGTGTTTCAATGTTTGTCGGGATCCATTTCTGAGCCTCTTTCCTCACCGTCTTTAAGTGTTCTATTAGTCTTCTTAGAGCATGACAAAAATGGCCAAAGACAGTCTCCTTTCTCCACCACCCCATTCCCTTTTGCATGCGAGGTATCCTCTCCTTCCCTCCAAAAATCAATAGGCAGTGAAAGCCCTCTGCACTATTTATGAATTTCAGAATCAAAATTATGAAAAGAGAGTGAGAGCGCTCAAAAAGTACATACAACAGCCTCTGCATCATCACAAACTCACACCGGAGGACTCCTCACGCTGTCAAACACACCCCTTCAGTACACACTACGTTGCACTTAACTAAATCTCTGCTAAGGTAACAGCAGCACCCAGTTTTTAACGGGGAGTATTGGTTTTATTCTGGCATAGGTGTTTACATCCTCTTTAAAGAGTAGCTCTACAGTCTGCAAAGTGCAGTGCATCCAGGTAATATCGTGATTTTCATTCCCCTTTATCATGACACGGTGACAACTCTTTGGAATTGCCACGTTCTTTTGCTAGCAGGTTACCTCCCCAGCCTGAGCTCCACAGCACGGTTTTTGAAAATTAATCTCAGGCTTGATCTGAACCTGTGCATTCACAATAGAAAGTATAATCTTCGATCTGACAGTGGAAGAACAGCTGCTTTATAGTCTGCAGGTCTCTTGGGCACACATATAAAAGGTATCAAAATGAACAACACCACACATCTTAGCTTTATGTTTTGGAAAAAAGCTGGCTGATTTCAGAGAAAGAGATTATTTAAAATTGCATCAGGTCTTTTTTCCCACCACTACTACAGTGTGTAAAGAACTGGACTCAGTTCACCGCTAGCTACAACGAGCAGTTCAGCACCCTGTGTTTTGAGAATTGCTTGCACATATATTTTCATCTTACACTATCCTGGAAAAAAAAAAAAAAAAAAAAAAAAGAGAGAAAATAAAAAGGAAAAAGCAGCTGCCCTCACTGAAAGCAAAATCCTAAATTTTCTGCCAACAGGCAGAATTTAAGATCACCAGTAGAAATATTTCTTCTAAAGGATTCCCCACACCTATTTTATGAAAGCAGAGAAATGCAGTCATGCTGGACAACACTGAATGAAACATAAATGGGCCAGAAACCCAGACATCTGTTAAAAACAGGGAAATATCCATGGAAAAACTGCAACATTTTGCTCAGAAAAGGTCTTCGAGTGTAGCCACTGAAAAATTACAGTGTGAACCCACCCAGCTCCCTTCCTCCAGGAGAATGAATTTGGTCTCTCATCTACTCACCTGCATTTTTTTCCCATGAAGACTTGTAGGAATTTTCCTTAACTGAAACCAGTTCAGGGTCTCACCAGTTACTAGAGGAAGATAGGAGACTGACAGGTGTGGATTCACTGATGTCTAATAAAAGCAGGTTTCTGCTAGGCATTTAACAAAGCTCAGTTGGGCAATCAATCAACTGTGAGACACAAATCCACTGGAAACCTGACTTCATTACTTCTGCTGTTCACAGAAAAACTTGTTTTTCATCTAAACCTGTCTAATAAACAGTACTTTCAGAAAACAAGGCGCATATACATTACCTCAGTAACAAAGAGAGTGCGTGGATCGATGATGTCCAAGAAGTGCCTGAACCTGCCATAAAATGAAGTCTGGAAGACAAGAAAAAAAAGAAAAAAACAAACAAAAAAATGTGTTCAGTTAGAAATTGCCTTTCACCTGCTGCAGAGAAAGGTTTTATTTCCCCTGTAGAACTAAGTAGCAACTAAAAAGAAGTAATATAGAAGCTATTTGCTGGTAACTTGTTATAGGAAGTCTGAAGGAAAAGATGAGGATTTGGATCCTGCTAACAGCAGTGTTGCTATTAACAGGACACTAATACAGATGCTTTAATAAAAGGGTAGTATCAAGCTGCTAAAACATCCTTTACTTTTTCCCCCAAAATAAAATATTGCCTGCTTTGCTATCAGATTCCTGAGAGATGTCTGAGGTCACCAACGTGCAGCTCCAGACCCCCACACCGAGCAATGCTGTGGCAGCAGTTCCCACCCCGCAGTGTCTTTATCGCCGTCCCTGCGCCGCTCAGCCTCACACCCTCTGGTACCCATCCCGCAGGGCCAGCAGCACCACGGGGTCCCCAATTTTAGGGAGAAACTAGTGCAAAGAAACTCCTCCACTGCTGGAAAAAAAAGTATGTGAGATTTTATTTTCAAAGGCTCCAAGAAGAGTTTAATGTCTCAGCAAGGGAAGTAGTTTTCTCTTTAATGGAAAGAATGAGAAAGATGAGACCAAGCACAAACCCAGTTTTATGTCTTATATTTATTGCGGAATTGTCCAAGCACTAAACTAGGGCTGGCATTCATCTTGCCATCCCCTACACAAACACACAGCATAAAACTGACTGTGAACCTTAACCTATGTAAAAGAAACCATAACTTTATGGATTGTTCTTAGTGCCACATTTAGAAAAATCACAGAATCATCCGGGTTGGAAAAGCCCTTGCAGCTCCTCCAGCCCCACCATGACCCTCCCCCTGACCGTTCCCAACTCCCCCAGATCCCTCAGCGCTGGCTCAGCCCGACTCTTCAACCCCTCCAGGGATCCCGGGGACTCCCCCCTGCCCTGGGCAGCCCATTCCAAGGCCCAACAGCCCCTTCTGCACAGAAATCCTTCCTCAGAGCCAGCCTGACCCTGCCCTGGGCAGCTTGAGGCCATTCCCTCGGGGCCTGGCGCTGGGGCCTTGGCTCCAGAGACTCAGCCCCCCTCTCTGCCCCCTCCTGGCAGGGAGTTGCAGAGGGCCAGGAGGTCTCCCCTCAGCCTCCTCTGCTCCAGACTGAACCCCCCAGTTCCCTAAATCTAGATATGCCTGTGATAGGGATAACGCTGTGCAAAAGCTGGTGAAGATGCTTTCGTTGGGAGCAGCAAAAGTGTCTGAAGGACCACAAGGGGATCCAGAGAACAGGGAACAAAGTCTGAAAGAAGGCAGAGATAACCAAATTGTTTTACAAGTTGAAAAGATTACAGGCAGCTCCAAAAGAAAGGAGAGCAGTTCTGACTCAGTATTTAGAGAAGAAAGAAAAGAAAAAAAGAAATTAACTTAGGCAAGCCCAAAGCACCGGACCATGAAATACTGAGATGTTAAGAGCACTCAGGACACATGTACACCATCACTCAAACATCAGTCTGGATTCTTTCATCCGGATGCAGACGTAGGCTGGGTGCCAGCGCTGCCTCAGCACAGCCTAAACTCTCATCTGGACACGGGCAAGGCCAAACGGGCGCGGGGCAGCCCGGTCTAGCGGCTGCTTTCTCTCCCGTGGCTTCTCCCCAGCAGAATCTGCAGCCCATCACAGATGCAGAAAGGACACAGGACACAGATCCCCATGTGCTCTTGAATACTGGGACCCCTTTGCCCTGGGTGCTCTCCAGCCACGTGCAGGCAAACCTCTTTTTGAGTTTGTAATGCAGAAACACGCTATAAATAAAAGAGCGGAATATGGATACAGCAGTGAGAATGGCATTTAATCACAGCCTGGCATCGTTTTATGAAACATGCTGGTTATTCTCTGCTGAATCCATCGAGCACAGAGAAATATCAGTAATACAGCCTACTTATTCAGGCAGAAATCCCTCTCTCATGGCAGTTTCCAGCATCGCTGCCGTCCACCACCCCGCGTTGCAACACCCCGTTCTCAGCTGCTTACAAAACTCTCTGCTGTTATTTTTCCATGTTCTGCACTAAAAAAAGAAAAACCCGCAACTAAACAAAATAGCTTCACATAACTTCAGAAAGAAAAAAAAAAAAAGCAGCCCAGTGGTTTTTAATTAGCGTTGATTTCATTAACACTAATTCTGGTAATTTCTAGCTTTTGTGAGCTTGGCGTTTTGCTGCTTTACTTTTATTTTTCAGTATAAAGAGCTCTGCAGATGCCACTGCCCTCCACATCGCTGCTGCCCGACGCTTGCCAGTGGTGCAGGGAGTGACAGAACGAACGTGTGACTCACTTGGTCCCTCGTCACGTTATCCTGAGCGCTCCCACGTTCCAGCGTCCCTCTCCCACTGCCCATCCTGCTGCACTTGCTCAACGCCAAACAGCAACGGGAGAATTCAGAGCAGCTGGGAGTACGTGGTTTAAACAGGAACAGAAAGAGGACACACACACTTTTAAATTTAAGTGGTCTTGACTTCTCCACTGCCTTCATCGTTGTGATTTGCATTTCACGTTGTGAAAAACAATATTAAATAGAATTAAATAGAACATCAGTATTTTACACCTGCTTTAAAAGGTGTAATCGACAGAAGGCACAAGGAAGGGGGAATGAGACCGTAAGTTCAAGGGTACATGATATAAATGTTCTGTTAGCAGTACAGATTGAAAGCTGCGGAGGCTCTCGGGAAGCCGGTCCCGTAGCCCAGGGTCGGTTTTTGTTTGGCTCGGGTCCAGTGCTGGTCTCCTGCTCCGATCTTTGCCCAGTGCCAACTCAGTGACCCCCAGCTTAGGACACGTTTCAGCAGCTCAAACCCATCCTGCTGCAACCCCGTTCCCACGCCTTCTCCTCCTCTTCTGCCCTGGGCCAGCGCTGACACTCTCCCGCTGCTGCAACCGTCTGATCGGGGAGCTGAGAGTGCCAAAAGGCTGATCCTTAAATAAAGGATTCGCTTTCAGGTGGTGGTGTTGCCTGAACCCGTTCATTCTGCAGTCAGACAAGCCACAGTTTTATGTCTTACATTTATTGCGGAATTGTCCAAGCACTAAACTAGGGCTGGCATTCATCGTGCCATCCCCTACACAAACACACAGCATAAAACTGACTGTGAACCTTAACCTATGTAAAAGAAACCATAACTTTATGGATTGGGCTTGTTCTCAGTGGCACGTTTGCAAAAACCCCAGAATCATCTGGGTTGGAAAAGCCCTTGCAGCTCCTCCAGCCCCACCATGACCCTCCCCCTGACCGTTCCCAACTCCCCCAGATCCCTCAGCGCTGGCTCAGCCCGACTCTTCAACCCCTCCAGGGATCCGGGGGACTCCCCCCTGCCCTGGGCAGCCCATTCCAACGCCCAACAGCCCCTTCTGCAAAGAAATATTTCTGGCTAGCAAAGGCAGGGCCATTCCAGCAGGGTCAGGACAACAGGCCTCACCGAGTCTCCCACAAACTTCACAGTAAGGTCCACAGCAAAAAAAAATTTTAAAAAAAGCTAATTCTACCATGCAGAGTTGCTAACCATTCCTTCAAATGCTTATGGCCAACATCTGTATCTTTAAGTACATGTACACACAAAACCAACCATAAATGCTGCAACCCAGTAAGGGAAAAAGTGCCTTTCCAGCCTCATGAAACTTAAAAAGAACTGGATGAAAAAGTCTTGGGACTTTCTGAAGGCTTTCTCCAAGAAACAAAATTGTTTTATCCTGGAAAATAAAAGTCTGGATATACAGGCTAGACTAGGAACCAAGAAAATTAACCCGGACTGGTAGCAGGCACCAAGCTACGGGCTTGCTAGGAGATGACGACCAAGGTTCATCACTGCTCACTTTTCCATCCACTATTTCAGTGCTCACTTCTTTCATCCCCACTTCTGAAAAAATAAAGAAATGACCCTCCTGCCACTGCCACTTCACAGAAAGGACAAGGGGAGCACACAGGGACTTCCTCCCCAGGCTGAAACCCAAAGCAGAAGCCAGTTCTGAAGAACATCTCTGACCATCAGTGATGCACAAAGAGACCAGGCGGCGAGACCTGAGCTGGAGCCCATCCTCCCTCCCCTTGGGCAGGCAACAAGACCCAACTCATCACCTGTGGTTTCCACTTTCTTTCTGCATTACAATGAGCTCTCTAAAACACAATTACATAAATGTGCTTTTCTTTGTTGCTCTCATGAGTCACCTGGAAGTGAAAAACCCCTCTTCAAAGTCTCCCACGAAAGGGATTCTGGTGCTCAACCACCACCCAACCTTCCGTCACCCTGAGGCTCAATCTCCGTGACAGTGACTGAAGCCAAAACCTCTTTCCCAGATCCCAAGAAACAGGGTGAGCTGCAGTCCCATGACAGCGAGTTATCCTTTAACACATCCTGATCAGCTGGGCACGCTCACAGCTCGCCTCAACGACATCCCTCATCGCCACCACAGCAGAAGACAAACCATTAACAAACTTCTCACTCTGCTGCCTCTAGCCCAAGTTCCTTCAAATGAGGCAACTGCATTAAACCTCATTCACTCCCACATACAGGCCAAGATTTTAAAGAGAGCAGCTTTGTTAATCAAGCAACGGAAAAGAAAAACATTCTAATTGGTAAAAAAGCACTTTCTTTCCCCATCCCACTTCTCCCCCTCATGTGCACGCAAGCTGGGCTCGCTTGCTATCAAAAAAAAAGGGTGAAAAGCAAATAAAGCTCAGCCTTGGAGAGGGGAGAACAACAGGAAAGCAAGATGAGTGGCAGAATGGGATGGGTGGAAGTTCTCAGTTCTACATCTAAAACGTCTCCAAGTGACGGTGCCATAGCTTGTTTCATGAAAAAAACAGCCCGAAACAAAGGAGAGGAATATGAGTTTGAACAAGTTTTGGTTTACCTTTCAAACAGATGAATAAGAACCTCATTTTTCCACAACAAAAGATCTCTTTCTGTGGTCTCTTTGAGAACAAAAAATGGAACCAAATTCCAACCAAGGGCAAAGTTGTCTTTTTGAGGCTGCATCCAAACATCATCACTGCATATTTCACTGCCCGGCCCTCCTAAGCAGCAGTGGATTTACCTCGACTTTACAGCCCCTGAGCAAAAAAATATTCTTTTTTTTACCACCATCCAGCCATGGGAGTTTGTGGGTTTGTTTCAGGTAAGCATGGAAAGCTGCTTCACTGCTAGACCTTGCTGGTTGCCTTTCCAACATCCAGGTCAGCTCCTGCTTCCCAGGTTTGGTCTCCTGACGAGAATCTATCAGAATATTTTTAATTAAAGATTGGTATTTGTTTTCCCATTTGGTTTCCATTCGGAAATTTAGGGGTAAATTAAATCAGATCCAACCATTGCAACTCAACTGCAACTCAAGACGCCTTCACGGACTTAACCACAAAACCAAACTCACAGAACAGATCAGGATTTTGCTCTCCAGTCTTAATTCAAATAGCTTCCTGCAAACACCAAGTTTCTACAGGATAAGTAGGAAACCAACAGTCAAAACAGACTATTTTGCAGACCAGCCACAAAGAAGCCTTCAAGAAGGGCTTCTTTGGCTCTAACAAACTAAAAAAAATTGGTTCCCACAGTGGGGCTACAAGGGCTCAACCCAGAGAGCCCCTGAACACATTTACTTTCATTTGCACACCAACGTTTTTACCCTCCTCGCTCACACTCAGGCTTCACTGAGCACTGCAATGCTTTGTGTGATGGGAGCGTGGCACTGAACTGTGAATAAAAACGATGAGAAATAAGTAAACAAGAACACGACAAAATTCTTTCAGCTTAAAATACGTTCAACTCCCAAACTATTTTCCAACATCAGATGAATCCACTGCACATTACTGGCTGTCTTTTCTGCACTCCAAAGCAGCAGGTAAAGCCAAGTGAGCAAGCCCACAGTGACCTTCTCAGTTTTCTTACAAGACCTTTTGGCTCTGCTAAGAGGAATGGAGAAGCCCCTACAAAGAAGCTAATTTTAAAAGCATTGGAAGAAATAAATTCAGACATGTTAGAAACGTGTTTGTTTGGTTTGGTTTGTTTTTTTTAACTCCTGTCTCACTATTATCGAAAAAGCTATTTAAAATCTGGTGTTAATCTAGATCAGACCAGACACTGCCACATCATACTGCAGTTTCTACAGTGAAGAGACACCTCATGGAACACCTCAGCCTCGGGAAAACAAGAGACTGACCTCAGGTGAAGCACAATATTGCAGTTTCTAGTTTTTATACTTTTCTTCCATAACTGCTTGAAATTCTGCCATTGCTACCAAGCGTTTACTTCCCTGGGTTATGACTGCCTTCTTTTTCAGCTCTGTTAGTTTGAGGGCTTTAGAATACGTGGAGCAGCTGGCACTCTCGTACAGAACAGAATTAGCTCAGCAAAACAGTGCTAAAACAAACTCCTGGGGTGCAGGACAAGGAGGGAAAGGCCAGGCATTGTGGCAAGAACTTGCCCACGGTCCATATTGTCAGTCCTTTTACTTCAGAAACCACTTTCTGCAGGTCAACACAACAGAGCACCCTGTTATTCCTGCAACTCAAGACAGCCAAGGCACTGCTCGGCCCTTCTCCCACCAGCTACTGCCTCGTCCCAGGCTCTGGCAAACACGTGCTCATTCATTAATTCATTATTACAAAATCTAAGAAGAGGGAATTTGATTTTATTTGCTTTAAAAATGCCATTTCAGCGCTAAAACAGTGTTACTCTTTTGCTGTATATCATACACAAACCACTTTCTTTCCCCGTACCTCCTTTCTGACCATTTCTCCTCCACCCTTTCTCCATCATTCCACGCTAATTATCATCTAATAGCAGGAAAACAAGGTATTTCCACCTCCCCCCAAGGTTTGAACTGGACACACCAACTCCGCATCCATCCAGCGGACCAGGAGTTGTCAGGACAAGTGACCAGGGTGAGAGGATCAAGCCCTGGGGCACAGGAACAGCCAGGCATGGCTCAGCACACCAGCAGCCCCACACCACACTGCAGGCAACCAAACTCTGATTTAAGTGAGAATTCAGGACAGTTCCAGTTAAACAGGATCATTTCCAGCTCTGGCTATCATACTCATGCAAGGGATGGAGCTTGCAAGACACCCAGAAGTTTGACCTTCACCTCCCAAATAACCATCCACGATCTTTTTTTTTTTTTGCCATTTTCTTCCTGTAACATCTGTGGTAGTAAACAGTTATCTGGAAGAAAACCGAAAAACACAAATTTCCTGTGATTAATCGCGGCTATTTTGGGACCACTTCTCACCAGCCTGCAAGCAAGATGAAGTTCTGCAAAGCGGCTGGGAATATTAATTCCTTGACATGGCACAGCAGTTCACGGCGAGCGCATCACAACTCCGGCTCGTTAAAGGGGCTGTGCTGGGGACCACGCGCCATCCAGCTGACTCCGAGGGAAGAACTCGAAGGAAAACGACTCCTTGGAGACTCCAGAAATTGGAGGAAAGGCAGCGAAAGAGGTGAGTGACCATTAACAAGCACTTGCTTATCCCCTTAAAGAGAGGTCCTTTAAATATGTGCTGGGCCGCCCTGGGAAGAACAGGAGATATGCGCAACTTTACTGAGTTAATTACAGCGAGATTTTTAAAAGGATTTAATTAAGCCAGAGCAAAAGGCATGCAGGCTTGGGTTGTTTTTTTTTTTTTTTAGCTAAAAAAATCAGGCTTACGTCAGCGTTAAATTAATTAGGAAGAGATTTAAGCTAAACCAGACCAAATTAAGAAAATTCAAGCCACTAAGCAATAGAACTCTGGCAAGGTACGGCCGGACAGTGGAGCTGTGTAATTGCACACATGTTTGTGGACCAACCCTTTACAAGTTCAGGCTAAAACTACAGATTTTCAGTCCTTTGATGCTCACAGTGTGACTTTACAATAATAAAGGGCCAAGAGTCTGTCGGGGAGTAGCTCCTGCATCTCAGCAACTTCAGCCCCCTGCAGTGACAGGTCGTGAACGTGAGCACAGCCAGGGAGCAGCAAGGAAACCTCCCACCTGCGTTACGTGGAGCAGTAGGGACTTACGTCTTGTAGCACAAGACACAAACAAACAAACTCCCTGTGTAAAACCCAATCCTGGCTTATAGAGATGTAAAAAAGCCAACGGATGGCTTTTTTGGCAGGTTCTCTGAAGTTAAGAGAGAAACATCAAACTCAAAGGTGTCCCTACTCCCTCCTCTTCTCCGCAATTTGATTTTAAGCATGTGTTTGCAGGCCCCCGTATGGAATCAACAGGGTCAGCGCATCTTCAGGGCTCAGAAAGCCACGCTTGGCGACTGCAAACACCATTTACCATAAACCAACCTCATCTCAAGTCGTTTGTATGTGCTGGGCTGGACCTGCACATACAACGAGTTAAAGCAGTTATGACCCAACCTCAAACATTTGTGTCAGCACTGGCGTGGCCAGCAGGGACAGGGAAGGGATCTGAGCCCTGGGCTCGGCACTGGGGAGGCCGCCCCTCGGGGAGTGGGTTCAGTTTTGGGCCCCTCACCCCAAAAAGGCCATTGAATGACTCGAGCGTGGCCAGAGAAGGGCAACGGAGCTGGGGCAGGGTCTGGAGCACAGGTCTGCTGGGGAGCGGCTGGGGGAACTGGGGGGGTTCAGTCTGGAGCAGAGGAGGCTGAGGGGAGACCTCCTGGCCCTCTGCAACTCCCTGCCAGGAGGGGGCAGAGAGGGGGGATGAGTCTCTGGAGCCAAGGCCCCAGCGCCAGGCCCCGAGGGAATGGCCTCAAGCTGCCCAGGGCAGGGTCAGGCTGGCTCTGAGGAAGGATTTCTGTGCAGAAGGGGCTGTTGGGCGTTGGAATGGGCTGCCCAGGGCAGGGGGGAGTCCCCGGGATCCCTGGGGGGGTTGAAGAGTCAGGCTGAGCCAGCGCTGAGGGATCTGGGGGAGTTGGGAACAGTCAGGGGGAGGGTCATGGTTGGGCTGGAGGAGCTGCAAGGGCTTTTCCAACTGAGAGGATTCTGTGATCCTCCCACAGCCTTTCAAGAAAATCCCTTCTCCATAATGATCCCCCTTTAGGAGAGAGGAGTTTCATTCACTTTTTAAAGCGGAGAATAACATCACACAAGCAGCACGAGGCGAAACTTCTGTGTTAATGTCACGACACGGCTCTGGTTCCTCCTGCTGCCTGTCCCAGGGCTTTCAGCAATCGGAGTACGCAAGCAGCGACCCACTGAGTTCCTGAGAGGCGTATCAAATCAACAGCCTCTTCATCTGTCTGTTATTACAAGGGTTATCCTGGACATAGGAGGCATGTCGTTTGGCGAAGGGGGGGGCTAAAAAACCCTGTCTGTGCTTTAAACTTAACAGAGTCAAGTATACAGAGAGCAAGAAATAATGATTTGCAGCACTAATAATGTCCTTATAAGACATTTCTGAGATTAGGATGTGCTGAGTTCCAACATTTAAAATATCTGCAAGGCCAAGCTCTGACAACAGCACATCTCTAGCCATGCTGTTGATATCGCAGGCACAGAAATGGCGTGTTTGGCCAACAGAATAAAACAGCCTAAGCACACCATGTACTCCATGACCGTACGTACATGCTGAGCTGTTCAAGGGATAAAAGATGCTTACAGTTCTGGGTTTAATTCCCTCTCCTCCCCTTGAAGGATCTAAGAACTGTGACTTTTTTTGTATTATTTCCGACTTTGCAAAGAGGACAAGGCATGCTCAGGAGTTCTTGCAGAGATGACCACCCTCAACTTCAGATGGGAAGGAAGTCAGCTCAGTTCTCGTTTGGTTTCCCCTGTGCTTGCAGTCCTCTCACACTAGCCAACACAACTTCGTGTTACTTTTTAGAGGGCTGACCCCAATAAAAACCACCAGTTTAACTGGCACAACCTTCCCCCAGCAGTTAACACCCCTGGTTAGCAATCAGTTACAACCACACCTTATTTAGACCCTTACTGGAAAGGTTTTCTCAGCTCTTCTGAGAGAAAAAATTGCATTTATTTCGACCAGGGTAAATGTCTGGGCTACAGGCAAAGACCTCAGAGCACTGGGAACACATATTTAGTGCTCTGGCTCTAAAAGGAGGAGCACTTAGCAAATCCCTAAAGGGGGAGGAAGGAAAAAAAAAAAAAAACAAAAGTATTCCTAACAAGTTAGAACTACTTGTCAGAAAATTAAGTTCTTATCACACATTCTCAAGCCCAATGTCCTCATTTCTTCTTTTACCTAAAAATAGGCTGCTTCCACTGGGAGGCAGAGGCTCTTTCCAGCAAAGAAACAACAACAACAAAAAAGGTGACTCGACAGAATGCCTCTTGCCTAAAGATCAGGAAAAAGAAGTGAACTGCAAAACACGGGGGGGGGGAAAGGGGAATTTAATAACTCCAGAGGTGGGGATGGACCTCTCCCGCCTGCTGTCCTAAATTCTGCTCAGCCACTTTCCGGGAGCTCAGGGCCACGGCAGGGGAAGGAAACCACCGTGTCTCCTCTGAACCAAATCCCCAGGCATCTGAGTTTGTTCTCCAAGGTTTTTGTTCCTAACACATAACTTTTCCTTGTTTCCCCCCCCCGCAGGGACAAAGATGCTTAGCACAGCTCCCTGCATCTCTCCCAGCCCCAGTTTTAGTCAAATCTCCCCTTAAATAGCCCCAGTCCTCCTCCCAGCCAGCATTTCAGAGGAAAAGTAAATGCTGTCATCACACTGGGCCACGTCTAGAATTCAAACAGCCACCCGAAGCGTCACTAATCCTTTCCAAAACAAGTAAGGCACCCTTTGTCAGCTGGGCTGCTAAAGCCCAGATCTTATAAACATATAAAACCCTGCAACAGGCCACTGAAAGAATGGGAAAGGCTGACAGCTATGAGGGAAAATGCACCGAAGAGCTGCTAGAAAAGGATTGTGGTGTTTAAGGTCTGCTGATCCCTTGGGCTCACCTAGGTGTTGTTACCCAGCACTGGAGACTGAAGTTTGGTAGCAAACAATACGGGAAATAAATAACCATAACTGTCTGACCCTGAGATGAAGGACCTCGGCTCTGCCAGGTCGGGCGATGGGATGTGGTTGTAGCACTGATGGGTTTGGGTCAGGCTGCTCTGTCCCAGCTTGAGCAGAGCCAACTGGGTGTCCTAAGCCCCAGCGGCCTCTAGCCTCCCTTGCTCTGTGACCCCACAACACTGCTGGACCCCAGACTGGTCTTAACACATGGGTAGATGGAGCAGGAGAAAGCAGGGGAGCACGGGGTGAGAGCTGGCAGGACACCAGCACCGTGACCCATTCTACAGCTCCCACTGGGCCTCCACGCTGCTTTGCAGAAAATTTTACACGAAAAGGAATAAAACCACTACAGAAGAGAAGGGGAATGATTTCTGATGCTTGGTGTGACCCTCTGGCAAAGCACCCCCGAAGCATCCAGTCCCAAGGGTGCTTTTGTCAACGGGCAACCCTCACCCTGAATCCAGCCGGCGGTGGAAACGCACCCGTCTCATCTCCCAGGAGTGGCAGCGAGGAGAGAGGACGTCTCCGCTCAAACGCGCACGCAATCATTAACATCCTGCCATACCCCTCGAAACATTTTCTAAATGTTGCTACAAGTGACAGTCGCTCCTTAATGAACAGAACGCACCGATTCTGTGCCTGACTCGCTGCCAAGTGTGCCTCGAATCATCTGTGGTGTCTAGAAGGGAGTAGCGTCTCCTCCTCCTCCTCCTCCTCTCCTTATTAAAAAGCTTCATCTCCCCAGCCTGAGCATCCCTCGGCTCACGCAGCCGAGCAGGCTCCCGGCGCGGGGAAGTCACCCCTTCCTTGCTGTGGGGGAAATCTGTTGCTCTGAGGTCCCGCCACAACCTCCCGAACAGGGATAAGGCAGCGGGGAAAGAGGCATGTAGATCCACCACCCGAGAGCTGGCTCCCCACGGGAAATCAGCAACCGGACTTCTCAGCAACCCAAACGGGTGGCTTCGGTCAAGCCAAGCTCTGCGAGCTGCAATTAACAAGTCAGATGGTTGGCAAACAGCAGTCCCGTACAGATTTTGTGCGGATGGTGGGAAGAGAGTCTCCTTGGAGATTGCCCCAATAGTGGCGGGGGGTACACACCTATTAATGAGCAGACTCCTGCTACTCGTTCTTGATTCGGTAATTGCAACGGCTCGTTCCTCTCCAGAGGAGCCCTAACCAGCTCACGAGCCACGGAAGGAGGTTTTATGAACTTCTGTCAGCCTGACACGGCTCCATGAGAATGAAGAGCGGTCCATTGTGCCATGGCCGGGAGCCTGTGGGGCGCTTGTCAAGAGAGGCTGTGGAAGGCGGCAGCGGGGCCGAGCTGCTCTGACTCCTGCACTGGCTCTCCTCACCTGGGAACGGCCACTGTGGGCCGCAGGCCTTCCTCACCCTTCCCCGGTCATCGGGTACCGAGGACGGGGCGGCTCTGCCAGGCAGGTGCTGCTTCCTCACCTCACGCGTTGCTCCTAACCCATGTTTCCTCGACGGCCCCCTCAGACACCCCACACGACGCCATTTCCCAAGCATCAGCCCTTCCCCAACTGCCACCCCGACCGCGTGGAGGTGGCTGAAGGGACCTCGCAGCTCATCCAGTCTGTTGTGAGGTGGCCAAAGCACCCCACCGGGAGCGGCCCTGGCTCCCGGCCCCCCCAGGGCTCCCTGCTGCCCCGGAGGCCCCGCTCCCTCCCGGGGCAGCTCCTCACCTCCCTGCAACCTTGGGCCCGCCGCCACGCCCGCCAGGGCAGGGCCCAGCCCTCACCACATCCTACCGCGGGGGGAAGGGGTGGGCTGGGGAAAGGCCGAGGCCGCGCCGTGCGCTGGCGCCCGGGACCCCCCCACACCCAACCCCGCTGCCCTCGAGCGGCGGCCGCGGGGCTCGAACCCGCGGCCCAGGGGCACGGCGGGACGCGCCAATCACCGCCCGCCGCGGGAGGCGCCGCGGGGCGGGGGGCGGTGGCTCTGAGTGACAGCCGCGCGGCCCAACGGCAGGGGGGCTGCGCACCAATCAGCGCGCGGCGCTGGGGGGGGCGGGAGGAGAGGGGGTCTCTCCTTACCCAGAGGAGGGGGGGGGGGGGGGGTAAACGATGCCGCGTAGCGAGATGGGGGGGGGGCAGCTCCCGCCGCCGCTCCCCCTCCCGTCCCGCCCCCCGCCGGTACCTGCTCGAAGCGGGGCTTCCCCAGCTGGAACGGGGGATAGTCCGCCGGTTCCGCCATTCCCTTCGCGCGCCGCAAGCGCCACTTTAAACAGCCTCCCCCGCCGCCCCGGGCCCGCCCCTTGCGGCGCCGCCCCGCTGATTGGCCGAGGCCAACCGCAGCTGCCGCGGGGCACGCCGGGAGATGCAGTCCGAGAGGCGGCGGGGCGGGGCCGCCGACACGGGGCGGGGCCGCCCCCGCCAGCCAATGGGAAGGGCGCGGCGGCGCGGGGCACGACGGGAAATGTGGTTTGGCGGGAACCCGAGGGGAGCCCCGAGGCAGGAGCGGGGCGGGGCGAGGGCAGCGTGAGGCCGAGGGAGCGGCAAAGGGCTGGGGTAGCGCTGGGCCCCCCGCGTGGCGTCAGGGCTCTGCAAGAGCCACGCACCCCTGCCTCCGCTGCCGCTTCCCCCTTACTTTCACAGAATCATCCCGGTTGGAAAAGCCCTTGCAGCTCCTCCAGCCCAAGCATGACCCTCCCCCTGACCGTTCCCAACTCCCCCAGATCCCTCAGCGCTGGCTCAGCCCGACTCTTCAACCCCTCCAGGGATCCCGGGGACTCCCCCCTGCCCTGGGCAGCCCATTCCAACGCCCAACAGCCCCTTCTGCACAGAAATCCTTCCTCAGAGCCAGCCTGACCCTGCCCTGGGCAGCTTGAGGCCATTCCCTCGGGGCCTGGCGCTGGGGCCTTGGCTCCAGAGACTCATCCCCCCTCTCTGCCCCCTCCTGGCAGGGAGTTGCAGAGGGCCAGGAGGTCTCCCCTCAGCCTCCTCTGCTCCAGACTGAACCCCCCCAGTTCCCCCAGCCGCTCCCCAGCAGACCTGTGCTCCAGACCCTGCCCCAGCTCCGTTGCCCTAAATTCGATTTCCAATTTTTGTGAAATACCGACTGAATTTAGCAACTAAAGAGGTGTCTGAGACAACCAGCCATGCCCAGATGATGGAGCTCCCTTCTTCCTGCCCTAAAAGCACGTACACCATGTGGCGCACAACCACAAGGTCGTGATTCTGACCACCAGGGACTCTCAAATGTTCTTTTTTGAGCAGAAACGCCTTTTTCTCAGTGACACCAACAACAGCTGCCAGAATGTGGTGATAGAGGGTGCAGGGGAACGTGAAGGGGAAAGCAGGTGTTTGCCGTAGTTCTGAAATGGTTTGAGCAAATAATAACAGAGAGAGGTGAAATCCCAAAAGCTTCTGAAATAAACCCCCAAATTTCATCATTTCCTTGTGGAAATACATATTCTTACTTTGATGGGAGGCCTAACAATTGCTATTGACCTTCAAAATACGTGATTAAAAAGGAAGAATAGGAAAGCTGGAAATAATAAGTTTACTTTGATGCAGACTTATTTATCCACTTCCTCCGTGTTCCGATTTGTGGAGATAAAGGCAAGGTCGTGCGGGGCTGGGAGCAGAAGGGGTGCGTATGAAGCGATCTCCAGAATCCCCTTCTCTAGATTAGTGGAATAAGAAGTGTCTGGCCCTTCAAATGCCAGCGAAATTGTTTGGAGGATTAGGATCAATTCTCCGAGGAAGAGCAAAGGGTCAGCAAATAGACTGGAGATGGGGATGAAGCCGGGAAGGCAGTCAGGGTCTAAGAGGAAGGCTTGGGCGCAGCACTAGTAAAGACAACAGATTACAGAGCAGATCAGAAACAGGTTTTCCATCTAAAGAGGTATTAAACAATATACCTGGAAAAAAAATATCCCTTATTTTTCGCTATGCAGGGAAAAATATGAACATCACAACATTTTGCTGTGAGGATGCTGCTGCTCTAGTGGATTTTTGGATATTTATGGGTATGATGCTGATTTTTTTTTTTCCCCTGGTCTCTTTCTGTCGGCAAAACCAATTTCTGGTTTTAGGCTAATACACCACTAATCCTCTTCGCTGAACCTCAGATCTCCTGCGGCTTTGGGTAGAAAAGGGGCAGCAAAGGGGCCCGGCACAGAGCCTGCCACAAGTGTGATACCTCTGGTCGTGTCCGAAGTGCTTGGCCCACTGCAGCTGGGCGGTCGGTGGGCGAGAGGTTCCATCAGCTCCCACCCAGGCAGGGAGCTCATGCCGTGCCCTGAGCCTTGTGCCATGAAAATGCCAAGAAAAACATGAGACTCTTCAGGAACAGACAGAGGATGAGCCAAGATCAGGTCCAACAACAAATCTATCCTCTGAGTTAATGGTTTGCTTATTTAATTAAAGGTGGCTGCAGCGCAGAGCGGGGAGCGCTCGCTGCCTGCTGCTCCAGCCCTGCGACCAGGACAGGGCTTCACACGCCTGAAACCTCCTTGTGACCCCCCCCCAGCACAACCACGGCGCTTGCAGCTACATTTTACCGCTGCCCTTCTTATCCCTCCGCTCACGGCACCACGTCGATCTTCATCCTGAAGAACTGCGTGTCCTTCGGGTTTGCTTTCTTCTGGGCAGGGTCTAACACCGCCTGGAGCCCTAACGCTGTCTTAAAAGGAAAAATAAAATCGTTTTGCTGTGATAAATGCTTCGCAAAGCAACTTGTCTTTTTGTAAAGGTTTCATCCCATACTTCTCAAAAGTAAACGGGGAAAAATCATGAGGGCTCTCAATAAATATGGATGATAACCCAAATCTCTCTGTCTCTACCCAAAGGAAATCCCCCTCCCTCCCATTACAGCTAGAGCCAGATAATTGATACAATCCCTAATGTTGACACACGAAATGTTTTGTAACAACAGAGGGGAGAGAATCTGTTTATCTAAAACCACATTTGGAGTGACATAAGACTATCACTTTTTTGGTTAAATACCAGAAAGAATATCAATTCTTTGGCTGATATCAATCTAACCAGATCCATTTAGACTGACAACTCGCATTTCCCTGGTTTGGGGAAGAAGGAGGAGGGGTTGCTTCCCCAGATCAGCGACTGTTAAGTCAACATTGACGTTTCTTTCCGTTTTGGGGAGGGGGGGGAACAAGCCCCCCTGCCGTTGAGCGAGCTCCTCTAAACACTGAGGGAGATTTGGGGGTCTCAGACGGCCGCCCCACACGTGACAGCTGGGTGCAGGGCTGCGCTGCTGGCTCAGGGAGAAAGTCACAGGAACATTTCTTGTCGGCTTCCATCTGTAAAGCCAGATTTTTAAGAAAACTTGCGGCGGGCAGCTTCGAACAACAAACCCAGCCAGTTTTTCCTGCAGGGACGAGGATTATTTGCATCGGTCCTAAACCTCTGCTTAAGCTTTCAAGCAGGCAGAGGCATCCAATGTAATCTCGCACGGCAGTTTTAGCAGGACCGTGGTCTTAAAATCTTTTTCTTCCTCGATGGATTCCCGCTCCCGCAGCCTCCCAGCGACTGCTGCTTTCTCCGTGCCTCTGCAGCCAGGGGAAGCCCACGCAAGCTCCGACGTTTCAGGCTGCCTTTCCTTAGGAGCCTTTCGGGGGGACAGAGTTCAGCACCCCGACCCTGCAAAGCAGCGTGTCAGATGTTGCCCCTCGCCCCCAGCCCATCCAGGCTCTGGGGGCTAACACGATGCCCCCAGAGTGCTGCTGAGCTAGGTAACAGTCCGTGATCCAGCTGGATGAAAAATAAACCAGGATTAGCACTAACAAAATTCTTCTGTTGGAGCAGCAGTCATGTACCAAAGCCTAAGGGGAGTTCATTTTGGGGTTTGAAGGAAAAGGCATGAATGAAGCAAGCAGCAGGCCTTGAGAAGGAAAACAGCCGAGCGGTGAAGCGGGTGGGTGGGATTAGTGCAGCGGGAGGCCGAGGGCTCGCCTGGGGATGGGTCCTGCACTGAGCCAGGTGTGCTGCACGTTGGGGCAGAAACGTGGGGTTTGTGCCCACAAAGAGCAACAAAAGCTGCCTGTTCCCATCAGCAGCACTGACGGAGCCGCGTTTCCTCACCAGCACCCAGGGGCTGAATCCTCCGGTGTCCGCCACCAGCTTTCTTCTTCCTCCAGCGTGGGGTCTCTCCTCTCCTCAGCTGCTGCTTTTCCACAAATCCTCAGGAATGCAATAATCAGCTTTACCTTCCTCCTATGCAGGGGCAGAATCAGCACACTCGAGAAAAGCCAGGGGAGCTTAAACCCCCCGGGGTGCACTGGGAACTGAAGGTAACCCTCCAGCACCACCACCCCCCCCGCACGGCGGCGGGTGCTTGGGGGCTGTTAATGAAGCTGGAAATGCTGCCGGAGAAGTTGGACACAGTCATCCTGCTTCAGAAAATAAACAGAGAAAATGTCACTCCCTGTCCAAGTGCTGTAAGCACAGACGCTGTTGTCAATAAATCAAGAAGTATCTAGGAACAGCTTGAACAACTTTTATTTTTTTTTTTTAAAGTGCTTAAAACGTAAATAACAAGCTCTTTATAAACATTAGTTGCAACTATTAAAACATGAAACACACAGAACCCACTTCCTGCGTACAAGAAGCACAGGGAAATCAACAACTCCAAAACCCCCCCAACGCTTCTCTCTCTCATTTAGGGATGTTTCTCCACCCCACGTTTGTAACACAGAACACACGGTGGTTTCTTCACAGACAGGTCATAAGGCTGAGTCTACGTGACACTCGAGTCTCCACATCCCTTCAGGTTTGTTCCAGTTTAAGGATACACCTTGGTGGTTCTTCTGGCCTGTGACTCTGGGTCAGAAGGACCAGTCAAGGCAAAAAGAAATCACTTGGTCAAGAGTTCTTGAAAAGCAAGAAACCCAGTTGTGGGCTGACAACAAAAGCAGAGCACAGCTGCAAGCAACAGCACCCTGTGGAAGACCTTGTGAAACAGCCTGAGCATGGAAAGAGAAAGACAGACCAGGAGGCAAAATACAGAGGAATTGTTATGGCCATGTTTAAAACGGAACCAGTGAAAAAGCTGCCGCTGGCCCCTCAAAACCCTTTTGTCAGCACGAGGCTGGGTACAGCAAAGAGCGACGGACCTCGGCGTGTTGCGCCGTGCACTGGCCAGAAGCGCTGCTCACGCCTCCCTGGTTTTGCAAATAAATCACTAAATATGGAGATTTGGGACACAAGTAACTTGAGAACATTTTCCCCCACTTCTTTTTCTCATCCCCCCTCTACGAGAAAACATCTAGGTCCTCAAAACAATTTCCCTCTTGTAACTTTGAGGTTTTAACAAAAAAATGATACAGACTGTGGCTTCAGTGCTGTCGTGTGGCGTAGCCAAGCTGCTTGCTCTTATGCAGAGAATAAAAACTGTGTGGTGGGGGGAAAAAAAAAAAAAAGATCACATTTTCAGGACAGCGGCGTGAAGAAACACAGAACAAAGACAGAAGCATCTTTAAGACGCCTCTTCCTAAGCACAATTGTAGATGCCGCTGAACTTCGAAACGCTCGAGGACAGACACGAAACATCAGGGCAGCCGTGGCTGTTGCCACCGCTTGTTTTTTTTTCCATAGCTCCCCCTGTCTGATATGGGATGCCGAGGTACCCCCCGCCTCAGCCTTCGGAGCTGCTCTGCTATCGCAAAGGCAAGGCAAGAGCGTTTTAGCTCAGCTTGCTGCAGCCTCCTCGGAGCCGGCGCGGGCTCCCGCGGTGGCAGGCAGTTCGGGGGCTGCGTCGCAAGGGAGGCAGGTCGTGGGAGGAAGCACGTATTGCTGAAAAGGCCGTACACCCGATACAGCCTGCTGTAGCTCTGAGATTCACTTCAGATATTCAAGTGCAAAACATTCAAGCTTTGGAAGGAAGGAAAAAAAAAAAAAAAGGCAGAGCTGACTAAGGCAGCAAGAGGATCAGGGAGGCGGTGAAACGTGATGGAAGAGGAGGGGGAGAAAGCAGAGAGGAGGTGCAGCAAGATCCTTATAAACTGGCACTTGTGTGGGGAGCACCTACAGCGCCCATCGCCGCCGGGGGAGAAGCCCCGGGAAGAAGCTGTTTTTCAGGGAGCAGAGAGCCAGCGCGGGCCCCCGGCTCTCGTGGGAGATTTCAGCTCTACGCCTCCCTCACGCCCGCCCGGCGTAAGCCTCAGCGTTCCCTCTGCGCCCCCGCCCCGTGCCACGGCGCTCGGCTGCCACTGGGCTGTATTCTGGCTGGCCACAGCTTGCCCCTGCCTGCTGCCAGGTCAAAGGGAGAGCTTCTCCACCACAGACAGGCACTCGGAAAGGGAATCGAGCTCTCAGGCCACGGGATCTTTTGATTATATAAGCAGAGAGAAGCTTCTGGTACTTTCTAAAATGGTAGAAACACCTTCCCTCAGACCCTCACATCTGACACCAGAAACGACCCGCAGCTGAGACGCGCAGAGGGAGGAGGAACATGGAGACAGGCACAGGGGAGCGCAAAGCCCGGGATTACTTCCCCCAAGGGGCAAAGTCGAGTAGGAACAAACAGCTCGTGGCTGGTCTCTCCCCAGGTGACAACTCCTCCTCCTGTACGATGTCTACAGGCCAGGTATGATCAGACATCCTCACTGACAGCACCACCAATCTCCATTTCTCCCGGCAGCTCTTACCCTGACAGCCCACTTCTCCAACCTCAGACCTCCAGCACCACCCAATAGTGACTTTATCCAGCTCTGTTTTGTCTCGGAATGTTTGGCCCGCTCTTCCCTCGGTGTCATCTCTCAAGCTCTACCTCCCACAGCACGCGAGCTGCCCGTGCGCAGCTCCTGCCAAAGGCCAACAGCAACCTGCACGCAGGGGCAGGAAGGCTCCACCATCTGCATTTAAAATTAAACTCCCTTGGTTTGGAGCAGCAAGCAAACAGGAGAGAAAGTGGCCCAAACAGGTTGCGTTGAACTGAGAGTTGGGATCTCAGAGCCTGTCTGGCTGGGAATCTGCTATTGCCCTATTGCGAAAGGCACAGTTTTTTGAAGTCATGGTATAGAAGCAAGTAAAGAGAAAAGAATATGAAGGCTTTAAAAGAATCCAGTAACTTTGGAAGATCTACAGGGGAGAGAAGATGCCTGACAGCTCAAGTCCCACCCCAAGGACCCTCCACCTGCACGGGCACCTTCTCTAGCCAAAATCCTGGCGGAACAAGAGAGGGAGCAACGCTCTTTCTACACCCTTCCCCAGCATCCCCCAATCAAAAGCTGTGCTGCCAGCCTCAGGCTAACATCACCTACAGTTGTTAATCTGCGGAAATCAGAGGCCTATGGATGGTCACTCAACAGCAAGAAGCACCCAGCTCCTGAGAGCGGGTGGCCCACAACACCTCAGGGTGGGCCCAGGCCACCAGAGACCCGACGCTGGCACGTAGATGTGATACAATTCGCACGGGGTTTGGCACTAACGCTGGCGTGAAGGGGGTCTGCGGCCGTTATTGAACTGGGCGGGGAGGGTCTGAGGGGCGCCTGAGCTGGCGGGATGTCATGTGGAGAGGTGGCCAGGGGTCAGACTTCCTTCTCTGCGCACCAGCTTCGGTCCCGACGGCGTTTTCTGGTTGGGTGGAGAAAGGCGACGCAAAGTCAATGGTGGGGTGCAGCCAGCAGAAAGCGATTCCTGTGGTTTATACATTAGGGGAATGTGTCCCCCCCCGGCGCACGCTGGTGCCAGCCAGGCTGGTGACGGGTTGGGAGGTGTGCGAGAAGCTCTGCTGCAGGATTGATGGCGCCCAAACCACCACTGGCCCTTCTCCTGTCTGGGCAGTTCAGTTCTCGGAGGGTAACCGAGGCAGGACTGCGACTCCCTGAGCACGCAGCGAAGGCAGCGACGCCGCTCGCAGTCAGGCTTGAGGCCCCCGACTGTCGCTTCGTGTAGCATCTCCCGCATGCTCGGGTACTGGCACAGCTCGGAGCTGGCTTTTCAGACGGAGACCCTTCATTTGGGGGTGCAAAATGGGGGGGGGGGTATCCAAGAGCAGCCCCTTCCTCTGCAGCCCTCTGAGCAGGCTCCGCTGCTGAGTTCCGATGTCCTCAACCAGTTTAACACCAGCCAGCAGAGAAAAGAGACAGGGCAGAGCGCAGGCAGAAGAGCAGCAGGAGCAGGATGAAGACATGGGCGAGGTGGTTGGTTTCCAGCTCTCAGATGTCCACGGACTGCTTAAAGCGCTGGCAGGATGAGTGCCTGAGAAGATGCCACTTGGTCACAAGAGCAGGAACCAAAGGAGGCATCTGCCTCCCGCGAAGGGCTCTGCTCCTCCCCACGGGGTGCACGACAGCCCAGCACCCTGGAGCTCCCTGGAGCCAGAGCGGGGATAAGCTTGGGCTGGGAAGGAGCAGAAAACCTTTCCCGCTAAACTCTGCGAACAGAAGCCACTGGAGCCCTCTTGTAAGAGGAGGGGGGAGTGCAGGGACGTTTGCAGTGTGTTTACTGGAGAAGTGCTCTAAGCAAGTGATGCTGGTCTCTGGGGAGAGGTTACTTGGTGGTGTTTTCCCCCAGCGGGATCTGGAGGAGCGTGGGAGACTGTTCCATGATGCGCACCAGCAGCTGGTCGATGTAGTTCTCCAGTTCCTGGATGTGTTCCTCCTTCTTGCTCAGCTCCTTCTCCCTCTGCAGCAGGAGCTGGATGAGTTCATCATGGGTCAAGTGGTAATACTTGGCAGACTGGTCCAGTACGGCAGGATCCTGTGGTAGAAACCGAGAGGAACATTCAGCAAGTCGAATGAAAACCGCTGCTCCCTTTAATGTTTGCAAGATGCAGCAACAACCAAAGCAATCCTATTTTCTGTGTCTTTTTCCCAACTCTGATAAGCCCGAGACACAGTGCAGCTACCCCATCCTGTCCTCACAGAGCACCCTTCCCTTGTGCCACGCAAAAAAAACGGAGACAGACCAACCACCCGGACATCCAGGCCAAGGCAGCCCCCTCCAGACGGCCAGAGGTGACTGCGGAGCACTTCTACCAGCTGAGTGAATCACTCAGTTTCCCCAGAAACTCTGCCAACAGTTAGAAGTTAAGGGCGTGGGCACAAGGGAGCCCATTACCCAGGCATAACGAGGCTGCCATTAGCTACTCCCCCCTTCTGGGGGCTCCCTCTTCCCCAGGCCTCCAGCAGCATCCAGGTCTGGATGATGGCAGGAGAGAATTAAAAAACCCTTCAGGAGGTCACAGAGGATGAGAGCCCCGGGGGAGTCAGGTCTCCCAGCAGAGCTGGGGCTGCCACAGGCTGAAGCAGAGCAGGGGAGCAGGACCCAGACAGATGTCACCCCAGAAAATCAGAGATGCTTGTAACCCACAACATAAACTTCCATCAGGCAGCTACTGCACCCTCCACCTTTCACATCTTGTGCAAAAGCAGGAATTTGCTCACACGCTCTACAATAAAACCCCAAACCAAAGCAAGCAATGGGAGAACGATGGGGTGGGAAGGTCCAGAGATCAGGTCATGGAGGACGGAAGGAGGCTGGGCAACCAGGATCACAGATGTCAGGGTTAATCCATGTTCTACCTCCTCCACCACCAGTTTTCCACACCTCTGTCACCAACTATACAACACCTCAGAATCCCAGAATCCTCTCAGTTGGAAAAGCCCTTGCAGCTCCTCCAGCCCAAGCATGACCCTCCCCCTGACCGTTCCCAACTCCCCCAGATCCCTCAGCGCTGGCTCAGCCCGACTCTTCAACCCCTCCAGGGATCCCGGGGACTCCCCCCTGCCCTGGGCAGCCCATTCCAACGCCCAACAGCCCCTTCTGCACAGAAATCCTTCCTCAGAGCCAGCCTGACCCTGCCCTGGGCAGCTTGAGGCCATTCCCTCGGGGCCTGGCGCTGGGGCCTTGGCTCCAGAGACTCATCCCCCCTCTCTGCCCCCTCCTGGCAGGGAGTTGCAGAGGGCCAGGAGGTCTCCCCTCAGCCTCCTCTGCTCCAGACTGAACCCCCCCAGTTCCCCCAGCCGCTCCCCAGCAGACCTGTGCTCCAGACCCTGCCCCAGCTCCGTTGCCCTTCTCTGGCCACGCTCGAGTCATTCAATGGCCTTTTTGGGGTGAGGGGCCCAGAACTGAACCCACTCCCCGAGGGGCGGCCTCCCCAGTGCCGAGCCCAGGGCTCAGATCCCTTCCCTGTCCCTGCTGGCCACACTAGTGCTGATACACCTCGAGCAGGCGGGAAGGCAGCTTTTCCCTCAGTGGTAGGTTCCTACCTTTAACTTCTTGGAGTCCGTTTTCTCCAGGTGAGAAGACGGGGCCACGGGCTGCACGCTGCTCGTGGTGACCGTCTTCAGCTTCTCCAGGCCGTTGCTCAGTGCAGTTGTCAGGCTGGACCTGTGCTGCTGCTTCTTCTCACTGGAGACCTCTTGCACTGCGGCGCTCATGGGTTTCACAGGGTGAGGACTGAGGAGAACAAAGAGGTTGGACAGTTAACACCCGCCCGAGCTGGGGAGTGATTCTGCTGGCTCTCCCTAGGGGTTTGATGGGGATGGGACCCACTTAGCAAATTTAAGCGGCTCCGCACAGCTACATCATCCTCCTTTGGGTTGCTCAGAGCTCCCCTGCTCTGAGGAGGGAGAGGAGAGCCTGTGTCCCGCAGCTCCAGCACCATTCCCGCCCAGAGGTGAGTTAAGGAGCCCCAGGAGACACAGAACACAGCCCCGTGACCACACCGAGAGGGCTGTGGGACAAAACTCCCAGCTGCCAGGTGCTGGGGAACTTTAACCCGGGTCCAATATAAACAGAGGTTGCTACAGCTCAGAGGGGCATTTTGTGGCCTGGGAGCTCCCAAATGAGTGTCTGGGGTCACCAGTGATGCTTCAGGGATGCTCCTGCCCATTGTGCATCCGTTCCTGCACTGCCTCAGCCCAAGAGCCTGGACGACACCACAGAATTTGTCTCCCCTTCGCTATCCAAAAGGGAGGGCGAGGACACGCTGTTTGGATGCACCTTCTCTGTCAGTTACAGAGAAATTGCATTTATTTTTGCCTCACTCTTCACCCAAAAGATTATTTATGGGCTTAAAGTATGTTTGTTTTTCAGCATGATGGAAAGAGAAGTGACCTGATGCTACCTTCCTGCAAGGACCAGGCAGACCCCGTGCGCCACACCTGGGGTGAGGAGATTGTAAAATCTACCTGGGAGCTCTGCAAAGCCCCCGAACTCGTCAGACGCCGCGGCCACCCTGCAAAGGGTGATGATCCCACCTGCTGGGAGGCCAAACACCGCTGCAGGGGAAGGGGGACGTCTCACTCGCAGCAGTTCTCGAGCAAGACGGGCAAGCGCAGTCTCTCCTCGCAAACGGGGACCTCAGGGTGTTGGTAGGACGGGTGGTGGGGGGAGGAATAACACCCCCAGTCACTGTGTGAGCCAGCAGCTGGGCTGGGACAGTCCCCCCTCGAGTCCAGCTTGTGCTGTAAGCGCTCGATAGTGCTTTCTTTCCGTTCTGAAAGCAGAGGGGGGGGCATTTCAACCCTGCTGCAGGTCTGAGCTGGTGGGTGAGGCTGGGGAGCACCACAGGAAGCACCAAGTGGGCGGCCCAAGTCCTCAGGGCTGGTGGCCTCGTGCCTCGTCAGTGGCAGTGGGCTCAGGAGGTACCCAGCAGCCTCCCCATCATGCTGACAGGGCAAGTCTCGAGTCCTCTTCGACCACAATGACGCCTCCTCTCATCCACTCGCTAGGAGAAGACAGCGATGGTAGCCACGGACCAGCTCCAACAAGCCAAAGGATCGTCAGAGCCGTCCATGCACGTGGACAGAGCCCAGGGCTCTTGCGTGGCTTGAAAAGCTGGAGCAGGATCCCACGAACCTGAGCGGGAGTTTGCTGACAGCGCCAGGGGTTGGAGAAATCGCCGTTCTGCACATCAGCCTCAAGAATTCTCCACCCCGGCCCAAACCCTTCCCCGGCAGAGCCACGAACACCGTGACGGCGCGTTACGAGCGGCCCCACAGCTGAATCCAGCGACTGTCTGTTTGCTACAACGTTCAGATGGGGTGAGGGCGAACCAGACTGGAGGCCATGCAGAGATCCTGAAAAACTGCTCATTCCCGAGTCCTTTAAAAAACAGAAGTAATGACTTTGCTTGCTTGAACCGCCACTAGCCTCCTTCCTAGCCCAAAATGAGCTGGCTTTGCTGCAGGATCTGGGGAAGGCAGCTCTGCTACCACTGTAACACTTGTACTGTTCCCCAAAACACGGTGTCTATGAGGGAGAGCCGCTGGGGAGCCGCCAGGATGGCTCATCACAGCCACGCCTGAAGAGAAACAGCCCCACACACCACCGTGGCCTCACGCAGCCCTGCGGCGTCCCCGCAGCCAGCCCAGAGACTGAGGCCAGCATACGGCTGCGGAAGGGGGACGCTGACACCCCGAAGCAAGAGGCCTGTAGGCTCTGGCTGGCCAACATGAACATTCAAACCACTTTAAACCTCTGAAAGGAACTTCTTTAGGAGCAAAGCCACTCTATGGAGTGCAAACCAGCAACAGCCTTGCGACAGCTCAGACACGTTTTGAAAGCAGAGTGACATTTCCTGTTGCACATCTTGGTCTCAGGCAGCTTTCAGCCCCACTGCCAGTGGGAAAACATTAATTTCTGAAGAGCTGGATGAGGTATTTTTTAAAAATCATTATCCTGGTCTTTCCTGCTGAGAGGGTGGTGTGTGCGGGGCTCCTGCTGAGCAGCATGGGGGCTCTGCTCCCTCCGAGAGGGTCCAAAAGCACGGCTCCACCTGCGTCCCGCCCCAGGACGGTCGGCACTGGGTGCTTCCAGAGGAGCAGAGGTTGCTTCACGCCTCTTCACAGCCACGCCTGAAGTCCTCCTGGATCTGCCAAGGACCTGGACCTGGTTCCATCCACTGGTCAATGACTGTGAACTGGAGAGTAGCTGCTCATGCCGACAGCCTGCCTAATCCAGTCCTGCATCTCTGAGGGGAGATAAGTCTGTGATGAAGCTTAACACATGTTCAAACTGACAGAGCTCAGGGTGAGGGGGACTCAGCCTTGGCCCCTCTCCCTGCACAAGCCTTGCTGCCTCACAGCACAGCTTTCACCAATGCTCCTGAGCTCACTGCTGAGCACAGTGGGAAAACTGGGGAGATTCCCTCAGAGCAACTTGGAAATTAAGTCTTTACCAACTCGTTAAAATGCTGCTCACAGAGAACAAGACAACAAATCCAAGGAAATGAATCTCTCCTGGGTAAGCTGCTGTGCCTGCAGCAGCACCTGAGGGCCAGACCTCTGTGGGCTCCCCGAGGAGTCCAACTGGATCACAGACTGGCATGTGATTCAACCTGAAAACCTTGTTTTTCAGAAGAGAACGATTCTGTTGCACTCCTGACATTGGGAAGGCACAAAGCAGCGTGTGCCAATACCACCTCGGACATCCCCAGTCCTGTCACCCACAAGTGCCACAACGTCCCACGTCTGGTCCTGAGGGATGGGGAAGGAGCCGCACAACCCCCGGGCTCCTCCGAGGCGGTGGCGGCCCCGGGGGGCTGTCACGGGCTGTCCTGTAGGTCCCACCCGTAGCAGGGGATGTGACCAGAGGCACCTTCCCAGCGGTGAACATCCTGCCCCAGCCCAGGGAGAGGAACGGGGAGCCTCCGTACACCCCAGCATTGCGGCGGATGCTCCGAGCACCGGCCGTGCCCCGGTGGCAGCGCTGCAGGAGCGCGGGGCAGGATCTGCAGACGCAATCCCAACACATGCTCTTCCAGACTCCGCAGTGCCCGGCTGCATCTTCAAATCTGGCGCACGAGAAGCTGTTCCAGGAGGACACAACCTCCCAGCTCGCTGTCACCGGGCCCTGCCCCAGCCAGACTAGAAGGGAGGTGCTGCTGTCACTCCCATATACATGGCTACCACTTGCCATCTTGAACAAGGTGACCAGCAGAGAGCCACTCTGGCCACCTGGGAAGAGGATGTGGGACTCCACACCCTGTTGCCACCCTTCCTGAGGTCACATAACCCCAGCACAACTGACTCTCAATAATCCACACCAGGTACCAGCTCCTCCTGTATCTGTTGGAAGATACCTTTGTCCCAGCGAAGCTTTAACGCCTGCTCTAAGTTTAGTTTAAAGTCTTTGCTTTTTCCTTCACAGAACCACAGAATCATCCTGGTTGGAAAAGCTTGAGAAGACTAAACCCCCCCCAGTTCCCCCAGCCGCTCCCCAGCAGACCTGTGCTCCAGACCCTGCCCCAGCTCCGTTGCCCTTCTCTGGCCACGCTCGAGTCATTCAATGGCCTTTTTGGGGTGAGGGGCCCAGAACTGAACCCACTCCCCGAGGGGCGGCCTCCCCAGTGCCGAGCCCAGGGCTCAGATCCCTTCCCTGTCCCTGCTGACACAAGCCAGGATGCCACTGGCCTTCTTGGCCATCTGGGCACACTGCTGGCTCATGTCCTTCCACCTTTTTTCTACCATACCTCTTCTTGTCAAGGTGCTACTGACCGTCCTAACAGGAGATAATCCTAGGAAAGGCAAGCATTGCCACGGGGACCCTGAAAAGGGCCTTTCCACCTTGTCTCTCTTCCCCCGTGATAGTCACATCTCCCCAGTCTCACAGAGTACTGCAGAACCTCAGAGCCTTCACAGAGACCTCGGTAACTCTTCAAAGGTTCTTCCATCACAGCAAGTATCCAAAACATCCGTGTTTTACAGGTAGCAAAACCAGAGCAGAGATGTTCAAGGACTTCTCAGGTGGGTTGACAGAAGCCAGCACTTAGCTCCAAGCCCACTTTCCTCCATGGGCCAGTCAGCCCTTGGGTGGATGTGGTGGATGCACAGTCAAGCCCAAAGATGACCGTGACCACGTACTATTGACGGAGAGCCCTGGGACTAGGCTTCTCTCATGGCCTAATTTTACCCTTTGGGATTGCAGGACACTTCTCTTTCCATGAAACGTAACAAACATCCAAATATTCAGGAGGTTTCTGTATACCCTCTACCTGGAAATTTTTGAATGAGGTTATCTGTTGGAAGATGAATAATCCAATTAATGATTTGAGGATCTGGCCTCAATAAAGGAAAAAAAAAAAAAAATCAGCTAACAGACCCATCTCTTGCTCCTGAGGTCATTCTGCCCATCAGCCCCACACCCGAGCCAAGGAGGGATCCCCTCGCAGAAGGGCTGGAGCTCAGCTGAGTTCCGATGTGCCCATCCTCTTGCCCTCTCTCTCCCCAGGGCCATGACCAATATTATTCCTGGGTCTTTATCATTTCAGTCTCCCAGGAAGCTCTTTCTGTCACAGAAGTGAGGCTGATCAATCCCTGCTAGAAGACCCATGTCCCTGGGTAAACCCTAAGAGCTTGATCTGAGATACTCTGGGCAGAGTGAGCCCAGGACCGTCTTCTCCTGCCCAGGCAGACCAGGGGAAGGTGCACCAGGAAAACCGGATGAACTGAAGGACGTAGAGCAAGACTCCACGCCCCAAACTCAGCACCTTTCTCTGCTTCCCAGCATTTCTATAAGCCCAAGACTAATCTGGGAGGAGGAGCAGCCCCTTCTTTCCTCTGCTGCACCACCACAGTCCCCCCCTTCCCATTCCCATTAAATCCCAATAAATCCCACTTGCTTCACAACCAACGGGCACCTCGGCAGCAGGAAGGGGAAGTGGTATTTTGCCACCACCCTGGTGCAACTTTTTTTTAATTTTTGGCTATGGAGAGAAGAAGGGTTTTAGTATCTGATGGTCATTTAAAAAGGAAAGAAACCAAAGCTGAATTAATGAAAAGGGAAGGGGCGGTAGCTGTGCACATGCCATGAAGGAACTCATGAGAGCATTAACAGCTGGAAACTCTCCTGGCAGGCGTGGAAAAGGCACCTATTTTGCAAGCACAGGGAAGATGATGGAGCCAAAATTAGCATCGAGGGAAATGTGGATGCAATTCTGCTGTGGCTGAATTTTCAGCTGGGGCAGGTCTTGGATGCGGCGAAGCGTTTGCCCTCGTGCAGGACAAACACGGGACACCAGTGGCCATTCCCCGCCGTGATCCGAGAAAGCCAAGGCTGTTCAGGCTGGACTCTCTGGGACCACGGGAAGGTGAGGGAGAAGAGGACCTGCAGCAACACGTGGAGCGGCCTCCTTGGGGTCAGCACAACCGTGAGCTGCTGCCCCCGAGCCAGGGTGCACTTATCGGCCCCCCCTGCTGAGAGCAGAAGGGACGACGGGGTTCACCTTTACCAAATAACACCCCCTTCGCCTTCCCCGGAGTGCTCACCTGGTTGTCTGCTGGAAAAAGGGCTTCTCAGCTGGCTGTGTCTCCCTGGGCAAAACCACGAGCGCTGAAGCTTGTGTGTCACCGGACTGCGGCAAAGGGCAGGGCTGGGCGGCTGCGCGGCTGGTCGCGGCAGGGACCCCGCTGCTCGTGGGGCACGCAACAGGGGAAGGGAAATCAAACTGTTTAGGGTTAGTTGCAGCCACAAGGAAAGGGGTGGAGAAGGCCAAGGGCTGGCTGTCATGCAGGAAAGGAGCTTGGCCTAGCGGGTCCCTGGGGGGGTTAGTGGGCGAGAAGCCTTGCCCAAGGGCTTCCTCGCGGAGGTGGGTGAAGCTGAAGCCTCCCTGACCAAGCCCTTCGGGCAGCACAGCTCCAACAGGGAGGAGGGGGTCTGGTGGCTTCTCCACAAAGGGGTTGCTCAGGGCACTGGGGCTGAGCGCTGCAGCAAAGGGATTTCTCGGGGCCAAAGCGTCCTGCTCGCACCTCTCCTCCGCCCTAGCTGGCCTCCAGAAATCGGCTTTCTTGAAGTCTATCCTGCTCTCTGCCGAGCACCAGCGCCACGGCCCCTCGGGCTCGCTGGCGGGGGGGCTGCCCTGCTCTGCCTCCCGGGGAGGGCCGGCCACTGTCACGGGGGTGCAAGGCTCAAGCTGGCCTCCCGCTTGCCCGGCGGGGCCGGCCGCTGGCCCGTGCTGTCCCTCGCCATCGCCCCACACTGGCTCTGGCTGGGGTGGTCTCTCGCCACGCGCTAACCTTTGGGGTCGCGCCGCTGGGCCAAGGCCCGTGGGGTGACCGGCTGCCTCCGGCTCTTCCAGAGCCGTCCAGAAGATTTCCAACTGGCCTGGGTCTAGCTTGGAAGGCGGGTTTAGTCGCGACGTACTGAGCTCCTCAGGGAACGGCTCCTGTTCGGAGGCCACCTCCCGCTCGGCCATCGAAGGAGATAAACCTGGCTGGCTCCAGCTCTCCTTCGCACCCGACTGGCCTAAGCCATCCAGGGAGAACTTCAATGGGCAAGTCTCAAACTGCTCAGCTGCATCTGTCTCATTCATCTCTGACGGTCCTTCCCCCAGAGAGATGTCCCCTCCTGCCAGCTTGTGACCTCCCGCCTCCAAATTAGCTGCTGAGTCTGCACCGGCAGATTCGGCATCTTCGGAGACTGGGAACTCGCTCCTGGCTTCAGCTTCGTCTGCTCCCGGTGTGGGCGGGCTGGGAGAGGCTGGGATGGAGGGCTCGCTGCTCAGGCGGCTCCTTGGCAGCTCCACGTCTGCCGTTGGGCCCTCTGTGTCCTCCCACGGCCCCTGGCTGCCTTGCTGCACGTCGCAAGAACCCTCCTCCTCCTCCTCCTCTTTGCCATCCCCTCTGCTGCCCGTGGCTGCAAACCACCTTGGAGGTTTGGGGGGCGGCGCAGCCGAGCCAGCTGCCATGTCCTCCCTCTCTCGGGTTCCTGTCCACGGAGAGAGGACGACGTGCCTCTCACGAATGTCTGAGCTGAGTTTGAGGCGGCTTTCGCTGGCCTCGAGCCGCATGCTCGCCTGGAGCCGGTAGACCGAAGTCCGTATGTCGAACATTTCCTCCTCGCCGCCAGCACCCTGGGGCTCCGTTCCTGGCTCGGGGGCCACGGGGAACTGTCGTGAGGCCACATCCGTGAGCACCCGCGGGGGCACGGCTGCCACGTTGCTGCCTGCCAGGGTTTCGGAGGCGAGCTCAGGGCTGAAGGTGCTTCTGGGCAACACACAAGCAGCAGCGTGAGATCCATTTTTTGCCTCGAAGGCGCCTTCACCCAGGAAGGCTGGTCGCGGGCTGAAAGCGCTCTCCTGAGCCCCACGCTCAGCCACGCTCTGGGTGCTCTCCGACAGGTCAGGAGCGGTTTCAGTGGCTATGGTCATCCATCCGTTTGTCCCTGCACTAGAGGGTTCCTCCTCATTGCTGTCCCCTTCCTCCCTAGCACTCTTCTCAGCAGTTAGTGGTGTTGAAGCCTCTTTTTCTCCTGGATTTCCCGCTGCAAAGGCAGCTGTCCAAACCGTGGGTGTGCTGCTCTTCCTCCTCCTTCCCATCGACCCCGCAGACACGGGGCTCAGCACATCCTCTATCACGGTCGCTTCCTGGGTTGTGCTCACCAAGTTTGCCCCCACATCTAAACCAGAGAAATTTGTCCAAGACCGTAGAGCTGTGGGCATTTCACCACCGATTTGCGAATCAGCCTTTTCAAAGACTTTTGTCCCTTTCTCGCAAGGCGGCTCGGCCGATCTTTCCGTTGGGCTGGCTGCATCGGGATCGTCGATGAAAGCCATGCCCTCTGCTGCCACCGAAGCGAAGAAATTTTCCTTCTTCAGTTCTGGTTTGAGCCTGCTCGTTGCAAAAGCATCGAAGGTGTCGTCCCACTCTGAGAGAGGAGGAGGAGGGACAGCAGGTTTCTCATCTGGAGGAGGAAGGTCTCCTTGTGATGGGGGAGTAGTTTCTGGAACAGGGACACAAACGCTTTTGGCTGGAGATTCTCCCTCCGGGTCTTTATGTCTTAGGGAGGCAGAGGGACTGCAATCCTCAGAGGAATAAAAGTTCCCAGCGACCTCTGTTGATGCATGCGGCCCAGACGGGAAACTAGAGAAAAAGTGAGTAGGTGAAGGAGAATTTAGTACCTGGTCAGCGAGGAGGTCCTCAAAGAAAGGATTGCTCTGCAGGGAGTTGAGGAATGGGTTGGTAGGGGACAAGCATCCGGACTGACTGTCTCCAATAGCGGGAGAGAGGTTAGCGCTCGGCATGCTAGCGAGATGGGCTACAGCAGCAGGAGGAAACTGGGCAGGGGAGCAGGGAGGAAAATGAGAAGGAGCATCTGAGCTGGTTTCTACCTGAGGAGACACTTCCAGGCTGTGGAGGGAAGACAAAACAGTCCTCCTGGTTAATGCTGTGACAGTGCTGTAAGCATACACCACACACACTACAAACGCTTCGGTTCAAAGCAATGCAATGATCAAATACATACTCGTCTCTCTTGTTAGGCAGAGCAATGATTATGGAGTCAAGGCGTGGAAAGGGCATGCACGACAAAAAGGAAAGGGCAGCCCTTCTTCTAGAACAGTCCTCAAAACGTCCCCTTTCTGCCTTAGCAAGCCCTAAGGCTCAGCAGCTCGAGATGTTTTGCCCACCTCCTGCAGCCCAACGACTCAGCACGTTTTTTTTTGTCCCAAGGCTCCAAGGAGCCACAGATCAGGAATACCTGAGCCAGTAAGAGCACGCAGGACTGAGTCTCTCCCAGTTTACATTTACCCCAGTGCCTTGTTACTTGTTTGGCAACGTTATCAGGAAGCCAGCAGACGCGGGGCTCCCTCTCGCACAGGAGGGAGGGTAGTGTGGCTGCAGGTGGCCGAGCAACAAGAGCCGAGCAGGGGGGAGCACACGGCCAGGATGTGGCTCTGGGTCCATGCTCTGCTCTGCCCACATGCCCTTGGTCATGTCACTTCTGGCCTGAAATGCCTGAACCCCCACTGGGGACCCCAAGGAGGAGGAAAGGATTCAGCACATCTCGAATTCAGACTCACTCCTGCACCTCACCCCGAGCTGGGGGTGTCCCTCTGAGGGACTACACTGACCTCTCCTTGGGATTTCATCGATCTTCCTTTGGGAACTCCTCCAGCAACGAGCATCACCCCACCCCCAGGGAAGACTTGCTGCCCATCCTGGAGGATTTCACATCACCCCAACCGCCACACTCCCTCCTCCCAAGCCCCCCAACCCTTGATCCAGCCCTGCCAGGAGCAACCCCGTCCCCCAGGATGGGGACACCCGGCACCGGCAACTGCATCGGCTGCGACAGCCGAGCTTCAAAGAGACCCTGGTCTTGGTTTGGGAGAAATACGGACATTGATCAGCCAGCACTGGGCATATCAAAGTTTAATGAGGAATGAATAAAGTAATTGCTTTGCCAATACGCACAGGGTATGTCCAGCCCTGGGGCTACATCTCAGTATTTCCCTGCCTCACCCGAGCTGCTGGGAGGGGTCACAGGCGGCACTGGAAGATCACGGTCAATGCGCTGTCAGACGGCGAGGTTGCTTGGACAACTCTTTTCATCCATTATTATGGATGTCATGAAAACCCTTAGGCACGTTTTAAAGCGCAAAAATGCCATCTTGAGGCAAAAGTTAAGGATGGGTGAAGGTGCAGCCAGCCTGGGTTGCTTTTAAAGCAGGCAGGGTTGTGTGCCAGCAGCACACCTTGGGCCATGAGCGATGGACGGACGGGCAGGAGACTGCACACACCACAGCAGCGTGGTAGGACCCCCTTCTCCCCACTCCTGGCAGCTTCAAAACCCCCCTCATGCATCATCTTCTGAGCAGCCACCTTGGAAAGGTGCCTAGTTACACAACCGATGCCACCAAAGTCTCCCCATCCCAGTTTTTAGGTAGGTAACACACAGAGCAAGCGGCCAGGCACAATGGGCTCAACTCCAGCACCTGCCACATGCTATGCCAGATACTCCGGAGCAGAACTAAGAATTCAGGCACAAAAAAAGACCCGAAACCTTCGTTTTCACTCAGACCTGCGGGCAGAGACAGCTCGTGGGTGCCCTCTCCTGCTGCCACTAAGCAGCAGTAGGGGCCGTGGTGCAGGTGCCCATCCCTGTCCCCGCACAGCCCGGCCGCGCTCTGTCGTGTCTCCACATCCCCACGGGTGGAACACCCACTGTGGGCAGCCAGGCACAGAGCTCTGCTGAAGAGAAACTGAGCAGCCCAGTTCTTCCCGGGTGTTTAGAATCCCAGAATCATCTTGGTTAGAAAAGCCCTTGCAGCTCCTCCAGCCCAACCATGACCCTCCCCCTGACCGTTCCCAACTCCCCCAGATCCCTCAGCGCTGGCTCAGCCCGACTCTTCAACCCCTCCAGGGATCCCGGGGACTCCCCCCTGCCCTGGGCAGCCCATTCCAACGCCCAACAGCCCCTTCTGCACAGAAATCCTTCCTCAGAGCCAGCCTGACCCTGCCCTGGGCAGCTTGAGGCCATTCCCTCGGGGCCTGGCGCTGGGGCCTTGGCTCCAGAGACTCATCCCCCCTCTCTGCCCCCTCCTGGCAGGGAGTTGCAGAGGGCCAGGAGGTCTCCCCTCAGCCTCCTCTGCTCCAGACTATTTTGAGCTCTCAGTGAGCCCAGAAAACCTCCAGGAGAAGTGACGAGAGACACTGATGTGGAAGGTGACAGCCCTTTAAGGCACAAACCACCCCAGAGAGACCGTCAGCCGCTCTCTCTCGGCAGCCACCCTCTCTGGACACCCACCCACTCTCCAGGCGGTTGGGGTGCTCCGACCCCTGCCTCCAGCACTCCAGACCAGCACTGGGCAGCCATTCTGTAGCAGCGCAGCCCCGAGGCAGCAGCAGCAGAGCACGACAGTGTTTGCTCCAGCAGACAGGGCAGCCCAGCTCTCCATCGCCGCTCTTCCATGTTGGCCATCCCAAGGGTCTCCAGGCCACGGCTCGTATTGACAGACCCTCAATTCTTCCCGTTTCCTGAATGCAGAGAGATGTCTGCAGCTGCTGGGTGGCTCCACACTCCTCAGCCAAACACATACACTGGAGCACAGGCTCCTGTTTGCTGCTACTTGCTGTAAATCGACCTTTTTTTTTTTTCCCCCTAATCACCCTCAAATTTAAGCTCTCCAGAGGAGAAGCACAGCTGCCCACGACCCCAAGTCCGGCTGGGTGAGTTCAAAAGATCCACATAAAGGTTTGATCTGTGGTGGAACAGGGCAAAACACGGCAAATTTTCCTTTCCAGTTGGAAAGGGAAGGTGGCAAGGCCCAAGCTGAAACCCCACCATCTCAGGGGGGCTGCAAACAGCGCTCGCCGCTGCCTCCGCTTGCTCCGGCGATCGCTGCTTCTCCCTGGCACTTCCTTTAATGCTTTGGTCTGGATTGAAATCCCTCAGTTGTGATTCTGTTTAAACAGCATTTAGTGCTGAGTAAGAGCAACCGAGGCTTGATCCAACGAGCTCCACTGGGCTCTAGCACTAAAGAGCATTAATCAGCTGCAGGCTCCTAATGAGTGCGCGTTGCTAACGACCTTCACAGCTGCCAGAAGGCCGAGGGGTTGAAGTGGCTTCCCCGGGGGATGGCTGATGCCCAGAGCAGCCCCCTCGCCCAGGCAGACGTGATGAGCAGTGCCCCAAACTGCACCGCACAGGTGGATGAACTGCTTCCAGGTCTCTTCAAACCCGCTCAAAATAGCTGTGTCTTCCTTCCCCGAGTCACGATGGGGCTCACGGGGTGCTGGATCTCTGAGGAAGAGTAACTCTCAGCCACACCAGCAAGCTGGTGCAGACTCCAAACTGGTGCCTGCCAGGTCTGGGCCCCCAGGAATCAAAACGGTCGTCCCCAACTGCCCCGTGCCCCTCGTGGCCTAAACACCAGTGTCAGGATGCAACAAAATTAACTTTGTCTGGGAAACAAGGTGGGTGAACATGAATATTTTCTTGGAGGGAAGGAAACCAGAAGCCATGTAGCTTTGGCTCCAGCGCAGGACCCAAATCTCTAGCCTGCCAGGCAGCAGTCCTGCATCATCCTCCAGCAAAACGTGCAGCCCAAGCCAAGATAAAGATAAAAAGACTGAACTTAAATCCATCTCTTTATTGTCAGAGTCCGGTTTTCCTCCTCCAAACCCCCCTAGTGACATTCCCTTTTCACTGCCTGTCCCCACCGGGACCCCCCAGGGCTTGCTCAGGGGCCGCACAAACCTCTCCCAGTCACAAACTCCCGGCAGCAGAGCCCGTGTCTTCCCCTTGGGTTTTCAAAGCACCAATTGCACCGTCACCGTTCAACCCCTTTCCTCAGAACAAGCATCCCCTGCACTGGCCACTGGCAGCAGACCTGCTCTCCCCACAAAAAACCCCGTTTTCCCTCTCTGATGAAGGATGCTGGAAGTGCTCAGCGAAACAAGGAGCCGAGGACGGCGTATTCCTCTAGAGGGAAACCTCCGCTTGTAGCAGCCTGACTGAAGATCTTTGCTGCATTGAAACGCTGACTCACCCTCCTCCTCCTCCTCCCCTACCCCAGCACACAGCTCCGCCAGCCAAAATAAATAGCGGGTACCTTTCTGCCCTCATTTATTTGTTTGGCAGCACTTCACAGACGCGTTTTAGCCTCTCAGCAGAAGAAAAAAAAAAAAAGGAAAATAAAATATTGCTGAGCAACCCCCTGATGGAAAGTCTATTTGAAACAGCTTGTTCAATGCAGGGAGATTTTTCCCTACAGATAGCAGCCTGAATTTCAGGCTGAAGGCAGCCGCCCCAGTTCTGCAGTCACAGAGTACCATCCCCAGCCATCGCAGCCCATCTGCAAGAGGGTGGGTAACTCTGCACCGTGCAGATGAAGGAAACAGCACATGCGCTGAAAAAGTGGGAGTTTGGGGAGGGCAGGGCTCAAATCCACCCATAACGTGCCAAGGTTAAGAGCTGTGCTCAAGCTCGAGTGGAAAATCCCTCCTAAGAGGGCTGGATCCAGGGGAGGGCCCTGACCCCACCGCTCACAAGCTGCTTTTTGCACCGTTTCCCCGCGAGGCTCGCCGCGAGCAAGGCGGGAAGGGTGGAAAACCAGCAGGACCGGGGTGCCAGAGGGCCCGGCAGCGGCTTCAAAGCCTGGCAGGGATCAGGAATTTCCTCCCACCAGCATGAGCAGGGCAGGATTTGTGCAGGAGGCGGTTGGGAAGAGATGGGTACGGCAGCCTGGGACATTTTTGTACAGGGTGGGAACCCAAGTGGGAAGCAGTAAGAGAATATACGCAAATATTGCTTTTAAATAGCAATTTTGGAGGGGAAAGCAAGGGGTTTAGTTCTCTGTGCTATAATCACTTTGCTTTCCCCTTGGTCTTAACCTGCCCATCATCCCGGTTAAAACAGACAAGTCCTGCTTTACAGAGATTTGCTCCAAAACCAGGGAATAAAAAAAACATAGCAAAGAGAGGATCTGGGCAGTAGGAGCCCAGGTAGATGGAACCTGCCAACCCTGATACCCGCTTTTAGGGTGAGAGTGGGGCTGGGCTTTACCTGGAGAGCTACCAAGCAGATTTGTCCCACCAGGGCTGAGCTGGTCCCAGTTTAGGATCCGACTTCACCACCCTGCTTCATGTCCATCCCTGGGAAATTCAGATTTAGCAGGCAAAAGGAAGGCAGAGGCATCTGAAGAGCCGTTTTCCACCCTGGCAGGCTCCCCGCACTCCTCGTGCCAGAGGGAGAACATCCAGCTCCCTTTCCTGATGATTTTTACCCTGTGCCTGATCCAAGGCAGACGGCTCCCGCGATGGGACTCACCCGCAGCGTCACCATTATCCGTGGTTCTCACACCACGGTGCTCCTCTTCATCAAACTCTGCAGCCTCTCAGGTTCTCTGCTCTGGAAGTCCCCGTTAACGGTGCGTTGGAGGGGGCTGTCACACGCAGCAGTGCTCAATCCCACCGACACCTGCGCCGCTCCCCACCGCCAGCCCGTCCGAGGACCACGTTCCAATCGTTCGAAACCTTCCTCCCATTTCCAGCATTTAGGAAATGTACTTTTTAGGAGTACGTGATGAAGAGGGAAGAATTTGGGTCGATATTTGGGATGGATATAAGGGTATGAACTATGGGAAGGGGGGTGACAGCCAAGGTGGGGAGTGATTTTACATTTTCTCCCCATGAAAGCAGCAGAGGGAAGGGGTTTTAACCTGTAAATGCCACTAATGCAATTATTTTTACAAGAGAGAGTGCAGTTTCTCTTTTTTTCCTACTGCCAAGCATGAGATGCAGCTCATTTTATCACCCCAATTCACGCCACAAAAAGCAGGACCTGTGAAGCTCTGATAACACTGTGGAAACCCTGAAAATAGTTAAACTAATTGTTTTAGCCCCAGGCCTTGCCTCAAATAAACCTGCTGAGCTTCTTCCTTACATACAACCCTTGACCACACAACCTTAAAAACAACAAACCCAAAACAGTCTTTTATTCAGGTCTCCAAAGAGCAAACACTATCTTCCTACTGCTTCCATTCAAGCCAGTATCAAAGCCCGGTAGCCGCCACGGATTAGCAAAGCCAGGACTGAAAAGCACAGCCTTTGGGACCTGCTTCCTTGTAAAGAGTCAGCAAACAAACATATGTAAATAAGGGCTGAAAGCAGAAATATCCAGCCCTCTCCCCAGATAAGAGTGCCGACAGGTTTGCAGCTTGCAGGGCAGCGCCAGCTCACGCTCGCTTGCCAATGGCTCAGCAAAAAACACAGAGCAGAAAACCTTTTTATAAAGCTGAAGTTAAAACCAGCTGAAAGTCAGCGGCTTCCTTATTTTAGAAAGGGTGTGGTTTTGTAAGAGCAAGTGGTTAAAGACAAGCTCTGCCAAACTCGTCTTAGCTGGAGGCTAATTTAATCCTTAACTGTAAAGGCTCTTTCTAATTACAGACCTTTTAACTAATTTTTTTGGTCTTGAAAAGCTGACTGCTTTTGATGTTCTTTCCCCAAGTTCAGCTTTGGGTGAAACTTGACCAGTCCACGATGGGAAAAAAGGTGAGAAGACGCTGCTTGCTCAGCTGATAGCCGCCACAAAGCTGAAGTTTCCAGAACCAGGAAAGCGGAAGGAAAAAAAAACCTTTCTGCAGGGAAGTCAAAGACTTAAAACTGCTTAAATTCAGAGGCTGGTTCTCTCTACAAAGCAAAGGTTAATCCATCTTCATCTCCAGAGGTTACACTGGTAACTGAATAGCTCCTCCAGATGCAGGTGGACACCCACAGAACACCCACCAGTAAGTGCTGCTGACCTGGGAGACCGCACGCCTCCGATTGTCACAACAGAGAGGGCACCAGCCCCAATGTTCAACCTGGCACCATCAGGACCTAGGAAGCTCTTCAACAGCTTTGCCATGAATCAGGGGCATGGTCCCCAAGGTCGTTCAGCGTAAGGAAGAAGAATAAAAATCAGAAAAGTTCAAGTTCTGTGTAATTAGAATAAGTAACGACACAGTAATTAATGGGCAGAAAAAATGAACCAGGAGAGCAAAACTAGGGACAGTCCATCTCCCCGTGATGATGGAGAGGCCATTTTTGCATCTAATGAGCCCAGTCACCTCCTCCCACCACCCAGCCAGGGCCATGTCTAGGACAAATTCTTCCTGTAACGTTCCCCAAAGCCCATCGCCCCGGTCCTCGAAGGCCCAGTTGCTTGGCTTCCCCCTCCCAGACAGGCAGCTCTAGCACTTCACCATCCTCCCTTTGAGACTTCCTCTAATGTCTAACTTAAATCCCCCTTGCTACAGTTTAAACTCATTACTTCCCATTTTCAAATTGCAAACTGCAATTAAAGCCCGTCCAGATGCTTAGAAACACCCCAAAAAGGGGCCCCTGTGAAGTCATTCCCTCCAACCCAAGCGATTCCTATTTTGGGGAGAGAAAACCCCAGGCAGAGGAGCTGCTGCCGCACGGCTCATCCAAGTTTCTCCTCACAGACAGCCGCCCGCGGACGGGGTCCTCAGCACGTCATGGCAAACCAACTCGAAGCAAAGCTTAGCTTCAGCTCAGCTTGAAATTAAACTGTGAGCACTGAAGCAGATTTAAAAAACCACAGAGTGAAAACCCTCTGGGAAAGGCATAACGCTGGGAACGGGTCCAGCAGCTGTCACTTAAAAAAAAATAAAAAAAAGAAAAGGCAGAGGGTTGTACAAACGGTGTTTAAGGGCACCTCTGCTCTGATCATCCGCTGGGTTGGATGCCCAGACGGATCCAACGTCCCCGCCTGGAAAACAGCCGCATCCCTCAGAGGAGCGGCGCGGGCACGGCTCACCCGGCAGGCTGGAACGCACGGCCTGCCTCTGCCTCCTTCCTGGGACTGCAAAGCAGGAGGAAACCTGCAGGTTTCTCACCCGTTTAGGGAGGAGAAGGCTCCAGAGGGCATCTCCCATCCCGTGCGTACGGCGTAGGCTCTCGGCGCTTCGCTGGCTGGCTCAAGCCACTGCCTGAATCCAGCAGGGTTTTTTATGGGTTTATTTTTCATATGGTATCTTCTCTATTTTAAATCAAACAGGAGGTTTTTTATGGGAAAAAAATAAAAAAAAGAACAATCTTGAGTGGTAATATCCTTCCTCAATCACACCATTCAGAGACCAGAGTCCTTTAGTCTCCTCCAGAAACAAACTTTGCACTGGGACGTGACACCAAGGAACTGCCGGGGTGTGGAGTCCCCTGGAAATGAACGACAGTCCCAGGATGTCACATTTGTCCCTCCTGCTGTTGGAGCAACTCGAGGACAGAGAGCCCACACCCTGCCTGGTCCTCCCCTTCCCCATCAGCCTCCGTGCCCCAGGGAAAGGCTTTGGGGGGGGGGGGAAGGAGCTCCAGGCCCTGCGAGATGGGGGATCAGTGCCTCAGGGGAGCAGCTCCCCGCCTGCCTCGGGCAGGACGGAGCCTCCCCAGCCCTCGTGGCTCCTCTCCCACCCTCATGCCCCTCGTGGGACCACAGGGGCCACACGGCACAAGGACACGTGGCCTCGGGTCCTGGGGAAGGGGGGTGGCAGCATGTTCTTGCCTCCCGTTGGCCATAAGGACCATGACATCTTCCGGCAGGGTGAGGAGAGGAGGACTTTGGGGGTGCCCCCTGCTCTGAAGCCATGCGGAGCAATGTGCTCACCCCCTCACTTACATCCGAGCAGCACTTTAAAATCAGTTTAACCCGTGGAGGAATCTGGTTAGGTTGAATAAACCATAAGTGCCCTCCTCACTAAAGGAGGCTTAGACTGAATTAAAACCCTTCTGCTTGATAAATTAGGTTAAAGTCAGCCCAGATTAGAAAATCCTTATAATAAATCAACCCTGTAGATTCAACCAGCTCTCAACTGCTAGTTATTTTCTCAGGCTGCTTTTAGCCCCATTTTCTCACTCTCACTGGGTCTCAGTCAACCTCTGGAGCCCCAGCTCAGCTGGGGGACGGACGTGGGGGACGCACCATCGCGATAAAGCCGGCACAGAAACAGCACAGACCCCACGTTTTGTGTGCCACAAATACAGGGCTGAGGATTTGGAGGGATGAATCATCACACAAAGCGAGAACAATTAGAGATTCATAATCGGGAGAGGGGAAAGCTGGGGTGGGATGGGAAGAGGAAAGAGCAGGGCTGGGATTAGTTACTTCAGAAATATTAATAATATCTCAAGTTACCAAAGTGCTGCACCCCCAGGCTGGATCAGCGAGGTTAAAAAACGCAGTTACATGTCACTGTGTCCCACATCCCACATTGACTGCCAGGGAAGCCTTTTTAGCTAATTAAAGGATAATGACCCTTTGAGGCCACAAAACCACTTGGCAGGACCACGCTGAGCCTCACCTCTGCAGAAGGAACTGTCCCCCTCTCCACGAAGGGGATCCCTCCCTTCCGCAACCGGGAAACACGACCCAGGAGGGCAAATGAAGTCGTTCTGTGGCAGAGGCCAGGGGAGGATCCAGGAAAAAACACCCTCCCTTCGAGAGATTTAAGGAAGCATTTCTCCTGCTATCATCTTGTCTGAGCAATGGGGACCGGCCCGCCACTGACGCTGGAGAGCGTTTAACAGCGCAGCCCTTGGAGACGGGAGGCTGGGGCAGCTAGTTAATGGCCTAGACATCACCACCCCCATTTCACTGACCTGGGTTTCTGAGGGGACTCTTTGGGCTCCTTTGAACCGAACCAGCTACTGGTTTTATTCCTCTCATCTCCCCCTGCTGTCGCGTGGACGGATGAGCCGTGGGAGGGTCCCACTTTCTCCCCCTGGCCTTTGCTCCCCGCGTCGCTCTTGTTGCCCCCGTGGTGGAAGAGGCCGCCCTTCGCTCTCTTGTCTTCCTTCCTCGTTTCCTCGGGTGGTTTGTCCTTCGTCGTCTCCGTGGAGAAGACCATGGGCATTGCAGCTTGAGTCGGCTTGTTCTCTAAGCGACTGTTTTCTTCCATCTTGGCTCTGCCCAGATGGTTACTGAGAGTGACGGCTTTCGTGGAGACCTTGAGCTCTTCCTGCAAGGCTAAGCTGGGAGGAGACGGGATGAACCTCGGCTCGTCTCTTTGCTGTGTCCTCTCAAAGGTGCTGACCCCCCAAGGCACCTCGTGGGAGTCGGGAGGGAGGGGAACGAAGCCAAAGCCCTCCTCCGACCGTCTGGGGACACTGGGCACCGCCAGCGGCGCAGAGCTCTGCGGGACAGACACAGGGCTCTTTGGTGCAGGCTCGTCGCTGTAAACATGGCTCCCGTTGATGCAGAGGGAAGAGCGGGACACAGGATCATTCTTTGGCTTCAGGCTGTGGACTGCTTTGGGTTCCAGGACCGGGCTGACTTGGGAGACATCGTCACTGAATGCTCTCTTGTGGGTCAGCTTTGGAGATGGCAAGTAGTCTTTCACTGGGGGGAAATAAAACACAAAACAGAGGCGAGGACATCTGAGTAACAGGCAAAGGTACAACAAGCATTGTTATCTTCTACCTGCAAACACTACAGAGATCTATGAAATCAAACCAGCTTTCTCCCTCCCAGGCTCTACCAGATTATAATTAAACTGCCAGAAATGCAAAGCACGGTCACAAGTATGTGGCTATACAGGCTACACGATACTCTCCCCGAGCGCATCACCTCCCACTGCAGGATCCGGAGAGGAGCCTCTGTAAGACGACAAACCCCTTGTCTGAAAGGATCTGAGATCCGAGAATAAATGCAAGAAACTACCCAGGAGCTACTTAAAGGGCTTATGCTTCCGTGTGACTTAAGAATTTGCATTGAATAAAAGATGAGGAGCCTCTGAGCTCCACTCCGACAGGCCGGGCTGCTGCTCCGCGTGATATAAGCCAGGAAGGTCCAGCTCCTGCTTCTCCCTCCCACTACCTGACCCTGTGGCTACTGCTAACACTCAGATTTTTGGGGTTACGCGGAGAGTCCGGTGAGAACTGCCTGGACTTCGGGTGAGAGGCAGCTGCTCTCCCCTCCCAGCTGGAGATGCTGTCTCCTTCACGACGGCACCAGGACGGCAGGGCCAGAGCGGTGCCTCCGCTCACTCTCCAGCCGCTCACGGGAACGTCACCCAGCAGAAACCGAGTGGCATCACGTGGCTTCAGCAGCACAGTGAGAAGCAACACATACCCAGGGACTCCCACCCAATCGGGGAATTTGCCGTCTCCAGCCAATTAAACCATTTAATTATATATTTTGTTTTCAAGGAACAGCAAGAATTAATTCACTACAAGGGCCTTTTTTGTTTGCAAATCGCCGCTCTCTGAGCGCCAAGAGTTCAGATTGTTTTAATCACCAGGGACCGGTCACTGTTTCAGCTTTGCCTCCAAGCCGGAGGCATCTCGTTAGACAAGGAGGCAGCAGCAACATGCTCTGTGTCTCCCAGTTTTTCCTAGGGTCTTTACTGCTACGAGTCAATGTTAGTGACGTGCTTTTTGGGGGCAGAGAAAAACGGTCCTGGAGAGCCCTCACAGCCCACGAGCTCGTGGTGGCTGCAGGGAGCACACGCGGCGTCAGTGTAAGTCAGGCTGTTCGTATACAGGCTCAGCATAAAAAATAAAATGTTAAGATGTCTCTCCTCATTCTGGCAGGCACATTACTGCCAGCACACAGAAGGACTTGGTGGGTTTGTGCAGGACGCTGCTTCTTAGGTAAGCAATTAGTTAACAGATTTTCAGGAAAACCTCAAGAGTTCCTTATGAAGGGTAAAAAAAAAAAAAAGCGGGGAGGAATTAAAACTGTTATCCTCTTACCAGAGCGCTCCGTGGACAGACTGCTGTGTCTGCTCGGGGATTTGGTTACCTCAGGAACATTTGCAGCCAAGCTCAGGCTGGCAGAAGAGATGGTACTGTCAGATCCCAGGGAGGTGTTGGACTGTGTCAGGGACGACTTGCGCAGCTTGTTCTTCAAGAAGAAGCCCTTGAATTTGGACTTCTTGCCTCCGATGTCGTAGTCATCCTCCATGTCGAGGGCGCCCATGCTGCTGGGGATGATGGCAGAGGCTGACTCCAAGTCGTATTTCTTCTTGCCTTTCACCTTGTCCTTCAGCTTGCCGAAGGGCGACCGTGGCTTGTCCTTCATGGACAGGTCGAACATGCTGGCCGTGAGGTTGTTACGTGTGAACTGGATGCTCACCAGGATCTCACCACGCTCTTTCTCCTTCTTCCCAGCCTTGGAGTGGAGCTTGTACCACCTGGAGCCAGAGAGGAAAGAAAAGGAAAGGCCAGTCTGTCATTTCCAAGAGCCACAAGCCGGGAAGACCTCGGGGAGGATGGGTGGGAGCTGGCACAAGTGCCCCAGAAGTCACCAAAGACCTGAGTCAGAGAGCGGACCCCTCCCTGAACCGCAGCAGCTTTGTAAGAGCTGTGTCTCCCATCTTATCCTAACACTAAATACCAAATTCTAAATACTGCCCTCCCAGTAAATAACCTGGCAAATGCCATCTCACTCACCCCAGCGTCGGATACCGCCGTTCATTTCAGGGGAAAGTTACTGGTGGCCGAATTTTTGTGTGGTCAGTTGATATGTTGTTCTGAGCCCACGTTTAAAAAAAGACGGTGCTTTGTGCTTGCGTTTTAAATATTCAAGAGCCAGTGACTCAGAACAAATCCTTTCAAGTCAGAGACAGTACCGTAATGGCAAAGGCACTCAACAACATTCATTAAAATAAATTTATGTCAGACCTTCTGTGCCTCACCCTAAATAAAGATGCTAAAGTTTGCCTAGAAGTGTCCTTGCATCAAGCATTTAGAGGATGCTGCATCCCAGGAGCTCTTTATGGGCAGGAGAAGCTGCCATGCAGCACCTACCCTATCTAACCCAACCCCACCCTACCCAGGTTACTGGATTTTAGGGAAATATCTGCATTCCAGCCTGCAGTACAGCTCTGGGATCTGCGATGACCTGATGTTAAGGTGGAGGACGCAGCACACCTGTACATCCATCACCTTCCCCTCCTCCAAATCCCTTAATTCTGCTGAAATGTCTAAAATTTGAGGCAGCCAGAAGCTTGAGCTGAGGAGGAAAAAAGGACTTGACTTTAATACCCCTCGTGCCAGTCGCCAAAGGGTCTGGAAGGAGATATTGGCTGTAAACACCAGCACAAAAGCCTCACCTGCCTCTGCAGGAGGTTACTGGGGGATGCTCCCCGCTGCCCTGCCCCAGACACAACCCCTAACGCAGACTCTGCTCCACAGCTTTGCACACAGAGATAGAAGGAGCATAGGAAATGCCTCCAAAACATTCACTGCACAAGGGAAAAAAAAAAAAAACTCCCAACCTCCAGTTAGGGCCCAAGCCTTGCCCAGGGAACAGCCTGTGCACTGCCAGGTGCCACCAACTGTTCGTAAACAAGCAGCTGTTGGTGAAGAGGATGTCTCAGACAACTCGAGGGGGATGCCCTGGGGGAGGAAGCACAGGGGCTCTGCGGAGGGGGGCCGGTGGGCCAGTTCTCTCCCCCTCCCTCCTGTTGCTGCCCAGAGAGAGAACTTGCCTCTCTGCGCAGGTACAAGCCCGAGAAAATGAGAAACTTCTGGAACAACCAACTGTGCAGGCGTAAGACTATATAAAGGCAACACCCCACGTGTGTCTTTGTCGACCCACCTACAGACCACGCTGGCTATTCTGTAACAACGCGGGATCCAAGGCTGCTGATATCCCCATTTCCTATCCCCTCCTCCTCTCTTCTCCTTCCCCTTCCTTCTCTCTCTCTTTCTTACATATATTCATGTGTATAAGCTTTGTAGGAGTTGCATTGTGATTGGTTGATCAGTGACCAGTTATTAGGAAAACAGTCGTATCCCCAAAGTGCCTTTATTGGTTCTCAGGACGGTTATCGGTTGACTGTTGCCAAATTGTCTCCATTTACTCACTAAAATGGTCGGTTAATAGTCACCAGCACAATTGTTCCTTGGAGTCTTTGTGGTGACTCGACCAGCTCTTCCACCAGCACGCAGGCTCTCGGGGAATTCAGAAGATTCCTCCTCCTCGTATCCCACCACATGGGAATCCCAGAATCATTCAGGTTGGAAAAGCCCTTGCAGCTCCTCCAGCCCAAGCATGACCCTCCCCCTGACCGTTCCCAACTCCCCCAGATCCCTCAGCGCTGGCTCAGCCCGACTCTTCAACCCCTCCAGGGATCCCGGGGACTCCCCCCTGCCCTGGGCAGCCCATTCCAACGCCCAACAGCCCCTTCTGCACAGAAATCCTTCCTCAGAGCCAGCCTGACCCTGCCCTGGGCAGCTTGAGGCCATTCCCTCGGGGCCTGGCACTGGGGCCTTGGCTCCAGAGACTCATCCCCCCTCTCTGCCCCCTCCTGGCAGGGAGTTGCAGAGGGCCAGGAGGTCTCCCCTCAGCCTCCTCTGCTCCAGACTGAACCCCCCCAGTTCCCCCAGCCGCTCCCCAGCAGACCTGTGCTCCAGACCCTGCCCCAGCTCCGTTGCCCTTCTCTGGCCACGCTCGAGTCATTCAATGGCCTTTTTGGGGTGAGGGGCCCAGAACTGAACCCCCTCAGCGAGGGGCGGCCTCCCCAGTGCCGAGCCCAGGGCTCAGATCCCTTCCCTGTCCCTGCTGGCCACGCCAGTGCTGACACAAGCCAGGATGCCGTTGCCCTCCTTGGCCTCTCGGGCAAGATGGATGAGACAGCAGGGCACGGAGCAACCCCTGGTACGTGATGGGAGAGGGGGAGAGCCAAAAGCAGGAGATGCCCGGAGGGCACCTTTTAATTCTCCAATTCACCATGGCACCACGTTCAGACGGGGCAGCACAAAGCACAGGCCATGAGGGAACCATTTCTTCCCCAAAACCGCTGCCAAGCCAGTGGTCCTTCGCTCCCTCCTCCTCCCACGAGATGCCTCATCTTTCTGCCCCAGTCCCAGCACCATTTCCCGTGGTGGCACGAGTGGGTGTCCAGCACAGCCACTGCCCCGGTAGCTCTGATCCCTCCCAGATCCAAGTATTAAAATCCCCCTTTAACAAGGCACAAGGAAATCAGACCCTATTTCTCCATGACATGGTTCATGGGTGAAACATGCAGCAACGGGAGGTGGAAGATATTTCTACATGTGGGTTTAACAATTTCCCAATGATTTCCCAGAAAATAAAAATCCCGGCGGTGTCTTACATCCACATGAAAAGTGAAGTCACTGAAAAGACAAAAAAAAAAAAAGAAAATGTGAAGAAATGTGAAGGGATGGAGATGGGTGTGACCACACTGAAACCACCAGGGTGAGGAAGAAAGCTGAATTGTGTCCTCCAGAAGTTTCTGAATTACAGCTGGGGAAGTTATCGCATCTCGGACAAAGGGAGGAGCTGGAAAGCCTGGGGAGCCTACACCGTGCCTTGGGAAGGGGGCACAAAACCCCCAATTCCCTGCTGGGATGCCGGGATAAATAACACGAGTGCACAGCTGGAGGCACGTGGGTCCTTCACCACACAACTCAGGTGTCCCCAAGATGCAGGAGGGACAGGGCTGGGACTCTGCTGGGCACAGACACAGGGTTAAATCCCCAGTGAACCCATTTCTATTCCTACCACTCTCTTGTCCCACCCTCATATGATGCTCACTGCAAAATTTTCACTAGTCAGGCTTCAAGATTGAAAATATCCAGGCGTGTAGGGGAGAAAAAAAAAAAAAAAAGGGAAAAAAAGCAGCATTAACCCCTTACAGCAAGGCAGCGGTGGCAAAGAGCCACCAGAACAGGCTGATCCACTGCCAGGGAGCAACGAGGGAGCAGGAGCAGTGAGTCAGGTGGACACTTCCTGTAGGAGCAGTGGGGAAAAGGCTGCTTGAAACAGGCTGCAGCCACAGCACATCAAATATTACGTTGTTCAGTTTGATGCAAGGCCTGGAAGAAGTTCAAGGGGGAAGGGCTGCAGCAGCCTGCCAGCTGGGAGAGGAGAGATTTGGGGGCTGAATCATTTAGCAGGGAAAAAAAAAAAAAATCTTGCAAGTGGTTTTTATATCTTACGTCATCCCGCAGAAAAAGAAGGAAGAAAAAAAAAAAAAATCGAGAGAAAATCTGGGTGGATTAGCAGAAGGAAAGGCATGAGCTTCTGAGGATGATGAGATGTAACAGCCCGTAAGGGCTCTGCACTGGCTCAGCTCACACGGATACGCTCCCAGCACTTCCCGTCCCATCCCCTGCAATACTGTTGTCATTAACATTAATCTGGGTGCTCGCTGACGGGGCCTTTGAAAGAACAAGCCTTAAAACCTGATCTGCTTCAAAAAGTGTCCGTTCAAGGAAAAACCTCTTGCTTATGCTACCACTGGATTAAGGAGCTATTTTTGGTTCCCAAGACCTAATCAGCAGTCGGGACTACACCTCAAACAGGGAACAGAGCTATTTTTAGGCTGAGCTCTAAGTTTATGGCACAAGATGAGTGTTTGGGAGGATTAAGTTGTTCCATGTTGGGTTTTTCTTTTTATGAATCAGTTCCAGTGGAAACAGGAGGTGCAAACACTGCCTCGGCCAGGATGCGGCAGGAGAGCGGGGCTGGGGAGGGTTTTAAGTCCCAGCCCAGCTAAACACAAACTCCAGCAGCACGTTTTTGCTATTAACCCCATCCCACACCCCTCGGTTACCCACATTTCTTGCCCTCAGAGGGAATTCTGCCTTGGGTGGGGGAGTTCTGGATTGGGGTGACCCGAGCCCAAGTCTTGGAGGGGAACACAATCTCTTTTATGGGACTAGATGACACAACTGGAAAAACAACCAACCTTCTGCCCATACAAAACCTTTTCCAGGTTTGAAATAGCAGCCTTGAGCTTCTCAGCTCAGGCTCAGAGCAATCACTCTGAATTTAACTGGATTCTGTTCATCCGACTATGGAAGAGGTGCGACATCGAGGAGCGTGTGAAGATCGAGGAAGATGCACCGAGCACGTTGTGAGAGATTGAAACGTCAAATGATTGTCTCAGAGCTTGCTTGTGTGTGTGCTTTGAGTCACGGGGTGGTGTCAGTAACACCTCCAACATTCATCAAGGACCAGCTGTGGCCTTTGTAATTAGTCTAAAGAATGTCACCCAAGAAGCAGGAGCGTATGAAAGGACATAACTCCTTAGATAAGCCTCAAAAAGGGGGAAACGCGGACCGAGTGAAACCCAATGTTTCCCAACAAGCACAAGGACCACTGATCACTGGCTCCATAGAGCCCGACACTTTGTGGCTCTATTGCATATGCCAGATGCCACGTATGCCTTGCAAAGGACTTCGCAACTTCACCAGTGAGGAGGTGATAAGAACTGATTTTAGCCCAGAAGCTGGATGATTTCTCAAGAAGCATAAACTCAGCAGATCCGTGGGAACTGAGGCAAAAACGAAGGTGGGCAGGGCGAGCACGACCACCGACTCAATTGCTCATGGAAATGAGTTTGTGGAATACCTGCCTCTCTTTGTCCAGCACACAAATCAGCTGATAACATGAGCTTAAAAGGCACCAGAGAACTTTGCTGTGTGTGCACCCACCACCGAAGAAGACTGAGGACGAACGGGACACTGCTGGATCCATGGTGGTGACTATTCTTGCAGCTCCATTCCGGATGCTCACTTGATTTCTCTCTTTCCTTCCATTCTGTCCTATCGCTTCCCCTCTTCACTTTTAATAATAAAAACTGGTTTGGGTGTATGGCATTTGACCTCGTTTGTGTCTTAATTTCACTCTTGGGAGATTGGATCGAACACAGGTCCAGTACTGGGCACCCAGGACCTGCTCTTGGAGGTGTTTTGGAGACTTCTCTTAAGGAAAGTGCCACCAGCTTGGGTCCAGCTCCTCATCACACAGGACATCCAGGACAAGCTGCCCATCTCTGGCCACCTACTCCCAGGGGCTGCTTTTAGCAAGGTTTGGAGGGGCCAAAGCCTGACAAAGACTTTACTAATTAAAAAAACATTAAACAGGCTGTCTTGTCCCGGTGCCAGAGTTTGCAGTGACCGGGAGCAGGATTGTTCCTAGCTAAGGAGACATGCTTGGCACCCAAGTCTGTGCTCCTTCCCTTGCTCCCTTCAACTGCAAACGGGTCTCCCCCTGAACATGGAGCGAAGGATGAGACCTGCTGCTTCCCACCCTGCTGATCCCATCCCAACACCCTTCTGCTCTGTGAAGAGCTGCTCCTTTCCACCCGTCAGCAACTGCCCACTTCCACTGTGAGGTGATACCCCCGCTGAGACCACCCAGAGAGCTGAGCTCACTCAGAGACACCTTCACAGAATGACACAGAATGATCTGAGCCCTGGGCTCGGCACTGGGGAGGCCGCCCCTCGGGGAGTGGGTTCAGTTTTGGGCCCCTCACCCCAAAAAGGCCATTGAATGACTCGAGCGTGGCCAGAGAAGGGCAACGGAGCTGGGGCAGGGTCTGGAGCACAGGTCTGCTGGGGAGCGGCTGGGGGAACTGGGGGGGTTCAGTCTGGAGCAGAGGAGGCTGAGGGGAGACCTCCTGGCCCTCTGCAACTCCCAGCCAGGAGGGGGCAGAGAGGGGGGATGAGTCTCTGGAGCCAAGGCCCCAGCGCCAGGCCCCGAGGGAATGGCCTCAGGCTGCCCAGGGCAGGGTCAGGCTGGCTCTGAGGAAGGATTTCTGTGCAGAAGGGGCTGTTGGGCGTTGGAATGGGCTGCCCAGGGCAGGGGGGAGTCCCCGGGATCCCTGGAGGGGTTGAAGAGTCGGGCTGAGCCAGTGCTGAGGGATCTGGGGGAGTTGGGAACGGTCAGGGGGAGGGTCATGGTTGGGCTGGAGGAGCTGCAAGGGCTTTTTCCAACCAAGATGATTCTGGGATTCTGTGGGTGTGCATCCCCCCAAAGGGCTTCGGCCACTATCACCCCAGGATCAGCAGGGGCAGGCGTCACCCCAGCCCCGGTGATCTCTGCAGGGGGAAGGAAGCAGCAAGCCACCCCAGCACATATGGACGGGAGAGGAAACCTCAAACAGAAAACTCCCCGCAGGCACCCCGGAAAGGGGAAGAAGCTGGAGGCCCCCCCGCAAGCTCTCAGGCACCTCCTGGGAAGCCAGAGGCACTCCAGGGGTTTGCAAGCTCGAATCCTGCTGCCCTAAGGGGGCTTGCCAGCGCTGCCGTTCGCAGAGGGCTCCCCAGCCCCCCTACGCAGCTCTGCACGCTCATTTAGGTCACGGCGTTTAATCAGCACATCCGAACTGCCTCCAGTTTCAGTAAAACCCTTTCCTGTGCAAAGGCTCCTCTCTCCTCCCACTCGCCTCCATGGAAAACGGCGAGCCACACAGCACGGCTGCCAAAAGGCAGGTTTGGGAGGAAAGGCAGAAAGCACCCGGTGTCTATTTTTACATTTTCTGTTGCCAGAATCAATTGGTGAAGCAAGGGAGGCACGGGGAGCAGAACACAAAGCACTGCTGTATCTCCAGGCCCCCCAAAAAACCCCCACGTGTTTTCCCTCATCCTCCAGCAGCATCCTATACCGGAAAGCCAGCTAGTGCTGAGCAAAGGGAAAAACCACCCGGCCATGGGAACACGAGCGCAGGAGCTGTTTGTTAAGGAGGGAAAGCAGAGGATGCTGACAGGATGGATTTGCTCAGGGTCAGCGCCTGGTTTGCACCGTCCCCCCTCCTCTGCTCTTTGTCCTCTGCTGGGCTGCAGGTGACTGTTTATGGGGGGCACAGGGAGCTACAGGGGGAAAATGCTTGGGCAGGATTTTCTCCTCATCGATGAGCAAACTTGTTTGGGTTTATGAGAGAGCAGGTCTGCGTGGGCTGCCCCAGCACCTCCCAGGACGGGCAGACGAGCTGCTGGGCTGATCAGGAGGACAGAGCCACAACCCTGAACAGAAATGCTGACCATGATCCGAGGCTTTGTCACCTTGACCCTTCCACTTCCCCCTGGTCTCCCTGATCCAGTAACTCCTTCAGCACAAAAGCAAGGACAAAGCTGAAGCCCCCAACCCATCACCAGCGTGGTGGGTCAGCACCCCGAAGCCCTGGGGTGATCCAAGCTCATTTCTGTGCTTCGGGATCACTATGGTCGTGTGCAATATCCCACAGGGGAGAAAACCCAGTGACACTGGGACGAGAGCAGGCAAGCAGAGCTCTCAGAGATGCCACGTGCACCATAGGGGCACCGTCCTGCCCTGCTTTGGGGAGGATGTGGGTCCTTTCCAAGAAGAACATGAGTCCTTCCAAGGAGAACCAGCTTTGCTCTCCCACAGTTGGGGTCCCCAAGGGATCCCCATCCACCCTCCAGCTCAACTGGACCAACCTCGCCCCAACAAACCTGCCCAACGCACCCTGGGTACCTTCAGCAACGGTTCTCCAGTGTCGCCCTCGCACTGGTCCCAGTGCTTTCCTAGCAGTGAGTTGAGAGACCTTCCTTGGGTGGTTCAGCCCCTTAGCGACTCGCGGTGTCCGTGGATGCAGAAGGGGAAGGATGCACAGCTGGAGCGCTTCTAGAGCGCTTCAGCCATCAGGTGCTTCCCAAAAGCCTCCCAAAACCACTCGGCGTTGTCAGGGAGGTTGAGGTTTGCCTCACAGTGAGCAGAAATGCTCCTGTCCCACACAACTCGGCCACCCGAGCTGCCTAATGGAGCAAGAGACAGCCCAACGCGGAGTCAATGGCTCTTCCCTGACCGCACCAGCCTCTCATTTACTGCTGATTCATCCCTGCAACAAGGTCAGTCTGGCTTACGAGAAGAGCCTCAAGTCTTTAATTAAAGACTACTCGGGTCCCTACAGTGACAGAGCAGGACAGAGCACAGAAAAGGCAATCCAGGGAACAACCCCCCCCTCGATGGGCACAGCGCGGGCAGCAAATATTGGTGAGCCAAGAGCTGAAGCAGCCCTGCGGAAACATGCGCGTCACATCGGGCCAAGAGGAAGCTCACCTACCCGAGAAGGGAAGCGTAGAGTGGAAAACAACCCAACCCTGGGGAGTTTTGTGCTTTTTTGTCTGGCTTTGTGTTTTTGACGCAGCTTCCCCCGCCGGTGCCGGGAAGTTTTTCTGCAGCGTAGGTTCGTTGTCGTGTCGGTTTTGGATGGCCTATTTTGCAAGGTGATCCCTGTAAGCTGCTAAAAGCACAGATGGAAAATAAACACAGGCTGATTCCACCGCGGATGGGGAAGAAAGGACTCAAGCAGCTGAGGTGGGAAGAAGCTCATCTCTCCCAAGTGTTCCTCTGAGAAGTGCTCGAAAACAAGCTTGAACAAACCAACCCCCCTACAGCTCGTTAGATAATTCAGCTCACTGCTAACGAAGCGACTGAACCCTGGCTTCCAGCTTTGGCACGACCAACTCAGCTGCTCAAGAGGCCAAAGGAGATGTCGGAAACAAAGAGCAGGAGCTGTGGGCAGAGAGGGGTGCAAGAGGCTGGAGCTACGGACCCAGCGCTGGTGCTCCACACCATGTGTTACATTTTCTGTTGCCAGGATCGATGTGGGAACACGGGACAACTGAGAACCCGTGGGAGAAAATCCTGCCACTGACTCGCATCCGCTCCAGGACAGAGAAGCCTCCGTGCTGTGCTGTACCTGAGCCCTGCTGAAGGGCTTGTGCCACAGCTCACAGGCCAGGAACAGAGATTTTGTCACTCCAGAGGGTCTCGATCGCAGGGAACAGCCTGAAAACTTGCAAGGCACGATGAAAGTAACAACGACCTAGGAGCCAGCGCCAGGCCCCGAGGGAATGGCCTCAAGCTGCCCAGGGCAGGGTCAGGCTGGCTCTGAGGAAGGATTTCTGTGCAGAAGGGGCTGTTGGGCGTTGGAATGGGCTGCCCAGGGCAGGGGGGAGTCCCCGGGATCCCTGGAGGGGTTGAAGAGTCGGGCTGAGCCAGCGCTGAGGGATCTGGGGGAGTTGGGAACGGTCAGGGGGAGGGTCATGCTTGGGCTGGAGGAGCTGCAAGGGCTTTTCTAACCAAGATGATTCTGGGATTCTGTGAAAACCAGGAAAAAGAAAACAGAAATAAAACAGCCTTGCTCGTGTCCACAGCTCACTGGCACACCTGGAGCAACACCCAGGCTGTGCTCCAGGCACATATCCTGCAGCACCTCCGCGCTCCGTGCCCAGGGTCCACCCCGTTAAGGTCCCGAGCATCCTCACTCCTGCATCCCAGCCGGAACGATGCCCCACAGGGCCCTGGTGCCTGGCACCTCCCCTTGGCTATGGGCGGACTGGGGTGGCCCAGACCTGCGGAGCCCCCACGCAGGCTGTTTTTTCAGCCCAGAGGAGACAGAGGATGGCTGCGCAGCCACCCCACTGCCCCCAAACCTGCCCCTACAGCCCCTGTGCCATGTGATGGCCTCTGGAGAGGGATGGTTTCAGGAGCAGGGACGGAGAAGAGCGCTGGCATGACAGCAAGGGCAGGTAACTCCATCACAAATCAATTTAGGCCGCGAAGATTGGCGGCTTTCCCCTCTCTAGCACAGGATGGTCAGGTAGGAAGAGGGAGGTGGAAAACAGAGCATGAAACATTTATGAATGAAGAAGAGATAGTAATAGCAGGAGACAGAAAGTGATCTCTTCAGCTATATTTATCTGCTTACGCTCCAGAGCATCTCAGGTTTGTGTCCTCCAAGTCGTGAGCAAGCCAATAAACCACATTTGTGGTCACCAAATGACCTGAACTGCCAGGCCAGCAAGACTAAGGGACGAGGCCCCTGTGTGAGGATGGGAGAGGAGGCAGCGCTGGTTTCTCAGTGCACGAGAAACCAAGAGCACAAAGAGAAGTTAAAAAACCAAGCTCCGAGTCGACTTTGCAGGATTACAAAGCACAGCCGACACTGAGGAGCTGTTCCACAGGTTCCCCCGGTGCACTTGCTTCTGGGGAGCTACTTAATGCACAACATGCACGGGATGGGCAGGAGAAACATGTTTTTGCTGTAAATCCTTTTCCACTTCCAAATGGGAAGAGCATCACGACAGGGCTTGCATGGAAAACCTAGTACCTAGAGGCCACGCAAGGCTTGGGAACGCCACAGAGCCCATCCCCCGGAGGGGAAACCAAGCCCACGGGCTTCACACAGCTTAAAATACCACCTACACCTGCTGTGGCAACAAGTCATGCACCGACTGTTCATTCATTGCATCAACAGACACCGCAACCCGCTCTCAGGCATGAGTCACGCAGGTGAAAAAGGGGGGAAAAAGTGAAAAGGGGAGGGGGGAAGGAACAAATCTTCAACCCTGCAGCAGGTTGTTCTGTTACGCACACCTCTACTCCCAGTGAACATGCCAGCAGAGAGACCCACGTGCTGGAAACGCAGAGCTGGGGAGGTTGTGGGATGCCGCTCTGAGGAGGGAGCTCCCAAACCCCATCATCCCGCTGGAAACCCAAACCCCACGTCCCCAGCCAAGCCTCCAACAAAGAAAGCAAATTCCCACGGCAGGTATTCGCACACCTTTGCCAAGCACAAGCCCTGGGGCGGGAAGAGAGGTAGGAGCAAAGGTTTCAAAGCTATTTTCACTTGCCAGACAGCATGCAGACAGGCTGCAAGGTGGTTTTTTGGACTCCAGTTGTCAAGAAAGCCCTGCGCAGCAGCCGTGGGGAGGCAGCCACCCGCGCCAGCATGCCTGCAACGGAGCAGCATCCAGAGCAAGAGGATTTTGACGTCGCTGGGGACAAGGAGCCCGTTTTCCCTTCGTGTGGACACCTACATAAGCATAGTCACGAGCCGGCCACAACGGACAGGCAGAATAACCTGGTCCAGACTCTGCCCTGGCGGCAGTCACAGCGCAGATAACACGGTCAGCTCAGCACAGCACAACAACAGGCACCTTGCAGGGCAAGAGGGGCAGAGAGCGGAGCCCACCCTGCCTTTCTGGTCACTGGAGAGGAACGCCTGGCCAAAAACATTTTGGCAGACCTCAGAGGGAAGGGAAGGAGTCACCCTGGAAAGATGAAGTGAGGCGGCGAGGTTCCTGAAGCATGGGGTGAGCGCTAGCTGAACTTGGCACACGCAATAGCACCAGCTCCACCCGCGTCTGGAGCTTTGTACCAACAGGTTCAAGGCGTTTTCAGAGCTGGCTGCGGGTTTTTCTGCAGCTGCTAAGGAAAAAAGACAGCTGGAGGCAGTTAGGGCTCTGAAAATCAGCGTGAAACAGAGAAAGAAGCCTGAATCTGCATCTTTTTGTTTTTTAAGATGATGGAGGGTGATGGGCCAGCGCTCTTGGTCACCAACAGTCCAACCCCAACATGCCAGACATGCAAAGCTGGGATCAAACTGCTCAAATATTTTTTAGAAACCCAACAAAAGCAGATCCTTCCTGCAGGAGAACAGAGCAAGGGCCTTAAACCAGCATTAGCAACTGGGTGCAAATGGGGTTAACTGGGCAGGTAGGAGCAAAATTACACCCTGCCACCATTTCATAAGCAGCATCACTTCACCGCAGCGCCTTGGTGCTCTCCCCTGGGCTTCTAGCTTGGGGCAAACGCTTGCCCGGGACAAGCTGGCCACCAAGGACCCTATCCCAAGCCCTGCCTGCCTCCCGCCCAGCCCTCACCTTGGGCAGCGCAGAGAGCATCTCGACCTGATTATTGGCAGGACTAACGCTCTCCTCCCCCTGCTCAGCAGTGTTTCAACACAGCAGGGCGTTTCCTGGCTCGGCAGAGATGCAACAACCCCTCAGAGCTGCTTTTTCAGCTCCAAAACAAGGATTTCATCACAGCTGCTGTTCTCAGCCACCCCAAAGACCTTCATGAGCTTTACCAGCCACCTCCAATCAGAGCCCCCAGGGAACAGGGCTCTGTTTGCCCTCGTATTAAAACTTTTCCATCCCGAAACGATCAGCGATTTCCTCTCCGCCCTGCTGCAAGGTCTCTTCCTCTCCTAGGCTTAAGGACAGACATGTGGAGGACAGGCTGCAGCGATTTGGCACATGCCTGATAGGGAGCAGAAAGTGAGCCTGGGTGTGAAAATCTCCCCTAGGAGATGCAGCCAAGAGCCAAAGCCATGGTGAGAACGACAATGAGCACAAACCACTGCATCCGAGAGAGAAGCCACAGCCAAGAGCCTGCAGGCCATAGCGCGCACTCTGCTGCTAATGATCTTCACTGATTTTAATTTAACAAGGGAGGGCGACTGCCTCAAGCATGCCATGGGCTGTCAGTGGTCCAGAGGGGTTGGAGAGAGGGTCTGTGCCCGGGGGAAACATGAGGACAGTGCCACGGAAAGCACGTTACTCATCCGCTCTGCCACAGCAAGGAGGGGACGTGAAGGGTACAACCAGCAAGGGGAAGGGAAAAGCACCTGGTGTAGGGCTTGGCTTGGGAAGGGACCAACAGACAAGAGAGGGAGCCCCGGCAGGGATTCACAGAATCACTCAGGTGGGAAAAGCCCCTCGGGATCACCGAGTCCAACCCTCAGCCCGACTCTGCAAAGTTCTCCCCTACCCCACATCCCCCACAGCTCATCCCAACGGCCCTGAAACCCCCCCAGGGATGGGGACTCCCCCCTCCCTGGGCAGCCTGTTCCACTCTCGGACCACTCTTGCTGGGAAACATTTTTTCCTAACGTCCCCTTGGGGCCCATCCGTTGGCCCTGAGGGTTCTTCTCGCCCTCTGAGGTCCCACCACTGCTTTGCTGCTGAGCAGATGGGCAGCACACATCATCGGGAATGATGTGACCTTCCGGAGGGCTTCTCGACTACCCTGGGCCAAAGCAAATTCACAGCAACGTTCCATTTCAGCATGTTCCTTCCCCAGAGCCATGTTGCTTCTTCCTCCCTGCAGCTGCAGGCAGTGACGGGGCTGACCAGCTCCTTCCCCCAACCAGCTCCTTCCCCCAACCAGCTCCATCATCAGTCCTGGCCTGACTCCACAACACCTTCACCCCCCCAAGCCCAAAGAAATCCCTGTCCCTTTTCCACTGAGCCTTGCCCCAGAACCGAGCTCTATCAAGACATGCAGGAGAGAAGCCCTCGTGGCCTCGAGGACTTCAGCTAGGAAAGTTTAGCACACAGAGGAAAGGTTTTGTACCCCGAGTAGCTGCTTTGCTGATGCAGATCAAGGAGAGTGTCTGATTCCTGCTGCCAGGGCGGAGATGCTGCAGCTGCACAGAAGCCCAGACCCCTCCAAGCAACCAGTCCCTCCACAGCTGGGGAGCAACAGGAACAAGTAAAGCCAACTGCAGCAGGGAGGGCTTTGGGGAATTTGGAGCTGGGCTAACTTTGCACAGGTAACAACTCCACAAGACAAGTTCCCTGTCGCAGAGACACCAAAGGCCACTCGCTGTTGTTGCTCCTCGTCCAAGGCAGCAGCCAGCAAGCAACTGCAAGTCACTGCAGGAGAACACCAGAGCCAGGAACCACGACTCTTCTGCTACACTTACTGTCCCCTTACCCACAGGATCCCAGTGCTGCAAAGTCCTGAATTTTAGTCTCCACATCTCGAGCTCTGGCAGCCCGGTGTTTCCACAACCAGCAGAGCTTCTCCCCAGAAGGCTCATGGCTTTAACCTTTCCCCTTTGCCATGGGGCTGTGAGGTCTTAAGGAAAGAAAGTAAACGAAAATGATATTTCAAAGGGGGAGAGAAGAGGTAACGACAATTAGAGTTTTCCTTTGCCCAGCCTAGGAAACTCCAGGTGCCCACCATCCCTCCCTGCCATCGGCCTGGCAGCCCACGGAGCAAAATCAAGGCCCTTTCCGGCCCCCACGCAGCGAGGTCCAAGGTCCAACCCCGCAGTGTTACCATGCATCTCCTGCTCTCCCCAACACCAAGCCCCTGCTGAAAAACTGAAAAGGCCAAGCCCCCACCACGCCACCCACCCAACAGACCACCTTAGCCAAGGGGAAATGTTGGATTGAAGCTCTCATCATGCTGCAGCTGGAGGCATTTCCACCCTCCCCAGAAGCTGCGTTGACGGGGATGGATGCGGAGGTAAGACTCCCCGGCTCGCTGCCACGCGGCAGGGAAGGCAGGATAAGCCCCCGCAGGGGACTGCAATAGCATTTCCTGGACGTCAGGAAGCAGAAACGATAGCTGCTTTGTGAGTACAGAAGAAACCCTTTTCTGCTGGGCTGAGCTCTCGTTTTGGAGGGACTGACCACCCTGCTGCTTCCCCGCTGAACTACCACATCTCCCTGCAAGCCTGTGCCCACCCGCAGACCGTCACAGTCAGACACGGTGATGGTCACCAAGCCAGCATGCAAATATTTTGTTGCACGGCCTCATCCTGCTGACAGCGCTGGGCTTTGGGCTCCCAAAAAATGAGGCAGGACAGAGAGCTGCAAGGACCAGGTCACGGAAGGGAGAGGTGAAGACCAAGAGCATCCTGCCCAGGCAAGGCCACGGGCACAGGGGTTTTTTGGATGCAGAAAGGTGCCGCGTCTGGAGACGCACGTCGGGATCAGCAGGGCAGTAAAAGGCACAGGTGGAAAATAAAAGCACTACACGGCTCAAGTAGAAAGGGAGGAATGATGCTGGGCACTGCTGCTTGGCTTCCCAACCCCAGACCTTGAGGCTGGCTGAGCATGGGACAAGCCTTGTGATGCCCAAAAAGGCCAGGAGAGCTCTCAGGCTGCTCTTGTGCAACTCGCAAGAGTTTATTTTTCTCTCGGGCAAAACAACGAAATGACCAAGACATTACACCCCCAGACACCGGCTGACAGCTCGTTCCTGGAGAAGAGTCCAAGTTTGACAGAACATTTTCCATCAAGCTGAAAACAAGTATAAAAATCAAAGCCGGTAAAGTTTCCGTGCAACAAAAATCAGCAGGAAAACGAGAGCAAGGTCAACATGCTGACAATCAAGGCTGTTGTTTAAGCAGGGTCCCATTCCAACTGGCAGCTGTTTTGTGCCCAGAAGCAAGGACTAAAGGTGGGGTCCTAAAAACCAGCATATGGCACAGGCTCAACTCACACATCCCTGGCGCGGGGGCCAGTGGTTATCTCCGCTGCCCAGGCCTGGGCACGTTCTGCGGTGCAGTCCTGGAGCACAAGGAGCCTGTTTGTTTTGCTATTTTTTAATCCGGGACTACAATTTCCTTCTAAACAAAGTTGTTTGCAGTGGGGCTGAACCAAACATCACAAGTTGGCTGGAAGATGAGGCAGCTTGCAGAGCCAGAACCTCCGGGGCTCCCCCCCAACCCTTCTCCCACCTGGCTGGACAAGCTCCAGCACTCAGGACGCCCTTTGAAAATCAACTGCAGCCCCTTCCACACTGCAGAGCTGCCACCCACCCTCCAGACACCTTCCAGCTCAGGGGTTCAAGCGAGCGGAGATGCTCGGGGCGCAGGGTGAGAGCTCTCTGTCACGTCTTCTCTGCTCGCTTCCATCATTAGGGGCCACGAGTGAACATAAAGAGCCTTAAAATCTCTTGCAATCCTCAACAACGTGAGGGGAAGTTAATTTTCCTTACGCAAGCGAAGCTACAGGAAGGGAAGGAGACAGACAGCAAAAACTCGGGGGATCTCCTGCCTCCCAGCCCAGATCCCCTCCTCGGGCTGCAGCAACGGTACCGCCGGGGTGACCGGCAGCACGGACGGGGTCCAGCCACGTTGGACATTGCACCTGTGGGATTAACAGTCCCTGACGCTGAGACCTTTGAGACAAGACCACGGGCTCAGGCTCCTGAAACCTTCTTGGAACTGTCGCAGGCCCCCCCCCTGCTTTGCACAGCTTCTGAAAATTCTGCTAAGAGGAGCATGGCTTTCCTCGAGACACGGCTCCTATCCCGGCTCCCGGCACAAAGCTCATTACCCAAACCGCAACGAGGACGGAGAGTTATTTCACATCCTCCCGCGCCAAAACAACATGTCTCTCCCGGCGCACCCCAAAGGCCGAGGGTCGGCTCGCTCGTTCTGAAGTCTGCCCACGATGCTGCTTTGAATTAGGCCCAAAGAATTCAGATCCAGCTCCTCCGACACCGCCCATTCTCCAGGCAGCGCTAATAAAAGCAAAATAAACGCCGGGGGGTGGGAGGGGAACCACTCAGACACTAACTCCGGGGTTAGTCACTTCTCCTCTGTGCCCACGCTGCCATTTTAGGGCATGCAGGAGTCTCCACAGGCTGCAGATGCAAAAGCGCTGCGTTTCTCCACAGGAAAAGTTTTTCTGAGCCCTTTTCACGCTAATCCCGCTCTCCGGGAGCGAGACTGCGCCGTCTGCCAAACCACGGCGCTCCCGCCGCCGCCTCCCCGTCCGTGCCCTGGGTAGGAGGGCGAGGGAGGCTCCTCTCCAAGCCTGCAGCTCCGGGCAGCGAGCCAGACGAATTCCTGGGGTTCGGGGAGCCCGCGAGCAGCGGGGACGCTCCCGGAGGCGCGCAGCAACCCAGCAAGCCGGGTCTGCGTGAAGCAAAGCTCAAAAAAACCTTCTTCCCTAAAGGAATTTCATCCACATTCTTGCATTTCTCTGCCTGGCAAAAGCTAGAAAACATTATTATTATTGTTTTAAAGCCTTCTGGGGGAAGGAGGAAGAACAGCAAATCCCACACACGCAACGATATATGCTGGAGGCAACGCGGGGCTGGGGTTCGGTTCCCTGAACTGGGGGGACCCTCCTGCAGCAGCACCATGACAAATGAGGTCATGCCGACGGCCCCCCCGAGCCGGTGTGGGGGCTGCAAAGCCATCGCAAGGACAAACCACCGCCAGTATCTGTGCCACAGCTTCCTGAGAGTGACAGACCCCGGGGGGGACCCTCCCGGGATGTGGAAGGACCTGGTGGCATCCTGTGTCCCCTGGGCCCCCTGCCCAGGGGGAGGAAGGATCCTGCGATGCCTTGAACCCCACGACTCCCTCCCGGGGTGGTGGGGAGGGATAGAAGGACCCTGAGATACCCCCCCCCAACCTTCACAACACCCTTCCTGGAGCACACATGACGCCCTACCCTCCGTGATGCCCTTCCTGGAGTATCCACAGGCCCTGCGATACCCTGTATCCTGCAACGCCCTTCCTGGGTCATACACAGACCCCGTGCCACCCTGTCCTCTGTGACACCCTTCCCAGGGCACCCACGGACCCTGCGATGCCCCATCTCCTGTGACACCCTTCCTGGTGCACGCACGGCCCCTGTGATGGTGGCTGACCTCCTGTCAAGCCCTTCCTGGGGCACGTCCGGACCCTGTGACACCCTCCCTGGGGTGTCCACAGACCCCATCACACCCCCCCTCCCTCACTGTCCTTCCTGGGGCACATGTGGTCCCCATGATTCCTCATTGCCAGCATCACCCTTCTTGGGGCATGCAGGGACCCTGTGACACCCCACAGCCTGCACAGCCCTTTCCTGGGGTGTGCACAGACCTGACCACACCCTATCTCCTGCAACGCCCTTCCTGGGGCACACATGGACCCCACAACGCCCCACCCGCTGTGATGCCCTTTCTGGGGCTCACACAGACCCGTGACACACTTAACGGGGCACACAGGGACCCCCCCCGACACCCATCCTGAGGCACACAGGGACCCCGCGACACCCTTACCAGGGCACGCAGGGACCCCTTCACACCCATCCTGGGGGCTCACACAGACCCACGATGCCCATTCTGGGACACAAAGACACCTTGTGACGCCCACCTGGGGCATACAGGGACTCATGACACCCTCACTGGGGCACACAGGAACCCTGTGACACCCATTCGGGAGCTCACACAGACCCATGACACCACCCTGGGGCATGCAGGGACCCCATGACACCCTTACAGGGGCACAGAAGGACCCCATGACGCCCATCCTGGGGCACACAGGGACCCATGACGCCCATCCTGGGGCACACAGGGACCCATGACGCCCATCCTGGGGCACACAGGGACCCATGATGCCCACTCTTGGGGCACACAGGGACCCCATGACACCCACCCTTGGGCTCACACAGACCCGTGACACCCATCCTGGGGCACACTGGGACCCTGTGACACCCATTCTGGGCCTCACGCAGACCCGTGACACCCTTACTAGGGCTCACAGGGACCCGGCGACACCCACCCTGGAGGCCTCCCCTGCTCTACCCCCAGAGGCGTCGGGCGAAGGCCGGCGGGACCCACTCACCGCTCGTCGGGCGCGCGGCCCTGCTGCAGGGCGGGCTCCAGGGGCACCAGGGCCTGGCCCAGGAATCGGTCCATGCCCACCAAGGCCCGGTGCATAACGGTGAGCACCAGCCCGACGCGGGCCGGGCCCGCCGGGGCACCCAGCTCGGGGGGCAGCTCGAAGGCGCACTCATCCCGCCATTCGGGGTTGCCGGTGCTCTTCTCAGCCACCGAGGTGCTGTATTTCTCGCGGCCCAGCTGGATGATGGTGTAAGCGTCGCTGGTGCCCGGTTTGCCGCCGCCCTTGCACCGCAGCCCGCGGGCCCGCACCACCGTCACCTGGACGTGGGTGGGCAGCCAGGCCGGAGACCCCTCAGCGGGAAGCGCGGCCGCCCGCAGCAGCGCCATGGCGGGACGCTGAGGCGGCGCCGGGCCGGGCCGGACAGAACCGGACTGAACCGGACTGAACCGAACCGGGCCGGGCCGGGCCTCGCTCCGCCGCCGCTGCCGCAGCCGGGCCGCAGCGCGAGCGCCGCCGGCCGCCCCGCCCCGCCCCAAGCCCCGCCCCCTGCGATAACCCCGCCCCGGGGCCCTCCCTCGTCACGCCCACCGGCCGCGCCACGCCCACCGGCCCCGCGGCGAGTTGTGGCCACCGCAAAGCCGCCAGGGGCCACCCCGCGGGACTCTGCCCCGGGCGGGACGGCGTGCGGGAGGCCTGTGTCTGTTCATGTGTGTCCACGCGTGTGCAAGTACAAGCGCACGTGTCCGTGCGTGTGTCCGTGCGTGTGTCCGTGCACGTACAAGCGTGTCCATGTGTGTCCGTGCATGCGTGCGCGTACAAGCACGAGCACGTGTGTCTGTTCATCTGTGTCCATGCGTGTGCATGTGCATGCCCTTGCACCCATGGGCAAGCGTGAGAACATGTGTCCATACACATGCAGGCGTGAACATGTGTGTCCATACATGTGCAAGCACAAGCGTGTGTGTCCATGCACGTCCATGCACTTACATGTGTGGACAAACACGAGCATGTGTGTGTCTATGCACTTGCAAACGTGAGCATGTGTGTCCATTCATCTGTGTTCATACACGTGCAAGCACGAGCATGTGTGTCTGTTCATGCATGTCCATGCACTCACCCTCATGGGCAAACACAAGCATGTGTGTCCATTCACATGTGTCCATGCATGTTCAGGCATGAGCACATGTGTCTGTTCATGTGTGTCCATGCATGTCCATGTACTTGCCCACATGGGCAAGCATGAAAACCTGTGTCCATGCACGTGCAAGCATAAGCACATGTGTCCATTCAAATGTGTCCATGCATGTTCAGGCACCTGCACACATGGACAAGCGTGAGAACGTGTGTCCGTGCACATGAAAATGTGAGCACGTGTGTCTGTTCACGTGTGTCCGTTCACGTGTGTCCATGCACGTCCATGCACTTGCACCCATGAGCAAACCCAAGCCTGTGTGTCCATGTATGTGTGTCCATGCATGTCCATGCACTTGCACACATGGGCGAGTGCAAGCACATGTGTCCATGCACGTGCAAGCGTGAGCATGTGTGTCCATTCACGTGTGTCCATGCATGTTCAGGCATGAGCATGTGTGTCTGCTCACGTGTGTCCATGCATGCCCATGTTCTTGCACACATGAGCAAGCATGAGAACATGTGCCCATGCACATACAAGTGTGTGCACGTGTGTCCATTGAGATGTGTCTGTGCATGTTCAGGCACTTGCACACATGGACAAGCGTGAGAACGTGTGTCCGTGCACATGTGTCCGTTCATGTGTGTCCATACACGTCCACTCCCTTGCACCCATGAGCAAACCCAAGCCCGTGTGCCCATTCCCGTGTGTCCACACACGTCCACGCATGACCACATGTGTCCACACCTGTGCGAGCACAAGCGCGTGTGCCCGTTCACGCCTGTCCACACCCCCGCAGGAGCTACCACATCCGTTCATGTATGCCCACGCCCATGCATGAACCGTGTGCCCGTTCACGCGTGTCCGCGCACACGCCGGTGTGTCTGCAGGACACCCCTCGCTGCTGGAGCCCCCCCTGCACCCCGAGACCCCCCCGCCCGCCCTCCCAGGCCGCTTCGCCCTTGACCGTGAGCCCCGGGCGGCGATTCCCGGCCTCCCCCGGGATTATTCCCCCGCCACCTGTTCCACATTCCGCAGCATTTCCCAGGCCGCGGCCGGGCGGGGGGACACAGCAGCGTCCCCAAGGGGGCCCCGCGCCTAAAAAATATCCATTAAAAACCTCTCCTAAAAAACCTTAATCCCTCGCTTGCGCCACCCAAGCCCGCATTCCCCGGCCCCTCAAGCAAGGTCAGGCCGAACCGGCCGCGCCGGGGTGCTGGGTGGTGCCATTTTGGGTGCTCACGGCCGGGCCGCGCCGGGGCGAGCTGGACCCCGGGGCTTCGATGCCACCGCGATAAGGGACGTTCGGGGCCACCTCGGTTAATAGGACGGGGCCGAGCTGCCCTGCTCTATCGCTCCCATCTCCGGCCTCAAACGCGCCGTGTGTGAGGGGGGTGGTTGGGGTTTTTTTGCCTCCTTCTGCTTCGTGTCCCCTCCCCGGGGGGGCCGGGACCGTCCGTTCCGCTCGGCCGCGGGGACACAGGCCGCCCCGATGGGCTGGTGGGGTGTTGGCACGGGGACAACGGCCCCTTTGGGGTTGCTGCGTCCCCTTTAGGGGTGCAATGTCCCTTTTTGGGGTCGCTATGTTCCCTTGGGGGTTGCTGTGTCTCCTTTGGGGGTGCAACATCCCCTTTGGGGTCACTGTGTCCCCTTTGGGGTTGCTGCATCCTCTCTGGGGTTGTTACGTCTCCTTTAGGGGTGCAATGTCCCCTTTGGGGTCACCGTGTCCCCTCTGGGATTTGCTGTGTTCCCTTTGGGGTCACTGTGTCCTCTCTGGGATTCCTGTGTCCCCTCTGGGCTTGCTGTGTCCCCTTTGGGGGTGCAATGTCCCCTTTAGGGCCCCTATGTCCCCTCTGGGATTTGCTGTGTCCCCTTTGGGGGTGCAGTGTCCTTTTTGGGGTCACTGTGTCCTCTCTGGGATTCCTGCGTCCCCTTTGGGGGTGCAACATCCCCTTTGGGGTAACTACATCCCCTTTGGGGTCCCCTTTGGGGTCACTGTGTCCCCTTTGGGATTTCTGTGTCCCTTCTGGGATCCCTGTGTCCTTGTCCTTTGGGGGTGCAACATCCCCTTTGGGGTAACTATATCCCCTTTGGGGTCACTGTGTCTTCTCTGGGGTTTCTCTGTCCCTTTTGGGGTAACTATGTCCCCTTTGGTGTCACTATGTCCCCACTGGGATCCGTGTCCCCTTTGGGATTTCTGTGTCCCCTTTGGGGGTGCAACATCCCCTCTGGGGTCACTATGACACCCTTGGGATTTGCTGTGTCCCCTCTGGGGTTGCTGTGTCCCCTCTCCTTAATTTCGGGGCTCTGCGCTGCTCCTGCCCCCCCCAAACTGCTGCTAAGGCGACCGAAGCCTCTGAGTGCAGGAAATAGCCACGTTCTGCCCCAAAAAGCCTCCAAGCGAGCCCATAAACTGGGGGAAATGGGGCAAAAAAAAACAAACCTCAGCAACCCGTATTTTTGGGGGTGGGATGCGCTGCGCCGGCCATATTCAAATCTCACATTAAAATATGCTTTAGAGGAATAAAAAACTACACGGGGAATTTCTTATCGCCCCCGGGACGAACCGAAATCCAATTATCCCTCCAGTCCGGTGCCCGGCCCCGCTCCGCCGGCCGCCTCTTATCCCTCCTCAGCATCTGCTTTTTATTTTGCCTTCTTTTGATTGTTTTTCCCCCTTTTTTTTTTTTTTCTTTCTGATTATCTCTCCTCTCACTGCATCTCCTCCTCTCCACCTCTTTCCATCCTTTACCCCATAATTGTTTTTTTTTTTTTCCTGTCTCCCTTCACCTTCCCTGCCCTGCTCAGCTCCTCTCCTTTTATTTATTCATCTCTTTGATTTTTACCACCTTTGCATTTGAGGCATAAAGAGGTTTTTTTTAATTACCCGTGAAATCAATGATATTTTTTTTATTCTTCTCTGGAATCGCAGGGAAAACAGGGGTTAGCCACAGCACTGCAGACGTCCTCGGCAAGCCTGGCCTGGGTTAAATTTTGCTTTAACTTTTGCTTTAACTTTAATTCTTGCTTTAATTTTTGCTTCAACTTTAATTTCTGCTCCACTTTAATGTTTGCTGCAACCTTAATCTTTGCTTTAACTTTAATTTTTGCTTCAATTTTTGCCTTAATTTTTTGCTTTAACTTCAATTTTTGCTTCAATTTTTGCTTTAATTTTTTACTTTGACTTTAATTTTTGCTTTAACCTTAATTTTTCCTTCGATTTTCATTTTTGCTTTAAGTTTCATTTTTGCCCAACTTTAATTTTTCTTCCTCCTGCTCCGCGGCAGCCGTGCAGCTCTGCCAGCCCTCTCCTAAATCTCATTTCAATGACGAGGGTCTCGCCTAACCCAGCTGCCTTGCTGGCGAGGAGCTGGCAATCGATGCCAATGACATGATTTTGCATTTTTTCCCCATTTTTGATGCAAAATTCCGTTCTACAGCGTGGTGGCCCCCAGCAGCACCTGGTGCTGCTCACCCCCAGGAGCTACCAACCTGAAGCTGACCCTCCCCTCCTCAAGGGTGGGAAATGCACCTCGTTGGGTTACAAAGACACTGAATTTCCACCAGAACAAAGCAAAGGATTGAAGGATAAGCCAGAGTTGGGGTTGAAGCACCCCAAATCTCCACGCCAACGCTGCACACCCCTGCAAATATTCACACCACCATCAAAACACCCCCCAAATATCCCCTGAATTGAGGGGCACACACATGGACTGGGACTGACAGCCCAGGCTCCAATTTTTTTGGGGGGACAAGCTGGAAAATATCCCCTGAAAATGGGTTGCAAAGGGGATGGCGGGTCCGTGCCGGTGATTTCCAAGTGCAAAATTCCAGCTGGCAGCACAGGGATGCCTGGGAATGGAGGGAGGGAGGAGAGGGGGGAGGATGGGGGGGGCTGGAGCCAAGACAAATAAAGAGTTCAAATGGGAAACGATTAAAACTAAACTAAACTAAAATAAATCGAAAGCGGGGGAGATAAGACGCGGGCGCCCTCGCTGCCTATTTAACATTCATTGGATTGAATAATCAGGCCTCATTATCTCAAATTGTCTGCATATTTGCCCTCAAAATGCTAATTTGAAAGTTGGCTGCGAGCGCCGTCTGCCTATTTTGACTAAAATATTATTTTGCTTTATTGTGCGTTGTTTGTAGCTCCAGGGGCATTTCCCCTCGCGAACCAAAAGGGAAATAGAAAAAAAAAAAAAAAAAAAGGCAAAAAAGAAGAAAAAAAACCCCCAACATTTATCAAAAGCTGGTCGGGAAGGAGAGCGGCGCCCTGTTTTGCGTAGAAATGGCATTTTTAGGCCTTCCAGTAAAATTAGAGGCGTTATCAGTTTCTTTTCGGGGATGGACAGTTTATCATTCATCTCTGGAAGGAAAATAGGAGAAATAATTTGCTTTTATTCTGATTGTTTGGCAGAGCGGGGAGGGACGGAGGCTGCTGCTCCCCACGGGTGTTTCCCCCATCTCCTTGCCCCCCATCCCTCTTTCACCCCCATTTCCACTTCGGGGGGTAAAATCCAAGCTCTGGGCTTTATCCACACGGATCCCACATGGAAAATCAACCATCGTCTCCATTTGATCTCCGGGCGGGATTCAGAGCATCAATCTATTTACATTATTACCTTTTCTAAAAGTCAATCAATAGATAATAAGGTGGGAATAACGGCCAGGAGTTAAAAACCCCCATTCAGGGCCGAGGATTAGGTTTATTGAAGGGCAATCGCTTCGAAATCGTTTCAATCCGGCGTTACGGATGCCGCGATTCACTCGTTGGCTTACCCACAAGGCTGCCGGCCGTCCCCAAATGACACATTTCTCATGCAAACCCCACGCTGGCCCCCCCCAAAGCTGTTTGCACAGCAAACTGCAATTGTATGGGAGATTAACGGGGCTTTGCGGGGCTGGGGAGGAGGCCAGCAAACCTTGTTGACAAATAAGGGTGGAAATCCGTCGCCATCAATTCTGCGGGTGCCTCCGGATTTGGCAATGACACTGCTTTTGACTTTCCCGACCGGGCAGATGGATGATGGGGAGGGTTTGACTTGCTCCCAGGTTTTGGGGGCAGATGGTTGAACAAAAAAAGGGGAGTTTGGAGAGATGCTGGTGGCCCTGGGGATGCTGCAAACCCCCCACTGTGGGTTCAGCCAGGGGGAAATTGGAGAATGGGGCACGTTTGGAATTTGGGGAAGTGGGAGGATGGAACATGATTGGAAATATGGGAAATCAGAGGTGGGGCTCATTTGGAAACTGGAGGATGGGACACATCTGGAAATTGGGGAAATCAAAGGATGGGGCATGTCTGGAAATTGGGAAAATTAAGAGGATGGAACATGCTTGGAAACTGGGGAAATTAGAGGTGGGCCTCATTTGGAAACGGGAGTATGGGACACATCTGGGAAATGGGGAAATCAGAGGATGGGGCATGTTTGGAAATTGGGAAAATTGGAGGTGGAACACATTTGGAATTTGGGGAAATTGGAGGATGGGGCATGTTTGGAAATTGGGGAAATTGGAGGATGGAGCACATCTGGAAATTGAGGAAATCAGAGGATGGGGCACGTTTGGAAATTGGAGGATGGGACACGACTGGAGATTGAGGAAAACAGAGGATGGGGTATGTTTGGAATTTGGGGAAATCAGAGGATGAGGCTCATCTGGAATTTGGGGAAATTGGAGGATGGAGCTGTCGTGGGGCACGTTTGGCCCCGCTGCCCCATAACCAGTGTGTGGAGCTGGACAAACCCCAACCTCCCCATCGCCCCCGGTCGGTGCTGCCCCTTGGTCTGGCGGGGACAGGCAGGGCCTTACGGCGCTGCCCGGGGATGTGCCCTTTTAGGGTTGATTAGCGGGGCTCTGGGGGCTGGTTGGAGCCCACCTGTGTCCTCCTGGGCAGTGACTGGGGCAGCTTCGCCCTGGGATCGGCCCGCGGGAGAGGTGCTGCGGACGGAGCCATCCCGGATGGAGCCCACACGGCCCAGCTCGAGCGCTGGGGCAGATTTCAGCCCCTCGAAGCACCACTGCTGCGGGGCCAACCAGGGTGGTGCCATCGTCCTTGGCCTGCCCTCGGCTCGCTCGCAGGCGTGGTGGGACCGTGCTGGCCTTCCTCCTGGAGGTGACCCTCGTCATCGCCCAAAAGCTCAGCCAGAGCTTGTGTGGCCGGTGGTGACAGCGTGAGTGGAGAGGAGACAGGTTGTCACCCTCCACCGGGATCCCCTTTATCCACGTGGTGTCTTGGGAGAAACACCCCAGCCCTGGGGTGTCCCATCCCAGGGTGTCCCATCCCAGCATGTCCCATGCCAGTACATCCCATCCCAGCATATCCCATCCCAGTATGTCCCATCCCAGCATGTCCCATCCCAGTGTGTCTCATCCCAGTATGTCCCATCCCAGCATGTCCCATCCCAGCATGTTCCATCTCAGTATGTCCCATCTCAATATGTCCCATCCCAGTGTGTCTCATCCCAGTATGTCCCATTCCAGCATGTCCCATCCCAGTATGTCCCATGCCAATATGTCCCATCTCAGTATATCCCATCCCAGCGTGTCTCATCCCAGTATGTCCCATCCCAGTGTGTCCCACCCCAGTGTGTCCCAACACACCATCCCTCATCCCACTGTCCCTCACTCTGCTGTCCCCCGGTGTCCCAGTTCAGTGTCCCCCAGCCCAGTGTCCCCCAGACTGGTGTCCCTCTTCCCACTGTCCCATCCCAGTGTGTCCCACCCCAGTGTCCCCCAGTCTGGTGTCCCCCACCCTGGTGTGTCCCCCACCCCGCTGTTCCCCCATCCCGGTGTCCCGCACCCCGCTGTGTGTCCCCCTGCCGTGTCCCCCCCCGCGCTCCCAGCGGGTGCCGCAGCCGCCGGGCGCAGCGCGGTCGGGCAGTGGCCTCTGGTGGTCAGCGCGGGAACGGCCCCGCCGGGACCCGCTCGCCAGGACCCCCCGGGACCCCCCCGGACCCCCCCGAGACCCCGAGGGACCCCCCTAGAACACCCTGGATCTCCCCGAGACACCGCGGGACCCCACCGGACTCTCCCGGGACCCCCCCGAGACCCCGAGGGACCCCCCTAGAACACCCTGGATCTCCCCGAGACCCCGCGGGACCCCACCGGACTCTCCCGGGACCCCCCCGAGACCCCGAGGGACCCCCCTAGAACACCCTGGATCTCCCCGAGACACCGCGGGACCCCACTGGACTCTCCCGGGACCCCCCTGAGACCCTGCTGGGACCCTCTCGGGACCCTCCCAGGACACCCCCAGGACCACACTGAGACCCCTCTGGGATGCTCCTGGGACCCCACTGGGACCCTCCCAGGACCCCCCTGAGATCCCACTTGGACCCCCCGGGGTACCTCCCATCTGGGATCCTCGTTAACTGGGAGCCTTCTAACTGGGATGCTTGCTAACTGGGATCCCCGATCTGGGATCTCTGGTGATATGCTCAATAGGATCTACACTCACTGGCATCCCCACTAATTAGCAGCCTGCTAATTGGGATGTTTGGTAATGAGGCATCCTCTTTAACTCACAGCCTGCTGACTGGAATTGTGCTAACTGGGATGCCTGTTAGCTGGGATCCCTGCTAAATGGGATACTTGCCAACTGGGACTCCCCACTAACACACTGGCTAACTGGGACCCTGCTGACTGGGATCCCAGCTAACTGGGATACTTGCTAACTGGGATGCTTACCAACTGGGAACCTCACTCACTGGGATCCTACTAATTGGGATACTCATTAAGTAGAAAACCCAGTAACTGGGATGCCTGCTACTGGGAATGCTCACTAACTGGGATGCTCACCAACTGGGAAATTCACTCATAGGGATCCTACTAACTGGAATACTCACTAACTGGAAAGCCCAGTAACTGGGAGCCCACCAGCTGGGATGCCTGTTAACTGGTGTACTCACTATCAGTGGCACTTGCTAACTGGGATCCCAGCTAACTGGGATGCTCCCAGGTCTGTGTGGGTCAGAGAAGCTCGGCACTTTGGGTGCCTTTAGGAATCAGTCCCAAATACTCCAAGCAGCAGATTTTTTTTTTTTTTTTTTTTTTTTTCTGGAAGTGGCTGTTTTGTCACCACCAGCATCCAAAAGAGCTCTGGTACGGAGCGGGGCAGGGCAGGATTTGTCCTTAGTCACCAACCCATGAGCCACAGCTTTAAAAAGCCATGAAACAGAAATAAGGAAGATTATGGGGAAAAAAAATATAAATAAATAAACAAAAACAAAACACCAGTTTACCTTCAAGAGCATGGAAAGGTACAAAACCTTTAAGGAAGGCATTATCCCTCCTGCTTCCATTCTTGATTTCTATAATTCATGCATCTGCTGGGCGAGGACCCAGCCCAGCCCTGGGTGGGCTCCATCCCAGTCCGGGGGGACCCATCCCAGTCCAAGGGGGCCCATCCCAGCGCCAAGCCGCTCCATTCTGCTGCAGGACCCCCCCCAGTTCAGAGCATGGCGTATTTTAGCCCGTATCATACAGCTACAGATGTCATTATTTGTAAAAACTCCTCTGCTGAAGCTCTCAACCCCCAAGAGCTCCTGGGCAAGGAGTTCCCCGGGTCAACCACTCACAGGGTTTTTAAAAAAAAGATATTTTTCTTTATTTTTTTTCTGCCTTTGCACTCCCAGCAGTGGCAGTGACCTGTGCAGGTGTGAATCCTGCTTGAGAAATCCTCCCTAGAGCTGGGTCAAGTCTACTGAGAGAAGAAGCGGAGCCGCATATCTTAGGATGCTTAAGGGAGGGCTGCACGTTGCGTCCCCAATCCGGGTGGCGAGACCTTTGATAACAAGAAAGGAAGAGTGGATTTAATCGGGGGGGGGGGGTGGTGTCTACAATTCAGATAAAATGATCTGCAGGCCCGAGGGTCAGGCCTGGATCCTCCTCAGCCGCTTGATGGCAGCCGGTGTCTAAACACTTTGTTTTTTTTCTCAGTAATTTCAGCTGAATTGGTAGAAAATACCTCTTTTCCCTGCAAATTGAGGGTGTCCGTAGCCCCCCCAGACCCCAGCGCAGGACTGGCACGGCGTATGGACAAGATGCAAAGGGATTTTGTGTGTGAAGGGCTCCGAAAGCCGGGATGGACAGACGGACAAGGGCCAGACAGAGGGATGCTGCAGGACAAGGGATGGACACAAGACCAAGGGGGGGCCCTGGGGTCACCCCGGAGGCTGTCCAGGGCCAGGGGGGGTGACCCTGGAGACCCCGCTCCTCTGCAGACGGACAATCCACACCCTGCCCAGACAGCCGGGCCGCGGGTTAATGAGCAGCATTGTTATTAATTAGCTCAGGAGCCGGAACCCCGGGGCAATTCTGCCTCAAAATTAGGCAGGAGCCACCGCCGGGTTCAGGTCCCTGTTCTGGAGCCGGACCTGGTGAGAGGAGACGCCCGCTTTGAGGGCAGCGACCCCCCAATTCCAGCCCCCCTGTGATCCTCGCTTGCATAGCATCACCCCCCAAAAATTATTACACACCCCCCTCCGTCTCCCCAGGACAGGATTTCCCCACCTGGCTCTCCCGAAGCACCACCAGTATCCCCATTTTGACCCCGTATCACCCAGACCCCAGCCCTGTGGATGCTCTTAGCCCCCCATCCAGCCCCAGGGGTGCTGGGCACCCCCCATTCTGCGTGAGGGTGCCGGGTATGTGTGTGTGTGTGTTTGCTGAGCTCCATCAAACAGAGAGAGAGGAAAAAGGGAATAAAAAAAGGGAAAGCCCCTCCTAACCAAACACACCCGAGCCCCGGTGGGGGCCTCCTGCCTTTTTATCTCGGTCTTTTCAAGATTGTAATTAAGAACTAATAACGCCAAATCTGCTGCCCTTTCATCTCTGCCCCCCACCCCAAAAAAAAGGGGGCCTTTATTTGCCCCCACCACAGTGGCTGCGGGGTGATACCCCCCGTGATGAGCTGGGGAGCGCAGCATCGCCGCCGGCACGGTGCCCAGGGTTGGCTTTTTACGTTTTTTCTTGAAAAATCACCCCTCGGGGGGGCCTTCACCTACTGGTACCTGGCTGGGATGTGCAGGGAGGGGGGGGTCCGTCCCCAGTCCTGTCCCTGAGGTGGCCACGCAGCTGCAGAGCGGAGGATGCTCCTCACCGGGGCAGAGCCCCGTAATGACTTTTTCAGCGCCGACGCAATCCTCAGGGTTTATTTTTCCCAGTTTGGGGGCTGCACACGCGTGTGTTGGGTCCTGGGGTACCACGTGGAAGCTGAGCGAGGGGGGCTGCTGCAGTGCAGATGTGGGCTCCGACCCCCCAGCTCCCCCGCGCCCCCATTTCCTCCCCAATAAACCCCCCGAGCCCCGGTGGAGTCCTTTGACCGGGGCTCGCTCCCCCGCCGCGCAGGCCGAGGTGTGACTTTTCCCAGCTCATTAGGAAAAGCTGGGCGATTTTAAGGATCTCAGACCCTAATGACCATCTGAATCCCATCAGCCGAGAGGGGTGAGCTGGGGGGGGTGGGGGGTGCACAGACAGCCCCACCTCCCCCTGCCTCTGCCACTGCCTCTCCAAGCATCCCCAGTCCTGTCCCTTCGCCTCACTGCCTCGGGGTATATTATGCCCCCCCCCCCCTGAAAAAAAAAGCAGCTGTTCAGGGGGGTGCATGAAGGAATTCAAAGTCTCAAGGGGGGCCTCGAGCCCCCCCGGGGGGCTTTGGTGGCCTTGGGATGACACTGTCTGTCTCTGGACACCTGGATCCTCTGCCTGGGTATTTCAGCGCCAAAGTCACCCTGAGGGGGGGGGGGGGGGGGGGGGGTGTCTCCACCCTGGGGGAGGACACACGGGGGCCTGCACTCCGGGGGCAGGGACACATGGGGGGGACACCCCCCTGTCGAGTACAAGGGGACATGGAGGGGGGGGCGGGAGGACACGGAGGGGACACGGGACCCCCCGGGCAGGTCACAGGGCGATGCCATCGGTCCCGCCCGGCCCATGCCGCCCCCCCGCGGTCTCCTCGGGAGGGCCCAGAGTCCCCGCGGAGGGGCCGGTCGGGGCGGGGTGGGGGGGGCGGTCGGGGCGGTCGTATAAAACCGGGCGACGAGCTCCCGAGCAAGCCCCCGCCATGCCGGCCCCGGCCCCGCCGCCCCCCGCCCGGCCCCGCCAGACCTTCACCATCGCGGCGCTGCTGGGACGCGCTTCTCCCCCCCTCCATCATCCGCCGCCGCTCTGGGGACCCCCCCCATGGGGACCCCCCCCGGCTCCTGCAGCCGCCGCCGCCCGGGTCCTGCCGCCGCCGCCCGCCGCCCCCCGGCCGTTCTGCCCCGGCTGCTGCGGGGCCCCCCCCGGCTGGGCCGCCAGGCTGGGGGCAACAGGTACCGCCGTCCCTCCTCCCCGGACACCCCGCGCCGGGACCCCCCCGCCGCCTCTCCCGAGGGGACACCCCCAAATGGGGACCTCCTTCCAGCTCCCCAAGGGGGGCCCCTCCAAAGGGGGTCTCTGCTCGGGGGACCCCAGTTCACCTCTCCCATGGGGACCCCCCCAAAATGGAGACCTTCTTCCAGCTCCCCAAGGGGGGACCCCACTCAAGGGGGAGCTTTTCTAGGGGGACCCCAGTTCACCTCGCCCATGGGGACCCCCCCAAAATGGAGACCTTCTTTCAGCTCCCCATGGGGGGACCCCACTCAAGGGGGAGCTTTTCTAGGGGGACCCCAGTTCACCTCGCCCATGGGGACCCCCCCAAAATGGAGACCTTCTTCCAGCTCCCCAAGGGGGGCCTCTCCAAAGGGGGTCTCTTCTACGAGGACCCCTGTCTGCCTCTCCCAGGGGACACCCCCAAAATGGGGACCTCCTTCTGGCTCCCCAAGGGGGGACCCCACTCAAGGGGGAGCTTTTCTAGGGGGACCCCAGTTCACCTCGCCCATGGGGACCCCCCCAAATGGGAACCTCCTTCTGGCTTCCCAAGGGGCACCTTTTGCCTCCCCTCCAAATCAGGGGACCCCTCTCAAAGGGACCTCTCCCAGAGTCACCCTTGTACTTTTCCCATGGGGACACCCCCAAATGGGACCTCTTTCCATCTCTTCGATGGGAGGGGGGGGGACATCCTTGGCTACCTCTCCTGGGGGACCCCTCTCAAGGGGACCTCTTCCAGGGAGGGCCCTGCCCACTCCTCCCATGGCGATGTCTCCAAATGGGGACCTGAATCCCCCACTCCATGGGGGGACATCTCCCAGCGGTGATCTCCTTCCACCTCCTCAAGGGGACCCCCTCCAAAGGGGCCTCTTCCAGGGGCACCCATGCCCACCTCTCTTGAGACCCCCTTCCCCCCTAAATGGGGGACCTCCTTTCATCTCTGCAAGGGGGGGCCCTTGGCCACCTCTCCAAATGGGGGACCTCTCTGATGGGGGATCCCCATCTACCTCTCCTTGGGAGGTGTCTCCAAATGGGGCACCTCCTCCTCCTCCCAAGGGGATCTCTCCAACGAGGACCCTCTTCTGCCCCTCCAGATGGGACCCTCTGGCCTCTCTCAGGGGGACATTGCAAATGGGGGAGCTCCTTCCACCTCTTCAGGGGGACCCCCTCCAAAAAGGTTCTCTCCCAAAAGGGACCTATATCCACCTCTCCAAGAAGATCCTCTGCAAATGGGGAGCCCTCTCCCATCTCTTCAAGTGGGGGATCCCCTCCAAAGAGACCCCTTTTACCTCTTTAAAGGGGACACCTCCGAATGGGAAGATCCCTCCTGCCTCTCCAGGAAAGGACCTTCCGAGGGGGAATCCTCACTCTGCAGGGGACCCCTCCAAGGGCTCCTCTCCACGCTGACCTCTCTCTCTCACTTCCAGGCTTCCTGACCTCCAAGGGCCGCTTCCCCGCCTTCAAAGCCAAGATTGGCAAAACCAAGCGAGTCCGGACTATCTTCACCAGCGACCAGCTGGCCCGGCTGGAGAAGGAGTTTGCACGGCAGCAGTACATGGTGGGCATGGAGCGGTGCCTGCTCGCCTCCTCCCTGCACCTCACTGAAGAGCAGGTAAGAGCCACCACACTCCATCCCCACCTGCCCCCACCAACAGGGCCAGGGAGGCCCTAAAGTCTTGGTGTCAATGGGTGGGACCTCGGTCATGTCCCTTAACCCCAGGGCAGGAGCTGTGTTGGGGTGGTAACGGCAAATAGTTAAAAGGGTGGAGGATCGCAGATGGAGAAACTGAGTCACGAAGTGGCGGTTCTAAGGCCACGTGGAGGGGTTGAACTCGTGTCCGGCTTAAAGCTGGATTTTCTCCACCACTGGCAGGTCCTAGCTCAGCTCCTGGGTTGCAGGGGATGGTTTTTCATCTCGCTGAGGACGGTCAGTGTGAGGATAATGCTTGGACTAGATGATCTTCACGGTCTTTTCCAACCTCAACGATTCAGGGATTCTGTGATCTGTCCTGGCCAGCGGGGAATATCTGAGGCTGTGGGCACCGAAGGGTTTGTGGAGTGTCTGGGTACCGCCTGAGCCACGGGGGTTTGGCCAGATCACGGTCCATGGAGAAGTCAGGTTTGAAAGCCAAGCTTTACCTCCTCCTAAGGTGAAAGTCTGGTTCCAAAACCGGAGGATCAAGTGGAGGAAACAAAGCCTGGAACAGCAACAAGCCAAACTGGCCAAAATGGGTTTGTCCACCCCGCAGAGGAGCCCCGACTCGCAGAGCCCCAACGGCGAGGAGGACAAGGACTTCCCAGCGGAGTCGGAGGACAGCCAGGAGGACACAGCCTCCTCCCCCGGCTCGGGGGCAGCACCTGAACAGACTGTGGCAAAAAGCTGCTGAATCGCCCCTTCAAGCCCCTTTTCGTGTGTATTATATGAGTGTATCATAGCTGGCAACGAGCGTATCTAATATATACAGGGCACCAATTATTTTTGCAGTGCGAAAATAAATTATTTATGCAACTCTTGGGCTCATCTTTCCCGAGGAGAAGGAGAAGGAAGAACACCACATGCCTGCAGGGGCAGCAAGCGTTCAGTGGGGGCTTGTTCATAAGAGCAAGCCCTGGAGGTTTGGGGGAGCGGGGAGCCACCTGCACAGCCCCCCCCCAAATTAGCCCCGTAGCCAGTGGGTGCTGATACCTCCTTGTGCTCTAAAATAGCTCGAGGGGGACACAGCCCAGGTCCTTGTAGAGCGACTCCATCTTGTCCCAAACCCATGATGGCATCTTGCTCTCTGGGCATTTTGGAGCCGGGAAAGTGGGGAAACCCCCCGCTGGAGGGCAGAGCTGCGGGTGGCTTTGTGAGCTGGGCACCTGGGGTGCTATCTCAGCCAGACAAAGATTAGCCAGGTTTTCATTTTAATTGCTTGGCCCTGCTTAGGTGGATGTAGAGGTTTAAAATCCAGCAGGTTTGGGTTAGATGCTGGCCTGGGGGTGAGCCAAGGGTGGGCTCCATGGGGAGCTCCACGCCAGGGATGTCTGGGCACCACCAGCTCCTGACACCTTGTTTTCTCTGTGTCTGCGCTGGGTTTGGGGCTGGAGGAAGAAAAGAACCAGGTTTATCTGAGCAGGGGTGAAACCTGATGCAAGGCAAGGGGATGAGGTAAGGAGAAGGGGATGAGGTAGAGAGCAGGGGATGAGGTAAAGAAGGGGGGACAATTAAGAAAGGAATGATGCAAAGAGAAGGGAACTGTGCAAGGAGAAAGGGGTTGATGCAAGGAGAGGGGATGAGGCAGAGGGAAGGGGATAGTGGAAGGACAAGGAGGATGATGCAAGGAAAGGGGGATGCAAGGAGAAGGGGATGAAGGCAGAGAGAAGGGGATGAAGGCAGAGAGAAGGGGATAGTGGAAGGACAGGGGGGAATGATGGAAGAAGAGGGGGGACAATTAAGAAAAGGATGGGGCAAGGAGGAGGACACAAGGAGAAAGGGGGTGATGCAAGAAGGGGATAATGCAAGGAGAGGAGACAGTGCAAAGAGAAGATGATGCCAAGAGAGGAGGCGACACCAGGAGAAGGGGACGGGGCATACAGAGGGGGAATAATGTCAGGAGAAGGGGACAATATAAGAAGGGGACGATACAAGAGGGGGACGAGGCAAAAAAGGGACAGTGCCAGGAGAAGGGGTCGATGTGACGGAAGCTGCCCTTTGTTCCGTCTGTTTTCAGAGCCGGGATTAGCCAGCCCGTCTCAAAGAGCCCAAACTGTGCTAATGTCTCCCCAGGTCTGCTGAGCCCAGGCTGCGCCGGTGGGTTTAACCCGCTAATCTCGCATGCCAGTGGGTTTATTGCAATCAGCCCCGAGACAACGGGGCTTACGGGGGATGTTTTAATATCGCCCGGCCGGGGGCCGAGCTGATTGCGAGAGTTAAGTTGTTCTCAGGACACCTTTAATCCCCTGGGAGCTGGCAGTGCTCAGCCTCGGGCAGGATTGGGCCTTTTCCATCATGCCGGGCTGGGATGCTCCTCAGACCCCTCTGCAGGCAGTGTCCGACCAGGGAAACGACTTTAATTAAACCTGCTGGGCTTGATTGAGTTTTTCAAAAAGTGACTTATATGTAAAATGAATTAAACCATCTGAGTTTTTTTAAAAAGTGACTTTTATGTAACATGAACCAAACCACATCCATCTGAGTTTTTTTTTTTTAAATGACTTATAAGATGAATTTAACTAAGTCCCTCAGTTTTTCAAAAAGTGACTTATACAAGATGAATTTAACCACATCCATCCGAGTTTTTAAAAAAGTGATTTCTATAAGATGAATTTAACCATGTCCATCTCTCTGGCACCTTGGGCTTTGACCAGGAGGCTTTTCTCATGGTGGGTTATAATCCTGGGGGGGGTGGCTGCTCCCTGGGGGTGCACAGGACTCTGGACGCCTGTGTCCCCTTTCCTACCTGCCAGGGGAGAGGGGGGTGCTGGGAAAGGCCATCCCCTGTCTTCCACCCAGTGAATAACCTGTTTGCAGGTCCCTTAGGGTGGGGAAGGGAGCATATCCGCAGGACAAAGCAGCTGATTAATGCCCCAGTGGGGATGAGAAGAGCCAAAGGCCCGGGTCTGACCCTGATAATGGGATGCAGTTGCTGGTTTGTGGAAAAGCAGGATTCAGTTGGGTCATTTTATGCCCTGCCAAGCCCCTGCCAGCCCTGGCATCCTGGAAAGGGGGCAGAAATGCAGCTTCCTTCTCCCATCAGAGACATCTCCCTTGCCAGTCCGGGGAGGAGGTGGTGCAGCTCAGCCCAACTCCTGGCAGAGCAACTGGAGCACGTGGCTTGGGGTCAAACCCAGGCGCAGGGATTGGGCACCGTGGAAAATAAGAGGGAGAGATGCTCTGAGAGCTTTGGCAAGGTCCTGGGCTGGATCACCCCACCTGGGACAGAGCCTTGGCTCCTCTCATCCCCCAGGAAAGCCTGTGCAGAATAAGAGCTGCGTCTCCTTACTCAAACCCCAAAACCCCTCTAGTCCCTTCCCAATCCTGTGTATCACATTGTTCTCTTAAAGACGCTGGTTTTTTTTCACCTGCCTGCAAAAAAAACCGACTTGGCTTTCAGTGACAGATAATTATAAGGAAGTGAGAATTAAGCAGCGTTATTAAGAGGATAAAGGTTATCGGCTAAAGATGCAGTGCTGAGCCTTCCCCAGTAAATCTCCCGCTCTGTAGATAAGTCGGTGGCTTGTGATACAGGTGGGTTGTGAGACGGGTGGGTGGATGTTTTAGGGTGGACGGTTTGCCCAGAGGAACAGCCTGGCTGCAAGGGATAAAACGGATGGGTGGATGCTGGGGGTGAACCCGGGCACTGGGGAATAGGTGCAAATGGGTGGCGAGGTAAATGGGATGGGATTGGAGATGGATGGAGAGATAGGAGAAGGGATAACCGGGTGAAGCTGTAGCATACAGCTCCTCCGTGTCCCCCTCCCTGCTCTCCTTCCTGCCAGGATTATTCCTGCTGAGCCCATGGCGACGGACACGGTTTGTTTGCACGAGTCGCGTTTACTCAGGACAGCAGAAACCTGCAGGATGAGGCGTTGGGATGCGGGAGCGGCAGGACCCCTCTGCCCCCCCAGTCCCTCTGGCCCAGCTGCTTTCCCAGGAGCCTTCTGCATCCCTTCCCCAAGCTGGGAGCCCCTTTCTCCTCGGCTGATTGCCCCCTCACACTCTCTTTTTTTTCAGGGGGGGTGCTAAATGGGATTACCATGTGTCGAGGACGGGCTGGGGTGCTGGGGAGGGCAGCCCGCCGATGGCAGAGGTTCAAGGCAAAGCCCGACCCGAGGTGGGACGTGGGGCGCCGGGGTCGGCTGTGCATGTTTCCAGGCTCCGTCTCATCATGTAATCTTGTTAAATGGTCAGGGAGCATTTCCCCCTGCTTCTCCCTCCCCTTTAATTCCCGATTGAAACATCAAATAAATTTTCCGAGGCTGCCAGGCAGCTCCGATGGCTCCACGCCGCCTGGTTTCAGTGGAAATAAATAAAAAAAAACCCCAACCAAAACCAAAACATCACGAGCAATGGGAGGAAAAGCTACAACATCCCATCTTTTGTAAGTCTTTCTGGGATGAATTTACCCCAAGCTGCCTTGCTCAGCCAAAGAGCAAAAGCACCGATTCTTTGCATTAAACTCTCAGCTGGAGGTAGCTCCTGGATGCATGAAAATAAGGGTGAAACGGGAGGACCTGGGTGGAAATGCAGGGAGGAAACCAGGCAACTGAGACCCCTCGTTATGGGGTGAGCGTTGGAGTGGCCAAAATCTCTGGGTTTAAAAATCTCTGGGTTTAAAAGGTTATTTATCCTGCAACAAGAAACACAGGGCCGTGGAGCGGGACTACAGGCTGAGCACTGTCGGAGTGAGACTCAGCAGCCCTGTGCCCAAATCCTGCGCAGGGCTGCGCGGGGAGGTTGGGGGTCTGGTAAGGGAACAGCATCAGCCCATCGGGGTCTGGGTTTGCCACGGGGCACAGCGGCTCTGAAACGGCTGCTGGTGCCATCCCACCGGCTCCCCGGCTCCGTCCTCACCTCCCGTCCCAGCCTCAAAAGTGGGAAGACTTAGGGTGGGGGGAAAATCCCTCGCCAGCTCTGCTCCCAGCCACGCACACGGCAGGGCCTGCCAGAAACCACTTCGCTTCGTTTTGGTGAGATGAAATGTTAGGAAAAAGAGAAAAAATGATGAAAATTGCACCAACTCCCCCTTTGCAAATGGTTTGTGGCACAAAATCCCTCCGCTTTTTGGCACTGGCACCCCAGCATCGTTGGGCTGGGGATGTACAAGGGACCCTGGCACCAGAGACCCTCTGCAGAGGTGTGATTTTATTTTAAAAAGTTGATTAGATCATTAAATAAGAAAGCCCTGACGGTGTAGGATGAATAAGGGGATCTCTACAGGACGTGTGGGACTGGCAGTCAGGTAAAATGCTTCCCAGCTCTGCTAAAACCTTCTCCTGGGCCGGAGGCTGTGATGCTCTCGTGCCTCAGTTTCCCCAGCTGCAGGAGGGGGAAATACAGCCTTGGGCACGCAGGGTAACAGCTCCTGCTCAGCACCCCTGCCGAGAACCGAGCCGGATCCGACCCTTGCTCTTCTCCATCCTTCCCCCACTCCATCTCTATTGATTTAATAAGATGGAGAGGAATTAACGGGGCCGGAGCATTGGAATAATGAAAGATGAACAAAGGGGCAGCGCTAGCAAAGATGCTGCCAGCTTTTAATGATGAGGCCGGGCAGATCCCCTGCTAGCTGTCCCTTTGGAGTGGCGATTAAGAACATACTGTTATTGTTAAGGCAGAGAGATAAATCCCTGCACCGTTTCTGATGTGATCAGCCGGGGCTTCTCCCTACAATTTGTGATCCTATTGTGGCCGGTGTTTGCCCTGGGCAAGGAGAGTCTGGGAACCACTTATGAACCATCCTTTGGTCATTAGTCTCCTCATTAGGAGAGAACAATGTGGGAGAAAAAAGATAATTGAAGGGAGCAGCGGGTTGATCTTGCGCTCAGGCCTGTACCAGGGCTGTCTCAATGCTTAATTTATAATTCCCAATTAATTTTGAATGTATGGTTTTGAGATGCTCTTAATACTCACAGTTGCAACCCCTGTGAAGGTGTTCAGGTCTGTGTTCGGCGGGAGGACCAGGGAGCATCCTCCGAGGCCTTGCGGGAGGGTATTAATTGATTTTTTGGGGGTCGCCCAGGCTTTGCTGTCAGCTGGGTGTAGCCCCATCGTGGGTTCCACTCGTGGAGTCAACTCACGGTGTATTTGTGGGGACCCCAGGCAGGCGGCCGGGCCCCCAGCACCCGGGAAGGGTGAGGGTGGTGGGATGCAGCAGGTCTCGCTCCCTCATTTCACATCTGGCTGAGATCTGAGGCCAGATGTGACACCACACCGAGGGGTGTGACACCACACCGAGGGGTGTGACACCGCTCCGAGGGGTGTGACACCGAGGAACAGCCCCGCTTGGATCGGGGACAACATCTCACCGAAGGGCTGGGGCAGAATCGGGCCCTGCTGAGCCTCGCTGCAGCACGGGTTTAATTCTGACCTTGCCTAGAAATACCACCCTGGGTGATAAATCAGAGGAAGGTCCCGAGGCTGTGGGGGAAGAGGTGCTTTGCCCCATCAACTTGGCAGTGGAGGAGCAGGTCCCGTCCCCATCCCCAGGGCCACCCTGCCCGGCTGGGTACAGGGCTCCCTGCCCTGGGGAGGAGGGGGAAGAGCCGTAATTCCTCAGGATGCTTGATATTATCAAGTGCTAATGAGACCTGGATGGGATTGAGGTGCTTTGCGGGCCATTAGCCCAAATTAACCTGACAATGCAGGCGGGGGCCGGTGTCTGAAGGGCGGCTGGGGTGTGTATTGGCTGTCTGGGGCTGGGGGGAGAGAAGGATGCTGCTCTCTGCCTTCCCCCGCTGCCCCTCAGCAAGGGCCCTGCGTTTTCCAGGGTTCGTTTTCCATCGCACAAACGTGCGGTACGGGCTCCCCGAGAGGTTTGACAAGCAGGAGGTGGAATAAAGCGGTAGGGATGGGGAGGATGGGGGCGGCCTCCTCTGCAGGCCCGCGGCTGGGGTAATGTTCTCGGAGGAAAGTCGTCCGTTCCCCAAGTCCTCGTGTCCATCCCATGCTGCTGCTTGCACCAGTGCTTGGGCAAGGGGAGCAAACTGGGGAGCGCTCAGCTGGAAGGTAACTGTGATCTCAGGAGAAGCCTTTTCCCCAGGGCTGGTGGCCGTTCCTGTGCCGGGCTCTTGCAGGGGGATGTAGGGGGTCGGCTGTGCTCTCGCCACCCACAACCGGGGCTCCCGTTGCTGTGTAACACCCTCAAAGTGCAGACAGTGCCATCGCTCCCGTCCTCACCCCAGTTTGGGTGTGTCACTGGGAGCTTGCAGGGTGCCGAGGATCCCCAAGGCAAAGCCACCTGTGGCCGGATCCCGCTGCAAAGAGGAAAGAGGGGGGTTGCCAGAGCAATCGAGACCCGCACCTCGTTCTGCGGGTCCCCAGCACCTCCTTGGAGGTGGCAAAGCCAAGGCAGGGTGTCACCCCAGCACGGCTGGGCACTCCCGGAGCAGGGAGCACGGACAGTAACTATCGTTAGCCTGAGTCGTTTCTCCTTCCTAGACTTTATGATGAACGAACACGCACCCGTTATCCTCTGGGGAGAAACCCCATGCTCCTCTTTTTGCAGTGCAGACGAATCCCTGTTCCCCTCTCTCCATGGGATTCTGTGGGATCCAGCTCGAGAAGGGGCAAATCACCAGCTCCAGGAGCCACGTGATTTGAGGATGTTCCTCGTTGCCTTTTTATTATTGATTTATGGATTATTATTTATGAATAGTATAGATTATCACAGGAGAAATGGCTGCAGAAGTCTGACACAAGGCCAAACACTAGAGGTAGTGCTCAGCACCCCATTTTTTTAAACCAGTTGTGCTTTTTTAAGGAGTAAAAAGCTCGAGCTCACGATTTCAAACTCCTTAGGTTGGCGACGCTGGGTTAGTTATCCTAATGAGCACAAGCACACGCCTGTCTAATCAGCGACAGGAGCCCTGCGATCCATCTTCTCTCTAATGGGATGCGACCGAAAGGATGTTCTCGCTTGAGAAGAGGTTTTCCCACTTGCAGAAGGACTCACACCCCGGATTACAGATGCACAAAATCCCCCCGTCACGTTTTCGCGTGTGCTTGCTGTGGGTTTGGGGAAATTTCCGCCGCTTCTTTCGCCCGCTGGGATGGTTTTGCGGCTGGGAGAGGGATGGAAACGGAGCCGGGCTCTCCCCACCGATGGAGGCGAGGTGTGAAATTTCTCATGGGCAAACAAGTGAGAGCTGCGGGGTGCCCAGAAGAAGGGGGACAGAAAAGAAGAAGGGGGGGAGCGGAGGAGGAGAGAAAGCAGCGGCCAGAGAGAAACAAAAATCCCCAAAGCAGCAACCTGGTTTGAAGAGTGGGGCGTTTTCTATGAGGGGATTGTAAAATGCACTCTCTCTTTCCCCTTTGCAGGGGGGAATAAGGGCCCCCACTCTATCTGATAGTCATTAGCATCAATTAGCCCCGTTTGAAGTAGGCAACATCTTTGTCTCTTTGCAAAAAAAGAAATAAAAAAACCTTTCAGGGAGCCCATAATAACATCTGGAGCAAGGAGAGGCTGAACTCAAGTTCCCCACTTTCATCTCTTGTCGAGGTACTTGGAATGTTAATGCAGCCTCATTCTTTAATGGAGTTATCAGGAAATGCTTTTCACCTCCTTCCCTTTGCTCAGGGGGGATGTTTACAAAGGGCTGGGGGCTTTTTTTGTTGTTTTGTTGTTGGGATTTTTTTTTTTTTTACCCCCCCAACCCCCCCGAAACTCCCCCTCCTCTTTTATTTTCTACGCTCTTGAAAAACAAAACTGGAATAAATTTTTTTTAAAAAAAAGAAAAAAACAAACCACCGAATTAAAAAAAAAAAAAAAAAAGAGGATCAGGCTCCATCCTTTCATCTCCCCTGCCCAGCTCCTGCAATAGTCCCGTTTCTGGGAGCAATAGGGTGGGGATGGAGCCGGAGGCTCAACCTCATGTGGGCAGGGGGAGGCGGGGGGGTCCCCGAGCCCCCCGCTCCTCCTGGCTGCTGGGTGCTATATTTCCCAAGTCATTACCAGCGAGTGAAAATTTCCAGCTTTCGAACCGAAATGCATTAGCTGAGCACACAGTACTAATGGGAAACAGGACGCGTCATTAGGCAGCGGATTCGGCCAAGCGGGAGAAGCCGAAGGGAAAAGTCAACGCGGTGCTTTTCCTGGTTGTCCGTCTGTCCGTCCGTCTGTCCCGCCAGCAGCATCCCACCGTAACCCACCCCCTGCTCCACCGACGCTCGCCCATCCCAGCAACCGCAACGTAAAACCGCTCCTTCAACACCGGGAGCATCGCCAACCCCTCTTGCCACAGGGACGACAGTGCCTGTCACGATTTATTATAAAGAGGAAAAATAATGAAGAGATTTAACAGGCTTTTCATAACACAAATCAACAACTTGCGTAATGACACCCGTCCTTCAATCCGCACAACCTCTGTGCAGGCAAAGCCAGAAGCTGTGAATCTCTGCGGATTTTTTTTTTTTTTTCTCGGTGGCGGCTTTTTAAAATATTTTAAAATTTTTTTTTTTGGTGTGGGGGGGGTTTGACTTCGACACTTGCCCAACTTTGAACGTGTGATTTCAATTAAGCACATAGTTACACGGCGGCAGGATTGGGGCTGGCTGTTTGGATAAGGGGCAATAAAGCACCAGCTGTATTTATTCACTTATTTTGAAGCCGCTGTGGAAGACAGGATGCTAAACGGCAGGGGAAAAAAAAAAAAAAAAAAAAAAAAGTGTTTTAAAAGCAAACTTGAGGGACTCTTTTGTTTCCTTCCGGCATCCTCTTCCCTGAGGTCCCCGTAGCCATCTCCAGGGTGCTTCCATAATCCTGCTCATGCGTTCCCATAATTTCCATTTGCTTTGAAACGCTCAAAAATATAGCGATGCTCATTTAGAATAAGGTTTATTTCTACAGATTGGGCAGGGAAAAGAAACTTTCAACGGCACAAATCCCCTGATTTCTGGCGGGATTTACTGGATGGGGACAGCTAGCCCACGCACACGGAGATGTTTAATGCTGGGTTATCAAACCCGCGGGGGGGTTTTGCTCCGTGTTTATTAACCTGGAGACTCCAGGATTTCTGATGTGTTTTTCCCATTTCCCAGCTATACGTACACCCCCTGACACAGGCGGGCAGGTACACTCAGACACAGTCCTTTGGCACGGCAGCAGGATGAGTGCGCTTGTGAGGCCTGGGGGGGAGATGGGGGTGTTGGGGAGGGGTTGGGTGTCCGTATGGGGGTGAGCGGGGTCAGGGTGGGGAGCTGTAGGTGTCCATGGGGGTGTCTGTGGTGGAAGGTGAGGGTGCCAGCAAGGTTGGGGCGGGGAGAAGGTGTAGTTGGCCATGAGGAAGGGAGGAGGTGTCTGTGGAGGAAGGAGCAAGTGTCCATGGGGGTGTTGGTGTGGGTGTCCCCAGGGAAGGAGAGGGTGTTGGTTGGGGGGGCTGTGGGGAAGGAACTGGTGTCAGCGTGGGTGTCTGTGGGGAAGAAACAGGTGTGGGTGCAGGGGTTCGCGGGGAAGGAGTGTGGGTGTTGGTTCGGGTGTCTCTAAGGAAGGAGCAGGGGTGGGTGTGGGGGTCCGTGGGGAAGGAGTGTGGGTGTTGGTTCGGGTGTCTGTGAGGAAGAAGCGGGTGTCAGCGTGGGGGCCGGTGGGGATGGAGCGCAGGTGCCTGTGGGGGAAGATTCGGGTGCCGGGGTGGGTGTCAGTGGAGATGCCGGGGGGTGGGTTGGTGGGGAAGAAGGGGTGTCCGTGGGGATGCCGCTGCAGGACCCCCCCCTCCCTCCCCGCCGCCGCTTTGCATAGGGAGCGCGGCTCATCCCAGCCCCCCCCCTCCCTGCTCCCTCCATATAAGCCGGCGGGGCCGGCGGCGCCCACAACACCCCGGCCATGCTGCGCAGCTCTCCGCGGCCCGGCCCGCCGCCGGCTCCCCCCAAGACCCCCTTCCACATCGAAGCTCTCCTCGCCCGGGATCCGCCGCGCCGCGGCCCCCCCGCCCCGCAGCCCCCGCGCTGCCCCGCGGCGGCACCGGCACCGGCACCGGGGCTGCGGCCGCTGCCGGGCGGCTGGGGCTGGGGCTGGGGCTGGGGCGGTGCAGGTGAGCTGGGGGGCTTTGGGGGGGCTGGGTGAGGTGGAGCGTGAGCACGGGGGTGTTGGGGACAAGGGGGGGTGTGTGGGGGGACCTTCCAGCCGGGCGCTTCGCTGGCATCACCCGCACTGCGGAATAACGGGGTTTGAATCACCAAAAATTTCCTTTTTTTTTTTTTTTTTTTTTTTTTCCCCCCCCCCGTTTCCCTACGGCTGTAGTTTCCTTTCCTGCGGCCTCTCGACCAGCCCCAAGGTGAACAGTTGGCTTAGAGCCGTGGGAAATGAAGGAGGGAGAGGGAAGAGTTCCCTAATATTTTTTTTTCCCCTCCTGCAGTGATCGATAATTAATATTAGCTATTTACCCCCAACACGAAATGGGTGAAGCGAGACCCAGAGGACACGATTTACATCCTTCAGGCTTGACTTAAACCCAAAGGTTTCACGTCAGAGATCGTTCCCCCCCGTGTCTATGTGTGCCCCCACCTGCATTTTGAGGGTGGCTCTGCACACACCCTGGCATTTATTTCTCTTTCCGTTGCACCGCAATGCCTCTGTTTTCATCGTGCCTCCGAAAAACTGCCGTGATTTCCCAAAGCCTCAGCCCTGCAAGTAAAATTTTTCCACCATGCCAGCTCCCCTCTGCTGTTGTGTGGGGTTGCCCCCCCTTCTGTCTGTCTGTAATTTTGCTCTCCCTGGGACGGCTCGCAGAAATGTCAATGCTGAGGATTTCACAGCACCCGGCCTCCAAAACTTCGTGGTTTTTACTGCACCCAAGGAGACGGGTTTTTGTTGTTGATCTGTAGGTAAAATTTACACCGAGGTGTTGGATGATGCTGGCTAATCCATCAGGCTCTCTGGATTTTCACCGAGGAGCATTGTAACTTTCGATAGACAAAATTACTCATTTGTTTTAACAAAGCGCCTCCACTCACCTTACTTTCCTTGAAATTCTAGTATCTTTTTAGCATCTAGAGCCTGATCTCGTTGTTGCCCAGGCAAAACCTGCACCCGAGCACATATTTTACTTGATTTGATCTCGATAGCTACAATATCCAGATACCAGAAGTATTTGCCACTCTTGTTCTTTTTTTTTTTTTTAAAAAAACTGCTTAGCATAACTATTTAATCTGTCATTTCTTCTGTGAGACAGCATCTGCATAGTTGTGTGTTAATCCATGGGTTATATCAAACATACAGGTATGAAAATATAGTTAAACAATTTGCAAAGCTATCTCCACAAAGTATTTAATGTTTGAAATTACGCTTGAGATGATCCCAGTATTAAAATAGGGAAAAAAAAAAAAAAGTGACAGGTGAAATTATTTTAATGATGAAAATAGTTTTAAGTGCAATTACAGCTGTTAAGCTGTCAGGGCTTCATCCCACAAATCCTTAAACACGCGCAGAATTTACGCCCAATTAATGAAACGAAGTAGGTCAAGGTGCCCATTTGTGCCTGGAGAACATGTCTCTGAAGGAGAGATAAGTAGCGGGTGTGAACTGGCATCATTACGTACAGTATCTTTATAAAAGTTAAAGAAACGTGGCTTGCCACGATATAGATGTTTCGCACCAGTCCTGCGTCCCTCGTGGCTGCTGTTGCTGTACCCTGGTGACAGGGTGCGATGGCTCCGGCTGCGGGGGACCTCTGAACCTGACCTCTGCTCAAAGCAGAGCTGATCTCCAAGCCGGATCTGCTGGGATTTCAGAACAGCAATGCTGGGGAGCAGTCGTGGCCTGATCCTGCAGACACATACCGCATGCTTTGCTTCCCACCCAGAAAAGTCCCGTTGGCTCTACTAGTGGGTTCTCTTTCTTAAAAGTTAAGCATGTGGCTGGGTGTTGGCAGGACAGAAGCTGTGGTACCATCAGACAGAGCTTAGTGCTGGGCTCATCTGGTTCCAGATACCTCCACGGCTGCACTTTGGTACCTGGAGGGGTTCCTGGGGCACACTCCAGTCTCATCTGGAGGTGTCTGGCATCTTCCTGAGGCTCCAAAGAGGAGCCAAGTCCCCAGTCCAGAACTTGCCCCATGGACAAGATGGGCTCAACTGTCCCGCCAACGCTTCACGTCGGATGTGTGAAGTCTACCCTCGTGTTTCTGTGCATGTTACCCAAACAGCGGCTTCGTGCCTGGCATGCAATAACCCAATCTTAACACACTCAGACGAGATACTGTATTTTTCAGGCCTGGGTGCTTGGTGGGCTTTTCCACAAATCAAGCACCGCAACGGCACATTTTTCTGCTTGTTTTATACACAAAAATCAGAGGTTAGTTCTTTTCCAAACATGCCTATTAGATACCGATTGGTTAGTGGTTAACATACAATTATGATACAGCTTCTATTTATAATAATGCTTCTACTCCTATGTATGCTCAGAGGAAAAGTCTTAACCTGGGCAGGGGTCTTCTTGACCTGTCTGTGCATTTTTTAGTATTATAATGAAAGTAATTCACTTTCAGGACACTCAAAAGTTAGTTTCATTGCCAGGTTAATTAATTGATTAGTCCCTTTGCCAGGTTGTCTTCCTCAACACTCAGACACTCTCTTCATGGCCCAGGGTGTTCTGCTTATTTTCTAGAGATCAAAGTTTATCCTTTATGGAATTCTTATCGCTAATCAAGGTCATCTTGACCATGATTCAAAGTCTCACTCGACCAAGCTTCAGAAACCTCGTAACTGTCCCCATATGTTCGGTAACTGTAGTTACGAGCACAACTATTAACCCTGGCTACTTGCAAATACATGTTGTAACTCCAGAACCAGCATCATGGATGCAGAGGGTTTTTTTAACCTTGATGGCTGCAGGTCCCTTCCCTCAACCCTTGACTGTGATCTCTCCACCCCATGGTCCTGGCAGTGAGATCTGGCTCTTGTGAAGGTCCTTCAGGAGAGCAGAGCTGGCCGGGACGAGCCCTGGGGCTCCTGGGGGGGGTTCAGGGAAGCCGTCACAAGCTCCTTTTGAACACTGAGATGTGCGTGAATCAAAGTCTGTGCTGGCAGGGTGAGGGCTTTGGAAACCAGACAGCCCCGCTCTTAGACCGGTGCCGGCTGGTCCTGTGACAGCGCTGGCGCATTGTATGTTAATTACGTAATTATGGTTATCATCGGGCCACAACTAGATAGGAGACTGAGACCAGATCCACTTGTTAGTCCTGCTAATGCCTCTGCACACGAGGAACTTTATGGGTCATTTGAACCTACTGAGAGCAGACGACTGAGGTCCAGGATGAGGATCTGCACAAGGGCTCTTGGGTCTTCATCAAGCCAGTCTGCCAACTTCAGCATCTTCTCCTGGACACTGGCTGACTGTGGGTGCCAGGGGAGGGTAAATGCACGGGCTAAACTCTCCCAACATTTGGGACTTCTTGAGACAGAGGTGGGATGTATACATTCAGCAGCTCTTGATGGACTTTATTATTCCGTTACAAAGATCCTCTACAGATGGACGTCAAACACTGTTCACCTCACTGGGTGCTGACTTTTTTGGGTCTGGCTGCACATCCAGGACTCTCCTAGGTTGTACCTATGTGTAGAGTCACAGAATAGCTTGGAAGTGACCTCAAAAGATCATCTGGTCCAAGGTTTTGTGGGAAAGGGAGCCTAGATGAGATGAGCTAGGTAGGGACAGGGTAGGGACAACCCTGCTTTTCTTTTTGATGCTGCTCTCTCCCTTTAGTGCGTAGAGCAGCTGCATCTGGATTTCGGCTACAGATGAAGGAAGCTGGGTTTGGCCCATCAGTGGGGCTGGAGGAATGGCCTCAAACACGCAGACCCCTTCAGTCGCTGCTTCTTGCTTGCAGGTCTGGAGTTGTCTCACTGTGTAGGGGCCAACTCGCTGGGCCCCGCTGTGCCTTGGAGGTCTGGGGGGCCCTGCAAGATGAAGAGGGTCCGCACCGTCTTCAAACCAGAGCAGCTGGAGCGGCTGGAGCAAGAGTTCCTCAAGCAGCAGTACATGGTGGGCACGGAGCGCGTAGACCTGGCTGCAACTCTGCATCTCACAGAGACTCAGGTGAGAAATGGGGGAGCTGGAGCTGGCGGCTTAGATCTGGGGCTGGGTTTGGTCCGTTGGTGATTGCCCTGCCGTGAAGTGCAGTGGGAGGAGGACACGACGCAGAGTGACCCGTGGGACTCCCTGCTGCAAAAGGACATTGAAGCCACGTGCCTGGAGGGATGCGAGGTGGGGTTAGGTCGTTTATGAATAAGAACATCCTTTTTTTAATCCATCAGGTGGAACAAAAAGTATTTAGGAGCACAAACCTGTTTGCTTTAGAGTTCAGGCTGGGTTGGACTAATTGTTATGGTCTTCTGAAGACAGTTTATGCTTTAAGTGTCCTTTTATGACACTGGTTCTAAGTTTTCTTCTGCTCTTCCCAGTAAGTTTCTGCCCTTCCTGCTGCAAAGCTGCTTATTTATTGTGGAAAGGATGGGCCATGTGATGCTCCGTGGTGGGATCCAAATTCAGCTGAGGAAAGGGACAGCAAAGCAAGGGCGGTTCTTGGGGGGATGGGGAGGGTGAGAATGTCAGGGGGAGCAGGGACAGGGGGTAGGTGGGTGTCTCATCGTGCCCTCTGCCAGCTGTAGCCCTGGGGATGGGTTCAGTGGCCCCAGGGAGCTCAGAGAGCTGCTTCCTTCACTCCCCTGGCCAGAGCCTCCTGCAATTGTGTCCTCCTTTCCCCTGGTCCTTTCCTCCAGCACCACTCTGCCCTCCAGTGTCCCCTCCTCCTGCTCACAAGCACTGTGCCCCCAGCAGAGAAGAGGCATGTCCCCCTCTTTAAGGAACTCTGCTTTTTGGGGATCATCTGCCCCAGAAGCACGTGGCAAGGGGCTCCTGGAGACCTTGGATTAAGCTGTTGTGCCATTTTCCTGCTAGGTGAAAGTCTGGTTCCAGAACCGGAGGATCAAATGGAGGAAGCAGAGTATGGAGCAGAAGGCAGCAAAGCTGTCACAGTTTGGGGTGATACAGCCCACCACTGCGGACTCGACGGACATCAAGGACCATGAGGAGGACATGGTGGACGTTGAGCTTTGAAGAGCTGATGAGAATCAGCTGCCACTGTTGTTTTTTCAGCCGTGTCTGCTTGATGGAGACACTGAGGATGCGGGCACGTCTGTGCTCCTTTGGTCCAAGTGAGACATTACGCTCTCGATCCGAGAGTCGGAGCTACAGGACTGAACTGCAGCTGGCTGGGAGGAACCCCCTAAATATTTGGCTGCTGTTTGGTAGCCACGTGCTGTAATTCTTGGGGCTTCATCACCAGGCCAGGTGATGGTGGTGATGGTGCCATAGCTGTGGCAAGACATGTCATCTCCTGCTTGCTCTTGAAGCACCAGGACACACAAAGAGTTTCCAGCAGAGAGGCTGGGCTGACAATCGGACGGTGTCTCTGACGGCTGTGAGCATAAGGGCATTCGAAGGGCGTTGTGTGTGGCTGTGTGTTCCTAGGAGGGAGACCTGTGCTGGGAGTAAAATCAACCCTGATTGATTTTCCTGGTCAACTTGACTCCCACGTTTGATGCTTAGATCACAACAAAAAAAAGGAAATTGGAAAGCCCTTTGCTCCCACCCGCAGACTATTGTGACTCCTGCAATAAGATGAACAGGGTCTGATCCTGCCCCTGGAACAAAAGTGCTTCCTCTTGTTCTGTGCCTTGGTGTATTTGTGCCTTCGTTGTGGCTTCCCAAACCCAGAGGGCAGAACCCGGTGGGTCTCTCTGTCTTCTAGCATTGCCTTAACTTCGCCAAGGTGTGCATATGCTGCCGCAGCCGGGAATGAAGCGCTCAGGCTGGCCGAGGTGCGGGGACTGGAGCTGTTATAAAAAAGCAGCTTTCCAACACCTCTGGTGCTTCAGACGACCCCCTGCCCCTCATCCAGATGTGCCGATTCTGGCCCAGACGGCAGCTGCTCTGTTCTCTCCTCATTATACACCCAGGTGCCATGGGAAACAGCACCTGGAGTGTTGGGCGAGCACATCTGTAACCACCCGATGCAGTTAGCAGTTGTATTTCTGGGGGGTGGAAGGGCTTTGAGGGGTCAGGACCAAGCACTCGACCTTCCCCGTCTGTGTGCTAGCAGCTAAGTGCTCTTAGGCCAGGCTGTCAGCGCTCAGGCTGTCACCTTGCCTTCCTAAGTCTGCCCGGGGTACCAGGCACCACGTCCCAACAGCTCAGGGTAATTTATTGTGTTTCTTTCTGACCCTGAACACTGTATATCACTTTACTCTTATATTGTTATTTATAGAAATAACTTTTTTTTTTTTTCCTTAATAAGTGTCACTTATTTATTTGCTTCTTAATAGAAAATCAGTGTATTTTAAAAACAGAGATGGGACTGGTTGTGGGGAGGCAGGGTTGGGCAGCTCCTTGGTTTCTGAGCAGGCAGCGATGTCTCAGTGACTTCTTACCCCACAGCTGCCAGGGATAGGTTACCCATCCTTTTTTCTGCATTCAGTTTTCTCTTGTGTTTTTAAGGAAATGGAGTAAAAAAAAAATAAAAACCAGAAGAAACTCACCTTCTCCTCCTAAAAAGATCCCTGTTGTCAAAAAGTAAAAACTGCTTTCTAACAGCAGAAGTCTTGAAAGGGTGATTTCTTCTTGCGTGTTTTCATTCCTGACATGCCAATACAAATACGAAAGCAGGTTTTTTTTTTTCCCCACGCTTCTGTGTTTTGCTGGTAAACCTGTGCACTCGTCTCAAGCTTGAAGATTTGGAATGGAGCAAGAACAGCTTTTAAACAGATCAACTGAAAACCTGTAAGTGTCAAAAAAACAGAAGGAAAAGACATTTCCAACTACTATCTTTTTAATTTTCAACTGAAATTATTAACAAAAAGAAATGCAATGTATTTTCATCTTTCCCAAAAGTTTGAGTTTGGTTTTTTTTTTTTTTCTTAATAAGGTGTTTTGAACAAAATGAATGCTAAAAATTTGGTTTTTTTGAAATTGTTGATTCTATATCATGGGTGAGAGTAGGTAATGACTTACTATCTCTGGGCCAGTTCCTGTGAAGTTAGAACTATATTTATATATAGAAATATATAAATATTACATATAAGAAATGTAACATCTGTTTACGATGGGGTGCTCAGGTTTGAGCGGCTGCTCCTGGAGAACAAGGACCTCTCCATCTGCAGGTGGATGTGGCCAAGCCTGTGCAGCTCCTGCTTTGCTGGGCTGTCCCTGTGCTCTGCAAACACAGAAGCAATCCCGGCCCAGCTTGACAAATACTTCAAATTAACATTGTGGGCCCCAGGGCTTGTTCAGAGACGTGAAAGACACTTTGAAGTGTTGCTGGCTGGGCCACAAACTCAAAGCTGGTGCTGGATGGGTGAAGTGTCCCACCACGTAGCACCAAAACCTTAGAAAAACAGGACACGTAATGCTGTTATTACAATAATGTCTAGTTTTCCTACTATTAGTAGGATGTAATTGGAGTCATGGTAGTGCTGCCTGAAAAGGAGATTTGTCACCCAGTGTGCAATAAGTCAATAATCACACACTCGGGAGAGACATTGCTTATTTATTTTAGAGTTGCACAAGCCTAGGGGCTCAGTGGTTTCCCACAAACCAAGCACACCAACCCACGCGACTTTTCACGCTATATTTATACACAAAACATGCAGAGTTAGTACAAGTCCGTCCTCTCTATGACGATTGGTTAGTAATTTACATGCAATTATAATACTGCTGATGCAATACTTCTACTACCCATGCTCAGGGGAAGAGTCTTCACCTGGGCAAGGGTCTTCTTGACCCATAGGTGGGATTTTGAGTATTATAATGAGGGTAGCTCAGCAAAGGATACATGGACCTTGAGTTTGCATGCCAAGTTGGCAATGTACCCTCTTCAAAGCCTAATGGCTCTTGCATGTCCTTGCTCAAAGGTGGCTACTACTTGTTCTTCTGATTATGGATGCCTTTGGCTTTAACATATCCAAAGAACATCTTTCTTGACCCAAGCATAGTATTGCTACACTGTTCTAAAAGTTTAACCGTCAAGGGTAGCATTGCTCCACCTGTGTCTAGCTCCTGGTAGTCCCCGGGGCTGGGCATTGCGTGGTGGAGCAGTGTCCCGCACAACCTGCTGCTGGGCTCACCGAGGCCAGACCCCAAAATACGGCTGGGGAAAGTGTCCCTGGCAGTTTGTCTGTCCCTTGTCTCCGGCTGGGTGGCTGGGGAGGTGTCCTGCTCTGTGGCCAGGCTCCCGCATGGGCCACTGGCCTGGGCATGGAGGTGGCAGGATCCAGCTGGCCGCATGGTTCCACCAGGCGTCGTGTCCCCGCCACGAGCCGACAGTGACATCTAGTGACTCCAAAACACCCCAAAACGCCCCGAATATTAAATCCTCTCCATATTCCCAAACCCACCGCAACCACCTGCTTGAAGAAGAGCGGGGCTGAGTCTGAACAGGCGCTGGCAGCGCCAGTGTGAATTTGTAAATACAACTAAACACGCGTGATCGTGGATTTTAGGTGCTTGCAGGCAGCCTAGCAGGAGGTAGCGAGGGCGCAGGGGCCACTTTAGCGTGTTTTGAATGGGTTTTTTTGGGAAAGCTGGGAGAGTTTTGGGTGCACAGGGGCAGCTGGCGATGTCTCCTCGCCCTGTGAGGGGGTACCTTGCGTTCTCGCTTGACAGGGATATGAAGGCTATTCCCCGCCTGGCTGCACGGTTAAAAAATAATAATTAATAGGGGAAAGGCAGCAACACTCCTGTCTGTTTTTTGCGTGGCTGTGGAAGCGCCCCAGCCCCGTTTCGGAGCTTTTCGGCGGTGTTTTTGGAGCGGGGTGGCGGTGGGCTGAGGGGAGGGCTAAGATGGCCGCCGGCCCCCGCCCGCCCCGTGCTGAGGGGGGTGATGGCGGGCGCGGACCCCCGAGGGCGGGGAGGGCCGGCAGCCATCTTCGTGCGGGGCGGTGGGTGAGAGGGGCGGAGGAGGAGGAGGAGGAGGAGGAAGAGGAAGAGGAAGAGGCAGAGGCGCTGCCCGCCCCCGGCGGGTCAGAGCGGGGAAGTCGCCGCCCGAAGATGGCCGCCGCGGCGGGGGACGTGTGCGGCGCCGTAGCGGGGGGCCGCGCCGGGGCCGGGGTCGGGGCTGCGGCGGAGGCGCGGTTCATCAGCAGCGCCAAGGTGAGCCCGGCGGTTCCCTCCCCCGCGGGGGGTCCCTCCCTTCCTTCACTCTGCGGCAGTTTTGGGGGGAGAAAAGGGGGTACAAACCCGGCAGGCTCCCCTCAGGCTGCGCAGGGAGGGGGGTGCCCTCAGCCCACGGGTGGGTTTCGGCTTCGGGGGCGTCCCCTGACCCACGCTTCTCCCTCGGCAGGGGAAAGGCTTGTTCGCCACCAAGAACATCCGCAAAGGGGAAACCGTCTTCGTGGAGAGGCCGGTGGTGTCATCCCAGTTCCTCTGGAACGCCCTGTACAACTACCGAGGTGAGTGGCCGGCGGTGGTGGCACGTCCCTGTCACCTGCCCCGGCGAGGGGACCGCGGGGTCCCCGAGGAGATGCCTGGTTCTCAACGAAAGGGTTGGGGTTTGCCTCAGCGCTGCCAGGAAGGTGGCCCTGCTGCCATTTCTGCCTCTGCGCTAGAAGAAGTGTTGACAGGTTGAAAACGTTGGGGTCGTTTGAGGGATGGCGGCTTCCATCAGCCCGAGGAAAGCACCACGTGCCGCCATCGGGCACCATCTGCGTGGGAACCCCGATTTTTTTAGTGGTGTGGGTGCTAATCCCGGTCACACAACTGCAGAGTACAGCCCACAAAGGTGCCAGAACAAAAAACGAGGGTTGTAAAGAGCAGGTTTTTCAACTTTCTTGACCTATCTAGACCCTGCTGTCTGCTGAGCTCTGTTGCGGGTCAGTGACACGGGGACGCTTGTCATCGTGTGGCTCTTAAAACACTTCTCAGCCTTACAGGGCAGCAGAGGGCTGAGGGGGGGTAAATTGCAGCAGAAATGGTCTTTTCTATGGAGGGAGCGGTAAGAGGCTGGTGCCTCCAGCTTGGAGATGGTGTTGGTACCAGTCACGCTGTCTCGCTGTGAGCCCCGGCCCCTTTTCTCACTGTGGTGTCCGTCTGTCTTGTCTCCCCGCAGCCTGTGATCATTGTCTGCGGGCTTTGGAGACGGCGGAGGAAAACGCCCAGCGGCTGCTGGGGAAGAGCTCCCTGGTGCTGCCTCACCCGGAGCAGTGCAGCATCCGGAAAGACCTGCACCAGCAGTGTCCCCGGTGCCAGGTACGGGGTGCTAGGAGGAACCGTAGTATTTTGGGGTCACCGACTCCTTTACAGCATCTAGCCCAGGCACTTGCATCGCCCCGAGATGGGCTCCTGCCTTTCCCTTTTGCATCGCGATGGCTAAAGAGCTCAGATGGTCAGGGAGGGGGCACAGCTGGGCCTAGGACCCCCTTTTCCTGCTGCCATAGCCAATGCCGGGCGCTGTGCCCCTCGCTCTAGGTGACGTACTGCAGCGCTGAATGCAGGCAGGCCGCTTTGGAGCAGTACCACCAGGTCCTCTGCCTTGGCCCGTCCCGTGACGACCCCACGCACCCCCTCAACAAGCTGCAGGAGGCATGGAGGTAGGCGACCGACCTGCCTGTTGCTCCATGGGCAGAGGAGGTGGCTCTCCTGGGCTGGTGGGTGATGCTGCTGGGACCAGGGCTGAGGACTGGCCTTGCTTTGCATCCCTGCATGGGGTGGCTGGAGGGTGGTGGTGGCTGTGGGACACTGCCCAGCTGTACCTGCTCATTGGGCAGCTGGTTACTTGGTGTTGGCAGCACAAAGGTTTGGACACACGGCTGAGCAGTTCTTATTTTTCTCCAGTAAAGAGCTACAAGGCACTGAGCTGTGCAATCCTCACTCTTGCAATTTTATAGTGCTCCTGCAGATCTCCAGCCTTTGGGAGATCCTCCTCGTAGCACCCCTGCAGGGACATAAATTGCCATCCCGGCTTGCAGATGACAAAATGGGTGCAGAGGCGAGAAGTGGCATCCCTAACCCAAAGCTTCTCACAAACCCCAGCTCTCGCTGCAGTCCAGGGTTTTGTATGGGGCCCAGGCTCTAGTTTAACAGGATGGCAGGGGATTATTTGTGTGCTCAGAGCAGGCAGGTGGGTGCAGGCTTCTCCTCGCCCTGGATCCCCATGCAGCGATGCTGCACTGGTGGCTTTGGTGTGACAGATGAGCACAGGCCTAACCACAGAGATGGCAGCTGCCTCTGCTTCCCTTCAGCTTTATATTTCCATACCAGCACTGATCTGCTCATCTTTTTTTCTTCATTCTTATCCCCCAGAAACATGCATTATCCACCGGAGACTTCCAGCATCATGTTGATGGCCCGGATGGTCGCCACCGTCAAACAGGTATGTCTGCAGTTCAGAGCCACAGCTGCCAGTGTGTGCTTTCCTCATCGCGTTGTGGCTGTTATTCCTGAGGACTGATCTCTTCTCCAGTGACTGGCAGGGTCCTGCTTGAATACATTTCAACTTCTGGTGGTGCCTGGTTATGGAGACAGCAGGCAGCAAAGGAGGGTCCTGTGTCCTGAGCCAAGCAGGTCTTTCTTTCCATGCCAAAATAATTATTCAGAACTGAACTTTTCCTTTGGCTTTCTTTCTTTGGCCTGGCTTCCTCAGTGTTTATTCTGACAATGAATTACCACCGTGCAACTGCTTCAGGTGGTTCTTGGTAGTGGGCTGGATACCTCTGAGCTCATCAGGGCTTGTCCTCTCCTCCCTCTCTCCTGGCTGAGGAGGAAAGCAGGGTTGGTGCAATGCCTTTGCTTGATTCCTTTGTCAGGCTAAAGACAAGGAGTGGTGGATCAAGGCCTTCTCCCAGTTCTGCAGTAAGACAGCAAATGAAGAGGAGGAGGTTGTGCACAAGCTGCTGGGGGACAAATTTAAGGTAAGAGCCTGGCAACGCTTGGATGTGTGGAGTCCCTGAGCCTGTCCCTCTGTGTCTGTGAGCCCGTGGGTGCAGAGGCCCTGTTATAGCTGGGATGGGAGACACTGGAAATCCCAGGCTCAAAGTGGGGGCCCAGAGCCCCCCATTAGGGGCTGGCTGACCTGTCAGAGAAGAAGTTGGTTGCTTAGAGGGCTTTGGGCTTGTGCTTCAGTGGGACATGCTGTACATTCCTGTGGTGGAGATGCTTCTGCTGTGGCTTAGGACAGGGTGATATTTAGATGCTGAGCGGGTAGTTTTTGCTGCTAAAATGAGTGGCTGTTGCTGCTCTGAGGGCAGCAGCCTCCAGCCTTGCAGGGAAGGGCAAGGAGCCTGACTCCTGAGCCTTCTGGCCTGTGCTGGCCCATCAGCCTGGGTCTGATGCCCAGTGGCATCTCCCCACTCTGACGGTGTTGCCATGTCCTGCCAGGGCCAGCTGGAGCTGCTGCGGTTGCTCTTCACCGAAGCCCTTTACGATGAACATCTCAGCAGGGTGAGTTGTGCTGCCTCCCAAATAGCTCAGGAGCGTGGCAGGACCCTTCACTTGGCCAGGGCTTCCCCTGGGACTCTGTCTGTTCCTTGCTCCCCCCAGAACTCCCTGTGGGATTTGAGGTGCTGGCAGAGTGGGGTGCTGCCGCAGGCTGACCTGGGCTCAGCTGCTTTCTCATCTCCCTTCTGCAGTGGTTCACTCCAGAAGGCTTTCGATCCCTCTTTGCCCTCGTTGGGACCAATGGCCAAGGCATAGGAACGAGGTAATGGGGCTTTCTGGGTGCTCTGGGCAGTGGAGATGTGGCACAGAGGGGATATACCGTCCATAAATCCATGCTGGCCTGGGTAGTGGCTGGGTTCAGACGTGAGGGAACTGGGGGGGTTCAGTCTGGAGCAGAGGAGGCTGAGGGGAGACCTCCTGGCCCTCTGCAACTCCCTGCCAGGAGGGGACAGAGAGGGGGGATGAGTCTCTGGAGCCAAGGAGCCAGCGCCAGGCCCCGAGGGAATGGCCTCAAGCTGCCCAGGGCAGGGTCAGGCTGGCTCTGAGGAAGGATTTCTGTGCAGAAGGGGCTGTTGGGCGTTGGAATGGGCTGCCCAGGGCAGGGGGGAGTCCCCGGGATCCCTGGAGGGGTTGAAGAGTCGGGCTGAGCCAGCGCTGAGGGATCTGGGGGAGTTGGGAACGGTCAGGGGGAGGGTCATGGTTGGGCTGGAGGAGCTGCAAGGGCTTTTCCAACCAAGATTATTCAAGGGCTTTTCCAACCTTGATGATTCTGTGTGATTCTGTAAAAGAGGGGAATGGAGAGGCAAACTCAAAAGCAGTCCTTCATCCTGGCCTCGTCCAACACTTTCTCATCCCTCTGCCAGAGCTTGGCCACTCAGAACTCCCAAGTTTAACCTTTAGATCCCCCCTCACGAGGTCCACTGTGTGCCGACAGCCCTGTGGGACTGTGACACTTTTCTTTTGCTTCCCGGCAGCTCTCTGAGCCAGTGGGTACACGCTTGCGACGCGCTGGATCTCCCCATGCTGCAGCGGGAGGAGCTGGATGCCTTCATCGACCAGCTCTACAAGGACATCGAGAAGGGTGAGGCTCTGATGTGGCCGTGGGCAGCCTCAGGCAGTGCTGTAGGCAGGACCTGGTGGAGTTTCTGCTGCTTCAGATTCTCCCCAGGACTCAGGGACTGGGAGAAGTTCCCGCTGGGGACTGGGAAATGTTCCCCTGGGCCGTACGAGCCACACCTGCTGATCTTGGCTCACTGCGTGGCCAGGGCAAGTCTAAATTTGTGGGCAGCACGACCTGTGGCAGGTCAGGGTGGCTGGAGAACTGATCTGGAGGGATCCTGTGCAGAAAAATCCCATTTACACTAAACATTCAAAGACCTGTTAATGCCTTTTTTTCGTTGATGCAGCTGTGTGAGTACAGGGACAGACCAGGGAGCTTTGGGGGTGCAAATCTTCATGTCCTCCATCCCCTCCCAGTGGGGAGGGAAGGGTGCTTTGGAAACACCAGAAAGCAGCGCTGGCTGGGTGCGTTCAGCATTGCTGGCCCTTTGTGCTCATGTGGGAGAGCCAGAATGGCTCATGCAAAGCTCTAACCCCCTCTCTCTGCTGCAGAGTCAGGAGAGTTCCTTAACTGCGAGGGATCGGGTCTCTACGTGCTCCAGAGCTGCTGTGAGTAACATAAAGACTGGGAGGAAAACTAGTAGTGAGGAGGGGGATGTCCTGGGCTAGACTGACTCACCTCTTCCTAAAAGCCTCTGGAGAAAGGGGTTAGTGCCTCCCATCTGTAGGATGGGGATGGGGTGGGGTGGGTGCTGCTCTGGGGCCTGGCTGCTCTCTCGGGGGTCTCCTGGCATCTTGCCTTGCTATGAAGTGGCCAGTCCTGGCCTGAATGGTTGGATGTGATGTAGTCTCTGGGAGCCACCTGTGTGGTTTAGCCAAGAGCCCATCTCCAACCTCGTCTGAGCAAAACGGAGCTGAACAAACCTTTGAAGGACAGATCTTTCCTTGGCGGGACCATGGGGATGTAGGAGAGGATGTCCCAGCACCCAGAGCTGTTTTCTTTCACGCCTTTCGAGCAGGGCCTGGGGCTGGGCTGCTGGGAGGGCTGGGAAGCGAGGGAGAAGTGCAGCCCTGCGCATCCTTCCTTCAGCACTGGGAGGCAGGGATGGTGCTGTGCACCCCTGGGGTTGATCAGGGCAGCTCGCTCGCTCCAAGTGGGTTTTGTGGGTCTGGCAGAGAGCCCTGACTCTGCCCCTCTGCTCTGCTGAACCCCCTAATCCCCGGTGTGAGCCGAGAGTGGCATGCTGGTGGCCCTGAGGTGGATGGGGTGGCCACAGCATTGTGCTGCCTTATCTTTGGCCAGGCCGTGGCCCTCCCAGTTGGTGACACTGGTTCCCCACGTGCCTGGGCTGCGCAGATGGGCAGGCACAAGCCCTCACGGGGTGTGTAGGGTGTTCGACCCTGCCTCTGCGTTCCCCCTCCTCCAGAGACACCCTCATGGCTGCGTCCTCTCTTCCCCATAGGTAACCACAGCTGCATCCCCAACGCCGAGACATCCTTCCCGGAAAACAACTTCCTCCTGCACCTGACGGCTCTGGAGGACATCGAAGCAGGAGAGGTGAGACAGCGGGGCCCGCACGATCCCGGGGTGACATCACACCTTGGCAGTGAAACCAGGAGGTTCACTCAGCGGTCAGAATTGAGTATAACTGTCAAGCAGGTATTTTTTATTAGCAGTGCTGGGGATCGCTCCACCACGAGTGCTGCACTTACTAACAAAACACTCTGACTAATGCACAGAAAAACCATACATATTCATCAGATTTCCTGGAAAAGGCCGTCTTATGCTAATGGGTTCTCAGGATTCATTTACATAGTCTGAGCATGCATAGTAAAAATAGAGTGAGGGTCTACTCCCCTCCTTAGTGGTCCACATAGTCTTCCTCACACTGTCAGCTAGTTGAACTTTAGGTTTCTTGTGTCCACATCTGGTCATAGCGTTACCTCATCCATCCTTCAGCTCCTGTTTGTTCCAAGGGGGTTAGTTTAGATCAGCTTCCAGGCGCTTATCTTGACACTGGCATTTTCTTAGACACTTGTTTTTTAGGTTCCTGCTATTAGGGATGTACTCAGGGAGTTTTTCAGACTGTCTAAGGCCTGTCTTATCTCCACTAGGCGAGGAGTTACAGGTTTCAAAACATCTTACAAGTGGGTAATGACTACAGAGGAGAGTTAGGAAAAGAGTATAAATGAAATTATATACATTGCAGTAAAATACGGGAAAAATAAAAGCTAGGAAAACACAAGTGATGGTTAACTTTAAAACTAGATGTTCTATTTTACAGGTCCCTGTACATTAGGAATGTAAGGAGATCTTGTAATTTCGAGTACACTTGTAGCAACTTTCCTTCAGCAGAGGGTCCCTGTGTCCCCCACATCCCCCCCAGACCCCTGCCCCATACCTCCTGTCTCTTGCGTTGTCCTGGCAGAGGAATTCACACCTCATCCCACATTGGGGCTGCCAGACCCCGAGTTTCTGCCTGACTCCGAGAGGTCCTGGTGCAAAATCACGCTGCTTTGGGTTCATGGGAAGCGATTCTCAGCCTGACCTGTTTCTTTTTGCTTGCAGGAAATCTGCATCAGTTATTTAGACTGCTGTCAGAGGGAGCGGAGCAGACACAGCCGCAACAAGATACTCAGGTAGGGGCTGCTTAGAGGAACCTGGGGAGGGGGGGGACACCCCTTTGCACCCCCGGCCGGTCGCTCTGGGCTGTGTCCCCACCTTGGGGCCCTGTGCATGTGGTGCTCTTGGTGTTTTGTGGCAGGGTATTGTCACGTCCCAATTTCTTGGGACAATGACTCAGATTCATCGATTTCCAGGTCAGGATGAAGTTGAAACGACACCACGGATTCTTCAGTTCACACAACTTCAATTTTTATTCACTCACGACAGATCATTGGCATGAAACTTTGTCAGTAAACTTTGCATCTTCTGCAACAGGCATTAAACTTACACCAACTAGTGGCAGATCTAATACCCCACTAATTCTTAAAGGTGCCCCAACAAGCCTTGCCTTATATGCAGGCATGTAGAATAAGAATGGGAGAGAAAAGGGGAAAGAGGAGAAGAGAGAGAAAGACAAAAAGGAAGATTTCACCAGTCCTGGTTCCAGTGTTGGTCCAGCCAGCCCAGGGGTCCAGTTCTGGTGGGGTGCAGCCACCCGGGGCTTTGACTCCTGTCCTTTTATAATTCCTTGCCCCTCCTCGGGATGGGCACTTGGACTCGTTAGGCTAATTAGGCATCACGTGCAGTTCATGCTTCTAGAATTCTTGCTGTTGGTACGTGGTGCAGTTTGTACCTTCAGATTCTTCTGGAAATGAGTCGGTGGGCACGGGGGTCCTTGGGGAGTTACTCCCCACTCCCTGAAGGCGTGACCGTTGTCTGACCTTCCATGAAAACAGCTTCTCTGTTGGCTCTTTGCAGAGTCGCTCAAGATAGGGAAGTTCAGCCTCCAAAAAGCGTGGTCCCACCTCTGTAGAACCCCCTCCTCTCGCCGTGTCCCCCTGCCGTTACCTGCACAGCCCGACCTTGCCACAGAAACAGTTTCCTTTGACAAAGTTTTTTTACCGGATGGTTGAGACATTAACTGTGGTTTCAAGAGATGGTCACAGGCATGCATGCAGCGAGCAGTGCTCTGGGTGCTTTGAGCTCCTCGCAGTCCCTTCCTACGTGTCGTGGCCTCGGGGACTGAGGATTTGGGGCTCCCCCTCTCTCTGCAGGCTCGCCCTGCTCTGTAGTTGGCTCCTGCCAGCCCTTGCTGTCCTCACCCACCTTTTTATTTCCTCTGCCCTTCAAGAGCAGGGGCTCCTGCTGAAGGTCACTGTCCCCATCAGGGCTGAAATCCCCCTCTCCACCCAGACTACCCCCACCCCAGCATGATCGAACCCACAAATTCCTCCGGATTTAACGTATTCAGCCCCTTCCTGGCTGCTCCGTCCCCGTCCCCTGCCCAACAGCAGTGTTGGGGTTGTCCCTGTGTCAACACCATCACTATTCTCCTTCCTTCCTTCCTTTCTTCCAGGGAGAACTACTTGTTTACCTGCTCGTGTCCCAAGTGCCTAGCGCAAGCCGACGATGCCGACGTGACGTCGGATGAAGAGGAGGAGGGCGAAGGGGAGACTGACGATGCTGAGCTGGAGGACGAGATGACTGACGTTTGATCCTGGCCCCGGGCGAGAGGAGAGGGAAGGGACACAGGACACAGGACGGGTGGTTTGGGGGGAGGGGAAATCCTCCGAGAGGCAGCAGCTTTAAATCTTAAAAACAGGGTTGTGTTGGGGGGTCGGGTGGGAGGCCACGTGCCGGCGGCGGGTGCGGAGAGGGGCAGCGGGGGAGCCGGAGGCAGGCCCTGCTCCTGCCTGGCCTTGTTGTGCATTGTGTGTGTGTGTGTGAGGCTGTCCCCGTCCTCTCTGGGCACCGCTGACCCCCCTCCAGCTGCGTCCCCGTCCCCATCGGGGCTGGCTGGGGCTTGCAGGGGAGGCTGGAGGGGAGCAGGGTCCAGCCAGCCCCTGGGATGTGCCGACGGGTCACCTCGTTGTCACCCCCGAGGCTGCTCCGCGCCGTCTGTGCCGGCCGCGGGTGCGGAGGAGCACGTCCTTCCCTACCCCGCAGGGACGAGGGGAACCCGTGTGCGTGTCCGTGTGTTTGTGCACGAGGGGTACTATTTAATGTCTATATTAGCACTATCCACACCCTAAGGAGCTGGGGTCCGTATATATTCTCCATTCCATGCCTTAGCTCGGCCAGCAGCAAGGGGCAAAAAGATTTTGCAGGTGGGACCGCGACACCTTACGGGTAGCTCAGATGCCCAAAAAGTGGAGCCGAGCCTGGCAGGCGCCTCCCTCCCGCCTCGGCCCCCTCCTTTACACGATGCCAAGCCCCACGCAGCAATTGCCAGGCTTTTCTGGGGGAAGGGAAACAGCTGAGGTTGCTGCTAGCCCAGAGCCCCCATGGCCTGTGGCGTCGGCGTTAAGCGAAGTCACCATCCAAAACCCAAAAATTTGTTTTGGGTTTTGCAGAGAGCGAGTCGTCCCGCCGGGCCCATCCAGCTGCTTCGGGAGGAGGATGTGCCCGAGTGGGAGCCGCCGTGGTTGTGCCCAGGGACGCAGCGTGGTGCTGGGTGCTTCCCTGCACTGAGATGTCACCGCAGCCGAGCGTTGTCACCTGTCCCACGCCGGCAGCCACTGCTCTCTGCGCTGTCCCGCTCTGCTCACCGTGCGCCTGGAGGGAGAAGATGGCTCCAAGCGACCGACAGGCAGCAGGTTGGGGACGCGCCCTGGGTATTTTCCTCCCCTTTTTGGATTTTGGGGAGGTGTTTTCCTGCCGCTGCGTCCTTCGAGCCTGTGACAGCTGGACTGTGGGACTGCGGGTGACGCTGTAAATGGGCACTTGTGACACTACCATCACCTCCAGCCCTGCACTCTGCTGCTTGTCCCCAGCTGTCCCAGGGCCACAGCCCCTTCAGTGTTCGTAATAAACCAAGACTGGTGACACGGCCGTATCATTTGTACCCATAAAGTGGAGGCAGGGGGTGAGGGACAGAGATGAGGGCTGCGACCCAGGGGCTGGTCCCAGTGGGGACACGGAGGGCTGGGGGTGAGGGACAAGAGACCCGCTGAGATCTGGGCTCTGGATCTACAGCCAGTTCAGCCCTGGGGCTGGATCCCCAAGGCCATTGCTGCCCCGGTGTGTGACAGCCCCGTGCTGCACAGGGGTCTGGCAGTGAGTGTGAGCCCTGTCCTAGCTGCAGGAGGTACCTTGGGAAGTTTACTAAGAAAAACACCAAGGGATGAGATTTGTCACTTCATCCCCTGGCCGATTAAAAAAGAAAAAAAAAAAAGAGGAACTTCCCTTTCTCTAAAACTTGTTCACACTTCATTAGCTCAGACAAAAATATACAGATGCTGGGCGAGCCCTGCTAGTACAGACCAAGCCTGTATCTCTCTCCCTCCCATCCCTCTCTGGCTGTAACCCTGCATCCCTCTACATCAGCAGCACAAATTACTGGTGGCATCTTACATATCGTTAAAATGTTACTTGGGGAAGTACAGGCCTGTTCTGGGCCATCTCCTCCCTCCCACAAAGTCACTGCAAAGGGTGCTGGGTGCCAGGTTCAAGGTTGCCACCACGGGGGCTGGTGGTTGCCCTTCAGCCACGCTCCGGTGGCAGCACAAAGGTCTCCTGGTTGCTGGATTCAGCGAGGCTGGGCAGTGGAATCTCTGGAGTGTGGTGGGATCTTTTCCTCAAACCTGGGGCCCGGGGGCAAGCTTCTGGGATCCACCGAGAAGTCCTCGATCCGCTGCAGCCTCCTGCTGCTACCAGAAGGTCCACGGGGGCTGCATCATTTCGTAGGTGGGGATGCTGGTGACATTGACAGGGATGGAGATGACGGCCCAGGGGAGCCCGTGCTGCTCCAGGGAGCGTCTGATCATGTATCTGGAAGGATAAAGAAGTGACAGGCACACGTGAGCTGCCTGAGGTGGGACTGTGGATCCCAGACGTGAGCGTAAACCACAAACTGGCTCAAACAGAAACTCTGCGGATTAATTATGACTAAATCCACTGAAAATCTGGCTCATCAGATCAGCCCATGAGATGTTCTGTATTTGAGAAGATGAAATGTCTCCTGAGCAAGGCACCTACCCGTCCCTGCCCAGCAGGAAGAGCGCGGGGATGTCGGCTGTGCGCCTGGTGCTGTCCTGGATCATCTCGATGTAGAAGCTGTCGTTATCGTAGGCATTGTCTGCGATGATCACCGCCCGTCCGCCGTGCTCCTGGATCACACGCGTCTTCGACAGGAATGAGCAACCCCTGGGGCAGAGAAAGACAAATCTTTGGTGGCCACCGGTGGATCCTTAGCAGGTACAAAATCTTCAAGTGTCAGAACTCGCCTAGATATGCCCAAATCAAGGACCATCCCTGGCCCTGCGCCTCCCTCAAACCCTGCTCCTCTTGGGAGTCTGTGATTTAGGCACAAGCTGCCCACACTCGGCCATTTTCTCCCAAGAAAAAAAATCATAAAATTATGGAGTGGTTTGGGTTGGAAGGGGATTTAAAGATCATCCAGTCCCACCCCCATGCCCCGGGCAGGGCCACCTTCCACCAGCCCAGGTTGCCCAAAGCCCCGTCCAACCTGGCCTTGAACCCTTCCAGGGAGGGGGCAGCCACAGCTTCTCTGGGCAGCCTGTGCCAGGGCCTCACCCCCCTCACAGGGAACAATTTCTGCCTCAGATCTGATCTAAATCTCCCCTCTGTCAGTTTAACCCCGTTCCCCCTCGTCCTATCCCTCCCCCTGATGACAAGTCCCTCCCCCCGTTCCCGCAGCCCCTTTCAGCCCTGGGGGGCCGCTCTAAGGTCTCCCCGGAGCCTTCTCTTCTCCAGCTGAACCCCCCAACTCTCCCAGCCTGTCCTCACAGGGGGGCTCCAGCCCCCCGAGCATCTCCGTGGCCTCCTCTGGCCCCGCTCCAGCAGGTCCGTGTCCTTCTGCTGTTGGTGCCCCAGAGCTGGACCCAGCCCTGCAGGGGGGTCTCCCAGAGCGGAGCAGAGGGGGAGAATCCCCCCCCTCGCCCTGTGCCCACCCTGCTCGGGGTGCAGCCCAGCACACCGTTGGCTTTCTGGGCTGTGAGTGCCCATTGCTGGCTCACAGTCAGTTTTCCCTCTACCAACACCCCCAAGTTCTTCTCCTTGGGGCTGCTCTCAATCCACTCCTCGCCCAGCCTGGATTTGTGCCTGGGATTGCCCCAGCCCATGTGCAGGACCTTGCAGTTGGCCTTGTTGAACTCCATGAGGTTTGCACATCCCACCTCTCCAGCCTGTCTACTCCTGTCTGGATGGATCCCTTCCCTCCAGCGCATCGACCACACCACACAGCTTGGTGGTGTTGGCAAACGTGCGGAGGGTGCCCTCGATCCCACTGTCCATGTCGCCAACAAAGATAAAGTAAACTAAAACCAGCTTTTGCTACCTTAGCACAGGCTGTTTTCTAAGAGACGCATCATGAAACGCTCTGGGGTAGGAGCACGCTCCCGTTTTCCCTGTATACCCACCTGGGGTAAGTCAGGGGAAGAAGCTGGAGGTGATGGTACATAGCGATGGCACTGTCACCCTCTGCTCCCCTCCCACCCCGGGGTCCCCCCCCCAGCTCCCGTGCTGCCAGACGTACCCCCTCTCCACCAAGGCAATCTGGTCCTGGATGAAGACGCCATTATTGAGCTCTCCGCAGGCTTCGGGGGGATCCGCCGGGACCAGGTGGATCTGCTCGTACCTTGTGTTCTCCGAGAAGGAGACAGGCAGGGGTGAACGAGGGGGGTTTGGGGCTGCTTCTTGCCCCCCACCCCACCGCAGCCATCCCCACTGTCCCATGCCCTGCTCACCCCTGTGCTGGGGGTGATTTTGGGGAGATTTAGGACTCGGGAGGTGCAGGTTGCCTCATTCCAACCCCCGCGGAGGCCAAAGGCAGGGACCAGCGTGTGCCACCTTCCTAAGGGCAGGCTCACAGAAAGAATAATTAGCTCAATTTTTATAAAAAGCTTCAAATCACGAGGCCCTACAATGGAGAAATAGTAGGATGGGGTGACCCAAACTGATAAATTCAGTTAATACTTACAAACACGCCACCAAAATCCTTGGCCGGAGTGGCAGTGAAGATGTAGCGGATGTCTCCAGGGCTCAGCACTTGGAAATACAAGTATTCATGGATGCGTAAACCTGGGTGTGCGTGGAGAGAGGCGAGAGGCAGAGAAAAGAAAAAGGAACATTCCTGAAAAAAGGGAAAATACCCAGCTACCGCTCTTGCACTGTGCCATGCTGAAGGGAATGTTACCCTTTGACACTGCCAGTCCCTGGCCAGGCCCTGGGGCTGAGGACCTAAAATGCTGGATTGCGCCCGGGGTGCATGAGGGGAAGGGGAAAATGCAGCTGGACCACGGGGGAAAAGGGGTGACGTGCACTGAGATCGGAGTGCACGGAGGGGAAATGCGCTTGGACTGAGGCAGCCTGAAAAGAAATGCAGCTGGGATGGGGTGCAGGAGGGGAAATGTAATGGGGTTGGGGTGCATGGAAGGGAAATGCACCCAGACTGGGGTGCAGGAGGGGAAACGCACCCAGAATGAAGAACTGGATGGAGAAATGCAACTAGGTCGGGTGCGTTGAGGGAAATGCGCCTGGATCGTGATGCACCAAGGAGAAAGGCAACCGGACTGGGGTGCAGGAGGGGAAATGCACTGGAGCTGGGGTGCAGTGATGGGAAATGCAGCGGGATTGGGGTGCGGGAGGGGAAATGAAATGGAGCTGGGGTGCATGGAGGGGAAATGCACCCGGATCAGAGTGCACGGAGGGGAAATGCACCCAGAATGGGGTGCAGGAGGGGAAATGCAATGGGACTGGGGTGCGCTGAGGAGAAATGCAGCCGGACTGGGGTGCAGGAGGGGAAATGCAATGGGGCCGGGGTGCACTGAGGGGAAGTGCACCCGGATTAAGGTGCAGGAGGGGAAATGCACCCGGAGCGGGGTGCCCCGAGGGGAAAGGCAGCCGGTCCGAGGTGCCGGGGCCGGGCGGGCCGCTCGCACTCACCGCGGGCCGGGCAGGAGCAGAGGCAGAGGCAGAGCCAGAGCGACCGGCGGAGCATGGCTGCGCCCGGCGCCGCCAGCCGCCCCGCCCGCCCCCGCCCCCAGCCCATTGGCGGCGCCCCCGCGCTGCGCCTTCCTATTGGCTCAATCCGCCATCAATCTCCTGAGGGACGAGGAGGGCAAGCGCAGAGGCCTACCCGGCCCCGGGCCGCGGCTGCGCTCTGGGTCCCTGTCACCGCGGTGTCCCCTCCTGCGGCGGCGGGGCCTCGGCGTCCCCGCCAAACAGAGCTCCATCCGCCAGCCCTGCTCGCCTCACGTGCCCCATATTTTTTTCCCCCTGACAAATCCTGAGCCGCACTCCCGCGCCGGTTCACCCCGCTCGCTGCCTCTCTATGGTTGTTCGGGGAGGAAGGGCGCTTCGCCGGGGCCGCTCTGTCCTCCCCGTACCACAGAGAGCGCGGCCGGAAGCGGTCGCCCCAGCAACGCGCGTTTCCCTGCCCGCCCCGGGGAAGCTTCTGGGCGGGCGCGGTGCATTGTGGGGTGGGGCCTGTCTGAGGAGGGGGAGCCGCAGCGAGGAGCGCCGCCGGGATGATGGTGAGTGTCATCCGCCGCCATCCGCGCCCCGCCGCCCGGGGACGGCCTCCGCCACCCTCCGGGGGGCCGCCTTGTGGAGGGGTTGTGGCGGGGCCGGTGCGTCTTTCAGGGGCGGCGGGGATGTGTGTGTGTGTGGATGGTGGAGGCCGCCCTGCCGCTGAGGCCTTGTGGCGTGAGGGGGACGAGTCCGGCCTCGCCGTTCCCGCGGCGGGAGCGGTGAGTTCTGCGAGTTGGAGCTCCCAGAGCCCCGACCCGCGTCCTCCGGCCCCATGGCAGCGTCTCCTCAGCCGCACGGCCCAGCTACTCCCCCCCCAACCTCGGCTGCGCGTCCCCCTCGGCCCCGGCGCTCCCCAGCTCGCAGCCCCGTTACTCAGGAGCAGGCAGGCTGGGGCACAGCGGCGGCCTGGCTCGCTCTCCCCTTCTTTTCTCGGGGGTGCAAGGGTTTCTCTACCGTCGAGATCCCAGCTCTGATGGGTATGGAAAAACTCGGCATGTTTTCTTGCCCCAAATCTTCCCTGATTTTAGGGAGCCCTGACTGTGATCCTCACGCCCCTCTTCTGCTCTCACAGACCCTCAGCCGCATCTTTGTCGCTCTTCAGCGCAGTATAATTTTACTCTGTGCCCGCAGGTGGCTGTTTAAAAGCGGGTGTCTCACAGACTTTGGCTGTGTCTGAGCTTCGCCTGTAGGGCATGTTTGGCTTGCTTTTTCGGAAGGGCTGGTGCCCTCTCAGAGCAGTGAGAAGCCCTTGCTTGCTGCGGCCTCGGATACCCTCTGCGCTGCCTCCAGCAGAGTTTATTGTCGGGGAGGTGTAATCACTTAAATTGTGCTCGTCTACCCCATCCTCTCTGAAAGCATCTTTCAGCAGTTGCCACCAGTACCGTCCCAGAGAGTATACTGGAGACAGCCGGGTGAATTCCAGTTACACTGCGGGAGGTGGAAAGTAGTTGGACTGTGTGAAGGCAGAGGAGTTTTGAGGGGGCTGTAAGTTTTGCTCTGGGCCTTTTTGCATGATGGTAGCTTGCTGGGCTGTGTGAGGAGTTAGCTCGCAGGTCGTTGGGATGGGAGTAACGGCTCTGCTGTGGATTCTCTCTTCAGCCAACACCCGTTATCCTGCTGAAGGAGGGGACGGACACCTCGCAGGGCATCCCCCAGCTCGTCAGCAACATCAATGCCTGCCAGGTTATCGCTGAGGCTGTGCGCACTACCCTGGGACCTCGGGGCATGGACAAGCTCATTGTGGATGACCGGGGTAAGCGCTGGGCTGTGGCCTCTCGCAGTTGTGTGGAAAAGTGACTTGGGAAGAACCCCCAAGTGGTTTGCATGCTGGCGGTCTATCTTTGTATCCATGAAAACCCGCATTTGCATCTAAGCAGGCTTCAACTTCCTCACCCTGTGCTAAACTCTCACAGTAGAGAGAGTTTAGTTCAGTTTCTGTCTCTGTGTTTGGTTTAACACCTTGATTCTCACCTCCACGGCTGCTGAGAAGAAAATTATCAGACCTACCTGGGAAACTACCCGTTTGCTGCTTACTAGCCTGAGTTAAGGCAGCTGTGTCTCCGCTGTGGGATTAGGTAGATCCAGGCTTGGTGGGACTAGAGATGAGAAAGTCCATGCCACAAAGGAGAAACGGTGTCTTGAACCTGACCTTCAGGCATCCTTCACCGTCTCTACTTATTTTTTTAAATGATGCTCATAATACGTGTGGGGTTACTCAGCACTTGTGGCGGAGCGTGAGGTCAGTGGGTGTTATTGGGTTGATTTTTTAAAATGGGATTTAGGGATGAGACTTGTCTCCCTTGGAAAAGACTTGTATGAAGTCACCAAACTAATTTATTGTTTGTGGCTTTTTATTGCTGTTACCGAAGGGTGGAGTGGAAGGTCTTATTTAAATACAAATAGGAACTGTAATAACTCTATTAAAAAGGGTAATTGCATTTAAATTTACCTAAAAACTAATATGATTGATTTCTAGTCTCACTTTGTGTGAGTGTCAGATTAGAACATCTGTTTTTGTCTGTCTGGGGCGGCTATTGAGAACTAAGGGAGAAATGAATGTAAAGCCTCTGTTAATTGATGTGGAGAGTTGTTCTGCAATCAAATGAGCTTCACTTAATCTGCTCCAAAAATGGACTAAAAAGCTGCTGTTAATATGGAATGGAGGTACCTGCTGAGACACCTGCTGTGAAACAGCTGTTCTGGGCTCCCCCTCTCCGTGGGGGTGACCCCTTTTGCCCATTTATAGCTGGATATCTGTAGGAGTGGATTAAAACATTGTGGTGATCACATTTCAAATCACACAGGAGGAAAAATACCAGTCACTTTGCAGAAGAAAAATGATTCTAAGTGGAAATTTAGAACGAGAGCCTATTGTTGTTTAGACATAACAAAATTCACAGTGGTGCAGGGCTTGAGTGGGGAACGCTGTGGTGTAATAACGGGTTGGGGCCACGTTTGACCTGAAAAGCGAAATGGGGAAGCACAGTGAGACTGGCTGCTCTGAAATGATCATTGAATTTACATCTTTCTGAGGTCTGAAAAGCTCCCTTGCGCGGTGGGTGCCCTTTCACAGGGACAAGGGGCTTTACTTTGCAGCAGTCGAGCTCGATTTCCTTTTCTACATCACTCCTAGGCAAAGCCACTATCTCCAACGACGGTGCCACCATCCTGAAGCTCCTCGATGTCGTCCATCCGGCTGCGAAGACGTTGGTGGACATTGCCAAATCTCAAGATGCAGAGGTAGGGGGGTAGCCTGGCTGCACCCGCCCCGTAACACGCTGTGTGCTTTGTGTTGGGAATTGCTCATGGAGTGCTGGTGTTTATTCCTGTTCCTTTATTGATGCTTTCTCTTCTGTGATAACTTTCAAATCTTTTACACTGTTTTCAGCCACATCTGGTGGGTGATTTGGAAATTTGAAAGATCTTAAAGTTCACATTTCCTGAATGTGGGTGACTGGGAGATGAGACTTCACCCTCAAATGGGATGTAGTCTGAACCCAGCCTTTCTCAATCACAAAAGAATCCAACTGAAAACCTGTGAGCAGAGAAAATTTATGAAATTTGACTTCTTCTGGAAGCCCTTGCATGGTTTTGAGGGAGCTTTCACAGTGACTCTGCAGCATGGGGATGACACAGTGTTTCTCCTCCGTGCAGGTTGGTGATGGTACCACGTCTGTCACTCTGCTCGCTGCTGAGTTCCTGAAACAAGTGAAGCCCTACGTGGAGGAAGGCCTCCATCCTCAAATCATCATCCGTGCCTTCCGCACAGCGACGCAGCTGGTAAGGCAGAGCTGAGGGGTGTTCTGGGCTCCACCACAGCGTCTGGGGAGAGGAGTTCTGTGCCAAAGAGGGAAAATGACACACTTTTAGGCAAAATTCAGTAATGAATGGGCGGGGGGAGTGACAGTAGTGATCTCGTGATGTCTTATTGCAAACACCAGCTGCCAGTGAGCTGTTATTACCAGTTAGTACCTCTGGAGTGCTATCGCTTCCTTTGTTTTTTTCCAAGGAAGAATGAATAAATGGGAAAATTCATTTCCCATCCTCCTGATCTCTACTGCTCCTTAGTAAACCTTATGTCTGGTGAAGTCCATCAGTGCCATTAAGCTGAATCTTTTTGGAGGTTAACTCCCTCGGTAGCCCTTTGGTTCCCCAGCTCTCTGCTGAAAGCAGTGGAGCACCTCTGGGCCTCTTCCCAATCCTCTTAAACTTATGTTGGTGTGTTTCCTAGAGTTACTGTGCTGGAAGGGGTGGAATAGCTTAAACGCTTGAAACTTCAGCGATGCTGAAGTAGGGAATAAAAAATAACATAAAATACAAAGAAGTTGGAGATGTGATCAGCTTAGGAGCGTGAATCATTAATCCAGCTGTTGGCTTGTATTTTGACAGGCTGTAAACAAGATCAGAGACATTGCTGTTGCAGTGAAGAAGGAAGATAAAGAGTAAGTTTCCCTTCCAGATGATCTGGTTGTGTAGCTGGTGTGAGGGCGTTTCTGACTTCTGCTGTGGCTCTGGCTGATGTCTCGAGGTTGAGCTCAACACCTGTGGCCCCACACTGGGGTTATTCTCGATTTTGGTTGGGTGTTTTTTTTTTTTTTTAATTTGTTTTTTGAATTTCCTGCTCCTCTGGGTGAGGTGCCATGCTCTCACTTGGGCTGCAGTAAAGGATGTCAGCCAGTGTCTTCCAGTGCACGTGGAGGAAGCTTGGTACTAAAATAAGCGGCCTGATTTCTGTTTTCCAGCGGTGGTGGAGACTTGCTGCTTTTGCTGCAATCAGTGGCAGTGTTAAATTTCTCTGAAAATCAGACCACTTTTTAGCTGATGAATACGTGAAGTTAGATAGCTAATAGCAGTAAGGAAATGATCCCTTCGACTGAGGTGAGAATATTAGATTAATTTTCTTCCTTTTATTTCTTAAACCAAATGAGTCGTATCCTTTTTGCACTACTGTGATGTGAAATCCAGTGGTTCTCATGGTCAGCAGTAACTTGGGAGTTGGATCCCTGTTTCCCTGGTGTCCTTTGTATCATCCACTCTCTTAGGGCAACATAGTTACCTGAGTTAATATTTTAGAGAATGTGCCACTGTTTCAGAAACTTCTTACTGCCTTTGGATGGAGGAGAGGATGCTGAGCCCTGCTGTTTTGCTCAGGCCTGTGGTGTCTAACAGCCAACCCGCCTGGTCGGTGCTAGTCTGATGCTCAGGCTTTAAAAGGGAGAATTGTACTTCTGACAGTCTGGGCTTTGCCATGTCTGCCTTGCTTTCCCTGTCGGTGGAAGGGAGCTGATCTTTAACTCTGAGTGGATTAATCGTGCCGTCCACTTGTGTTTTCTGAGCTTGTGAAAAGAATTAGTGAGTGAACAAAACCTTGTTTCTTCTTTTTCTGGCAGTGAGCAGAGAAGCCTGCTGGAGAAGTGTGCAGCCACAGCCCTGAGCTCCAAGCTGATCTCCCAGAGCAAGGAGTTTTTCTCCAAGATGGTCGTAGATGCTGTCATGATGTTGGATGACTTGTTACAACTCAAAATGATTGGAATCAAGAAGGTGCAGGGAGGTGCTTTGGAAGTAAGTTCTGTTGGAGCCTGTCGTGAAAGGGTAGGAGACACTCATCACCGCTCCTTTGATGGGTTGACTCCAGCAGAAATGCAGCCTGGCTTGACAGTGTCTGTTAAAGAGTTACCAAAGCAAAACAAAGCTGTTGATGTGAGGACAAATCTTAGTGAGTAGGGCTGGATTTCCTCACTGTAGGTAGAAAGTCTGGGTTTTTTAGCCAAATACACTCTTATCTTGCCACCCTCTCTAGCAAATGTTACTGATTCAAATTCCGTTTTCATCTCTGCAAATAGTGAAACTTTTTGGTTTTTGGTGGGAAGTCTTTTGTCTGGAACCAGAAGCCATACAGTCCTGTTTGTCTGCATGAATATCAGGTTGGGAAAAATGCAAAGAAAATGTTGTGAGGGTGCTGCTCTAGCGGTGAGCTGAGTGGTTTATATATGTCTCGTGTGGGACTGCACGCGGGTGCGTGGCAGAGAGTTGTCGTTGGGGTGTGGGACAGCTGGTGTGTCCATGCTCTCTCCTGCCTGTACCTCTTGGAGCTTTGGCCCATCGCTTGGAACCCTGCTGCTGAAAAGTAAAGCCCGCCACAGCCTCTCTGAATTGTTATTCTGTGGCTGTTACTGTCTGTAAACACTCTGCGTGAGCATTTTCATTGAGAAGAGATGTTATAATTAGGCCATTATCTTGCCCAGACAACTAATTTAGTGAATTAGGAACATTTCGGCATCTGTTTTTGTGGTGTCTGGGCCTGCTGGTGTTCTGAGGCTTGTAGAAATTGGTCCCTTGAGGAGGGGGGTGTCTCCTGTTCCACATTAAAGCGGCTCTCCCTGCTCCATATTGTTTTGTCCTTGTATTCTGCTGTCGGACTCCTTGGAGAGCTGTACGAGGATGGTGCAGATAATTTAGCACACTGCTTTTCAGGGTTGGTTTGTGAGAGATCCTGGGTCATCTCAGCCTGTCAGCTGGAGCAGAGGAAGTGTGCTTGTCCTAGCTTAGGAGAGACAGGGATCAGAGCCAAGTCTCCAGTGCATGGTCAGATACTCCTGCAGTAGGAGATGTAGATGCTGATTTCTCTCCCAGCCATGCAGTGAAGAAATTAATTTAAGGGGGGCAGTGTTTGACAGGGCAGCCCTGCTGTAAAACAATCCCGGAGGTGGTGATGGAGCTGGAAAAAACAAACCGGGGGAAAAAAAAAAAAACCACAAACCCAAGCACAGGGCTGGTGGTAAGTGCCCATCTTCAAAGGGTGGAAATGGGAAAGACATCAGAGAGAGACCGGATTGTTCCATCCCTTGATCTTCAGGTTGTCTATAGCATCTCGCTGCAGTGTCTTGAGGGGCAAAAGGAAGTGATAGAAGCTGGTTTTGTGAACAGAGAAGAAAATATTTGCTGCTTATTTCCTTTAGAAGTGGGTTAATCAAAGGAGACAGCTGTTGGTGAGTGCTTTGTAAATGAGGGCTCTGAAAGCAGAGTGTCTCCTGTGGGAGTTATTAACCCTGTTGAGAAAAGCTTGAGAGGCTGAGCCTAACGCAAATCCCTCTCTTCAAGGACTCTCAGCTGGTGGCCGGAGTTGCCTTTAAGAAGACGTTCTCTTACGCCGGGTTTGAAATGCAGCCCAAGAAGTATCAGTCCCCCAAGATCGCCCTGTTGAACGTGGAGCTGGAGCTCAAAGCCGAGAAGGACAATGCCGAAGTCCGAGTGAACACGGTGGAGGTAAGACTCAAAAAGGGGACCCTGTCCTGCTTCCTCACACCCGCAGGATGTGGGATAAAATGGGATTGCCTTCTGCACGTTCCCTCCCCCTCTGAAAATAGCTGGTGGGTGATGCTGCCTCGTTTGGAAGAAGGGTTTGGCAGATGCTGAACTACAGCAGGGTTAGGGCACGTTTCTGCGTGGTCATGGTGCCTCAGCTGTGACAAATCGTCAGCTGTGTGGTGACTTCTTCATGCCTAGCAAGTGGCCTTCCAGGGAAAGCGTATTCAGCAGTGCTTTACATGCTGAAACAGCCTCTGCAAACAAGGTAGCTGTTTGGACAGTGATTCTCTTCCCACCTTGTTAAAATACCTTTATGAAACATGGTTGTTCTCCGACACCTTGGAAAGTGTTTAATACATTTGGTTGCTGCGTGTCTGTGGTATCGAAAGATCTCCGGGAGCTTTGCTGTTGGACTCTTAGGCCCCACTGTGATCAATAAATTGTTTCCTCTCTGCCGCGGTGAACACGATGGTCCATTCTGGTGTTGGCTGCCCTGTGTGGTGTTGCTGTGTGCTTTTGTAAGCTTTCCCAGCTGCTGTGGCTGTATTTCCCTGACAGCTAGAGTACGACAGGCTTGTAAAGTGTGAAGTTTCTCAGGAGCTGTGGTTTTCCTCTGGGAGAGATACTGGAAGTCTCTCCACCCTGACATCCACCCACTCTTCTATAAACACCTCTCAGCCACCAGTATAATCCCTTCTTCCTCCCTGTGCTCTGCTGTCTCTGCCTCTCTCACTTCATCCAGCCCCTTCATCGACTTGGTTTTGCTGCTGGAAGCATTTTAACAGACATGGCTCTTCGGCATAAAATAGAAGTGACCTAAAATCACCTGTGAGTCCTAGAAAGCAGCTGTCTGCTGGGACTGCGCGGAGCAGCATCGCTGCTGCCTTTATTTTAGAAGAGCTCTCCCCTCACAGGCGCCGCAGGCGGTGTTTGCCATCCCTTGTAACCTGAGTGCTCGTCCCTTTCTCTCTCCTCCCTCCTAGGATTACCAGGCCATTGTGGATGCTGAGTGGAACATCCTGTATGACAAACTAGACAAAATCCACAAGTCGGGAGCCAAAGTTGTCCTCTCCAAACTTCCCATCGGTGATGTGGCTACGCAGTACTTTGCAGATAGAGACATGTTTTGTGCCGGCCGTGTTCCGGAAGAAGATCTCAAGCGAACTATGATGGTGAGCTACCTTGTTCCAGAATAAAGACTTTTGATTTAGTTTTAACAATGCCAGGCTGGTCATTCCCAAAACAGGGCAGCAATCAATTACTGAACATGCCGTTCCTTACAAATATTTAAAACAGCATCACTTTTGCCAGTGTAGTTATTAGGTAAAGTTGCCATATACTGACAAAGCTGTTCCTGATGGAATGAACAATCTACGCTGCTTTTTTGTGTTTCTCTGATGTTATATATTAGGGTCTGTGCATTACATTGGTAGAGATTTGTTTTCCCTGGCTCTTGCTGGTTCCATGGTAGGTTTTTTAATTTTTTTTTCTCCTAAGCTTTCTTTGTGTAGCTGCTGGACTCTAGAGCCTGTGAGTCAGCACTTAGAAGCACCATAATCTTATTTTGCTGTTGAGGATTATTTCTGATGTTGGTAGCCTGCATAGACACATGAGATGGGAGGGGAAGTAAAACGTTTTTTTCCTGAATCTGGCCTGCAGGATGATTTTGCATCAGCTAAAAGGCTGGGCTGTCTGAAGAGAGGGAGTGTGCTGGGCAAATTTGTCGTGTTTGTCGGTGTTGGTAAAGCTGCTTTATCTCCTTCCTGTGCAGGCCTGTGGCGGTTCCATCCAGACTAGTGTCAATGCCCTGTCAGATGATGTCCTGGGCCGATGTGAGCTCTTTGAGGAGACTCAGATTGGAGGAGAGAGGTAAATACACCAGCTCTGAACTTGTAGTTCTGTGTAAGCGCTCTGGTATTTGTTTGAAAAGTCAGGGTTTAGGTGTTGGCAGGTTTGAGCATCTCTCTAGGTGATGGTGTGAAAACAAGATGGTGTTATTGCTGCTTTTTATGAGGCTGAGGGAGAGGGCAGGAGTAAACTTTCATCTAAATCACAGAATCATTCAGGTGGGAAAAGCCCCTCAGGATCACCGAGTCCAACCCTCAGTCCGACTCCGCAAAGTTCTCCCCTACCCCACATCCCCCACAGCTCATCCCAACGGCCCTGAAACCCCCCCAGGGATGGGGACTGCCCCCTCCCTGGGCAGCCTCTTCCACTCTCGGACCACTCTTGCTGGGAAACATTTTCTCCTCCTGCCCAGCCTGAGCCTCCCCTGGGGCAGTTTCCAGCCGTTCCCTCTTGTCCTGTCCCTGATCCCCTGGGAGCAGAGCCCAGCCCCAGCCTCTCTGCAATGTCCTGGCAGGAGCTGCAGAGAGGGATGAGGGCTCCCCTCAGCCTCCTCCTCCTCACACTGAACACTCCCAGCTCCTTCCCTGCCTCCTCACGGGATTGATTCTCCAGGCCCTTCACCCGCTTCATTGCCCTCCTCTGAACTTGCTCCGGCACCTCTTACATGCTTTAAAAATACGTATTTATTCTTCAGTGCCTTGTAGTAAGCTTAGTGCTATTTTTTCATTCCTAACTGAAAAGCAAGGCCTTTTGGGGTTGATTGTGGCACTTGTCTGATAGCCCACAGTGCCACTTGACTCAGTGCAGACGAAGCTGGGTGCTGTATAATGGGGGGTTCTTCCCATCGATGGAGGCGAGATCCTCTTTGGGGCTATCTGCTAGCCCCTGCGCTGCTTCTGCCAAGTGGAAATAAGAGCAGTGGTTGAGCGCAAAGCCCTGGCAACAAGAAAAGAGTGGATTTTCCTGGGTCAGCTTGAATTGCACTTGTGTAGTGCCTGGCTCCTCTCCTCAGCTCAAGATCTGATGTAGGGGCACTATGTAGGGTGAAATGGCTTCAGCCATGCATCTGGCTTGTGGAGAAATTCTCTGTTGCCAGCCTGTCGTATCGGTGTGAAGCCTGTTCAGCAGCAGCATGGGATGCTGTAACCCTCCCCGCGTTGTGCCGTTGGCAGGTATAACTTCTTCACTGGCTGCCCGAAGGCAAAAACTTGCACGATAATCCTGCGAGGGGGTGCGGAGCAGTTCATGGAAGAGACAGAACGCTCCCTGCACGATGCCATCATGATAGTCAGGAGGGCAATCAAGGTAAGGACCAGGGGACATCCCTCCCTGCTGGATTGGCACTGGGCTTGTTGGGTGGACTTGGCACAGCTGTAACTTTTCCTAGAAACCTTCTCACACACCAGCATTTGGCTGAGGTCTCTTGGGAGAGACTGGGGAGCTCTCAGCTGGTGGAGTGGAGCGTGCAGACAGGCAGCATCTGATTGATCGAACTCGAGTGCTGTTCCTTGGCTGGAGCAGTGTTGTCTTGGCCAACTGCTTTTCAGGCACGCCTGGTTTTTGCCTTCTCTTCAGTACAGCTGTAATTTGTGCTTGCGGGGTTGTGGTGTGTTCTGTAAACACCTCCATCCTAAAGGGAACACCATCTTCTGGGTGTGTCGGGGTGGTGGGTTGACCCTGGATAGGTGTCAGGCGCCCACCAAAGCTGCTCTGTCACTCCCCTCCTCAGCTGGACAAAGGAGAGAAAATATAATGAAAACCTTGTGGGTTGAGTTAAGGACGGGGAGAGATCACTCACCAATTACTGTCACGGTCAAAAGACTTGACTTGAGGAAATTAGTTTAATTTATTACCAATCAAATCCGAGTAGGATAATGAGAAATAAAATCAAATCTTAAAACACCTTCCTCCCACCCCTCCCTTCTTCCTGGGCTTAACTTTACTCCTGATTTTCTTCACTTTCTCCCCAAGCAGCACGGATGGCAGGGGATGGGGGTTGCGGTCAGTTCATCACCCCTTGTCTCTGCCGCCCCTTCCTCCTCAGGGGAGGACTCCTCACACTCCTCCCCTGCCCCAGCGTGGGGTCCCCCCGGGCTGCAGGTGGGTCTCTGCTCCCCCGTGGCCTCCCTGGGCACAGCTGCCTCCCCATGGGCTGCCCCACGGGCTGCAGGGGAACCTCTGCTCCGGGCCTGGAGCACCTCCTGCCCTCCTCCTGCACTGACCGGGGCTGCGGAGATGCTGCTCTCACACATTCGCACTCCTCTCTCTGTTACTGTTCCAGTTTTCCCTTTATCTTCCTTAAATACATTCTCCCGGAGGCGCTGCCACCCTCGCTGACGGGCTCAGCCTTGGCCAGTGCTGGGTCCATCCTGGAGCCGGCCGGCGTTGGCTCTGTCGGACATGGGGGAAGCTTCAGCAGCTCCTCACAGCAGCCACCCCTGTGCCCCCCTGCCACCAAAACCTTGCCCTGCAGACCCCATAGAGTTGAGTAGCTCTTCAGTAGATTTGAGTAGAAGGCTCGATGCCTGTTAAAGCCACTTGTTCCCTCTCTTGGTGCCCAGTCCGAGGGGTAACTTTCCCCTGGCTGTGCAGGCAGGCTGGGAACGTTGAACAAAATCTGAGGCACGTGTGAGCGTGGGTTCTGCCGGTGGAGTTGCTGGTCCCGTGTGATAGATGCTGCCTAACTGCTGGTGTTTCTGGGTTATGCATAATAACGTGTTAATGTGGTGTTTTCTGGTTAAAAACAGCTTTGAGGCTGACTGCCCTGAGGGGATGGGAAGAAGCATTTCAGGATTTTCAGAACTTTTGCTTTCAGGAAGAACATCCTGATCTCCCTACTGAAACAAAGTGGGGGGGAATAGCAGAACTTGGCTGCGAAGTGCTACTGCAAATACTGTTTAATTTTGAATGTTTTACGGAAGTGAGAGAAATGTGCCCAACGCAGGGGCCTGTGCTGTGCCATCACCCCCTGCCCGGTACAGCATCCCCAAACCACCCCTTTACCTTGTGCACAGCTGGGAGCTGCTGCTGGAGACTTTGTGGCCTGTCTGAAGCTCCCAGCAAAGCTGGTGTGTGCAGCCCTTGCAGGAAGGGAGGATTTCCTGCTCTCCTCTTTCCTGGAACAAGAGTGAGCGTTTTCCCCTTTTTTCTTTCAGAACGACTCGGTTGTTGCCGGCGGTGGTGCGATAGAGATGGAACTTTCCAAATACCTCCGGGACTATTCCAGGACCATTCCAGGCAAGCAGCAGCTGCTGATAGGTGCTTACGCTAAAGCCCTCGAGATCATTCCCCGCCAGCTCTGTGACAATGCTGGCTTTGATGCCACCAACATACTGAACAAGCTCCGAGCCAAGCACGCGCAGGTGGGTGCCCACCGAGGGCTCTTAGGGAGAACCAGCTGGGCACGTGATCATTTTGCTTTCTTTCTTCCTTATTTTTGAGCCTGCCGGATCTGGTGTAATTCAGCTAAGCCCATGTTAGGCTCATGTCCCCTTTGATTAAAGGCAGCGTTTTCTTTTCAGATCAAGTGTAGGCTTGGTGCAGTTTCTATAAAAGGAAATGATCTGTTTTCCCTTTGATCACAGCTGTCGGGTGACTTCTAGAGCGGCGAGTTTTGATTTGCTTTTTAAAAATGCATCATTTGTCAGGAGGGAGGCTTCTATATTAAACATTAAAGTAATCAGAGTATAGAAGTTGGCCGAGCTCTGTGTTTTTCAGGGGAGCTATGGCCCGCAGATCCTGATTTGCTCATGGTCCTTTCAGACCTTGTGCGCACACCCCATCCGAATTCAGGCATTTGGAGGTTTCCCCTTGGCTCCTCTCAGAAGCAGCTGCTGCTTTGTGGGGTCACTCCCACCACATTACACCCTGCTGATGATTGTGAAATGAAGTGGAACGCCCCAAAAGGAGCAGCTGTATCTTGGGCTGCAAAAACCGGGGCAGTAAGACAGGGGTGGGGTGGACACCAGTCCTGTAAGGCTTCTACAGCTGCTCTCTGAAATGGAGCATGCCTGTTTTGTGAGGCTTTGCTGGCACGGTTTGCTGCCAACAAAGGCTTTCTGGGTGTGTTTTCTTTTTTTGTGTGTGTTTCCCGCAAATACTCTTCCTTCATACGGCAAGGTCCAGTCTCTGCCTCTCCCTTAACATCTTCATGTCTTTGTCTCCCAGTGCACTTTGTTTCCCAGGGTCCCGAAGTCCAAACCAGCCCAATAATGAGACCCTCATCCCTCTTCTCTCCCCCCCCCAGGGAGGGATGTGGTACGGCGTGGACGTCAACAACGAGGACATCGCCGACAACTTCGAGGCCTGCGTGTGGGAGCCGGCCATCGTGCGCATCAACGCGCTGACGGCGGCCTCCGAGGCCGCCTGCCTCATCGTCTCCGTGGACGAAACCATCAAGAACCCTCGTTCCACCGTGGACGCTGCGCCCGGCGGCCGGGGCCGGGGCCGAGGTAGACCCCACAACCACTGAGATTCCTCCCCGCCACCTTGCTCAGGGGGCTGGCGCTCTCCTCCCACGTGCAAAGTGAGAAAGAATCGATTTCTAGTTTAATTAACGGGTCGTTTACCAGATGGTCATTTTGAGGGCTTGCAGGCAACCACTGGCCTTGTTTAATTAGAGTCAAATCTTGGCCTGGGCAGTGGCAACCTCCTGAGAGATGCCCTGCCCCAACATTTCCTACACAGCACTGATCCCCTTAGGCTCGCCTCGTCCTTCCGCGGAGAGTGGAGCCCTCTTCAATGCTGGTAGTGCAGCGAGCGTGAGGGTTTAGTCCTATTTATACTTTTTTTTTTTTTTTTTTTTTCCTCCCAACTGGGGGTTTTGACCCCAGGCTCAAACACAATAAAAAGATGACTTTGTTTCAGTGGCAAACCAGGGCATTCTTCCATTCTCTGCTGCTTGCTTCATTCCGCGGGGTGGTAGCTTATGGTTAAAAGTTAAAAGATTTTAACTTTTCTGCCTGGTTTTTGCTCCGTTTCAAAGCAGGTGCTGTGCTGGGGAGCAGGATTCCTAGCACACGCCAGTTTTGCTTCCCAGGTAGATCTGGGTGTGTGTTTTCTCCTGGAGCTCTCCAGTACTGCATAGTGATGTTCCTACTTGCTTTTGCTTCATTTCCATCTCACCTTCTGCTCCTCAGACCTCTGCAGCCCTGGCGAGGGGCTCTGGGTGGGTGGGTGGGGTTGTGTGGGGCTGGTGGTGCTTCAGGGGTAGATTTGGATTCCTGGGGGTGTCTCCAGCAGGAAAATTCTCTTGGGGAGAGTTGAATGTGGTGTCACGAAAGCGTTAATGGAGAACAGCGGAAGAAATTTTGTGTCGATCTGGTGCCAACCCTTTGAGATTGCATTGAATTAGGCAAATCAATGGTGCGTTATGCCCCAAAATGTGTTACTTTTGCCCCGTTTCCAGAGCAACAGCACCAGCCCCCTTAGTGTGACCCTCGTGGCTGTTCATCTTGCCTGAAGCCCGTTAGGCAGTGTGGGAGCGGTCGTACTGAAAAGCAAACGCTTCCCTCTTAAAACCCCCCGTGGCATGTCTTCAGTGCTGGCATTTAAAAATCAAACGTTCCCACAAAAAAATGCAGCGCTGCAGCCGGGGGGGGGGTAAAAGTGGGACTGGGGAGGGGTGGGACTGTGTCCCTCCAGGCTGGCAGCTGCTGGGTTGTGTGTCGTGTATGGAAAATCCTTGGGGCTGAGGGTGTTTCCCCTCCAGTGTCAACTCTCTAACGACCTAAGATCAGTTTCTCTGTTCCCAAAGGATGTGGGGACAGGTGTTGTGTGTCTTTAGGCCTGGCTTTGGGCTGTGTCCCCCCCCCCCCCCCCCCCCCCCCCGCCACCATCTTGTCCCACCACACGCTCCTGTCCAGCCAAGACCCAGGGGCTGGACCCCTGTACCCCACTTTGACCCTGTGCCCCATGGAGCTGCACCAACAGCCACCCTGGGCCTGCAGGGGGATGAGGGGAGGGATGCTTCCAGTAAGCCCCAAACAGCAACTGGTATTACTGGTTTGGTGCTGGAGTCAGCCAGCACTGGCCTGGGTTAAGTGTGGCCCCTTGGGAGAGCAAAACGCCTCACCTCAACAAGTCTTTAGGCAAAATTAATCACGAAATAGCTCTTTGCACACTTTTTTTTTTGTTTTGTTGTTGTAATTCTTTAAATACACATTGTTTACACTCGGCAAGGTTTCAAAGCAACAACATCAAAGTGCGTCTACAGGTGATAGTACCAACCAAAGTGCTAAAAACACGGTCTCCAACGGGCAGCAGCCGCCGTATCCCCCTGTATCCCCGGTCCCCGTTGGACCTCGCTGCCACCAAAACCACCCAAGCCTCCCCCTGACCCCCCCCCACCTCCCTCTGCACCCCAATTTCCACTGCGCCCCCATCCCCACCCCCCCACCCCTTCTCCAGGGCAGCATCCTCGGGCAGATTTAGCCTCAAGGACCTGCTTTAGCATCAAGCGACTGCAGGGCCGGGGAGGAAAAAGGGAATGTTTGGTTTTTCCAGACACTGGCACATCGCTGCGAAAGACTAAAATAGACCTAAATTTATAGAGATTTAAAAAAATAACTTGGGAGGCAAACTCGCTACCTTCCGGGAGGGGGGAGGTCGCTGTACAGGGGCCTTCGGAAATCGCTCGCCGGGGCTGCACGCCCCTGCCAAGTGCTTTAGGGAAACGATTGCCATTCCTATACATATGTGTATATATATATATTTTTTTTTTTTATATATGTATACACATATATATATTATTTTTAATTCTCCTCTGATTATCTCTAAGCAAGTGTGCGTTCCCCCCTCGCTTCCTAAAAGCCATCCTGCCCTCCCTCACCATTGCACCCGCTTGTCCCCGGCCCCAGCCCGCCTCGTCGCTCCCCTTCCATGGGGCTCAAGCCCGAGGCTGGATCAGAAAATCCCATTTTTCCTGCTTTTGGGCAGCTTTTCCCTCTGGTCGCTGCTGCACGCAGGAGGGACCATTTCACCCCCCTGTGGGGATTATTTTGCCTCCCACCGACGGGGAAGGTCGTGCATCGCCACTGCTCACCTTGCAACAACACCCCGCGATGCTTCGGTCGCAACAAACCATCTCCAGTTGCTAAAATCTCCCCGTTCCCTGTTGTTTTTTTTTTTCTTTTTTTTTTTTTTTTTTTTTTAAAGCATTTTGTCATTTGGCACCGATTCCCAAATGCTTTTTCTCTACCCCAACCTGCAGCTTTTCAACCCAAAATAAGTGCCTGAAGCCATGCGCCAGCTCCTGGGGTGGGCTCCTCTAAGAGCTGAGAGAAAAATGTTGTTCAACTGCTTTAAGAGCCTTTATCAGCACTTTTCATGGGTTTTTTTTTTGGTCTGTTTTAACCAAATTTGGAGCCTTTTTGAGGATCCAAACAAACTGTCCAATACCCAGCCGTGGCTGTGCCTTGGGTGGGAGCTGGGACTGTGACACACAGTGAGAGGTGGGATATTTTTTTCTTGCCACTTGCTTGATAAAGAGGTTTAAAAACCTTGGATGGAGCTAACCTGGGCTTCTCTAGGGTCTCGTATGGGGTTGAGCTCCCACTGCAGCTGTCCCTTCCCTACCAGCACCCGCATACGCTGCATGATTTCAGGGTGTTCCTGGGGAATTCGGTATTTCTGTGCGTCTCTTGTTTCCAGAGGAAATGGGGTTGGAACCCCTGTGACCGCTGGCAGGGAATCCTGCAGCCAACAGGCAACGTGGCTCGAGCACCCCGTAGGGATGGGGGTTGTGCGATGGGGGTTTGTGGGGGAGCCAACGGGGGCCACGCACCGGCAGGATGGGAGGGGAGAGCAGCAGGGAAACCATCAATCTGACATTTCAGTGGAATATGAATCCGTTAATGAGCTTGTTGCCATTAACAACCTGAGCAATTAGGGCCAGGGAGATGCAGGGCTCTTGTTATCACCAAGGCTGTGCCAGCCTCCTTCATCCCCACCTGAGGAGGAGGAAGAAGGGACCCATCCAAACCCAGGCATCAAGCAAAACAGGGGGGGGGAAAAAAAACCACTTTCCATCTTCCACTCCTTGAACCTTCTCAAGGTCTCGTGTCATGGCGGGATTTTTGTAAAAACATGGCTTTGCTAAGCCAGAAGTCGGGGTTTTTTTTGGGAACGCCCCAAGGGGAGGCAGATGGTTTGGTCTTGGTGACACCCCGAAGCAACAAATTCGGGTGAGCTCGTCCTGCCGTGACTTAAACCCTCGCAGCAGCGGGGGGACGGGGACGTCGCTCACCCACCCACGCTCCAGGCCGTCGTGGCCACCAGCGGCCGCTCCGGCCTCGCTGGCGAGTGCAGGAGGTTTCTCCAAGAGTCCTCAACATCTCCCCCCACTTTCTAGCACCCCATTTTCGCTCTCCCCATGGCCCAGAGGGGCCGGGCACGAGCACGCAGCAAACTCGGAGCAGCCACCTTCAGTCTTCGGACATGACTCTCCAACACGATAGTCTTTAAGCATAGAGTGTATAAACATGCTGAGTATATAATTTTCCTTTAAAATCTTTTTTTTTTTCCTTCTTTTCTTTATAGAAATAAATACTTACTTTGTTTTTCTTTTTGTTAAGGGAATTTCGCAAGTCTCTGCGCCGTTTCGGATGGTGACATCTCCACTGGGACCACAGATGGTAGCTGGGTGGTCCCCGGGGGGGGCGGTTTACCTTTGCTGGGTGGGTTTTTTTGCTGGTCGGGGCATCCCTTGCTCCTCTTGCCCCTGGATTACGCGTGTCCCAGCCTCCCCGGGGTGGAGGTAAACCCGTGGCGGGCACAGCGGGGAGCTCGGCCCCGTTGCCCGTGGGGGTTATGGTGGGACATGGTGGTTTCTTGCAGGCGTTTTTTGTTTTTTTTTTTTTTTTTGAGCTTCCCCATTTTGTGCATACAGGGAACAGCCTTCTCCTGGAAAGCTGCAGTCAACAGAGGAACAGAGGTGCTTCAGACGGGGGTTATGGCCAAAAAACCCTACCCTGTTTCAGAGGAGACAGTGTAGACAGGACGAGGGGTGGATGAAATGGTCTCCTGAGGTGCTTTCTGGGGTTGGAGACCCAGGAGCTGCCTCCAACTTCAGTGATTTGGAATCGATTTTTCTGTCGGGGTCCCCCCGTGGGCTGTCGGCACGTGGGGAGCCCACAGCTCCGAGGTCTGCAGCTCTCGCGCCGTAGGTGAGGAAGGGGGTACCAGGACGGGGCTGCAGCCTCCTCCCTCCCGGGGGGATGCTCCGTGGCAGCCCATCACCCGGGGAGGGCCGGAGGAAGGGGAGATGCCCTGGGAAGGGCTGTCTCCTTGCAGCTGCGCTGGCCAGCAGCCCCCCAAACCTTCCAGTGATGGTCCAGGGAAGAGGCCAGACCCCCAGAATCTGCTTTTCCCAGTCGGTTCCTCTCAGCTGAGCCTGCTGGGTCCAAGCACGCCTGGGTGGGGCTTGGGGGTAGCAGGGGGCTGCTGTTAAGGCCGGTGTGTCCCTGCTGCTGGCAGTGCTGTGATGGGTGTCCCCCATGGCGTGGGCACCTCCTGGCACCTTCTCCCCAGGGTGGAGACGCTTGACCCTGTTGGATGCCTTTCAAAAGCCTTTTCCTTTGGAAAAAAGAAGGTTGGGTTGGGTTTTTTTGGGGGGCAGGGGGGGATGATGTCCTTGCAGGCAGAAGACAGCCAGAAGAAACAAAGCAGAATTAAAAAAGCAGCCATGGCCATAGAGAAGGGATCTACCGGGGCAGTTGGGTTGGTGCTTTCACCAGCGGCTTTGGATTTCAGGACAGTTTGGCCAGGGTTTCTCCCTCAGGCTGCTCAGGATGGCGATGAGATGGCAAACGTGGGTGTCCCATGCCAGTCCCTCTCGGCGTGGGACAGCTCGCTCCGGAGGAAGCCTGAGCGGGTGGTGGATGGTGGTGGGGACAGAAGCATGACCCGTGTTTCCTGGTGGACGAGGATTTTGGAGATGCTTTATTGCCTTGGCAGGAAGGTTTTGGGTGGAGAGGAGGTGAGGCTGGAAACCTCTGGAAGAGCGACTGTCTCTCCTGGTGACCTCTGGCTCTTACAGCCCCCCCGAGATGCAGCTCTGCCATCCGGGCTTGTGCTGTTGTGGCTGCTGGTTTCTGGGCGGTAGTTACCCAGGCTTGGGTGCCCCTCTGTTAAAACAAATGAAATGAAAACGAGCGGAAACCCTGCAGGAGGGCTGGGCACTGTTTCTTCTGGAGGAACAGCCTCTTCCCACCCTACCTCCACCAGCCCACGGAGAGGATGGGGACGGTCCAGCCGTGACACGGCGACGCCGAGCCCAGCGCTCTGCAGAGAGCCCACAGGGACAGGCTGAGCCATCCTTATCTCCCACACCATCCAACGGCCAAAAAACCCCCCAGAGAGTTTGAAGAAAACAAAAAGATATTCCCCAAACAAGGATCCTTGGCAACGAGCAGCCATGGGGGGTTCAAAGCCATCTTCCATTCCGGGAAAGAGCGTAGCTCTGCCTCTTTGGGCAGCCGAAAAATTTCCTTAAGTAGCACCTTCTCGTCCACGAGCTGGCCCGGGGACGAGCACCGGCTGCCAGTCACTAAGGCCTGCAAGAGTTTGGGTTGGTTTTTTTTGTTTTGTTTTGTTTTTGTTTGTGCATGGGCCAGCGTCTCCGTGCTCCAGGTCCGGCAGCGGATGAGTGGCGGATGGTGGGTTTGGTTTCGCGGGGCCTCTGGCTCCGCCGGGCCGAGGAGGGAATGTGCTTTGTGCTTCCCTGAAGGTCTAACAGCCTCCTTCCACTTTGATGTGTAAAATCTTGGAGAAGCCGGGTCTCTTCCTCAGGGCCTAGAAGAGGAGCAGAGAGCGCGGTCGGTGCAGGACCTGGCAGTCTTGCTGCCTGTTGGAAATGTGAGATTCCCTCACTTATCTCCAGGACAGATTTATCCCCTGCTCTTCCCCTTCTCTCAAGGATGGTTTTGCACTACTCTGCCACCTTCTCGCTCGCTCTCCCTCTTCTCCCACAAAAACCAGCTCACCCCTCGCACCAAGGAATGTGCTGTGTCCTCACTCAGGAGATAATGGCTTGACCACAGTCCCACCTACTCACACATACACGCCGAGATAAATACTACCCCGAGCTTGTGTCTAACTCAGAGGGATGATAACCCGACACCAAATTGGAGGGTTTGTTTTTCTCCCCAGAAGGGACACCTTTTGGTAAATTTTGAGCCCTCGGCTACGCTGAGTGATTACCCAGGAATTTAAATGTGTGCGATTGCCATAGTTTTTGTGTGGAGTGCTATAGAGCCAACTGCAGTTTGTGCATTTATTGAAGGCAATCTTAATGAATCTGTGAGTGTTGCATAAGAATAAATCGTGAACCTGAAGGCTTCTCTTGAATGCAACCAGATTTACAGCGTACAGGCTGTTTGTGCATCTGGTGTCAGGCCTGTAGTTAGGGCCCTAATTAGCACAGCTATTAAGAGATAAATCCAGCCACCCCCAGCCCCTCTCGTCTCCGAGCACCGGCTAGGATGCAAGGGGATTTATTTTTACCACATGATTTCATCACCTTCAATGCAACACTGCCCCACAGGTTGAGCAAGAGAGAGGACATCTCAAATCCCCACCATGGGAAGGGGCACACCCTGGTCCCACCCCCCCCACACCACCACATCCCACAGGGATTTGGCTTCCTTGCAGGACTGGTTTGACACCTCTCAGTCCCATCCCTTGAAGCTAGCTCTGGGTTTGCTTTCTGCTTGCTTAAAAACACCATTTCCAGAGGTCGGCCGTCGTTTGGGGCAGGTGGGGTTTGTGAGGCACAGCGGTGGGCGGCCACGCAAGGAAAGTCCTTTGGAAATGGCTCTTCTCTGGAGGTGACCCCCAGCCTGGGGGTGGAGGTGGGTCTGTCTCACCACCCACCAGGGCTTGTCGGTGGAGCAGGAACCACGGGAGCCTCCATCCCCAAGTCCTGCTTTGCATCTCCCGGGAGTTTCACCTTACGCCCCCACGGGAGCCCAACCCGCTGCAGGGTGAAGCCAACCAGAGGGTGAAGTGAAATGGAAGAACCTATTTTTTTCCCTTGGACACGGATGGAGAAGTCTGCCTTGGAGACCCCGAAGAGATCAAGGACAGCCCAAGCCCTGCTGAACGTCACAAGCTAAGCAAGGCCTGCAACTCAGCTTAACTAAAATTAACCCTATCTCTGCTCTCACGGGTGGATTTTAAACCGCTTCACAGTGTTCAGTAAGTGGCCCCGTGAAGGAGACAACAGCCCTTTTCTGTCCCCGGGGAAGAGACCCACAGAGAAGCAGTCCTGGTTAAAGCAGTGGGAAGGAATCGCAGCGTGTTAGATCTTGTTTCGGGCTTTGGGATGGGTGTGTCTGAAGGATTGGGAGCCTTCACGTTATCCCTAAAAAATGTAAAATGTTCTCTGCTGAGGAACATCAGTGGTTGGCAAGAATTTGTCCTCAGACCCCATGGGGAGAAGAGACTGGTGACACATGGGTGACCTGGGAACGGCATCTTTTACCTGGAGTTTGTTCACCATTTCTTCAAACATCTTCTTGGCTTCAGGGCTGTGGGGCTCCTTGAAGTAGTCCACAATGCCCACCTGCACGACGATGGACTTCAGGTTCCGGCACACACCTGGGGGCAGAGATACCGCCTGGCCTCACCATACCTCGGGGGCAGATACCCTCCCTGCAGCCAGGAGGGACCCTAAGACCCACCCCGTGCTCCTCAAGGCCTTGTGCATTTGGGGAACCTCACCCTGAAGATGGAGGAGGAGGGACTGGAAAGTGACTTTGGGGAGGAGTGGCTGGAGAGCTGCCAGTCAGAGAGGGACCTGGGGGGATTGATATGAGCCAGAGTGTGCCCAGGGGCCAAGGAGGGCAATGGCATCCTGGCTTGTGTCAGCACTGGCGTGGCCAGCAGGGACAGGGAAGGGATCTGAGCCCTGGGCTCGGCACTGGGGAGGCCGCCCCTCGCTGAGGGGGTTCAGTTCTGGGCCCCTCACCCCAAAAAGGCCATTGAATGACTCGAGCGTGGCCAGAGAAGGGCAACGGAGCTGGGGCAGGGTCTGGAGCACAGGTCTGCTGGGGAGCGGCTGGGGGAACTGGGGGGGTTCAGTCTGGAGCAGAGGAGGCTGAGGGGAGACCTCCTGGCCCTCTGCAACTCCCTGCCAGGAGGGGGCAGAGAGGGGGGATGAGTCTCTGGAGCCAAGGCCCCAGCGCCAGGCCCCGAGGGAATGGCCTCAAGCTGCCCAGGGCAGGGTCAGGCTGGCTCTGAGGAAGGATTTCTGTGCAGAAGGGGCTGTTGGGCCTTGGAATGGGCTGCCCAGGGCAGGGGGGAGTCCCCGGGATCCCTGGAGGGGTTGAAGAGTCGGGCTGAGCCAGCGCTGAGGGATCTGGGGGAGTTGGGAGCGGTTCATGGTTGGGCTGGAGGAGCTGCAAGGGCTTTTCCAACCTGGATGATTCTGTGATTCTATGGAGAAGACCCGCTTTTGGTGACCAAGACCTCTCTAGGGAGGAGGGTGGTCTATGAGATAGTCCCCGATTGTCCCATCCCAAATCAGGAGTCCTACCGCTTCCCTGGGACGCCCTTACTCTTCCACCAGCAAGTCCAACCACAGTCACACGTGCCATGAGCACCAGGAATGGCACCTCAGACAGACCTTCCTGCCCACTGCAGACCTCTGCCCCCGGAGCTCCCGTCCTGGCAAATGCCTTCAGTAAATGGCATGGCTCCAAACTCAGATACGCCAGGGTGAACCTCAGGTGTGCCACAGACATCGAGGCCACGATTACACAGAGGGGATCATGGAGGGAGTGTCTCCATCCTCCCTAAGGCCCAAGGCTCCCCTTAACCCATCCTTGGCAGGGGGCTGTTGGATCCCCTCTTAGAAACCTCCCACCACAGAGTTCCCAGCACCTCCCAGTGTGTGGGGCTGAAAGGCAGGGCCTGGCTGACAGATTTCAATATCTGGTGGCCTTTTAGTCAGTGGGCAATGCTATGCCCTCCCCCCCGGCATTGGTACTCACTGTTGAAGTGCAGCAGGGCTTTGGGGGTGACGGGCGTGGAGGTCAGCACTAGCATCTCCAGCCCCTTCAGCCCCTCCCGACACACCTCCGCCGCAACCTCCTGGTTGATCTCCGCCACGTGGTCCAGCTCCAGGACCTGAAGCCGCATGCAGTTTCGGGCTGGAAGGACAGAGCACCCTCCGTCAGCACCTCGTGGGGAAGGGGGGAGGACAGCCAACAGGAGCAGCAGGGTGGGAGGGATGGGTGGCAGCGAGGAGGGACAGGGTGCACCCATGGTCTTTGGGGTGGGCTTCTCCACTGAGATCCCCGTGGGGCATCTCCTAGGGGAATACCCTGCCTCCAGCGAGGTCCCCTTCTCCGTGTCCCATCAGGGGAGAGCTGCCTACCTAAGGATGCCAGTCCCTGGACGCCACAGCCTGCCCCTCCAATGCCCAGCGCCCGCAGGTGCGGCCAGCACCGGCCGATCATCTGAAGGCAGCGGTTGCTGAAACGCGTCGGCTGCTGGCTGGGGAGATGAAGAAGAAAGAGCTGGGGAGGGCCGGTAGAAAATCTTGTGTCCCCCCTTCCCCGCCCCTCCACGAGCGCTCTGCAAGTGGTGTGGGATTGGGACCTCTCCCACCCCACCCGCCCGGGGGTCTCCACACGGGGAGGGGGTGTCTCCAAAGCAGATGTTTCCACCTGAGCAACCCCTTGGGCCGTGCTGCAACCGGGACAGGGCAGGTCCATGCACTCAGTGGGGTCCCTCCGCCCCATTCCCTCCACCTTTAGAGATCTGAATCAGGCCCTGAACTCTGCTGCTTGCAGTGATGAAAGCAGTCGCAGGAGCCTGGGCCTCTAGCTCAGGTGGAGAAGCCTACAAGCTGTGTGGTGTTTCCCCCAAGGAAGAAATAAGCCATTCAGGGACCATCCAGCTTCTCCTGCTAAGAGACATCCCCCTCCGTACACCTCGATCCAGGCTGACAGGGGACATGACAGTGCAACAAACCTTCCAGGACAAGAAGAAATGCCCAGGAGGCAGCCCCATGGCATGGAGGTGAGGAGCAAGTGACCTGCTCTGTGAGCCATCAACTCCTGAGCAGGGTGGAGCTCCACCAGCATTCTCACACCCCCAAAATGTTTTTTTTTTCCAAAGCCAGAGCAACTGCAATCCTTTCCCTAAGCATCGACTCAACTCCCTTTTAAGAACACCCGGGCCCTTCAGGGCTGCTGTTACACGAGCAGTGAGGAGCTCAGACAAGCATTTGATGTTCAGCGTTACCCACCAGACCCATCATGGCTCCCCTTTCCTCTCTGGTGCCTCCCTGGAAATGTTCCTGGCTCGGCAGGGAGGTGCCTACACCCAACAGCTCCCAGCCTTCACAGGGCAGGATGGGACCGAGTGCCTGGTCCCCCAGACTGGCCTCCAGGGTTGCTGCTCATCCCGTGAGGGACACCCCCCACCCCCCCAGCAAATTTGGATCTGGTACACAATTTCTTTCCAGCCCAGTGGTGCCTCTCCACGCCGGCTCCTCCTAACATGATTCTTACCACGGATGCAGAGGTGCAACCTGGAGGGAGATGATGTCCCTGCAACCTGCTCCAAGGGCCCAGATGACTTCATGACCCACGGGGTCCGTAGAGCTCCTGGAACAACACAGAGCACGTGTGGTGGCCCCCACCGACAGTGATGGGGGCTGTGTCTGCAGCCACCATGCTGCTACGTCTCTTTGCGCCTGGAGGTACAAATCTGGTCATTATTTATAACCCACGATCTGCTCATGAACCAGACAGTCCCAACGTCAGCCCATGCAGGAAGGGTCACGGCATTTCTATCTGGACTTGTGTCTACGGATGTGCAATGCTGAGGAAAATGAAAGAAGGTGAGGCTGAAGGGGAGACTGAAGATGAGGTAAGGCTGAAGGTGAAGGTTGAAGGTGAGGTTGATGGTTGAAGATGAAGGCAGAAGTCTTCCAGATGCAAAGGTGGCAAGTGATTAAACTGAGACTGCCGGTCCCGTGTATCCTTGCAGAGCAAATCTAAACATCCCTGCAGATCCCATTGGGGTGGTTTCACCTGCCCGGCCTGCCTGGGGGAGGTGCCAGGAGGTGGTAAGGATGTTTCAGCTGATGGGTGGTAACTTCCAGCCAAGGGCAGTGGCTGCTCCACGGCCTCTGTACCAGCTCTGCGGTTGCGCTATCACATCTGTAGGTGGCTGTTGGCCAGATGTTGCTGCAGAGGTTTGCTGTGGGCTCCTCTGAGGAGCACAGGTCTGCTGGGGAGCGGCTGGGGGAACTGGGGGGGTTCAGTCTGGAGCAGAGGAGGCTGAGGGGAGACCTCCTGGCCCTCTGCAACTCCCTGCCAGGAGGGGGCAGAGAGGGGGGATGAGTCTCTGGAGCCAAGGAGCCAGCGCCAGGTCCCGAGGGAATGGCCTCAAGCTGCCCAGGGCAGGGTCAGGCTGGCTCTGAGGAAGGATTTCTGTGCAGAAGGGGCTGTTGGGCGTTGGAATGGGCTGCCCAGGGCAGGGGGGAGTCCCCGGGATCCCTGGAGGGGTTGAAGAGTCGGGCTGAGCCAGCGCTGAGGGATCTGGGGGAGTTGGGAACGGTCAGGGGAGGGTCGTGGTGGGGCTGGAGGAGCTTCAGGGTCTTTTCCAACCTGGATGTTTCTGTGATTCTGGTTTTGGAGGTATCAAAACAGACCTCGTGGGATGCTGCTGGGTTCATGCAGGACCATGGTGGAGGTGCAGGTTTATCAGGAGTCATGGCACTGATCAGGCGCAGCCACGCTGCCTGCCCACCCAGCGTTTGTGCCACTGGCTCAGAGGAGCTTTTGCTGATGCCGTTGGCTCCCAGCACCAAGACAATGGAGGAGAGATGTCAGAGAGCATCATCCTGATGCCACCAGCCCAAACAGAGCCCCCTGGCCGTTTCACCACACCAGGCTGCCTCCCAAAGACCGAGGCTGCACTTCCTAACTCTGACCTACTTCAAAACTTCAGGCAAGCCTAAAAATAAGAGATGGGTGTTATCTTGAGCATTTCACATGTCTCCAGTGAAGAAGCCTGCCAAGAGCCCCTTGCGAGTGTGGCGGGTTAATTAGAGCATGAGTCAGAGTCACAGGTTAGCAATGTGCCAGGAGCACTTGGGCTGGCTCTAACACCCATGGAGGAGTCTTTGGGTTAAACCCAGCAGCACTGGGCTGCCTCATGGTGTGGGAACCCCAGATCAGAGCTGTGTCTGAGCTCACTTTGTCCAAAAGAGGAGCCATTTGGGTGTGCTTTTCCATGTGAAGGACTCTCCATCTTGGGCTGGATGAGGACACCCGTCGTCTGCATGTGAGATGGTTACCAAGGCTGAAGTGGTTGTCTGCAGGGTGCAGCGGAGCAAGGATCATCCTCCTTGGGTGTGTTGGAAAGGTAAATCCTGTCTCTGCAGGAGGCAGAGCCTCTTCGGAAGGTGGCCAAGACCAAGATGCAGTCAGTGATCTCCTCCAGGACCTGGGTGAGGTCTCCAAGTTGGGTTTTAGCAATCCCGTGGCAGAGCTGTTCCTCCCTCCCAGGACAGAGAGATCCCAAAGTCCCTTCTCCCTGTTAGAAGCCTTCATCAGGGGGTGACAGTCAGGTGGGACCTCACTGGGACCCAGTATTGGTGCACCTCTTCGTCACCCTTCTCTAACATAAAGCAGTGTCCCCATACCACGGCTCCGGTCACGCCTCCAGCTGGCGTAAGATCGGTAACAGGATGGTGGGAATGGAGTTGGAGGGGAAATATCTGCATGGGAATATGCCAGGAGAGGATGAGAGTTGCAAGGACAGCTTGGGGACATTCTGCAAGTGCTAGGGACATGGAAAGGTGGGTCCTTCACCCATGGGCTGTGTTCTGACAGGGAATGGGGATGGGCACCAGAGGAGACCCAGCACATCCCATGGATGTTCTCAGCCTTCTCCCAGCCAGGGAACCACACGATCCCTGTGGGCACAGGGCGATGCCGGTGGCCATCCTTACCGGTACGTGACGGCCTGCAGGGCCCGGCAGTAGCAGCTGGCCAGCCAGAGCGAGCGGTCCGTCAGAACGTTGGGGCAGTGCGAGATGCGCAGGATGAGCAGGTTGCTGCCCGTCGCCTTCAGCAGGGACTCCAGCCCGGCTTCCAGGCAGCCCCTGCCAGGGATGGAGGCAGGGTCAGGCACAGGAGCCTGTGCTCGCACTCCCCATGGCCACCCAGGAGGGTGACATGTCCCATGGGGATCGGTGGCTCTAGGACACCCACAGCAGGAGCCAGTATGTGATGAACTACCCTCTGCAACTCCCTGCCAGGAGGGGGCAGAGAGGGGGGATGAGTCTCTGGAGCCAAGGCGCCAGCGCCAGGCCCCGAGGGAATGGCCTCAAGCTGCCCAGGGCAGGGTCAGGCTGGCTCTGAGGAAGGATTTCTGTGCAGAAGGGGCTGTTGGGCGTTGGAATGGGCTGCCCAGGGCAGGGGGGAGTCCCCGGGATCCCTGGAGGGGTTGAAGAGTCGGGCTGAGCCAGCGCTGAGGGATCTGGGGGAGTTGGGAACGGTCAGGGGGAGGGTCATGGTTGGATTAGATGACCTTCAAGGGCTTTTCCAACCTCTATGATTCTGTGAACATCCATCAGTGAGATGAGACGTTGGGGCTCAGGGAGCATCGTCATCCCTGAGGACCAGCAGCTCCGGCTGTGGGAGGAAGGGGCCCGGCATGCGGGGACTCACCGCGTGCTCTTCATGTAGTCCTCCTTGCTCTCCTTCTTCCCTCGCTGGCGTGGCTTGAGGTTTTGGAGGGTGAGGGAGTGCATCTGGGTGCACCACTGAGACAGCATGGCCAGGAACTGGGAGGACAGGGGTGGCCATCACTGAGGGGGGCACCCTCAGTGTGCCCCAGGCCACCCATCCTTAGCACCTGTCTTTGGGCAGGTCTGCGCACACACACACAGGCATTTCTCCATGCACACACACACACGCCATCAGTATGTGAAAACGCGTGTGTGAGGTCACACGAGAGCGCGTGCAACAAAATCATGGATTTGACCACAAAAGCACATTAAAAACATGTGCACATGTGAGCTCGTGCCTACAAACACGCACGTGTGACCATGTAAGCACACAGCTGTGTGCACCCATGTTCCCATCACCATAACAGCATGACAATCAACACAAGCGATGTGCTTGTTTCACCTTTCTGGAGGAAAACCCTCACCCCGGGCAGCTCCATCCCCATCCCTGGTACCTTGGAGGACACCCGGGCGTTCTCCAGCAGCACCCGTGTCCACACAGCCGGGTGTCGGGCCACGAACTTCCAGTCCTTGCACACCTCGGCCGCCCGCAGCAGGGTCTTGGTGTCCAGGTAGGTGAAGATGCAGAAAAGAGCCGCCCGCATCTTGAGGATCTCGGGGCTGATCACCTCGCTGGAGTGGCCCGGGCTGCCCCTCTCCAGCCGGCCCGCCTTGCCCCCAGCCCCCTCGGTCCTGGCTGTGGGACACCCACCGTTAGTTGCCACCAGCAGCTGGGGATGGCAGCGAGGAAGAGCCACGGGGCCATCCCCGTCCCCCACCTTCCAGCCTCCCCGTCCTCCCACCCCACAGGAGATCCCGGCGCGGTCTCACCCGTCAGCCGACAGCTGCCGGCGGGTCTGGACGCGGCGGATCCGGGTGCCTCCGGCTCCCAGCCCTCGGCTTCCGACTCGGTGGTGCGGGAGCCCACGTCGGAGACGTCGCCCTCCTCGCCCTCGGTGCTGTTGCGGTAGGGCCGGCGGTGCCAGTTTTGGATGGCCTGCCGGCGTAACCCCGAGCCGCGGGCGCCGTCCCGCGCCGGGTAGGGATGCCCGTCGGCGGTGTCGTCGGTGGGGCAGGGCTCGGCGCTGTCGCTGTCGTAGCAGCCTGAGCTCTGCGACACGGCTTTCGCCCGGCTTGAGGCCCTGGGGGACAGGGATAACCAACCTCAGCGCATCCCCTTCCTATCAGCCCCTCGCCCGTCAAAAAAACCCGAGCGTCCCATTCAAACCCCACACGGGCAGCAGGGACAGGGGACTCACCCGGTGCTGGAGGAGGAGCGCTGGTTGGACACGCCGTAAGGACCGTGCACGGCCAGCACCGGCCCCAGGTGCCGGTCTCTCTGTGGGGAGATGGGACAAGAGGAACCAACATGGTGAAACCCAAAATATGGGTGGTGCAGCCAAGGGAGATGACCCCGATAACCCACCCAGTGCCAGCTGCGCTTTGGGGTGAGGCCATACCCAAGTGGGATGCAGAAGAGCATCTCCAGCATCGCCCCACACTCCCAGGGAAACGCAGACCCACCGAGAAGCACCTTCTCTTGGGGATCACCCCACCCAGGTTTATCCATTTCCCCACGGGAACAAGATGGGGGTCCCTACACCTCCCCGTTGAACCCTTTGCAACCACCAGAGAAGCCACGTGGGTCCGTGCCCGAAGCCGCTGGGGTGCCCGCCGCCGCCGGGATGCCCGTACCTGTGCCCGCGGAGGTACCGGTCGGCCGGCAGCCTTGGCCCCCGGCGTGCCGCAGCGTCCCAGGCTGCCGTTCGGGGTGGTGCCGCAGCTGCTGCTGATGATCTGAAGCTGCTTCTCGGCCCGGTCCGCCCGGTCCAGCAGCTCCTCGATGAAGTGCTGGAGACGGACCTTGGCGTTGGCCTCGCGGGCAGCCGTCTCCTTCAGGAACTGGTCGATCTGCAGCACCTCCCTGCGTGGAGGGAGCAGCGGGTGACACCCCAATCCTCTCCCACCCCTCCCTGGCTGCGAGTTGGGGTGGGGTGGGGGGTGTCAAGATTACTCGTGTGCACCTGGATCATTCCAGCATCGGCCTCATTTGGGGCTGTGCCAGCCCAGACGGCTCCTGGGCACGACTCAGGGCCGAGCAGGGACTAAGGGATGCTCCTGGCATGCAGGGTGGATGTGGCCACCCTGTTTTGGGAGGGGTGGGATGACATCTCCAGCACCTTTGCTGGGTATCCATCGCTCCCAGGACTGGAGTCAGGCCCCTGGGTGTAACCGGGCAGAGGGAGGAGGAGGAGGATGGGGTGGCGGGATGGTGGAGGAGGATGGCAGCGGTACCCGGCCTCGTTTGGCACAGATTTAAAGGAAAGACTTTAAGGACAGCCTGAAATCCTTAAACTCTGCTCAGCCCCATGCCCTGTTAAGCCGAGGGGTCGCAGGGCCCTGTCTCCCTCGTTAACACATTAATTAGCAGGCACTCGCATGGGCAGGGTTCGCCCTGCTGAGGCTCTGGGATGTCCCCCCCAGAACACGGCCAGCGCTGGGGAGCAGCGTGACAGCAGCTCCGCGAGACGAGGTGGCCGCATCCCGCCCCGCACACGCGTGTGCCCAGGCACACGGACACCCCGCCGGCCTCATCCGCTTCCCAAAACCACGGGCACACGCACACAGAGGCACACGCAGCCGTCACACGTCACAACCCCCCGCGTGGCTGCTGCACCCCTGCCAAACGCACGTGTACACCTGGGCGCACGCACACGCACAGCCGCCGTTGCACGCCCCCAGGCGCAACGCACACACGCGAAGAAACACCCTTACGTGCACCAGCACCACGACAACACAAAGGCAGACGCACACCCTGACACACACGCACAGCCAGACGCAACTGGCGCACACGCAGAGGCAGCAGGATGAGCACACACAGCACACGCACCCCCAGACACATGTTCAGTCGGTCGCACGCACAGCCAGCACCGATCACACCTGCACTGTCAATGGTGCACACACGTACGTGTGCACGAGCACACTCACACCTTCGCCCAGCATCCATGAAGGTCTGCAGATGCATAAACACAGCTCTGCACGTCTGTCTTGTGCACACCCGACTGTGCACACCTGACTGCACACCTGACCATGCACACCTGACCATACACACCCGACCGTGCACACCCAACTGCACACCTGACCATATACACCCCACCGTGCACACCCGACTGCACACCTGACCATATACACCCCACCGTGCACACCCGACTACACACCTGACCATATACACCCCACCGTGCACACCCGACTGCACACTGAACCATACACACCCAACCATATGCGCTTGACCATACACACCCAACCATTTACACCCAACTGTGCACACCCGGCCATGCACACCGAACCGTGCACACCTGACCATGTACACCCAACCATGCACACCCGACTGTGCATGCTGAACCATACACACCCAACCATGTACACCCGACCATACACACCCAACCATGTACACCCAACCGTGCACACCTGACTGCACACCCAACCATACACCCCCAACCATCCACACTCCACCATCCACACCCAGCCATACACACCCAACGATGTACACCCGACTGTGCACACCCGACCATGCACACCCGACCGTGCACACCCGACTGCACACCTGACCATATACACCCCACCATGCACACCCAACTGCACACTGAACCATGCACACCCAACCATATGCACTTGACCATACACACCCAACCATGTACACCCAACTGTGCACACCCAACCATGCACAACCGACTGTGCACACCCGGCCATGCACACCCAACCGTGCACACCTGACCATATACACCCAACCATGCACACCCAACCGTGCACACCCAACCATACACCCCCAACCATCCACACCCAACGATGTACACCCGACTGTGCACACCCAGCTGTGCACACCTGACCATGCACACCCGACTGTGCACACCGGGCTGCACCGATCTGCACAGAAGCGTGAAGGAAAAGGAGGGGGCAGCCCTTAGCGACATAATTCCTGTTGCTGGTTATTAATTGCCGTTTAATTAGCAATTAATTGCCCCCCAACCTGCCATTTGCGGGGTGACCCTGGGAGCTCCCTGGTAATGATTTGGCAAGGCTCCTGCTGAGGGCCCCCAGGAGATTTGGAAGGCAGATGGGGCGCTGGCGCAGCGGTGTAAGGTGATGCTGATGGTTATCACCTGCATCTCTCTCATTCCCATGGACCGGGTGGAAAAAACACCCCTGGCAAAGCAAACGGAGCCCAGGAGCAAAAAGCATCCCGTGGGGACAACGGCCTCATGGTGTTTCGGAGCTGGCAGGGCTGAGAAATGTCCCAGGCAAAATTTTATTCTTGAGGAAGGGTGAAACTGGTTTTGCCAATGAAAATTATTTCTGATGATTTTTCCCACATCTAGGAAAAAAAACCCATCTGTTTTTATCAGCTCTTCCCATGCTCCCTCTGCAACCTGGCAAGTGATTTTACTGCTCCGGCTGGAGGAGTTTGGGGACCGGTGTGAACAGTCAAGGGGCAGGAGAGTTTCTCTAAGGAAAGGGAGGTCCAGGAGGCAGTTTTGGGGCGTAAAACCAGGTTCTTAGGTGGTAACATTGCTCAGGATCCACCAAAGACCAAACAAGGTGCGTTTAACTCATCAGTCACCTTCTGTCCACCCTGTCTTACACGTCTTTAGGCTCTGCTTTAGACTTGTCCACTCTGGGGACCTTCATCCTGCCCCCACGCACCCTAAGATGCCCCTGGACGACACCCCCGAGGCAGCTGATGGCAGCCCCCAAACCTCCCCATGGCCTGTCCCACACACATGCAGCCAAACCAGGAGGTGTTGCCCTTATCCAGCCCCAGCATCACCCCACTCCTCACCCCGGGACAATCCCCACCACCAGCTAAACCCGTGAACCTTGTATCTGAGCTGCAGTCATTATTTTGGAGTCAAAAGTCATTAATGAACATGCTGATGATGGTGGGGATCAAGACAAGTCCTCGAGGAATCCCACCAGTGCTTCCAGCCCAGCACAACCGTGACTGTCCCCCATTAACTTGCTCCTCGCTGACTTTCTGGGCCCCATGGTGGCCTCCAGCTTTTCTAAGAGACTCCTGAGGGACAAAGTTTAATTTTCTTGAGCAACACCGATGGGCAAAATAACCCAACACTTGACTCGAGGGAAACTCAGGAGAAGCACTGGGGTGGGAAAGGGGTGCTGAGTGAGGAACATGGGATGAAGATGAGGATGACAGTGCCACGGTCCTCACAGCAAATGGAGGTCATGCTGCTTGGGCTATCCCACCCTCCTTCTGGGAGAAAACCCCTGGATTAGGCGTGGCCAAGGTGGCTCCTCTCATTTTTATCACCATGGGACAGGTCGATGGGATTGTTCAGGTTGTTCAGGGCCGGATGATTCAGCTGTGGAGCCAGAGGGGATGACCCAGCCCTGGTTTTGGGGGGACACTCTTTGGTACTAGAGATGGGCTGCAGCAACACGGCCACCACCACGTTCCCTGGCAGGACAGCAGGATGGCCACGGGCATCCCCAGCCTGGCCGTGTCCTGGGGGCACCGGGGGAGCTGGGACAAGGTGTGACATGATGTGACCCAGCTTGGTCGTGGACATGGAGAGGCTCAGGTCTACGTGGACACAGCCAGCATGGGAGAAGATGCCAAACCTGATGAGTGATGATGCCAGTGGGCGTTGCCACGGGGGATTGCGTCTTAGCACTTGGTCTGAGGGTTTGGTTGGGCTCTTGGGGCTCGCCATCAGCAACCAGTTTCCCCCCCACCCCACCCTGCGGCCAGGAGAGGGGGTGAAGGACTCACTGTTGCTTGCGGGTGAGCTCCTGCTCCTTCTGCACCAGGTCCTGCTTGAGTGAGGCCAACATCTCCACGCTGACATCCACCTGGCGGGACAGTTCGGATGCCCGGTCCTCCAGCTCCTGCTTCTCCCGGCTGAGCCGCAGGCTCTCCTGCTTGGCCTTCTCCAGCTCCGAGCTCTTGCGGTCCAGCTCCACTTGCAGCCGGCCCACCTGCGAGGCAATCTTCTGCTCCACCTCCTCCGTCAGCTTCTCCAGCCGCTTGTCCACCTCCAGCTTCTCAAAGGCGCGGATCTTCAGGCGGGCCAAGCCTTCTTCATAGGCAGCGTCCATAGCAGCCGGCGGCGTGGGGGCCGGCGCCACGGCTTTGCCCCGCGTGAAGATCTCCGTTAGCGGGATCTCGATCTCGTGGACATAGCGGGGTGAGGGGGAGGAGGAGGGGGCCGGCTCCAGCTCCTCGGCGGGGACGAGGTCGCAGGAGAAGCGCTGGTCCTTGCCTTGGAAGGAGGTGCTTTCAAAGTAGTCCCGCCGGGCAGCTGGAGTCAGCAGGGCCCCGTCGGCGGCCAGGGGGAAGACGGCGGCATCGCAGATGCTGTTGGTCTTGGAGAGGACGTAGAGGGTCTCATAGGTGTGGTTGTACTCCAGGTGCGCCCGCAGCGAGGAGAGGCTGCGGAAGCGCTTGTGCTCCCCGCACCGCGGACACCGGTAAGGCAGATCCAGCGAGGCCATCCCTCAGCTCCGCGCCCCAACGCAGGGGAACCGCACGGCCCCGCTCATGGCGCGGGATGGATGGATCGGTGGCACGTGGGATGGGTTGGGGAGCCCCGGGCAGGGGGACTGCAGCGCTGCTGGGGCATGGTGGGGTGGGAGCCCTGGGGTGGGAGTGGAGGGTCCGATGAGTCTGGGGGGGATGTCAGCATCGGCCGGTGCCAGGCGCTAGAAGAGATAGGGGGGTTAGTGGTACAGGGACGGCGGGTCCCCAGAAGTCCCTTCTTGGCCCTTCTTCTTGGTCCCCTCTCTGCCTCCATCCTCCCCTCGGTGTTCCTCCCACGCATGCACAACCCTTGGAAGGGTGCACAATGCTCAAGAAGGTGCACAACCCTTGGGAATGTGCACAACCCTTGGGAAGATCTGAAACCCTTGGGAAGAGCTGCAACTCTTGGGAAGATCCACAATCCTTGAGAAGATCTACAATCCTTGGGAAGACCCGCAACCTTTGGGAAGATCCGCAACCCTTGGGAAGATCCACAACCCTTGGGAAAATCCACAATCCTTGGGAAGACCCACAACCCTTGGGAAGACCCACGATCCTTGGCACAACCCTTGGGAAGATCCATGATCCTTGGGAAGATCTGCAACCCTTGGGAAGATCCACAATCCTTGAGAAGACCCACAACCCTTGGGAAGACCCACAACCCTTGGGAAGACCCACAATCCTTAGCACAACCCTTGGGAAGACCCACAACTCTTGAGAAGATCTGCAACCCTTGTAAAGTTGTGCAACCTCTGGGAAGATCCATCACTGTTGGGAAGGTCCCTCACGACCTTGTGGAGGTACGCAACCGTTGGGAAGGTTCACAACCATTTGGGAGGAGTACAGCCATCAGGAAAGTGGACAACCCATGGGAAATCTCTCTCCATCCTCCCTGATCTTGCCACAGAGGGGTGACCCATGTGCTTCCCTGCCCAACCACCACACAGTGAGCCCCTGAAGTGCCAGGGGTCTCCAGGCTCCAGAAGCATCCCTGTGGATGATGCTGGGGCTGGGAGCCACCTTCTCCAAGCAGAGGGTGACCCAGTCCTGCCCAACCAGCCCGTGCAGCCTCACAGCAGGATTAGTTACTTCTCCAGCCCCTCAGTGGGTCTCATCCGGGCCCCCTCTGGGGCTGTGGGACCCCTGTGCTATGTTGTCCCAGTGACACAGAGGACCTGGTGGCTTCCCACGCCCGGGCAAGTGAGAGTCCCTGTGGCGACCTGCTTCATCCCCCAATTATAAAACTCTCCAAGACGTCAGGGTGGGGGGAAAAACCCCGCCCTTGTGAAGCCAGAAAAAATCCAGCCTAGGAGCTCACCGTGGTCTCCTCCAGCCTGGGAGGCACAAGCACCCACCGGGGAGCATTTTTTGTGGTGTTTTCACCCCAAAGCACCGAGGGCACCCACGGGTGGGAGCATCCCTTGCTGGTCACTCTGCAATATCTGACAAAGGGCCCTTCCCACCACCCTAAAACCCCTCTGAGCCCCTCCGCACCCCATAACTGCCACCCTTGGCGAGCACTAAGCCACCACCAAACCCTGTTTGTCCCCAGGGTGGCATTCCCTGCTGCTCAGCACCCACCTCCGAGGGCACAACCGAGCCACGAGGTTCAGGAAACCATTTTTTTTTTTTAGGGAAAAATCAGTAAAGGCAAGAAATCTATGCAAAAACTAAAAATAAGATGTGCTGGGAGGATTTCTGGCTGTGTTTTAGGGTCGCTACAAAACGCACCCTTGCACGTTAACCCCTCCTGGGTGACCACCGGTGCCAGCCCGGCCGAAACCCGGCGAACACAAAGCACCACCGGCAACTTTGGTCGCTGCTGATGGGATGAGAAAGCGCTTTTCCACCGTAGGGACGGGGCCACAGCATCGTGCCACCGATATCTCGGGCCTGGATCCCTGCCCGCGTCTCCCGGGGTACCCGATCAGCCTGGCTCTGTGTTTCCCAGCCGTAAGCCAAGGCAGGATCTGGCCCAGGCGGGTCTGAACGCCCACATCGCCTGGTCCCTGTCCTGGGCAGGTCCTATCCTGACCACAAAACCTCTCCTCCCTCGCACCCCCTTCGATAACAACCAGGTTTTAAGAGAATTATTAGTGGAGTCATTACTAAAGCCCACAGGCATCCGGAGCCGGGAAACGCTCCCGGCTGTCGGGGGATTGCAGCAAAGAGCAAAACCCATCCCTGGGCTGCTTCGGTGCCGCTACCTGCGTTTCATCATGGATCCTTTCTTCGCATTGTTTAACATTTTTCCTGCCCGCCACCCCCCCCTTGGAAAAAAAAAAAAAAAAAAATTACCAGCAGGCAGCTCCACTGCCTGGTAGAAGAGGGAAGGGGGGGATGGAGAAGAGGGGTGGCGGATGCTGCCGTGTGCCCGCTGGTCCCCGTCCTTCCCCGGCCGAGGCTGCGATGGCAGCGGGGTGTGTGTGTGGGGGGCACCGCGGTGGGCGAGGGTGTCTGGGGATGAGGGGGGTTTGTGGGAGATGGGCATGAATAGCCGGGGTGCATCTAACACCCCCCCCACACCTCCCAGCGCCTGAAGCAGGGAGCAGCGGGTCCCTCCTCACCTCCTGGCAGTGGCTTTGTCCCCGCTGCGTCGTCCCCCCTCCCCCTGGGTGAGGAGCAGCTTGGGGACAAGCCACCAGCTCCCAGCCCAGCACCCCGCTTCGCCCCATACCTGCTTCTCGCCGCCGACCTCCCGCGCTTGGCTCCTCCGGCCAGGGCAGCATCTCTCCCGCTTGCCCGCTGGCTACCACCGTGCGAGCGGAGCGAGCCGGGGGGCTACCGGGTGGGTGGGGGGGATGAGGCGCGTACACCCGCTCGGGTGCACAAAGGAGGTGGCTGCTGAGCGGCTCAGGGCTTTGTCGGGGAGGAGGGATGCCGGGCAGGAGGGATGAAGCCTGGGGAGGAGGCAGGAGCCGTGGGAAGCATCCAGCTCCCTGCGGCCAACACCTCCATGCCAGCCAGGCCCTGGGGAAGGAGGGAGGGTGGTGGCTGCGGGAGGAGGAGGAGGAGGAGGAGGAGGAGAAGGAGGAGGAGGAGGAGGAGGAGGAGGAAGGGAGCAAGAGGCCGAAGGCCCTGGCGAGGCTGTGGGAGGGCGAGGGCTGCCGGGCACCCTGGGGACGGCGGGTCCCCGGGGCGCTGCGGGGCTCAGGGGGGGCTGTGCATGGCGAAGGCAGGGGCGAGGGAGGGAGGGATGGAGGGAAGGAGGGAGGGCGAGCGCTAGCAGCCGCCTCCTCCTCCTCCTTTGCAGCCTGAGCCCGGACTGTTTCTCTCTGCCGCTTTCCTCCTTCACAGCTCCCTCTGCCTGTCTCCCCACGAACACCGCGGGCCCTCCGCCGGGCCTTGCTGCCATGCGGCAGCCCACCGGCCTCATCCTGCATCTCCTCTGCCCCCCAGTCCCACCCTTGCCCCCACCAGTGAAGCCCCTGTCCCTGGTTGGGATCACCCCGAGCATCCCCCCGGGGCCCGGGGGGGGGCAGCTGACGTGGTGAGCAGCCAAGTGGGAGGGGGGGGATTTCTCCTTCCCCATTAAGGGCTGGACCCATGGCTGCAAGGACCTTGGCTTGGTCCTGGTCCAGCCCCTGAGCATCCTGGCTTGGTCCTGTTCTGGCCCCTGAGCACCCTGGTTTGGTCCCTGGCTTGGTCCTGATCCAGTGCCTGAGCACCCTGACTTGGTCCCTGGTCTCTGAGCACCCTGAATTGGTCCCCAAGCACCCTCAACCCCCAGCTTGGTCGTGATTGAGTCCCTGAGCACCCTGGCTTGGTCCCTGATCAGCCTGACTTAATCCCTGGTTTGGTCCTGAGCCAGTCCCTGAGCACTGTGGTTTGGTCTCCAGCCTGGCCTGATCCAGTCCCTGATCAGCTTGACTTAATCCCTTGCTTGGTCCCGACTGAGTCCCTGAGCACCCTGACTTGGTCCCTGGTCCTTGATCATCTTGGTTTAATCCCTGGTTTGCTTTTGACCCAATCCCCGATCAACCTGGTTTAATCCCTGGTTTGGTCCTGATCTGGTCCCTGATTAGCTTAACCCCTGTCTTGGACCTGATTGAGTCCCCAGGCATGCTGGCTTGGTCCTCAGCTTGGTCCTGACTCATCCCCTGAGCATCCTGACTTGGTCCCTGGCTTGGTCCTGATCTGGTCCCTCATCACCCTGGCTTAATCTCTGATTTGGTCCTGAGCACCTCAGCCTGGCCCCCAGCACCGAAGGCATCCAGCACTGATGTGTGCTCGTGTCTCCGATGTGAACACGGGGGCAGACGGCAGCGCTGGGACGAGGACGCTGCTGGCCTGGTTGTGCCCATCCCTGAGTCACCCTCGGTTTTGGGGTGCAATCCCTTCTCCTCTCCTAAAAACAGAAGCACGTGTGCTCACTCCCATTGCACCCCAGAAGCAGCTGCCGTGGTGGGTGCCCTCCATCCTCCCTCAGCTGCACCAGCCGGGGGAGCAGAGGACGAAGGCTTGAGCCCAGGTGCCTTCGCAGAGTTTTCAGGCTCAGCATCAATAATAGATGCACTTTTGGCGGGGGATTAATAAAATCCTCGTGCATTACGCACGGCCAGTGGCACGGGGGAAAGCAGGGCTGTTTGCTGCCCAGCCAGAGCTGACATCCCACCGAGAGGTGCCCAAAAGATGCCTCTTCCCAAAGGAAACGCCGGTGCTGAGGTCCTCCTTAACAATATCTGGGGTGTCCCTCCAGAAAAAGGTTTTTTTCTGGAGCTTGGGGCCACCTGCATCCCCCGGCGTGGTCCTCACTCGGGGTCAGGGTCCCACGCACATGGGATGTTTCAGCTGGTGGGGCCAGCGGTGCTGTGGGCTGATGGGTGCCCACCTGAGGGGCACCAGCACCTTTGGGTGCCATCAGAGGTGTGAGGGACAGGTCCGAGGGGACATTTAGGATTTCTCCCTCAACCAGGTTTCCTTCCGGCTCCTTTCCCACCTCCCATCGCCCCAACGAGCCCTCAGGGACCCCACATCCCCAGCCCAGCTTCCCACCCCATCTCCACAGGGTCCTCCCACCCGGTGGGCAGCTGGGTGTGGGGCAGTGGATTTTGCCGGGGTAACGCTATAACTGGGGTTTAACCCCGGGATGCTCCAGCCCGCGTGTCAGCAAAGGGCTGGGGGGACATGAGGGACCTGGGGAGGGGACCTGCCTCCTCCTTAACGCAGCTAGGGGGCAGATCCCCCCTGTCTGGGGCTGGTGAAGGGGAGAAAATCTGGTCCAGGGAGTAGGTTTGCAGCCGTGTTCAACATCCCCTCCCTGCCTCAGTTTCCCCCTCTGCAAGAAAAGGCTGATCATCCCCAAAATGCCTGAGCAGCGATGACGACCGCCGAGCCCGGAGCCAGGAACGTGCCTCCCTGTCCCCGTCCCCCCTGCCCAGCTCCCTCCGTTCCCCCAGGCACCTTCTCCTCCTGATTAATTAAAACCAACTGTCTCCCCCCCACCCCGCCCTGAGTGAGCATCTCCTGGTAGAAGGATGAGATTTTGGGGATATACGGTTTTGGCTGATTTTTAGCTGCTGGAGGAGGGAGGCTCTGCGATCAGCTGCACCTTCCAGGCTGCAAAAATCTCGTCCTGAGCCATCCGGCTGCTGGCTGGTCCCACGAGAAGGGAAACGGCATCTCTCAGCTGTCTAAAAGGCCGAAAAGGAGGGAGCAAAGAGCCCCCCCCTCCCCGGCTTCACAGGGGGCCACATCCTGCCTGCCTGATGGTGCCTGGATCTTCTCCAGCCCTGGGGATGTGCCAGGCTGAAGATGGGGAGCGGGGCTGTATTTTACCTTGTTTCTTGCGGGTGAAGCTTTCCAGGGCACATGCGGGTCACCTGAACCCCAGGGGGGACCAGGAGCCCAGTGTTGGGGGGCTAGGCTGGGCTTTGGGGTCCCTCCCAGTGCACCCCACAGCTCTGGATCCAAGTAGGGCAGATCCCTCCAGGGCTCAGCCCCATCGGAATAAACCTGGAGCCACGTTCCCTCTTTTCAGAGAGGGACCCACCGGCGGGGAGGGGGATCCTGGGACAAGAGCCTTCTCCCAGGATGAGGCGCCCACCCTGGGGATATGGGGATGCTCGGGAGGAGGGTCACCAGGCCCCCCACTGCACTGATTTTTCTCTCGCTGCTAATTATTTAAGCGCCTTTCCCCCCCCCCCCGGTACGTGACAGCTAGAGGTCAAAACCCCGACAGAAATACCCCTGGCGTCGCTGCTATCGGGGATTGAAAAGCAGAGAGCAACCCCAGCAAGGGCTTAGATGAGCTCAAGTCTTTAATTAGAAAAATAGACACCATTTTCTAATATTCCTGATAGATTCTTTTTACAAACAAGAAAATAATAGTAATAATAACAATATCACCTTTCCAAAGGGAGCGTGACGCACCGGTTGCCGAAGCCCGGCGGCATCTCTCTCCTTCGGGAGAAAGGACCAGTGCAGCCGCAGCCCCCGACTGCGCCGGCCGGTAAATAAAACCAGTCGGGAGCGTCGTGTAAAGTGCTGGCAGGGGAAATCACAGTCAGGTCGCTACAAACGCAGGATGTCCATGGGTTTGGGTAGATAAAAAAAAAAACAACCCGTCTCGGTGGCGATTTCTTTCTGTACACGTTTGGTGTTTTTTTTTTTTTTTTTCTTTCCCCTAATGATAGGAGCTGTAAAAATGATTCAGTCGCTGCTGCAGTTTGGAGATGGCTCCGGGTGGCCGGAGCTGCCACATCCCACCTCTGCGGCCAGTGGTCCAGCGCCGCGGCATCGCCTCTGCCTCCCGCGGGCCCTTCTCCTCCCCGGCACGGCCCGATCTGCCGTCGTCAGCTTCTCCGGGGCCACCCCAGGAGGATATTCCCACCCCGGCTCTCCTGTGAGATGCTCGGGGGAACCTCGGGAAACGCCGTCTCCCAGCATTTAGGTCGGGGTTTCACAGTGTCCCGAAGGAGAGTCCCACGGAGAAGAACCCCAAACCTTTGAGCTTCTCCTCCGTCCGGGCTTTTTGCTTCAGGTGGACCTTGCTGTGACGTTTCTTCTCATCGCTCCTGGCGAAGCGGCGGCCGCAGGTGTCGCAGGAGAAGGGTTTCTCGCCGGTGTGGGTGCGGATGTGGGTGGTGAGGTGGTCGCTGCGGCTGAAGTTCCTCAGGCAGATGCGGCACTGGAAGGGTTTGTGGCCCGTGTGGATGCGGAGGTGCCTGTTGAGCTCATCCGAGCGGGCGAAGCTCCGGATGCAGTTCTCCACCGGGCAGGCGAAAGCCTTCTCGTGGGGTTTCGGGCAGAAGCATTTGGAAGAGCACTTGGTCCGGCGGGTCTTCTTCTTGGGCTCGGCCAAGGCAGGAGGGTTGGCGGGCAGCAGGGAAGGGATGGAGGAAGAGGAAGGGTGGCCCAAAAAGTCCGTGGGGGGGACGGAGGGCGAGGGGTGAGGATGGAGGAGCTCGGCAGAGCTCATCAGAGCCGGCAGGACTTCGGGCTGGGCCAAGGAGGCGTCAAACTCCGGGATCAACGGAGGAGGGAGGTTGTGGATCTTGGCGTCGGCAAAGTCCCCGCGGGCCGGGAAGTTTTCTGGCTCGCAGCCGAAGCCCAGATGGGTGCCGAAGCAGGCAGCATCCTCTGCCAGGCTGCCGAGCTCTGACTGGCAGCTGACGGACAAGACGCTCTCCATCTTGGAGCCCAGCGGGTGGAACAGCCCCTGGCCACCCTCCCCAGCCGGGAAAGCTTCGGGAGAATGGTAGCCAGTGGGCAAGTAGGCCTGATGCTGGGTGATGGGCTCCCACTGGGCGCAGGAGGCTTTAAACTTGTCCAGGGGTGGGGAACCGGAGGGCAGCTTGATGTCCTGCTTGTTGTCCAGGAGCTTGGGCTGGAAGAAGCACTGCGAGGTGTTTCCTAAGGTGGGTTGGGGCTGGAGGGGTTGAGCCCCCTCCGCCGCGGGGAAGCCGCCGTAGCCCTGCTCCGGGAAGGGGGTTTGAGTGGCTCCGTTCAGCTCGGGCTGGCAAGCGGCGTAAAGGTCCAGCTGGCTCTGAGCCACCTCGGGACAGGGGTAAAGAGCATCCAGGTGCCTTTGGTGGCCCTCGGAGGAGGCGAAGGGGGAGATGCCCAGGATCCCCGACATCAGGTTGAAGAGGGATTCCTGGTCCTGGGGATGCTCCGGTACCGCCTTGATGAAGAAGCTGCCGGTGTAGCTGAGCGAAGGGGAGGGTTGGCTGCCCAGGAGGGAGTAATCCACCGCCCCGCCGCTCATCGGGGGGCCCAGCAGCTCACCTGGGGACGCAGAGGGGACAACGGTTAGAGGGACGGAGGGATGCGGGGATGGGGCGGGGGGGAAGCGGGAGACGGGGGAGCAGCGGGAGGCCGATGTTGCGTCACTGCCAGGTCCCTGTCCCAGCCGGGCCCCCGGGACCATGAGGGGAGCTTTGGGATTCCCCCCCCCCCCTTACTTCCCCGGCAGCACCCCCAGGACCCCCTGCCTGGGCTAGAGGGGGAGTGTTGAACCCACAGCCAGGGACTGGGGGGCAGAGGAGGGGGAGATGCCCGATCCCCGGCTGTAGGTGACTCCCAAAGGGGTCCCTCCCCCCCCGGCCGGCTCCCCCCTGCCCTCACCTCCGAGAAAATCCGTCTCTGCCAGAAGTTGCTGCTCAGGCTGCTCCAAGCCCTGCAGCTCCCCGGTTTTCATCTCACAGCTCTCCTCGTACTTGGAGTAAAGCGGGTCCGGGCAGGAGAAATCCATAACGTTGAGCATCTCCCTGGAAGGCACGGCCGGAGGGGGGGCGGGGGGGGTGCTGTGCTGGGGAGGTTCTGGGGGCGAGCTAGAGGATGCTCAGGGCGAGCCGGGGGGATGCTGTTGGGGGGCTTGGGGCAATCCGGTGGGATGCTGGGGTTGGGGGGGGGGGGGATGCTGTGCCCCCAGGGCTTTTTTTTTTTTTTTTTTTTTTGGGGGGGGGGTGCAGATGCCGAGGAGACGGGGTGAGGTGTGGGGAGGAGGAGGAGGAGGGGGGGCAGGCAGCAGCGGCAGCCCGTGCGGACAGCCGGCTCTCCCTCCCCGCCGCCCCCTTTATAGCTGCAGCGGGGCTGCTCCGACCTTCCGCCGCAGCCATTTCTGGAGTCCCCAGCGAGGCCGCCGTGACGTAAATGCCCGAATATGGACTCAGGATGTGGGTTAGGGAGCCCCAATAAGGAAATCTCTCCCGTGACGCGCTGCCCCCTCCCTCCCCCTCCCCCTCCCTTCCCCTCCCCCTTTTCTGTGTTGTTTTTTTTTTTTTTTAAATTATTTTTCCATCCATCTCTCTCTTTTGCAACTATTAATCGCGATATTTATTTATTTTTTTTTTTAACAGCTCTCTGGGTGTGTGCGTCTGCACAATGCTCTCCCCACCCCGCAATCCTGCCCATCCCACCCCCCTACCCCCCCCCCAAAATCCCACTTTCCGCATCAACACACACACACACACCCCGTCGTGCACACACGAGTGTGCAAACACACGCGGGGTTCAGCTTCGTCCCTGCAGATCCCACGGCTGGCCTGGGGGGGGGGGGTGTTTGAAGGGGGGTTTGGGGGACGCTGGGGACCCCTCCGGATCCGGCCCTTGCGCCGCAGCAATGCACTGGGGCTTTGGCTCCCCTCCCAACGTGGGCTGCTGTTCTTCCAGATTTACATCTCCCCAGGCTCTTATTCGCCTTCTGCTATTTTTTTTTTCCCCCTCTGAATGCCTTTTGTTGCTCTTGTTCTTTCTAGAAGCGTGCAAGGTGCTGGGTTTGCTATTCCCCCCCCCCCGCCGCCTTCCCTCCCCTTCTTTCCGTGCCTGATTTTGCAATACTTTCTGCTGGCATTTCGTGTTTGCTTTGATTTGGAGCCGTGAAGTGGATCCCGGCTCCTCCTGCGATTGAGCAAGCGGCCAAAAAGAGAAGGCAAACGCTGCGGCCAGATCCCTCGCCGCGTTTCAGTCATCCGAGTTCATGGCTCCCACCCAGGCCGGCGTGCCACAGGCACGGATTTGGGCTGGGAGAGGGCAGATCCGTCCTGCGAATCCCACCGGCTCATCGCGGGGGGATGTTTGAAGAGCGGACTCAACACGAGCCGTGATTCGGAAGGATCTTGGCAAGTGCTTCCACCCCCTCC